>NC_134570.1:192617249-194068915 GCF_050947875.1 Dermacentor variabilis
ACATACAAGCGGACATTCATGCCGCCAAATTAAGTGAGCTTGTTCAAAGTGCTTAGCGTTGCCTTATGTGCAATGTCTACGGGCAATCCAATGGTTCAAAGAAGGCGCTTCATATTTTAACAGAAGAGTGGATGACAGATTTAGGCAAACCCGCTATGGAAGTAATAGTAGCCAATATCTGTGGTGCATATATCGGAGGAGATTTTGGCGTGTTTTGTCTGTGGGCTATGACGTTCTGATATCTGGCATGAGCTTCTGGGTGCAATGTCTAGCTATTGCGGTGGTACTACCAAGGTGGAGTAATTGAATTATGCTCTTGTGCCGAGAGGTCACTGCATGTTAGAGGCCTCAGGTTGTTAGAATCAGTCTCGAGTCCCTTACCATGGCGTCCCTCACGCCACTGCATGTACAAGTGCTAATTTGAGCCTCCCCTGGATCATTAATTTTGCTGAGACTAACCTCCATGATTTTAAGTGCGCTTACAGAAATGCCAAAACTAGCACAAGCAACCGCAATTCCGTGGCAGTGCGACGAAAAACACCGCACGTGACGGCACTGAATCATAAGAGCCTTCTGTTGGCAGCGGACAAACTGCCAAGCGGCGCGTAAGAGGAAAAACAGAGAGACAGCAGTTCTGTAGAAATAAACAATATATACAACGACGGCAGCTGTAAAGGAAAGTGGGACGTCCAAAACAATAATTAACAGGCTACACATATGAGGACAGCAATACAACGAAGTTTTAAGAGTAATAAAGCAGCTCGAAAAAGCCCCGGACAATGAGGCGCCCACCTCGCGTGTACCTCTGAATGTGCGGTTTGTGCGCGCAGTTGCTTATTCATAATAGTAAGTCTGAGGAGACGCTAGCCCAACAGGACATGACGCTGCCCTGGTATGTCTAAATGTCATCAATAGGCCATTTGTGAGAAGGATGACTCGAAAAAAATTGGGTATTCTGTATCGGGGACGCAGCCATGTCTTGTGCGTGATGCTCTGGGTGTATGAGCACTAGGGTTCGATGACGTAACACAATACCAAAGTGACATTTATTCACGCGTACAAAGCTGACGTCATTAACATATACACTTATTTGGGGCCCTACGGTCAAATATTGCAATCGCATTTTGTCCCTATTCGCAGAGGGCCCGCTCTGGTCAAAGAGGGTAGGTGCAAATTACCATCCTTGTGCCTGGCTGCAGGATCCTCTTCAGGCTATTTCTGAACGCCACTCGTCAAACGCAGGGGCGGCACAGCCTATCAACCGACAACGCTTTGCGACAAATGGCATACTTGTAAGAGTTATAACTCTCGATGAGCACATGTTTCAGTTTGATGGATTATAACCACTGCAGCTAAGTGAACTCTATCAAACCCGAACACTTTATTTTATTTATTTATTTAGAAAATACTGCAGGCCTTGTAGTGGCCCTTGCAGGAGGGGCAGAAATACAGAAATAGACAACAAGGAAATGCAAGAATACATGAGTAGCAAAACAGTAAGAGCAACAATTAATTACATTGGAATGATTGCAGGGAAAAAAAAATTGAACAATTTCAGAAACACTGCAACAAAACAAGATAAAAAGGAGCAAACAACACTTTTCAACTGTCGCATGTTCAGCTTTCAACGCATTCAATGCTGTCAGTGTCAATAAGAAGCGATATGGGCAAGTTATTCCATTCGGTTATTGTGCGAGGAAACAAGGAATATTTAAAGGTGTTGGTCCTGGAAAAATACGGAGTTAAAGACTTGGCGTGCCGGTGCCTTGTTAATCGCCCTGTTAGTGGTTGTATGTATTGCTGCGGATTAAGAGATAGCCGATTATTCTGAAGCAGATAGAGGAACTTAATCCTTTCAATCTTCCTCCGCAATTTTAGTGTTTGTATATTATTCATTTTCATTAAGTTTGAGGGAGAGTCTGTTGGACGGTATTTAGAAAATATAAAGCGCACAGCTTTTCGCTGAATTTTTTCTAATGCATCGATGTTGCGTTTCGTGTGCGGGTCCCAAACAATTGCCGCATATTCTAGTGTAGGCCTTATAATGGTGTTGTAAGCCAACAGCTTGGTTTCCGGAGGTGCCATTTTTAATTTATGCCTGAGCAGACCAAGTTTTCTTAAAGCTGAAGCACATGTAGTAGAGATATGTTTATTCCAGGAAAGAACGTGCGTTATGATAACCCCCAGGTACCTATATTCCTCGACTTCGGATAAGGGTTGAGATGCAAGATCGTAAGTAAACAGTAAAGGGTACTTTTTTTTAGTAATTCTCATAGAAACTGTTTTATTAATGTTGAGCTCCATGTTCCACTGCTGGCACCAGGAATTAATGCTCTGAAGGGTAGAATTTAAGAGGACTTGGTCTTCGTGGCATTTAATTTCATTAAATAAAACACAATCATCAGCAAACAATCTTAATTGAACGGGTTGAGCGATTACTTCTACAATATCATTAATATATATTAAAAATAACAAAGGGCCAAGCACGCTTCCTTGAGGAACACCGGAAGTAACTGGCACTTCATCTGAAGAGCAGTCGCTTATGCTGACGAATTGTGTGCGCTTAGTTAAGTATGCAGAAATCCAGCTAATTAAGTATGGCGGCAGTTTTATTATTTCGAGCTTCTCAATTAGCTTATGGTGACAAACAAGATCAAATGCTTTTCTGTAATCCAGAAATACAACATCAATCTGACCAGGTTTATCAAGAATGCTAGCAAAGCTGTGGATGACTGAAGCTAACTGAGTGACGGTGGAAAACCCCTTCCTAAAGCCATGCTGTACCGGTGTGAGGATGCTGTTGTCACTTAAGAATTCTTTTATCTGGTTAGCTATAATATGTTCCAATAGTTTGCAGCAAGATGAAGTAAGGGAAATCGGTCGATAGTTCGTTATTAATGTCGCTTCGCCTTTCTTAAGCACCGGTACAACCCGAGCCGATCGCCAATCTTTGGGAAGGGCGGCTGAAGATAAAGATACACCAAAAATGCGCACTAGAAAACGTGCAACCATTTCTGCATAGCGGCACAAAAAGGCATTTGGGATGTTATCCGGTCCTGGTGATGATTTCGTTTTTAAATTTAACAGCATAGAAACCACACCGCTCGTCGATATAACAGCAGGATCAACATAACAAGGGCTACGGCAGAAGGGAACATGGTTCGGGGCACTTGAAAATACGCTGTGAAAAAATTGATTATAATGTTCTGCTATACATCGCTTCTCAGTAACCGTTACACCATTGTGTACAATGCAGTCAATGGGTTTCTTTGTGCTAGCTAGATGGTTCCAGAATTTTCCTGGTGCACTGCGCATAAAGCTAGGCAGGGTATATTGAAAATACCGTTGCTTAGCCTTGAATACAGCCTGATTCAAGGCCTCTTGAATGTTCTGGATCTCAGTGCAAAGTGCATGCCGTTGCCTTAGCCTTTTTAGTTTTCGTTTAAGTTGCAGTACTTTTCGTGTAATCCACGGATTACGTTTGGACTTCTTTTTAACTTTGTTTGGAATAAAGTTATCCAGACAGAAATGGCACATTTCTTTGAACTTATTCCAGAGCACCACGACGTCATTCCCATCAAATTCACTCAGCCTGTGATCTAAGTAGTCCAAAACACTTTCATCTCTGGCACGGGAAAAATCCTTTACAATCACTGTTTTATCAAGGGCAATATCGCAACGGTCCATGGGACACGAAAAGTATACAAGTTCATGATCCGAAATACCTTTTTCTACAGAGGTGACAAAATTTTCAATAGAGCGACTAATAAAAATGAGATCAAGCATAGTTTCACTATCTTCTTGTAAGCGCGTCGGCTGTGTCACAATTTGTTGCAAGTTATTAGTTAGCATAATATCAATCAAGTAATCGACATTCTGATCGTAACTGTAAGCAGAATAATCCCAGTTAACGCCAGGCAGATTGAAGTCACCAACGAGAAGTATTTTATCCTGAGAAAAAGTCGACATATGCGCATAAAGGTCATTTAGGAACTGCGTAGGTGACTGAGGTGCGCGATAAACCGCGAATAATAAAAAGGATCGTCCCCAACAGCGAAAGTTTAGGCTGATACTTTCGTGATTTTCAATCTGCCGAAGTAGAAAAGCAGGTATGCTATGTTTGACTAGTACAGCTACACCGCCTCCTCTGGAAGGCCTGTCACGTCGAAATACTTGATAAGAAGGTGGAAAAACGCTTGTGCTATCAATGTCATTGCACAGCCAAGTCTCAGTAACACTTGGTCGCATCGGCAAACGTACTGCCGATATATGCCTCTCTGAACGGCAAACGCAAGACTAAATATATCTCTGATTGCGCCATGCTTGCACGATCGCGTAATAGCTTGATTCCTCTATACAACAGAACCAATTAAGGCATCTAAAGGCCTTTAAACTCTGAAGACCTCTAGAGATAAGCAAACAGTTGACGGCACATGGAAA
The DNA here is from genome assembly GCF_050947875.1 of Dermacentor variabilis. Taxonomy (NCBI): domain Eukaryota; kingdom Metazoa; phylum Arthropoda; class Arachnida; order Ixodida; family Ixodidae; genus Dermacentor; species Dermacentor variabilis. Next base: position 192,621,690 of record NC_134570.1, read on the forward strand.
ACGACACATGAGAAACGTGCGCCTTTATTTGTGTCTGTGCCTTTAGCACTGCTCTAGCCTGGATGATCAACATCCAACTAGCTGGTACTTTCACTTCCCTATTACGATTGCAAAGATATGAGCGATAATAGTTAGCACCCTTTCGTTACATGTGATTTCAGCAAGCGACCAGCGAAGCTGACCGAATTCAAAGCAGCACGTCAATATTCCGGCAGAACGCGTCTCACGATGACTGTTGTCATCCATGCGCTTAGCATGGATGACGACATTCAAGCATGAAGCGGCACCCAGTGTTCCTTAGGACACCTTTATTTAGAATTCATAGTGGTCATCTTCAGATTTCTGTTGCTTATGCAATATGTGACACATACGCTGTCTCCTGGATCAGCCCACTTTGCTACGACACTCACTCGCAAGGGTCGGCCATCCCCACGACGCCATGTACACGTCGCAGTAATGGCCAAGTATTGACGAAGAGCGAATGACATCGATGGAAAGACGAACACGGTATGACCATGACGGTATAGCGGCAATGGCGGTTCTGAAATGGTCATTATAAAACTGCGTGTCGAAGAAGACGACAGGACAATGGGGCGACGATAATGGCGTGACAACTGAGGAAGACGACGCAGTGATGGAGATGGAACGACAACGGGTGGCAGCATGAAAACGATGCAAAGACAAGGAAGGGATGACGTCGATGAATGAGAAATGCAATATGACAACCACAGCTTGCCGACAATGTTATAAAAAACGACAGTGTAACGACGATGGTGTGACGACGACGGTAGGGCGAGAGTAGGGTGATGAAGCTCAAATGACGACTTTGGAATAACTACGAGCGCGTACCTGGCTAGTAGAGAACTTGGGGTACTGAGTCGACGTAAGAATTTAGCTAGACAGCGGGTAGGCTCAAAGCGCCTGAAGTACGCAAAGAATGCTAATAGAAAATCTATTAATCCATATATCGTGTGTGCGTGTTTGTGTGTGTGTGAGTTTCCACATGAAATTTGCCTAATATCACGTAAGGCGTACACAGACGTCCTGAGGTCTTATTTAATTTACGAATACATGCCTCGCAGCCACTGGTAAACAGGAGAGGAAATGGAAGAAAATGCACGCGATGAACATTCGACTGCTACTTATTAGCAGCGTAAACGTCTTGCGTCGTGGTGACTTAACACGATAAAGTCTTAAGTGAACGTAGTAGTTGGAAACCTATTATGCCGATCATAAAACTACGTTTGTTAACACATGAGAGCGGATCTTTGCTTGGGAGGCAGCATTACTCACTCAATGATGTACCGCAGAAATTCCATTTCTCGAAGCCAAATACGGCAGCCGGTAGCGCTATAATAAAAACAATAATACAAAAAGTCGCATTTCTCTTAAATAGCCTCATTTCTTTGCAGCGCTGCACCAGGCCGACCAAGACGCTTCGCTGTTCAAGGCACTTTCTGTTATGCTACCAGGGACGTGATTCTTGTTTTCTTTTATGGCGGCAACGCAGTGACGTTGCCCGTACAAGCCCTTGCGCACGCATAAAGAGCAGAACAACTTTCGTTTCCTCAGTTTGCTCCAGGCAGACAATTTATTTAAGCAGGAGTGCAGAGTTATTGACACTAATTATGGAGGAAGAGGAACCTAACTTTGTGCTGCATTTCTCATAAAGCGAGCGTGGCGCGAAATTTTCCTGGTGTACGAAACGCGCGTCTCGCGCTCCCAGCTGCAGCTGTCTCTGAATAACGCTGGCGACACTAATGAATCGGTCTGGCGACAGCTGCTAGTGCTGACAGCAAGTATTGGAGCCAGGAAGCCGGCAAGCTCTTAGACGTTATTGCTGGTATCTACGACTTATACGAGTCGGCCTCGCTGCGGGCTCGTTAATTTGCACAAAAGGCTAATAAAGCGCTTGGGGACGCTCTCTGCGCAATTCACATAGCGTTGGCAAAAGCACTTGCGAGATAAATGACAGCCACGATAAATGCCTCAATAGGTATGCAAATGGCACACAGGTAGCATTAAGCGGAATCGTCATTGCCCAAGCAACTGATCAACATCCGCTAGAAATTTAGCAGATGGACTCGGTAGTAATGAACCATCTCCACTATACGTCCAAATTGTCTACCTAATGGAATCTCCGCAATGCAATATGGTCCCACAAAATTTGTAAACAGAAAAGACAAAATTCTGTATGTCAAGCACATACAAAGAACTTGATCGACCTCTTGCTCTATTTAATACTTTCACATAAGTATGCTTTGCTTCTATGCACGTACCGGCTTCTGTGCACGCATGACCGATATTTAAAAGCGGCGAAAAGAATTTGATTAGTAACTATCGTCGAATTTTTATACTTGGTGGTGTTCTCAAAGGGTATAGAAAACTTATTGCATTGTAGGGTACCTTGAATATCTTTCTTTGAAAAGCATAACCTGCTTCTTGAATTTCAGCACGCGTTTCGAAAGAGTCGATCCACTGAAGCAGCATTACTGACTCAAAAAGAAATCATAATAGATATGTTTCAAAATAAGGAGATAGGTGCAAGCATAGATACATAGATTTTATTAAGGCTTTTGACTTGATAAACCACAGAATTTTACGGCATAAATTGGCAAACTATGGTGTCCGAGGAAAAGCTCTCGACCTTATGAGATCTTATTTGTCGAACAGAACAGAATATGCAGATTTAAAAATTTGTTGTCTTCAATACAAAATATAGGTGCAGGAGTCCCCGAAAGAACCATTTCGGGACCGGTCTTATTTTTATATATATAAATATTATTGTGCAATGTATAACTGATGGTAAGATTGTATCCTACCCTGATGACACTTCGGTGTTCTTATCCGGGAGTTCAGAAAGCGACATTGAAGAGAAAGCAATTAGAACACTGACTGCATTAAAAATATGGGCAAAATGAAATTGTTTGAAGATTTATTCAAAAAAGACAAAACTAATATTGTACTTTACGAAAAAGAAGGTAATTTCTAGGACGTTGAACGTGTTCTTAAGCTCTGATAGTGTTGAAATAGTAGATTCTGTTAGAATCCTTCGCATTATATTTTCAAAGCATTTGACTTCGAATGATCATATTGGCTATATTAGATCAAAAGTGTCTTCAGCTGTCGGTGCCGTGTTGCGCCTGCGGGGTATTCTTCCTGCCAAGGTTAAGCTGTTGCTATACAACTGTTTAGTTCGCTCTGTATTGCAATATTGTTGTACTGTTTGGGGCACTACGGGTGTCACACATTTATCCAAGCTTCATCTTCTTCGCAAAAGAGCTGTAAGATGCATTGCTGGTCTGCCTTACTGTTACCACACACATGACTTGTTTTTAAAATACGAAGTCCTACCAATCTACACTTTATACAATTATACTCTTTTAATGATGTATAAATGCTCCTCACAAACTGATGAACACTATACTTGTTATATGGCAAAACTTGAGAAAAACACGCATATCCCGCCGACTAGACAAAGAAATTTAGTTGGTGCTGATACCTAGGGCATACTATAGCCAGCAGTCTCTTTCTTATACTCTTCCAGCATTATTAAATAAATTATACAAAGAATTGTATTCAAGTGATGCTATCAAGCGATTTTTTCTTAGCAAAATTACGCGATGATATTACACTCAGTTTAAAGCTATACCGTTCTTTTTCGTTTCCCTAAAACCTGTTATTTGTTTTTATAATGCTTGTGTTTGTGCTCTAATGCATAGCTCTGCTTTTTACAAAGTGTTTTGTTATTTTGTTTAAGTCTTTTTTTGGAAAAATGAAGATCTCTGCTGTGTACTGTACTGCCAAGTTGATAAAGGGGGCAGGACCTCTGTCCAGCTTGCGAGCTTTTGGTCCTGTCTCCTTTTCTGTCTAGGAGAAAATAAAGAATGAATTGAATATTTTTGGAACTATTATCAGTCGCTTTCAGACGGCGCGGGTGAGCAGCGTTGAAAGAGTGCTCACAGGCATGATAATCGACGAGTAAAAGCTGTTTTTTTTTAAGTGGGCAAGAATCCTCGAAAAGGCGCACGTCATAACTGAAAACGAAAAAAAATAATGTCAGAAAAGCATTGCTTTCAAAATTTTAATTTTGTTGGCCAAGGCAGTCATGTTAAAAAATTAAGGAAGAAAGGAAAGCAGCCTCTTGTGGGAATGCCGTCCTAAAATCAACGTGCTTATGCTTGAACAAAAAACCACAGATACAGTGTGAAACTAAATAACACAAAGAACCAATAAGACAGGTAAAGACTCCGAGGAGTCGGACAGTTCGTCAGGGCGCGCACAAACATGCGAGCCACACTGAGTGGACGCCTTGTCATTGTACGTGCCACTGCCGATACTGCGTGACACTGCTGGACACAGCTGCGTATGCGAGTGGGCTGTCACCGCAGTTCCCATGCAGGGCCCTACATAACCTCGTAGTAGCCCACCGGAATGTGGCTGTCGACATTAATGCGATCAGCGTCGGCCGAAACGACCAAAACGACTCAAGTATGACGCGTGTAGTGCAGCTGGATTCTCCCGCGCCTTTTCTGGAAACACTACACTACCTCGTGGCGCCGCCGCGAAGTCCACGTGTGGCATACGTCTAAACATATACTCAGAAAAGATTGTCTGATGTATACCCTAATGGGAAAAATTTGCTTGGCCCAACGTCGGGCATGAGTATGATGACCAACCGTGCCACTTGTGGCCCATGCTTGGCCATTTCGGTTGGGCCGTTCTTGAGGATTGACATCGAGCTTAGATAGGCCGACTATTGTGGTCCAGGGCTAGGGGCGATCGTTGCTGCCAACCTGGGCGCCTTGAAACCTAGCAAGATCCATGACAATACGATGGCCCATGTCTGGGCATACATCAACCCTAGCAGGACCCATAATGTGTAGGTCAGCTTACGTCGTGGCCTACATTGGGCTTAGGTGGATTTCTAGCATGTGGTAAACTTATCAAGCTGAATATTCCTGGCTGATAACAAGCAAACACGCATCCTTCTTACTGCACAGCGTGCACAGTACAAAATGTGCTGCATGACAGAGAGTATATTCATTTAAAACTTTATTACAAAACACTTATATGGCAAACGTCACATATAATCGTGAAGATTGTGCTACATAACCCTCTGCACCTGAACTAGAACAAATGAACCAACGAAACCACATAACTAAAATCGACATACTCACTTTAAGAAGGCAGTGGATGTAGCTGCCTTGCATTCAATACAAGGCCTGATACCATTAAAATATTACAGTAGAGAAGCGACCATACAAAATGCAAAATGACATATAAGGAAAAAGTATTAAGTACATTATGTGGCACACTGCTTTTGGGACGGCACTATACTGCACTTAGGTGAACAATGAATGGCTCCATATTTGTATGGTAAAGTAGAAAAAATAAGCACGCCTCATTTGAGAACCATAATCACAAGGTGGACTGACAAGAATTAGAGTAAAATGGCATTTCAGAAAACATTTCAGAAAAAAACGAGCGACCACATTCGTCTCTATAGTTTATATCGCTCGAAAGAACCACGGCAATATTGTAACACGAACGAAGGTTTAACAACAGGATACTATTTACAAAGTATATATACAAAGGTTAATGCAGCGCTGGCAAGTTCAGCTGACAGCGCGAGAGCCAGGTAGCGTTCGTAGTCTTCGTCGGGACGCCTGCGTGCATCGTCCACAAGAAAAACGCACTATGTATGCATCATTACCCTCGGCGGCAGAAGTATTGTCCCGGTGCGTCTAAATATCGGTGATAACAGGAGAGTAATATGGCTTGAGGCATGCAACATGCACAACGTCAGTGGAATTGGGGGCAGATGAGTCACTGGTACTGACTAGGCGATATCGTAGGTAACTGGAGTCAGGGCACGCAGCACTCGATACGGGCCTGCGTACCGAGACAGGAGTTTTTCTGTCGTGAAGAGTAGGGGACCACAGGAGTACCAGAGATCCAGGCGAAAAGTGGACGTATCTGTGTTGGCGTTGGTATAACCGCCATTCCTACTCTTGAGAAGTCACGATGCGAGCGCGGGCAATTTCGTGTGGTTGGGCTGCCCTGGTCATGGCGCCAAGTGCATCCTCGCTGGTCTCTGCTACGGTGGATGGAAGGGAAGCGTCCAGTGGCAATGTGGGTTCTCGGCCCAACAACAGAAAGAATCGGAAATAACTGGCAGTGTCGTGACGCGAAGAATTACATGCAAAAGTAACATAGGGTAGGGCAAGGTCCCAATCAATATGGTCGGACGAGACGTACTTTGCAAGCATATCTGTTAGGGTACAATTCAGACGCTCCGTGAGACCAATAGTCTGTGGACGGTAAAACGTAATCAGCTTGTGCTTGGTTGAGCAGGACTGCAGGATGTCGGCGATGACATTAGAAAGGAGTGTCCGACCTGGGTCAGTGAGCAGTTGGTGTGAAGCGCCATGCCGGAGAATCACGTCACGTAATAAATAAATCAGTGACATCTGTGGCGGAGCTCGTTGGAAGAGCTCTGGTGATGGCGTAGCGTGTGGTGTAACCTGTCACCACAGCGACCAACTTGTTGCCAGACGTGGACAGGGGCAAAGGGCCAAGTAAGTCAAATCCAACGCGAAAGAACGGCTCTGAAGGAATGTCGAGGGGTCGAAGGCACCCGGCAGGCAGCGTCGATGGTGTTTTTCGGCGCTGGTATTTTTCACATGCCGTAACGTATTTCCGGATGGAGCGGGGAAGACCTGGCCAAAAGAAGCGTCGGTGAATCCGGTCATAGGTGCGGGAGACGCCAAAATGACCAGCCGTTGGTAATTCGTGAAGTTCTTGGAGAACAGCTGACCCGAGGTCCTTAGGAATGACGAGGAGTAGGGCAGGATTGTCTCCTACACCATCCCTGAGAACAAACAGGTGAAGGGACGAATCAGAAGACGAAGACTCCAAGCCATCAATGGTGGTGCGCAAGGTGCCATCACGGCGTTGCTCGTCGGCAACGTGTAGCAGCTGAGAAACGGAGAAAATGCAAGCGTCGGCATCGGGCTCAGGATCGGTGGGTGGTTCGTCCACTGGGTAGCGTGATAAACACTCTGTTTCTTGACGTAATCGGCCCGACTTGTAGACTACTGCATAGGAATATTCTTGCAGCCGCAGAGCCCAGTGACAAGCTGGCCGGTATGATCCTTGAGTGAGGAAAGCCAGCAGAGCGCGTGGTGGTCCGTGATTACAGAGAAGTGCGTGCCATACAAGTACGGGGGGAATTTGGAAACCGCCCAGATGAGAGCCAGGCATTCACGATCTGTAAACGAATACTTGCGCTCCGCTGCTGTGAGGAGGCGGCTAGCACGGGCGATAACACGATCTTGACCCTGTCGGCGTTGGGCTAAGACGGCTCCGATACCGTGACCACTGGCATCGGTACGGACCTCTGTAGGAGAGGATGGGTAAAAGTGGGCCATATCGATAGCGTGGTGAGAATGCTGGTCAGCTGGGCAAGCGCGGCAGTTTGAGAGGGGACCCACGTAAACGGCACGTGCTTCTTCAGAAGATCAGTAAGTGGTCGGGCAATTGCTGAGAAATCTTTATTGACGCGTTGGAAATAGCAGCAGAGTGCTGCAAAACTTCAGACGTCTTTGACAGACTGAGGTGCAGGAAAAGACGTGATAGCACGAATTTTCTCCGGGTGTGATTGAATACTGGAAGCGTCGACGAGGTGGCCCAGCACTGTAATCTGCCGACAACCGAAGTGACACTTCGATGAATTTAGTCGCAGCCCAGCCTCGTGGAAGAGTTGAAGAACAGTTGATTAGCGCTCAAGGTGTGTCTCAAATGTAGGTGAAAATACGAGAACGTCGTCTAGGTAGCAGAGGCCTGTTGACCATTTGAACCCTTGAAGCAAAGAGTCCATCACGCGTTCGAACGTTGCTGGGGCGTTGCAGAGACCGAATGGCATAAGTTTGAATTGATATAGACCATAACGGGTGACCAACGTGGTCTTCTCTTGGTGCTTTTCATCCACAGAAATTTGCCAATAATCAGACCAAAGGTCTATTATAAAAACATTTGGCACCTTGGAGACAGTCGAGGGCGTCGTCAGTTTGAGGCAAGGGGTAGACGTCTTTCTTGGTAATGCGGTTTAGATGACGATAATCTACGCAGAAACGCCATATGCCATCTTTCTTTTTAACAAGTACCACGGACGACGCCCAAGGGCTCGACGAAGGTGATGCTTAACAATTGAAGTCTGGTCCAATTGGCGATTGTTGAGGTCGAATATGTCGTGGTGGGAAACCAAAAGGCGACACACAGCTGCTGCTTGTTCAGGCAAGAGGGCCGCAGCAATCATGTGACGAAATGTTGCGTCAGGGCAAATAGCATCCTGTGGGCATGGTGAAGAATCTGAGCAGACGTCTATTGAAAACATCCTGAGGTGGTCATCTCCTATAGCACGAAGCATTGCAACCGATATGCATTGGAGTAGAACTTCCTTTGTCAGGCCAAAATTGACGACGGTGAGGCATGTCCGGTTATCGGCGATGGTGACGACGGAGTGGAGCACGGTGATATTGCGCATCAAATGGACACCAGTAACAGGTGTGGCGACGTAATCATCATCGGGCACAGGAAAAGATGATAACAAATCGACGAAAGCCAAGGCTTTACGCAGCAGGTGGACGAAGGTGGTCGTACTAAAGTTGCTCGGCAGTTCGGCACGAATTTGCGCGAGTAGAGGAAGTTCGAGACAAAGGGTACCGGAAGAACAGTCGATGAAAGCTGAATGCTGCGTATTAAAGTCGAGTCCGAGGATTAGGTCATGGGGACATAGGTGAGCACTGTAAAAAGGAAAAGATGATAACAAATCGACGAAAGTCAAGGCTTTACGCGGCAGGTGGACGAAGGCGGTCGTACTAAAGTTGCTCGGCAGTTCGGCACGAATTTGCGCGAGTAGAGGAAGTTCGAGACAAATGGTACCGGAAGAACAGTCGATGAAAGCTGAATGCTCCGTATTAAAGTCGAGTCCGAGGATTAGGTCATGGGGACATAGGTGAGCACTGTAAAAAGAACAGGAATGTGGCGTCGGCGATACTGATACGGAAAGTACGCATTCCAGTGACTTCAACAGTGCTACCGTCGGCCACGCCTAGGCCTCGAGTGGTAGGAGGCGTGAGAGCCTTCTTCAGTCGATGACGGAGGTTGCAACTTATTATGGAAGCATGGCCTCCAGTACCTATTAACGCCGTCAAAGGGACACCCGTCGACGTGAACATCAAGTAAGTTTTGGTTCGTTGGGAGCGTCGGTGGAGGATTTCGACACGCCGAAGAGAATGCAGCACTACCCCCAGGAGCTGCATGGTCTAGTTTTCCGTGCGGGATGGTCTATAATTGGTCGGCGACGAATAGCGGCGTGGCTGGGGCGACGGGGACCGACGGCGCTGAGGGGACGGCGAGCTTGCAGCGCGACTGTCATCGGCGGATACGCCTGAAGTAGGAGGCATACAGCGACGCGACTAACGACGCGGGTCGGCATATGGGCAAGGAGACGGGGAAAAGGAGCTCGAATACGGCGACGTCCATGAGGTGCGGCAGTGGCGAGGGACGTGGCCAACGCGGAGGCAACGAAAGCAAATGGGCTTGTCGTCCGGAGTTCTCCACTCGGTAGGGTTGCGGTATCTGGAAGGGGAATACAGATCGCTGTGAGGCGGAGCTGTCGGTACCCGTCAGGCGTCAAGTCGGGAGACGGAGCAGGCAGCACGAAAACTGAGGTTGGCAAATTCTTGCGGCACCACTGCCTGAATGACAGAGATAGCTGGGGCCAGTTGGTCAAAGGTGGGATCAAGTGGGCGTGGATTGAGCGGCGCAGGACTTGTAGGCTCGAGCTCGCGGCGAACAATACGTGTGACGTGATCATTTAGGGGTGGTGTGCAGTCAGGTCGACGCAAGACGCCGTCGCAGCCGTGTCAGAGAGCCGGGAGGACTGTAGAATGACGCGGCGGCTTTTGGCGAGCTCAAAGCGGCGGCATTCCTTGACAATGAAGTCGATGGTGGACACATTGTTGAATACCAACAAGGTGAACGCGTCGTCCGCTATCCCTTTGAGTACGTGGCCGACTTTGTCAACCTCAGCCACTTGGTCGTCGACTTTCCGGCAGAGAGCGAGCACGTCTTGTATGTAGGAGACATGCGATTCAGTAGAAGACTGAGCTCGGGTAGCAAGCTCCTTTATATCAGCCAGCTGCCGACCAGTGGGATTGCCAAATAGGCCGCTGAGCTTCTCCTTGAAAGTATCCCATCTAGAGATCTCGTCCTCGTTTGTCCGGAACCAGACACGAGGAGTTACGCCGAAGAAGAATAGCACATTCGCTAGCCTAATGGTAGGGTCCCAGCGGTTGTTTTGGCTAACCCGTTCCATGTCAGGATCGCGGGGGTTAGTAGCAGTAACGTACGTTGTTGGCGAGTTCACAGGAGGAGAAGCAGACGAGGTGTCGTCAATGGGAGCTGTGGCGGAAAGCAGGATGGTGCGGCCGCTGCGGAGCTCCGTGGCGAGGACCGGGAACAGCACCCTCTACCAAAATCTTAAGCGAACGAAGGATTAACACTTGGAGACTATTTACCAAGTATATTTACAAAGTATAATGCAGTGCTGGCCAGTTCAGCTGACAGCTCGAGAGCCAGGGAGCATTCGTCGCCTTCGTCGGGGTGCCCGCGTGCATCGCCCACAAGAAACACGCAAAATGCATGTATCAATATCTTTTAAGTAAAACATCAGAACAAAGGTGTCCAATATTCCCCAAGAAGCTATGGCTCACTAAAGGTAACATGAATGACTAAGTTTAATTTAAGAAGTCGCTGTTTAAGATTGCATGCAATACAAGAAGCAGAAAATATCCTAATGGTGTATGTTAATCGGTCAGCTGTCAATTCGTCAATAGTACAGTTTTTATATCTTTCCAGAAATATTATAAGGCAGAAAACTTTACTCCTATAAAATATAAAGCTACACTGAAGACCAGTGCACAGTTACACTTGAAGACCACGTATAAAGGCGCCACTACAAAGGCAAACAAAAATGCTTCAATTCTGGAATTTTTGTGTGTCGAAACCACAATTTCATTCTGAGGCACGCCGTAGTGGGAGGCTCCTGGGTAATTTTGACCACCGGGAGATGTTTAACTTGCCCCTAATGCACGAGACACGAGTGCTTCTGCAATTTGATCCTTTCGAAATGGGGCCGCTGCGACTGGGATTTGATCCGGTGAACTGTTCCCGCATTGTCTGCTGCGAGATCTCGTAGCAGACTATCTGCAGCTTGTCAGCATGTCGTTCTTCATAGGCCCCTTCAGACAGTGTCAGCTCAGGCAAGTTTTTTAAAATGGTCACTGTATATTGACACGTGTACTTGTTTGTCTTTATCAGGCGACACGTTTTACCGCCTAACAAATGTTATCGCACAGCGCAGGACGCGCCTGCATGTATCGGAAGTTTCTGGAATGTTATCGATGCTTCTATCCGCTGTCTCTGAGCGAACCTTGTGATCTGGAATGTGATCTGATCGCATGTGTGCGCGACGCGAATAATGTAGAACTTCGTGCAAGGCACGCGGGTCCCAGCGATTACTCGGGAGCATTCGACGACTGATGTATAAAAGCCGATGTGCTTGACCCGCTGGTCAGATTTTCGACGATCGCCGACCGTATTTGCCGCTATCGTCAAGCTATAAGTATAACCTGTTTTTTGGGCACAGGTTCGCCCAATAAAAGTTAGTTTTCGCTTTCACAGTATTGCTACTGTGTTCTTCAACGTCACCACCACGTAACATCTGGTGGAGGTGCTTTTCGTCCATGTACCGAATGCCCCCGACAAGCCGCGATCCAAGCCCGGACCGTAAAGAGAGCACCAACGTAGTCACGGACCATCGAGCAAGCCGCCGTCTACAACAGCTGCCCCCGGAGCACGGACTTCTACCTGATAAGACCAAGAAGATTGTGGTCAAGACAACCACAATGGCTGCCCCAGTGTCACCCATCGTACTTCGACAACCCAGAGAGCCCCCTACCTTCCGTGGAGCTACGTCGGAGGATCCTGAAACCTGGCTCGAAACCTTCGAAAGGGTCTCGACCTTCAATAACTTGACCTCCGAGGATAAACTACGACACGTGTACTTCTCCTTGGAAGATGCCGTGAGGACTTGGTTCGAGAACCGGGATTCCACCCTAGCAACATGGGACCTGTTCCGCAGTAACATTCTGAGTACGTTCACGAGCGCTGTCCGAAAAGAAAGGGCCGAAGTTCTGCTAGAAACCCGAGGCCAACTACTCAATGAGACCATCGCCATCTTCACAGAAGAGATGACCCGTCTTTTCCGGCATGCCGACCCGGAAATGTCCGAAGAGAAAATAGTGCGTTTCTTGATGCGAGGCGTAAAGCAAGAACTTTTCGCCGGATTAATCCAAAACCCACCAAAGACCGTAGCTGAGTTCCTGACAGAGGCTACGACGATTGAGAAAACGTTAGAAATGCGCACTAGGCAATATAACCGCCGAGTGCTCACGCCTCTGTGCGCCATCCAAGCGCTGGGCTCCGTTGATCTCCAAGAGACCTTAAGGGCCATTGTGCGCGAAGGACTGCGCAAAATCTTGCCTTTGCCGCATCCTCAAGTAGCCTCGATAGCTGACATCATTAAAGATGAGGTTTAGCAATCGCTGGAAGCTCCTGAGGTGCAACCTCAATTACCGCAGCCCCAGCCAGAAGCAGTGAACTAAGCCGCCGTCGCACGCCTTCAAGGTTCACCTCCGCGACCGCGCCAGGGCCCTGTCACGCCGCAGTTCCGCCGCCGCCGGCGCCAGCACGACCACCCGTCGCCCAGCGCACCTACGCGAGGAAGACGGACATTTAGCGCGCCCCCGACCACCGCCCGCTCTGCTACCACTGCGGCGAAGCCGGCCATGTGTACCGCCGATGCCTATACCGCGACCTGGGATTGCGAGAATTCGCCGTCAACGCAAAGCGCCCGAGGGAAGGTCAACGCCCTCGTGACAACACCGACTACCTCGCCGCTACTCAGTGGAGCCTTCGACGACCGTCCCGTTCGCCGTCACCAATGGAGGTGCGCTTGCTGTTCGTCGAACTGACGAAGATCCTCCGGCGCCTACGAAGACTACGAAAGAGTGCCTCGACGACATAACGACACGCCGCCGTCCCGACGAAGATTAGAGGCAAAGAATACGCCGACCAAAGACCACGTGACGACGCCACTTATCAGCCTCAGGTCAACGCGACGCATCCGCGATCCGACGCCAAGGCCTAACTGTAACCCAAGACAAAGAACCACCGAACTTGACGTGCTTCTCGACGGCCACGCAGTCACCACTTTAGTGGACACAGGAGCCGATTACTCCGTCATGAGTGGACCCATCGCAGCCCAGTTTTTTTCTTTATTGAAGTGAATGTTAGGAGAGGTTGGCGCCTTTATGTGGTGGCACCGGCTACTCCTTGTCACTTGGCTGACGAAACAAATTTGCGCAAAAAGGGAGAATAGCGACACTAAATATAACACTCAGTAGAACACCGGATCAATAAAAAATATACAGTCCAACAGTACGTGAGTCGCAAAGTTCTGTGCATGAGTTCAGTCCACGTACGCATATATGAAGTCCGATGTTTTGAACAGCCAAAACACACAACAACACTTGTAATACACTCCAAGTACAGGACAGGATTATACGTATTGCGTAAAGGTTGCGATCCCCACTTTAACCAACTACGCACCACGAACAACGTTTATGTAACTCATTTAGCGTATTCGGATCATCCAATACTTAATATTTCCCCAAAATGTTGGTCTCCTCTAAAAACTTTTTCAGAGCAAGAAGCGCTCTTTTTTGAAGGCCCGCAGTTGGCCATGGGCCAAGTATCTTTTTTAGGGTGAATGGTCTTCTGTCTAATATAAACAAATTAGCTTGCAGTACCGTTCTTTGTGTATCGTATTTCGAGCACTCGAGAAGAAGATGATGCACATCTTCGTCTGGATGGCCACAAGAACACTGCGGACTAGAGACACGTTTTATTCTGTACAAGAAGTGTCTCGTAAATGCAGTACCAAGACGCAGCCGGTGTACCAAAGTTTCAAATTTTCTGTTGTCTCTTCGAGTTTCCGGCATTGATAAGTTTATACATGGGTCTATTGAGTATAACTCCGAGTTCTTAGTTTGCTGGTCAAACCAGGAAGTTTTGCTGAGACGACAAGAAATCTGTCTCAGGATCAGACGGACTTCACTACGCAATAGGGGAAGATTGGTTGTCTCTGCGTTATTGTGCGCTCGATTCGCAGCTGCGTCCGCTGCAGTATTACCAGGAATATTGCAGTGCCCAGGAATCCACTGAAATCCAATTACGTGGTTCATTGCGCTTGCTTTTGTAAGTTCTTTGAGCGTCTCATACAATATCGAAGTGTTCAAAGAATTTTTCTTATTGCTCTGTAGTAATGTGAGAGCGGCTTGCGAATCGCTAAAGATAACCCATTTTTGCGAATGTTTTTCTAAAGTTATGAAACGCAAAGCACACAGGATTGCAAATAGTTCTGCCATGGTGGAAGATGTATCCCGGGATAATTTAAATGTTTGCTCTAGCGCTAAATGTGGAATGACGAATGCGGCAGTCGAGGAATTTTTACGACACGAACCATCTGTATAGACGTGGATGTACTGGGGATATAATGAGTAAATTTGGTAGAGTGCCAGTTGCTGTGCGGCTACTATGAACATGTCTCTCTTAGATATAATCCCGTCAACCGATAACTCTATTTTAGGGTATGTTAACATCCAGGGAGGGTAACTAACATCCACTTTATGTTCTCGAACAACATCGTGAATTTTGCTTTTGTTTCTTTCGGTGAGCGCGAGGTTTAATGGATGCTTCTCGTGTTGGGTTAAGATGCGATAAATATGTCGGCATGTTTCAACCGTTCGTATGACTGGAAATGGGGGGTGACGAGCTTCAGCAATTACTAAAGAACTCGAGGTAGCCTGCGGAACCCCAAGACACACTCGCAGCCCCCTTGCTAGTAAACGTTGAAGACGTTCCTCAGAAGTTTGCGATAAACCATGGAGAATAGGTGCCGAGTAAGCAATTTTTTGTTTTATGAGTGCGTTATGAATTTGTAGTAGCGAAGAGACTGATCCCCCCCATGTTGTGCCTGCGAGTCGCCGAAGTACGTTTATTACTGCATTGGTCTGTTTTTCAATTGCGCGGATGTGTGAAGCCCATGTAAGTTGGCGGTCAAGAATAACTCCAAGAAATTTATGCTCTTTCACAAACATCAAAGCTTGCCCGTTAAGCCTAAGTTGGAAATTAATCAACTGTCGTCTAGTGAAAGGAAGTACGGCTGTCTTTGCGTATGAAAGACTCATGCCTCTTTCTTTTAAAAAGGTGTCGATACTATCAAGGCCCTCTTGCAGCGTTGTTTGAATGTCTTGTATATTAGAACCAGAGGCCCATATGCAGATGTCATCTGCGTACAGAGAATACCGTAGACCACACGGGAGCTTTTGTGGCAAGGCTGCCATGACACAATTGAATAAAAACGGACTGAGAACACTGCCCTGCGGAACGCCCTGCGTGATGCTGTGATAATTACTTTCTCCTTCTATTGTTTCCATAAATATTTTTCTATCTTTCAAGAAGTTTGACACCCATCGCAGCGTTCGACCGTGTAGGCCAAGCTCTAACATACCAGCAAGGACGTGTATGTGACTTACAGTGTCGAATGCTCTTTGAATGTCTAAGAATACTGCTACTGTCACATTTCCGCAGCTTCGTTCATGTTCGACGTATGTGGCAATATCTAATACTGCATCCATTGTACAACGATTTTGTCGAAAACCGGTCATGTGGTCGGAAAACACATGTGTGTGTTCACACCACCATTGCAGTCCACTGTCTATCATCTTCTCCATTAGTTTGGAAAAACAGCTTGTGAGACTGACGGGTCGGTAGGAGTCAAGACAAAGCGGAGTCTTTCCTGGTTTTAGCACTGGAATTACCCGAGCTAATTTCCAGTTAAAGAAAGTTAAGACTGCATGGGAAGGCCCGTTAATTCGGACCGCTGGACGTCACCTCATCACGCCGACTGGAATCTGCACGGCAAGAATTACCATTCATGACCGGACTTACCCTGCCACCTTCGTTATCCTACAACAGTGTTCATGAGACGTCATTCTCGGCATGGACTTTCTGAACCAACACTGCGCAATCATCAACCTGAAGTCGAAGTCTATAACGCTGTCGGAAGATCAAGCGATACCGCCGGAGAGCCCTCGTAGTCACCACGTCTTGAGTGTGCTCGAAGATCAAGTGAGCATCCCGCCTCGCTCCAGCATTGTTATTTCGGTCGTCACCGAAGCACCTGCTGACGTAGAAGGCGTCATCGAAGTCGACCAACGTCTGCTGCTCGAACGTGAAATTTGCGTCGCAAGAGGGATCGTTCGACTGCATGGAGGGAAAACCGAAGTGTTGATGACAAACTTCAGCCGCGAGTTCAAGCACATCAACAAGGGCGCGACGATCGCATACATCGAGGAAATTCTGGAAACCAGCAATGCGTTTGTCCTCTCGGATTCTGTCGCATCTACCCCGACGACCGTAGTTCCCGAGCCAGACTTCGACATAAATCCAAGTCTCCCCGTGATTAGGCGGCAACAGCTCAGAAGTCTGCTTCGACGATACAAAGACTGCTTTTCGACGTCATCGAGGATTCGACAAACACTAGGCACAAAGCTTCGCATAATAATGGAAGAGTGCGCTCGACCACTCCGCCAGAGCCCTTACCGAGTTTTTCGACGCGAGAACGCGAAGCTAAAAGACAACAAGGGCGCGATCTTGTACGCGTTCCAAAATAGAACGGTGGTGTTCCGTTCCACGGAGCCGCACACGATTGGTCAATTTGAACGATGGCGAATGCCATGACGTCAATTGTGATGTAATATTGCTGTCAATCATTCCTTGTCGTCTGCTATCGGACGAACGCAAGGAAACGGACCGCCTATTTTGAGACGTGTAGAACGGACCGTCTCCGTTCGATTTTGGAACGCGTACAAGATCGCACCCCAAGTCGGCGAAATGCTGCGCGACGGCATCATCCAGCCGTCGAAAAGCCCGTGGGCGTCTCCAGTTGTTTTAGTGAAGAAAAAGGACGGAACCCTGCGTTTCTGCGTCGATTATCGTCGACTTCACAGAATCACGAAGAAAGACGTATACCCTCTCCCACGGATAGACGACGCAGCATTGGACGGCTCTGCAATGCTAAATACTTCTCATTCATGGACCTCAAGTCTGGCTACTGGCGAATAGAAGTCGTCGAAAGGGATCGCGAAAAGACCGCCTTAATCACGCCAGACGGACTCTATGAGTTCAAGGTTATGCCATTTGGACTGTTCTCGGCGCCTGCAACGTTCCAGCGCGTGATGGACACGGTTTTAGCAGGATTGAAGTGGCAGACCTGTCTTGTTTACTTGAATGACGTCGTCGTTCTCGCCGGAAATTTCGACGATCACCTTAAGGCCAGAATACATGGAGCGAATATGCGACGAATAGTCGGCGTTCGACGCCCGGCGGCGTACGCGCGACGCGCGGCGGCGGAGAAAACGTCGTTCGCCGCCGGTGCAGTTGGCGCAGAAAAGTTCGTCGGGCGGCGACGATACCGGAAGCGGCAAACAAGCGGCGCCCCAAAGCGAGCCAATCAGGTCTCACTATCCGCCCCGACTTCCGTCTAGGCTTCCCCGCTTGTCCGTGTATCCCGATCCCGCTCTATCGTTCACGCCGGTCTCCGCTTTTCGTATTCATCGCATCCAAAGCGGCGCGGCTGGAATTTAACAAGTTAATAACAGCCATGGTTAGAGAAGCTCACGTGCGCTACTTTCGGGTCTGCTTGCTTCGGCCGCGCGCGCGTTGAGCCACAGAACAGAGCCGCGGAGTTGGAGGAGCCGAAAGTTGTTTACCCGCCCACTGTTGCCACAACGCATAGCATCGCCACTTTCTTTAAACTACATCGGCACATGAATGCCTCAAACACATAAAAATCACTAGAAATCATTTCTAAACAAAATTTTACGCGTTTTTAGAGTGTTCCGTAATTCAAAAGCGATAATAATTGTCGTTAAAGTTTTTTTTTGTCATGTGTTTCACGACAGCGCATTTTCCTCGTCTAGTCACACTGATAACAACGCAGCGACTCGCCGGCGGCGGCCGCCGTGTCTTCGCACCATGTAGCGCAGCCCGACGAACATACGGCGTCGCGCCGCGGCAGATTTTCTGCCACCCGAACTTCGTCGTGAAAGTTCGCTCCATGTATTCTGGCCTTTAAGCGGCTTGCGACAGTATTAGAGGCCATCAAGTCATCAGGACTCAGTCTGAAGCCGGAAAAGTGTCGCTTCGCTTACGATGAGCTTCTATTCCTAGGCCACGTCATCAGCGAATCTGGGGTACGCCCCGAACCGCAGAAGACAGCTGCCATCGCAAAGTTCCCGCAGCCAATCGACAAGAAGGCAGTGCGCAGGTTCCTTGGCATATGTGCCTACTATAGGCGCTTTGTCAAGGACTTTTCACGCATCGCGGAGCCGCTAACACAGCTAACGAAATGTGATGTCGAGTTCAAGTGGGAAATGCCGCAGGCCGACGCATTACAAGAGCTCAAACGACGCATGCAGTCGCTGCCGGTACTTGCACACTTCGACGACCACGCCGATACTGAAATCCACACTGACGCCAGTAGCCTAGGCCTCGGTGCCGTCCAAGTCCAGAGGAAAGACGGACTTGAACGGTTTGTATCTTATGCTAGCCGGTCGCTGTCAAAAGCGGCAGGCAATTACTCTACGGCTGAAAAGGAATGACTCGCCATGATTTGGGCTACAGCAATATTCCGCTCTTACCTCTATGGCAGGCCATTCAAAGTCGTCAGCGACCATTACGCGTTGTGTTGGCTAGCTAACTTAGAGGACCATTCAGGACGGCCGGCGCGGTGAAGCCTCGGACTGCAAGAATATGACGTCACCGTAATATACAAGTCCGGAAAAAACACTACGACGCCGACTGCTTATCACGCGCCCCCCACCGATCCCCTGCCGCAAGACGACGAGGACGACGACGCCTTCCTTGGAATAATAAGCGCGGAAGAATACTCTAAACAGCACCGAGCAGACCAGGAGCTAAAAGGCCTCGTGGAGTATTTGGAAGGGAACACCGACGTTGTCCCTAGGGCATTTAAGCACGGTTTGTCTTTGTTCGCGCTACAAAACAACCTGCTTGTGAAGAAGAACTTCTCAGCAGTCCGCGCCAGCTATCTTCTTGTTGTACCGTCAGCGTTGCGTCGAGAAGTACTGCACGCCTTACACGACGATCCAACCGCTGGGCACCTCGGATTCTCCCGGACGCTGTCGAGGATACAGGAAAGGTATTACTGGCCGCGTCTGACCGCCGACGTCGCCCGTTTCGTCAAGACATGCCGAGACTGTAAACGACGCAAGACACCACCCACAAGGCCAGCAGGGTTACTACAGCCGATCGAACCTCCTCGTCGACCATTCCAGCAGATTGGCATGGATTTGTTCGGGCCGTTTCTGACGTCAACATCCGGGAATAAGTGGATCGTCGTGGCGACGGACTATCTCACCAGCTTCGCTGAAACTAAAGCTCTACCAAAAGGCAGCACAGCAGAAGTAGCGAAATTTTTCGTCGAGAACATCCTGCTGCGACATGGTGCCCCAGAAGTCCTCATCACCGACAGAGGAACGGCTTTTACAGCAGTGCTCACCCAAGCCATTCTGCAATATAGCCACACAAGCCACAGGAGGACAACTGCCTACCATCCGCAAACGAATAGTCTCACGGAGCGCCTGAACAAGACCCTCGCCGACATGCTAGCGATGTACGTCGACGTTGAGCACAAGATGTGGGACGCGGTCCTGCCGTATGTAACCTTCGCTTATAACACGGCGGTGCAAGAAACAACACAGATCACGCCATTCAAGTTGGTTTACGGCAGGAACCCGACGACGACGCTCGACGCCATGCTGCCGCACGTCACTGACGAGGAGAATCTTGACGTCGCTACTTATCTCCAGCGCGCCGAAGAAGCCCGACAGCTCGCCCGCCTACGGATCAAGACCCAGCAGCGTACCGACAGCGGACACTACAACCTCCGACGACGCTTCGTCGAGTACCAGCCCGGCGACCGTGTTTGGATATGGACGCCGATACGCCGACGAGGACTATTGCGACGCTATTTCGGACCCTACAAGGTCATCCGACGTATTGGCACACTGGACTATGAGGCCGTGCCAGACGGCATTTCGCATTCACAGTGGCGCTTGCTTGTACCAGAAGTTTCTGGAATGGTATCGATGCTTCTATCTGCTGTCTCTGACCGAACCTTGTGTAATCTGATCGCATGTGTGCGCGACGCGAATAATGTAGAACTTCGTGCAAGGCACGCGGGTCCCAGCGATTACTCTGGAACATTCGACGACTTATGTATAAAAGCCGACGCGCTTGACCCGCTGGTCAGATTTTCGATGATCGCCGACAGTGTTCGCCGCTATCGTTGAGCTACAAGTGCAGCCTGTTTTTGTGGGCACAGGTTCGCCCAATAAAACTTAGCTTTGTCTTTCACAGTATTGATGCTGTGTTCTTCAACGTCACCACCACGTGACAATATACTATATACATAACCTGAAATTATCACCTCAGAAGTAAGTGGTTTCTGTAACCTCATTGATCAGCTTTACAAGACCTACGTACTCGCAGGGGAGTTTAACGCTCACAACACGACGGGGGGCGACTCACCATGCGACCAGGGAGGTCGATTCGTAGAAAATGTCTAGTAAACTCCGGTGCATGTACATGCCTGTTTAATAAAAACAAAATGAACCGACTTATCATAATATCTCGCGAAATTCTTACTCTTTGTGGACCTAGCGATTAGATCGGTAACTCTTCTTCGTTACTTAGAGTGAATGTTATCAAAAATCCTCTTAAGGTATAGACTTCTTCTCATCTCACATCATCTTAAGGTATAGACTTACTTAAACCGACATTTTGGTATTGACGGCGCGGTAGTGTATTTTACCACTTTTATAATCGAGGCAGCAATAACACTTATTCCACAATAAAGAGGTAGCTCATCCAAAACACAAGTTCTGTGGTTGAATGAAGAGTGCAAGGAGGTGCAGGAAAAAAAAATAAAGCGGCGGGCATACTTCACCATTCCCGATGTGCACAAAAATTGATTGAATTTAGAACGAAAAAAATACAAGGCAGGCGAACGCGGCGGCAAGCCTGGAGGGCAAGCTGGGAAAGGTTCCTGTACGGTATTAATTCATACGCACAGGAGGCAATAGCATGAAACCGGGAACGGAAGCTTGAGGGAAAATAAGGTCGTCCATTGCCCCTGGCGGAAAAAGAAGGAAAGAAGTTGGCTGACGTTCTTAGTGAACACTTCAAGCGCGTGTCTAGCTCCATCCCCTATTCAAACTTTCTGAAATATAAAACAATAAAAGAATGTAAGCCACTCAACGGGAAATGTAGCCCAAACGAATCTTATAAGCGTCCTTCCAGCATTGCCGAAGTTAAACCTTCCTTATGAGCGTGTCGGAGCTCTGCACGGGGCTCCGATAGAATCATGTACGATATGATTAAGCAAATGCACTCTGACGCGCAAATTACACTCTCACACTTTTCAATGCTATGAGGGCCACTGGGTATATTGGATCTAAGTGAAATGAACAGATTTTCGTCCTAGTTTCGAAGCAAGGTAATGATACTTCTTTGCCCACCATCTACCATCCTATAGCGTTTACGAGCTACCTTTTAAGCTTTTGGAGGAAATGATCAATCACCGTCTTGTACATTTACTAGAGTACAACGAAATGCGTGACTCATTTCAATGTGGACTCAGAGAAGGCTGATCTACAACCGACCATCTTGCACGCATCCAAGCGAAAATCCACGGTACACAAGCAGTACTTTTCTTTATTCCCCGATATGGTAAACACGTACGACACGACTTGGCGGTACGGTATATTACGAGACCTGTCGCCGATGGGCATTCGAGGAAGTATGCTTTATACTATAAAAAGCTACCTGTCCAACCACACTTTCCGAGTCACAATTGGCTATGTATTGTCCCATACATTTACACAAGAAACTGGTATACCTCTAGGACGTGTGCTCAGCTGCAAGCTCTTCATTGTTAAGATGACCTCGCTCTTTGCATCGCCCCCAACAGCAATTATCTGTTCTGTGTAAACGATGGAATAATTGAAGCGTTGTAACCTCGCCGTTTGTGAAATGAAAGTACAGCAAGTACAGCAACGCAGCTTGCCCATTTATACAAAGTGTTTAAATGGGCAGAAGAAAACGGATTTCAACTTAACCACCAGACTACCTCCTGTGTTCTATTCACCAGAAAGTGAGGGCCATGGGCAGATGCCAGTATCTAAGTTTCTGAGCAACGAATACCTGTGAATAAGGAACGCGGGTTTTTAGGCATCGTGCTTGTCGCCAATATGACCTTCATTCCGCATATCAAATATTTCAAGGCGAAACGCCTAAAAACATTAAACTCACTGAAAATTCTGTCTCGTACAACATGGAGAAGTAATAGGAAGTCATTATTGAACCTCTACGGCAACTTTGTTCGATCACGTTTGTATGAAGGCTCCGTGGTATACACCTCTGCCGCGCTGAGCGCGCTTAAGGCGCTGGATGCCGTCCACAATTCCGGTATCTGCCTGGGCACAGGCGCCTACAGAACAGGCCCATTGAGAGCCTGTATGTTGAATAGGATGAGTGGTCCCCACAAAGAGCATACACCAGTTGCACATACTTCCTGAAAGTGCAGTCCAACTCCCAATAGCCTTGCTACACATGTGTTAACAATGATACATGTGCTGCACTATACCATAAGCGATCCGCAGTGAGAGAGCCTTTTTCAATGCGGGTCAGAAAACTTGGTGATAAAATGCGTGTCGCAATCCTCGAACATCGCCTAATGGCTCCATTAAAGCTGAAAACTTCAAGCCCTTCTTACGCAAAAAAAAAAGAAAACTCAGGAGCTATTTACAACACTTGGGAGAGGAGCAAACATTGAGTAAGCTCTACTTAATTAGGCCATTTCTAGGAAACTGGCCGTCATTATCAAAGTCACGACTATCTGAAGTTCTCTTTTGCTGCCTGGGAATAGGGCATACATACGTCACACAGTCATACCTTTTTTAGTGGCGCTGAACCCCCCTCCCCCTGCGTGGCAGATGTGGCGAAAAACCGACCGTACTCCACGCCTTACCTGAGTGTCGGAAAGCTTAGCGAATAAGGCATCTTTCTTTGGCATACAAACAACATTTTCTGTTACATGTTGTTACACTGCCTTGGTCTGAAACAAAGTTTTGAAACCAAGGCAGTGCTTAACTTTTTAAATGATGTTCTGCTTCACGTTATTCGTGAAGTAGAAGCTTCGTAGTCATCTTTCTGCCTAGACGTTATTGCTGCGAGCTTAAGTTTAGTAGAGCACGTTCCTCCAGACCCTTGGGCTCAAAGGTCTTAGTGATGCGGTAGTGCTAGCGAATCGACAGATTTTGTGTGTTATTTCATTTCATAATATATCTTATGGTCATCACTCACATCACTCGTCTTTGACATAATTTTAATACTTGCATTTTTTACATATCTTATAGGGAACAGTTTAGTCCTCTACAGCCTTGCTACATCTGACTCGTGCCATTCAACGCATCATCGACTTCCTTACACTATTTCTTGGCGTACTTTAGCCATCGCTAGCCCTCGCTCAGAAAAAAAAAAACATACTTCATTATAGCAGTTCATAAGCTGTCGTTTCCTCAGCTTGGCGGAAGTGTGTGATGCTTTTTATGTGAAAGAGCGTAATTACCGACATACAATAAAAAATGACATGACACGAGAGTTGCGCTGAACTTTTTCATGGAGTAATCGTCCCATCAAAATTTCCTGGTTTACGAAATACCTTTCTCGCACTCCCAGCTGCAGCTGCATCTGAATAACGTTGACAACGCAAATCAACCTGCACAGAATAAGCAGCTAGTGCTAATGCAAATAATTCGGAAGCAGTCAGCTCCTGACTATAATTAATGATATCTGCAAAAGATGCGAGCAGGCTCTTCTAACAAGTCGTCAAGTTTGCACATAAGGCAGAATAATTAAGGTTATTGATATAGACATTTCGCGGAGTGCCGAAAATTGCAAAAAACCCGCGGAAAGTACACCCAGCAATGACAGACAGACAAGCAAAAATCGATGCCTTAGCCATATTCATCACGTTCCCTCAATTAGCGCGTCGAACTGAGTCGTAACCTAACCGAAAACAGGTGCTGAAGTGTTATTTTCAGATAAAGCCGAACGGCACCAACATTCCATTTAGCATCTAGAAGGTGAAACTGAACAAATTGGTTTTGGAGGGGAACAGTTTCAGCATAGCGCAATACAGCGCACTTTCATCACAGGGTCGTCTTTGATGAAATCGCAAGAAAAGACGTGGTATATTGCGTCTATTCGGTGAAGCGTGCGGAATAATTGCCTCGAGAACAGTCATGTGGGTCGCCATAGTAAAGTTATTGGTTCACAGAACTGTAGCCGTAGTCACCTAAATGGAACACCGTGCACATAGTCGGCAGGCACTGATCGAGACAGAGCGTCGCCGAGGCTACTTCGTTGTGGAGAATAGTGTCTCTACTTAGGCCATTTGTTGTGTTCAGCCACTGGCTGAGCTGTTCCATATGTGTTTATATCTTTAGTTGTTCAGGTCAAAGCGCACACGGCTCCACATAGCTTAACCGCAGGCTTTCTTTCGCGGTACTTTGCTGTTATTAAAGGGTTCGTGAATTTATGTGATTGTAAACTCTTTTTGTAGCATTTTGGTGGCATTACCCTTTCTGAGGCAGTTTGAACTATAGTTCTCGAGAAATTCAGCAATAGGTATCGTCATGAGAAATCATAAGAAGTAGAGAGCAACGATATTTGAAATGTCGGATATGAATCGTACAGTCTTTGCTATTTGATC
The DNA here is from genome assembly GCF_050947875.1 of Dermacentor variabilis. Classification (NCBI taxonomy): domain Eukaryota; kingdom Metazoa; phylum Arthropoda; class Arachnida; order Ixodida; family Ixodidae; genus Dermacentor; species Dermacentor variabilis. The sequence continues at coordinate 192,646,744 of NC_134570.1, forward strand.
GGAATTCAGTTCAATAATTAGCTTTTTCATATTGTCCAATCTTTGGTCCTGTTCGAATACAATGGGTAACTATACTTTTTGGCGCCTCGTTTCAGTGAGACCGATGAACGACAGGACTGCTCCTAATGATTCAGCTGCAAGCGATACGTGATTTTTGTTCTGAGGGGCAGCAGTTTGTGAGCGAATGCACGGGGCGTATAACTACTGCTTAATAAGTTAGTCATCACGTTAGAATGCCCCCCGCAGGACTCTCTGCTTAAGCACACGCTTGCTGTGGCGCGATACCTGGACCCCGAGCACAAGGGAGTTGTACTTACTCGCGTTTTCCCGTGCGTAGATTAGCCGTGTCTGGCTAAATGGGGAAGCTGAACATGTGCTGGCTTGTAAACGTACAGTATCACTGCGACCTGGGTGGTTAGTGAAGTTTAATAAACATATATTACCCTTGCTTTCTTTGGGCTGCTTTGTGAAGAGGTAAACTGGACAATATTGCACTTGGCAGCAAAATCAATGCGAGGTATATTGTATGAAATACTATCATGCATAGAAAGAAATTTTTGCGAAATAATTATATCACAGCGAAGCTCTATATGGCGAGCTGATACATCCGTCCGTCCGTTACCTGTACGTCAAAAACTCCTCCGGAGCAACCCCATGCGCATGTGCGAAAAAGAAAGAGAAAGAGAGGCGCGCGATTGGCTGCATCAGTAGAGACTTCGTTGCTTTCCGTCGAAGGCGAGCACGTGCGCAGCAGTTTCTCACCAGCTCCGAAATGGGTGGGCCTGGCGTCATACGTACTCCTGAGGAGTAAGCAGCTTTCGATCAGCAACGCAGCAAGCAGGACCGGGAACGAGCAACAGGCTCGTGGAGCCCAGTGTAAGCAGCAGCTGTGTGCCAACGATCCGCCAGCCTAAACAGCCGTTGTTTAATGAACCGTCGGGATTAAACCAGTGATAAACACCGGGGCCGGACGTTTCAGCCTCACTGATTCACCATCTGTACGAAGTGCTTGGGCGGTAATTTTTGCTTACGTTCCATGTGGTGATAAAATGTAGAAAATAAACAGACCTCCTCAACCGTACTGGGACATCACCTTTTTTCAATGCCTTTAGCTTCATAACAATGCAACTGGTAGTTGAGATAACATGCTCGTCCACCTATTTTGATGGACTTTGTGTGATGCCCACCTGGTGTAGGTCCTAAAGCCCTGTGTTGGCAACCTGCTGAAGCTGAGCGCAAGAAACGACGTTAACTCCGCGCGCGAAGAGTAAATACTCTAAAATCAATCGATATAGGCATATCTGTGCTTAAGCTGGAAGCATTGGTGGAGCCTTCTTTGCACTTTTCCGAAATGTGGTAGATATTTTGCCACACGATGATTCAATGGTCGCGGCACAAATAAATGCAGTACAGGTAGCCTCTTCGCGACAAAAAGTAATTACGATGCGCACTAACCAGTGGGCACACGAACAGTCACTATGGCCTTGCGACTTTACCGTCGAGCCAATATCTTACACTTTGAGAAGCCCGAGTCTAATAATTAGTCACAACAACAGTTTAACAATTAACATGTTTTAATTGGGGCGTGTTAAAATCGTTTTACATGTAAGCATGTCATAAGAAAGGAAAAACTGAATTCTGTGCTTTCAACAATGCTCTCTAGAAGACCTTTCAGACATATATCCGCATTAAACGCAATGCAACAAGCAAATGTGACATAACCAATTAAAAAGGTGACCTATGCAGTGTTTTCAGTCATGTACTAGTGAGCATGAAGTACATCTGCTACTTGCAGCAAATGAAGTATTAACAAAGCTAGTTAAGCATTTACATAGTAGGGAATCCCCACTTTGCTGCTATTGCTTGCTCAGTGTCTTCGCATGCGAGGAAATTGATTTTTGCTCTATCCTCCATTTCTGTGTCTTCGTCCTTGTCTATGAAACACCGGAAGCGTTTATTGTATATTAAATATACACACTTTTCTTAGGATAGCCTACTGATGTAGTGATGTACCTGACGATAAGGCCTTAGAAAACAAAATGTGTTTGTTTAGTGTTTAATGGTGTACAGTAGCTTTCAGCCCTTCTGTAGGTTAAAGAAAAATTATTCCTTCCTTGATTTCAAGTTCAGTTGGCTTGTACAACCTGAGAAATATTAAGGCACAAAGCGTGCTCAAATTCAGAAGCATGCTACAGCCATTAGCATGCAACAAAACATTGTTTTTGCTTTGAATGGAATGGAATCTTGTTGTAAGAAGCCAACAAACACTGACACCAAGGACAACATAGGGGAAGTTACTTGTGCTTAACAAATGAAATAAAGAAACGATAGATTAATGGAAATTAAAGTGGATGAAAAAACTCAATTGGTAGAGCATCGCACGCGAAATGCGAAGGTTGTGGGTTCGGTTCCCACCTGCAGCAAGTTGTTTTTTCATCCACTTCAATTTCCATTAATCTATTGTTTCTTTATTTCATTCATTAAGCACAAGTAACTTCCCCTATGTTGTCCTTGGTGTCAGTATTTGTTGGCTTCTTATGATATGACTAATAAAAATCGGGCCCCTCGGTTAACCCCCTTTCTTCTCGTTCATGGAATCTTATTGGTATCTTTATTATTTTATAAAAATAGGAAATGCATTGCTGAACTTAATGCTAACCTGCTGATATGGTGCGACCATGAATACGGAGAATGTTGGGAATGTACAGTTAGATGAGCACTCGCTTGTTGATGAGAAATTGTGCACGTTTATCAGTACTTGCTTAATAATTTTTTAGCAAGACTATACTTCACCTGCACACTCAACTCCCCATACACATTATCCTATATGTTTGAGCCAATAGGCGGTTTTAGATTAGGCTACATAGGTGTAGGGAGCCGTAGACTGTCAGGCGTAGAAAAAAAAACGAAAGAAAAGAAAATGGAATGAGCACAAAAGAACGTCAAGGACCCGTAAGATTTGCCACAGTTACACTGCACAGCGCACACATATTTGCAAATGTAAACTGGGTGCGAAGTAGCGAATAACTGCCACGTAACGCTTCCAAGGTACCTTACCGGGGCGCGTTGAGTTCTCTCAGGAGATTATGGAAACTCTCCACGTAGATTACAAAATACGATTGCAAAGCTCTTGTCCGCTTGTATATATTGCATGAAAAAAATATTATGGAAACGCGATACTCGGAGCGCGTGACCGCCCGCCCTTTTCGCGCAACGAGTGGGCGCTGGGGCCAGCGAGCTCAGAAATGTGTGTATCACATGAAAGCGAGAGTCCTTGTGATGCATTGTGACTGCATTCCACCCCCCCCCCCAGGAATCACCCACAATCACCGATGATTCAAAAAGCGCAGGCTGCCGCGCGATCCGAGTGTTGCGTTTCGGCACGTCTAACCAATAACGTTACGTGCACTACATTCAGTGCAAATGTAAAATTGCTGCCAGCATTGCTTCTCCGTGGGTGGCAAGAAAACTTGTATATATTTAACAAAGCACTTCTAAACCGGTAGAAAATGTGGTATAGGCAATTTTAAGTCTACCGTTAATCAACCCAGGTAGTACTTCAAAACTTGCTTACTCACGCATCAAGCTGAACGTGCCCCACGTTTACACTAAGTATAGTTTCGATAGAACACCATCAAAACATTCATATAAACTTTCCTAGTACTGCTAGTGACAACAACGCTTCGCTGTAAGAACATACGGAAATTCAAACAACGCTTTCTTACGCTCATCCGAATCGGATAGCACTTGCCAGAAAAGAGCGCGAACAGACTTCCAAGCAGGCTTGCACGCAGCTCAGCTTGCTTGTGGGCACTCTCGTTAGCCGAACACTCTTCTTTGATTGGCCGTAGGACACTAAGAGAAGTAGTTCCTGTGGGGAAGGAGAAAAGGCAAGCGCTATTTTCTGCAACCCATGCGGGAGCACGGCTCAGCGCTAGCAGGGTGGAGGGGTTGGAGTTAAAAGAGAGAGAGGGTAGGAGGGAGAAAGGTAGAGGGTCGCAGAGATGGAAGCGAAGTAGTGACCGATCAGGAGGCCCGAGGTGGTGGGATCGCCGTTAGGCCATCCGTCTTTGTAGAAATGTCCTATAGTCTCAAACAGCTTGAGAGATTGTGTCTAGCGCGCTCCTGTTCACCAGTTCGTCGCAAAGATCGTGCGAGTTCGTCATTATCACGCGTAGGGCGCACGTTAAGCGGGTATTTCTGCCATCCCAAAGCCAAATCCATAGTGAAAGGTCAAAGCCGTGAACGGTGTTAAGGTTGGTGATAGCTAAACGCTTCATGCACGGCTCACTCCGTATAATAAAAGCTGGGTGAACTCCAAGTTTGTTTTTCCTAAGTTACTGAAAGCCATTGCCGGGACTTAATGTCGTCATAAACGCTGTTTTAAATTATAGTGCAGTTTTCCACGTATATTTTACTCCTGAAAAACTTTTGACGCTTGCAGTTCGCAAAAGCAAAGGCTTCGTGAACTACGCTTATTACCAAAGCCATAGCAGGAGCCTATGGTGCTCGATCAGAAAGGTTCTGGCGCGTGGAATTCTTGTTCCTTTCAATGTGCTTTTAAATGCTAAGCACTTCTTGGCGAACATTTGCCAATTTAACAGTATCTATCTATCTATCTATCTATCTATCTATCTATCTATCTATCTATCTATCTATCTATCTATCTATCTATCTATCTATCTATCTATCTATCTATCTATCTATCTATCTATCTATCTATCTATCTATCTATCTATCTATCTATCTTGCCGCCTACGCATTGCTGCTCTCATGGTCGTTTCGTTAACTTCATCATAATAAAAATCATCATCATCGTCAGCCTGGTTACGCCCACACTCTAAAAACTAGGAAGGGTATCGCAGGAGTGAAGCTGCCGGTTCACTCTTCAAAGCGTCGTTTTACTCTCGCAAAATGTCGAGGAGAGTGAAATGCATTGTTCACTCTGTCAGCAAGGAGAGAGTGAAATGTGCTTTTCACTCTCCGCTTCAGAGAGAGAGAGACTAAAAAGACTCTTGCGACAATAGAAAAGAGAGACTCTTGCGGCAATAGAAAACAAAACGTAGCGTAATCTTCTGCTTCAACTGTAGGTGGCTGGCCCCGAACATGGCAATGTATCATTCATGCACGCTAAGCAAAGAACACATCGTTTTGCTTCTAAGAGAACAGGCCGCCGCAGTTCAAAGGAACGCGTAGCGAGCGCTCTACTTTTTCACTCGGAGTGGCTCCACCGCGCGCGCGCGCGCTCAAGATCGCGGAACAACACAGCACCGGAGAAAGGTGAACCGTCCAGCGAGCAAAGGCCAGCCGAGGGAGATCGTGTTTCAGCCATCTCGCGTCGCCACGAAAACACGACAGTCGTTCGTCATGCCTTGGATATAACAACAAATCCTCCACGGTAAGTGAATTCTAACTTAGGTGCACATTCTCCGTATATGTCATGCTATCGCCAGGAAGTCGTCGCTGCGCTTAGCCGACGCGATTGACAAAGGACTAGGCGTACGCGCTGTCTCTCGATGTCAATCGAAAAAGCCAGTCGTCGCGATAACTGCATGTGATTTTATCACTTTGCCGTTGTTCGTAAGAGCTTTAAAAATCGCAAACGCTGCCAGAACTATGGTATGTTCAATAAGACGCCAGGCGAGAGGACGCTTAAAATGGTTAGTTCACCAGCCCGTGATTCCGAGCCTATGCGGAGCGTGATAAGCGTGCGTTTTGTGTGTTTGAATTTATTCAGTTTGGCAGTCTACTGTGTACGGAACGCTGTTGAACTAAGGAATCACATAACAGAAGGCGTCATTTTGCTGGCAGCATGCTTTTTTTTTTATAAATAAACCGCGCGCTTGACGATGTCTCGCGCAGGGGGAATCTGCGACCACTGAAGTTACGTGCAGCACCAGTGCTAGTTAGAAGCTTTGCCGCAGGCATTCAGCTGCATGCTGCAAGAGGTCAGTTGGGCGCGTTATCTTGAACTTACTGAAAACGCACGAGGAATCCATGTTTTATGCTGAAAAAAGTATAAACCCCATATAAGCGATCTTGCGCGCTGCAGCTACAAGCGACGCGACGGAGATGGCTGTCGCGTTCGCTCGTCGCCTACAAGTCGTACTCCGTGTGAGCGACGATTTTGAGCGACGCCTCCCCGGTGTTGCCGGCATGAGGGCTGCAGTCACGCGTGACGCGTGCTTTAGTAATTTACGTTGATGGATTTTACTATAAAAAGTAGCATAAAATATTTCCGGAGGTCTTGCAGTACGTCCTTATCCTTGCACGTATAAAAATTGAATCATTTGCTCGTTCCGCGCGACAATCGGTAGTATTTGAGCGATGTATGTACATCCAGTTCCGGCTTCGCGCTATTGGCTAGTCGCTCATAGCACTTCTGGGCGACGAGCGACGATTTGTAGATTTCCAGAACCGAGCCATCTGTTCAAGCGACGGCCCGTTTTGTCGCTCGAAGCCGTCGCTCGTCGCCGTCGCGCACTAAATCGCTCTCACAGTGTTTATCCCTAAGACTGAACTGTTCTTGCTCATGTTGAAATGGTGTGATTATAGGTCTGGTTTTGTCTCCTCTTGCGGTTTTGGTGCACGGTGCGAAACTGAAAGGATGCTTATGTCTACGAACTCGGTGAATTGTCGAGCAGCTAGTTACGCATCGGCATCGAATATAACGGCTGCTGTGTGGAATTACAATTGCAGGGGCGCTTTGCATACGCTTATTGTTTTGGACATGCCTGTGCATTTGCTAATATGAGTTGGCGTGTCAGAGTTATGTCATATGAACAGCTAATCAGCCTTCCTCTGGGGGTTACAAGCGTAATGTGTGCATTTTGCTATAGCATGGCAGATCAAGATGTGTTTATCGCTTGAATATTTTTAGTAGAGAAATAAAATATCAAAATAAAATGTTGCTTTAATTCCGTGTTACCAGTCTGTCGTACACAGAACAATAGGTTGGTGTAATAAACTAATAACTGCGGTTTAACTGCAACTTTTACATGCCTACAAGAATCTAAAATGCTAGATTTCAAACTGCAGCAGTAGTCGGGTCTGTCAAAAATGAACTCCACTGCGCACCTCATGCATGAAAATAAGTTCATGCCTTTTAGTAAGCTTAGATGCAGGCCGCAGTGAACTTGTTAGTATTGAAATGTGGGTAAGCTTGCCATAACAAGCCTTGTTGCCCTTTTTTATAGGCACATCCATATATCCATTGAGCTGAAGGACAATATTTTCATCCCTACTGAGCATCATGTTTGCAGCTATAATCCTGAAATTATGGCTTCAGCAGTGGCACAACCAGGGATGGTGCGGGGGGGGGGGCACACTGGGCACGTGCTTAGGATGTGTCACAAGTGGTGTTTGCGATACACCAGACTCGTGACAGACCTATGACGTCTGAAAATGACCAATATTCTATTCATTAGCAGTATTCTAACATTCATGAAAAACAAGGAAGAACTGTGGTTTATTTGTTTTTTTGCTTAAATCTAAAAATTGAAGTCAGTTTAGCAGTTGACTGTTGCAGTCATTTGGATGTTTTGCATGCATTTCACTAGGAAGACTAAGAGCTAAGACTTTTTTATTGCCATGGCGTTGACTGTCTTGATGTTGTTTTGCACCATGCCCTTGTGTTGACTTTTGCATACGATATTTTTCAGGCACCCGCTTTATATAACGCAAGAAGGCAGCTGCAAGGACACGAGGATGTGAAAGAGCCAGTGCAGCGCGACTTCACGTAGTGCAGAGGAGCCAATGCCAAAAAATCAAAATACATTGGCATGTTATTTGGACAAGAAAACTAGTATGTGGGTATATTGGGTGTACCATTTGACCAAATGTCAACAAAATCAAGATACAGTATGTTACACGAAGATGAAAATTCTCACGTGCTCCAGGCAGTCATCTTAACATGGTATATTTATGTAATGTCTCTGATTGGAAAGTCAAATCAAGTATGCTCTCTGGAGACAAACACATAGCAAGTGTCATTGAAAAGTTAAAAATGTGTTTTAAGAAAGCTGATTAGTTCTGAGAAGTGACTGCTTTTTGTCTTGCCTCTCAACAGATATATCCATGTGATAAAAAAATAGTGGTACAATGAAATTGCATATTTGCTTAGCGACATGATACATACTTGCAATGAGCACGGTGCCTGTGTTTACTATAAAAAGCAACAGCCCATGCTTGGTTAGGTTAGGCCCACTACAACATGCAGGCTTGGGTGATTGGCGCTTTTTTTATTTCTGTGTCGTGAGGTTTATTGACGTGCGTATAGGTGCAATGGCACGCAGTATGGCTAGTACAAAAAAGGGGGGGGCAGATATATGTAGCTCACTGTACACGACACAGGGCAAAGGAAATCCGTGTTCAGCAACTATGTTAAATGCCATGTACGTAAATTTTACAACGCTACTCGTTCGAAGCGCGCACAGGTGCATATTGAAGAAAAGTTTCCAGGGTAGATAATTTAGTTCGTAATTTACACTAATTTTGCTCTAACCACGAGACATAATAATTTGAATATACTGCACGGAAAAACCTAGAGCGAATTAAATTGTGTGTCAGCTTCGTGTGTATACATATAGTCTTTCCTATGCATTAGGTTTTTTGCGTAATGCATTAACAGTTGAGAGCCTATCTTATGATGTGTACTCTGTTTACATTACAGTTGTTTATTAGTTTACTCGTTTGTTTTGCGACTGATGAAATGCCGGCATATATATATTTTCAACATTTGACATAACCCTGTATGTTTTGCAGGGAAAACCCAGGACGTGCATTTCTCAGCACCCAGTCAACTGCCAAAAGTGACTCAAACACTGGCCACCAGTAAGTAGACATCAGTTGTAATTTCACATTATGCAGTTGGCGGCTGCCTTGTACGGAGGCTTTTTTTTTTAATGAGATGGTGATGTCGTTCTAATGTACATTTTTTACTGTTTCTTATACTCATAGTAGTTTTTCATCGTTAAGCCTTTAGCTCTAAATTCAGCGACCACAAAGGTGCGATCATGTCTCACAGAGGCATATATGGTTGCTATTCTCTGCGAGGGACGTGTTCTCGTGTTCGTGAAGCATTTGTGTTTGGCAGTATTGTCGCCCAATGAGTCGGATATAAACACTAACTCGCCACTGCCGCAAGTAGTTGCAAGAAACGCATTATGACACTGTAAAGTTATTTCATTAATTCGAAGGAAAGTTTTGCAGCAGGAAAAAAGGTTGCTAATCCAGGTAAACATGTCTTTTTCTCACAAGTTATTTAGCCAAACTGTGGATGCATGAAATTCGTGACTTATGAATAGATTTTAATTTATTCTTTAGTAATGCTTCTAAAAGAGACTAGAAATAGCATGTGACTACCTCTGCAATCAGCAGACCATACATTTACAGTCATAAGTGGCAGTTCCATGCAGTCTCGCACTTTATATTACCTTTCCTTTCAGCAACATTGGAACTGGTGGCTGCGTTTTCAGAAGGAGAAGTGCACTTGACACTGTATATGTGTGTGTGAATTCGGTTTTCTTTGTATGTGTCGGCTCACTGACAAACAGTGCAAAAATCTGTTGTACCATGAGCCTGACGACGCCTTCTGCTGCTAGAAATGCGGCACTTCGTATTTTATTGTACTGCATGACATTTAAATCAAAGCTACCGCATAAAATGATCAAGAAAACTAACCGCTGTTATAGCTGGTTTCCTCAAAGAACGCTTGTCCTTTATGGGCAGTGTTAATCTGAGCTCTCCACCGATGTTTCCGTAGTATTATCCCTTAGTGAGTGAGAGATTGGGGGCAATTAATCGTGTTAGTGTTTAAGTGGTGTCCTAATTATGTGCATTTGTTCCAACAAAGTTGTCTAGATTACTTTATTGTGTAGTGTAAAGCTTATGAAACCATCAGCAACTACTGAGTTACTAACACGCATATGGATTTGTCACTATAGAGGTGAAACTCGGCTGTACCACTGCAGTGCTGCGGAAATTGCCGTCACCAGCGGCCTTGCAACAGCTGTTTCGCAGCATGTCGGTATGTGTTAATTTATAATTATGTTGGGATGGGCTAGTATTATGGACCACTGCTACTCTGTATTGTGACAGATCCATATGATAAGGGATGTAATGGGCACAGCGAAAACCTTTGAATTTTTTACTGTGGTACATAAACAGGCTCTCCTTTTCGTCACTGGAGCAGGAGAGAAGGGCATGCAGGCACTCCTGAATGTACATATATTTCAAAACATGACACACACACACACACGCAATTAAACTAAAGGCAGGGACGTTCCATCTTTCATCTTGAATTGAATTGTGCAGCGCAAAAATACAACACAGACCACAGAGAAGCACACATGTTAACAGGTTTGATACACACGTTAGTTCAACAGATTTGATACTTCAAGTGTGCTATTTTACACAAGGGGGAAGGGAAAGGGGAGAAAATCTAAAAAAAAAGTGGAGTGGAAAAAAGGAATCGTGCCAAAAAGCATGAGAAGCATCGCGCAGCCAGGATCACCAGCAGGACAACCTTACGTATAGTTTGTTTCAATCACCTCAGATCACATGCAGCCATTACTGCAATCAAGTTGTTTCCTTATGTCATATGAGGGAATGATGTGGGCCCAAAAAACTGTTTAGAGCTGAAGGTTTATGTTCCATTCTAGCCTCATTGCCTGCTTTTTTATCATATTGTTATCAGCTGTTTATGTTAGGGACAAAAAGTAAGAGTACGAACTGTTTCCCGATTCGCCATTCCGCACAACATGTCTTTGTGAGTATATGTACATGCAGATGATCCATAGTTGAAAAATATTCAGTACAGTAGAATCTCATTACAAGATGCACTTGGTTGTAAGAGACATCTGAAAATGGTTTGGTTGGTTTTCCGATGTTTGCCACGTTAAGAATACTGTATACAAGAGACACCTTTGTTACTAAGGATGACTTTTTAAGTATTCACTACTTCGAAGGCACACAACCCAGACACATTCACTTTGTGCACCTTGTGTGCTCCGAAGGGCGTAAAGATCACGCAATCCTTACACAAGTCAATCGCGCATGTCTCTTTTACCATGAACCAGAAAAGGAGGGCAACGAGGACAGTGCAGGGCAGAAAGTGTCGGCAGTTGAAGCTGACGAGCGTCTAAGAGCACTTCAAAGGTACTGCGAGCAACAAGGCTTGCAAAGTGAAGTGTTCAAATTCCAGAAGTTGGGAAGGAAGCTAACACAATCTACAGTCACTAAAAAGCTGTGAATGTCTTCTTTAAAGGGCCTCTAAACCACAGAGGTTGAAATTTAGTTGCGGTGTTGCAGTTCTACACAATAAGGCAATGAACTGGTAGCCACGAGAATTTTTCGAAAGGGTGCAGTAATAGTGGAGCTGCGTGTGTTCGATTATCGAAAAGTAGTCCCCACTCATTTTACTCTTTCATCTGGTACACGCCATATGGACAGTGTCGTCTTTTCCTTGCCTAGTACACCTGCAAATGTTACGGGACAGGCCAACACCAACGAGCTCTGTTGCTGCCGCGCTGGCCCGTCGTCCTGCGAGGAGTTGCGCTAATACAACGGAACTGTATGGTGACTCGTGTTGAAGAGCCTCATAGGGAGACCCTTCTGTTGGCGTTTCTGTTCTTTGCCCCCATTGGCTGCCCACAATGGCATCGCGTGCAACGCGACGAGGAAGAAGGAGTGTGTGTATTTGCTTGCAGGCCTTGCCGGCAGTCGTACACTTTCGTTCGACCAATCGACAGCACCGGAAACTGGTGACATCATCAGAGACAGCCTGGTGACGTCAGGACAAACTGGGGGGTGCAGGATAGGTCCAGAGAGGCGCACGGGGTCATTTTCTTCATATTGTGGTGCTCCGGCAGTGCTGCGCACTCTGGCATTTGGCTTCGTCGATCGTGACGGCATTCTGATTTCGATACGCGTGTTTACTTGAAATGTTCAAAAAATGTCGAGAAGTGGTTTAGGGGCCCTTTAAGCCACCCTGAGCATTTATTCCTTCAGATATATCAAAACATACTTTAGTGATGATGCATAATAAAGTGATCTAGTCTGGCTCCTCAGTGTCTCAAAATTTTTGGTTTCGAGAGACATGTTTCCCGTGCCTCTTGAATATCTTCTGATGAGGCTTTACTGTAATATACACAAACAATTGTGTAACTCCTCCTGCAAGTATTATTCATTAAGCCCGGTCACTTATGTGCAAAGCTTGTGGTTAAGTCTTGATATCCGTACTTTTTAGAGCTATGTTTATTAATTCATGCTGTTCTTATTGGTTCTTCGATGCAGGAGACAATGCCTACGAAATTATTGGCCCTGATCATGAGAGCCCTCAAGGGGCAAACAACATCTCTGTTGCAGAAGTGAGCCCGATACCACTTGGAAGTTACCAAGACAGATGACACGGCAGCAATAGATACAGAGACTGCCATGTCTACTGCAGCTGCAACAGTGTACGAGGCAAGCAGCAGCGCGTCAGCATCAGCAGCAGTGTCAGAAGGAACCACACCAGGCCTGGTAGAGCAACATGTGTGCTATCACTGACTTTTTTTGTAGTGGATACAACTCATTTGCTCAACATACAAAAGCTTTTCACCACGACTGTGAGCCAGTGTTATTGTGCAGCAAGTGCAAGACTAAGTTAGGTGTTATAACACAGTACAAGCATCACTTTAATATATGCAAATGCAAACATATTACAGTTGTTGCCTCCCCAGCCAGCCCACATAGTGATAACAATGTGGAACACATGGTGGGACACACCTCTCTCCCGTTACAAGATAGCAGAGATTGTCAGTGTTGTTGCTAGATTGACTGGTCTTTGTAGGCAACTAGAAGGACCACACAGGTGTCATAAGATTGTTGTTGGTGTTGTTATTGAATAGGTAAAAAAGAAGTTTGATGCAGCTGAAGTGCCAACTGATATTGAGAAAATCAAAAGCAACCACCTGAGAAAGCAACACTATCGAAATTTGGGTATCTATGTGCCGCCAACTCTGGTAAGAATGGCATAGGACGGAAGTGTGATGAAAATCACACAGACACTGCTGTTGCATCACTGGCCACAGTGAGCAGCGACTTGTAGTGCAAGAGAGTCAACTGAAACTAACATTATGATATAGTGTCATGCTCCCATGTGACCACTTTTCAAGTTATTTTGCAAGATACAGCTCAACCTCCAGAAACGAGACTGCAACTTGTCTGTAAAAAAGCTTTCGCAAAAAATTATTCATAACACTATTAACATAGCAGTATCTTTTTTTTTTTTTTGTGTCGGTTCGAGGTTCCCGGCTGTCCATTAATGCAAAAATTGAGGAAGAAAAGAACATGTGTCGTACTTGCACCTTTTTAACAAGTACGAGGGGGACAGAACTTTTCTAGTCATGCATCTTCATCATACTATCAAGTTTTTAAATGCCTTTTATAATTATTATTACCAGTTATATCTGAGTGCATTGTATGCATGTAGCAGGTGTAAAATCAGGTCAGTTGGATCAGATGCCTTATCTGCAAGCGAGCCCTATATTCAAGAAATTTGAATTAAAATAGTTACGTTAGAGACGCAGTCTTTCAGCACTTTATTGCCTGTGGTTTAAGCATTGCTCAATACTTTTGTGGGTGGCAATTTCAACCGGCACAGCACTGCGCTTTGCCACAGTCACATTTGTCTTCAAAGCGGTGTTTACCATTTGTGTTGATCTGTTTGTGTATGCATAGAGCAAGTTTTTAATTTATATTTTTCTGCATTCTTGTGCTTGCACTAAGCTTGTATCAGGCAGTTACAAAATGTGTGTCACTATAACGAACTGTTCTGTTGAGCTTACACTTGCAAATAATCGTGTTCAGATGGCCGCACTTCTATGCGGGTGCACCGCTAGCTTTGTGTATGTTCTCATGTTTGTATAAAGCTTATATAAGCTAGTTAGAAAATGTATGTCACTAAGCATTGTGATATTCTTTAAAGAACTGCTTGGTTGGTTTTACACTTGTGAATTAGTATTGAGGTGGTGGTATTCCCATGTATGCCCACTGCTAGCTTTCTGTGTCCTCACGTGTTTGTATTAAGTTTCTACAAGGGAGTTACAGCATGTACGTCACTAAGCGCTGTGATATTTTTTAAAGAACTGCTTTGTTGGTTTTACACCTGTCAGTAACAGTACTCGGGTGGCACTAGTCATGTGTAGGTACACAGGGACCATTTGTATACATTATGCTCATGTAAAACAGTTACAAAGTGTATGTCACTAATTAATGTGATATTTGTTGAATTGCTGTGATGGTTTTACACATGTGAATAATAGTGGTCAGGGCACAGTACTTGCGGTGTATAGTTGAATTTATACACTGCCAGGACATGGGCTGTATACGTACCAAAAGAAATGTATGTCATTATATTGTTGTGATTATTACTGTTTGGATTTTATTAAACTGTAATAAAATTGTTTCTTGTATCTATTGAGGTATGGCAATTTGTCATGCAACCAAACTGAGGACCTGAACTTGTGCATACAAATAAACATCTAATTTAAGAGTACTGCTCATATTCTGCTAAACCAGTTTAACAAATCTTGTACTACAATGCTGGAAAAATGACAGAGCTGACTCGGATGTACAGAAAAAGTTCTGCACTGGCTGAAGGACTGCCCCACACTGGAGTTCGTAATGTTGCGTTTATTGGAGTAGAACAGAAAGTGCATTTCTATTAAAAATGCGACAGTCGGTGCAGAAACATAAGGCAGACGAGCGGATGTGGCACATTTTTTTCAGGGCCCTCCATGCCTACTACTGCATTTCTAGTCTTCCTGTGCTCTGCGTATAAGCCCCTGTTCAGCCAAGGTTTTTACTCCATGACAGTTGTTCTACTGGGTTGGTAGCAATATTGAAGAAAAAAATTTAATGGTTTTCAAGGACTTTCGAGGCCCCGACACAGTAACTTCAAGGACCTCGTGCAATGTGTGTAGTAGTTTGGACAGGCAATAACTTGTTCAAGAACACCGTTAACTTTAATGCAAACAAAAGAAAACAAAACAAATCGCATTTCAGTGATTTCAAACATTTGAAAGACTGCTAATTTGCCTTTCACCGCCCACCACTAAATGCACACAAGGAAGCATTTCAAGAAAGCGCTCAAAGTTTTTCTGCAATAGCAGAATTAACTACTTGGACCTGCAACATTTGCAGCTTTTGAATACTGTTTGGTTTGACAGTGTATGTGATGTCATCTGTTGCCTCAGCTTTTTTCACCATCAAATAAGCAACAGTCATTTCTAATTTCTTTTTATTGTGTCTGTCGCTCTCAATTTACTCTTCACGGCTTCTCTTTGAATGCCTCAACTGTTGAGCTTCCTGCTTCTGCTCCTCCAAGCACATTTGTCTCGGTTCCATGTGCATAAAACTGGTATCTGCAGCTCCTTTGTAATTTCAACTTTAAGGATGTCGCTTTCCTCCTATTACCTCCAGAGACAATTTTCTGTGACATGCGAAAGAGTGTCACAGAAGGGAAAAAAGCGCTTGGCAATGTCTGCTAAGTCTAGCCAAGTGTACAAGTTTAAGGACTTTCCAATACTTCTAAAAATTCAAGGGTTTTCAATGCCTTGAAAATGGCATTTTAGAAATAAAGGATTTTCAAGGCTCGCTACAAACCCTGGATTCTAGCACCTAAATAATTTTACAAGCTTATTTTGGCATGGAGTTAGGAAATTCATGCTTTCTAGCTAACGCTGCACTATCTCTGTACAGTGAAGCCACGAGAGCGCAACGATTTTGGAGTAAAGAAAAATACTGAAAGCTTTTAATACTACTCTTCTTTTTTTCTATGGAGCTTCGTATTGCCTAGTTAAGTTTACGAATGTGCCTGGTTTTGGAGGGCGTTTCTTCGACATTTTCTGGAAGAAGCAGATGTCTAGCCCCCGTATTCAGAAATGTATCTTAATACAAAGCTCATGCTTGACTTGATATAAACGACGCCTGGTGCGAACGTCCCCCAAGACGCTCACTGCCTTTCTTTTGGTGCGTTCACGACTTGCGTCGTTTAGATCAAGTCAAGCATGGGCTTCAAGTTATGATGCATTTCTGCATATGGGGGTAAGCGTGCACAATTCCGGGCAACGCACTGTGCCATTGACACTGAGAGAAAACGGGGAAAACAGAGTTAACCACTTATGCTCCTAAACTTTCGCGTACCTGTGGTGTGCGTGTATCGTGTAAGAAGAAACAGCGCAAACACAAGGACGAAAAAAAGCATCAACCACACCAGCGCTTCGTGGTGTGGCATGTTTTTGCGTCGTCCTTGTGTTGCGCTGTTTCTTCTAAAATGCTCAACCAACTAGCCGGCAAGTCCATCCTGTGCATATATAAATTGAACACACGCATGAGTGTAGATGGTCTTCGAAGCTTTTAGAACGAGCACTGCCACAGGATACGAGCAGTGCACGCGTAACAAGTGGACACATTAGTCATTTAAACATGCGTGCCAATGCATTTGACGCGGCTATCGGCATAAGCAGTCTCCAAATGCTGGAATGCATGCGCTTCAAAACGCTAACGATCCGCTGCTAATGCAGGACAACAGCTCACAGCGGACTGAACCAAACTCTAAACTAATGCCCTTGAAAATAACGCCTACACGGCAGCGTGAGGCACGTCGAAATGCCTGGTACTGGCGTCGCAGTTGCTCACCAGTATACGCGCGAATTAAATTCACATACGTGGATGGTTGGCGCAATACTTTGTATCCGCGTATTTTGGAGAACATATAATGCATGGACTGGAAAAGCACTCGATCATGAGCTGAACGGCACATTTGTTATTTTCCTGCGGTGACGACAAGCCGTGAATAGTTCTCACGTTGTCGTCTACGTTGTCTTCCTTCGTTAGTCGTAGCAAGAAATGGAAATGATGCAAACGCACACGTATTCTAGTACACAACAGCACAGCATACTGCAGAGAAACCCCACCCACCACAGCCGATTCATCAAATACGTTTCGTATATATATAACCTCTAAAAGAATACGACTGGGCGTGGCGGCGCTGTGGTGTAATGGTTATGATGTGTGTTTTGAATTGTACAAATGCGAGTGTACGCGGGTTCGAATTCACATGATGTATAGAGCATTGTGATTCTTGATAAGTATGTGATTCCCTTGACAATTGTATTCTAATTAGATTGTGTGACTCCTGATTGTGAAATTTGCGAAGATATTTGCAGATTAAGTGTTAATTCGCTTTTTTTCTCAGTGGCGTTCGTGACGCATACGCATAGGCCGCTTCAGAGCAGTCACGTGACGCCTCACGGTAGGCAGCAAATAGCCAGAAAAAAATGACTTTAAAATCTTGCATAACTTTGCTCACGCCTATTCTGAAGGCCGCTTGGAATCGGGCCAGTGTCTCTGAGGAGCCGCCTAGGGAACAGTATATCAGCGGCCCTAATTTGATCTGATTTCCTGCCTGCATGCGTGACCAGGACTTGGCTAAGAGGGTATTGGGAAGAGTACTAGCACTCTGTTCTGAAGGAGTACAAGCACTCTGTTTGGGGGAGTAGAAGTACTCGGTCTGGCGGTGTACTATTAACCCTGAGGGGAGAGTATTAGCGCTCTGCGGAAGAGTACTAGCACTCCCTGTGGGAAGAGTATTATCACTCTGCGGAAGAGTACTAGCAATCCCTTGCGGTGGAGTAACAAAACTCTGTCAGGAGGAGTTGACCTACTCTCTCTCAAAGAGGGTCGATCTACTCTCGAAAAGAGAGTGAAATATGGGACAAGCAGCTACTCCCTCAAAGAGAGTGCCCGGCACTCCCTTAGTTTTTAGAGTGCACTGCAGGGCTAAGGCCTCTTCCATACTTCTCCAACTACCCCGGTCAAGTACTAATTGTGGCCATGTTCTCCCTGCAAACTTCTTAATCTCACCCACCCACCTAACTTTTTGCCGCCCCATGCTACGCTTCCCTTCCCTTGGAATCCAGTCTGTAACCCTTAATGACCATCGGTTATCTTCCCTCCTCATTACATGTCCTGCCCTTGCCCCCCCCCATTTCTTTTTCTTAATTTCAATTAAGATGTCATTAAATCGCGTTTGTTCCTTCACCCAATCTGCTCTCCTCTTATCCCCCCTTAACGTAGCAGCTATCATTCTTCTTTCCATAGCTCGTTGCGTCGTGCTCGATTTAAGTAGAACCCTTTTCGTAAGCCTCCAGGTTTCTGCCCGTAGGTGAGTACTGGTAAGACACAGCTGTTATACAATTTCCTCTTGAGGAATAGTGGCAACCAGTTTTTCATGATCTGAGAATGCCTGCCTAACGCACCCTAGCCCATTGTTATTCTTCTGATTATTTCAGTCTCATGATCCCGATCCGCGGGTCACCACCTGCATGCCCTAAGTAGATGTATTCCCTTGCCACTTCCAGTGCCTCGCTACCTATCGTAAACTGCTGTTCTCTTCCGAGAGTGTTAAACATTACTTTAATTTTCTGCAGATTAATTTTAGAGCCACCCTTCCGCTTTGCCTTTCCAGGTCAGTGAGCATGCATTGCAACTGGTCCCCTGAGTTACTAAGCAAGGCAATATCATCAGCGAATCGCAAGTTACTAAGGTACTCTCCATTAACCCCTATACCCAATTCTTACCAATCCAGGTCTGTGAATACCCCCTGTAAACACGCTGTGAGTAGCATTAGAGAAATCGTATCTCCCTGCCTGACGCCCTTCTTTATTGGGATTTTGTTGCTTTCTTTATGGAGGGCTACGGTGGCTGTGGAGCCGCTATAGATATCTTTCAGCATTTTTACAAACGGCTTGTCTACACCCTCATTGTGTAATTCCACCACGACTGTGGAGGTTTCAACTGAATCAAACGCTTTCTTGTAATCAATGAAGGCTATATATAACGGTGGGTGATATTCTGCACATTTCTTTGTCACCTTATTGATAGTGTGAATATGGTCTGTTGTTGAGTAGCCTATACGCAATCCTGCCTGGTCCTTTGCTTGACAGAAGTCTAAGGTGTTCCTGATTCCGTTTGCGATTACCTTAGTAAATAGTTTGTAGGCAACTGACAGTAAGCTGATCGGTCTATAATTTTTCAAGTCTTTGGCGTCCCCTCTCTTATGGATTAGGATTATGTTAGCGTTCTTCCAAGATTCCGGTACGCTCGAGGTCATGAGGCATTGCGTATACAGAGTGGCCAGTTCCTTAATGATGCCCA
Organism: Dermacentor variabilis; assembly: GCF_050947875.1. Taxonomy (NCBI): domain Eukaryota; kingdom Metazoa; phylum Arthropoda; class Arachnida; order Ixodida; family Ixodidae; genus Dermacentor; species Dermacentor variabilis. Next base: position 192,665,947 of record NC_134570.1, read on the forward strand.
CAAGATTGTCGTTCATTGCTTCAACACTAAGGTCCTCTTCCTGAGTTAAAGCCGAATACCTGTTCTGTAGCTTGATCTGGAATTCCTCTATTTTCCCTCTTACCGCTAACTCATTGATCGGCTTGTTATGTACCAGTTTCTTCCGTTCCCTCCTCAAGTCTAGGCTGATTAGAGTTCTTAGCATCCTGTGGTCACTGCAGTGCACCTTGCTGAGGACGTCCGCATCTTGCATGATGCCAGGGTTAGCACAGATTATAAGGTCTATTTCATTTCTAGTCTCGCCGTTCGGGCTCCTCCACGTCCACTTTCGGCTATCCCGCTTGCGGAAGAAGGTGTTCATTATCCGCACATTATTACGTTCTGCAATCTCTACTAATAACTCACCCCTGCTATTCCTAGAGCCTATGCCATATTCCCCCACCGACTTGTCTCCGGCCTGTTTCTTGCCTACCCTGGCATTAAAGTCGCCCATCAGTATAGTGTATTTTGTTTTGACTTTACGCATCGCCGATTCCACGTCTTCATAGAAGCTTTCGACTTCTTGGTCATCATAACTGAATATAGGGGCGTAGACCTGTACGCCCTTCAATTTGTACATCTTATTAAGTTTCACAACAAGACCTGGCCTCCTCGCGTTAATGCTATAGAATTCCTGTATGTTACCAGCTATGTCCTTATTAATCAGGATTCCGACTCCTCGTTCTCGTCTCTCCGCTAAGCCCCGGTAGCGCAGAACGTGCCCGCTTTTTAGCACTGTATATGCTTCTTTTGTCCTCCTAACTTCACTGAGCCCTAGTATATTCCACTTACTGCCCTCTAATTCCTCCAATAGCACTGCTAGACTTGCCTCACTAGAAAACGTTCTAGCGTTAAACGTTGCCAGGTTCAGATTCCAATGGCGGCCTGTTCGGACCCATGTAGTCTTAGCACCCCCTGCTGCGTCACAGGTCTTATCGCCACCGTGGTCAGTTGCTTTGCAGCTAGTGGGGACTGAGGGCCGCGGTTTGATTGTTGTATTCATATAGGAAGTTGTGGCCAAGTACTGTATCAGGGTGGCCAATCCTGCTCTGGTGAGGGAGTGCGTTACCGGCACTGGTCACCGGGATCAGGCCGCACTCCAGTCAATTTATGCAATTTTATCTATACGCGAATTTTTTTTAATCCGGCGGAAAACTGCGCGTCACCGGGATACCAACATACCAACCACGGTCCTCTCGCATGCGAGGCGGATACTCTACCTCTACGCCACAGGTGCCGTTCGTTATCTTGGTACATACCAAAACTGGCATAGTATTGTAGCGAAAGGACGCAGATGTTAATGCTCTGAAGCATCAGCTCACCAGAGAGAGGACAATTGAGAGGGGATGAGCTCCAGCAGGGGCAAGTCCAGATCCGCAGGTACGAAGACGACGAAAAGTGCCATATGAATATGGTTATACTGCGCTCAGTTTTACAAACACGATACTAAGGAAGGACAGGACGTGGACGGGCAAAGCGCAACGTCCTGTCCTTCCTTAGTATCGTGTTTGTAAAACTGAGCGCAGTATAACCATGAACGTTCACCAACTAGCCCCCTTCATTGCTTTACTAAATGCCATATGAATAAGTAGATTTATTTACTTGGCATTTAGATTTATACTCTACACATATCAAATACAAAACAATGACATACCGATCGTCAACGGCCTACCTGACCGGCCTGATATCCCGTGGTGAAGTGGCCCAGTGTGCTGCTGTCTCCTTGCTCCCCTCAAAACTACTCGGACCATTCTTTAAATGAGTTTCTGCAGCATTCAAGGGACCCGCGGATCGGTGTGAGGCGCAGGCTTCTCCCCCAGTGGCCTATTTCGACCAGTCAGGCAATCCGACAGGATCCAATAAGGGCCTGAGCTTAAGAGGCCATAAATGGTCGCGAGAACACTCCGCATACACTATCAATTTCCCCATGACTAATCAATTTTTGACGCCTGATACAGCCGACCAGGTATAGAGCGCGCGACACGTCCACGTAGTGACTGTCAGCTGCGGCGGCGTCGGCCGGGCGGGAGCACATGCCCGACGCGCCGTCGCTGTCATTTCTGCAGAAAGGCTTCCCCCGCATTGAGGAACCCACAACGTTCGCGGAAAGAAAGGAAAGGGTCCCGCGCTATACTCTCTTCGCGACAGCATGACAAGAGTGTATGACGAACATAAATGATAGGTCATGGCATGAATATCATGACCTATGTGTCAAGTAGGTCATGAAACGGCCCCCTACGTTTTGGTACTCTCATGGTCGTTTCGTTAACTTGGTAGGCTCCCCGCACATTGCTTCGCATAACATCGATTCCCACAGGGCGTGGGATCTGCCGGTCTTTTTTACAGTTTGTGTTGCCGTCAATTTTTTCTCATGGGCATTGTCGCTTCGGCATTGCATGTTAGTGGCGGGGCAGCTGTTTAACTGGCAGCTACGGCAAGCTATGGTCTTGGAGTTTTATTCGAAGATAGCAAGTGGAAGGGCATTGGACGTCTGGGATTCTAAAGGTAATCGCAACATCAAAGCGAGCGGTACCTTGCAGACGATCACTTGCGGCGCGGAGTTGTTGATCGCTGCTATTACTTTCTTTTTCTGCTCTCATACCCCGTCACTGCCACAATCGGCATCATTTGAGGTATGTTGCGTACACGCTCATCCATACACTTGTCTGGTTTGTGGAGGCTTCGTCAGTGGGGCAGCTGCACTTTTCTTGTTGTCCGCTACCTCCGCTATGGAGATTAGTTTGGGTATGTTGCACGAAGACTGACGAGACACTCAAGAAACCTCAAGTGGCACAAGACACTCAAGTGACAGCGGTGCTATTTTTTTTTGCGACTAAGTTTGCGCGGATGATTTCGCATGTTAAGTTGCCCACTCTGCAAAGTCATATTTCGAAGTTGCGTGAATCGTTCAAGGCTCTGAGAAGCGATACACAATTGTGTCGAGCCTCGGAAGACACCTCTATAGAAAGCACCAGTAGTGGATTTCGTGCGCTGGCTGAGGAGAAACGCGAAGAGAGACGGACGACAATCCGGTTGCCTATGACGGAGATGCAGCAGAAGATCCTGGTGCCGGTGTTAGAGTGGCCAGCTCACCGCTCATTATTCGCACCATGAACCACCTTCTTCATGGGGTGCAAGGCTCCAGGAAGCGTCATAGCCTCCGTCACTAGAACACTTCGACGCAGACGCAGCAGATTACTCTGGCGTCCGAAGTAGAAGCTGACACGCGTGCGTACTCGGGGCGGCGACGCCACTCCAGCGATAGCGCAGCACACTGTCGACCAGCGCGAGCTGCGGCTCACGCATCCGCCATCCATCGACGTGCCCTTGCTGCTGCCGGCACGAGAGGCGACATGCTGCCTTCCGCGCTGGCCTCATCACCCAGAATCACCCGCCGTGGTTGCTCAGTGGCTATGGTGTTGGGCTGCTGAGCACGAGGTCGCGGGATCGAATCCCGGCCACGGCGGCCGCATTTCGATGGGGGCGAAATGCGAAAACACCCGTGTGCTTAGATTTAGGTGCACGTTAAAGAACCCCAGGTGGTCAAAATTTCTGGAGTCCTCCACTACGGCGTGCCTCATAATCAGGAAGTGGTTTTGGCACGTAAAACCCCAAATATTTTATATCACCCAGAATCTACAACGTGTCGCCACATTGTAGTGAGCTCTCAGTTTCTTCATGGTTATACTGCGCTCAGTTTTACAAACACGATACTAAGGAAGGACAGGACGTGGACGGACGTGGTCGTCCGTCCACGTCCTGTCCTTCCTTAGTATCGTGTTTGTAAAACTGAGCGCAGTATAACCATGAACGTTCACCAACTAGCCCCCTTCATTGCTTTACTAAAAATTCTCAGTTTCTTATCATCGTGAAACCCCTAGTATCGTATCAAACGCGCCTATGTCTAGGCGGCGCGGCGTGGACCACTCGGTGGACTTTAGAGGGGTTGGTTTGCGCGCCGCGCTAACGTCATGAAGCTGGCGTCGTCAATCTCAACCGCCACTGGCTGACGCGCACGCTCTACTGGACGATAAAGTGGTCTTTACTGGCCAGCTCGTTGCTCGTCATTCCCAGCATGAACCCACTGCTTCACATGTTACAAGGTACCAGGAAATGCTGGAACACCAGCACACTACAACACTTAGCCATAGCATTGCAAAAAATCACTTGCAAACCTGTTCTTTTATGTTGCTGAAGCACTAAAGGTGCCCAATTCGACCTGCGAAACTTGGTTCCATGGAGTTGTGGCTTTACTTCAGGGCCACGCAACAGTTTGCAGGTCAAATGAGGTGTGCTCTGGATTCGTTTTTTATGATGTGCCTGAATCTCTTACTAACTTGCTGAACTGCAACTTCCTTGAGGGCATTTTTCATGATATTCGCTCTCACTACCAAAGGGTTAAGTATGCTAAGCCCAAGTTCCCTTTCATAGAGGCCCAGAAGTGCGTATATACTGACAGTAACCGGACGCCTTTCTATTACGTTCCTGCAGGAAGTGTGTTGAACAATTTTACGCAATGCAAGGACATCTCCGAGCAGGCAATGAAACCTGAGGCTGCCGAAAAAACTGTTACGAAGCTATCGTGAATGTAGGATTTATTAGAAGCATTTGACTGACATACCTGTGAACCCTAATGAGATGATGCTGCGACTTTTATTGTATGCAGGTGAAGTTGAAATTGCTAACCCAATTGGAGCAGCCTGAGGTTTGCACAAGCTCCGGGCAGTCTATTACAGTTTACTCACTGTACCTGCCGCATATTGTTCACAGTTGAAAATGCTGCACCTGACAATGATGGCAAAGTATGTAGATGTTTAAAAGTATCGCGAGGAGATTTTGCTGAGATAGTCGCTTGCAGAGTTAAAAACTTTGTAGGATATGGGCCTTAGTGTCATGTTGGATGGAATGGAAGTGTGTTGTGTGAAGGTGGTAGTTTTAGCTTTCTGTGGGTCCTCGTGAATGCATCGCTTACGTGGTTCCTCCTGTAACTTGGCTCATGGATATGTTTGCCGGTTTCGCATGGCATAAATCAAAAATTTTTGATCGCTAACAAGAGAAGATTTATGACAAACAAGAACTTAAGAGCTCCATGACAACCACCTGACAGCCATTAGAAAAAAACACCATTACATAAGCGGCTTGATGGCTTGATTGATGAGTAAGTAATGTCTTCTGTTGCGGACTTTGCAGTTACATCATAGTTACCACTTGACAACCATTAAAAAACATGATTACATAAGCGGCTTTATGGCTTGATCGGTGAGTAAGTAATGTCTTCTATTGAGGACTTTGCTGTTACGTGAGAGTTACCACCGGATATCATGGATGACATGTTTGTAGGAGCATTGCCGTTTGTAATACAGCATTAGCTGAAGGGATTGTTTGATGATAATATTTTGACCAGGGTGCGCAAATTCTCCATAGCTCCCTTGGGACACTCGGTCCCATGCCGATACGTGGCAGCAGCGCCGCTTCCACCCCTCGCAGTTGCCGCAGATGAAACTGGCAATAATTAACAAACAAAACAATGCGTCCATGACGTCACTGATGAGGTCAGAAGGTAGAGGGAGTAGGCGCGCCCACGGGAGGAGGCGGCTTGCCGCGAAGCCATCCTCTTTCGCTTGGCACGCAAGCGCGCTGTGCTCGTGTTCTCTTGGAGGTCAGCTGGCCACTCAGTGACGTTGGCCGAATCGCGGAGCAAAACTCGCTGAAGTGTGCCGTGTTTACTTCCAAAGCTCCAAGCTTTGGAAAAAGTTCAATTGCATTACTCGAAGAAAGCCTGGTGCATATTGTTTCCAGTACAGTGTAGTAGCCGTCAATAATTTTTTCGTTACTGAGATTTATTTAGGTAATTGTAAATAATTATCTAACACGAGAGGTACTATCCTAATTTTAAAAGTGTCAATGAAGCATTTGTAGGCACAGCGAAGGGACACCTAACTGCGGTATGGCGTAACACAGTGTAACTAACCCAGCTTTGCTGTACGACCTTCTTCACGGCCTGGGAGGGGCGGTGATTTTTCATTCCAATCTCCTGACGTGAAATTGACGTAACCACCGACCCATCGAGAGGCGATTCGCTGCGTTGTTTGATCAGGCCAATAAACCACTTTTTTTTTCGTTTTTAGGAGGTTACTTTTGTTTGCTTTCAAAGCGAAGATCATTGCCTTACTTGACAAGTCCTTTCTATCTAAGTGGCTGGACACAGGTGAGCAGCACACAAAAGTTGAGAAGAGGGTATTGTTGGGGTCAGGGTAGCGCAGTGAAAGCAGATAACCTGATGGCGACGGTGGTGCCAGCGTGTGTGAATGGTCTGCTTCTTCTTCCTTAGCTTTCGGTTTGTGTTGGAAAATAGCGGCGGCGTGCAACAGAAGAGTAAAAATGGAGCTGAAACGGATTCTGAGCGAGAACAATTTGGCAGAGCAATGTCGTGTACCTGCCGCAAAGGCTCGACAACATTATACTGTCACCAAACACAAAAAAAAAATTCATTCTTCTCAGCACCTCTGAGTAGGCAGTGTCACAGCGGTTGGCAGCTAGTCATCTATTCGGAATGGGGCAGTCTCCGGATATTCTTAAACAGAATCAGCTTTGTTCGGCATAGCAACGTAATTTTTCATGCGTTCGCTTCCCTTTGACGTGGTGAGTTTTTGTGGTTTTATGACGTCCCGTGACAGGCAGGTGAAGCGGGTGCAGCCCGAAAACATTTGACCAAGTGCGGAGAGCTGACGGAGAAAAAGTGTAGAATAGGAAATCAGTACTTATGCGAAAGCATCAAATGGCCCATTGAGTGAAAATCCGGTGGCATCTGTGGCAGCGGAAAGAAATTCACCGGTGATTACAATAGTCCTTAATGCGAAATATGAGAGCAGCTGTATTGGTGCTTTCATTTCGCGATATCGCTTGCGCGGACAACGTGTCGCATGGGGCACGTTGCAAACGAAGCGATGTGTGGTGCGACTGCCTCGCCAATCGGGAGATCGCGAGAGCTGGCGCTTCAAAGCTCAACATTCAGGGTGAGATGCTTTATTTTTCTCGAATTTTATTTTTTTCAGAAGAGATACAGAAGCGCAAGGTATGGCAATACCTCTGTACCGGTTATACATAAAGATAATAAATACATTGTAAAAAAGGTCGCAGCATGTGGCAATGCTCTTTTATATATATAAAAAATGGTATATTCACAATTCACTCTTAAATATGTGTACGCTACCTAACAATATAACTACAAAAGCTTGGTATGCACAGCGTTATAATAAACTTAACAGTATGTGTTGCAGACAATATGAAGAAAGATACCTGAAATACGAGGAATTTTTTGTTTAGTTTGATAAAGTAAAACTGGATGCATTGGTTAATAACGCTTTCTTTCGCTCTTTCTTAAAGAGGTTTCGACTAATTTCGAAGTTGAAATCTCTTTTCACTTTATTAAGAAACGATGTTATTTGATATATGATGGATTGTTTTCATAATTAGTCCGTGTTATTGGCATGCGTGGTTTTTGTTCTCCAAAGAAGTAAGGTGATTTGTCAATGCTGCTATTTATGCATAATTTTTCATGATGCACTAATTGTAGTAGCTTGTAATAAAATATTTGGTCAACTCTTTAACAAATCATGTTTTAAAAAATAAAGGTTGTGTTCTGAGATCCCGTGGTTTCCCTTTATAAGTTTCGTAGCAGCGTAGTACTCGTTTTTGTATTACAAATAATTTATCTTAATGACCACGTCTTGTTGTTCCCAATACTAAATTTTCATAACATATTTTGGAGTAAAACAGTGCTTATTACATAGATTTCATCAGCCACACAGGAATGAAAGCGGCCGCTTTGTATAAACACTTTGCAAGCTCTACTGCTAGACTGTTGATATGAGCATACCAAGATAGGTGCTCTTCAAGTTCAAGTTCAAGTTCAAGTTCAAGTTAATTTATTTACCACATACATGGAGTTCCACATAAGCGGTTGGAACGAGGGAAAGTAAGCTGTATTACAAACAGCTTGACTGGCCCCACGTCCCCGGTTCACTAAGGCAGCATGGCAATAAAAGAAAAATACATTTCAACGTCATCAATATTATACCAAGAAATTTTTGTGTATTGACTCTATTGATAGACTGTCCGTCAAATGTAATTTTCAACTTTGTTTATCTTTTTATGAACTGTATGAAATATGATGTATGTCGTCTTTGTTGTATTTAATTGCATTCCATTGACCCTTAGCCAGCATGAAAGAACTGACAGATGATGGTTTACATTTGTTTCAAATGTTTGTAGCCCTTTTGATGCGAAGAACATGCTTGTGTCGTCTGCATACATGAATATTTCAGGGGAATCAGGAATATTTAATAGAGGATTAACATAAATCAGAAACATAAGTGGCCCTGGAATCGATCCCTGTCGTACACCTTCTGCTAACATTTGTTTGGAAGAAAATATGTTATTTACCTTAACTACTTGAAAACGATCTTTTAAGTAATTCGCTACTAGTTTTGCACTCTAAGAACAGTTTACACCCTTTGACTTGCCCCTTCTGCCACACAAAAATAATCGTCATCTGCCTTGATGCGTTTCCTTTCTTTATCGCTGCGAACCCAGAACTTTCCAGTAACGAATGGCACGCGTGTTATCAGCATAGAACAGTTTACACCTTTTGGAATGCCCCTTCTGATAACGCGCGTGCCGTTCGTCACTGGAAAGTTCCGGGCTTGCAGCGATAAAGGAAGGAAACGCATCAAGGCAGATGACGATTATTTTTGTGTGGCAGAAGGGGCAAGCCAAAGGGTGTAAACTGTTCTTAGAGTGTAATGCCGTCCCCCTTATACCATACCTTGACAAATTATTAAGCAGTATTTCATGATGAATGCAGTCAAAAGCCTTTTTAATGTCTAGAACAAACCAAGCATATATTTTCTGTTTTCAATAGTTGTTATTATTTTGTCTTTAATAAACATCAATGCTTGCTGTGTTGCGTCATTCTTCTGAAAGCCATACTGACCCATAGTTAGCATGTTATGCTTATTTATGAATGATATTGGTCTGCTGTGTATGATGCTTTGAAAAACCTTGGATGTAGTAAATAGGACTGACACCACTCGATAATTTGTAAGCATATTCCTTCTGCCATATGTTTCACTCTTACAATCTTTAAAGTTTGTAGAAAGATACCCGTGCTCAGGGTAAGGTTAATAATGTGCACAAGAACATTGCAAATTAATGGTGATATACAGTTGATTTCTACGGGACGTATGCCATCGATACCAGCTGCCATATTGTTTTTTAATTTCTCAATAGTTTGTGCAATTTCTGCGGGGCCAGTCCGTTTTAAGAAAAGAGCAGATTTTATCGGACCAATATCCAATGCAGAATTGATACACATATCTTCATTGCCAACTGGATATGCGCCCGAGCTGATGAAGTCGTTCATGCCGTCTGCCAAAGCCTCACCGCTATCTGACAAGCGTGAGTATCTGAACTAGCTATGTTGAGTTCATTACATTTATGTTTGGTGTTGGCGGTCAGAGCGTTGAGAACCTCCCAGACCTTTTTACGATTGTGTAGTATTTTTTCAAGAATGCATTGGGAACATTCTCTTTTTGCTCTCTTCAAATCGGAATTCAGAATGTTTCTGTAGTTTTTATACTTGACAAATGTGCCTGGATTTTGTGTCTGAATAAATGTATGATATAACAAGTTCTTTTATTTGATTGGTTTACGAAGTGCGAAATTCATGAAGGGCTTTCGGTATTTTTGGTCTCACGGTTATCTATCTGCTGTAATGGGAAAGCTTGGTCATATTTTCCCTTTAAAAACCGGGAAATTAACTCGTAAGCTTTATCTGCCTTTTTTTTGTTATAAACATCCTTGGCTGTCTTCGTTCGCTCGGTTACGAGGTACAACGGCGACACTCGCCACAGGAACGGGTGCCGAAGAGCTGCGCTCTAAAACGGCACCTAGCTTCCCATTGGCTGCGACACGCGCTCGGGCCGTTGGACCGCGCTTGGTGGCTTGGGTCTCGACGGACCAGAGCGGGAGACTGCGCTATTAGCCGCGAAATCTTTCAGTAGGGCCCTCTCGTTGGTGACATCAGTGGCGGAAATCCGCTGCCCCGCTGCGCGCGCGCGGGCTCCATGAATGTAGCCTGAAGTTGTAGGCCGACCTTCTCTGCTCGAGTTTTTGAAATGCGAGTCTGCAGCCTTTTCGACTAGTGTGTATGTAGTTTCGGGACACTATGCCCTGCGAAATCGAGTGCAGTAGTCGTCGTCACCGCACTCGGTGTGGATTGCTCCTAGCGTCGCCTGCTAGTCATCAGTGTGTATACGTGCGTGTACGGAGTTGCCTTCTCGCCGTTGCTGTTCCGTTTTCGTGGCGCACTCACAATGATTAGCGGCGCTTTTTCACAATGCACTGCGGCATTAGGCTTGAGTTACTGTGGGTGCGCTGCAATAGTGTGTGTGTTTTCAGTGCGCTTTGTGTTCGGTCGGTCACTCCAGTTAAGTTGTGGGGTTTTACGTGCCAAAACCTCTTCTGATTATGAGGCACGCCGTAGTGGGGCACTCCGGAAATTTCGACCACCTGGGGTTCTTTAACGTGCACCTAAATCTAAGTAAGTCAATCGAAATGCGGTCGCCATGGCCGGGATTCGATCCCGCGACCTCGTGCTCAGCAGCCTAACACCATAGCCACTGAGCAACCATGGCGGGTCCGGTCGGTCACTCCGATTGCCACAGACATTCCGATTTTGTTGCTGCCTAGCGTGTCAAGCATATCACGAAAGAAGTTTGATGCCATCCTCGGGAAACTCAGTGGTCACTGCGGTGCGTTACCGCGTGCACTGCTTTAGCGACATTACAAAATGTTGTCTGGAACGTTTCACAGAAGGGCGGACACAATTAGCGAGCAAAACAAAATTACGTAGTCTTGTGATGTACTACTGCTCTTTTCGCATAACCTTTAATTAAGATCGATTACTTCCAGCGTAACACAGTTTGCGCCAGCATGTTAGCCGGCTCAACGTAAGCCTTTTTTTTCTTCTTCCTACCGTGGATAGCGTGCACGTTCTCCTGGCCAGATTCGTCAAGCGATGCGATTTAGTGCAATCGCGTAACGAAAACAAGCAACAAGCTTTTCTTAGATCACCATTTCAATATATTATGTCTCTAAGCGAGTCGTGCGTTTTTAAAGTTAAACGAGAAAATTGATAAGTTTAAGCTTGCTGGTGCTTGACCGAATCAGGAGCTGGAGTGCTAAACACGCAAAGAAAAAAAAAAGGTGGGGGAGGCGGGAGACGTGTAAAGGCTAAATGTTCACAGGTTTTTCTGAGTTTCTTTAACATCATATTTTGATTATTACGCTGATAAAATAATGCTTCCCGAATGCTTTCCAGTAGTCGGAAAGTGTGCTGAACAGAAATAGCATCACGCTAACCTAAAACCTTTCTTTTTTAAGTCAGAATTAGAAAGTGGCAGCGAGATTTATTCGCAGAAACATAATGTAAAGCATGCTTGACGATCGAGAACGAAAGCGCGGTCTGCCCCTACTAATGTTCAAAGTAAACTGATTGTTACTAAAACAAGGAGATATTTCTTGTCAGAAAACGTTTGGTATATGCAACACGAAGTGACTGGAACTATGAGAAAACTGCAGAATTCGTAGTCGACTACAATGCGGCCTATTCAATGCGAAAGTTGGCGAATGAGCCCTGCAATCGTTCCTAATTTGTAAAGCTGCATAGACTCTCATTTACTCGCTCGGCGCGATGTTTCATGACTGAGTAAAGAGATCGTATCCCTACCTGCGAGTGGTTTGTTCATATAAAAAATTCATATATATAAGTAAATTCTGGGATTTCACCATATTATTATCAGGCACGTAGCGCAGGACTCCGGATTAATTTTGACTATTTGGGGTTCTTTACAGTGTACCTAAATCTATGTACATACAAGGGTGTTTGCATTTGGCCCCCATTGAAATGCGGCCGTCGAAGAAATCGGGCGGTTATTTGGAAGATGCATTTAATATATAAGGTTTGTTGTTCTCATGAAGCAATGTCAATAAACTCAAAGTTATGCGTGTGCGCAGGAACACCAACACCCTTTCTACATACATCTGAATGAATGTCCTCTTGACCCCGTTAGATTCGTACAAACATTTAGGAATTTATGCAACTGCAACTCCAACCTCGAATGTTCACACTGAGCACATAATAAATCAAGGTAAAACACGCTTGGTGACTTAAGTCACAATTTTACCACGGCACCATCATTATTAAACTTGCTGCTTTACAAGTCATTAGTGCGCCCTGAGAATACGCTGGGCTCTGTGGGACCCATATTACGCAAATCGCATTTTTTTCACTCGAGCTTGTTCAGAAATAACTGTATGACTCATATTTTCAAAGTACAGCCGTGCAGCTAGCATAAGGTCAATGAAAGGCAACCTATCCGTTACATCACTTGCATCTCGTGCAACAATAGCATGTCTGACGCTGTTTCGCCAAATTTATTACCATTCCTTTATTCACAGTAAGCTAATTTTTCAGCATCATGACCTGTCGAGCAGCATCGATCATCAGCATCAAGTCGGAATTGAAACACGCAACACTAACTTTTCCGGGATCTTCACAGCAATCGAACCACCTTCTCGGTAACATTGCCGCTATTGTCGATAACAAACTGTTTCGCAAGGCAGTAGCTAACGTTGCGTAATTAAGATTTATTATTGTGTTATCTCGTTTATTTCCCATGCTTGCAAACTCTTCATGAAGACATCAGCTAATATTTCATAAACAGGAATGGTCAAGGTGTTATTTTCGTTACTATATTTGTCGTTCTTGCTAGTTATTAGTAAAGCATTTACAGAATATTTTATAGACCCTTTTGACGGCAATCCGGTGGGCGGCGCCATTTTTGATCACGTTGTGACGCATCCATTGCTGGCCTTCGCTGCCTTCGCTGCCTCCGTGTTTGCAATAGATGTGCATGACGCCAGTATGGAGCGGTAAATCTCTTTCGGCGGATCTCGTAGATGGTCACCGTGTCGACGACAGGAAGCTTTTGCCACAGCTTCGAAGGGAATGTAAGCGGTTTCGGAGCTCATTACACCTAGTCCATACGGCGCGAGTAGTGTAGACTGCGATTGTACTAAAAGCGGGGCTAGAAGCGTATTCTAAATTCATGTCGCCCGAAGTTTCCCCTGCTTAATTAAATCAGGATCAGTGTATTTTTTCTTTGTTCTTTGCGCGGCCAGCACTCAAACAGCTGCTTGTCATATGACTGACTCAGTGAAGTTCCTCGGGGGGGTCCTTATCTGATCGTTGATTTCCTGCCTAATCGCCCGCAGTTGTGCTCAGACACGATAGATTTGTTTTTTCAGCGCGCAAAGCTTGGGAGTTATATCTTCTGTACCTTGTGATTAATTGTGGCAAACACGTATTATCGCTAGTCACTCGCTTACTCTGTGGAGCATCGCGAAACGTTCAGCTTCGAACAATCGTGTGTTTTCCGTGTATAGTCGCCGTCACTCATGCTTTGGCAAAATGACTCAAGTGTGCGCTCATTCATTTATCTTTTATTCATTGGCGATAGAGCGCACAGAAGTATGTGTGTGAGTTGGGGTGGATGTATGTAGATAACGTGAAAGAAACTTACTACACCAGAAAACGACGCTACTTTCTTTGTTAGTTTAACGAGCGGTACTCCGGCCTGCCTGCATTCCAGCGTTGAAGTTCGTTATTGGAGGTTAGCGATACAATCCTAGCCGATCGGTTATTGTTTTTATGCTCGAGGAGAACCACCCATTGCTAATGAATGGTAACACACGCTGTCTTTTTGCAGGAGCCGTCAGTGGACTTCGTCACACGGGTTTATTCTATTCCTCAATATGCCTTTCACTATTATTTCAGGCAAATACTGCACACGTCTTCCTTCTACAGTTCCATATTTTGCAGCATGACTGGAGCACAGTGCGTTAGTGAACCCATTGTTGTATATTCGACAGCTTATTACACTGTAGAAGTGCAGAAGCCGCAATGGTGGTGTATTTGTTCGTTTTCGCTGAGGCAATGTGCAGCGTGCTGCCGCAGCCACCACCTCGTTCTTCTAAAGTGCTCCCCGAAAAGTCTATAGCTAGAAATGTTTTCATTGTTATGCTTCCTGTTTTAGCGCTCCTCTATGTGATGTCCTCGAGCCTTGAGGGTAAAATAATTAAATTAATACATAAACAAATAAATTTCGGGTGCTTGGGTGCGATGTTGGGAAAACGTTGTTACTAGCAAGGACTCTTCAGTTTCGGTTTTTCTGATGTGGTTGTGTTTGGAGCTTACAGTTCACTGCTGGAAAGCCATACATCACCCTGTTCACCAACGAATCTTACCTGCACAGCGTTAGTCAGCGCTGGCCAGGAGAGATTTTCTGGCCCGTGGGGGAGCTGTTAAGGACGACATTCTACTCGGGCGATTATGCGGTACCGTCATTGTAAATATTGGAGGATTGTAGCAGCAGAACTTGTGGAGCACGGACACACAAAGGAATGAATACACGTAGACGCAGCTGCACTGTCAAATGATTCCATATTAAAATTCACGTGCATTTTATTTCATCATCACACCTCGTCCTTTGTACCAACAGTATAAAAACTAGGGATAACATCGCAGGAGTAAACAGGCGATTTATTCTTCAAAGCGTTGTTTTACTCTCTCAATATGTCAAGTGGAGTGAAATGCATTGTTCATTCCGTCAGCAAGGATAGAGTGAAATGTTCTTTTCCCTCTGCCTTTCTGAGAGAGATTTGAATGCCCCTTCTACTCTTGCGGTAATAGAGAACAAAACGTAGCGTAAGCCCTTGCTTCAACTGTAGCAGGTTCACCCCGAACATGGCGATGCATCACTCACACGCGCTGGGCAAAGAGCACACTGTTTAGCTTCTAAGTGAACAGGCAGTCACAATGCAAAGGAAGGCGGAGCCAGCGCTCTACTTTTTCACGCGGAGTTGTTCCACCGTTCGCGAGGACAACATCGCGGAATAGCAGAGCACCGGAGAAAGGTGATCCGTCCAGCGAGCAGGAACCTATAGTAACACAGTAAACGAGAAGAGTGGACACTCGAGCCGTTTCGCGGCCAAGCTATGGAGCTTCGCCGATTCCATTGGTTGGCAGAGCACACTAAGAAAAATGTGGCTGTGGTTGTGGATGCGGCTAGTAGCCTGCTTGAGGAAAATAACCTGGTATGTCTATTGCACACTGTCACATACTGATGTGCAAGTAATAAAATGTCGGAATTGATGTAAAGTTCCAAAACTTTGTGCGCACTATGCCATCTGACTTTGTGCACTGCTACACAATCCATGGTATTTTAAAGTGCACAACTTCTCGTCGTTAATTATCACCACATGTGTGAAGTATCACTGCAGTTATTGTGTTATCTCTTTGCTACCAAACAAATTATGTATTTCTAGATCAATGCTGTGCCTGTCGCAGTTGTACGACCAATTAAGAAATTTTGGAAAGGCTGCAAGAAGCTGGTATCAATGACAAGCTGTCTCAAGAAATATCAGCTACAGGAGTCTTACCTATGTAAAACTGTTTCAATACAGTGTAATATGTTTTCAAATTACATTTCATGAAACAGGAATTATTATGGTTCCCAGAAATGAACTGTAGGAGCAAGAACACATCTTATTTTTCGGCTCTTCTCCATCAAGTGCAGCTATGCCTAAGACAGTTCATTTTAAGTACTCTTAATACAAGAGAGGAAGCGATTCTGTCTTGCCCATGGAATTACGACACTACTTTGGCAGCGTGTTCACTGCCATTAAGAAATGTGTGTAATATTTTCTTCAAAGTCAACACAATGAAAAACTTGCTGGTGGCAACATCCAGGAAATAGCATTACTCATGAGAAGGTTTATGCCTCATTTCTGTGCAGTGCTTAGTGACAGGTGTAGGTTTCACATTAGCTTTATAAATGTTGCGATCGATTCATCACAAGTGGATACCAAAATCCGCTTTGCAGTGCAGCACATGACCACTGCTATGGCAAGGAATCCTGCAGCTGCCGAGCGGACTACTGCAGCTGCCGGGCAGTAAAGGCCACAAAATTAAGATTCATTTATTTATTTTCCATTGATGTTTCAGTTTGCCTTCAAGTGTAGTGCAGGCTTTCTGTTTTCTTTTTATGTTTCAGGTCGGCGTCCGTTTTGCCCTTGAATGTTGTGCAAGCTCCCTTCAGAAAAGAACTGCTAAAGCATGGAGTTGTTTATATTTCGTAAACTCGAGCAGCTCTACAATAAAGTGACCTTTATAAATAAAGAATTAATCTGCCCCAGTTCTATCGTGAGCTGTGTGGTGTGCGGCTTTTGCAGCGACGTGATCTGTATAATTGATTAATTAGGAGGCCCCAAACATTTTATTACAGACACGTTCGAGTGTAGTAAGTTCTGCTATACAAAACTGCTTTGTCTTAATATGTGAAAAACTAAATGCCCCTGGAGTATTCACATAATTACTATCGCAGTAAAATTAAGTAACAGTCCATGGATGTTTTGCCATATTTTTTTTCTAGAGGGAGTCTACTCGTGTGCATGTTGCCAATGTATTCCAAGGCAGATGTTAAGTGGTTTTAGAACAGCTTACCTACAGAAAAACTATCCTAATGGAAGAACGTGACGTAAATTGTTGCAATTCACCTTTTTATTTCATGCCATGCAACGCCATAACAATACCTCTTGCTACTATGAGAGCTCAATTATTTTGAGTACTTTGCAGCTATCTGAGCACCTGGCGGTCGTTACTAGTCACATGATGAAAAATATTACGTTTTCTAGACTTCCACCGTGTGCTCAGTATGATAGGTGAATGTAACTTGAAATGCTGCATCAAACAGTCACATTTCATGTGATATGAATTGTGATAATTTGATATCATATCTTGAATTATGAATGTGATATGATATGTTGCTTTATGAAGAACGTAGTATTTATGTCATGGGTACTATGAATGTTTACTTATTCTTTATTAGGTTGTATTTTAGCACCTCGTGGTTGCTCTAGTCATGTGAGGAATTTTTATTTTCAAAGTTTGTTTTTGCCTTCTTGTGTGAGCCTGATATACATGACTGAATGTAATGTAAATTGTCGCACACACCAATGTTATGAAAATACTTAACAGACATCATGATGTGTGGTTCTTTTATGAATTTGCATAATGTTCACGTTATGGCAGCTCTAAAAGTTCATTCATTTTTTCTTATCCGAGCACCTAGTAGTTGCTACTAGTCAGTTGATAAGTACATTTCTTCTTTACATTTCTTGCTCGTTTATGCGTTCACAAGGATATAATAGGCGAGGACATTTTCCTTTTCAACTATGAACAGTTTGCCTCTGCAGCAACTTCTGCAATTACAATGACCACTCATATACAATACACTGCCGTGTCTTATAGTGGTGTAATGGGATCACTTGAGCCTCTAACATGTATCATTGAAGATGAGTGCTGTAGTTTGTTTTCGGGTATCTAGTAAGCAACAGCTAATGCCACAGCTAATGAGCCACCACTTCATTCTGCCCATTGAAAATGTAGCTTCATCGTACCTTTTGCATCTTCAGAACCATAAAAATCATACTGCTTTTCAAAGAATTTCCAACATTTCAGTGAGTTCTCTCAAGTTTACGTAGCACTCCACACAAGAACTGCCTGCAGGAAAGTCAGATACAAGAGCATCAACTGTATCGTGCCTTCAATAATTGGAAAGCGCCCATCCATTCACTTCAAATGTATCGTAGACATACTGCATTGCGAAAAACACTGGAAAAAGTGAACCCGCTACATGACATGTTTGTGCCAAGAGTGAACGCCAAGCTATCTAGCGTCAAAATGCTCTGCTACAACCTTGTGCTGCGCAACTGTTTTCATTGTTCACCAACACGTCTGCACTTTTCGCAGCTCTTCCCCCTTGCCTATATTATCTGCCTTGCACTGTTTTGTATGATCTGTTGCTTCTCTTTGCATCTTATTTGTTCGCTCTGTAATAATTGCCACATTTCATTGCTTTCTACAGTTTTGTTTTGTTTTGCTTGTGACCTACTCCTGTATGAGCCTGTAAGGGCTTACAGTATTGCTAAGAAATCGCATTCTTAAAGCAAATAGTGCATTTTAGCCAAACTTGCAGCACACGTTTAATCACAACTCTTTCAAGGCGTTTGTGATGTTCTAAATCTTGTTATTGCCATTGGTATTATCTTGGTATGCACAAATGAGCACACAGTGTCAAAAGGGATGTAAATTATATACTACTGAAGCAATTTCAAGCTGAAAGATATACAGCCATTATGTGCGATAAACAAAAAACAAACGTCAGGGCGTTGTGACATACTCATAAATGCTAACACTTGCCTTGAAAGTTGCAATATGACAGCGCAGATTGCTTTACTTAAACAATAACTGTCACATACATTTATGCAGTTTTACCTCGGTATGACACCTACTCAAGCCATCCACTGCCAAGTTATCTATGCAAATCTCCATTTACACAATAAAAATTAAATTACGGGGTTTTACGTGCAAGAGCTACTTTCTGACTATGAAGCACGCCGTAGTGAAGGGTTCCGGAAATTTCGACCCCTGGGGTTCTTTAACGTGCACCTAAATCTAAGTACATGGGTTGTTATGATTGGGGGTTCAATCCCATCGCTCGTGATCCGTTGTCAAGATTGGAGTCCGGTATGAATTAGAAGGTAGCTGGCCCATGCCGTCGTCCAACTTATCCACGCTGAGGACGTTGATGAAGAGAAGCACTGTTTCTCGTCGAGAACGAGGAATATGGGTTTATTTACAGTATTTATATCAGTCTAACGTGACTGTTTGAGAAAGTACATCAGTCTAACATGACTGCTTGAGAGAGAGTGTCAGTCCAACATGACTGCTTAAGAAAAGTGTGTCGAGCATCCGCACAACAGCAGTTTTTAAACACTCGGTCCTCCCGCGATACAAGGTGATGCGAACGTTCGCTTAGTCATCGCAAACTAGCCGCCTCTCCGCAGGACGGTTTATACACACACAACCACACACACACGTGTTTACGGTCCGAAACCGACACCACACGAATTTCATAGAACTCGGAGCCGTTCCGGGTAGCGCGTTGTCTTGCGTCTTGGTAGGTGCGTGGGAAGGAGCGCAAAACGGCGTTCCTGCGGCAACTCGCGCACCCGTAGCAGATCAGGTCCGTGTTGGAGAGTTTGGTAACAATAGTTGGCCCGCCGAACTCATTCCGTCACAACGGCGATGAGGGTAGAGGTTGGCGGTGGTTTCAGCACAAATCCTGCTTCATCGAACGCATCCTAGCTGAAGCCACGGAGAGTGTAGGATGCGCGTATTGTTCCCCGACACAAAGTCGATTTAGTCACGCTGTGGCTAGAGGTTGGCGGCGACGCTCCCGGAATGTTGCCGCCATAGTCGTAACTGGGTGGCAAACTTGCACTCCAGCTGGCCGTTCTTAACAGCGCCTCCATGGCCCGGAAAATCTCGACTGTCTAGCGCAGATAACCGCTGGGCAGGAAGAGAACGGCTGGTGGCCAGGGGGTGATGTCTTGGCTCGCAGTAACCACTTGTGCAACGATGTCACCACCGCAAAACATCCAACAAGGACAGGCAACTGCAAAATGAACCCCACAACACGGCTGTGCGCCGAGATGACGTACCTTGGCTGTCACTGTAGACCCGCTAGGCTTAAAAAAAAACATAAGTGCAGAAACAAAAAAATGCTGCGTTTCGCTATGCCAATTTCTGAAGCAATTTCATGCTGACGAATTCAGCCATCATGGAGGGAATCCTGCTAAATGAGAGGGGATCTTCTTGGCTTAACAAAATTGAGACACTAGTTACCCTAAAATTTAGGCGGGACCCTCAAACGCAGAATTCAAATTAGCCTGCTCAATTCATCCGCATTGCTACGCAACTTTCCCTTCCTATATCTAAAGGAGAAGTTCTACTCTTGGAGAGTAAGGCTCCATCGGAGCAAGCGGCCCTTTTTTGTGTGACATTTGATTGAGCCACGTCAGAGGACAGTGGTCGGTCTCGAAGATGAACTTCGCTCCATACAAGTAACACGACAACTTCTGGGCGGCCCAAACTAAACAAGTGCATTCCTTCTCTGAAGCGATGTAGGCTTCCTCTCTTACATTTAGTTTACGGCTGGCATAGAGGATAGGATGCTTCTCGTTATCCTCGCCGACCTGGCTAAGTACCACGCCCATACCTCTGTCGTTTGCGTCGCATTCAACTATGAATTCCTTTGTGTAGTCTGGCGCGCGAAGCACAGGACGAGAAACCAATAGCGTTTTCAAACTATGGAAAGCGTTCTCTTTGTCCTTACCCCAGTGTACGTTACTCGGTGCTCTCTTGTGTTCTCTTGTGAGGCCGCAGTTCTTGCGTTGGTTATAAATATCTCACATAAAGTTATTCACGTATTGGCTGCACCTCATGTTTTCTAAACGTGTATTGTCGTGGTTCTGCTGCAGTAGCGGTATCAGAATCAGAATTTACTGTTAGAATTTGGGTCAAATTACAGGTATTTAGTATGCAGGAGGAGGTCCCATAGTCAAAGACTCTTTCTCCCGTCAAACACTAGACAAGGCCATAATCCAACTCAACCTAACTAAATTGCTATCCCCCTTTTTGCTCCCGCTGCAACAAGAGGCAGGTGTACGATCTGGTACCACAAGGCTCAAACCACCATTTTTCAAATTAACAACACACCAAGATATCAGGAACAACTAATAATCAGCAATAATAATGACAAATAGAATGGTCCCCTTTAAATCACTTGGACCGAAAACATACTACTGAGGAAGCAAGTGAGGTCATTCATTTTTTTCGGAGATATTTTCGAGGAATCAGAAGCTGCTTATAGTTGCGACCCTGCTTATCCTTGTAGCGCCGGTACAATAAGCCAGATTCCTCGTAAAATAAAACCCTCTTCTTTTTTCACTCCCCGTTTGACGCTCTTCGTCAGATCGGCTATTGAACAGTCTGCCTCTTTCTCGCGAATCAGAGTTTCCCTGTCAACTGCAGCCAGCTCCTGCCAGCTGGCGGAACCCGGAGCGAGTGTGGAGCCCGCGTCGCCTAACTGCGGTGTCGTGTCCATATCGCGGCTAGCACGGGACGCGTCACTCCCAGTCACTTCCAGGACACGCTCGAGCAGGCTAGCCTAGGCGCTCTGCCTCTCCCGTGCCTGCTCGCCACTCAAGTTACCTTGATCAGTCCGTGTGCCGCACCGCTGTTCGCTCACCGACGCAAAGTCAAGTTCCCTCGACAGCGGGCGCGCTTTGGATCGCGTGAGGGCCATGTACGCCACGTCGGCAAAGAATGATTTGCCCTGATCCTTCAGCAGCTGCTCCGAGCTATTTGAGAAGAGGTAGGGAAAGTGCTCCGGGAGGACGGCAGACACAGCGGCTTCTGTGTTAAGTGTCCCAAACTCTCCTTCAATGATAACCGTTGCGATCGGTAAACAGACACTCTCCTCCTCGGCCACTTGCCGTATCCAAGCGCACTCTCCCGTAAAATCATTCGAGGAGACGAAAGACGGGTGGACAACGTCCATAGTTGCTGCAGAGTCCCGAAGTGCTCGGCACTTCTTGCCGTTTACCTTAATTTACCGCATATATGGCTCCAATAGTCGTATGTTTTTGTTGGTTTCCTGTATTGTTGCAAAAGCAATTTTCTCTGGGCAGCTCGCAGCGATGTGCCCTTGCTTTTTGCAATTGTAGCAAGTTAACGGCTTCCGTTTTTCAAAAGAACGCGTCGTATCGTTTCGCTGCTTGGGACCATCGTTAGCATTCCGAGATGCATTCTGTCCTTCCCTTACAGTTTCTTTGGTAAGGGACTCGTCTTTCCGAAACTCGCGACGCGTGATTTGTTTCCGTTCGTCGAGCTTCCCGGAAAACCCATCTCTCCTATCTGCTTTTTCTACGCGCAATGCCTTGCTGTGGAAGCTGCGGCGGGTGTAATACTCTTCCGCTAACTCTGCTGCCTTGTTTAGCTTAACCTTCTTTAACCTATCTTGCAGCCAGAGCCTGACATCCTCATCAATGCAACGGTAGAACTATTTTGTCGCGGTCGTCGTAAACCTCTTCGCCCTTCAGCCATTCCACCAGGTCGGCTTTTAGACGAAACGCCAAGTCAACATTCGACTCCCTGCCCTTTTTTGCATACCGGAACCTCTGCCGGAAAGCTTCGGGCGACAATTTGTACATCCGCAGTAGCGCTTCCTTCACATCACTGTAGCTCTCAAACGCCTCTTTCGATAAGCTAGTTATTACGTCCGATGCCTCCTCAGGAAGCGAGGCTAACAGATTCTGTGCCCAGAGGGATCGCTCAATGCTATGCCGTTCGCACACGTGCTCAAATTTCACGAGGTATTTGGTCATATCCTCTCCGACGACAAAGGGTGGAAGTTGATCGCGTTTTCTTGGAACGTTAGAAGTGAGACTAGGCGCCGGCGCGCTATTTCGGGTCTCTAACTCTTTCATTTTAAGCTCGTGCTCACGACGCTCCTTCTCTCTCCTTTCCTCGCGACGTTCCTTTTCTCTCCTTTCCTCCCTTTCCCGACGTTCATTGATATCCGCCCAGGCCTCTTCGGCTTCCTCAGCCGTTACGTCCCCAGTCCTCATGACCTCAAGGATCGCATTCTTTCTTTTGATTGAGCCCAACTCAATGCCCAACTCCTCATAAATTTGGAGAAGTTCCTTGACCTTGTACTTCTCCATCGGTCACGCTGTCCTCCTGCTGTTTACCCTTTTTGAATATAGCTGCCGTACGCTACTATAACGCTACTAGTAAGACATCCGGAAGTATTTCACACACTGCCCTGTTTACCCCCTCAGCATCCCCTGGTTTTCAAAACACTCACTAGGCTTGAAACACACAAGGTTAACACAATGCAACACCAAATCCTTCCCTAAGCTACTATAACCTGTGTCAGAGAAAGTCTGGTGTTTGAGGTAAACTTCAGGCACTCACCGCGCCGAGGTAGCCGATGCCGGTCAATCCCGTAGCTGCTATCAACTATTACGACTTTGAGGTGGTCCCGTAGCGCTCGTCACCCGTTTTGTGATAGAGCGTTGGTAGCGAAGACTCCGAGTCAGGCGTCGGTGAGAATAACGAAATTGACTTTATACATTTATACAGGTCATTATACAGGACAAGATCGGATCGGCACGGGGGCCGAGAGCTCACAGCAAACGCGACTGTTCCCACACCGCGACGTCCGGCGAGATTCCAACGTGTGAGACATCTCACTCCACTCGAGAGCGGCACTCGGCTCCCAGTGGGTCGGTGGATCCGGTTCACCCGACGGCGGCGTCGGGGCTTATAAGGCCCCGAGAAACGATTGTCACTCAAACGGCCCAATACAAAGCCAGCACTCGACGGTCGTCCGAGAGGTCCAACCAGCGACCGCGCTGGCCACCCGGTTCAAAGTTGCCGCGCGCGGTGACCTCCAGGCAAAAGGAAATACGGCGCCGGGCTGTCTAGCACTTTGTTGCACGTTTGGACATGTCGCTTGCCGATGCTTCTCCTCAGGACGCCGCTGCCTGACGCCTCAGCATCTTGACTTGTCAAGGGAGAGTTTAGGGCACTGTGCCTTTCGGCGCAGCCCCGGGTTTGTCCAAATGGCGTTCGCAGGATAAATTCTGCATCGTGTAGATTCGGATTCCGGGCTGGTGGTAATGGCAGAACAACATACAACACATTTCTAGATGCACTGTACTCTCAGTCAGGAATATTCATATGTTGCGCAGGACCTTATCAAATCAGCTGCTAGCAATATAGCACAAAATATTCCTTGCATAATTTATCTACGTTACCAGCCCAATGCTTAGCAGCTCTTCTGGTAGCCCCTGCAATATATCTGCATGCGTTTTGTGCTGGAAACGCGCTTGCTGACCATTAACTTGGCCATATTTTTCTTCGATCGCGTTTCACTTATCTCGGATGCCTCAATAATCTCTCGAGTTGGCCTATCGTCATTCTTTTCCGGGGCTTGCGCATCATGCATTTGGGGGTGTACGCGCGCAGTTCGCTATATTCTAATGTCTTGTTCATTTCGAAATGTTTACGGTGAAAGACTATATTGCTGCCAGGGGTCCCTGAATATGATGGTGCGTGCTCTCTTGAACGATTATTTAGGCGTGTTCCTGTTTGCTGTATGTATTCGTTTTCCACAGGACAGGGGGAGGGTGTATATTACTCCTTTGACGATGTCGCAGTATCTGGTGTGGAGCGTGATCTGGCATTGTGGTTTCTTTCCCTGGTTCATTCTTGCGCACATAGTTTTTGCCTTCTTTGCTGCTGAGCACACTACTCGGACGCCGTGTCTTGCCAATGATAATGAGATTGTGGCCCAGTCCATGTACATGTGGAATTTTTGCATAACTCTTTTTTTTTTTGCAACCGCAACTTCGGGTCCACTTTTGTTTTCCAATAATTCTTCTCATCTTCTTTATGACGAAGTATGCTATGGTGCAGATCATTGACACGGGGTACTTTGCATTTTTGAGCCTGCTTAACTGCCTCGGAATACTTTGTTCCGTTTGAAGCTGGCACGATTTCTTCAGTGCTGAAATAAACGCGGCGCTCGCTCGTGCACGCTTCACAGTCTTGGAATGCCTTGATGTGAAGGGAAAAGATTGTTGCTCTAGGCTCGCACCTCCAGAATAGACGACTCAGTTTGAACTCTATGAAAATGTCGAGAAACTGCAGAGAATTGTGGTTCGGAAGCTCATAAGTGAAGTTGAGCTCCGAGAAAAGAATTCCAGTAAGACACCCTTGAGCTGATTGTGATCAGTTGCATTCTCTGTTTGGCACTGCACTAAGAAGTCACCCGCGTATCGGTAGATCCGTGTGATGTGCCTTTCTGTGACGGAGCCTTGAATTTTCTTGACGCATGCTGCCAAGTACAAATAATCGAGGATTGATGCTATTTTGCTCTAATGCAGACCCCTTTCTTAAGGACAGACAAGGTTCCATCCTGCACAGCGATTGTGGCTGCGAGATAGGCGATCAACAGCTCCAAGAAGGCGTGCACAGACATTCCTACCTAGTTTTGAAATGGAATGGCTCCTTGTTCCTCGATGGTCTCTTTCTGCACACTCGTCAAACCCGCATGCAGTATTGAATAATGCCTGTCTTCGATGTCAATTGAGAACCCGTACAAATAATTCGTTTATTATTTTCTGACCTCTGAGATTTAGCTCATGGTTAAAGTAGGACAGGTGCAGCTATCTCGACCTTCCATATAAGTATCAGACCCCGGTGCAAAATTTTCGTTTCCCCTGAGACTGTACGCAGCAGGGAAGCTCACCATTATCAGACGAGTCGCAGCAAAAGCTAATGAAGAAGACACCGGTAGAGTTGTGGCTGAAGGTTTAGATACAATTGCTCGTTCAAAATAATGCAAGCGCCAAGTGCAGACTTTTGTTGAATGTGTAAAGTATTTGAAAAAAGAAACTTAAGATTGTGGCTTTCAGACAAAGAAGAGATATTTTAGTAGTCGATACCAGCAGCTACAGTGCAACAGCGTTAGAAGCCATCAACAGGAACTTGCGCAAGGGATAGAATAAAGGCCTGAAGGAAGCGAAAGAACAGGTCAGGCTGCTTCTAGATGAAGTAAGTGATAGTAGCCAGCTGCAGCAAAGTTAAAGCAGCAAATAACAGCACGCTTTCAGTGCCCTTCAGCGCTAAAAACGCATAAAATTTTCACCCGCTACGTCGCCATTTTATCGGAATCCGATACGTGGCAGTCGGCACTTTCGGCGCGCTTTTTAAAGCAGATTTCCGAAGTAAGGGTAGAAGATCTGTTCAGAATTAAGAAGTCTGAAGAAATAACATCTCAGATAAGAAAGTACGAAATGAATTATTGTACCGGTTCTCTATTGAGATCGAAGAGATGTATTTTTCTATAGCGCACGCGGTTAAGATGACTACTGAGAGAGGCCATCGAGGAGAAAGGAGCCGTTCCATTTAAAAGCTCGGTAGGATTGTCTGTGGACGTGTTTTCGGAGCTGTTGAGGGACCATCTCGCTGCCACAATCAGTGCGCATGCTGGAACTTTGTCCGTCCTGAAAAAAGGGGTCTGCGTTGGATTAAAAATAGCATCAATCCTGAGTAATTTTTAATTGGCTAGATGCCACAAGAACATTCAAGGCTTCATCAAGGAAAGGCGCGTCGCACGGATCTATCGAAATGTGGAGGACTTCCTGGTGCTGTGCCAAACAGAGAATGCAAGTGATTACAATCAACTCTACGATTTCGTACTGGAATCCTTTAGTTCAACGTACCCAGAGCTGAGGTTCACTTATGAGCTCCCGAACCACAGTTCTGTGCAGTTCCTCGACATATTCGTACAGTTCAAACCGGGTCATCTATACTGAAGATGCGAGCCTAGAGCAAAGAAACAATTTCTTCCTTTACGTCAAGCCATTCTAAAACTGTAAGACGATGAATAGCGAGTGCAGCGTTTATTTCACTACTGAAGAAATTGTGCCACCATAAACCGGAACAAAGCTTTCAGCGGTAGTTAAATAGGTTGAAAAATGCAAGGTACCCCGTGTCGGTGCTCTGCACTATAGCTGAATGCTTCATAAAGAAGATGACAAGAATCATAGAAAGCAAAAGTAAAGCCGAAGTTGGGGGGTGAAAAAATGAATTCTGCAAAACATCCCTATGTGTATGGACTAATCCACAATTTCATCAGAATTGGTGAGAGACACGGCCTCTGAGTAGTTTGCTCAGCACCAGACAAGGCAAGAACTATGTGCGCACGAGAAAACCAGGGTAAGAAGCCACAATGATAGATCGCGCACCAGACCCCATACTGCGACTTTGTCGAAGAAGTGGCGTAAAACCATCCCCCTGACCTGTGAAAAACAATACGTAGAGCAAAGAGGAACATGCCTAAGTGATCGGACAAGAGAGCACACATCATCACTTTCAGGGACCCCTTGCAGCAATCTAGCGTTGCACTGCAAACTTGCGAAACGAACAAGAAATTAAAAGATAGCCAAGTGCGCTCGTACACCCCCAAAATGCATGATGTGCAAGCCCTTGAAAAGAATGACGATAGGCTAAGTCGGGAGAGTCTAGAAGCATTTTGAGATAAATAATGAGGGCCGCAATATGCAAGCACACCAGAAAAGAAGTCGCCTTTCTAAGGGACGAGATGGGATGATGAAATAAATGAGCGGGAAATTCGATAAAGAAATTAGTCGCAAGTGCAGCTGCGTGTACTTAAAAATTATGGAGTTTTACGATCCAAAACCAATTTCTGATGATAAGGCACGCTGTAGTGGGAAATCCGAAAATTTGGACCACCTGGGGTTCTTAAACGTACACCTACACCTAAGTACACGGGTGATTTCGCATTTCGCCCTTATTGAAATGCGACCGCCGTGGCCGGGATTAGATCCCGAGAGCTCGTGCTTAGCAACCGAACAGCATAGCCACTAAGCAACCACGGCACGTGGTGTCTACTTCTATTCGTTCCTTTCTATGTCGGTGTTCCGCAAGTTCTACTGCTACAGTCCTCGAAGAACGAACCAACAAGCTCAGTTAAACACCCCTTTGTTATTGTAAAGTTCACAAGGCCACCCATGCGGTCACACGACTCGCCGGCAGCATAATAGCAAAAATTATCTTTTTATCATCTGCTGCGCGGAACTGCCTTCAGCAGGCGCTGTTAGTGGACCTTCACCATGAGACGGCGATGACATGGCAACTACTATGAGCTCTGAAATTCGTCAAGAAAGCATATTGAAAGGTGCAATTATACATCTTGAAACAGCCCCAATCCGAGCAGAGCCATGCGTCAGCTAATTCCCGGTGCCAGGAGGGGCTTACTTCGACGACGGGTCATTCCAGTGCACCTTCCAGGGTGTTCTGCCTTTAGTCATTGCATTCAATGATCATTTCGAGAGGAGCTCTCCCTCGAACCGCTAAGACAGTGAGACTCGTGTCCCCTTTTCACTTTGTGATCGCGAGGTGCACGCCAGCTGATAGGCTGATTATTTCCCCTCGAATGCGGTGTCATAGGACGGCTTCGAACTGATCCTGAAACTTGGCATCGAAGTGAGGGGACGAAGGGGCATACAAGGACGAGCGCTTTCTATGAACTGGTTCTATTTTTAGAGACATCGGACTTTATTACCGTACAAATATGCACAGTATATCTCAGGATTCTATCAAAAGACCACACGGTGGTCTCGCGAATCGTCAGGACTTTATAGATACGATTGAAGTAGCCACATACCTTTATCTAACAGTGCATGTGTGACTCAAACAATCTTCTTTTTGCTGTGCAATGTGAAACGCTTCTACCATTTTCTTCAATGTTTCATTACAATGTCTGAATAGAATGGAAGTGTTGTCAAAGCAGGGTGTGCAAACACACTCGTTAAAAGGCAGGGTCAAATGTGTGCCAGTGCATCCTTTTAAAACTTCAACAAGTGTTCGCTTAATCCTCGTATCCTCGCTTAATCTTCCTTAATCGACGTACACGTGTCCGCACGGCACAGGGGTCGTGTATACCACATTCTTTATGCATTCGTGAAACTGGTACTTGTGTCTTATACTGGTCATTGTTAAGATAATTCTTGCTTCAAATTTTTGTTCTACCTTTGAACAAGCATTTCCAATATTGTTTTCTTGCCCCCCCCCCCCCCCCCCCCTCCGAAAGACAACACACACATTTTGACCGTAGTTTCCTCCTAGTTCTTTTATTCTCTGGGAGAGGCCATGTACATAAAGAGTTATAGATACCTTTGAACGTTCTTCATTCTGCCTTCTTTTCTCCGTAGTTGGTTCCTTTTGTTCCTTTAGCTTCTTCATTAGTCTGCCACAAGATGCCTGCAAAACTGTGTGTGGATAGCCATCATCCTGCAATCGGACAACCTGTTGACTGAATGCCTGGTTCACGAAGTGTAATCAAGAATTAAATAGCGCATACCGAAAGCAAGCAACCACTATACCACTCTTGACTAGCCTCGAATGACCAGAGGGGTAGTTCTGAAGTAGCCTTCCGGACCGGGGTCAGAAGCACCAGAAAATGTGATTTTGTTGAAATTCTAACTTCACATATCTAGGTTGTTGTCAACAGATGCTTCCTAAGTGAATGTCAGTAGCCCTTTGTCCAATAAAATTAAGGTATCTAGCACCTCTTCCTGAAAGCGTCTCTGTCTACGTTGGAAGCCAAAATTAAATACTCGTCTACATGTCTATACAGCTTTGTAACTACACCATCTATTGCTCTGACCATCGCTCTGTCCACGCTACACAGAAAAATGGTGATGTTGGAAGAGCTGTTGCTGCCTTTCTGGTATCTATAAATTCCAGACCATTAGCGTCATCGCTGTGTGCGCCCTAGGTGGAATCCTGCGACGTATTGCGCAGATCTTTCAGATTAAAGTCTGATGTTCCCGGAAACATAAAATCAGTTGTCGGGAAACGCTCGTTCTTGTTTGTCTTTCTTTGTCCCCGTTTGTTTAGGACAAATTTTCACGCTGAACCAATTCCAACTAGGCAGGCTCACAGTGAGGCTCCCAACTCCAACTTGTCCCAAAATGGTATCGCAGATTTCGCTGATATAAACATCTTGGATAGACGAATGCTCTTTGAGAGAATAATCTGGCTGTACCGATGAGTGTTCCAGAATAACCCTGCAAATATATGTGCGCCGGAATGGTCCTATTTATGTATGCGCTGCAAAAGCCTCCTGTAGATAAGAAAAAAAAAAACCTTTGTAGATGCTTCTTTCTCTCCGCTTAGGACTTGAGAATAGCTGGCCGCTCTCTGTATGAAGAGACGGATAACGGCGTAAGCTCAAAGCGTCACATGCCCCGGTAGCGCAGGACAGCCAACTTGTGCGGCGTCCTGGCGGCCTACGCAAGTGAGCCCTTAGGGTGACGCTTAAGTCATATCAGAGTCTTCTAACAATGTTTGTAAAGAACGTGTTTCAGTTCACCTTTATTAAAGTACGCACATCCAAAGCTAAAGAAGCTCCAAACAAAAATAAAAGAAACGTGATTAGGTGCTTTAACATGGATAGAGCACCGGCGCTGCCGCCTGCTCGTCTGCCTTTATGTCTCTCGGATCTCCAGCTGCCTGTCTGGCCGTTTTTGTATGAGATTTGTTCGTAAAAAATTGAGAGCCGACTACTTTTGTTTAGAGTGTACTTAGACACGCTTCCAATGAAATATAACGTAGGATTCATGTGGAAAATAATTGAAAACACAACTGCTTATGATTTGAAAGTCGCTTTTATTTCGCAGCGGTGGAAACCGGCTATGTTATAGAAAAGAAGGAGTTACAACTTCCAAGACTAAGGGCAGTCATGCTTTGTGTACGTCCTTAACGAAAGAGTGACGTTGAAATGAGAATTGACATTTATTTATCTCGCGTATTGGTCTTTTCTGTACTGATTGTGCATTCGGACACTGATGCATATGACTTCGCACTACATTTACTACTATAGCTGCTGCCGAACTTTTCTGGAACATTTGTTACTAACGGTGAATTATAGAAAATTTGACAAACACAGCCAGTAATTGGCTAAAACCATGAGCAAAGCAAACGGCACAGAACATTTTCCGGTGGGTACATCAGCGGCACTTGAGCTCGCGGTGCGCACAACATAATGACCGTTTGTGATTTTAACCGGCGCACTCTTGTTTTCGGTCGGAGGATGCGTGTCACTTGCCACAACAGAGCTTGTCAGAGGAGAATTTATTACCTCCACGGACATTGAAGTTTCGCTTGGTTTAGTAACCTTTTCAGAGTATTTTGTAGTGGCATCAAGAGGCGCTGTGCTATCAGGCACAGACGCTTTGGTTCTATTAAACCACCTATTTCCAGCACTACGGAGCGCCTGAATAATCGATCCAACATGAGCCGCAGAGAAATTGCTGAGGGCATTTCCGTGGGATGCTTGTTTTCCCATCGAATCTGTCGAAACTCCTCCATTCTTAGTATTTTCTGTTTGCCTTAAATGTTCCGTACTTGTACTAGCAGTTGTTATTTCAGTGTTTGAAGTAGGCGTGCCTCCCGTCGTGGCCACTTTGGATGATGGAAGTGCACTGTCACCTGGAATAGTGATATATGTTGGCACACTAGGTGGAAATAGCGCCTGAGCCTTTGGCACATGGGTTTCTATTGAATAGTTGTCAAGATGTCGTGAGCTGTCACCAGATTGACCATTGTTCTCGCTAGGCGCGTTTGTATGAATGCCGCTAGTTGCTTTCCCATCTGTGTGTATATTTCCGTGTGCCTTTCCTAGGATGCTTGACGCCGACGTGGAAGCACTTGCTGCTACAAAGCGTGTAGAGTCTATTTCATTTTGGTACGGAAAGGTTCTACCAGTAATTCCACCACTGTTTGTGTACACGCTATGAGTGTGACTTGTAGGCTGCGTCCCCGTTTTTGAGGTGTTCTTCACTCGACTGTTTTCTGGAGACATACTTTGAGCGGTAACCGTTTCGTTGTGGGACGAAGTGTTTGTTGTTTCATTGAATGTATTTGGTTCTTCTCCTTTGGTCACTGTCTTCAGTTGTGCAACCTCGTGGGTAGCCGTCGATGCATCACTGGTACTTAATGACAGTGTCGAAATAGTTTTCGTTACCTTTGAATGGTCAAGTTGGGTGAGAGACGTGTGTGGTAGTCCAGTAAGGGCCGTTGATTTCACGTTAAATTGCGGTGAAAGATTAGCGGAGATCGTGCTGAAATTTCCGGTTGCTTGAGCACCCTTCACGTGGACACCTGGAATAGTGCAGCAAAAGGAAATGATAGCGTGAATTAATGGATGTTGGAGAAATCGCATTTTGGTCAGCTTCGTGCCATTATGAGCACCTAATAAGAAGGCGCGGCCTCATTACGCTAAAAGTTCGTCTAAAGGCGAGTTTCAATCTGTGCGTAAGAACGCACATTAAATATTCAGTTTTTATGCGAATATGACGCTGAATGCTTGCGGCTCAAAAGGCTTTCTACGCAGATTTTACAGGAGCCATAGACAGCTATTACGGCGAACTAACATAATTTATTTCTTCTATGTCAGGGAACAAATCTGTTGTCGAGAAGTGGCTCTGTAGGCGACAAAACGACGGAAGCGTCAGGCATCAATGGCGCAGTTCGCTTTGATAACAGTGTACCAAAACTCGTGACGTATAAACTACATTTGAGAACTTGCTAATTGTAGCTAATCGCCGATAGCGCAGTTAGCTGCGTTGCGTTTGAGCCTTAAGATCGAGTTTCATTTTAAGCTTTTTTTATTCAGTACTGTTTGGTACGGTGTTTTTGCCGCAGTTTTTGCATATTGGGTTAACCTCTCCGTTGGTGAAGATCGCTAAGCGATGAGAAATGATAAGGCAGTCAGTTTGAATACGGCGGAGGACAGTGGCCTGTGCTCTCGAGAGGTTCCTGCGAGGTATGGGGTATGTTCTCCTGTCTTCTTTATATATTTTAGGGAGTTCGTTGTAAGAAGTCACTACATTTCCTATCGGGGGGCCCTGTTCAACGGATAGCGCAACGCGGTTTGTCAGTCATCGGGCCACTTTATACGCTTCCCCTGTGCCGGGATTTCCCGAGTTAGCAGGGACCCAGACAAATGGAAGGTGAACGCCTGCTGAGGCCGTTACAATTCATTGTTTAAATGCTAAGTGGCGAAGGACACAGAGTGAAGGCGCCGGCAAGGTCGAGCCCACCAGTCGACAAATTGAAATGACGATTCTATGGCTCCATATCAAAAGCCAATTGCGGCATTAATGCCAGGAAATCGCCTATCCTATGAATGATCTTTTATTTAGTTTTTCACTGGTCCCATCGGGGAGCGCCTTCCCTCTGCCCGAGCAACAGTGAAGAAACCCACATGAGAGCATCCCAGCCTCTATTAAACACAATATCTTGCGCTAGGAGCTTCTCCCGTCATGACACTGACTTTCCCTGCAGTGTGCACACTGAGCGAATTTTCAGTGTCTTTTCTGTAGAGTACGCAGAGCTGCACAGGACGCACTGAAAGAGCCAGGCGAACCCCTTTATTTACTATATATGTGCAATGGTAATAAAAGTAGTGAAGGAAGTAAAGTTAAGTGATCAACCACTTTTTAGTAATTGCTCAATTACTTTCATGGGACAGTAATTGGCCATTGTAATCAATTACCATTTTGAATAAAGAAAAATTAGATACTTTTTTCTGTGACATGTACAAGTCGGAAGCCTGCTCAAAGCAGAAGCTAGAGCACCGGATAGCATGTCCACTGAGCATCTCTAGCGCAGCTTAGAATAATGTTAAATTACTCTTTAGTCGCAAGTAACATGAACAGTAGTTTCTATGAAAATCAGTAATCTCTTCGAATGAAGAAAATACTCGTGATTTAAAGGACAAAGCTCCAGTGAAGAGCAAGAAAGGAAGACACGAGCGCTGTCTTTCAACTGAATGTCTGTATGTAAACAGCAAGCGTTTACAATAAAAAGTAACAAAGACTTATCCGCGCGATGGCTTAGCGGCTATGGTGCTGCGCTGCTAAGCGCGAGGTCATTCGGCTGCATTTCGGTGGGGTGGAAATGCAAAACGCCCGTGTCCCATCCATTGGGGGCATGTTAAATATCGCCTGGCGATGAAAATTATTCCGGAGTGCCCCACTACAACGTGCCTGATAATCAAATCGTGGTTTTGAACGGAAGACCCCAGAGTTCGATTAAGAAAAATAAAAAAGAAAAATAAAGTGGGTATTGTGGTTGTCCGTACTGAATAGTTCCTTGATAATACCACGTTATGGTGATGGTGAATAAACAAGCACTGTCGTATGGTAAGTCAAGAATATACCTTTTATTAGGCGAACTCAATGCGTTGAACGATGCTTGACAAAAACTAGAATGTGTTGAAAAACAATCACAAAAGAGAAGCGAAATAATGTAAAAAAATAATCAAACTATGAAATTTTACGTTCCAAAACCACGATCTGATTATGAGGCACGCTGTAGTGGGGGACTCAAGAAGTTTGAAACCACCTGAGGTAATTTGTGGTGCACCTAAATATAAGTACACGGGTGTTTTCGCATTTCGCCTCCATCGAAAGGGGGCCTCCGCGGTCGGAATTAAATCCCGCGACCTCGTGCTTAGCAGCCCGAACCCATAGGCGCTAAGCAACCACAGCGGGTCTAAATAATATACGCCTGACAATAGCAATTATCTAAAATCAATTCTTGTTGGTTGCATCATGGTATTTCCTATGCGCACAAGCTGTATGAATTTGTTTTACAATTATACTTCAGGTATTAATATTTGTTTTAAAAGTCGCCTGCGGCTGATAGTCTTGTCCAGCCTTTTGAGGTGCAGTGAAGGAATAGGTAGGAATAAAGTACGGGGCAAATCCGGATGTCCAAATAGCTAATTAAGAACAATCGCCAGTAAACGTTTTTAATTTTTCACTTGAGTGCACAAGCAGTAATCGCGATACCGTGGCCGTGCAGCAGGGAAGCTAGATTTGCTTAGCAGAAATATTAAGGATAGCACCACTTCCGAGATATCCGGCCTTAAATTGTGCCACTAAACATTTCGGCGTGCCACCAGTTACGCCGTCGAGTCCGCGACCCTTTGACCTGTCGTGCGAAGTTGTGTGGTAGCTGACCAAGGTGTGATGGGCCGTTGGCATCAAGACACCAGGCGGCCCGGCCTTCACGCCATGCAGCTTTTTGCAAAAATGTAACAGCTTAGTTAAGTGTCCAGATAGTGAAGGTTGAGACAGAAGAGATAACATGGCATAATTCGGCAGCTTTTGTAGCACCTAAGCCCCTAGAAGGTCCCTATTTAGATAGGAAAATAGAGACCTTCTGAAGGCTTATTTTCTCCAGGAAGCTTAAGCTTTGTGCATTCTTTCGTTCTGTTGAATTATCCGTCAAGAAGCGTAAGCCTCGTACATTCCTCCAGAGACGGAAGGGTGCCTGTCTTGGCGGGTGAGGGCGTTTCTGCCTCCCGGTGACAGGTGATTTATTTCGGAGGTCTGAACACACACCTCAGAGGTTTGGCACTTAACGTCAGCGGGCATCACGCGACATTAATGTACAATACCTCATTCCAAGAGATTATCGTCTTGTCGGAACCCAAAAGTCTTTTTTTCCCGCTCGACCGGTAGTACTATAGAAGCCGACACAATGGTGCGAGAGTTGACATTGGTGGCCGAGCACGATGACGTTGGCGCCTCGATGCCCTCCTCGCCAGCCGCTCTCCGCATGGAGCAGGGGAGATGCGCATTTAGGTGCCCCAGTTCTACAGAAGCATGCTAGAATTGAGTCGCACACCACACTTTGCTCTTGGTAAAGTGGCCAGTCTTAACACAGCTAGCAGATTCTCCAAATCCTACGTCAAGGAGTTGGAAACGGTCTTAACCGTGACTTCAATTTAAGTTTATCTGATTTTGCTAACGCATGTCTAGAAGGCAATGCTAGTCTTTGAATTTTTGCTAAGCAGAGATGACTGCACTACGGCTCGGCTTGAATTACGTAATCGCAAGATGTGGCCTAGTCTGGATAATTGAAAAATAATCAGTGTAACTCTTGAATTATACCATTCGGACCATATGTTCCGCGCGGTAAAAAAAGATTGCCCTCAACCAAAAGAAAAGAAATTTTACAACGGCGACCCGTATTGATTCACAATATGTAGAGTTGTATATCGTGGGCCTGATTTACAATAACGCAGCCAAATTGTATTTTGCTAGTAATGTTCGTTTTCTATTGTCTCACTAACGTGACTTAGGTCATTGCTATAATAGGGCGATGTGAGGCAGATGTATTGTCGCGTGCTTGAATTTTGCATTATTATTATTTTTCTGTTGTTACTATTTGTTTCTGTGAAGCAATTGATGAGCAAACGCTTCATTATAGAAAGCTAGATCCCTTGTTGTGGAGCACGACGCGAAAAGATGATCGTAGTGAGCTCCGTGTTTGCTAACACTAAGTTCCCCCATGCATGAAAATCGCCAGCCTCGCAGAAAAATATGCTTGAGCTCAGTGCCAAATCTGGCTCCCGTGCCTATTGAAACAGATGGAAAAATTACATGTTCTTGTGAGACAACCGCACGAGCGATTTGAATCATGTTCACTCAGTTTGAGAAAGAAAGTTAGATGCAACACTGTAAAACTGAATTTCAACTTAGGACTTGATGTATTTCGTAACTTTTCGAAAATTGTTACGCCTAAGAAATAGAACCACGAATATTACAAACGCGTAACTCAGCATGAAAGACCGGTCTGGTATTAAAAAAAACAACTGCATCTGTTACAGCATTTCAAGCGGACAAACGTTTTATTAACTTACAGCTCAAGTGACATTCTGTCCATGTTCACATGCGATCTACAGAGGTCGATATGGTGAAATCAGGGGTTTGATAAATGGCAACGTATAATAAATCAATTCTGTCCACTTATATGCATTATTAGTGGCAGTTACAAAATTGTGCTATCCTTTTTTTTTGCTTTACGTTTTAAATGTGGCCCTTCTTCAAGCCAATAGGACTATCTTTCTTTTTTGCCTACACTAGGTACACGAGTGTATCTGGTGTAGGGAGTCGCCATAGGCGTAAGAAGGAGGAAATCACATTATTGAGTCCTGAGGAACCACTCCCCACCCACTCTTGGTTTAGTGGTCGGCAGGGGTCGCGGGCCGCAACCGCGTTGGGACGGGAAGCACGTGAGCTTCCGCCCTTTCGTGAGCCCTCTGAACGGCCCCCGAGCTGGGTCTGGTGGTCGTCGCTTTGCAGGGCGTCCACCCAGCCTTCTTGTTTACTGAACACGGTGCCGCTTAACGCGGAGCATTGCCAGAGCACTTGCGCTAGCGAGCAGTACGATTCGCCACAATCCGGACATTGCGGCTCTACCTCTGGTGAATAAAGGCTCAGTCTGCCTCTCGAGGGGAACGAACCTGTCTGAAGCATTCTGAATATCGATGGCTGTGAGTTGACAAGTGAGTTTAGCGTGGGGGAGGGGGGAGTTGCGGGAAGGTCCTTCTCGACAGCTGATAGTGCGTTGTTATTTCTTTGAAGGTGAACAGCGGGTCTCGGTGCTCCCCTACCTCCCCGCCACGATCGCCGCGGTGGGTGAGTCCTCACGCGTGGCCGTGCGCCAGCTCGTTGGCGTTGGGAAAGTCGGGGTGCACGTCTATGATCGATAGCCGAGCAAAGGAACAAGAGTTCAGGATCGCCAGTCAGCCTCTAGTGCCTGTAAATGAAATTGTTTACCTATGTCAATTAATCACAGGGAACCCTGATCATGAGAAAGAAATTCATAGAAGAATAAAATGGGTTGGATCGCATAGGGCAGATATTGTCAGCACCTGACTGGAAGCTTTCCATTATCATTCAAAAGGAAGGTGTACAATCAGGGCATTTTACCAGTGCTGACATATGGAGCAGAGACTTGCAGACTGAGAAAGAAGATTGAGAACAAGTTAAGGGCCGTGCAAAGAGCGATGGAACAAAGACTGCTAGGCATAACGCTATGAGACAGAAAGAGAGTGGTTTGGATCAGAGACCAAACGGGTATAGACGATATTCTAATTGACATGAAGAGAATAAATAGAGCTGGGCAAGGTTACTTTTCTTTCATTCCCAATTTATTTTATCCGTCCTGCCAGCCCGAGAGACCATACGTAATTTTTTTGCGAAAGAGTTGTGGTATACAACATCACAAAGACGTGGTGAAAAAAAAAAGAAATATTGCATTGCATAACCAAAACCAAAACCATTGCAAAAACCATTGCATTATCTATACTAAAGTGCATCATTATACAACCAGCACAATGATAAAAAAATCAGGATTGGTTCCTGAGGGCATTTATAGATAGTTTGAATGTTTCACAATCTACAACATCATCTGGTAGACAATTCCATTCCCGGGTTGTTCTCAGAAAAAAATGAATCGTTGAACGTATCGGTGCGATTTATAAAATTTAAAACTTTCCTAGAGGGAGAAAAGCGCATTGTACATTCTGATGATGGTTTTATATATGATGCCCTGTCAATTGCAATTTTGTCATGCAAAACTAAATGAAAGAATTTCAGCCTTTTCGTACTTCTTTGTAACCCTTCAAGTTCCGGTTTTTGTGAGAGGAGTGAGGGTGATGTCTGCCAGCTATAACAAAGACAAAGGGGATAGATTTTCTTTGAACCACTTCTAGTTTTTTTATATTAAACACAGTAGAGGGATCCCACCTTACCGCTGTTTATTCCAACCATGGTCTAACAAATGTCTTGTGTGAGAGAAGTTTTATGTGCGGTGTGCCATTTCCAAGCCTCCTCCTTAGACAACAAAGCTTTTTCAAGGCCCTGTTTTAAATGTACTCGACATGCTCATTCCACTTTAAATCAAATGTGAGAATTATTCCCAAATATTTATGTCAAGAGACATCTGACAGAGCATGACCATCAATGGGGTAAGTAAAAAATAACGGTTGCTTTTTTACGTGTCACTGTCATTGTCAGTCTTTTCGTGATTAATTGTCTTCTGCCAATTTATACACCATGTATGTAGTGTGGATCATGCTGTGTTTAAAGATTATTGATCACTCGGACCGCGAATTTCTTGATATTGTGTGCACTCATCCGCAAAAAGTTTACTTTTTCCACATACGTTTTGTACGATGTCATTGATAAATAACAAAAAGAATAATGGTCCTAAAATAAAACCCTGTGGGAAACCTTATCTCACGCGGGCTGAGCTTGAGTTCACAACATCGACTGTTATACGTTGGTTTCTCATGGAAAGATATGCTGCTATCCACGAATGTAAAGAGTCGTTGTTCAGAATTGGTTTGAGTTTAAGCAGTAATTTCTGGTGGCTGACACGATCGAAGGCTTTTTCAAAATCTAATAATATATACATTTGGCTACGCATATCAAACACTGCGCCAAGGTCATGTATTCTCTCAACAAGCTGGGTTACCGTTGAGAATACTTTGCCCAAACCATGTTCATGGGAGGTAATTATATTATTACTTTCAACAAATATAGTAAAGTGTAACATAACCGGCAAATAGCCCTGAAAGAAGACACAAGCGAGGGGTGATTGGTTTTAGGTACGGGTGTGATCTAATTCTACTTCCAACCGTTGGGAAGTTCAGCGCGAGAAAATGATGATTTAAATATGAAGCATATATATTTGGCACAACATTCAGCATAACTTATAAGAAAGGTGTTAGGTATGGCATCAATCCTTGGCTATTTCATAGGATCTAGATTAAGAAGAAATGACAGTACGTCTTCTTCGGAAATACAAGCATTCTGGATAGCTATGATATCGTCATACGTGGCGAAATCGGGGGTAAAATAATTATCAGACGTGTGAACTGAGCAAAAATAATCGTTCAATGATTCTGGTTTTACCACCCACTTATGAGTTTATACCTGGTTGCTCACTGATATGCTCCAAATTGTACTTTTTTGGGCGAAAGGTACCGCCTGAACCATCTGGCGACGTTATAAGTAAATTCTTCAAATCTTCCCTTCGAACTTTTCTTTCGCTTTCTTCAAACTGTCTTTAAGCTCTATACGCATCTCAGTTAACTTGCCTAGGCCAGACACTGACGGTCTGGCTTTTCGTTATTTTCTTACCTTTTTACTTTACCTCCCAGGCGTACTATTTCTTTCGACAGCCAGGGATTCGTCCGGG
The DNA here is from genome assembly GCF_050947875.1 of Dermacentor variabilis. Taxonomy (NCBI): domain Eukaryota; kingdom Metazoa; phylum Arthropoda; class Arachnida; order Ixodida; family Ixodidae; genus Dermacentor; species Dermacentor variabilis. The sequence goes on from NC_134570.1 coordinate 192,705,659, forward strand.
TTTATACATTGCGCTTATGTGGAACAAAATAGGTAATAATACACTTTGTCACCAGGGCCCTGAAAAAGCGCCGCAATTTGTCCACAGTTCACTCGTTTTATTTAACAAGTGTTGAAAAATAAGAGAAAGGATCGTCTAAAGCGTCTCGAATGTCCACGTCTCTAGCACGCCAAAACAAAAGTGCAATGTTCGCCTTTTTATCGAGCTTCTTAACAAAGCATAGCTACATGGTTAGAGACACCATTTATTGTCAGAAATTCCATCATATATTTGCACATTTGGACTACGGTGGCATATGCAATATCTGGTAGCGAAGCTTCCATAGGAGCCCATACGTTGAAAACATGGCGGTTCATCGGCGATTCATGAGGCTTAGCGCCATCTGTATGTACAGGCAACGCTTCCGGCGGAAGACACTTTGTTTTTGAAAGCGCGAAATTTGTTTTGTCGGCGTGCCTTTAGAGCTATATATACAAATTCCCGCCATTCGACTTGTTGGGCGTTTGGAGCTTTCAGCGCAGAAAGCGATGCAGTAAAAAGTAAGTCCTACAGTTATCGAAATCGCACCCCTGCATAGAACATACTTTCTATGGAGGCGGACGAAGGCTTTAGGTTTATATTGCTGGTCCTATAGTCGGACGCCAAGCCCGTCGGCCAGCGCAGTCATACGAAAACAAATAAACAATTATCTGCCGGTCTCTCGCTAATTCTCACTACTTCTCACTACTCACTGCTTTTGAGTGAACAGGTTATGAAGCGATGAAGCTGCCCGCGTCACAAAATTCAGACAAACGTCGACAAGAAAAAAAGCACAACCTGTGAGGGGGGCGTATTTCAACAGGTGAACTTTACGAGCGCGCCTTTCTGCACATTTCAAGAGCTACATTACATTACGAATGATAGCGGCGTCAACGCCCCCTTTAACGACGGTCGCTGAAAAGAAACGTATTTATTACTAATAATAAAAGTTAATAAACGTTTATTTTCTTAACTTGTCACGAATGTATAAAATTGACCAGGAACTTCATTTTCGTTGAATAAATCTAACTGTGTCTCGCTTGAATTAAAATTACTTTTTTCTTTCCCATTGTCTCCCTCCAAACAAGTCATGCTTCAATCTCTCCACCCATAACCACCCTTGTTGATGTTGGTGACAATTTATACTGAACCGCTTTTCGCCCGAAGCTTCGTGACCAATTTGGATCGGCCTTGGCATGTGTCTCTGCTAGCAAGAAAAATATCTACTGCGTCATATCATGGAAAAGTAAAACATCAAGAAAAGGTACGGAAGCACTTGAAAAGAGATATGGAAGCTCATTTTCCCAATTCACCATGGGAAAATTGAAATCACCATCCATTAAAATGTTGCAAGCATTAGTTTTGTACATGCACAAAAATGCGTTCAACTGATCCACAAACTCGTCACAACAATCGGGTGGACGATAAAAAACCCCAATGACCTAATTGAGCTCACCTAGATAAACTTTACCAATAACACATTCTATTCCTTTGATGTCGGGCAATGACATTACACTTAGTGGTTCTTGGAACAATATGACGCCGCCGCTGCCGTGAGAACCTCTGTCGCTACGGCATATCATTTAGTCCGGTGGTGTTATTTCATATTAATTAATATCTTGGTGTGATGAACGTTCCGTTATTATGAGTATATGTGGGCTGTGCGCCATCACAACACTTTCTAGGTCGGCAACGTTATTTACTAAGCTTCGGGCATTTATGTTCAGACATCGAAACTGCTTTCTTACTACGGTTTTTCGTCACTGTTTATCACGAAGCATGCTGCTGCGCCGACCAAGGGGAGTCATTTTCATATTCAGCATTTTCATATTGAGCATTTTCATATTCAGCGTATTCAACATTCAGCAGCAGCAGCAGTGGCGGTGTAGCAGTGTATGCATGCTTGATTTTTTCGTCTCGTCTTGACAGGTTTACGCTATTGGCCTGCCTAAACAAATCTTCAGCACCTACTCGCGACCCTGCTCGTGCAAGTAACCGGCCCAATGCCCCAATGGCCAGCAGCATGCGTCATCGGGCTCCCGGTGTGATTCTGACAGCTCCCTGCGGCCCTCGGATCTGCGCCTGCACCTGGTCGCCAGCAGCTTGCCTATATAAACGTCCTACGGACCACTAAACTTCATTCAGCAGCGGCAGCAGTGGCGGTGTAGCAGTGTATGCATGCTTGACTGTTTCGTCTCGGCTTTACAGGTTTGGGCACATTTTCCCTGTCTATCTATTGGTATTCATTTATTTCATAATTTAGTGCCACAGCTGCTGCTGCTTCTGGTGTTATAATTTAACCATGCCAACTGTCGCCGAACTATCCAAACGCGTGGAACAGCTAGAAAATACTTTTAAAGAGAAACTTGATAACCTGCTTGACAAGGTAACGACACCTGTAGTATCCCAGCTAGATTGCCAGCCTTCCTTGATCATTAAAGGCCTTAAGGACGAGATAGAGGGACTAACAAGCAGTCTTGATTTTCTGAACAGGACTGTTGAATCCCTCAAATCTGAAAAGGAAGAACTAACTGCAATCAACAAATGCCTGATTGCGCATAACGACTCTTTGGAAAGACGAATTGGTGATCTGGAACAGTACTAACGAAAAAACAACCTAGAAATCAAAGGCTTCCGGTTACCCAGGGTGAAGCCTGCATGACAATTCTTCAAACTATTGCCTCAAAAATAGAATGCCATATTTCTGTTAATGATACTGATGTCATTCATCGTGTTCCGTCCGCTTCTGAGACAAAGCATTTGCTTGTCCGATTTCACTCTCAAGCCTTAAAAACCGAGTTCATCGGCAAAGCCCGAAAGGCACGCCTTAACACTAGTGACATTGGATTCAGCAAAGCACGAGGTAAAGCTGTTTTCGTAAATCACCACCTCACTCCACAGAGTAAGCAATTATTCAGCAAGGCCTTGCAACTGAAGAAAGAAAAAAGTGGCTTTTTTTTTGCGGACCGATGACTGCGTCATCAAGGCGAGGCTATCTACTGATAGCAAAGTTTTCGCATAAGGAGCAACTCGGACTTGCGATATTCAATTAAACTGACTAATCTCTGTCTTTTTCTTTCTTTTCCCTCGATCCCTATTATTTTGATCTGATTGCATGTCATACATTTCCGTTAACGATATTCAATCCTCTTTTTCGGATAACTATCATTCAGCGATTCATTTGAATTCACGTATTCTTCGCAAGCATGTTCGCGATTATCAGAGTCTATTGTCTTCTTGTCTTCATTCCTTCTCAATTATGTTTCTGAGACATGGCTGAGTGATTTCGACGAAAATTTTTATGGTTTTCTATCATACAATTCAGAATATTACAATCACATTTCATCACAACATGGTGGCTCAGCTATGTTTATTCGGTTCGACATTAGGTACAAGGGTAGGGTTGATCTTCACCTAAATATCTGTGATTGTGAGTCAATGTGGATTGAAGTTGACCATTCTGTAATAGGCATTGATAGTAATATTGTCTTTGGTACCATCTATCGATCACCTCATTCGCCAATTCCTGCTTTTTGAGAAGCACTTGACACTATTCTTAACATTCTTTCAAAAGAAGAAAAAGTCCGTTGTCATCTTAAGTGACATTAACATTAATTTACTTGATGCTTCCTCCTCTTCTCTAAGTCAGTATGTCAGCTGTTTCCATGGTTATGGTCTTGAATCTCTACTCTCCCTTCTCACCCGTTGCACTAATAATGCTTTGGGACACTTATTGACCATGCACTTTCGAACCGTCTTCATCCTCCCTCCGCATTCATTCTTCAAAGCAATATTACAGATCATTTCCCAGTTGCACTTCGCTTTGAGAACAGCCCTCGCAAAAATAGTGTAAGCTTTGTTAACGATAAGTGTGATCGCGGCAAATTCATAGAAATGGTATCTAATTCTGATTGGTTTTGTGTCACTTCAATAAATAATGCTGAATCAGCATACACCGCTTTCATCTCTGCAATATCCAATTGCGTATCTTCATCGACAAAATGTGTACAGTGCCATAAACGCTATACTTTACCCTAGAAACCCATGGTTAACAAAGGGGTTACTTAATAGCCTGCGCAAGAAAGATAACTTATACAAAAAACAAAAAGACAGCCATTTAATGTGCATCTACTTGATCGTTACAAGCAATATTGTAACACACCCAATGCTCTAATGAAGGATGTGAAAGAGCGCTATTATCAAAACAAAATTAGTTGTACTCGTTCAGATATAAAAACAGTGGCGCTTGATCAACTCCTTTCTCAATAAAACCATTAATCCGCCTATAGCCAGCATTCATCATGGAGGATCTGTTATATTTAACCCATTAGATATCACTAATGCATTTAGTGTTACTACTCCTGTCCCATACCCCTTTCAGCCAGTACGCAGGATGAACTTGATCATTGTGGTCACTCATTTTTTCTTTTTCCTGTTACCCCGGAGAAGGTAGGAAGAACAATTACTAGTATTAAGTCCTCTAGCGCAGGTGTCGATAATATTTCTGCTAATCACGTGAAAATTATTGTTGATAATATTGCGGATGTGCTCACCTACATAATCAATCTAATTTTTTAAACCGGTGTATTTCCCCGTGAGTTAAAGATGAGTAAGGTTATCCCGGTATTTAAAAAAAAGGTGACAGAGGCTTAATTTCTAATTATAGGCCGATATCCATTCTCCCCTTTTTTAGCAAAGTTATTGAAAAAATAATACATGTTCGCCTGTCTAGTTACCTAACGAAATTTAGCCTACTTCATCCGAAAGAATTTGGGTTTAGACAAGGGTATTCGACTAACCTAGCCCTCATTTAGTTCACAGAAAAATATAAACTAGAAATTGACAATGGTAACTTCGTTGGTTCTCTTTTTCTAGATTTGACTAAACCTTTTGATACACTTAATCATGACGTTCTTTTTTCTAAGCTTGCATCTTATGGCATTAATGGCAACTCTCCCAATCTTTTCCGTAGTTGCTGATTGGGTCGTTAGCAATTAATATCCATCTCCGGCATCTATTCCACTAAAAAAAATAACATCGGCGTTCCGCAAGGCTCAATTCTGGGCCCGCTTTTATTTCTACTATACAATAATGAGCTTCCACAGTGTCTAACCACATTTATCAGAATGCATCTTATATGCCGACGACACGACTGTCTTATGTTCGAATAATTCTCTAAGCAACATTCAACAACCCTTCATGCTGAACTTATTAACGTTAGTGCATGGTGTGCTAATAATAAGCTTTTGATAAAAGTTCAGGTCAATAAATAACGCCCAAGTTATGCCCCTCTTTATAAACACACATCCTATTCATCTATCAGATCATTGTTCCTTCCTTGGTATCAAATGTAATTCCCGCTTAAAATTAATTTGCATATTAATGAGCTACAGCGGAAAACTTGCTATGGTATGAGGGTATTACTAAAAGGTAATGTTATTTTGACTTGACTACTTTGGTCACCTTATATTACGCATTCATTCACAGTTATCTAAATTATTGTATTGCTTCCTGGGGTCAAACATATCATTGCCACCTTTCTTCCCTCCAACATGTACAGAATCAAGCCATTCGCATTCTCACCTGGAGCAACGACGTTCTCATGTTACTGATCTGTACCGGGAACTGCACATACTGAATATTGACAACGTAATTAAATTTAATTTCGGCACATTTGCTTATCAAGTAGTTGAAGACCATAAACTTTTCAAATTTTTTCTTATCCAACACCTTAATAACTCAAATATTACGTGCTTTTCCCCCAATAACGATATTATACTCCCTAAGGTACGGACTATGGTTCACAAAGAGTAGCATTTGTTTTAATCAAACTTTGAAATTCATTGCCTTTCAACATTAAATGTGCCTTTTCTAGATCGTCATTCAAACATCAGCTCCACAATTTCATGTTTAAACTACAGCTCCGTTTATTGAATATGTCTTTTAAAACACAACTTCAATTCTGTCGTTTTAATACTGTTTGCTTCGTTTTTTGCTTAAACTTAAGCCTTGTCCCTATTGTTTTATATTTTCCATTGTATTATTCTTTTGCCTCATTATGTATTTGCATTTGTATTTGCACTTTCGTATTTTTATAATACGCTGCCTTCTTGCTGTCAAGTAGTATTAGTGTATTTTTAACTTTATAAAAGGTCTCCCTACAGTGTTAACACTATGTCACCTTTTTCTGTACTAAATATCAATTTTTTTGGATCTGCATTAGGTGTTCAATAAACTTCAAACTTCAAGCCAAGTCCCATTCATGCATTTGATTATCTATTCTAATCCTGTCATATGTTTAACCTTCGCGCCTGCTTTTCTGTTATTGGACGCACTATCCCATAAGTTCCAGATTTGCCTGGTGGCTGCCGAGAAATCCTCTGACACTGAAAGAGCAGTTCATTTTAGCTTTAATTAGTTTTTCACCATGTTTCTTTTTTTTCCCGGTCGTCTTTGAATTTTAATACCACCGGTCTTGGTTTAATTGGCTGCAGGCGCCCTATTCTTGGCAGTCTTTCCACAGAATTCACTTCTGCATCAAGCTTATCTTTAAAGAAGTCCCTATGTACGATTGATTCAAGCGAGTCCTCTGTTGCTTCCGATTTTTCAGGGACCTCAAAAACCAGAAGATTGTTTCGCCTACTTGCGGCTTCAAAACTCCTTAGCTTTTTTTCCAATTCGTGAACAGCTTTTCGAGACCGGATACTTTGGTACGCAGCATCTTAATTGCTGACGTTGATGTTTAAACCTTCTGGAGTTTCAACTTCCCAATCCAGGTCTCTGAATACCTCCTGTAAACACGCTGTGAATAGCATTGGAGAGATCGTATCTCCCCGCCTGACGCCTTTCTTTATTGGAATTTTGTTGCTTTGCTTATGGAGGACTATGGTGGCTGTGGAGTCGCTATTGATATCTTTCAGTGTTTTTACATACGGCTCGTCTACACCCTGATTCCGTAATGCCTCCATGACTGCTGAGCTTTCGACAGAATCAAACGCTTTCTCGTAATCAATGAAAGCTATATATAAGTGTTGGTTATATTCCGCACATTTCTCTATCACCTGATTGATAGTGTGAATATGGTCTATTGTAGAGTAGCCTTTACGGAATCCTGCGTGGTCCTTTGCTTGACAGAAGTCTAAGGTGTTCCTGATTCCGTTTACGATTACCTTAGTAAATAGTTTGTAGGCAGCTGACAGTAAGCTGATCGGTCTATAAATTTTCAAGTCCTTGGCGTCCCCTTTCTTATGGATTAGGATTATGTTAGCATTCTTCCAAGATTCCGGTACGCTCGAGGTCACGAGGCATTGCGTATACAGAGTGGCCAGTTTCTCTAGAACAATCTGCCCACCATTCTTCAACAAATATGCTGTTACCTGATCCTCCACAGCTGCCTTCCCCCTTCGAATATCTCTCAAGGCTTTCTTTACTTCTTCCGGCGTTACCTGTGGGATTTTGAATTCCTGTAGACGGTTTTCTCTTCTATTATCGTCGTCGCTCCCACTGGTACTGTATAAATATCTATAGAACTCCTCAGCCACTTGAACTATCTCATCCATATTAGTAATAATATTGCTGGCTTTGTCTCTTAATGCATACATCTGATTCTTGCCAATTCCTAGCTCTTCTTCACTGCTTTTAGACTTCCTCCGTTCCTGAAAGCATGTTAAATTCTATCCATATTATACTTCCTTACGTCAGCTGTCTGACGCTTGTTGATTAACTTCGAAATTTGTGCCAGTTCTATTCTAGCTGTAGGGTTAGAGGCTTTCATACATTGGCGTTTCTTGATCAAATATTTCGTCTCCTGCGATAGTTTACTGGTATCCTGCCTAACGTGTTTCCACCGACTTCCATTGCACACTTCTTAATGATGCCCACAAGATTGTCGTTCATTGCTTCAACACTAAGGTCCTCTTCCTGAGTTAAAGCCGAATACCTGTTCTGTAGCTTGATCTGGAACTCCTCTATTTTTCCTCTTACTGCCAACTCATTGATCGGCTTCTTATGTGCCAGTTTCTTCCTTTCCCTCCTCAGGTCTAGGTTAATTCGAGTTCTTACCATCCTATAGTCACTGCAGCGCACCCTGCTGAGCACGTCCGCATCTTGTATGATGCCGGGGTTCGCGCAGAGTATGAAGTCTATTTCATTTCTAGTCTCGTTGTTCGGGCTCCTCCACGTCCACTTTCGGCTATCCCGCTTGCGGAAGAAGGCATTCATTATCCGCATATTATTATGTTCCGCAAACTCTACTAATAACTCTCCCCTGCTATTCCTAGTGTCTATGCCATATTCCCCCACTGCCTTGTCTCCAGCCTGCTTCTTGCCTACCTTGGCATTGAAGTCGCCCATTAGTATAGTGTATTTTGTTTTCACTCTACCCATCACCGATTCCACGTTTTCATAGAAGCTTTCGACTTCCTGGTCATCATGACTGGATGTAGCGTAGACCTGTACAACCTTCATTTTGTACCTCTGATTAAGTTTCACAACGAGACCTGCCACCCTCTCGTTAATGCTATAGAATTCCTGTATGTTACCAGCTATATTCTTATTAATCAGGAATCCGACTCCTAGTTCTCGTCTCTCCGCTAAGTCCCGGTAGCACAAGGCGTGCCCACTTTTTAGCACTGTATATGCTTCTTTTGGCCTCCTAATTTCACTGAACCCTATTATGTCCCATTTACTGCCCTGTAATTCCGCCAATAGCACTGCTGGACTCGCCTCACTAGATAACGTTCTAGCGTTAAACATTGCCAGGTTCATATTCCAATGGCGGCCTGTCCGGGAAGAATTGGGGATAAAAGTTAATGGAGAATACCTTAGTAACTTGCGATTCGCTGAGGGTATTGCATCGCTTAGTAACTCAGATCATGAACAGCAGGTTGCCATTATCCCTCAAGAGAAAAGTGTGTAATAGCGGTGTCTTACCAGTACTCACCTACGGGGCAGAAACCTGGAGGCTTACGAAAAGGGTTCTACTCAAATTGAGGACGACGCAACAAGCTATGGAAAGAAGAATGGTCGGTGTAACTTTAAGGGATAAGAAAAGAGCAGATTGGGTGAGGGAAGAAACGCGAGTTAATGGCATCTTAGTTGAAATCAAGAAAAAGAAATGGGGGGCATGGGCAGGACATGTAATGAGGAGGGAAGATAACCGATGGTCATAAGAGTTACGGACTGGATTCCAAGGGAAGGGAAGCGTAGCAGGGGTGGCAGAAAGTTAGGTGGGCGGATGAGATTAGGAAGTTTACAGGGACGACATGGCCACAATTAGTACATGACCGGGGTTGTTGGAGAAGTATGGGATAGGCCTTTACCCTGCAGTGGGCGTAACCAGGCGGATGATGATGGTGAGTTTCAACTCTGTTGCATCGAATCTTTTATGCACGGTCTGTTGGCCCTCAAGAAGGTCTCTTAATAGTTGTTCTGTAGATTGACCTGGATTGAATTCTAGGTCGCCGAAAACTTTCAGCAAGAGCAACACTATATTTCGTACATGCAGGCAACCTAAACACAAGCTGTTGGGGGCATGTCAGTTGGATAAAACAGAGATCATTATATTTGACTGTAGAATGCTTGTTTAGTATTAAACTGCATAAAGTAACAGGTTGGCCATAGCTTTGACAAGCGGCCAGCCAACGTGTCCACTAGAAGCAATCCGAATAAGCGAATTCTGTGGCAGTCTTTCCACAGAATTCACTTCTGCATCAAGCTTATCTTGTCTTATCTTATCTTAGCTTATCTTATCTTATCTTGAGTGGACTTGGCGGCATGTTAGTGATGGGCCATCCTAACCGACTTCACTTCTTCGCTACGTAGTTCTTGGTGCTGTCCTGGATTCTGAAGCTAACACCGTGCTCAGAACAGCCTGCCTGGATTCCACTGCCTGCCGATGAGGACGCCCCGCATTGCCATGGCGAGCTGCGCCGGACCTACCTCTACGGAACATCGGACTGCGCATCACAGATTACGCCACTTCTGTCGCTGCGGTGTCATCGGCTGACGCCCTGGCTTCCTGGCACACTATCGTCGATTGACAGCGCCATCTTCCCTTGGATCCCCGATATAAAGCCTAGACAAACCATCGCCATGCTCTGTGGGCTTGGCGGCATGTCAGTGATTGGCCATCCTAACCGACTTCACTTCTTCGCTACGCAGGTAACAAATTGCTGTTGCCTTTTCGCTAAACGCACTGGTTACCGAACATTACTCGTGCTGCCGAGCCCACGGCGCTCTCTTTGTACAGTATTTGACTGTGCTCGCATGCTATTGAAATTACTTTTGTTGGCAGGAGATATTGAGACTAATCCTGGACCTAGAAATGATCCAACTGTACTCCCTGCTGATATGCTTGATGTTCTGAAGACATTGCAAATCGGGCAGGCAGCCATGCTTGAGCAGCCAAATTCAATTAGGTCAACCTTTGCTGAACATGAGAAAACGTTCAGCAAACTCGGCACACGGTTGACCAAGATTGAATCCGACCTGTTGTCGCTTTCGAATATAAAGTCCCAAGTAAACAACATAGAAGGCGTCGCTAATAGCAGCGCTGCTAAGGCAACTGTGCTGACTGATCGCATTAATGAGATAGAAAACAGATCCCGAAGATGTAACCTGGTTTTTTACGGTATGAGCGATGCGCGAAATGAGTGGTGGCGTGATTCTGAGGAATCAATAATTGAACACTGCCACAAAAACCTGGGCGTAACTATTCAAAGCGTGATATAGAACGTGCCCACAGATTTGGCACTTTTCAGGCCGGAAAACGGAGGCCAATAATAATAAAATTCGCCCACTTTAAAGATAAAGAAGTCATCCTTTTCTCAAGCGGTAAGCTGAAGGGCACCGAATACGGCATTAGCGAAGACTTCTCCCAAGAAACTCGTCTGGCCACAAGACGTCTAATCGAATTTGGAAAAGCGCAGCAATCTTCATTCAAGCTGCCTTACGACAAACATATCTCTGGCCGAAAAACCTACGTTTACGATCACGCTAAACAGTCGGCCGTCGAACGTCAATCCTAGAAGCAAGTGCAAAAGCCACTGAGGCCGACCCAGCGTGTTAAGCACAATCTACCGTTGCACTACACTAACATCCGCAGCCTGATACCCAAACGGGATTTGTTATGCAGCCTCATTTCCTCGTCATCAAGTAACATTGTTGCACTAACGGAAACATGGTTAAATTCAACAATACTTGATCGCGAAATTCTTCCAGATCTACCAGAATTTGATATTTTTCGCAAAGACAGATGCGATGAAACCCGTGGCGGCGGTGGGGCTTTTGCTACTCATCGCCAACTTAAGTGCTCTTTTGTTTATAAGAACGCCTCTAGAAATGATTTGGACGTGCTGCCACGCCACTTCACCGCGCACGCTCATCGGCTGTTGCTATCGTCCACCCTGCACTGATAGCTGCTTTCTTTCGTTTCTTCACGATGCGTTGTTTGAACTAACAACGGCTTATCCTAACACCCCCATATTGTTACTCGGGGACTTCAACTTTCCAACTATAGATTGGAGTAACGTTGCGTCATGTCTAACACAAACAAACATGGCTAGCGAATTTATAAGCATGTGCTTGCTGTTTGGTCTATCGCAGCTTGTTACTAAACCTACGCGAATAACCCAACACTCATCAAATATCCTAGATCTCATCTTAGCGTCGCACCTCGATAAGATACCTCCTCTTACGTACGTCAGTGGTCTTAGCGATCACACCGTAATTCATGCCACGTTTCCTTGCCATATACTCAAAAGTAAAATATCAAAGAAAGTGCTAACACTATATGATAAAGCCGATTATCCAAGCATTAATCGTGAACTTTCTATCTTTCATGAGCAACGTGCCCTTACGTATCAGCAGCGGTCGACTGAGAGTAACTGGGCACTTTTGAAAATAGAAATGCTGCGTTTAATGGGTCTTTACATTCCAACTATCACGATAAATAAAAGAGCGCGTTCCCCCTGGTTCAGCACTACTTTAAAGCGCTTAAATAAGAAAAAAACTATTATTTCGTGTAGCCAAATGCTCAGGTTCTTCTTCTGCCTGGTAAAAATATAACAAAGCTACTAAAGAATATAACACATTAAAAGCACATACAAAACGTAATTTCTTTTCTACTACCGTCCCAAACATGCTGCACTCTAACCTGCGGCGTTTTTGGAAAACGATAAAACCCGAAACTAATAACTGTATTTCTCTATGTGATAATTCGGGCTCGCCCATTTCTGACTCAAATGTTCCTGATGCCTTGAACCTTGCATTTTGTTCAATGTTCACAAAATAACCGGCCAATGAACTACCAGATTTACCATTTTTCGATATTTCACCAATGGAAGGTATTAATTTTTAGGCCGGAAGGCATCGTTAAGGTAATAGATGGCCTGAAGTGCTCATCATCCTGTAGAACCGATGGAATTAATGCCAAAGTGTTAAAAAATACGAAGTATGCCTGTAGTTCGGTGCTCTGTATCATCTTTCAGCAATCACTTGACACAGGCATTGTTCCAAGAGACTGGAAAACAGGGAAGGTCATTCCAGACTTCAAGAAAGGTGATCGGTCTTCCCCAGGTAACTACCGCCCCATTTAACTCACCAGCGTATGCTCCAAAATCATGGAACATCTCATTACTCTCATGTTGCTAACTTCCTAACTTTAATGAAGTTCTTTCACCCTAATCAACTTGGCTTCAGGAAAGATCACTCATGCGAAACGCAATTAGCTTTATTTATTCATGATATTCATTTAAACCTCGCCTCTAACATTCCAACTGACGCCCTCTTTTTAGATTTCGAAAAGGCTTTCGATAAGGTTTCACATTCTCGCCTTCTACTAAAATTATCACGCCTAAACATCCACCCACTTGTTCTTAACTGGATCCAGTATTTTTTAACTAACCGAAAACAGTTTGTATATGCTAACAACCTTACATCTGCCGTTTCCTCTGTTCTATCTGATGTACCTCAGGGCACTGTTCTTGGGCCACTCCTATTTTTAATCTACATTAATGACCTGCCATTCACTGTAACCTCTGCGAAAAGTCTTTTCGCTGATGATTGTGTCCTATACCGCCCTATCAATACCGTCGAAGACGTCTCTACTCTTCAGGAGAACCTCTTTCATATTCACGTCTCGTGTACTACATGGCTCATGTCCCTAAACGTTAGTAAGACTGTGCATATATCTTTGCATCGTCTACCTAACTACATTCCCCCTGCCTGCAAGATTAACAACTGCATTATATCTGCTACCGACTCCTTCAAGTACTAAGGAATTCACCTATCCAAAGATTTGTCTTGGACAAATCACGTAAGCCACCTAAATAATTTAGCTAACAAAATTCTTGGTTATCTTCGTCGTAATATCTTCATGGCACAACCACCCGTGAAATCAGTTGCCTATAAAACGCTTGTGCGACCAAAACTTGAATATCCATGTGCTATCTTTGACCCTTAGCAAACTAATCTCACTAAAGCCCTTGAAAGCGTTCAAAACCGTGCTGCTAGATTTATTCTTTCAGATTACTGATATCACACTAGCGTTTCATCACTAAAATCTAAACTAGACCTATCGCCTCTTGCCTCTCGTCGTGTCATCTCTCGCCTATGCCTCTATCACAGGTTTTTTTTTATTCCATACCTCGTGACAGCCAGCTGGTCCAGCTGGCTCATCGTGTTCGTCGAACAGGCCATCCGAACTCCGTAATCCCTCCACAAGCCCGCACCACTACGTTCCTGCAGTCATTCTTCGTCCGAATTGCCCGAGACTGGAATGGCCTTCCCAGACAAACTGCACTCATCTGCGATACAGCACGCTTTAGATCTGCCATTGAGTGTTCCGACTCATCTTTCTAATTTCCACATCATCAATCCCGCCTTTTACATGCCCACATCTCATGTAATGTCCTATTTTGGACCCTTGAGGTATTAATAAATAAATAAATAAATCTCTCAAGAAGTCCCTATGTACGATTGATTCAAGCGAGTCTTGTGTTGCTTCCGTTTTTTCAGGGATCTCAAAAACCAGAAGATTGTTTCGCCTACTTGCGGCTTCAAAACTCGTTAGCTTTCTTTCCAATTCCTCAACAGCTTTTCGCGACCGGATACTTTGGTAGGCAGCATCTTAATTACTGACGTTGATGTTTAAACCTTCTTGAGTTTCAACTATATTGCATCTAATCTTTTATCCACGGTCTTTTGGCCATCAAGAAGGTCTCTTAATAGTTGTTCTGTAGATTGACCTGGATTCAATTCTACGTCACCAAAACGTTTCAGCAACAGCAACACCATATTCGTACATGTAGGCAACATAAACACAAGCTGTTGGGGGCATGTTAGTTGGATAAAACAGAGATCATTAGATTTGACTGTAGAATGCTTGTTTAGTACTAAACTGCATAGAGTAACAGGTTGGTCATAACTGTGACAAGCGGCCAGCCAACGTTTCCACTAGAAGCAATCGGAATAGTCGAGTTGCTTATATAGGCGGCAGTCCATGATTACGGTGATGTCCAAAACTTCAGACACAGTGAAGTGTCTTCTGCGCAGTCGCCGATGTAAAAGGGTACTGTGTTGGTGAAATCCATTGTCTTCATGGATGCGCTGGCCGCCCATGTAGCTCGTAGCAGGAGCAGCTGCCTAAAGTAGAGTAACGGGTTGGTCATAGCTGTGACAGGCGGCCAGCCGACGTGCCCACTAGCTTTTGAAAGCAAGGTGAGAGGCGACAGGCCGATGCAAGATATCCAGCTGCAGCGGTGTCACACATGTGATGTATGGTATGGTCAACATTATTGAAGTCGTGCAGATCGGGAGTCATCACGAAGCGGGCCGCTCCCACATGGCAACCTGGCTGACCGTAGTCGGTCAGCCAGAAAAAGGTTGCGGAGAACCGCCTGCCACCTGGCCGAGCTGTTATCGATGGTAGAGCTTCATCGGGCACACCGCTAGAGCATGGGTTCTAACGTGGCTCCACAATCTCCACAATTTCTCCACAATCGCGGCAAGTACTATCGGTGTAAGTATCCGGATATATTTTATGTAAGAGCGACGGATCCGTTTGTAGTAGACAGAGTGTTAGTACTTGAGCTCGATTAAGCCGCGGATGAGGAGCGAAGTTGGTTCTATGGCTGAGATATTAGTGTTTGGAATCTTGTTGTAGGTGGAGGGCGTGCCCCTTTTCTCTGTGGAGTCGGCTTCGGATTGGTAGTGGATAGCACGGGTGCACCTACGTGTGGAGCCCCGTGAGCCGACTCGCTGAGGTTGGGAGGAGCACCCTCTGACCATCTGACCATGATGTGCGGGAAACCGAAAATGAAGTGATGCATGATTGCCTTGTCCTCCAGAAGTCTGACGGCTTGTTTGGAAACGTTGCATTTTTCAAATAATGTAACTGCAGACTTTGAATCGCTATAGATAACATCCCGTGAGCTATCCAGCAGGGCTAGTGCAATAGTCATTTGTTCAGCAATTTCCGAGCCCCTGGTCCGAATCGAGGCAGCATTGATGATTCCTAGCCGACCATCGACAGTGACGATGGTGAACGCCCGACGTGCCTTACAAGAAGCGGTATCCACAAAGCTGACCTGTCAGTGATCACTGTAGTATTCGCCTAAGGAGGTTGGCCGCCGTTTCCTTCCTTCTACCGCGATTATGATCGGGGTGCATGTTCTAGGTATAGGCGTGACCGTAATGCTCCCATTACTCGACGGAGGGACGTCAGAGAACTCGTCGTCAGAGAACTCGTCTACCGCGGCGATATCCGAGTTCCTGCAAGATGGATTTCCCTGCCTTCGTTGTAGTGAGGCGAGTTAGCTGTGCGCGCTCCTGGGCACCTGAAATCTGATTTAGAGTATTGTGAATGCCGAGCTGTATTAAGCGCTCTGTAGAAGTGTATACGGGTAATAAGAGAACCCGCTTAATAATCTTGCTAAGCTGTGCATTCAATTTATCCCGCTCTGCCCGTTTCCATCCATGCATGGCTGCCAGGTATGTAAAGTGGCACAGAACGAAAGCATGCATTAGTCGAATGAGGTTATTTTCCTCGAGGTAATGATGACGGTTTGATACCCTCCGAACTATACCAACGGCACTTTCAGTTTTAGCAATCAGCTTCCCCATCATCATCATCATCATCACCATCATCATCATCATCATCATCATCATCAGCTTGGTTACGCCTACTGCAGGGCAAAGACCTCTTCTATACTTCTCCAATTACCCCGGTCATGTATTAATTGTGGCCATGTCCCTGCGAACTTCTTAACCTCATCCGCCAACCTAACTTTCTGCCGCCTCCTGCTACGCTTCCCTTCCCTTGGAATCCAGTCCGTAACCCTTAATGACCATCGGTTATCTTCCCTCCTCATTACATGTCCTGCCCATGCCCATTTCTTTTTCGTGATTTCAACTTAGATGTCATTAACTCGCGTTTGTTCTCTCACCAAATGTGCTCTTTTCTTATCCCTTAACGTTACACCTATCATTCTTCTTTCCATAGCTCGTTGCGTCGTCCTCAATTTAAGTAGAACCGTTTTCATAAGCCTCCAGGTTTCTGCCCCGTAGGTGAGTACTGGTAAAACACAGCTGTTATGCACTTTTCTCTTGAGGTATAATGGCAGCCTGCTGTTCATGATCTGAGAATGCCTGCCAAACGCACCCCAAGCCATTCTTATCCTTCTGATTATTTCAGACTAATGATCCGGATCCGCAGACACTACGTGTACTGAGTAGACGTATTCCCTCGCCACTTCGAGTGCCTCGCTACCTATCGTAAACTGCTTTTCTCTTCCGAGACTGTTAAACATTACTTTAGTGTTCTGCAGATGAATTTTTGGCCCACCCTTCTGCTTTGCCTCTCCAGGTCAGTGAGCACGCATTGCAATCGGTCCCGTGAGCTACTAAGCAAGGCAATATCATCAGCGAATCGCAAATTACTAACCTATTCTCCGTTAACTCTTATCCCCAATTCCTCCCAATCCAGGTCTCTGAATAACTCCTGTAAACACGCTGTGAATAGCAATGGATATATCGTATCTCCCTGCCTGACGCCTTTCTTTATTGGTATTTTGTTGCTTTCTTACTACGGTGGCTGTGGATGCTGTGGTGGCTGACTACGGTGGTGGATGACTACGGTGGCTGTGGAGCCACTATAGATATTTTTCAGTATTTTTACATATGGCTCGTCTACACCCTGATTACGTAATGCCTCCATGACTGCTGAGGTTTCGATTGAATCAAACGCTTTCTCGTAACCACTGAAAGCTATATATAAGGGTTCGTTATATTCCGCACATTTCTCTATTACCTGAGTGACAATGTGAATATGGTCTATTTTGAGTAGCATTTACGGAATCCTGTCTGGTCCTTTGGTTGACGGAAGTCTAAGGTATTCCTGATTCTATTTGCAATTACCTTATTAAATAATTTCTAGGCAACGGACAGTAAGCTGACTGGTCTATAATTTTTCAAATCTTTGGCGTCCCCTTTCTCATGGATTAGGATTATGTTAGCGTTCTTCCAATAGCCCGGTACGCTCGAAGTAATGAGTCATTGCGTATACAGGGTGGTCAGTTTTTCTAGAACAATCTGCCCACCATCCTTCAACAAATCTGCTGTTACCTGATCCTCCCCAGCTGCCTTTCCCCTTTGCATAGCTCCTAAGGCTTTAGGCTCTCAAGCTTGACTATATAGTCTTGCCATTTGTTCCTCCTGACTAAAAGATCATGCTCAATACATTGAATCGACTCTGGGTATGCGGCAACAGTTTCTAGTTTATAGGTTGATGTCTCTGTCTTCTTACGATCTCCACAGCTTGGGCCTTGGACCGGGTTTCTTGGGACTATGCAGTAGGAGTTCCGACTTTAAGGGGGACCGGTGGATTCGATATGGCTTTCGATAGTGTCTATGGCCTCTGTAAGGCTCCCTCAACCTGACCATCATTGCCTCCTGTGCACCATATAGTTTATAGTTACATCAGCAGCATACATGGTGCGTTTGATACCGCCAATCAAGGTAAACTTTCTGCAAAGGCCGACCATCGCTATACTGAATAAAGAGGGGGAAATGACCGCCCCCTGTAGCGTGCCCCTGTCGCCATGTTCCGGCAGTTGTGATTCGAGGTAGGCCACCCGGAGAGTGGCCTTTGTATCCGAGAGGAACGATCTGGCGTAGTTGTGAAATCTCTCACCCAGATTGAGCTGAGATCTTGAGGGTAGGATATGCGAGTGTAAAAACTTGTCGAAAACCTTCTCAAGATCAAGTCCGCAAACACCCGAGTGTCGCTAGAGTCGTTGTCTATGATTTGATGCTTAGTCTGTTTATAGTATTCTGTGTGGATAGGCCTGCTCTGAATCCTATCATACTATGAGGGTAAATGTCGTTATTCTCGAAGAACCGGGAAAGTTGTTTGAGGTCCGCTGGCTCCGCTACCTTGTCCACATAAGATATAAGCCAGATGGGCCTCAAGTTGTCAACGCTAGGTGTGTTTCCAGATTTGGGGATGAGTAATGCGAGAGCAGTCTTCCAAGGTAATGGGATGGTTCCATTCCTCCAAATTTCATTAATTTCCTGTTTGAGGTAAGGGATTGATTTATTATCCAGATTTTGCGACGTCTTGTTGGAGATGCTATCCGGCACTGGTGCGTACTTCCCACAAATGTAGGTAGAGCCCTACGAATCTCCTCAACTCCAAACTCCGCATCCAAGTAGGGATTGGCCTGGCCCTGGTAATCGATATGTGGTAACTTCCCTGACCCGACTGGGAGATATTTGTCAGCAAGCATACGGTTTAAATTATCCTTGGAGTTCATTCTTGTGGCCTCATGTATGGTTCTACCAATGACGTGCCTCTGATTAGACTTAGTATTGGTCTCGTTAAGCAGGTGCTTAAGTGAGTTTCAAGTTGTACCATTCCGCATCTGGCCGTCCATGGAATCGCGAACCTCATCTCACTGCTGTTTAGAGAGCGTTGTCGAATGCTCCTCAATGTGTTTGTTTAATTCAGATATCTTTTCGCGTAGCCTACGATTAAGTCGTTGACTCTTCTATCTGTTAAAAATGTGCCGTTCGGCCTCTAACAGATGGGCTAACCTGCTCTTCACTTTCTCAACAGGAAGGTTGGTGCAGACCTTAAAGGTTGTACGCTGAACGTCCTCTTGGACCTGACCCATCCATTGCTCTATGGTTGTTCCGGAATCTGAGGAAGGCCTCTCCTCCCGAAGCCTGCGGAAGTTACCTCACTCCGTGTACGAGAATTCACGGTGTTTCTTACCCCCAATAGGAAGCTGGACCTCACAAATATGATGGTCACTACGAAGGTTCTCAGTCTAGTTATTCCATCTGGCCTTAGTCACGTTCTTGACAAAGATGAGAACAAGGGAACAGTTTCGGGTCGGAAAATTAGGGTCAGTGATCAGCGTCAGGTCCAGATCCCTGGCATTCTTCCAGAGGTGCTTAGCCTTAGTGGTATCACATTTATAACCCAAGATATGAAGAGGGCCATGAAAGCCCCTGCGACAGTAAGTGGGCTTGAAACGGCCAGGTCTACGGCTTTCCGGAGCAGAGCCTTAAACCGTTGCCTTCTATCGTTAGGACTACTGTAAATGTTAGGACATATATGCTACCTCGTTTGACCCGACCACGTATAATCTCTATCATGACATACTCAACATTACTACCAGTTACCTTGAGATCATGCGTTACATGAGTGAGTGTGTTACTAGCGAGAGTGCATATCCCCTCCTCCCCAACTGCACGGCGACTGAGTTTCACGCAATAGGATAACCTGGGGCTTCCCTCCACAACTGCGTAGATATTCCTGTAGGGGCGCCTGTAGGGGCTAGAATCATGGCTACATTGCTAGCTGCTGGGTGAGAAAGACGTATCGGTGGGTTCGGTGCTGCTACAGGGCCTACAACAAACTCGAGAAAGGATTACATTTTGGCCAACAGCTGGTTGGGGCTTGCTTCCAACGTCGTCATCTTGCTTTGCATCTGAATGATCCTATCACCTAAGTGTTTCATGCTTTCGCTGAGAGCGGTTAACATCTCGCGCACCTCTGATTCAGCTTTAGGTGACACGTTGTCCTGAACGACCCGTCGGATAGTGACCCGTCGCTATCCTCGGCCACCAGGATTTCCAGAATTTCCAGAATGGACGGTAGCGGTGGGCTGGGAGTTCCTAGCGCCCTTAATCTCCGCTATCTCAATCATTAGCCTATTAATGTTATTTTTCATGGCCCCGTTCTCGTGCTCTAATCTCTTGATTTTTTCAACACTATCATCATGCTCTGGCAGCGACCTCAACATCACCTCCGATGGTCCTCCACGGACCCGGTCTGCCCAAGTGGGGCGGACCTCCTCGTGGATGACCTGCTGCTGGTGGTGTCCCTTGGCACTGGATCTTGTCCTGGATCGGCTTCTGGGCTCGAAGCGAACTATGGAAGCAGATCGTCCACTGGAACAACCACGGGACCGGCTCCGGGATAAACCCCTGGAACAGTGGCGATTCCTAGAGCGCGATCTGGAGCGGCGGCGACCTCCGTCGGGGGCTGGTTACTGGGGGCGATGCTGGTCGAGCTCCATGAACTGGTGTTCGTACTGCGGTAATCCGGGGTAGGGCTTCTCATCCGGCTGCTGTCGGGTCTGGCTCGTTGTCTTCGATGACGTCGAACGACGTATAGTATTTGAAAGGGCTATGTGCATTATTTCCCTGCCGTTAGATGGCTCTTGCCGCACAACTTGCAAGCCTAGAACCCAGACAAGTGAAGGCTGGGTTCTAGGCTGTGGAGCCTAGAACCCAGACAAGCAGCATCAGTGCCGCGCACTCATGCTGCTTGTCTGGGTTCTAGGCTCCACAGCCTCTGCATATGACTTCATTGGGCGTAGACATACGATGGCACGATGGCCGAACCTTCCGAAAACGTAGCAGATGTAGATCTGCGTACGATATTGTTACGTAAGAAGACGCAGATGAAAAGCTATATACAAGTATATTTACAACGTAATACGCCGCACTTGGCCAAGAGGCAACAGCCTGCGCTAGCCTCTAATCGTCGTCGTCGTCTTCTTACTGCTCGCCTCTTCGTCATTGGTAATACTATTCCGTAGCACTACCCCTGGCTGCAAAAGCGCCGTCCCGGAGCGACTAAAGGCCGGACTCGGAAGCAGTGTAGTAGGCCTTGAGCCTACTGACGTGCACGACATCACTAGATACCAGAGTAGGTGACGAGGTTGAGCTCACAGGAGCAATTTGGTACATCACAGGCGTCACCTGGCGCAGCACGCGGTAGGGCCTTGTGTATCGCGAAAGGAGCTTTTCTGAAAGTCAGACGTGACGAGAGGGCGACCACAAGAGCACGAGTGCACCAGGCGAAAATTGTACGTCACGGTGGTGGGCGTTGTAGTGACGCTGCTGAGTGGTTTGCGAGTCCGTCAGTCGAGCACGGGAAAGCTGGCGTGCATGGTCGGCGAGGGCGATGGCGTCGCGCGCATACTCGCTTGTTGAGATAGAAGCAGGAGGAAGTGCCGTGTCCAGGGGCAAGGTCGGTTCGCGACCGTAGAGTAGATAAAAGGGAGAAAATCCGGCGGTGTAGTGCCGGGAAGATTATAAGCAAATGTGACGTAAGGAAGGGCAATGTCCCAGTCGTGGTGGTCCTTGGAAACGTACTTGGACAGCATATCGGTAAGAGTACGGTTTAACCGCTCTGTGAGGCCATTGGTTTGAGGATGGTAGGAGGTAGTCAGCTTGTGTTGAGTTGAGCAGGAACGTACAATGTCGGCGATAACTTTCGAGAGGAAGTTACGACCACGGTCAGTGAGCAGCTGTCGCGGGGCGCCATGAAGTAAGATAATGTCACGCAAGAGAAAGTCCGCGACGTCAGTGGCGCAACTGGTAGGGAGAGCCCGCGTGATAGCGTACCGGGTGGCGTAATCAGTTGCTACGGCTACCCATTTGTTCCCAGAGGATGACGTGGGAAAGGGACCGAGGAGGACTAATCCAACACGAAAGAACGGGTCCGAAGGGACAGTGATCGGCAGGAGATGACCGGCAGGTAGCACCTGAGGTGTTTTCCGACGCTGGCAGGTATCACAGGCAGCAACATAGCGTCGGACGGAGCGAGCGAGACCGGGCCAATACAAGCGGCAGCGGACGCGGTCTTACGTGCGGGTTACGCCAAGATGTCCTGCAGTAGGTGCGTCATGCATCTCAAAGAGCACAGTCTGTCGTAGATGTTTTGGCACGACAAGAAGAAGATCAGATCCGTCAGGGAGGAAGTTCCTTCGGTACAGAATGCCGCCCTGGAGGACATATCGGCGAACGGACGCGTCGGTAGGCGTAGAGCGCAGACGCTCGATGAGTGCTCGCAGCGGTAGGTCTCGGTACTGCTCATCGGTGATGTTAGCGAAGGCAGACACAGAGAAAATGCCGTTGGCGATACTACTATCGGCGTCGTCAGGCTCGTCTACCGGGTAACGAGACAGGCAGTCAGCGTCCTTGTGTAGTCGGCCAGATTTGTAGGTGACAGTATATGAATATTCTTGGAGGCGTAAGGCCCAGCGACCAAGTCTTCCTGTAGGATCTTTCAGTGAGCATAACCAGCAAAGCGCGTGATGGTCTGTGATAACAGAAAAGGGTCGGCCATATAAGCATGGGCGGTACTTCGCAACCGCCCAAACTAGGGCCAGACACTCACGCTCAGTGATGGAATATTTGCGCTCGGAGGCTGAGAGGAGCCTGCTGGCGTAAGCGATAACACGGTCGTTGCCGCGCTGGCGTTGTGCCAGTACTGCGCCAATTCCGCGACCGCTGGCATCAGTATGGACTTCGGTAGGCGCAGAAGGATCGAAATGGGCCAGAACGGGAGGCGTTGTGAGAACGTCGATTAGATGCGAGAATGCAGAGGCCTCGTTATCGCCCCACTGGAAAAGGGCGTCTTTTTTCAAAAGCTCGGTTAGTGGTCGTGCTATGGCCGCGAAATTTTTCATGAAACGGCGGAAGTAGGAACAAAGGCCGATGAAGCTGCTCACATCCTTGATACACTTCAGAACAGGGAAGTGCGTAACAGCATGGATCTTGCCTAGGTCCGGTTGCACTCCGTTCACGTCAACGAGATGCCCAAGGACGGTAATCTGGCGACGGCCGAATTGGCACTTCGATGCGTTCAATTGCAGACCGGCGTGACGAAAAACGTCCAGGACTGCCGAGAGGCGCTCGAGGTGCGTAGCGAACGTTGGGGAGAATACTATAACGTCGTCCAATTAGCACAGGCATGTGGACCATTTGAAACCATGAAGAAGGGAGTCCATCATGCGTTCAAAAGTGGCAGGAGCGTTACATAAACCGAACGGCATCACTTTGAATTAATAAAGACCGCCCGGAGTTACAAAAGCAGTCTTCTCGCGGTCGAGATCGTTCACGACAATCTGCCAGTAGCCGGAGCAGAGGTCAATAGAGGAGAAGTAGCGAGCACCATGGAGGCAGTGAAGGGCGTCATCGATCCGAGGTAGGGGATACACGTCCTTTTTGGTAACCCTGTTAAGGTGCCGATAGTCCACGCAAAAGCGCCATGAGCCATCCTTCTTTTTTACCAGTACAACAGGTGACGCCATGGACTACATGACGGTTCTATGATGTTCTTGGCAAGCATTTTGCGAACTTCTGCGTGAATAACTTGACGCTCAGCTTTGACACTCGATATGGTCGGCGATGAATAGGAGGGGCATCGCTGGTATTAAGGCGATGTTTAACAGCTGTAGTTTGGGCCAAAGGACGATCGTTAAAGTCAAAAATATCGTTGTAGGAAAACAGAACGCGGTAGAGCTCACGAGCGTGCTCGGACGGCATGACGGGCGCAATCATTTTCTGTAAGTCGGCGATGGTACAAGTTGCCGACTGCGATGGTAGAGGAGGATCGGCTGAATTGTCGTCTACCTCAATAGATGCTATTGAGTGATCCTCGAATGAGCAAAGCTGGGGCAGAGGCATCCCGCGTGGCAGCACTTGTGTCGTCAAGCCAAAATTGACCACTGGCAGGCAGACGCAATTCGCCGTAATAGATAAAACGGTATGAGGTACCGTGATCCCGTGTGTAAGGAGGACGTCTTGCATAGGAGCCGCGATATAGTGACCGTCGGGCACTGGTGTCGATTACACTAGGTCAACGTAAGTCAGTGCCGAAGGTGGCAAGCGAACGAAGTCGGCGGAACTGAGGCGACTGGGGTGTGGTTCAGCCGGATCCAGAACAGGCAGGTCAAGGCGGAGAGTACTGGCAGAACAATCGATGAGAGCAGAAGAGCGGAGAGGAAGTGTAAGCTGAGGATGATGTCGTGGGTACAGTGGGGGATGACTGTAGATAGCATGATAGTGGAGCAATCAGCGAAGGAGACGTGGGCGGCACACATACCAATTACAGGGGCTGTTCTGCCATCAGCGACACGGACAACAGGCGTCGTGGTGGGCGTAATTATTTTCCTCAGCCGGTTGCGAAGGTCAGCGTTCATTACCAACAAATGCGCGCCAGTGTTTATGAGAGCAGATACAGAACACTGTCGACTTGCAGGTACAGAAGGTTCAGATGAGTGGGCAACGTCAGTAGAGGATTTGGTGGCGTAGGGAGCAATGCAGTGTCACGTCGAGGCTCTGCATCGTTTAGTTTTCCGGCTGGGAGCGGCGTCCGAAGGGAGTCGGCGAATAGGAGCGACGTGTCTGGCGGGAGCAAGATTGTCGTCGTTGGGGCGAAGGCAAATCAAAATAGGGGCGGTTGGACGCAGGAGTCTGTGGCGGCATTATCGGAGCGGGCAGCATAGGGAGGAGAAGGGCCACCTGGGGGACGAGAGTAGGCAGTATAAGCAGACTGGGTCGGGGAACTCCAGCGACTTCGACAGTGCCGAGAAATGTGCCCGATGCGACGGCAGTGAAAACAAATGGGCTTGTGGTCAGCAGTGCGCCATTCAAATGGGTTGCGGAAACGTGGTGGGTAAGAAGATGCGGGACGGGGCGGAATCGAAGAAGCCGGATGGGTATCAGGGCGATGGGCCGAGCAGATGGTGTGAAGGCCCATGTTTTCGAACTCCCGGTGGACAACTGCCTGGATTAGGGAAACGGTGACTGCAGGTGCGTTGGTGGGGCTGGATTCGAAGGCAGCCGGATAGGCGGCGTCAATCTCACGCCGGACGATCTTGGTAATATCGCCAATGTTGTTGGGACGAGGAGCGTCGGCACAGGAAGATGTCGCTGGGGTGTTGGGCAAACGGGCAAACTGCTGGTCGATACGTCGGCTTTTAGCGAGTTCCAGGTGGCGGCACTCTTTTATAACAGCATCCACCGTCGCGACGTTGTTGAATACGAGCAAGTTGAAGGCGTCATCGGCGATGCCTTTGAGGATGTGGGATACCTTATCTGACTCAGTCATGTGTGCATCAACTTTGCGGCACAGAGCGAAGGCGTCCTGAATGTACGTGACATAGGGCTCTGTTGACGTCTGCACACGGCCGGAAAGCGCCTTTTGCGCGGCAAGTTTGTGACCGCAGGGGTTGCCGAACAAGTCTCGGAGCTTTTGTTTGAGCGAATCCCAACTGGTGAGCTCATCTTCGTGCGTCCGAAACCGAACTCAAGGTGTGCCACCGAGGTAAATGACTGCGTTGGCGAGCATGATAGTAGGGTCCCACCGGTTATTGCGGCTGACGTGTTCGTACAGGCTGATGCAGTCGTCGACATCTTCCCCATCTTTGCCCGAGAATACGCCAGGATCACGAGGAGCAGGGAGAGTGATGTAGGTCGTTGAAGTGGCAGCAGGTATTGGGGGCGGCTGAGTCGAGTTGTCATCGCCGGGAGCCATGAAGCTAGGCTCGACGTACCGTCCACTGCGAAGCTCCCTGACGAGGTACAGGGAACGTCCACCTCCACCAGATATGTTACGTAAGAAGACGCAGATGAAAAGCTATATACAAGTATATTTAGAACGTAATACGCCGCACTTGGCCAAGAGGCAACAGCCCGCGCTAGCCTCTAATCGTCGTCGTCGTCTTTTTACTGCTCGCCTCTTCGCCATTGGTAATACTATTCCGTAGCAATATAAAGTACATCTGACCAATGCATTGTCAAACGTGACGCAGTTGGGTACCCGGTATCCGTCAAATGCAATTATGACGGTGCCGGCGTCTTTCATCCACACATGCCAAATGCAATGTACAACTATGGTTCAGAGAGCTGCCTATGGAAAGTGAAAATGAAGTCTTAACTAGCATGGGTTGAAGCCCACTGCCAGTTTCCTGTCTGGGGCTTTCTCCCTATTGCTGAAAAAAGCTTCCGCGATTTTTTTTCCCTTTTTGCTGATTATGCTTACTCTAGATGTGTTTGACACATTGAGGTGGCAAATTAACATTTCTTGTGTATTTATATGACTTGTCCTTAAAGGGATAAGGGGAAGCATCTGCTCTGGGGCTCCTACATGATAAGTCGGTATTGCTTCCTACTGAGCAACCACTGAACTGAAATTGTTGAGTTATGCTACGCTTAAAAGAAACAGTTAAAATGTAGCGACTCAGAAAGCTATTTTTAATTTAGGCTGGCACCTTCTTCTTACATAAATTCTTAAACATTGTGAACTTTTAGGAAACAAGACTTGAAGTTTACAACTCTGTACCTCAGCACCTAAATACGATATCGCAATACTGTGTGCTGCACCTAATATTTCATTTAAAGCGCACAAAAATGACTTATCATGCCGGAAAATACCCCTAACTTATGAATATGACATTTGCAAAGCCTTTGCAAACATTGTCACAAATTTACATCAGTCGTAAATTCATACATCAAGTTTGTTTGATTGAGATGCTCCAACGGATGCAGGTTATATAATTGTGATATTTGTTTTTGATGCTGAGTTATGGATTTGCAAACTTCGTACTTCTATTTTCTTTTTAAGGTTTACCGATTCACATCAATTTTTGCAAAACATGCCATGGCCTAAATCAAAATTCTGTTTGCTACGTTCACTGCTATTTAACTTTATCTTAAACGCAATACTTATCATTAAAATCGGTGGAGCAATTTTCTCATAAAAACATTCTTACGTTTGAGATGTACTTGAGGAACAGGCATCGGAGATAGGCCCGAGCTAAAGTTTCCTCTTAATTCATTACACTGGTTTTATAGGAAAGCCACGCAACATAACATTGACTATGGCAAGTCCGCGGCCGCAGTAGTGCACAAATAGCAGAAAAAACAATCAAGAAAAAAATGCAGACCCTACCTACTGTGTGAATCGATGTAATGAAGCTTTTTTGCTGTTTCTTTGATTCATGATAATTAGTGGTGAGGGTGATGGCGAATGCTTAATTTCATCAAGTTTCAGTCCAACACGTCAATGTTAGTTGGCGTTAAACGTTACCTTGCGAGCGCCACTGCTGTTTCTCTGCGTAGTGCACGGAACACGCAAGAAGACGCGTTCGCTTGAGGCGTTGTTGTGAGCCATACTTCATAACCTCTGAGAAGGTTAAGCATATTGATTGGCGTACATGGCACATCGCATGGTGGCATAAATATAAACATTAATTGATATATGGAAGTGTACGTATCAAAACCATAGCCACCCGCCGTGGTTGCTCAGTGCCTATGCTGTTGGGCTGCTGAGCAAGAAGTCGCGGGATCGAATCCCTGCCGCGGCGGCCGCATATCGATGGGGGCGAAATGCGAAAAGACCCGTGTGCTTAAATTTAGGTGCACGGTAAAGAACCCCAGGTGGTAAAAATTTCCGGAGTCCTCCACTACGGTTTGCCTCATAATCAGAAAGTGGTTTTGGCACGTTTAATTTAAAACCATGTCCAGGCGGACTCCGGATTAATTTTCGCACAGTGGCATTCTTTAAAGTGTGCATAAACCTAAATGCAACAGCCTTTTTTTATTTTTCCCTCGTCAGGATAAAACCCGCAATATCGAGCAATTCCATAGCCGCAAAGCTACCGCGGCGGGCACAGAAGTGTTGATTTTACGTGTACCCACTTGCGTTGTGTCGCCTAAGCCCTACGGTGCGCCTTATAACGGCTATTCTACTGCAAGCCTTGCTTAAGTTGTCCGCTTGAAAAATTTCCACTGTGTTTATTTTTCAGAAATAGCAGAAACGTATCGTACCATCCCTTTACCTTAAGTTTATCCCGTTTGCTCGCAGCTGCTGTCATGTCTATAGTAGTACCGGTTCTTTGACTTCTCACGTTACCTTTTCCCTTATCCCGCTCCCCCGCTTTGTACGGGAACTGCGAATGAGGACTGGCAACGCTGTTATTCACTCGTATAGCTAATGCGTAGGCTTTTGCCTAATCTATACCATTCTAACTAGCTTCCCTTTGGACTTGCACGTTAGTAGAAAGCTAAGCACTGCAATTTCTGCAAAGCTCTTGTGGGGGGTCACGGATAATCACAGCTGTAAAAAGGCTAATGTGGTGATGTCCAGCGAGCTCCAGAGGGCATTGTGCACATTTGACGGGGTACAAACGTGCAAACATGTTTCTTGCGTCGCTTTTCCTATCTACCGCGCCCCTGTCATGTATACAGACGGTCTGAACCACCCCCGGCGCGGTGTGCCAGATAGCAGCAGCGGTGGCAATATCAAAGGACGAGACAAAGAAAGCTTCGCTTTGGAAACTAACGGAAGCTTCGCGGAAGTAGTTATCTCGGCCCGACATCTCATCCGGAATGCCGGCGAGCTATCTTGCGTGGCCAGGTGCATAGAAAATTGTGGATTCCCTGCCATTCGAGCAAATTCGAGATAAGGCTGATACATAAGCGCGCTCGTTTCCATGTAGCTGGTGAATCAACAGTCTCAGGGTGTGCTTCTTTAGTGTTTCTTTGGTTGTGCGTGATGGCAGACGTCAGGGCACAAATTTCGAATTATTTAACGTTGATACGCCACGTAGTTGGAAGGAAATGTCGAGAATGCCTGGGTATGAGCGCGCATGAAATTCTGAAGCGTGTCTAGCAATGCCACCTTCACTATCCCTCCGAGCCCCTCCGACTTTGAACCGATAGTTTGCAAGGAGCCCGGCACTGTATAGAAGTGACCAAAGCTTCATTTAAAGCACAAGCTTTTCTTAGCTTTTAGAAGCGGAACTGTTTAGGGGCTCGTAATGTCAGCTGAGCGTGGTTCTTGTCAGCACGCGTCCGTCACGCCAGACGAAGGTTCCCCGCTGGACGGACAGATGGCGCCACCGCCACGGAGAGCGTCCGCGAGGGGGCGCGCTGCTCTGCGCAAGCCACAGCGCACGCCAGACAAGGTCAATGTAAATATGTCGTGAAGCTTGGAACGAAAAGCGTGCCAAAAGCTATCGCGAAAGATATCAGTTAATGGTGCACGGTTAAAGCGCGACTAGGTGGGGTGGGGGACAAACACTGAAACTTGAAAACCTATGCGTAAAAAATGTGCTAATATTTTTAATCAGAAGACTGGCACACGAGTAAATTTTCCGTTTTTCTCCTGCACTAAAAGAACGAATGCTAATTTTTTTATATTTCACAATTTATCAGTTCTTTCCTGGCGACCCCTACCAACCAGCGATTCTAGCGCAAGACTTCGCAAGGCTGTCCAAGCCAGCTATTATGTCATGAGGAATGGCCTTGCTCACTTGAACGCGGCGGTTTCGTCCAATGTTTTTTTTATTAATTCCTTACGTGTTTCTTCAAAATGTGGCGTGCGCTTCACTTCTAATTTTGCGTGACCGAGCGCACTGGATTCGTTGGCGAAAGATGTGAATGCAGGTTTTTTTGTTATCGCGCAAGTTCACGCTGCGGCCCCGACGCACTTGTCTCGTCGTGACGATAAATGTGGATCGCCCCGCGAAGAAACGTCGCGCTATGGTCGTTTACTTTCCGTAACACAGGCTCTGAGTGTTCGACGGGCAGCAAAATAAGAAAGTGGGATGCTATCTAAATGATAATGTGGGGCAATGTTGTCTGATAATTGTTGGATATGAATACATTGTGTCACCAGGACTTACGAATGATTCTGTGAAAAGGATTCGCATAGGTTGCTATGCCTTATGATAAGCGGATCATAGTACCCTTCAATAATGAAAACGTGTTTTGTTTGGGCAGTTATATTGGTTGCATTGCTCAATACGAATAAAAGTGAAGTTGATGATCTTCAAAGCTCTTTGGCAGTGTCATTTATTTCCTTCCTATTCGTTCAACTTCCTAAGGAAGTTACTTGAGCAATTGCCGTCAATAACAGCACAATTACGTTCAGATTAAGGCATAGGCCGCTCCAAATAGTTAAAGGACATGTTGGCTTTTCAAGTGAGGCGAGTCGCAAGCTTGCCTCAGCCTCAAAACAAAATAACTGCTGTCGTAGCGGCCGTAATGCTAGACGCTAAAGAAATTCAAACATTCGCGCAAAGCAGCGTAAAATTTTGACGTCTCTGTCATTTCCGGTTGTGACGTCACTTCTTCCTTTACGTTTTTCGCTTGCTGTTAGTTGTCCCCACGATGCGTAGACGGCGATGATTACAACGAGCCGCATTTGCTTGGCATGTGGGCTTCTACGGAAGCTTCGCTACCAGTTTACATATACCTTGCCATAGACGCCGAACGGTAACGGGCTCCCAGTGAGCTCGCCGGTGGACTCTAGCCCGTACGCGCTGCCATCATGGCATCGTTGTCACTATACCATCATAATTTCAAAATTGTCATCTCATTGTCGTCATGCCGTTGCCACCATTCCGCCTTCACCTGCACCATGATGTTCTTAGAAAGCCGACGAGCTCTCTAGCGTCGTAGAGGAACTTACTTGCTTAAACGAGAAATATTTTTGCTGAACCCTGGTGGGATAGCGACTGCCCGTCGATGGTCATGCTTGACAAAGCATAAATTGATGGCCTGCTGCGTTATAGACTTCCTATCCTGCAGCCACTGTCCCCGACTAACAAGTAAAGCTTGGAAGTGGAACGCAACAATTGCCCGCGTGCCTGTCTCTGTCTGTCGAAGGGGTCATCTTCTACAGGAACAGTAGCTAAGGTTCACTGATTAGGTCTTGACTTGCTTCGAATTCAGGAAACGGCCTGCACACCCGTGAGGCACGTCGTTCCATACAGTAATCATTGATTGAGTAAAATCAAAACACAAAACAATTCCGGATTTGGGCAAGCTGTTGGTGAAATTCGACTCGCAATCCTCGAGCAGGCGCCACAGATCCTGCCACTACAGTTCCCTCCGCGGATCCTATCTCCTTTGCGCATTCGGAAGTACATCCCTAGAATAAGTGCATGTCCCATGCAGCTATTTTACAGACTGCACTGGCCTAGATGTGCGTGAAGTGCTTTACTATGGCGCACATACTTACTGACGGCTCCTCTAAGCAATATAGCTTTTCCTGCGATCTTCTCGTTTGTCACGAGGGAGATATCTTTGTGGCGGTTATTGACATTAACGTCATCAACAGCGTGTGAGCTGTATGCGATCAGGCGATGAAATACGCACTGCGGCAGCTTCATCAAAAATGATGAATTTTGACAGACTCGAAAGGAGCATTGCAAAGCCTTTGTACGAAAAGCACTCGCTAACGAAATTAAATTTTGGTCCAGGACATAGCTCAACTACACTACTTCACATCTAACTGAACGAAATGGTAGCATTTCAGTGGCATCCAGGACATCGCAATTCAATGAATAGATAACGAAAAGGTGGACGAGGCAGCCGGCAAAAGCTATATGGTCACATGAAAAAAAGCATTTTTTAAAAATAAAAGTGAGGCTTCAGTTTTTGTGATGCGCTATGCACTCAAAGAACGGAACAGAAGATGGTCGTCATCTTCCAGCCATTACATTTTTTGTTAATCGTTGACCCCGAACTCCAATAGAAACCACCACAATGTCTGCTACGGCATCTGTAGACCTTCTATAACCGGCTTTGACTAGAGGTCGCCAGCACAAACAATCTTCTTTTTTTGCAATGGCCAGGCTAGATGTCTACGTTGTGACAAATGCGGTGCGGTCAAATCTATAGAGAACATATTACTTGAGTGTCCAGCTAACAGATAAGAGCGACGTCGATATAAAATGAACATGGAAAAGTTAGACCGAGGCCCTTTGGCATTGACACGAATGCTGAGTCCGTGGCTTTACCCATCCAAACAACGCAAAGCAAGGACTTGTCTTTACTTATTCAATAAACAGAGTTTCTTTATTTCGAAAGCATTCCCTTAGGCATAATACAAAGGATGTTAAAAGTACACGAACACATTTGATTCGCGCAAAAAATCTAGGAGTGAACGACGATGTGGTTCATGAATCCAACATTCAAGGTCGGGTAGGCGATCAGCCCAAAGGCCTGTTGCCCGGAGGTGGCGGAGACGGCTTAGATGAAGTCCTGGGCACGTCCATAGTACGTGTGTCACTGTCACATTTTGGATTTCTGTGTTACAAAATGGGCACGACGAGCCGCAAGGACCATGGTACTGTTGTGGCCAGAGAGCAGTCACAGACGGGGTGAGCGTGACCCAACGGCGGTGAGGTGAGCGTGACCCAAAACGTAGCGTCCTTAACGTAACCTTCTCTCGGCGGGTTAACTCACCAGGGAGGTCTGACCCACACGGAGGTATGAGAGCTCGTGTGGTACGTTGGAGGTATTCCTTTTCCCGGATCAGTCGTCCACAGGCGTCTTCAGGAAAATGTGGAAGGGGGTGTTATAATCTGTGCGTGGGTTGCCACATGTGCTTCAAGGAAACCCGGCAGGGCTGCTTGAGGCACCCACTGGACGCGTATGAGGATATTCGTAGTGGCAGGAAGACGGTGAATGCTATCTAAGGATAGAGTGGACTGAGATACCCTACGTATGTCGTGGGTGGCTTGACCAGAGTCCGTGCGAATGATGAGTTCAGAGTATCGAGCAGCTTGAACAGTAGGTAGCAACGCGGCCAAGCCGTCTCATATGGCAGCAAGCTCGGCAAGGTAGGTCGGTGGTGCAGGTTCGGCAACATACGAGCACGTCTGGCCTGCCTCTGGTATCAATGGACACACGAGAGCTGTGTGAATCATGGTGCCAGTAACACTGATATCAGTGTATGCTACAAGAGTCGCATCGTCTTGATTATCATCGGCGCGACGAAGGCGGGAAACTTGGCCATTCGCCTGACGAGAAACCGGGCTATACAGACGACCAAGAGGCTTATTGTAACTTAATTTTACCCTTTTCCACGGAGCTACATCGGGTGTCGTAGATGCTGGATTGTCTATTTCGTGTGTCATGTACCGAATATGATGGCTTTTGGGCGCGCACGCATTGACGTTGGTGTGCGAGTTCGTCGATAGTGTTGAGTTGGGACTCGGCCTGAAGGGTTGGCAACGGAGTGAGACGCGGTAGTCCCGTTTTGGCCCGCATGGCTTCGTTATTAATGGTTTCAAGGCGAGCCCATTGTGCCTTCGTGAAATGATGAAACTGTGCTCTGTAGACGAGTCGTGGTCGTAATACCGAACGGACAAGAAGGCGTGCAATGTTGGTGCTCCCTCCGCCAGATTACTTCGCAATCCGACGTATCGACTGTATCGTTTCTGCGGCTAGTTGCTTTGCATTCTTGACCCATGGTCCCCCAGATCCGGAGGAATCCATTTCAAGGCCCAGTACACGGAGAGCTGAAGCCTCCTGTAATGGTTGCTGATCCAGAGTTAACTGAAGAGACCGGAGTGCGAGTAGATGGCGCCCATACTTGTTCGCTACTGAAATGTACGTCGTGCTGTCCTTGGAAATTTCAAGCTCTATCTGAGCACACCAGTTGTGCGTCACGTTTAGGGCCTCTTGGAGCGCTTGTTCTTGGTGGTGGATTTCAGGATCAACTGACTAGACAGTAATGTCATCTGCGCACATTATGTACTGTGCGTTATGTATCGTCGCTAGCTTCCAAGCTAGTGGAAGGAGAGCGATATTGAAATGGACAGATGCGAGCACAGATCCTTGTGGGACACCCTGATGTGCGACGAACTGATCTGCTGCTTGGCCAGCCAGGTGAATGGAGAAGTGCGAGCGCGCAGGAAGGCTTCGACGAATGTGCAGACACGGCTAGGGTACTGAAGCCAATGGAGAATTCCGACAATTACTTCGTGACTTACATGGTCGTACGCTCTACGAATATCCATTGCCGGAATGGTGCGAATTCTTCGGGAGTGGCCTCCGATGAGAACCATAGAAGATAGGTACGTAAGGCCATCCTCTGCGCCTAGATGAGTACGGAACCCGCTTTGGCAATGATGATACCATCAGTACCGCTCGGGCCACCATGTAATACGTGTCGCGAGCATACGTTCCATCAGAAAGGTTTGGGTGCGAGCTAGTTGGTAAGGATCATTCATATTTAAAACAGTGCCAAAAAAAGAACACAGACAAGGGAGCTGCTGTCATCCTTGGTGGAAGATTTATTGCAAGAGGCTCGTTCCCCCAAGAAACAGCGCGAAGCGGGTGATGACTTAACTAAGACTGTTGCGATCCCGTATATACATGGTGTGTCCCATCGCATCAAGAAAGCCGCGGGACGGGTCGTGTAAAGGTAGTGTTTACTGCGCCTAACAAGTTGGGAAGGATGTGCAAAAAAGTCAATGAAAGCCGGAGAACACCTGGACTGTGCAATAAGCAACATGTCACCAAGCCCGTAGATTGCAGTACCAATGTAGTGTATTCCATTCCCACCTCTTGCGGCTGCAGTTACATTGGCCAAACAGGACGTTGTATCAATGAACGTTTGCGTGAGCATGCGCACTTTGTCAAGATTAAGACTGGCAGTAATCTGGCTGTTCATTGTGCAAAGTGTGGCTGTTCACCACTCCTTGACGACACATGTGTGTTGAAAAGGTACAGCAATCAGATGGCCAGAGAAATCTTTGACGCATTTTCAATGTGTCAGTTAGGAGCCACCTGTGTTAGTTCCCCTTCCATAGCACTTTGTGATAAAGAGCTAAAGTTCCTTAGAAGTTAATCAGTTTGGCCTGTGTCCGCCATGTTATGGTTACTTTTATATTGGTTAATGTTACTGACGCATGCGCAGCAGGAGTTTACCGACGATGACTCGCCTTCCCCTTCTTCTTTCTTTGTCTTTATGCCCGTTGTGAACTGCATATATTTGCGCAGACTCCAGTAAAGGTGTTCTTGGCAGTCAGCGCCCGTCCTGGGTCCTCCCTTGTCCGTCTTTCTTTTTGGCGCTGTTTTAAATATGAACGCTCCATCAGATTGCCTAACGTTGAGGTTAGTGCTATTGGGCACATATGAGCGATATTATCTTGCGGTTTTCCGGGTTTGGGAATAGGAACCATTTCTGCATGCCGCCAAGAATCGGGTATTACTCCTGTAGCCCAAATTTCGTTTATGGCCCCCAACAGCACTTTTAGAATCTCGCCTTCCTTGTTTTTAAAAAGTTCATACGGCATGCCATCCGGTTCTGGTGCATTGCATGGCTTCGACAGGTCTATTGCCGCTAAAACTTCCGCAATAATGAATACAGCTTGTATACCCTTGATGTCGGAGAGCGTAGGCGGCGTGCCTGCGTCCGCGGGAGGGCAGTTTTGAACAACCAAAGGAGGCGGTGCTGTGTCCAAAGCCGGAAAAATGGTGTGGGTGATAGTTTCTGCTAATACTGCTGGTGTCTGGCCCGATGCTAACAGGGAGCAGGCTGCGGGTTCTGGAGGGCGCCGACCACGTTCCATTACTCGGAAGGTGCGCCAAATAGAGGCATTGGACGACGAAGGTCCGAGAGAAAAGCACCAGTCCATCCAGCAGCCACGTTCTAGTCGGTGTTCATAGCACCGAGCTACTGCAGTAAGGCGTTGGGCGTCTAACCGAAGGGTATTTGATGCAGGGTCACGTTGTGATGCAAGTTCCGCTTGGCGGCGCGACGCCCAGAGACTCAACAGTTGCAAAACAGGAGAGGTTCGCAATTCATCAACCCACGACGTACGTGTTGCCTCAACTAATGCCGCCTAAGGACAATAGGACTGGTCCAGCATGGAGTTGAATACAACGCTTTCTGATACTGCCCTGTGTCAATCCCAGTCCACCACTCGACATAGTCGGTGGAGGTGGCCTGTCCCGCCCGTAGATAAGCCAAGGTGAATAGGATGATGATCGTTGCCCCAGCAGTCGTGTTCACATCACCACCAGACGGTCATCCTTCCTAGCCACTAAGATAAGTCCAGTGAGTGTGGCGGTGCGCGAGGGCGGTCACGCCGACGAGTAAGCAGTGACACATTATTAAGCAGAGTGAATTGGGCGTCCATAAATGTGTCCAGCACACACTTACCACGCCCACTGGAAATAGCGTATCTCCATGTGATGTGGGACGCGTTAAAATCTCCTGCTACCATAATGGGGCAACCAGAATGTTTTGTCGTAGGTGCGCCAACCAGCCGAGACACAACCGAGTGGCACGACCACTGTAGGGGCGGGCATAAGCTGCAGCCTTTCGTGGAGGGACATCGGGCGCAGCACTCCTATGATCCAACATTGAAGGCGATGAGTATGCAACAAATCCTGAAATGGGTGGCAGGCCGTTGGAGTCTTGAAGCAGTAGAGCCCAAACACGCACCTTCCCATATCTGAGACGCTGACGCAGCTCTCCGACCTTCCCCGCGATGCCGCGACAGTTCTACTGTAAGATGCCTTTTGGCACACTTGAAGACGTAGCAGCCGTCATAAGTTAAGATTGGCCAGTAGAACCGAGGTGCGATTCTGGAGCTATTGCGCAAAGAAGCGCAAGAGTTCTTGGCGTGAGAGAGGTTTCGACACAGATACCGGGTTAGCCATATGAGCTGGACTAGACTTCGACGACGAATGCGATGACCACACTCCGTCATGACGACGCGGGGGCACTGTACGGCGTTCTTTGAGACGTTGTATTTCCTTTTCAAGGGTGGCCAGGCGAGCGTCAATCTCGAACTATTCGTTTGCCAAAAGAAGTGGCGTGTCTTCTATCGGTTGTGAGGCCCGTTGTAGTCGTGAAGTGGACGACCTAACAGCTGCGCTATATGTAGGAGTGGCAGCATCACTTGTCACTGTACTTGCTATTGTCACCTGGCTAGCGTCCTCTTCCAGCGAGACCAGTACGGCGTAATGGTGTACACAGGGGCTTGTTTCATTGATGGATCTCCAGGGGTCCTCGCTGGCTGTCGATAATGGCGTTGTCGAGCCTTCTTAGTGGCCTTCAACTTCGTAGGACACGTCGTGGAAGTGATGTCATGATCGCTTGTTTGGCATAGGCCGCATCTAAACGATGCTGACGGTTCATGCTCCATGGTGTCGTCCTTGGGGGGGTAGGGGCAGGATGATTTCATGTGTCCCTGTCTAAAACAAGAGTAGCAGTACACAACGGAAGGCTTGAACGGACGCGGGCGCAGTAGGCAGCCGTAAGAAATAATACGTTAAGGTGGGGAATTAGGACCTTGAAGCGTGATTAGGCACATACGACCGCTGCCTAGGTAGCGAGCAGCCACGACCTTGTGTGCGGGACACGATAGTTTTTGCAGGAGCCTCTCGGGTTCTTCGTCAAGGTCAACGCCATTAAGCACGTAGTGCCTAAATTCGGTACCACTGGCGAGGTACGCCTGGACTGGAAGGACACATTCTTCGGAGACTTGAACTTGTAGCAGTTCTCCGAGTTCATAAACTAGTCCCATAGCAGACACCCATAGGGAGACCGTATTAGTAGGTTTGTGTAGAGCGAAACCTTGAAATCAGGAAGTCTCGAGGCAGGCGTCCAGGGCCACTTGAATGATACGGTTGTGCAGAGTGGACATGTCATACCTAGTACGAGGCGTGATAACCGCTTTGTACCACGAGTCGTTGGCGACTCCGGAGACGTACGTATCGGTCGTGCGGGCAGGCCTTGTGAGGATCCAGGTCTTTTCGGGGCTGCTGGAGCTACATTTTCATCCGATAGAAGGCCAGTAGCTTCATTCGTTCTCATGTCCGAGGTGTGCGCCACGAAAGCGGGGCTGTTCTGCTCCATGTTGATGGTACTCATCGTCAGGGTACCGCCTTCGCACGTTGCACTTGTCCCCACGAAATAGACGCTCCTCCTGACTTGGATGACAGTTGAATCGGTAATGTTCCGCTGCTTCGACGCAGCGGACAACAGCTTCAATGCTCCGAGCCGAAGCGGTGAGTGCCGCAGGGGCACTCGCACTCGCGAAGCCGCGCAAGAACTCGAGTTGGACCACACAGCAGGAGTGTGCAGATGCCGACGGACCTTGTAGATAGGCGCCAGTAGTAATTATGAACTTCCAAAGCGGTCCATAAACAACAGAGTTCCAGTAGCGGGGAAAAGAACAGCAAACGGGGTGAAAATCTGGAGCTAAGGAAAAAATACCGACGATTACGTTACGTCCTAATGCGTAATTTGAGCGCAGCAAATAAGCTGTTTCACCTTTTCGATAGATTGAGGCAAAGAAATCGAGCAACACATGTATGCGCTATCACAGAATTTTTTTTTATTTTTCACACGTATTCCTTTAACAAAGACTCCACTAGGTAAGCTTCTGCTTCGGCGGCACGCACCTCTGGATTCTGACGGCGACGGCGCTGGGCCTCTGCTCTGGCAGCTCGTTTAGCAGCAGCAGCAGCAGCAGCAGACGGAGGACTTCCATCGGTCGTCTCGCTCATGGCTCAGAAAGAACTGGCAGATAATTTCGCAGTGGCGAACGGCAGCGGCAATTTCGGCTCGGGCGGTGCACATATACAGATCCGCCGCCACCGATCTGGCTCTCTGATTGCCACCGCACAGGGCGAACGGCAGCGGCAATTTCGGCTCGGGCGGTGCACATATACAGATCCGCCTCCACCGATCTGGCTCTCTGATTGCCACCGCACAGGGGTTGCATTGGAGGAGGAGCGAAGAAAGGAATTAAGTTCGAGCCGGCGCTTTGACAACCAGAGACTCGCAGGAAGAGGGGGGAGGGGGGCGGCGTGTACACTCAGCGGCAAACGATGGGGGCAGAAGCGCGCGCAGCAAGCGGACAACACGATAAAGGGAGGAGGGAAGAGATAGCAGCGACTGACTGATGCCGCTGACGCCGATAGTGAGTCAACCCCAGCTGCGGAGTTGGTTTCAGGGACAACGCCGCCGATGCCGACACAAACAATATGATACCCTCGCTTCCGCAGCGCTAAGAACCAGGTCTAGCCGTGGGAAGGTGGCCACGTATTCGTCGACGTGCCGGGGCCTACGTGAAATAACCGGCGCGTCGGCAACTGAAGAGCACCCTATCCGCCACACAAGAACAGGGGGGGGGGACCCTTTCCTCCTCTTTCTGCATGGCGGCGACGGTGTTCTATGCAGTCACGTCATCTTGACTCTCTAGCGGCGTCAGCGGCATCCAGCGGTATCAGTCGGTCGCTGCTAGCGCTGGGGGGATGAAAGGGGGGCGGAGCTGGTTACGAGGCCGACGACAACGCCGACGACGACGCGAAACCCAGGAACGGACGCCAAAGAGCTGCGCTCTAAAACACGTCCGAGCGGAACGAAATAAGCAGAGTTGCTCGCGAAACTATGAGCCACACACGCCATTTTATCAAAACTTCGTCTTCACTTTCTTCTGCAATAATCATCTTTGAACAAGATTACCTACCTTCTTCACATCGGACACTTATTCTGCAGCCAACAAAATCACAAGGCCTGTACCTTTCTTTGTCTTTCTTTTGTTTCCTTTTTTTCTTTCTGCCAAACTAGTCGTAATTCTGGGTATTTCTGCTCCTACGTTCCATTCCCTGCAGAGCAGAATGCAGGGGAAAAACGCTGGTGGATCACTCCGCTTTTCGACGAACAGCTTTCTCTCTT
The DNA here is from genome assembly GCF_050947875.1 of Dermacentor variabilis. NCBI lineage: Eukaryota > Metazoa > Arthropoda > Arachnida > Ixodida > Ixodidae > Dermacentor > Dermacentor variabilis. The sequence goes on from NC_134570.1 coordinate 192,745,479, forward strand.
TCTCTAAACGACAATCCTATAAAGCATTCTTCACACTGAAGTCTCAGTGAGAAAGCTCAAGAGAGAAAAATCGAGAGTGAAAACACCTAGCCCAGACCACACTCGTAAGCCTCCTGTGTGTTTTAATATTTTTTATTTCCGAAGTACAACAAATGATACTTCAACATAGAAATCTACGGTTACAAGATCGTATAAAAAGGTACATATTATGAGGTGATGTACGATCGGCGTTAAATAAAACGCGAACAGCGGATTGCATAACTGCGCGTAGTCCAGTCATCACCATTGAGAGGCGCGCACATCCGGTTTGGCTGCCCTGCGCGATGATGGTCTTCATATTCTGCCATATTTTTGTTTGTATTCTGGTTCTCTTTTATTTGAAAATGAGAAACGATGACGGCGCAGTAATGATGACTGGCCAAACTGTACCAGGCGCACAACTGTTCGCTGACAGAATATATAATTTTGCCGCCCTGGGCGATAATGCTCGCCCTGTGCAGTGATAATGTAGCTTCAGTTTTTTTATATTTCTTTTCTCGCGCTCAAATAAAAGAGAACCAGAACAAAAAAAAATTCAGATCCCTTCCCCCTGTGAAGAGGGAAGCGCAGCGAAGCTGGGCCTATGGTTGGTGTTGCTATGCAGCGGTTTTCTTATGTTGCAGATTTGCTGTTTGTAATTTTGCTATCGTGAGTTTAGTATAGGGCGAATAAAGAGACAAACTCAAAGATCCTCGTTGTCATCATTTATTTCGTGGCCATCGTAATCACTGCTTTCTGATGCCTGTGGTACAAGGTAAGTGGTTGCACGTGCACTGTGTTAATGTTCTTCCCGAAGGTTAGGTCGACACACAATCGATGACGAGTGGTGGGTATACGGTGGCATCGGTGAAACACTTGAGGCCAAAGCGCTCCAACATGAAGATAACTATCCACGCCCCGTCGAGTCTGCTCACATCGATATTGAAGCCTCCCACGATGACGGTGTATGTACTGTAGGGCTTAATCTTCCTGTTCGTGTGCCACGCAGGTGGCCGTCGAAGAACGCGCGCCCGGTAGTGCGCAATGTCGGTAGAAAGAGGGCGCTCGTGGCGAGGAGTGTACACAACTTGAAAAACAGGCGTCAGCGGTGAAGAGGAGCATAGGTTGTTTGTCTATGCCCACGAAGACGAGGTCCGGCAGAACCAAGCTGTGAACAGCTTCGCTGTAAAAGTGTAGTATCATCGCGCAGTGCGGTCAAACTGGACGTGCGCGCCTCACAATAGAGAGTTATAGCTCAGCGGGTCATCGTAGACGCCACTGCGCATGTGCGGTACGCTCGCGCGATCAGCGTCCTTATGGAGCGCGTCGCTCGCTGGCTGATATTCTCTCCCCAGCGGAGCACGCGCAGCGGACCAACGTTGTTGCGAACGGAATGGCGAGCGTGCGCACGAACAACCAGTGACGTCTCGTCTGCATCGTCTTCAGACGCGGCGCTGGCTCACCTGCAGCCCAAAAAGCCTCACAGGTGTTTCAGCGCTCAATAAGACCTTTGTATCCTGCGAGAGGCTTCATAAACAGGCGGCTTGGCGGCGATTTGAAGCGAATGACCGCGATCGAGAAGCTGAATGGAGCTGCGGATCTTTACCCAGTAGCTCCAACCTTGTTCTACAGCTGGAGCAGCAAAGCGCTCCGCTCGACCGAGCGAAGGATCGCTGAACTAAAGCTCTTCCTTTCGTGCGGCGCTTCGCTTGTCTCCGCTCGCCCGCTGGGGGCGCTGGACCGTAAATCCGCTGAGCTATAATTCAAGCGCCAATGTCACAGGTTCTACTGTGACGTTCGCTCTTGAGAGCCAACGGCACCAGATTGTCATAAAAGCGTAGGACCGCTTTCACTGCATAAAGAAATGCCAGCGTCACAAGGAAACGACGAAAAATAGTTGAGATGCTCAGCGTTGCTCGCGCACGTTTCTGCATGATGCTCGCGTTAATCAGGCGAATATGTTGCTCCTAGCGTTCACTCATCATGGTATTAAGATGAATGAATTATGAAGCTGCTCAAGCTTGAAACACGGCAGTTGATTGGTCGACGCAAGTGCATATGTACAGGTGCCCCCAGAATAATTCGGAACGCCGGACACGCAGCTGCTCGTCGGCGGAGCGCGCCGGCGGATAAATACAGGCAAGGTCTGCGCATGCGCAGTCTCCATAACGAGCAAGTTTCGCTCCCTAGTGTTTCTAGTTTGGGGTTGTCCTGCTCCAAAAAGGTAGCGCTAGGTGCCCTTTAGCATTGTACAGGGGGGGCTGGGCGAATGAATGTCTGTAGCGCAGCATGCACCATAATCTATAAATAAAGGCTTGTGGACGCCGTGCAGCGTATTCTCGGCATGGTCTGCATCCCGTGTGGGAGATAATAGCAATGCTTTGCGTGATTACGTGCTAGTGAGGCGGCTTGGCTACAACGACCTCGCTGCCCTATTTTTTCAACCGTGTTAGCCTGTCCTACGAAGTATTAGTTCTTATTAAATTATCTCCCGCTCCGTGGTACTAAAGGCTTCGTAAAACGAGGACAATTTCCACTTATACATGACCCCTCTTAAAGGGTGTGTCTGCGATAGTGGCAATAAAAGAGTTTACAAAATGAAATAACGCGGCACGTTTATCAAGGCCAGTTTCATGCACAGGAGGCCACCTCATTCCTTTTCCTCGTGGGAGGCCGCTCTTCGGGCCACTTGCTCGCATGACCAGCGCTGGCTGGTGGACCGTGCTTGCCTAGAGATGTCCGCCAGGGGGCACCCGGACGTCTAGGGGCCCAACCACATTTAAATAGATCCAGTAAAGTTTTATCCATCCATCCATCCATTCGAAGGGCGCTTTAATGAACTCTTCACGACTCCAGTCATTTATTCGCGCACCACATTACGTGGTTCGCATATATTGTGCGCCAATCAATCACGGAAACTGGATCATTGGAAGCGAGTATTCTTACGTATTGATCGCGTGTCGGCGTTTGTTGGTGTAGATCTTCATTTTCATACTCATTTTCTTTTGCTCAGAGCGGATATACAATGATAATCAAGGGTAGGCTGTGTGAGCTGAATGAAAAAAATATAGTAAGGAGAACATAGTAAACATAAATAACAGGAAGAACACTGGGTTCATTTTTTCCACAGTAAACAAAAAGAATCGAAACGTAACTTTGTTGCGTCTAAAGCGGTTGGCATGTTCTGCTATCAACAACTCGCGATGTCCACGCGAAGCGCAGCTTGTAGGCAGCGTGGAATTGACTCGCAGAGCGCATCTACGAAGTCCCTCCTCTCACCAAAACCCTTCCACTTGCGCGTTATGGCGAGCCAGAGCTCGTCGGCACTTGCCCCTCCAAGATTCAGCTTGGATAAACTTTCCTTCATCGTGCCCCACACGTTCATAACATTGAAGTCTGCACCTTTCGGAGTCAAGTAAAGAACGCGAACACCACATTTTTAAGAAGTTTTTCCACAGCTCTGGCCATGTGCACCGGCTCAGGTCTTGTTGGAACAAGTAGCAGCCATCTTTAAATGGCCCGTCAAGAGCGTATGGCAATAGGTGGAAGTCCTGAATTTCGCTGTAAAATTCAGCTGTGAACAATGGTGACAGCCGGATTATCGGACCGAGGCCCTCTTTGCTAATTGCTCCCCAAACGTTGAGGGCAGAGTGGCCGCTGTTGTAGATCTCGGAAACATACTCAGGCTCATATCTACACGAAAAGGAGGCAATGGATAATGGTATTTTCAGATAAAAGACCTCTTGCGCGTCCGAAGAATTTGTGCTTAGAAGATCAGAATGAAAAGGAAAATACCTGCAGTTGTATGGTCTCCATACCCGGCGCTCTTAATCCCATCTAGATGAAAATCTCGATTCATCTGAGAATATGACTTCCTTCCATTCTTCACAGTCGTCCAGCACTCATATGCCCTGCCAAACTCAAGGCGCCGGCGTTTTTGGCACTCCGTAATGTGTGGCTTTTGTGCTGCGACAAATCCACCAAGACCAGCCTCTCGCATGGGCCTTCTAATTGTTTCCTCACTGGCTTGCAGGTTGAGGGCTGTCTTGATCTGGCGGGCGCTCTAAAAAGGATCGGCAACGGCTGCAGCAACAATCAGAAGGTAGGACTCTTGCAACATGCATCGGTGTCGTCCCGATCGTGCTGCATCTTTGAGTCGGCCATCTTCATCCCTGTATGCTTGGATTATTCGGTTGACCGCACTTATAGACTTTCCTGTGAGGCGGCATATCTCACGTTGAGGTATATCTTGTGAACTGAGCTTAATTATATTTCTCCGCACATTCATCGGCACTTTTTTCGGCATGTTGCCTCGATTGTAATAGGGCGGAATTCGCGTAACTGTCATTGTTTAAATATGTTCGTATCTCTATATCAATCGAGCCGCCGATATCATCACGGTTGCATCAGACGCAAACGCCGCCCTTTGCCAGCGCTAGTCACGGTCACCTACCATAAATATTTTGAGCAAATGATAAATACGGCCTACATGAAAAATGAAAAACAAAGGCGCCCAAGCACCCGACCATGCAGATACGAGCGCTTATGCTCCAACGCGAGTGCATGCGCAGACACAGCTTGTCACGGACACCATCGGCCCAGCCCCCTTGACAAAACGTTAAGGGGCACCTAGGGCTACCGTTTTGGAGCAACGCAACCCAAACTAGATGCACTAGGGAGCCAACCCTGCTCGCTAGTGAGACCGCGCACGCGCAGACCATGGTACTACTTTTTCCACGGGCGCGCTCCGTCGGCGAGCGGCCGCGTGTGTTGCGTTCCGAATTATTCTGAGAGCGCCTGTACACACTTCGAGTAGCGCAAGCACATCCGAGTTTTTGAATCGGCAACTACGTAGTGCTGCTGCACGCACGCAAATGCATCGCCTTGAGCGTGTACCGGGGACCCATATTCACCGGTGCGCCGGTGAATAGAAATACCTCGCGAAGCGGCTTGATCTGTGCAAGCCACGATAGTATCTTTTGCCTGCCGGTACACTAGTCGTGGATGACATAACACTGAAAAAAATCTGTGGCAGGTACATGAACATCGCGCACATCACGCATACATGATTAGCTAGACAAAGAGTTCTAAATTTTTGGCTAGTACTCCACACTAAAAGGAATTTGTCGACCGAACTAGCCTCAAAAGGCTTCCAACTAGAAGCAGGCAGTGAGCCCGAAGCGGCAAAACACGTACGCAGTTACTCGCCGAAAGAGCAGAAAAATCATCTGTTTCTGCCAGTTTCATAGTTTTCCGTCAGCGCTCCTAGCACAGCACGCAATAATCAAGCTTGAAATACGGTAAAAATCCATGCGCAAACGCCCAACAATTTTTCTAATGTCTCACCTCGCCTAGCTCGATGGGTGGCCCCGGAGCGAACGGCTAAACTGCGAGGTGGCGCGACGACATAAAGAGCGAGCCGCAGGAGAGCAAGAGAACGAGAGACTGAGCGAGGAGAAATGTCGCTACTTTTAGTTCTATTAAGGGAGCTTACTCCGCTCACTACGCTCTAATGTCCCTTCCAACGAGCGAGTGATCGCCGACTTAAAACTAGTGCGGCGCTACACTGTCGTCTCTGCTCGCCCGCTGAGCGCGCTAGCCAGTAAATCCACATAACTCTCTAATGGCGATGACTGGACGGCGGGCACTATGCTTTCACTTATGCACTCCGCTGTTCCCATTTCATTTGAAGGCGATAGTACATTCGGAGGGTAAATATAAGATGACTTATGTTTTTTAAACACCTGTGTATTTTTTTACTGTAGAAGTACCTCTTTTTTAATTGAAGTTCAAAGATATGAACAACCACAACTTGAACGGTGATTTTATTGACATTTTTTTGCAGTTGGATTGAGAGTGACCAGTTACAGTCAGCATGATGTCTTGGAGGTATACTGCTCAGCTCAAAGGCAGCTACTGCGCACGTTCTTCAGATGCCCATATGACCTCGGTATACCATCAGTTCTTTACGCATCAAACTGTATAATAGCGCATTTGTTCCTAGCCAGCTTCAAATTATAATCCTATTTATTTCATTAAATGCGTTAACTGTGGATGAGGAGATAGGTACCAGAAAAAGGTGTTGAATATACTATGACAAGAATAGTAATGAATAATAGCATCGAACTATTGCCGATTGATATACCCGTAACACTTGACCGCAAGGCGTCTCTTTTGTCTTTATTCCGCAGTTTGGAACTTCTCATGTTTTGAAAAAGGTCTCCAGTGGCCGCCGCTACTGCAGGGCGCCTCAGTGTGTCTACTGACGCCGTAACATTGTCTGGCGCTGCAAAGTTCGGAGTTCTGACAGCAGCACTGGTTGTGTATTCTTCGTGAGCTGAACTTTGCCTTTCAATCTTCTGGTTTCCTGAGTACCCCTTAGCAGCGGGTTCACCACGCGGTGCTTCTTCTTTTGACCCACTTTCTGCTGCGAAGCTTTTAACGATTGAGCTATTCATAGTCTTATGGAAAGTGCCACTGATTGATTCATTATCAGTAGGCGGCGTAGTTGCCGAGATTGTAGTGTACGAAATTCCTGTGTTATTCGCAAGGAGCACTGCTTTTGCGTTAGTACTTTCTACATTACTTACAGCTTCGGTAGTAGAATTTGTGGCATGATTGGGCCGGTTGGCCAAGGTTTCTGTTTCTATATGGCCAAATGAAGGTATTCTTTCGGGCATTGTGAAGTCAGGTGGTGCCTTCATTGCATTAACTTTCGTTACAATGGTCGTGTGGTCACTGGAAGGAACAATTTCAGCCACAGAGCTTAGCGGCTCTGCTGAGCTTATGTGTACATTGGTTATTGCAGGCTTTATCTTGCTTCCCTGAACAAAACTACCCGAAGTGTGATCTAGCTTTGTAGATGGTTTAACAGCAAGAACTGAAATGGAAACGCCTTTTTTTATTTCATAGGGACCGGACGGCGGAGTGGCGACCGAATAACTACTGGTCTCCGTGCTTATTGACGTCTTGGTTTCGCCGACGCCTCCTAGCGCAATGACGGGAGTGGATGAAGAAAATGCGTTGTCCGGATCGTGTGCCGTTACGTATTTGTCGGTGTTGGTAAGCGTGTTCACTATATTCTGTTCGTCTCTGATATATGCGTGATTTCGGAGAGGAGCTGTTTCTGTAAGGCCACTTGGCTTCATTACTATACTGGTGCTTCCGTGTGACGAACTGCGCGCAGTGTCATTTGGCTCCGCAGATATAGTCATGGCTGTAGGTAAAACGCTTGTATTTCTTTCACCGAGACCCGACGCTCGGGCAGGGACCGCATGACCACTGGTCTGCGCACTCAGTGATTTCTTCGTTTCGTGGACGCCTTCTATCTCACTTCCTTGAATCGATGAAACAACTGCAATAGACGGCTCGTGTGTTATGGAACTGAGAGTGACGCTTTTGTTTGTGCCGCTAAGTGCCTTCGTTAGAATATCTACATCTGCAACGTCTGTGTGATTGCTGAGCAAGTCTGTTCCTATAAGGGAGCCTGACGGTGTTACTAAGTTAGCCACCGAATTGGATACGGCCGATTCCTCCGCACTTCCGTGTGCACTACCCCCAGTGACACTTAGCCCTGGAGATGGCGTACTAGAAAGGATAGAAGATGTAGCTTCCGTACTTGCTTCATCAGGAGTAGATGACGATGTCAGGGCTGTATAACCACTGGCCTTTGTGCTAGGTGGCATCTTCGTTTCATCGACGCCTCCCACCTTAAAGCTTGGAGTGGAGGAAGTAACTGCAATGGTCGACTCGTGTACCACTATTTGCTTATTTGAGGAGATTGGCGTGTTTGTTACATTATCTGAATCTCTAATGTTTGCCTGCTTGATGAGCGGAGCTATTTCTGTAAGAGGACCGGGAGGGGTTACTAGATTGGTAACTGTATTGGAGGCGCCCGATCCTGTAGTACTAACGTAACGAGATGTACCCGCAACATGAGTTATTTTGGTAGGGGGTGTAACAGCGAGTGAAGGTGGAATATTTGTTTTTGTATCATCTGGAGCGGTTGCTAGTTTCGGGATCAGATGATCATTGGCATCTGTGATAATCGGCGTCTTCATTTCACTGACGTCTCCTCCCTCACTGCCTTGAATCGGCGGCGCACCTTCAAGATTCGGCTCGTGTTGCGTGGAACTTAGAGGTTGGTGCGGGTCGGTCTGGTTAAGCGTTATCGTTGCGTTATCTACAATTATAATGCCTGGGTGACTTGTGAGCGGAGCAGCTTTTGTAAGAGGGCCGGCAGTAGTTACTGGATAGGTAACCACAGGGGTGACCGAAGGCTCTGTCGTACTTCCATGACGAGAAGTACCCGCAGTGTGACTTAGTTCGGTAGGTTGCGTAACAGTCAAGTCTGAAGGTAGAGTATTTCGTTTTGTTTCTTTAGGAGCGGATGCTGGTTTCGAGACTGAATGATCAATGACATCTGTGCCGATTGACGCCTTCGTTTCATTGACGTCTTGCACTTCGCTGCCCTGAATCGATGGAAGAACTTCAAGGTTCGGGTCGTGCTGTGTGGAACTTTGAGGTCGGTGTGTGTCGGTGTACTTAAGCGTCACTGTTGTATTATCTACAGGTGCAATGGCTGCGTGTTTAATTGGCGGAGCTGTTTCTTTAAGAGAGCCGGCAGTCGTTACTACATTGGTCCCTGCAATGGGGACGGCCGACTCTGTCATGCTTCCATGAGGAGCAGTTTCTGCAGTGTGACTTAGTTCGATAGGTGATGTAACAGCCAGGGCTGAATGTTGAGTACTTCTTTTTGTTTCTTTAGGAGCGGATGCTGTTTTCGAGACCGCATGATCACTAATGTCTTTGCCGAGTGGCGCCTTCGTTTCATTGATGCCGTCTACCTCACTGCCCTGAATCGACGGCGCTACTTCAAGGTTCGGCTCGCGTTGTATGGAACTTACAGGTATGTGCGCGTTGGTGTAGTTACGCGTTATTGTTGCATTATTCACAAGTGCAGTCTCTCGGTGCTTAATGATGGGAGCTGTTTCTGTTAGACGGGTGGCATTAATTACTAGATTGGTAACCGCAGGGTGGACGGAGGGCTCTGTCGTGCTTCCCTGAGGAGAAGTACCCGCAGTGTGACTTAGTTCGTTAGGTGGCACAATGGCCAAGATTGAGGGTAAAGCATTTGTTTTTGTTTCTTTGGGAGCAGATGCTGGTTTCGAGTCCGGATGATCACTGGCATCTTTGCCTATTAGGGCCTTCGTTTCATTGACGCCTCCTACATGACTGCCCTGAATCGCAAGGTTCGGCTCGTGTTGTGTGGACCTTAGAGGGATGTGCAGGTCGGTCTGGTTAAGCGTCACCGTTGCGTTACCTAAAGGTGTAATGCCTGGCTGATTCGTGAGCGGAGCTGTTTCTGTAAGAGAGCCGGGAGTCGTTACTAGATTGGTAACTGCAGGGGGGACAGCCGACTCTGTGGTACTTCCATGAGAAGTTTCAGCAGTGTGACTTAGTTTGATAGGTGGTGTAACAGCCAGGGCTGAATGTTGAGTGCTTGTTTTTGTTTCTTTGGTAGCGGATGCTGGTTTCGAGACCGGATGATCACTGGCATCTGTGCCGAGTGGCGCCTTCATTTCAATGACGCCTTCTACCTTGCTGCCATGAATCATCAGTGCAACTTCATGGTTCGGCTCGTGTTGTGTGGGCTGCAGAAGGTTCGGAGGGTCGGTCTGGTTAAGCGTTACCGTTGCATTATTGACAAGTGAAATGTCTGTGTGTTTAATGAGGGGAGCTGTTTCTGTAAGAGGGGCGGCAGTAGATACTAGATCGGTAACCGCTGGGGGCACGGAGGGCTCTGTCGTACTTCCATGAGGCGAAATACCCACAGTGCGACTTAGTTCGGTAGGTTGCGTAACAGCCAAGTCTGAAGATAAACCACTTGTTTTTGTTTCTTTGGGAGCGGATGCTCGTTTCGAGTCCGGATGATCACCGGTATCTGTGCCAATTGGTGGCTTCATTTCATTAACACCGTCTACCTCACTGCCCTTTATTGATGGAGGAACTTCAAGGTTCGGCTCGCTTTGTATGGAACTTACAGGTCTGTGCGCGTCGGTGTAGTTAAGCGTTACCGTTGCATTATTCAGAAGTACAGTGTCTGGGTGCTTAATGAGGGGAGCTGTTTCTGTAAGAGGGGCGGCATTAGTTACTGGATTGGGAACCGCAGGTGGGACGGAAGGCTCTGTCGCACTTCCATGAGAAGTATCTGCAGTGTGGCTTGGTTCGGTATGTGACGTAACAGCCAAGGCTGAAGGTAGAGTATTTTTTGTTTCTTTGGGAGCGGATGCTGGTTTCGAGACTGGTTGATCACTGGCATCTGTGCCGAGTGGCGCCTTTGTTTCATTGACGCCTTCTACCTCACTGCCCTGAATCGAGGGCGCAACTTCAAGGTTCGGCTCGTGTTGTGTGGACCTTAGAGGGGTGTGCAGGTCGGTCTGGTTAAACGTCACCGTTGTGTTACCTAAAAGTGTAATGCCTGGCTGATTCGTGAGCGGAGCTGTCTCTGTGAGAGGGCCGGGAGTCGTTTCTAGATTGGTAACTGCAGAAGGGGCAGCCGACTCTGTGGTACTTCCATGAGAAGTTTCCACGGTGTGACTTATTTGGATAGGTGGTGTAATAGCCAGGGCCGAATGTTGAGTACTTGTTTCTGTTTCTTTGGGAACGGATGATGGTTTCGAGAGGGGATTATCACTGGTATCTGTGCCGAGTGGCGCCTTTGTTTCAATGACGCTTTCTACCTCACTGCCATGAATCGCCGAAGCATCTTCATGTTTCCGCTCATGTTTTGTTGACCTTAGAGGGCTGTGCGGGTCAGTCTGGTTAATCGTTACCGTTGCATTATCGACAAGTGCAATGTCTGTGTGTTTAATGAGGGGAGCTGTTTCTGTAAGAGGGGCAGCATCTGTTACTAGATTGGGAACCACAGGGAGGACGGAAGGCTCTGTCGTACTTCTAAGAGGAGAAGTACCCGAAATGTGACTTAGTTCGGTAAGTGGCGTAACAGCCAAGGTTGAAGGTAGAGTACTTGTTTTGGTTTCTTTCGGAGCGGATGCTAGTTTCGAAACCGGATGATCACTGGTATCGTTGCGGAGTGGCGCCTTGGTTTCATTGACGCCATCTAACTCGCTGTCCTGAATCGATGGTAGAACTTCAAGGTTGGGCGGGTGTTGTGTGGAATTTAGAGGTCTGTGTGCGTCGGTGTGCTCAAGCTTTACCGTAGCATTATCTAGAAGTGCAATGTCAGGGTGTCTAAATAGCGCAGCTGTTTCTTTAAGATGGCCGGCATTCGTTATCACATTGGTCACTGCATTGGAGACGGCCGACTTTGTCATACTTGCAGGAGGAGATGTACCCGCAGTTTGACTTGGCTCGGTAGGTGGCGTAACGAGGACTGAAGGTGAAACGCCTGTTTTTGTTTCCTCGGAACCGAGCCCGGGTTTACGGACTGGGTATCCACTGGCCTGTGAGCTAAGCGGCGTGTTCGTTTTGCCGTCTTGTTCCGTCGCACTGTCTGTAGTAGTTGGAGAAAGCAGATTGGTCAACTGCAGCCTGGATGTGTTTGTCGTTACACTGTCGTTTTCGATAGGTGTACCCGTAACGTTATGTTCACTTTTAAGAGCTCTGTATTTGCCGAACGGAGCCATTTTTGCCATGGAGCCTGGCGTAGCTACTGAACTATTGAGTGTAGTGGCTTGTTCTTCATTTGTCGAATTTCCAGTAGGGAAAGGTGTGTCAATATGATTTCGCTCGGAAGATTCTTCATCAATGTGCAGTGATTGTGTAAATGCTTCATTATTTATGCGAACAGGATATCCTGATGTGTTTAAGAGTGGTTGGCCACTGATATGTGCGCTATTTAATGTTCTCGTTTCTTTGAGGCCGCTTCCCAGTTTTTTTGCTTCGGTAACTGGTGTTACCACGGTAATTGGCGGCTTCTGGGCGTTAGACGTGATTGAGCGCCTATCGGTGCCTCTAGAGGGTTTTATTCCCTTGCTTTTATTTGGACTGCCTTCATTAGTACTGATCATAGTTCTCTTCGTAGCGTTATTGAGTGTTGTTAGGGTTTTTAAAGGAGGGATACCAGCAGGATCTGGCGCACTTTCATTGCTGAAGCTAATTAGATCTTCTGTACGATGCTTAGATGGCTTCCCATAAGGTGTTTCTGACGCTGATTCTCTTCGAAGTACAGGTGAAGAACGGCCGATGCCGGGGCTAAGCGAAGGAAACGTGCCTGTACTCTGTTCCTTGTTATTGTTTGTAATCGGTAAGCCTTGCTCTGTCGCCCCTTTGCTTGAGGGATGATCTTTTCCATATTTCGCAGCGGTAACTGGTGAGGCATATGTGATAATCACAGGGTCTTGCTTTGAAACTAAGTGTGGAAAATTTTTGGTAGTATCACGCGATATCTGTGGGTTATTGTTGTCCGGTGATGATTCATTCATGTCTTCTATTGCTTTTTCTACACGTGTAACTCCGGCGGAACTCGCAGGTGCTTCGTCTCCGAAGTTAAGAAGTCCATCATCTTTAGGGTTGTCGCTGGACTTTCCGAACGAAAGGGGTGGCGGTCTGAGACCTGTGGTGGCCGGGCCTTGATCGTGTGCGCTTGAAGAAAGATCTGGTTCTGCGTTGCTATCCGTGTTTGTATATGTGTAATTTTGCTTCGCAAGTTTTTCCTGAGTATGCGATGGTGCTGCAGTCTTTGATTCCCTATAGGGAATGTCTCTAGCGGTCTTATTTAAGCCTGTTGCTTCTGCGTCTGCGCTCTCTTCTTCGTGCGGGCCATGGATACCACTCCCCACTAGTTTCGTTACAGTGTCATGCGTGGGCCCTACTTTGCTGTCGTCTGAACTATCATTCCCAGAATTTGCTGCCTTTATCGAGTGGTCGGTGTGTGAATATGAAGTAGTAGTATTTGTAGGCTTGAACTGTGACAAGTTTAGGTCTTCAGCGGTGATTGTCGTGGTCTTTTCAGTTGGTGTATGTCCATTGGTGGGAGTAACATTCAACAGGGAGCCTGCAACAGTGTTCCGAAAGGAAATGGTAAGTTTAATTAATACCTCTGAGAGAAATAATTTTCTTGAACAATTATCGTGAGGAGTCTGTAAGACAAACATATAACCTAATCTGAATAAATTATATAAGACTGCGTACGCACCATTGTTCTTTATAGAATGTGGTGCAGCTTCCTGTGCGGTAGAACTTAGCCTGCTGAAAACGTCGAATTGAAGCTCACTGCGGATATATTTTATTCCGACCCTTAGGCAACAGTACGCTTTATCAAACTCAGCGCGCTGAGCAGAGGTTGAAATTGACACGGAGAATCTAGTTTGAGTTGTAATTCATGTATAATACATGGAACTAAGCTAAATGCGTTCCTTGACAGAAAGCTTGAGCTCGTAAACTCTAATTTAAATACATTAGAGTGAAGAAGGATTGTTTTGCGCCGTCCAGTGCGCCGATTTAGTTGAGGTTTCATATATAGAAATTAGCACAAATCTAGCGACTCTATGAAGCACACATTTTATTTAGGACCACAGTGTTTTTATAGGTACTGTTATAAAAACTTTATATTAATAAATATTAATGTGCCAAGTTTACAACTGCGTAAATGAGCTATAGATAACCATGCCACAGTTCTGTAAACTCAAGCAACTAAAGGCGCTTAAGGGTAATTTAGCACTCTCGGTCACTTAATTAGGGCACCTGGAACACACAAAATTGATGCAGCAGGAACTCTCTAACGTATAGAACAAAATTCTTGAGAAATACTTTCCCAAGAACTCAATAAATATTGTAATATTCTCATGTTAGCTGTCCAAAATCATGAAAGGCACTGACAGATGAAATAGCACACTGTGGTATAAAGTTTGTAAACAGGGATAAGGTGCCTCAGAAAATCTGGCCAACCTGTCAATAGGAGGACCTATCTTCGTCGAAGGCGGCCTCGTCATCCTCGGCATGTTAGTTTTAAAGGGTCAGTGCAGTGACGTCACGTGCGTTCTTCGTCGGTGGCGGCTGGTTATAAAGGGAGAGGCTTCAGAGGTAATGAGCGCTGTCGTCCGACATCTGTGAGCGCCGTTCCCAAGACGAGGGGACAAGAGCGGGGGACTCGGAAGGCGGGGAGAAAAGAAAAGAAAGAAAAGGAGAGAAAAAGTACGGGGGGGGGGGGAGAAAAAAACAAGAAGGGGGCATGGGAGGACGTTGGGGAAGCGAGAGATTAGGGAGCATTCAGAGGTGTCGTTGGCGGCATGTATGGGAAGCATTAGAAGAGCCGGTTAGGCGGTCAGTGCGCGAGTAACATAACAGGCAAAAAAGAACCCCGAGTTGAAAGCATGATTTGAGTTGCAGGGCAGCAATACGTCGCGTAATCGTGAAGTAGTTAAGATGGCGACAAGGAGTCTGGGATGCAATGTATGGCGTATCTTGAAGGCAGCGGCATGGCCTTTCAAGGGCGTTAGCCCCAGTAGCTCCACGTGGGTGTCGTTACGGCCGTATACAGAAATGGTGATAACGTGTGTGGCTCAGGCGCCGAAAAAGGTATAATTACGTCTGAGACTTCTGATTGTGTTGGTGAGGGTGTTTCAAAAAACATATAATAGAAAACGGACAAAAATTGTAGGGGGGGAACCGAAACCGGTATGACAAATAGGAGGGTGACGTGCGCAGAAGCGGGCGGGGGCCGGTGTACACGTGAAAAGGGGGTCGTACAGTTGACATAAACGAAAAAACGTGAAAGAGTATATTAAATTGAGTAGTCGACGGGAAAAAAATTCGAAATGGAGAAATAGTTGAGGTTAAGAATGAAGGTTAGCTGGTGGCATATTGTGTTTTGTGTATTGGTTGATGATATGAGAATTTCAGATTTAAGTGATCGCTTTTAATGATTCTAAGTTCGCACGTGCCAAATTAATTCCTGTCGGGTGTAGGCAAATAAACTTGTGTATGAGATATGGTTCCTTATATATCCTTTCGCGAGGTGAACGGAAATTGGTTTGTAGCATACAGAGCCTTGCTTTGCCAAATAGATGACCATGTTCATTAAGGTGGCTGGCTACTGCTATAGGTAAATTGTCTTTTGTGTCCGCGCGGTGACCGTTGAGTCCTGTATGAATTTGTTCTCCAGTCTCCCCTATGTATGATTCGCTACAAGTGACACATTCTAGACAATAGACTACGTTGGTTGATGTGCAGGTGAAAGCCGAAGTTACCTAGTGTGCGTAATTTGACGCTGTACTTTTTACTGTAGTGGTAGATTGAATATGTTTGCACGTGGAGCACCTGGGGCGGCCACTGGGAGCGGTTCCCAGCTTCGTCTTTGTTCTTAGCTTGGCATGCACAAGAACATCTTTAAAATTAGTGGTCCGTCTGTAGGCTGCTCTGGGCGAGTCGGGAAAACTCTTATTAAATTTCTGGTTGGTGGTTAGAATTGGGTGGTATATACTGAGGATATTGTTCACGTTTGGGAGTGCGTTTGAATATTTAGTAGTAAGAAGAGGCGTTGTTGTTCTTGTTATCCTCGGGCGGGGCTTGAGGACCTCGGCGCGAACAAGTTTGGTTGCAGTAGTGTAGGCTTTTTGAAGGCCACTGTTTGGGTGGTTCCTGTTTTATAGGGGTTTCTTTAAGGTGATCGATTCTATCTATGTAGTCTTGGTTTGCAACGCAAATGCGACGTAGTCGTTTGGCTTGGCCTTTAAAGATGCCTTGTTTGCATCTGGGATGGTGGCTCGTATATTCTAGGTACTGTTGTTTGTCGAAAGGTTTCCTATACAGCGTTGTCTTTAGCGCCCCATTGTCAATGTATATTGTTGTGTCCAGAAAGTTTATGCGCTCAGTTGAGGATTCTGATGCGAATTTTATTGTCGGATGAAAGGAGTTTAGAAATGCTACATACTTATCTAGGCTGTCTTGACCATGCCCCGATATTATGAATTTGTCGTCTATGTATCGTAGGTATGTGTGGGGCTTGTCAGTGCAGCGCCGATAGGAAATCTGTTTTTAGAATCCGCATTAATACGTTTGCGTAGTTTGGTGCAAAAGACGTACCCATGCTTTTACCATTTATCTGTAGGTAGCCAACAAATACTGACACCCAGGACAACATAGGGGTAACTGTGCTTAATAAATGAAATAAAGAAACGATAAATTAATGGAAATTAAAGTGGATGAAAAAATAACTTGCCGTAGGTGGGAACCGAACCCACAACCTTCGCATTTCGCGTGCGACGGTCTACCAATTGAGCTACCACGGCAGTGTTTCCCCATCCACTTGCTTGGGTAAGTATGTGTCCTAGTAGAACCCTGGGAGTGTTAGCCAGCGCCACCACTCATAGACCTTGGCGGCGGACGTGGAACGTCTTTTTTGTCGCAGGCGTCACGAGAACGTGATCTTTATGGGTGAAGGCAACTGGTCAACAAACCCACATATGCTACCTGAAGGCATCAATGTAGCCGGATTCGATACCCTCGTTATGTAATTAAAGAGAAGAAAAGGGATTAACCGAGGGGCCCGATTTTATTAGTCATATCATAAGAAGCCAACAAACACTGACACCCAGGACAACATAGGGGAAATTACTTGTGCCTAATAAATGAAGTAAACAAACGACGAAATAATGGAAATTAAAGTGGATCAAAAAACAACTTGACGCACGTGGGAATCGAACCCACAACCTTCGCATGTCGCGTGCGATTCCATTAATTTTAACCCCGCAACATAATTCTCGCAACACTAGATGTCACGGCCCTGTGCACCAACATTCCAATCCCTGATGGTTTATTTTCGATAAAACAAACGCTGTCTAAACGCAACGCACACCCTTCTACTGAAGTCTACTTGTCTCTCCTTGAATTAGTTCTAATACATAGCTACTTCGAATTTGAGGAGAGTTACTACCTACGGATACATGGTACTAGCATGGGTACGCCTATTGCACAAACCTACGTGCACATATTTATGGGGATTCTAGAAACAGATTTCCTATCGCGCTGCACTAAGCCCCACATGTACCTACGATACATAGACGACATATTTATAATATGGTCATATTCATGGTGAAGACAGCCTAGATAAATTTGTAGCATTTCTAAACTCCTTTTATTCAACAATGAAATTCACATCAGTATCCTCAACTGGGCGCATAAACTTTCTGGACACAACAATATACGTTGACAATAGGGCGCTAAAGACAACGCTGTATAGGAAACCTTTCGACGAACATTACCTAGAATATACGAGCCACCATCCCAGACATTGCAAACAAGGCATCTTTATAGGCAAAGCCACACGACTACGTCGCATTTGCGTTGAAAACCACGACTACATAGATGGACTCAATCACCTTAAAAAAACCCTATGAAACAGGAACCACCCAAACATTGACCTTCAGAAAGCTTACACCGCTGCAAC
The DNA here is from genome assembly GCF_050947875.1 of Dermacentor variabilis. Classification (NCBI taxonomy): domain Eukaryota; kingdom Metazoa; phylum Arthropoda; class Arachnida; order Ixodida; family Ixodidae; genus Dermacentor; species Dermacentor variabilis. The sequence goes on from NC_134570.1 coordinate 192,762,907, forward strand.
TAAACTTGATCGAACCGAGGTCCTCAAGCACCGCCCGAGGATCACACGGACAACAACGCCTTTTCTTTCTACTAAATTCGCAAGCGCACTCCCAAACGTGAATAACATCCTCAGTAAATACTACCCAATTCTCACCAGCAACCACCAACTTAATAAGATTTTTTCCGACCCGCCTAGAGTAGCCTACAGACGGATCACTAATTTTAAAGATGTTCTTCTGCATGCCAAACTAAGAACAAAGACGAAGCTGGGAACCGGTCCCTGTGGCCGCCCCAAGTGCTCTACATGCAAGCATATTCAATCTACTACTACAGTACAATGTACAGCGTCAAATTACGCACACAAGGTAACTTCAGCTTTCACCTGTACATCAAGCAACGTAGTCTACTGTCTAGAATGTGCCAGTTGTAGCAAACAAGGCACAATCAACGCAAGGCTCTATATACTACAAACCAATTCCCGTTGAACTCGCGAAAGGAAATCTAAGGAATCATATCTCATACAGAAGTTTAAGTGCCTGCACCCAACGGGAATTAATTTGGCAGGTGGCAACTTTGAATGTTGAAAAGCGGTAAATTAAATCTGAAATTCTCATATGATCAACCTACGCGCCTACGTGCTGTCTCGTGTCCCTTCTTCGTGTGTTGTTTTATTCGCCGCCGTCTTTGTAACTATACACAAAACTCATTATGCCACCAGCTAACCTTAATTCTTAACCTCACCTATTCCTCCATCTCGAAATTTTTTTTTTCCTTTCTACTAGTCAATTTATTATACTCTTTCATGTTTTTACGTTTATGTAAACTGTACGACGCCCTTTTCCCATGTACACCGGCCCCCACCCGCTTCAGCGCACGTCACCCTCCTATTTGTTATTCCGGTTTCGGTTCCCGCCTCCTATTTTTTTGTCTGCTTTCTATTATATGTTTTTTGAAACACCCTGACCAACACATTCAGAAGTCACAGACGTCATTATACCTTTTCAGCGCCTACGCCACACAGGGTATCGCCATTTCTGTATACTGCCGTAACGACACCTACGTTGAGCTACTGGGGCTAACGGCCCTTGAAAGATCATGCCGCCGCCTTTCAGAGACGCCATACATTGCCTCTCATACTCCTTGTCGCCATCTTAACTACTTCAAAATTACTCGGCGCATTGCTGCCCTGCAACTCAAGTCGTGCTTTCAACTCAGGGTTTTTTCTTTGCCTGTTATGTTACTTGCGCACTGACCGCTTAACCGGCCCTTCCAATGCCGCAAGAACATGCCGCCAACGACACCTCTGAATGCTCCCTAACCTCTCGCTTCCACAACGTCCTCCCATGCCCCCATCTTTTTTTTTCTCCCCCCCCCCCTGTACTTTTTCTCTCCTTTTCTTTCTTTTCTTTTCTCCCCGCCTTCCGAGTCCCCCGCTCTTGTCCCGTCGTCTTGGGAACGGCGCTCACAGATGTCGGACGACAGCGCTCATTACCTCTGAAGCCTCTCCCTTTATAACCAGCCGCCACCGACGAAGAACGCACGTGACGTCACGGCACTGACCCTTTAAAGCTAACATGCCGAGGATGCCGAGATACCTTCGACGAAGATAGGTCCTCCTATCGATACGTTGGCCAGCTGTTCTTAGCCATCTTGTCCCTGTTTACAAACCTCATGTTAGCTGGTATCTCGACATTAATGTTTGCCTGCTTTAAGTGCTTAACAGATGCAGTTTGCAGAACTGCGTTACTTGCTTTTATTGCAATTTCACGGATTGTTAAACTTCGTTCTTCTGTTGAATTTACGGATTCACGGTTATGTGTAATAAAATTATCCCTTTAAATGAGAAATCTGAGACAATTCCATAACAAGTTAGTATGACGGATGTTTCGTGAAAGCATTTCTGCGTTTTACATATAATCCATTAGGAAAATTGGAGTTGGCCCTGTGCTGATGTTTTCTCATATGCAGTAGTGTTGGGTGCATAGCTTAGGCCGGCGACCCGCCATGGTTGATTAGGGGATTTCCTGTTGCGCTGCTAAGCACGAGTTCGCGTGATCAAGTCCCGGCCACGGTGGCCGCATTTCGACGGGGCGAAATGCAAGAAAACACTCGTGTAGTAGATTTAGGTGCACGTTAAAGTGCCCCAGGTAGCCAAATTATTTCAGAGTTGCCTACTACAGCGTGTCTCATAACCAGATCGTGGTTTTATCGCATAAACCCCCCTAATTTTTTGTTTAGTACCGCTAACCTTGCTCAAGAACGCCCCAAAAAACGTCTTGGTAGCGCTTCTAAACTTTGAAGTTACTAAGGCGGAATAAGCAAAGCGTCGCACTAGGTCCTGGAGCAGCACGACAAGCTCAGGAAAAAGGAGAGGTGTGATCAGGAAAGCGTCTACCAAAAAAGAAGAAAAACTAATGAACAGCAACAACAAATATAAGTCTTTCTCCAAACCTACATCAGTATTCACAAGCAAAGATTACTTCTTTTTAAAATGCAACTGTCATCATGACAGCAAATATTGCTTCGCATCTGTTAATATTTTAAACACTTGCTTAATTTGTAGGAACGTCGTTAAAATCTTTCAGACGAGCGCATATTTTGCTTGATATAGGAAATACAATGGTTCTTTTTATTGTTTGGTATCATATCTAAAAGCGCAGCGCTTGCGGTCGACACACTTGACTAGATTTTTTTCAAACTTCTTTTGATATTTATTCAATTCCGTCGCACTGTACTTTATACTTTGTTATCTTAAAGGCCCCCAGGATTGGAGGTATTACGGAAGGGGTGGGTAGCTAATAAAATAAATTATATACACAAGGGAAAGATGTTTAGGTACAAGTTTGCTCGCTGGTAAATATGTGAATTATGCAGTTCAAAAACCAGGATGGGCAGGTGATTGCGGCGATGTCGTGTGGAAGGCCATTCCAGTCCGAGGCTGAACGTGGGAAGAATGATGAGGCAAAAGTGGTAGTGTGCGCACGTGGACGGGCGACACGAAGGGGATGACCAATGCGGAGTGAAATGCGTGCAGGAGGACTGATGTAGGGTGGATGATGAAGCGAGCTGTAAAAGAACCTATGAAATAAGTGCATAGTTGCGATACGACGCCGACAAACCAGGGTTGTTAAGCCGGATTCGGCTTTTAACGATGATATACTGACATTATATGAATTGTATGAATGAAAGAATCTTGTTTCACCGTTCTATACTGATTCTAGACAGTTTGTTAGATATTTTGGTTAGGGCTCCAGATGGCAGAGGCATATTCCAGCTTAGAGCGTACGAGTGACTTGTATGCAAGCAATTTTAGGTTTGCTGGCGCTAGACGTAGATGACGTTTTAGAAAACCAAGGCTCCTGTTAGCAGATGATATCACTCTTGTGACATGCGCGTTCCAGGTTAGATCGTTAGACAACGTTACGCCTAGGTATTTGTAAGACTGTGTTAATGCTATCGTGACGTTTGAGATTGTATAAGGGAATAGGAAAGGATTACGTTTTCGATGAAATGACATGAGTTTGCATTTATCGGGGTTTTCTTCCATGAGCCATTGGTTACACCAGTCCTGGACGCAAGTTAAATCACTTTGGAGAGTTAGTTGATCAGAGGGGTTACTGATTGTGCGATATATAACACAGTCATCGGCAAAGATACGAACGTTAAAGGAGATATGTGCTGGTAGATCGTTATTGTATATTAAAATAGAAGGGGACCAAGGACTGACCCTTGCGGGACGCCTGATGTTACTGAAAGAGACCTTGAGGCTTGATTATTAATGTGAACAAATTGGGTACGGTTTGCAAGAAATTTTATCCACTGCAGTACGTTATGATGCAAGTTCAACCAAGAAAGTTTTATTAGCAAGCGCTTGTGAGGAACCTTGTCGAAGGCTTTCGCGAAATCTAGAAAGATTGAGTCAGTTTGAAGGTTAGAATCATGGGCAATGTGCAGGTCATGGACAAAAATAGCTAATTGTGTTTCACAAGATAGGTTCTTAAGGAAGCCGCGTTGAGAAGGATGAAATAAATTAATAGAGGCAAGAAAGTTCATTATGCAAGAATAGATTACATGTTCCATGATTTTGCATGGCACACTTGTTAAAAAGATGGGGCGATAATTAAGGCGCGATTCTTTGTTAGCTGATTTGAAGACCGGAACGACCTTCCCCACCTTCCTATCGCTGGGTATGCTACCTGTAGAGAGTGATTGTGTTGTGACGAAGAAGATCGGCAGGCTGAAAAGCCCCGTTGCCATCGCGTGGCTCGTACCCAGTTCGTTCGCTGGCTGCGGCCTACCTGCTGTCGCCGCGTTGGTCGCTGATTCTCTACGACCCGAATAAACCCCCTTTACAATTGGTGGAGCTGCTGAGTAACACCAAAATTCTGGAACTTCCCAACCGGACACTGCAGCCTGTCTTCATTATGCCGGAAGAAGGACCACCGCAACCACAACGCGCGGCCCCGGTGACTACCGTGGTCTGCCCCGGCCAATTGCGTCAAGGCGACCCACCCATTTTCAGCGGTACCGAGGACCATGACGTAGAAGACTGGCTCGCTGACTACGACCGGGTGAGCATAAACAACCACTGGGACTACACCAAAAAACTGAATTACGTATCGTTTTATTTCAGCGGTGTCGCTAGCATGTGGCACCGCAACGATGAACGTGATCTCACGACGTGGGCAGCCTTCAAAACTAACGTGACGGAGGTATTCGGGCGTCCCACCGTTCGCAAGCTTCGCGCCGAGCAACGTTTGCGCAGTCGTGCGCAACAGTGCGGGAGACATTTACAAGTTATATAGGAGATGTTGTCGACCTCTGCAACCGCGTTGACGTCACAATGGCTGATGCCGAGAAGATGCGCCATATCTTAAAAGGCATTGAAGACGACGCCTTCCAGATGCTGTTGGCGAAAAATCCGGCGACAGTCTCTGAACTCGTCAGCCTCTGCCAAAGCTTCGACGAACTCCGCAAACAACACATAGCCACCCGCCAATCTCTTCCTCAGGCGACTTCAATGTCGAGCTTGGCTGTTTCCCTGGATAACACGTCGCTACTGCTACAGATCAAGGAGTTCGTCCGTGAAGAGGTGGCTCGTCAGCTTTCTCTGATTCCCCTTACACTCGGCCAGTCGAATTCTCCGTTGGCGCCCGCTCTCCAATCAGTCATCAAGGAGAAGGTAGCCGACCACATTCCACCTTCTCTCCAGAAGACTCCGGTTGCCGCTCTCCTGACGTACGCCGAAGTCGCTTCGAGGACTGCACCACAGATCTACGGTCCCCTTCGCCTGCCTTTGCGCCCGCCCGTATCCGCTCCAGTGCGGCCACTGGTGCAGTATGCACGACCTCAAGATCATTGGCACACGGAAGACAATCGCCCGATTTGTTTTTATTGGGGCCGTGCTGGACACGTGGCACGTCGCTGTCGCCTGCTTACACCGAACGTCCCCAACAATGTGCGTCCATATGCGCCACGTTTCCAACAACGCCGCTGCTATTCGGACACCTTTGAATCTCCTCCTGCCGTCGACACCGCATTTTCAGCCACCATCGCCGTTCACCTTCTCCTCGCCGCCGGTCCCTTTCCCCCATGCGCCGGCGGCGGAGCCTTTTGCGCCAGGAAAACTAAATATCGCAGTTTAGGAGGCGAGAACTGCGGTACCAGCAAAATGTATAAGGGCTCACACTTCCCCGAAAACGTTATTGAATTCACAATAGAAGGAACATTGATGCTAGCACTTGTCGACACCGGCGATGCACTTTCAGCGATAGATGCCCGTATTTGCCGCAAGATATGAAAAGTCACGACGCCGCTTTCTGGACTGTCTCTTCGAGCTGCCAACGCGCAGCACGTCGAGCCATCCGGCGCCTGCAATGCTCGTGTCGCAATTCAGGAGGTCCTCTATATCATTGAATTCATCGTGTTGCCATCATGTTCAGACGACGTCATAACCGGTTGGGACTTTCTCTCCACACATCATGCGATCATTGACTGCGCCCACACCGAAATCGAGCTGTTCCAGTTTTCGACCGATATTATCACTGACCATAAGGACCGTTGTCGCAAAATCTCTGTTTCAGAAGACGCCGTTATACCTGCCTGGTCTTCCACTCTTGCCAGTATCTCTTGTTACTATGTAGATGACGGCACAGTACTCTTCGCTCCGCAACTCTTAGTTCGCCGCCGTTCACTACCACTGCCGTTGGCCGTCCTCGAGTTCAAAGCTGGGGCCTCTCTCATGTTCGTCTCAAACCCATCGGCTGAACCAATTACTTTACGCTGCCGTGAAAGCCTTGGCAGAGCAGAGCCACTGACCCCATCTTCAATATTTGACACGATGGACGACTCCACTTATATTGCTGCTCTCGAGGCATCGCGTCCTCAGTCACTGCCGCGTTCTTTTACGCCAGCTATTGCCAGTGACCTTGCGACGACGCAGCGCGACGAACTTCTTCGCTTGCTCCAAGGCTTCTCTTCCTTTTTTGACTGCCAAGCAACATCACTCGGCCGCACAACGACGCTTTCGAACACTATCGACACTGGGAGCCATGCACCAACTCGACAGCGTCCCTACCGAGTATCGGCGACTGAAAGACGCGTTGTCAATGACCAGGTGAACGATATGCTCAATCGCGGTGTCATCCAGCCTTCTTGTAGTCCTTGGGCATCACCAGTCGTCCTAGTTAAAAAAAAAGGACGGCACCATACGATTTTGCGTCGATTATCGAAGGCTTAACAAGATTACCCGAAAGGATGTATACCCGTTGCCACATATTGACGACGCACTTGACTGTTTGCAAGGAACGGAGTTTTTTTCCTCCTTGGATCTCCGCTCTGGCAGGTGCCCATGGCTCACGTTGACTGTTCTAAAACCGCGTTTGTAACACCAGATGGTTTGTATGAATTCACTGTAATGCCGTTCGCTGTGCAATGCGCCCGCCACCTTCGAACGCATGATGGATGGCATCCTACGCGGCCTGACGTGGCATACTTGTGTGCTACCTCGACGACGTTGTAGTCTTTTCCCCTGATTTTCCGACCCATCTTCGGCGTTTACATCAAGTTTCGAGCTGTCTCCGGAATGCTGGTCTCCAGCCTAACTTAAGAAAGTGCCGATTTGCAGCTCGAAAACTGACTATATTAGGCCACGTTGTCTCCAAAGATGGAATTCTTGCTCATCCTGATAAACTTCGCGCCGTATCCGAATTTCCGAAGCCCACTAACTTGAAAGCACTACGAAGCTTCATTAGCCTATGCTCCTATTTTCGACGTTTCGTTCGCAATTTCGCTACTGTGATCGCACCACTTAGCCAACTTCTCCAAAGCGAAAATGAACTATCTGCTTGGTCGGAAGCCTCTGATAATGCCTTTACGACTCTTCATCACCTACTCACGTCTCCGCCAGTTTTGCGCCATTTTGACCCAAGCGCACCTGCAGAACTTCACACAGGCGCCAGTGGTGTCCGCCTTGGTGCCGTGCTGGCACAACGCAAGCACACTAATGCCGAACGCGTAGTGGCTTATGCCAGTCGTACGCTCACGAAACCTGAGGCCAATTACTCAGTCAGAGAAAAAGTGTGCCTGGCTATTGTATAGGCTCTTCAAAAATTTCATCCATATCTCTGCGGTCAATGCTTTGACGTGGTGACGGATCATCACGCTCTTTGCTGGTTGTCCAACCTAAAAGACCCATCGGGCCACCTCGCTCGGTGGGCCCTCCAAATCCAGGAATATGATATCCGTGCCGTCTATCGCTCTGGACGCAAACACTCTGACGCCGATGCCCTCTCGCGCTCCCCAGTTCCTTCAGACAGCAGCACTTCTACCTACTGACATGACATCTCACTGCTTGACATCCTGGACATGGCACCGGAGCAACGAAAAGACCCATGGATCGTCATGATATTCGACATTTTGTCAAATCCTCCGGCAACTTCGGCACCTCGAGCGTTACGCCGACAGGCGCAGCATTTCACAATCCGCGACGGACTTTTATACCACCGCAACTATCACAATGACGGCCGCAAATGGCTCTTAGTAGTGCCTCGCCACCTACGACAAGAGTTCTGCTCCGCTTTTCATTCTGACCCGCAGTGTGGTCACGGCGGAGTGTAAAAACCTACACACGGCTTCGCCTACGATATTATTGGCGAGGCATGTACAACTTCGTCCACAAATACGTACGCTCCTGCATTGCCTGCCAGCGACGCAAATGTGGCCCGCATCTCTCCACCGCACCTCTCCAACCACTTCCCTGTCCAGCTCAGCCATTTGACCGTGTCGGCATTGATATATACGGGCCACTTCCATGTACTGGCGCTGGCAACCTATGGATTGTTGTCGCCGTAGATCATTCGACACTGTATGCTGAAACCGCCACCTTACCTGCCGCATCAGCAAAAGACATCCCCTCGTTCATCCTAAACAACTTCGTTCTTCGCCATGGCGCCCCTCGTGAACTGTTGAGCGATCGGGGCCGCGTATTCCTCTCGGACGTCCTGCAGTCACTCCTATCTGAATGCCAAATTATTCACCGCACTACTACTGCTTATCATCTACAGACCGATGGCTTAACAGAACGATTCAACAGAACTCTTGGTGACATGCTATCAATGTATGTTGCATCTGACCACTCCAGCTGGGATCTTGAACTTCCGTTCGTCACTTACGGATATAACACTGCCTCTCAAGCCACTACCGGATTCTCACTATTCTTTCTGCTTTACGGCCGCCATCGCTCCAGCACCATTGATACTGTTCTCCCGTACTGGCCGGACCCTGCTGAATGCTCACCTGTTTCTGCGATTGCTCAGCACGCCGAGAAATGCCCACAACTGGCTCGTTCTTTAACGTCTGCTCAACAGTGCCGCCAAAAAGAGCGCCATGACCTCAATCCTCCCCTTTACCCCTTCCCCGTCGACTCACTCGCGTGGCTTTGGGTCCCGCCTGTTGCGGCTCCTGGCCGTTCGTCCAAGCTCCTCCTGAAGTACCACGGGCCCTACCGCGTAGTTGCACAAACATCACCATTGAACTACGTGGTCGAACTCGTATCGCCATCTCCCGATCTGCGTCGTCGGGGGCGAGAGACTGTGCACATTGACTGGCTGAAGCAGTATTACGATCCGCCCACCTCTTCCTAGGTCGCCAGGATGGCTACTCTTCAATTCCGGGGGTGATTGTGACGAAGAAGATCGGCAGGCTGAAAAGCCCCGTTGCCATCGCGTGGCTCGTACCCAGTTCGTTAGCTGGCTGCGCCCTACCTGCTGCTGGCGCGTTGGTCGCTGCTTCTCTACGACCCGAATAAACCCCCTTTAAAGTGTGAACAATAATGATAAGTACACTGAAGAAGCATGTGGAATGTTTTTAAGAGTTTGCTGGTGATTTCGTTAGTACCTGCAGAAGATGACATCTTAATATTTTTAATGATACCGGTGATGCCGTGTGGAGCGAATGTGACTGGTGGCATGAGCGATCATCTTTGGGCAGTTGGGACATACGTTCGCATATTAGTTTCGTTTGTGAAGACGGATGAAAATGGAGTGTTAAATATATTTACACACTCAACGTCACTCATTTCCTCGCCAATACTTCGGGGGACGATGCTCCGTTAAACTGTCAAAATGCAGATCTTGTTCCTCACTCTAAAATTTTGCCGTTGGAAACGTAGTAATGATTTCATTTAACAAAGTTGGAATTGTCACAATGTACTCGCTCTTTTGTGACCCACGCTTTAGCAGCATGCAAAATACCCACGAACGTTGTGCCCAATTTGATAGATAGACAGGCGAATCTAGTAAGATTGCGCGCGTAATGATAACCGTATTATACCAACGCAATGCTCGAGGATACGACGGCATCGAAGGACGAGCCTAGGTCGAGTTTGGAGATGGAGTCGAGAACGAACTCGTGCCGGATGTTATCGAAGGCCTCCTCCAGGTCGAAACCAACGATGGCTCTCGTGTCCCGAGTGCAGCGTTCCAGGATTTGCATCCTGATAAGCTTCATGGCGTCCTGGGCGGAGAGGCCTCACCTGGAAACTATCATGTTGTGAGCCAAAAGGTCGTTGGTCTCTATATACTCAGTAATTCTGTTGTGGATGGCGTGCTCGCCCACTTTCCCTACACATGACGTCAGGGAGATGGAGCGGAGATGTCATAGAACAGTGGTTTACCGGGCTTTGGGATGAGCATGGTCTTCGCCAACTTCCATTGTTCCAGTACAATTCCCTACTCCCAAATGCGATTTATCTCATCTGTTAGCAACTTGATCGATTCGTTCTCTAGGTTTCTAAGAGCCTTGTTGTTAATGTGATCTGGACCGGGTGCCGATTTACCATTGAGGTCGTATTGGACGCGGCGGATTTCACTTACTTTCAAAGGCTCGTCCAGCGCGGAGTTCGGCTTCCCTTTGTATACAGGGTGTGTCGCCTCATCGGCCACATTTTTGAGCGGCAGGTACTTCTTAGCTAGCACCTCCGGCACTTCCTCTTCCGAAGATGACTTTCTGGCTTAGTGGATCGCTTTAACGAGGACACTTCTCTGGTTTAACTTGGTGCCGGAGTCGTCGAGCAAGTGTTGCGAAGATTCCAATAAAAATTTTGCTGGTTGGTTTTGTTTCCAGTAATGAATCCAACATAACTAGTCCTATTTACAGACATGAATACCTTCCAAGTCTTGAAGAGTGGCTTGCCTCGCGGCCAGTCAAGTAGTGGCCGGCAGACTAGTTTCGCCAAGACGGGATTCTCGACAAGAACGACGCCTGGCCGGAGACCACCAGCGTCTTCGGCAGCGAACAGCGTCAGGAGGAAATAGCAGCCGTGTGGCATTCAGGCCGGATTTTCGATCGCATTCTCCACATAAGCGAAGAGCTCCCGGGCTCTCATTGTTTCCATCGATCTTCTTTTTTATCGCGTTTAATCCCTCGTTTATTAACTAATACGTATTTGTTTTGGTGTAATGTCCTAAGTATGTCTGCCGCGTTAGTTGCCATCTGTACTTATTAATTTGCTCATAATTTTTACGTTTTATCATTCGCAAATGTACACGCGGTGTGCTTTGTTATACATTTCGTGGGACAGTTTCTTTTTCAGCGAAGCTCTATATTGCTAAGTTCAGGAAAAATATGCTTGCGTCTATCGAACCATGTAGATTGAGAATTTCTCCCCACACGTTCACGGCACAGCCGCCGCTTCTCAGACCACCTGTGCGCTGGCGGCGCTCCTTTGCTCCCCATTGGATCGACTGAAAAGAATAATAAAACGTCACAGTCGACCCAGGAATCGCAGTGCTTCGCTCTATCCTGTGTGCATGAGCCCTTGCGCAAAGGAGGGGGGTGGTAGGAGAAAGAAGAAAGGGAGGTTGCGAGCTGTCGATTGTTATTTCGATCTCTTGTTCGTCGCGGGAAAGGATGCGAAAGGGCACCTACACTTGGGCAAGCGAGCATCACCATAGCGGGGTTATCAGGTGTTGCACTTTGGACTTGCTATTGGCAGCATCAGCGTAGTTTGCTCTGAGGAAGAAGAACGTGCCCTCAAAGAGTGACAACGAGAGCAAAAGCACGAATGGTCGCGAAAGCGACGAGAAGCCGCTATGGTCAAACGCGCAGCAGTTGATGGGTTGGGACCATGGGGTATGTGCCGTGCAGACGGAAGATGGGGCCGTCGTAGCGATGGTCGGCGTCCCTACAGCTGTGTCTAAAGGAGACATCACGACCTTTCGAATAGACGCCTTTGGTTGGATCTCATCCATCGAAGACAAGTCCGTCGTCCTAGTGGAAGACTTTCACGTCGGCCTAGTGCCCCCCCCCTCCCCCCCACGGCAAGTGGATTGTATCCTTTCTGTTCGAGCGACGTAGAATTGAGTGCAGGCCATGCGTTACCGGTCCTGTATATATTTATTCTTTGGCAAGAACGTCTCTATCATAGCAGTACACCCGATCGCGGTGTACTACAGCGGCCACAGAGGTATGGTCAGTGTGGTAAGGAATGAGACAAAATAAAAATGATAGCAACCACGAAGTTGCGTGTGTCTTTACTCAATCAATACAGTAATAAAGATGTAGGTCAATGTAGTTGCCAGTTTAGTCATCCCAATACAGCTTCACTGGTTATTCTTCTCAGAAGGGAAGGGCACACAATTCTTCGTCGTGGCTTTAGGAATAATTTCGCGTGTGTGTGTTTAGTTTTTATGGTTTACTGTTGCGTAAGCCCCTTTTAATTATACTTCTACGTGTTTCTCGCATCCTCGCGTCTCATGCCCTTGGTCTGCAGTTCAACAGGCGTAGATCTATAAGCGATCAGCCATCGAATCTCCATTTAGACTGGGTTAGCACTAGAAAAGGCATCGCTTAATCAGTCCGAAGATGAGTGTCGCCTAGCGAAACTGCAACGCATGACAGCATAAGAAGCTCACCATCGGCTTCCCTCTTTCAGGATTTATTCAACGGCAGTTATTGATGTCGTATCCCTCGGCGTGAAAATCCGGTGGTATGTCCAGTCGCGTACCAGGGAGTGGCACACCGGGCACGTGCCCTCACCTCCCTCAAAACTTCTGAACTTCTTTGTTAGTATAGACCCTTCTCGATACCCCTTCCTTTTCTTCTCTTTCCCCGTTAAAGTGGGAGTGCCCCCCCCCTCCCGCTCAAAACAGATTTGTGGCTATGCCACTGAGTCTGTCCCCTCGTGTGAATCCAGTCTTACGCGCATGCGGTGTGGGTTTTAGCCCAATCATCTCCGCTCCACAGAGTGCAGCAAGCACACTGCCATCTTTTTACATCGGGTTATTAAAAAGACTGTGAATGCACTTAAAGAAAACCCCCTTTTGCGAACACTCACCGAGTTTCGTGACCCTGGCTGCCGGGTTGTGCGGTTTTGCGGAACCTTGGACCCACAGCACAGCAGCACGAGTTTGGTTTAGAACTAGGGCTGAGAAAAACTGATACGGATCCACTCATCCAAGCAGGTGCTGACAATACAGCGGGCCTATCTGCCCGCAAAACGGGAATGAAGAATACGCGCAGTCCGACCATGGAAGAAAATAGGAAACAAAAAAGGGAAACCAATGCAACAGAGTTTTATAAGACGCGTTTGATGAGGAGAAGCAGTGAGAACACGATCTCGTCGCACACGTGCACGCAAACACGCGAATTATTTTTTCGACTTTACCATCTTTCTTGGTATACGTTTATTGTTGTGTTTACATAAATATTTGCTCATCCTCGTTTCTCACTCTCCCAGCTTCAGGAAACCTGTATATTCGTACTCTCATTCCTAGCCGAACATCTCTTGATGAAACTAAGATATTTTCTGTTTGTTTCTTCTCTCTGTCTTTTCCTTTCTTTCTGCAAGATAGATTAACATGTCTTGTATTTCCTGTTTTGCGGTAACAAGAGCTTACAGTAGTGTCAGCGCCTGCATGGATGTGTGAATTCATTTCTATTTCTTTCAGCCCTAATTCTAAAACAGCAGCAGCAACCCTACCGGTTTCCTTTTTATGGAATGTAATCACATCTTTTTATATTGTACTTTTTCAGCTTGTTTGATCAATTCGACTTCAGCTTACCCGGCACACCCGCTTATTATCCTCGTCCTCACGCATTGAGGATGCAGAAGAGTGAGCTTCATGTACATAAACGCTGCTATGGATAACATTTGCTGACCTGGCAAAATAAAGGACTCTTTGTTAAAACATTGGCTTCAGCGACATTCCTTTTTCCGCAAATATTGTTCACTTAGAATCTTCAACTTTCTCTGAAACGTATTGTTTTGGATTTTGACTGTAGTAATATGTGTGGGAATCGCGGAAGTGCAAGCGTGCGCTATTAGGCAGTCGCATTAGCGACACATGCAGTGTGGTTTACTAGAATGACGAAAAAATTTGTACTTTTGTCCTTGAAAGCAATGGGAAGGTTCAAAGCAGTCTGCAATAAAACTGCGACTTGGGCGAGTTGGTAATGCTTCATGTTGAAGTAGCTTGCCAAAACGAGGGCGAATACAGCAAGTGACACACACCACAGCGCTTGTGGTGTGTTTTGGGGAATGTTTCATTTCAACGTTTAGCGTAGCGCTGAAGGCGTCTTGGAAGGCTAGAATGATGAGTTGCACCACCACTGGCGTATACTGATTATGCACGACGCCAGAACGAAGAAAAACCGACACCGTTTGTCAGCACCCCCCGAAGAAAGTATTAGAGTTGTCCTGACGCTCACTGTCATGCATGACATAGAAATGCATGAATGCTGGTGTCGGGGCGCGATCGGAGATCGTTGTTCGAAACGTGCTTTCAGTTCGCGTTCAGTTTTACCTGTGAGTGGCCTAGGCCAATCGCGTGATGTAAAATTGAACGCAAACCGGCCAATCACGTGAGGCGAAAGCGAACGCAAACTGAACGCATGTTTCGAGCAACGGTCTCCGATCGCGCACTCGGAGCACTGCCCTGGCTCCGGCAGAGGCGACTGAGCGCCGCGTGAGCGTGCATACAGTTCGGTTTGCCGCTTTCGCAGCCGAAAACGCTACGCGCCTCTGTAGATCTAACTCTTGATGTGCATCCCACGCATGTGCATAAGTACTATGACGGCACGACAAAGGCGGAGGCCTAGGCGCGCCTACACGCGCCTCCAGCGTCCTCACAATTGCTGTAGCAATAGAAAGGCTTACCGATACGGCTAAGGAAAAACAAGCGTTAATCAGTTTTGCGAGCGACGCTACACGCCTTTCTACAGTGAAGCTGCTAGCCTCTCGGATGTCAGCATTCTTGTGTCCGCTTTCGTTAGCAAAAATGTGGGCCGATCTCGGCGGTTGTGTAGGCCAGGAGCAGTGCCTCGTACACCCGTAAGGCAGAGGCTACAAGCCCTCAGCAAAGTGAAGCCAACAGCGTATGCATTCTCTGGAATCACGCCTAGAACATACTGAACCACACGGGTTCAATAAAAAACGAGCACAAGGAAAGCATGAGAACCACATAATTTCAAATAAGGCGCTGATGACAATACGAAGCACGTAGCGCTCCCCGCTTGCGTTTCCCGGTAAAGATTGCTGTTGCGCCAGCTGCCGCGTCGACGGCAGCTTGCCACGTCCCTAGCCTTTCGTATATAAAAGAGCCCGCCTAGCAACCGATTTCCGGCTATGGGCGGCGGCGCAATGTCAAAATTACCAGTAATCTCATTTCTATAAATTAGCATTACTACAGTAAAGCAATAAAGAACTGCATACGCCCCGCAGCTGTAGTCGTGGTTTTCAAGAGCTTCGCTCGACATCCTTATGTGCAGAGCCGGGATGGTGAATCAGCTTTTTTTCACAAGGGCCAAAAAAAGAAAAAGAAAGGTCCCACACGACAGGTGCACTAAAGTGAAGGATAAGGGGATCCAAAGTCCCGTTTTTTTTTTATATTTACAACGCCATCACGGGAAGAGACAGTGCAGTGAAGAATAGCACAGGTGCATATTTCCCGTTGTTATTATTGAAATGACAAATAAAAATGGTCAAGCTCCAGGTATATATGCGTGACATCGGTGGAATAACTTCACTTTCATGTATCGCAACATTGCTCCATCAGTGCACGCTCTGCTTCCCACCTTGTTGTCTTCGCTTCTTTCGCCGCAATCGGCTGCTTTTGGAAGCAAACTTCTTCACTTTTCTGTAAGCGACTTCAATTTTCAGTGACCAGGTTGCTCTTTCTTGCCTATTGTCCCGCTTGTACATTCTAGAACCTACATAGCTTGACGTTCTTTTTCTGAGAGACTGGCCAAGAATGTTCACATACCGGGTGCTGCATGCCCATTTGCACATACCCGGTGGTCTGAGTTGTGCATTGAGGCACATATCCAGTGGCACACATGTGCAATGACCTAAGGTGTGTAATCGGCAAGACAGCAACCGTCAGCATCCGCAATATGGATGGAAGAGGCAAGTGAATTTCTTCGCATTCATAAGGACAGGGAAATCACAATGCAGGAACCGGCAACTTGCCGCATGTATAAACTGCGTCTTCAGCTTTAGCATTACGCGTGCGATCAGAATCAGAATCAGAATCAGTTCTCAGAACGAGATCAGTTCTCGGGGCGGCTTTTGTACGTCCACTTCTATATCTCTGTATACTAAATATATCTCGCCGTGGAGGTGTACGCAACGCCAATCATGGCCATGGTGGGGGAGGGATGCGGTAGCGCGCGTGTAGTCCTGGAGGTGCATGGGTTTCTCCAGAGAGATGAAATTAAGGTGGGTGAACATATTTAGGGGGATCTAGAGGGCAGACGCAAAGCGGTAGTGATTTATATTTCTTCAACTTTGTTGTTGATGTGCTGCGTGGGAATATCCGCGTTGATGACTATACTGCATTCATAGCAATGGTTGGAAAATAGGGTGAAGGCGGGAGATGGAAATTCAAGACGATGAGAAAAATGAGAACAAGGCGAAAGTATGAGCGAACGTTTCCACAAGTGGACTTTCTTTTTCTTGGCGACATATGCTTTCCTACTGTGTATATACTGTGCCGAGGAAAGCTTATGTCGCACTGAAAGAGGCAAGTCCACTTTTCGAAGCGCTAGCTCCCGCTTTCGTCTTGTTCTCGTTTGCTCATTGCCATAACAATGATTGAGAACGATAGCTTTAACATTATTAAAGTCGTTAGCAACAGCGTTTTAGGGACCTCTCGTTCTTAGAACCATAATTGGCGCACGATTCTAAGCCATTAATGTAAAGGGTTTAGAGCTGATTAAACTTTGTGCACGACGGCTCCTTTGGAGCTTACTAACATACATAAGTGTAGAAAGTACGCAGTAGCCTTTTAAACAGCCGCAGACCGACTAGGAGCGTTTCCGTTGTTTGACAAGTAAAACCCCGAAACATTTTTATAGAAGTTACACTCCGTTGATTATTCCGCCAATCAGCAAGAAGATGTTGACATACGGTGAATGTACCCCAGGTTCACCATGTTCTCGGTATAAGTAGCATAGCCTGGTAAAAATAATTCAGCGTCTGCTAAAATCATATCTCATAACGATTACTTGCCTGCTAAGTAGGCGTTACTCGCCCTTGATTATCGAAAACTTGCTTAAATGACATCACAAGGATTTTTTTTAGCGATTGAGAATCGTGATTGAACCGAAACAGAAGAAACCTTGCCGAAATGTTCAAGCAATAATAGCCCGGTTTTAAGGCATTATTCGGGCTCTCACGCTAGGGGAAAAAATACCTAGCTTGCTTACATCGGTTTAGGACACCATCGAGCAGTGCATGAAGACGGGTTCCTGAAGACGAACGTATTAAACTGAAAACCAGTGAGGCCGTCTAGTTGCGTACTTACGGCATAGATCATTAACGATACGACTGCTGAAACCCTCAGTCTGTACAGACAGAGACCACTTCAATGCCAGGGGGGTACCTAAGATGCTCAAGGGGACCATAAGGCTGTAGAGTTAACAAGCACTAAAGTAAAGCTGGAAGTTCCGCGTCAGTAGGAAGATAGCCCGACACAGAAGCTACTTGTAAGCGCTCTCGAATACGCGCATGCAGGCAGGGCGCCGACAATACTGAAATATAGCATTGAACCTGATCAATACAAAGTATAAAATATAGCTACAGGCAGTTCCAAGTAAAATGCTTAGACAGCGGACGGCACAATAAACTCATCAAATAACATAACAAGGTTGTGATTGAGAATCCTCAGAAATTGCACAGAGGGCGCTTAGGTCTTTATCCGATCGACAATCGTGCGCCCGAAAAAAAAAATCAACATTCGATGGCTGCTAATAAGAGGGCACAACTCTCACCCCCCCTCCCCTCCCATACACAGAGAAACACATCCACAATATTTAAAAAATTCACTGACGATTCCGATACTCCCTAATGTGAACTCGGAGCGAAGCTGCATACGTGTTTTCATTTCGCGATATGTTGTCTGGCGAAGACAATATGTCTCGTGCGACACGCTCAAACGAGTGAAGTGTGGCACGACTGTCTCGCTAATCGAGAGAACGCGACAGGCAGCGCGCGGGTAACGCGTCGCCGCGGTTAGGAGGAGTCACCGCAAACAAACATCCGCTCATGCAGCGCTTTCTTTTGACGTGCTATCCGCATGCCTTATCGATGGTGTGTTCGCTGAACAGACGACGCAGGCTACTCTGGTGTTATTTCGAAGGGATCGTCACCAAAGAAAGTCCCATACACACTAGCGGTAAAACACTAGCGCGTGGTGCGCCGCCAGCATTAAAACGCAGCTGCGGCAGAACGGCCAAACCAACTGGCGGCGAGCCGTTGCGGTATTCACGTGACAGCATGAAAATCTCGCCTCCTCTCTGTAGGCAGGAGATGTCGCGTGCTTTTTCCTTCGTCTGCTGACAGGTCGGCGCTGCGTTTACGTTCTTCTTCATTCGTTCTTAACGCGAGTCATGTCTTACGAAGATGACGACGTCGTTGCCACTGATCATAATCATGTCGGTGTGCTCACTTTTGTTGCGGCATCGCCACGTTGCAAAGTCAAGGAGAATGAGTTACAGGGTGTCGCCTCCACGTTCTTGTATTCACGGTCCATCTTGTCGTCGTACAAAATTAGATATGGCGCACTGTCTCCAAAAACCTTGTGTCGGTTTGGACTTAATGTAACTCTCGAACCATGACAATAGAAACAAGCGAGAACGAGACCACACCCAGCAAATCAAACAAGCGCGAGTGAGAGCTGACGTCAGCATACAATAGTACGAAACGAGCAGTCCAGCTGAGACCAGACACGAGTACGCATCCAGCAAACGCTCGGGTCCGCATGTCACCAGTTTCCAGCCCGTACGTCACCAAAGGGGATGCTCTTACTGGTTTCCGACGTTCACGGCTCGCGTCTTTCATCTCATGCTCTGCGTTCGTTTTTTCATCCTTCGCTATTGTGTTCGTTAGCTCGGTTACGCCGATGCGCACCGCAGGTACAGGCACCTAAAAGCTGCGCTCTAAAAAGTCGCAGTTTCGGCCGAAAGGCGGAGCATCGATTCCAATAGCTAATGGACAGCTATAGTAAGTAAGGATAGTTGTCTTATAGGCCGTATAAAGTTCTAAATATAGACATACTAAGTAAATTAACAAGCATGGTGTCACGCGTGCACAAGCAAACATGAACATATCTCGCTTGATGACCATGGAAACTGGCTTTCAAAGCGCTGGAGTGAGAAAGCACGGTAGCAGCAGGAGCGCGCACCGACCACGCCACACCGAGTAGAACACCTCCTCCCCACCTTCCCCCGTGCCTATGCGGACCTTGTCGCAGTCGCAGATGGCTTTCGAAATACAGAAGCCCGGGCGAGTTCACAAGGGTGCTCGGGCCACCCGGAGAAGAATACGTACTCTCCCCCTCTCCCTCCCCTCCTCCTGGAGCCTCGCAAGCGAAGGAAGACGGTGCGCTTCCTCTCCCTTTTGTGCACCAAATCGAGCCGCCATAGCCGGCTCGCCCTCGCAAGCTTTCAGTCTCATATACAGCATACGGCGCGGCGGCAATTTTATCGCCCTCAAATTTTTACGGAACCTCCCGGCGACGCTGGCGCCAGAATTGTGCTTGGAGTGTCTATACATTTCCTACGGCTATAATATCTTACTTGAAGAATACAAGGTGCTACCGCTTGTTATCCCCCTCGCGAGCACCTGCATTCAGAATTTTCTGGAGTTCTAGCAGCACACGTCACGAATAAGCCACACATTTGTCTATCAACGACTTTCAACAGCTCCTTCTAAAATGCCAAAACAGCAGTTCATAAGTTGTTGCTGCGCTGGCGATGTGACGGTGCGATATTTTCGCGTAGGCATATCAAATGTTAACTGGAAAGCCGCATAAGACTGCAGAGGCACCCACATTTTTAAAAGAAAATTTAGCTGCGCGCGCAGCCGTATGTTTTTTTTTCTACATTTGGAAACAGTAAGAACACCATGGAAAGGCAGCAGAACCGTGGATAGTGCCAACATGGACGCTACAACAAAATTAACCTATTCAAGAGGTTTTCAGAAGGGAAAAATGCTAAAGTCCTCAGAGAGGTTAAGCTGCATAGGAGCTGAAAAAAGGTACAGCGCAAGAGCGAGGACTCTTGCTAGTTTAGCTTGCTTGGCAGCGAGAAAACTAGATCAGATTTTGTCTGGTGACAGAAGAAAAAAAAAACATTTCAATGACGATTTTACAAGAAAGAACATATGTACTTTAACCGTAAATGGTAAATTCTTTTGAGGAAGAAGGCTGGTCAGGCGACCACCACGTTGAAAGAATTCTTTGAAATTCGTGATTTTCAAAACGAAAGATTTGTGTACCACTTATTTAGGAGAGCGCGCGAAGTTGAACACAATTCTGAGGGTAACGATGTCTATGTCTTCGTAGAATCGAATATATAGAGTGGTGCTTTTGAATCGAATAACTATAAAACACCTAAACAATATACTACTGTCTATGTTGTGGTATTTAGCAAAAGGTATATACAATAGAATCAGCTCAAGTTTTAAGTCTCTACACAGTGGCGTTTCGCAAGGAACCAGCGCTTGTATATGCTACCTCAGCAGTACATCTTTGGACCCTGTGAATTCTTATTTAGACCACTTGTAACACCACGTGCACTGGACACACAGAACGTACTATTAACAATGATTACCGCATGCTCAGCTACATACGGCATAACCTTCCCCAATCCACATCTTAAGTCATTGCTCTATAAACCACTAGTTCGTTCTAAACTAGAATTCGCACCAACGATCTGGGATTATTTCTACGAAAACAATATTCCGTCATTAGAATCAGTGCAAAACAATTCAGTTCGTTTCATGTTTTGTAACTGTAACCGAACTGCTACTATTGGGGGCGAGCGTCACCACTGGAAAAGCTGACGCCACCGTCGGCGTGACGTGGCATGAGGGATCACGCGGACACAGTGGCCGCGTCGGATGCTTCGGAAGCGCCGAAGCGAGCTGAAAACGAAAGTTTAAAGTCCCAGCTTGAAGGGGTGAGGCTTTACCGCCTTGGGTGTCTGCTTGACGACATTTTAAAGAACTATAATAAGTAGTGGCTGTTTGGAAGCGCGCAGCATGGTAGGCTACTACTCGGTGCCGCAGCGCCGGACGCACGTAACCGAACATAGCCGCAGGGCAAGGAGCTGCGTGAAGCTTGGGTCGCGAAAATTAGAACCGGCAGACAGCTATCGGCTGCAACTCGGGTATGCAGCAAGCACAGATACGAGGAAGATTTCTGCTACGGCGCCGTCACTGCGATGTTCGGTGAGTAGCAGAAAATGCGTACAGAGAAGATGGCCCGCACCCGCTGCCCGGCTAATGTCTTGATGGTTTGGTCTATGAACTTGTTGGTGTTAGATAGAGGCAAGTTCACTGGAACGGAAAGGGAGCGGTAGGACGCACATTAAAAAAAAGGCATGACATATGGTCATGTTTGTGTTGTGAATAAATGGACTGGATTACGAAAAAGAAACAGAGGGTAATCGCACGCTGAGAACACCGATAAACATGCGGTGCGACGCAACTTGAGAAATATTACTGAAATGTCCAAGAATTTAGAACACCCCCCCCCCCCCCCCGAAAAAGAAAGAAGATTGAATCGTCGCGACGGCACATCACAGTCGCCGTAGGCGTCTAAGTCTCTCTACTGAAATTATTTTTGAACAGTTCTGATAGCATTTACGCAACAATGGTTGCTAGTGTACTGTCAAATGCTCATATGCTGCGGCCTAAAGCTCACGGCGCGTTGCGAAAACGCCCTCACAGCGAAAACAAAACATTGTTCGTGGACATACATGCACACGCGCAGTCGGTAGCTGCGAACCCTTGCGATCACTGCATCGAGGCTTCATATTGTTATGCCTAATTCGGTTATACAGACAGCCCACTATAAGAACATATTTCACATAGTTTGCTCCCAGCGTTTGCCTACCATTCTCGCAAGAAGCCGGTTCAGGAGACTCCATCGCAGTGGCATGCACTGTACGTATTCGGTAAAGAGATTATGTGTGTAAATGATTCTGTGCTTTCAGTTTGCCCAAGATTATTATATCGACAGTCAAGAACTTCCCTAATTTTGGGAGTACTTACGTAAATCTCCAGGAGGGCTGCGGCGTGGTGTTTCTATTGAGCGCCGTAAGCAAAACCTATGAGGAGTTCGCCGCGTGATCCCTCATATTACGCAAGGCCGGCGCTTCCGACAGACGGCGACTCCGTAAGTCAGCGCCCCCAATAGCTTCCATGAAAGCCAGCCTCTCCCTTCCTTCTCTAGATATCGCCGTAAACTTTCACGGCTTGCTTATTTCATCAGCTATACCATCACACCACCCTTCATGATGCCATAATTGCTCGTACCGAATACGTGTCACACCGCTTAGATCATCAGAAGAAAGGTAGAATTGAACCACGCAAGCTTAAGTATATTTTTTTTGCCGTTTATTCCGCGCGCTTTCCAGGATTGAAGCCACCTTCCTGCAGGAATCGTGGTCATCTCTAGCAATGAAAATTTTTGCGAAACCTTACCTAGCATTGTATAACTAGGAAGAATTTTAATGTGTAATAACGAGACCCACTGTATTCGGCTTTACTTCTGTGTGTGTTTTGTGCTACCACTCCCTTCAATATGTCGCATGGCCCTGGAGGTACATGAATCAATAAATAAAAATGTCTCAGAAGGCCTATTAAAAGCATGGCCCAGTGAAATAATTATGGTTAAGTGAGTCCAACGTTTTCGGGAAGACTGTGTAGTTCCAAGGGGCGATGCATGGTAAGTACGCCCCAACACCGGGTACGAAGATGAAAGCACCAATCCTGTGCGTCCTCTTCCGCTCAGTGACCGTCGAATGACAGTTCGAATGGAATCAAACGCACTTGGTTTTGGACAGCCACCCGCTCAAAGGATGTTTACTGAAAATTTGAGATATAGAAAGCTTTACGCCAAGACAGTGCCTAGACTAGTGACCTTTGAACAATATTTGCGACAAAAAATGTTTTAATGATTTGAAAACTTCATACGACAGCGATCAATGCTTGCGAAGGGACGTCGCAGACGGCGAAACTTGGATTTACAAGTACGAATGACATCGCACTTACGTCGCAGAGCAAGGAGTGGGAAAAATAAGATGAACCAAGACCAATGTAGCGCGGAAGAGCAAAGTAAAGGTTGTAGTCGTCCTTATCATGCCTTTGACATCCATGACAGTGTACACCATGTGTACACCATGAGTTTGTATTTGATCGTCGACCTACTCGTGCAGGTTTCCGCGTGAATGTCCTGAAGCATGTGATAGGCATCGCAATATTTGTCGAAATGACACTGGATTCTGCACCATGGTAATGCCTCTGCGCACTCTACTTTGATAGCGTGCGAGTTTTTCCCCCCGCATTTCCGTCAATGTGCTGTAATACCCTTCTAACTCGCCTGATTTAGCCCTTTGTCACTTCCTTGACCGCAAGGGCTTAGTAGTCTCGCTTTCCGTTTAATGGCACAGCGATTCTATGGTTAACATTTCCATTTTGACTCTGCCGCCGTGCATAAACAAATTCTATCCTAATGCTAAGGGTAATTTATTCTCCTTACTACCCACAATGCAGCTGCAGGTTTGACATTGATCAACGTAGATTATTGTTAAAAAAAAAGAATTTATGAATTGGAACGTTTCTTACGACGGCGTAGACTGTTACATGTTACATGTCTCGTTTGCAGAAGTGGTTTTGACGTAGCACCTCTCCGGTCTTCAGCAGGGGCCATACAGTGCAAGTTCGCTGCCGCAGTGCGCTATGGATAAATTTACTTACATGAATTGGTATTACGTGTAAAAGCCAAATTAATAAAGCAGCAATAGCGCTTTAGTAGGAGCAGAAGAAACAGTTTAACCCCTAAAAAACGCAGCAAAGCTTAATTGCGTAAGTAGGTATCATATATTGAGTCAGGTTTATCGTGTCTAGATGGAGGTACCAATGCTTGTAACTCAGAGCTTTCAAAAACTAGCTTGCTTTCCTTTCCCTCACTTCCATACCTAAAGCAGGACATTCGTTATAGGTGTTATAACTGAGCTATCATTGGAGCCTAAGGCTTTAAGTGTGGCATTTGACTTTCACTTCATGCTTCGATGCCGATGGTGACGAGTGTTAAGCATATCTAAGGGCTAAAAATAGGAGTCTATTTATCTAATCTTGGCAAACAATGCACAGCCGGCCATTTTTTTTAATAAGCGGTAAAGGAGTCACTGACGTGTACTTTACCTTTTCCCTCTGTCTCGCTGTGCAATCCAACTTCAGTTTGGACAGCGCCGCAGTGCTTCTGTGCATCAGAGCCTTTGTAACCTCCAGTTAACACTCTGAGGCACAAGCCTTGCTTGCAGTAGCCTCGTATCCCGAAGAATCTTCCAGATCCAGCAAGGTACTGAAAAGAAAGTGGCATAATTCTGAAAGCTGTCTAGAAGTAACTGTGGACTAGCAAACTCAAATTAAATGTTACTAGTCGTTCATCGCGGTTCTACAAACATTTAAGGCGCGCAAATAAAGAACATCACAAGTGTCCTTTCTTGCGGATATTTTTTTATATCTAGTAAATTGCGCATTGTTGTGCTAAGCACTGAGACGCCCAGTCAATTCGTACAGTTCGTCTTCTGCATTTCTCACTGTTTTTCTCTTCTCCTTTCTTATGATCATCTTTAAATCATTTCATCTTTAAAAATTATTTTCCTGCACAATAAACGCAATGTGGGTAAAGCTTCAATGAGAGTAATTATAATACAGCAGCACGGGTTATTTTCCGTTTTTCTCACACGTATGTTCTCAGATGATGCAGTTCGCCAAGCTTTCACAATAGCACAGTGGTGTTCCATTTATCAGTTTTGTATCGTTTGTATTAGTTTTGTATCAGTTTCGCGGTGTTGAATAAAAGCACTGACTCCTAGTCATAGCTAAACACCTCTTTGTCATTTTGTTGTTGTTGTCACGGTGGCCTGCTACAGGGCGGGATATTGAGCCATATTCTCTTTAACCTAACTATGGATGGCCTTGCTGAAATATTGCCCAAGACAATTCATCTATCAATGTACGCTGATGATATTCGTCTTTGGTCTTCTGCGGTGACTCGTCTTCAAGTGCGCGCAAGAATTCATCGGGCGGACATCCGAACTTGTTCGTATCTCCGCAAACAAGGCCTTAGTGTGTGCATGTAAAAATGCGTGTTAATCGCGTTTACGCGCAAACCCATGGCACCGTACCCTGTTTCTCTCAATGGCCAGGGTATCAAATACCCGAAGTATCACACTTCTTAGGTGTGAGTATTGACCGGGCCTTTCATGGAGCTTTCACTGCATCTACCTGAAGCAGCGATTAACTTCTATTGTACTATAATGAGGTTCCTGTTCGGAAAAACCTGCGGCAAGTCGGTGCGGTCCATGATGCAGCTGTATAGAGTACTGCTTCTGGTCTTTTTACGGTACAGCTTGCCGATTTTGGCAAACACATGTACAGCAAACATTTGTGCCCTCGAAAGTTTGCAGTACCAGGCTCCACGGACATGTCTTGGACTACCACGATGCGCCTCGACTCACGCAACAACCATGATTGATAGAGACTACTTGGTTCCGACATGTATACCGATTGACAACCTTAGAGCCCACATTCGCCATTTGTCTCTCGTACCCAGTCACTATATTGCTACTTTGCCAGCAAAAAGAACTCAAGCCACATTTTCCAAACATGTTGCCAGACATCAAGTCTATCTTCCGCCGGGGCTTTACACCAGCAGCAAAACCACGGTTATCCCTGTCGTGCCTACAACCGCCACAAGTGCGCCTCACAATTCCGGGAATTACGAAGAAGCCCCGCCATTCAACAGTGGCCCTACGTCAGTTCACACTGTCAATACTGAAGCAAGCATATGAACAAAGGAGGCGCATTTACATCGATGGATGTTTCTCAGCCAGCAGCTCCACAGGCGCTGTTATCATCACCGCCTTACAAGTTACAATTAGTTTCAAATGTACGACAAATCTTAAAAACATCTTATGCCAACGTAGTGAACATTTTTTTCATTCGTATATAGATATACAGCTGAAGACAACCAAATTACATCAAATAAGCACATACCCATACAAAACGGAAAACTCAAATGGAAGATGACATTTTCTTTAACACATTTTTTTTACTGAACCGAGAAAATTTCGTCAGGTAGATCAATAAATGTTTTTGACGCATATTCACATCATCGTGCCTCAGCATACCTATTTGATGAACAAGAAACATTGAAACCCTTGTTGTCGCTCAAAACTCCAGGGGCCACATATTTCGCTCTGAAATGGTCGTTCCAAAAATGACGAAGAACAGCAGCTTGCTTAAATAACGACTGAAATGAAGGAAAACTTAATGCTGAAAATAAATTGTCATCTGACATCTGGCCACAGCTATAGGCAACACTTTTCAATATATTTTTTTATTAAACTGTCAATTCGCGTTTGCCATCGCAATGCGCAGATAGCTAATTAGGTGATTCCGTATCGCAATATGCTGTATGCGAGAGCATGCACTATGGTTTCCTTTACCGATAATGGCATGAAGCCTTTTATATTAAAAAAACAACCAACCGACATTCCTAAGTTTTCCACACAGATATGCCAGATGATGCTGCCGCGACATGCTGCTATCAATAAATAAACCGAGATATCTCACACAGTCTACATATGAACAGGGGTACATGTACATGAAACGCAGTGCTGGTCATGCAAGAATACTGGAATGTTTATTGTTATGGTCTTTAAGTTATTTATAAAGCATATTAATTGTGGCTTCCTGATATTTACATTAATAAAATTTTTCGGAAACCAGTGCATTACACTATGTATTGTATTTTGCAGGGCGCCCACAGGTTTTTCGTAATTTATATGCTTTGTTAATATTACCGTATTGTCAACATACTGATAGATAGTACCTTTAGAATTTACTAGAGGAAGATTGTTTACAAATATATTAAATAAAATATGTGACAAAATGGACCCCTGGGAACACCGGCTGTAAGCTATTCCTTACTACTGACGGTTTCCTTGTCGGCCATAACTGTTTGTGACCTACCACACATGTAGTTTCGCAGCACGTTGTGAAATCGTCCTCTGAATCCTATACAAATAGTTTCGCTTGTGGAATGTTATGATTCACTTTGTCAAAAGCTTTTGCTATGTCTAGAAATGAAGCACAGGTGAATAAGTTGCCTTCAAATGCGCGAATATACTTATCTGAGAATTCTTCTAATAGGACTGTGGTACATTGATTCGCAACGAAACCAAGCTTCCTGAGCGATAAAATTGAAAACTTCAATAAGAAAGACGCCGTGCATTCATACAGGAATTTTTCGAGTGTCTGGAAAAGTACCGGCAAAATTGAGATTGGTCTGTAGTTTTCAAACTTATCTTTCCTACTTCCCTTATATAGTGGCTTAACTATAGCCGCATTCAGAGTCTCGAGAATTACTGCAGTTTCTAAAAAGCCATAAATTAAAACATAGCAACATGTTCGCAAGCACATCAAAGTTTCTTCTCCGAGTGCTTACTGATATGCCATCTATTCCTGGTGGTTTACTTTGCCAGGAACTGAAAAGAATCCTTTTCAGGTCAGGCGTTGATAAGCTAGGCGTAAATATTAATAATAATAATAATAATAATAATAATAATAATAATAATAATAATAATAATAATAATAATAATAATAATAATAATAATAATAATAATAATAATAATAATAATAATAGGACATGAAGTCTGGAAGGTTCCCAGCGGAATATAATTGACACTCTTGTGCAGTGCTACGGAATAACTTAGTTTCGACCAACTGGCAAATTGTAATATGCTTAGCACGGTTCTTTGCCTTCCCGCACCACCAGAATGTGGCGCCAGCCGCCGCCGAGCCAGCCCACTATCGTGCAACCAATATTTGCCAGCTGTGCCATTATTGACACGTGGTGGAACCGTGCATGTCGTACATACCCAACAAATGCTGCCATCGTAGTATTTGCCGTATCTTAGGAAGCCACAACTGTGTACGCAACTTTTCAGAGGCCTTTCCTGCAAAGAAAATGAGAAAGCGCAGGAGGAAAGAAGCCTAATTCAGTTAGCGGAAGTTGATAACTTGTATTGAGAGCCTGTTGCGGCAAATTTAACACGTTAAATATACACTATACATTCTATAAGCACGATTTCGAAATCAGCATAGCTTTTTAAAGGTACTTGTTAGGGAAAGCACCAAGTGCCTTTTGCGGCGTTGGAACTGCGTTCTCCCAACAATTTCGTGATACGTTTAATAATTCTCCTTGAAAAACTACAGAAACTAGCATTCAGTATTTAGATTTTATTATAGATATCGAACGCAAAGTAGGCTGCAGCATACATTCGACAGCCAAAACGCTTTGCTCACACACACTGTGGGAACCGGTGTAAAGAAAGCTTTGCTGAACCGACAATAAAAACTGTGCCTCACGAAAAGAAACACGCAGCGGAATTCGACGACGAACGCGTCTTGGTACGGCCATTATCCATGGCGGCGTGCCTTGTGGAGCAAACGTAAGTTTTGTTCAGGGACGTTGTTCTTAAGCGATCGCTTTCCGTGCTTCTGCCACCTCTGTCAGTGCTCTCCGTCTAAGGCTAGCCAAGTTGATTAGTTCCGTTTTATTGCGATATCAATTATATGGACCCTCCATGCGCATTTCTGCCGTCAGCGTCGCTGTGAGGTTCCGTATGAGTGAAAGCATATGAGGGTGAGCCGGCGAATGCGGTTCAATCTCGCGTGAGTGAGCGAGGAACGTGGCCCGGATGCGTATTTCCAACTGCTCGTAGGTACAGCGGGGCGTGGAACTTGCGAAGACGACGGGCGTTTGCGCGCATGCGCGAGAGAGAGCGGGTTTTGCTCCTTGAAAAAACGACTCTGCCTAGGTACTATGGAGGAGTTTCTTAGCGCGTAGTGTATGGGCTTGTCCCTAGGCGTGCCGGCAGAAGTCGCGGGGCGCGGTTGTGCTGGACGTAGCATCGCAAGTTGGCGGCTCGACGCAATCATATTTAATCGATCATGCTTTTACTAACGAAAACAACGTGTCATTATTTCGCATTATTGGCGGCGCCTCCAGGACACCAAAGCGGCAACGGGGATATCAAAGCTAGAAGCCTGACTGGTCCGTGAGTTGAGGCTCGCAGAGGCCTGCGCGTGCCAGGGGATTATAAGATCGGCTGTCCGCTATCGCGGACAGCCAATGTTTTATACGAACACTCCCAGGCACGCTTTGGCCTCTGCGGCCCCAACCCACGGGCCGCCCGGCTTCCAGCTTTGATCCCCCGGCTACCGCTTGGGTGCCCCGGAGATCCTGCGCCGCCTGCTTTAATATAACCTCAGGTGCTCTCCTGAGGCCTACGTTTGCCGGTTACATGTGCCCTCCTGGAGCAGTGCTCGTAAAAATCTATCGTCGCGACGAAAAAAGCGACCCGCGACTTATAAAACACCAGTCAGAACATTGTCCCTTCAGACACAGCGATCACGAAGCGGCGTCCGCGCCCACTGCCTCACCGCGCGGGCAGCCACCGGCGGAGCGTATAAACCAACTCGACCGAACTCCGCAATGCCGGAATGTCTAGGGGACAAACATACAACGCGCTCAAACCTCCTCCGTAGTGGCTAGGCAGAGTCACATAGGCGGCGAGGAGTTACGGAGTCGCATCTATCGGAAGCGCCTCGCTGGCGTAGTATGGGGGATCACGCGGCGCCCTCCTCATAGGTTTTGCTGTCCGCACTCACTGAAAACACCACGCGCGAACTCTCCCGGACATTTATGGTATTACTTTCGAAACGAGAGAAGTTTTTACTGTCTAAATAATAATCTTGGGCAAACTGAAAGCACAGAATCGTTTACAGACGCTATCTATTTACCGAATACGTACAGTGAACGCCACTGCGTGCGGTCGCCGCGATGGAGTCTCCCGAACCGGCTTCTTGCGTGAAAGTTAGCCAAACGCCGAGAGTAAAGTATGTGAAATATGTCGTTAGAGTGGGCTGTCTGTATAAACAAATGGGGCATAACAGAATGAAGCCTCAATGCAGCGATCGCATGGGTTCGCAGCGACGGCCTGCGCGTCTGCATGCATGTCCGCGCACGTTTTGCTTTCGGTGTGAGCGCGTTTTCGCACCGTGCCATGAGCTTTAGGCCGCAGATTATGAGAATTTGACAGTATACAAGCAACCGTTTTTACGTGGGCGCTATCAGAGCTGTTCAAAAATAATTTTATTGTAGAGACTTCGATGCCTGCGGGGACTGTGATGTGTCGTCGCGACGATTCAATTTTTTTTTTGTTCTAAATTCTTGGGCGTTTCCGTATTATTTCTCGAGTTGCGTCGCACTGTGTTTATCGGTGTTCTCAGCGTGCGATTCCTGCTGCTTCTTTTTTGTAATCCAGTGCATTAATTCATAACACGTACAAACATGACCTTATGCCATGCCTTGTTTAATGTGCGCCTTACCGCTCCCTTTCCATTCCAGTGAACTTGCCAGTATCTATAGCAGCGACAAGTTCATAGACCAAAGCGTCTAGACATTAGTCGGGCAGCGGACTCGGGCGAGCGTCTCAGCGCGCGTTTTCTGAACATCGCAGACCCGGTGCCGTAGCAGAAATCTTCCTCGCGTCTGCGCTTGATGCATACCCGAGTTGTAGCCGATGACTGTTTGCCGCTTTTATGTTTCGCGAGTCAAGCTTCACGCAGCTTCTTGTCCTGCGGCTACGTGTGAATAAGGCTGACACCGGGCACCGTCGCGTACAGGCGTCCAAATCTTTAACTGGCGTACGCGAATGGCGACTTTTCCGTGCGTCAGCGCCGTATGACGGGGCGAGGCTGGAAACAGTCTGAGGCTAAGCGCATGCGGACAAAGCGCGCTTAGCTGTGCCCATCGTCTGCTAGGCTGTTTCCAGCCTAGCCCCGTCATACGGCGCTGACGCACGGAAAGGTCGCCGCTCGCGCACGCCAGTTAAAGATTTGGGCGCCTGTACGTCCGGCACTGCGGCACCGAGCAGTAGCCTACCATGTTGCGCGCCTTAAAAGGCAGCCACTACCTATTCTAGTGCTTTCAAGCGTTGTAAAGGAGACACTCGAAGTGGGAAAATCTCGCCACTAAATGAGGACCGCAGCGTACGAGGGAATTTAAACTCTCGTTTTTAGCTTGCTTCGGCGCTCTCGAAGCAGCCGACGCGGCCGCTATGTCCACGTGATCCCTAATAGCACGTCACGCCGATGGTGGCGCCAGCTTTTCCAGTGGTGGAGCTCGAGGCCAATATTCAAGGAGCAAAAGCCCCCAGATTTTCTCTCTCGCGCCCGCTCTTACTGGCGCCTGCGCAGAAACGTCGAGCTCCGTCAAAAGTGGCACGCCCCGCTGTATCTACGAGCAATTCTAAATATGCGGCCCGGACACGTGCCCTCTCCTGTCGGGCGTGAGGCAGGGAGGCCAGGCGAGGCAGGAGGGGCGTTCTTCTCTGGCGGTTGCTGGCGTGCCTCGTCACTGCTCCGCATACAGAGTGGAGACAACCACGGCATCAACTAAGGCGTTAACCACGCATATCGCGGGCGCCGTAGTAGACGCCGTTGGCGGACGCCGTAGGAACGGCTTGTCGGCGCTCGTGTGTCTTGAATGCGATCTGCGACGTGGCCGAAGTGCGTGCCCGCGCGGTCTTCATCTTCAAAACTTTGGACGAGAACTTTCTCGCCGGCGTTCAGCTCCCGAGGACGGCTCCTTGCTTCGTAGCGGACCTTCTGGCTGTTTTTGGCGTTTCTCAACTCTTCATGCGGTGTTTTGCAGGTCTTCTCAAAGCGATTACGTAAGTCTACAACATATTTGTAAGTAGTTTTTGTTTCCATGTCAAGGGGCATGTCTTTTGTCCATAGTTCTTTCAACAATGCGCTCTATGAAAAAAAAATGATTAAAAGGGGTAGGGAGGTTAGCCTTTTTCGGGACTAACAGACATGGGATGAACTGTTACTCTGCATGCGCTTACTCATTCGAGGACTAAGAGTTGCCCTTTTCCGATGCTCCTCAAAGTAGTAGCGGGAATTCTTTCCGATTCTCCGCTAAGGTGGTATTAATGAAATTAGGCATTTATACCCTGATAAAAAATATACTCTGCTGAAAAAAAAACAAGCGTGTCCGAAAGTAAGATTCAAACTCAAATACTATCGCTCACAAGTCAGGCACTCTATCCCCTTCACCACGGTGGTCGGTTGACAGGACCGGATATTGAGACAAGGTCAAGCATCGGAACGCAAGTGCGGCAACATAAAAGCGACTCGGCATTTTGTGCATGCTATGCAGGGAGAGCATGGCGTTGAGTGTACTTGCAACTATAGGCGACTGCGAAATCAGCCCGAGAGTCCTTAGGGTGATTTAAGCTAAGCCACTAAGCGACGACTACGTGTCGCGACCTCAAACGGGGCACCAAAGACGACAGAGAAGGCCAATTTCTCAGTCGCTTAGCGTGTCCCGTTTGAGGTACACATCGCTTCAGTTAAGTTCGTAACCTTCTTGGAACGAATTTAACTTAAGTACTAGTGACCGAGAAAATCTAGCCGTCTGTCAATGACTGGCGCGCTTAATGTGTATCGCTCACTTATGGTGTGCGCACTAATTTACGGACATGGCTCTTCACATTTCAGCTTTTAAATTTCACGCAGTTTTCTCACGAAGAGGCAAGGTGCTGCTCTGCATGTAGTTCAATAGACAGTGCACGAACTTCGAACTATTCACCATTTATAGACAATACCGTTCTCGCTGCATCGCTCCATGACACGGATGAAAACAGCGAAGTGCGTGGGGAGTAACTGTTGTCGTTCGTCCTCCCGTTGCTCCTTTTCCGACCAGGGGCTAAACACTTACTCTCCGAAGTTCGCACACGGCACGCACATTCATGCACTAAGTCCTTTGAGCGACGAAAGCGCCCTTTTTAGGACTAACGGCCCAGTTACTCCCGTTTTCGCCGGAATTTTTCTTAGAGTGTGTCATAGCACCTCGGACATGGCGGCCATATAACAACTCGAAGGGCGAGAATCCTAAGTTCTCTTGTGGAGCCTCCCCATGTGCGAAAAGAAGAGGAATCCGACAGAGCATTCATTTGAGCGTCCCATTGAATCTCTCAACGAGGCCATTGCAGATAGGATGATTGGGGTTCTAGCAATCTGATGAATGCAGAGTAAGCGGCCGATCTCTACCATTACTTCTGAGGTAAATGTTCGGCCCTGGTCACTCAATATTTCACGAGGTGAGCCAACGCAATGAGTCCCTTGCTCCACGATTTACCGGACTCTGAACTTTGCAAAAGGCGCCCGCCCAGCTAAGCCTCGGATACGGCCTAGCTGAAGACCCTGACCCAGTTCGGCGCACCAATGGCCACCAATGATAGGACCGAGATGAATCTCGACCACGCACAAATCCCACTTCCTGATGAACCTGCTGGCGGAGACTGGCTCACTGTTAAGTACGGTCGGAAAAAAAACATCGACTACCACCACTGCACCCCTCCAACCCCGACACCCATCGGTTCCCCGACAACCCCGACTTCCACCACTGCCCCGAAACGACCTCAAGGTAATCATACGCCCCCGAGAGCGACTCAAGGTTGCCACCTGGACCACGCCTCAGGTTGCTGAAGGCATCAAGCTGGCATGTCAACGCCCCACCACTGAGCACGTACGGACCCTCACTGTAAGAATTGACCCAGTAGGAAACATCGCTATTGCTAGCACACCAAACGAAGAACTAGCTATGAGCATCCGTGACATCACTACAATTCACCTGGGCGGTCGAGAATTCGCAGTCACGGCATACGTGGCGGCACCCGACAGCTCCGTCAAAGGGGTCATTCACGGCATTCCCGCAGGAACTCCCACAGAAGTCCTCCTTAACGGGCTCTACGCACCTGACCGAGAAATCTTACACGCCCGTATGCTAGGACAAACTACAGCGGCAGTGATCACATTCACTGGCAAGGCTGTACCCTTCTACATGCGATACTACAGCGGTGAAGTGCGATGCAAACCATACCGACCAACCACGCATTTCTGCCGCATCTGCCACAAGTCGAGCACCGGACCGATGTATGCCCAACTCCAAAAGCAATGGTATGGCCCCAGTGTGGTACACGGAACTCCACTCAAGACCACCCCTGCAACCCCCGGTGCGCCTTATCCCAGGGGCCTCATCCTACGGCTTTCAAGGAGTGCCCTGATCTACTGAAGAAGGCATCCTCAGCATCCCAAAGGACCAGCCATCAGGACTACTCACGATCGAAGTCTCGGTCACGTACAGAGCAGCAACGCAAGCGTTCCCGCTCCAGGTCTCGCTCCTGCTTGCCGAACCAACAAGGAGCGATCCGAAACCTCAGTGGACCTGCTGCGCCGGGATCACAAGTGCTGAGCTGGTCAGCACGGCTTTTCCCCTCTCACACAGTCCACCAAGACAACACCCTCTCATCACGTCTACACACTACACCCACCCCACACAATTCTTTACCCATACGCAATACTGATATTCAACTGCAAATTCTAGCTAAATTACAGGCAATCAGAGAAGAAAACAAACGCCCTCATGAAGAAAACACGAAACCTCGCACGCACATTGCAGAGCTATACGCCAATCCTACGGCCACTCAGCATTCCATACCAATAACCTCACCCTCAATGCCATCATCTTCAGAACGTTCTGAACCCAGGATTCTCGCGGAATAAGCAAAACCAACAGAAATCGCCCAAGTCGAGGAGAAAGTCGATGTACTGCAACAGCAGCTTCTAGCAATGCAACAAAGCATCCAGCAACTGGCGAGTGTAATTAAAGAAACGCGACTCGCAAGAGATCAGCGACGCAAGCAAGTGACAATACTGGCACAACAGGAAGTAGAGCAGGGACACACTGCCAATCCACCCGTAAGCCAGGATGAATAGCAAAACCAACCACACGAATGAAAACCCACTCCTAATCGGGCAATGGAATTGTCGCAGCTACAAACGCCAGCAAGGATCATAGAGACTGTACATAAGTAACGCCAAAACGACACCAAGCGTAATCGCCATGCAGGAAACAGGCGCACACCCAGCTTAAACTGGCTACAACACACATACCACCACGCCTGAAAGCTGTGTGGCCACACTTGCAGCTAAAACGCTCACAACCACACAACACACAATAGACGGCAGTGACGTCCGATCATAACCTAATATAGATACTACCGCTTCAACGAAGCCGAAAGAACTTTCTCATACTGAATATCTACAGCCCACCCAAGCAGAAGCTGGCCAAGTTCGACTACTTGATCACTAAAGCGATTGGCATAGCCGAAAACAATAGTCTGCTCGCGGCTCACCAGGCATGGAGCTACAGGGCAGCCACATCGAAAGGCACTGCCCTTCAGTACACGATACAGCAGCATCGTCTCACTGTCCTCACCGACCCCGCCTACCCCGAACGTCTAGGAAACAGCGTCTCCCGAGATACATGCCCTGACCTCACCCTCATTAAGGGGATACAACAAGCTACCTGGCACAACACGGGTGAAACTCTGGACAGGGACCAGTGCATACTTGCCACTACA
Source organism: Dermacentor variabilis (assembly GCF_050947875.1). NCBI lineage: Eukaryota > Metazoa > Arthropoda > Arachnida > Ixodida > Ixodidae > Dermacentor > Dermacentor variabilis. The sequence continues at coordinate 192,798,462 of NC_134570.1, forward strand.
TTGAACGTTACGCATGCACGCCACCTGATAAAAAAGACAACATTCACAGATTGGACACCTTTTCGCAAAGAGCGAGTGGATGACTCCTTAACGGGCATTATGGATCTCGGGCAGAGGGCACGAGAGCTCCAACAAGACGCAGGAAGACATTCAAAACAGATCACACTCACCACAGACATACCGGCCACCGCACCTTCTTCCCCTGTGGGAATCCCGTCGAGGCCTTGTTAGGAGATAGAAGCGCCAAAAACATAATCATAAATTGAAACTACTTATAGCGAAACTCACGGCAACCGTGGATTTTTTTTTATACTGGGGAGCTCACCCGTCACAACTGGCGATAACTTTGCAAAAAGTTGCAGGGCAATCTTAGCACGGGCCAAAACATGGTCGCTGCTACGCCATCTTCTTGACCCCACACAAAGCAAGGCAGTCAGCCAGCAAACAACCCAACTTATCCTCCACAACCATCAGGGTTCTGATGACGAAATCCTGGAGGAACGGCGGGCGCAGTACATAGGCGATTTCGAACCCGCACAAGGACAACCTCCAACGTACTGCAGGTGCGACAGTTGCAATCTCGACAAGCCGATCACTGTCACTGATGTGCAACAAGCACTCCATGCACTCACACGAAACACCACTTCAGGAAAGGACAAAATAAATAACAAACTCCTGCGAAATCTGGATGATTGCACCACTCAGTCTCTTATTGACCTCTTTAATCATCTTTGGGAAGCGGGTACGCTACCAGCAGACAGGAAGCACGCGGACATCATACTCATTCCTAAGCCAGGCAAACTCTGCAGCTTAGAAAATACGAGACCGATATCACTGACTTCATGCCTAGGCAAGCTCCTGGAACATGTCATTCTGAACTGACTTGAACCTTACCTAGAATCCAGCGGTCTCTTTCCCGAAACAATGTTCCGATTCCGGCCCCAACTTTCTACCCACGACATCCTTCTTCAGCTAAAGGAAGAAGTCCTTGAACACATCTCACCACACAACACCGGAGCGATTCTAGCACTCGATCTCCAAGGCTCTTTCGACAATGTGGCTCACCAAACCATCCTTACAAACCTAAGTCTCACGAACTGTGGTCGTAAAACTTACAATTACATACGCGCCTTTCTAATCGACCGCACAGCCACAATAGGCATTGGCTCACTCAGAACTCCGACGGTACCTACAACCCGCAACAAAGGAATCGCACAAGGTGCTGTTCTGTCACCCACCCTTTTCAAAATTGCTATGATGAAATTACCTGACAAACTCGAAGCAATACCAGAAATCAGGCATGCAATATACGCCGATGACATCCCTATCTGGACCACCACTGGTCCAGAAGGAGAGAAACAAGACGCCTTTCAGGAAGCGACCGACGTTGTCCCGCAATATGCAAAAACAAGCGGTTTTCGGTGCTCCCCCGAGAAGTCGGAACTATTGGTCGTTCGAGAGAAATCACGAAGAAAACTCAATGAAATACCCCCATCACACTTACTCTCGACGGCAAACAGTAAACCACGTCCGCATTCTCGGCCTCCACATACAACAGGACTGTGGAGGCGAATACACCATCCAACGTGTCAAGCAGACCACCTTCCCAGTCATGCGAATGGTCAGCCGCATCACCGCCAAACCATACGGACTGAAAGAAGACGACATCACACAACTCATCCAGGCCCTGATAATCAGCCGCATTGCCTACGCTGCTCCGTACTTACCCCTCACTCCCAAGGAGTTAGATCAATTAGATGTACTTCTTCGGAAAGCATACAAGCAAGCGCTCGGCCTAATACCGACAACAGCGACAATCAAGCTTGAAGCCCTTGGAGTTCATAACACAATAAGAGAAATTATAGACGCCCACCTCACAAGCCAACGAGAACGTCTAGCCCTGACACCAACAGGAAGAACAGTCCTAGCGCGCCCAGGCTACCCGCCACACGGCAAAGGCCACGAACAAGCAATCGATCTGGTCCTAAACTTCCGGGAGCACATCAAGGTAGCCCTATCCCCAGAAGCAGGCACCCGGAACATCATGCCGGTCGTCGCCAAGCTCGCGCAAAGACTTTAGAGACAAAATATGGCAGTCTCCCGACCACACTATACACAGATGCCGCACAGTGCCCCCAAAAAGAAGCCATGACGGCCATCGTTGTCGACCATAACCTTCAAAAGGTGGTGTCGATGACGGTCCGCACTGCCAGCGCCCTCGTAACGGAGGAGACAGCCATCGCCTTGGCCATCACCTCTAGTCTGACCAACGAGTACATAACAATTATTACTGACTCCCAGGTAGTTTGCCGTAGCTACGCAAGAGGCAGAATATCCTCGATCGCCACCGACTCCTCCAACAACCCTCCCAATTTCCGGACGTTGATTAGTATGAACTCCAGGACATGAGTCCCTCTGTGGAAATCAGCGTGCGCCCGCTGCAGCCCGAGCTCATGCCTCCTGGGCGCCAAAAGAGAGGGGTACGGCCGCATCTATGAAGCCCATACCTTTACAATACAACGCCATACTACAACACCACAGACTGAACAGACGACAATACCCACCTCCACACAAGACCCTCTCACGTGAGGACTCTGTAACATGGCGACAATTACAAACCAATACATATCCCCATTTAAGCAGACTACATGCAATACACCCTACACTATACTCATAGAAATGTCCCCTTTGTAACGACTATGCCTCCCTATATCACACCGCATGGGCGTGCCCCAACGTCAAGGCCGCCCAGCAAATACCCAACCCCACACCCGAGCAATGGGAGGCCGTGCTGACTAGTTCTGAGCCTCGTAACCTGCAACAACCGGTACGGCGGGCACGGGAGACGGCAAGAGCCGCAGGAGCCCTGGACTAAGGGCGCCTCCCGCACAAGCAGGAAGACACCTGCTTGTCCTTTCTTTTTTTAAACAAGAGTTTCTCCTCCTCCAACGCTAGGGAACATTTGGAGCAGCGCTTCAGCTACCACTTTGGTTCCTATTGTTGGCAAGTCCATAGCATCAGCATACAATGTAGCAAAATGCACCATCATGAGAATATATTTGTTCCCGCTCTCAGAACAAGGCTTCAACAACCCCATGACATCGATTCCAACTCTTTGGAACGGGGTCTTAATAATAGGCATGTGGCCTAGGGATGTCATCGGCGTATATTGCATGCCTGATTTCTGGTATTGCTTCGAGTTTGTCAGGTAATTTCATCATAGCAATATTGAAAAGGGTGGGTGACAGAACAGCACCTTGTGCGATTCCTTTGGGACAAGGTATTTTGGAATGGTTTTCTGACATATATCGCACAACTTGACAAATCTCCTTATGTCTTCACTGATGCCTGGCCAGTAGAACTGGGCGGTCACTTTCTTTGTCTGTAGTCCTTTTAATTCCCTGATGACCAGCAAGGAGACCATGTCCTAGCTTCAGCACTGTCGATATATAGGGTCTCGGTACCACCAGCTATTTTGCTTCTTTTGCTGATGGAAAGCATGTCGTATTCGACTATAAATTGGGACTTATGTCCAGCATGGGAGGCAAACCGCTTTCCCAATCCGTCAAAGCACTTTCGAAGCGTACCATCTTGCATGCGGTGTTCGATAAACTTTTTTCGGTCCGGTTGGCTCATATTTGCCAAAGGCACAGCAAAGGGATCATTGATTCCCTCTGGCTGTATTGCACAGGCCACTTGAGAAGTCTGATAAGACATACCGGTTTCTCTTGACTGACGGGCTTCATCTTCAGACTGGAGAGGTTCTTGTGCCTCCTCCTTTTTCTTGACCGACAGTTCTTCATGTAGAAACTTGGGACTTCCCTCACAGAACGGCTGCCTTCCAATCCAGTTGTCTATCAGAGATACCCCTTCGATGTTTGCAAGAACGGGATCACACAAGGGTCATTCATACATTTGGTAAAGACCTTTCCTGAGAAGAATGGTGTATTGATCTCAATTTCAGCCTCTGGAAGGTATTGCACGGTTCTGTCCAGCAGGAACACAGGATTGCACCTACGAGTAAAATTTTCACTTGGTACAAGATCTTTGCGGACTATCACCGTGTTGCAGCCTGTATCTCGAAGAACACTAATGAGTCTATCTCCCATTTGTCCCCTCATCACCGGTAAGTTACCGTTAGATGTGCCATGTTTCCCGAATGCTGCATTCACGCGCGGAATTTTTTCTCCCGTTTCTAGCGTGACAAATGCTTCCCTATCTTGAGGGTTTATGACGCAGGAGACTTGAGTGGCCTCGCTTCTGCTCTGCGGACAGTTGTCAGTAGGTGGCCAAATCGTCCACTTTTTTCCACAGGTCGATTAAGTATTAGGTTTCGCATATCGACGGCAATCCGACGCACTATGTCCTAGTATGTCGCACAAGTCCCATTTCTTTGTACACAGAAATTCAAACTTCCTTCCGGGAGGTTTATCTTCTCTGCCGCTACAAACCTTCTCATCGGTGCCGGAAGCTTACCTAGGACCTAGGGTTTTTTGTCCGTGTGTGTCTAGGCAATTATTTGTGGTAGCTACTACTTCTTTAAGCGAAGAACATTTCCTTTCTTTGCTGACAACAACGAGACCCTTGTGGCAGCGATTCATGTACTGCTCTATTATAATCTTCTCTCTCAGAGCCTCGAATGACATTTCAATTTTGGATGTTTCAATCCGCCTGTCGAAGTATCCTGAGAGCCTTGCTGCAAACTGGCGGGCTGTTTCTCTATCATGAGGCATAACTCCTCTAAACCTCTCACGGTAGCCTTCACTAGCGTAACAACGATACTCCTGTAGAAGGTTCAATTTCAGCTTTTCATAATCTAAGGACACCTCTGGGGACATTCGGCCTATAATAGTTAAAGCGTTCCCCGACAGGCAAATACTAAAAGCAGGAGGCCAATTCTATTTAGGCCACGCCTGAGCGGTAGCAACACGCTCGAATCTTTCAATGTAGGCGTCTGAGTCCTGCCTTTTTTCAATAAAGAGTGGAATAAGCTTGTGAGGTTTGATTACATTTTCGGGCGGCGCTGCCACCTGTTCCTCAGCCACGGCTGCTGCACTGGACAGAGGTCGTAGCGCGCGAAGATTTTCAAGGCGCAACTTCTTCTGTAAAACCACGCGCTCTAACTCGACCTACGGTTATCACCTTCACGTGCCTGCGCTCTCTCGTTATGTGCTTTCTTTGCTTCTTCCTCGGCCCATACCCTAAGCTCTGCGCCTTTCAAACCAAGCGTTTCACCCACTGCAATTTATTTATCCATGCCCGTTTTCTCTGCAGCACTCAGCTACGATCCCTTACTCTGCTGCTCCGACTTCCTTAATAACTGAGAAAGTCTCCGTCGCGGACGCAATTGTTAAGATGTGGTTCGGGGAGCAGGTTTAAAATTCTGGGTGTCAGAGACGCCTCCCAGGGCAGCAAGGAACGAACGGCAACAATCGACGCACACAAGAACTTATGAAAACATCCAAACGAAAATTATACAGGTACAGGACACGACGGCAAGCAAGATCACCGTCCCTATACAGCGTTCATCACCACTACATCCACGCACTCACACTTAGGGGTTGCCTCGCTCGGACGTTGTCTGTTTCCCTAACGGTGACGTCCGACACAAGTCAATGCATCTTCCTTGCTCCTGTTCTCATCTCCGTCACCCTGCCGATGGCGTCTCTTCGCCTTCTCTAGGCTGCTTGAGCCAGGCATTTCTAGCAGATTCGCTGAGCGCTATGTTCGTGTACTTGCCGATTGGTCGGCGTTTTGCTTCTTTATTTTTCTTCACTGCACGTGCGACACTGGCCATTTCGTGCTTCCACGCTCGAGCGCGTTTTTGCGTGTGCCGAGGTATGCGTGGCCGGCAGGAGTTCTTGACCCCACTTCACGCAGAGTCAGAGGCGAGGAGAGCTTTCTCGGCGAATAATTCTTTATACAATGTTTACAAGTTGGCGTGGTTATCAGGAGAGAGCAACAGAGCAGCTCCAAGCTGCTTAAATAACACCTCCCCGTCCCCAGATTCCCCAGACAGTCCCTAAGGACGAACAAGGTCGAGAGAGAGAGAGAGGGTCCGGGCAGCCTCCGTGGTCCCAACGCCGGTTTCAGTGGCCGGCGCCTCCGGGCACCGCGCTGCGTCGTCAGGCCAATCTGGCGGTCGGTCGAAATGGTGCACCGGGCAAGTTCAATGGCCAGGCATAGGACAAAGGGAACAATCTACAAGGCAGGGTGTTGAAACATAGTCCTTGGGTGGTCGGTAAAAGGGTTGACCCTGGGCGCCGCCGCACTAACGAAGGGGGGGGGGGGCTGCATTGCTGCCGGCACGAGGAGGGACCGCATAGCAGTCCGCGAACCGGCGGGCGCTTCCGTCGTTGACATCGTGAAGCCGCGAGGACACCGAAGCCGTGCACGTAGTCGTCATGTGCCCGAAGCGGGCACCATGTGGGGATGAATGCTGCCTCCACGGTCGGCACACCACAGCACTGGCCTCCCGTCAGGCAAATCCCAAGGCACAAACATAACCGCGTGCACAACCACGCAGAAGGTTCACTCTCGGGGGTATGCCGTGACACTGGGTCCAGTTTATGGCGCCGACTCGGCAGGTGCGCTACCTATTTCATCACAGTAGGAAACCAGAAGCTGGCATAGAGCTGATGCTTGTTAAGAGAATAGGTCTGCAGCAATTATGAAAATAAATTTGCGTATAGGCAAATTGCATCCAGCGGGCATGCTGAATGATCGGGTCCGTTGTGTACTGTAAAAGTCGTGACGTGGGCATCTGCTATAGCACGCAGCGTGCCAAACGGTATGCTTTAAAGCAGAACTTGCTTTTGTAGGACACAATATGCATTGATGTTCTAATTACTTTTTTGCCTAAAGCATGAAGGAGCGTTTTCTTTAAAAATTTGTAACTGGAAAGCTAGTGCATTTCATCGGATACTGAAAATTCTATCTTGAAAATGGTTCGCTCCTGAGAATTCGTTCCAAGAGAATACACTTTTCGAACTCACTATCTTTAATCTGTAAACTTAAATATGAGTTGTCAATTAATTTGATGAGAAGGTAATTGGCGTAATTGTGGTAATTAGTCAAATGAGCATTTTGTTTTTTCGTTGAAGTAATGGCCACTTCATCAAGTAATTTCGAGGAAGGGCTAGAATTGTGCTATCTGCCACAGGATTCTTTTAAAATTTTTTGGCAGCCCACTAAAAATATTCTATGTGTAGGCATGGCAGTGAAACTCACATAGAAGCTCATAGGTCCTACAATGGCGCCTTGGAAGGTTGAGTGAATGTTGTGAGCACTCCGTTTGAAACTAGGCGGTGAGTTGCGCCACCAAGCTCTTGATTATTTTGTTTAATGTCCTACTTTTTACAAAAATAGCAGACGAGTAACTCCCAGCATCAAACTTCCTGAACCACTGTTCGGAACTTTGTTACTGCATACCTCCGCTGTTTGCGGCCTCCCTAATTTTCTGCTACCAAACCTTCAGGCGCTTTTAGGAATCTCTATAGCAGACATTTTGCTTTCCCCCTACTATGCCTGATCTAAAGGACTTCAAGGAAGCCAGGTTAGCCTAAAGTGACAGCTGGGCAGATATCTTCGTAATCTAATAAAACAGGTTCCATGGTTTCATTGGCTTTACCGCCGCAAGCACAAGCTTCTTCTTCGTTGGTATAGCTACCTTTATAACTTCATGTTCTAAGGCATCCTGATCTCGCTTCGAAAAGTGAATAGCTTCCCTTTGAGTGCGCATAAAATGTTTCTTCTCTTATTTCGTTTTTGCTTATTAGGTCGTTACTAATGGCAAGTTTGTTTTACATCGCCGCCACTCATGAGAGTGTCTGAACCTTTCATTGCATTTTACGACGTCCTTTGTTGCCGGATTACTTACTGTACCGGTCGCGTATTTGCTAGTAAATTTCCTAGTTGTTTTCTTTCGGCTGTGAGTCAATAGTTCTTCCTAAATAAATATTTAAATACTGTCGCAACGCATTTACTTTATTTCAAATCCCTCGATAATTTTTAGAAATCAATTTTACTCCGTTCACTTCTGAACTTGTCGAGCCCATGTCACCCTGCACAGCTTCATTTGTAGTTTTCCTGTGAGCCTCCAATTGGAGGCGTCCCACTGAACATTGGCTGCTATCAAATCCTGATTGTACCACTGACATGAAGCAACAACCGAATTTCCAAATTTAGGCACTGGAACTGCTACGCGTTTCCATATACCCCGGAGCACCTCGTACCTATTGTATACCCACAGCGCTGCGTGTTTTATTATGACCGTATTTCCCATGCCCTTTACTATCATTTGTTTCTGTGTTTCCATACATATATTGCTTTCGTTGATCCATACACCAATGTATTTTTGTTCTTTTACTCGAGCCATTTCGTGTCCCTGTATCGACACTGTCTGTTCAGTGTTCTCATTGTTCACTGTTTTCATTCATAACACGAGCCAGCGCTCGGCTTGTGTTTGACCCCGTCCGTCGTATTTCCGCGCTGTTATCATTATGAATACCATAAAACCGGATTTTTCAACGCAACAATTAAACAGTAAACAGTTACCTTTCTCGTCGGCAGATATTAGCTTGAATTTGCGTATCGCTTTGCTTGTTATCAAGGAACAGAATGTCGTCCGAATAAAACAAACGTGGAACTGCTGCTCTGCTCTCGTACTCTCCAGTTTGTATGAGCAATTAAACCCGATATTGATTCAATCTAGCACCCTTTCCATAATTACCACACACGTCAAAAGCAACAATGGTGATAAAGGGCATCGCTGTCTCAGACCCTTGTTGATATCAACTTTCTCCTATCTCCTGATCCCTTCCCATACAACGCAAACGGTAATTTCTAAGTAAATCTCCATCAAAAGCTGTATATAGTCGTTGCCTAAGCTTTCCCCTTCTAGAATACCCCACAAAAAGTTGCGGTCCACAATCTCGTACACTCCGTTAATGCCTAAACATCCACATATAACAGCATCCATTCTTGTCAGGATATTTCAGCACGCTGAGTAAGAACAAACCAGTTATCATCCAGACGCCTACAGATTCTGAAGCTACTCTGAAGTTCTCCCGATTTACATTATGTTCTGCACAAGCTTGCAGTTTTAATTTATTCGCTTGCAATGTTAGCCTGCCAATGGTTTATTGACTGAGAGAGAGAGAAAAGAGATGAGAAAGGCAGAGAGGTTAACCGGAAGAGATATATCCAGTTTGTTACCCTGCCCTGGGGAACGGGTAAGGCGAGACAAAAAGATCTTAAGAAAATAGTGCACACATATGTTTATTGACTGAAAGGTCTATAGGGTGCAGGGTCTAAATAAGTGAACTGTATGTTTTCCCCTCACCTTTATAAGGTATCCTGCTTGCCGCCAACTGTGTGGTATTCACTTCTGTTGTAAGCTTTTTCTACTGCTTTCAACATCGATTTTTTACTTTCGGTCTTAGCATATTAAGCTAACGGCAACCTCGCCTGACCCTGTGGCTGCGCTTCTATATCTGGTTTTTTCTTCATGATCATCTCTTTCGCTAAAACCACCTTGCCTTTGTCCTGAAATGTTTCGGCTGTTACTTTTCCGATTTAATTTGATGCTGCGTCCACTTCACGTTCGTTTCCATCTTCGCCTTTTATGGGACGGCGTTGGGAAATTAGCGACGGCAGAGATTTTATCAGGGTCAGGTCGGACACCTTCACGACTAACAACGTGACCGAAGAATTGCAGTTCTTCAAAACCAAAATGACACTTGTCAGGTTTCAAAGTTAGACCAGCCGATCGTATTGCTTCAACTATATAAGCTGTGGCATTATGACGCCAGTATCCACTGAGCACTTGATAGAGGGTAGAAGAAGAAACGGGCATCAAAGTGCTCGAGTTGTAAGAAAGGTTTGTTTATCAGAAAGCAAAACTTGGCCGCATGTGAGCCCCCGTTGCGATCAGGCAAGCAGCAATGTTTCGAATGTTCTGGGTAATAACTGCCCTAATGTGGTTATAAAAATCTACTATGAGAAATCGAATAAAGAATTGGAAATGAAAGCGTTACACGAATAATTAAGGCAAGTTTCAGCAAGAGAGAGTGTATTGAAGCATGAGGAAACCTACTAGCCAGAGTGAAGAGAGAGAGAGAGGTCATAAGGGTAATGCAGGGAAGTGAACCAGGCTGAGCCCTGTAGATTGCTCTCACTGGGAAAGGAGGAAAGGGGATTGAAGCAGGAGAAGGAAGAGAGAAGTTCGCACTTTGCACAGTTACACAGGTAAGGGTTCATCACTGAGTTGGTCACAGCCCGTCATACAGGCTGGTGCATTAAAAAAAAAACGCAGCAGCGCCTTTGTTGCCTTGTGACTAGCAAATGCATGAGGCCACGGGCCGAGTATCTTCTTCAGTTTAAGCAGTCTGTCATCTCAGTGTCCCAAAGCAGTCCGAAGGGCGCTCTTCTAATCTTGATATGTGGGGCAGCCACATAAGAGTTGTTTGGTGGTTTCCTCAAGCCACTTGTTCCGATATTGACAGCGTCCGCCATTCAAATCAGACTAGCCAAAGTCAGGAAAGTAATAAAGTAATGGGAACGCTGACGTTTACCATGCGTTTCTGTTTGCCGCGTGATGTAGTTTATACCTACGAGAGATCGTATTACATCGCACACTCGCCTAAGAACACGGAGTGTAAAGAAATGTAACGTGCGGATTTGCTCACCGGCTGTGGGTTGCATATTGTAGGACAAAACAGCCTAGTCAAAGGTCCGCCGTGTGCTGTTAAAAAAAGAAATTCAATGAAAACATAAACGCCTCGGTGATTCACAAGCAAGTTTTATCGTGTGCAGCAAACTTAGAAAAGCATTTTGTACACATACTTCGATGCTGTGTTGCGTCCTTATCTTTTCTTCTTTTGCTCTACGTTATTTTTTAAATATTGCTCATAATAGAGCTTGCGACCGAAAATCGTTTTCTACGAAACGTTGGTCAGACGCCAGGTTATCAATACATTTATTTGTACGAGCTTTTCTTGGTTGCAGTAAGTATCCAGTAATATTGCCCCCGTCGCCGATAGTAATTGGCGTCAACCAGAAATCTTGCGCTTTCCACCTGCTGAGGTTTCGTTGCGTCCCTATGGTTAAAGTTCAGATTATTCCTTCTGGGCTCTGTGGGGTGGGTATGGGCTAGCGCTATGAGAAGCCTGCCTCGTCGAAGGAGTGACAATGTTTAACGTACTATGACGCTTAGCGACTTTCCTTTTTTGCGCGTTCTTCTTTTTCTTTTGTAGGGTACTGTGAAATGTGGAGAGTGTACCCCGACGGTGTACTAAGCGTGAACTATTTTGACGGGTGCACACCATATTGCGGTTGACCGAATGAGATCACCGCATCATCGTAACTTATGGCCAGTGTGCTTGAGAGGAGCCTCTCAATGTTGCTTATGCAACCTCTCAGCGTCGTAATGAATATTAACTCGGTGCTCAGAAGCTTCAGCTATGCCGAGTGTGTTGGTGTCACTGTTTACGTCTGTGCAGGACTACTTGCAACTAGTTGGGCATACATCGTCATTTCAAGGTTAAACGTCTCTGGCGCGCTATCTCCGCGGAAAAAAGGAGAGCCTTGCGAAGCTAACAGATTCTAGAAAATCATTTCGCCCAGTTAGCTGACCACATAAGGTATGAGCAGAAGCGACGAGACTGTGGAGCACTGCCTTTGAATGTGATTAGCTTTCTTTGGCTACTTCAGGCATAGAGCCTGCCTGCCTATCTATCTATCTATCTATCTATCTATCTATCTATCTATCTATCTATCTATCTATCTATCTATCTATCTATCTATCTATCTATCTATCTATCTATCTATCTATCTATCTATCTATCTATCTATCTATCTATCTATCTATCTATCTATCTATCTATCTATCTATCTGTCTGTCTGTCTGTCTGTCTGTCTGTCTGTCTGTCTGTCTGTCTGTCTGTCTGTCTGTCTGTCTGTCTGTCTGCTTAGGCTGAGGTAGTGCCCCAACTCGTCTACCAGCTTAAGCCAATAGGCATGTTCTCCTGGTCGCGATGCCGTCGTGGTCATTCCGTGGTTGTCATCTGTGATTCTCGTCATGCTGTCATGGTCATGCTTTCTTACACCAATCCAGAGCCAGATTTTGTCGTGGCACACTCGTTCACACGCGGACAATTAGCCATCGTCATCACTTCATGCCATTGTCTACATGCCATCACCGCTATACCGCCTTCGTCGTTTTTCCAACATCATATCTTCTTCCTCATTCTATCGTAGTCATGGTGTCATCACTGAATCGTGATTGTGCCGCCGTCGCCATACCATTTCCATCATTTCCTCGTCGTCATAAAGTCGCTGTCGTACAGCCGTTGTATCGTCGTCGTCATGCCGTCATGGTGGCACTATCGTTGCAATCCCATCGTCCTCATGCCTTCGTCGCCATGCTTTTGCCGTTACAGCATTGTTATCATTTCAGAATCGTCATACACTTTTTTCCAGGTCCCCGTCATGCGACCTCTGTCATTTAATCGACATCATTCCTTCTTCGTTATTCCATCGTCGTCATATAGTCGCCGTTATGCAGTCATAACCATGGATGACCTTGAGCAGCGAGTGTGATAAAAAGCATGCCGAGACCAGGGAAGTGATTTCTCCTGCAGCCGAATAAACGGTAGTCTCCGAATCACCACAAGAGACTAGACGTAAGCATGGCTTTAGATATGCGGAGTGGTGATACATAGCTTCAGTACTGATGACATTGCCGTAGACAGTCATCATGAAATCAATTTTGTCGTAATACTAAAAATATATTGTGCCGGCCCGGTGAACCTAGTCGTCTAGCACCTTAGGTCACTAGGTGTGCGCTCGTGATGCGGTCGTGGTCATTTCATCCTTATTACTCCATCTTCGTGATCACATTATACTCTCGTCACACCGTCGTTATCTCGACTTCTACGCCGACCCAGTCGCCCACGTTGTCTAAAAGGTCGGGTCGCTAGGTATGTGTTTGTGCACAAGATGCCTTCGCAGTTGTGGCGTCGTAGTCATTCCAGCTTTATGATCCGACTCTTTCCATACCATCGTCGTCACGCCATCCTAGCGCATTCGCTGTCATACCATCATTGTAATACTGTCATGGTTGTTATATATACGGAACTCCAGTTACATCATCCAACTGCCGTCATGTTGTCACCGTCACGCCAGCGCTGTAGAAGTGGTCCGAACGAGATCTCCCTGGCTCTAACTCTGCAGGTCCAGCAGAAGGTAGCTGAATTGGCATCGGAGGATCACTCCGAGCAATCGCTTTAAACAGCGCAAGCCGAGAATTGAATGTATGGCCTCGATTGCCGCCACACACCCGGGCCTTGGACTGTAAACGCAAGCAACGACACCGAACCGAAAAATTACCATGGACTTCTGTCATCAAATGCATGCTATGACAAATAATCGATACCCTGCAGCTGCTACTGCCTGGTTTAAGTATGCCAGTGGCGCTAACAGCTGCAAAAATTATGGAAGCTATGGACAATCTCCTAGCTACAGTGCAGTAACCTCTACATCTGCCCCCGAGGATAAACCTCCTGTTCTGGGAAATTTGGACGTAAACGTTGCACAAACATTGTGCTCTTCAACCCTCATCATCGTATCTCCATACTACTACTCTAATTCTTCTTCACATCCTATCTATGTGAATTTCCCAGATGCCTTCCCCAGCGTGGAGTAGCAGGCTAGAGACTCTAGACTCGGGACGACCTATCTGCCTTTCCGTAAATAAAAATATATCTCTTCTTTGTTATGATATCGGAATTATGCTGTCGCCATTCAATCATGATTACGGGGCCCTTGTCATGACATCGTCGTCTATGCGCGAGACAGTGGCTATCATACATCCGTAGTCATACCGTCGTCATTACGTCGTCGTGGTCGTGGTATTCTTATTCTAGCTTCACACCACCGTCAACAGGTCATAGCTATCAAATACTCATCGCCATCCCATAGTCCTAATGTACCCGTCGTTACGCTGTCATCGTTACACCATCGTCCTCATTTAAGAATCGCCATCCCATTGTCGCCGTGCCTTCCTTGTCATAGCACCTTTCTCTTTCTAACTACATCACTAGTTCGTTCAGTCGACGTCATCTTCTTAGGTTGTTGTCCTTCAATCGTAATTCTGCCTCCATTGTCAGGCCATTGTCGCCATTACGTCGTATTGCATCATGCATCTGTTGTCATACCATTGTCGGCATGCCGTTGTGGTTGCGCCACGGTCGTCGCTCCAGTTTTGTCACATGACTCTCACCATGCTGTCGTCCTAACGTAATCATCGTCACGCTACCCTAGTCACGCACGATTTACCATACAGTCATCGTAACGCCATTGTTCTTATATATTGGTCGTTATCACATTGTCATCACACGATTTCTATGCTATCGTCGTCATTGCATCATCGTCGTTAGTCGTTATCATGCATTAGATTCCATACTGACGTCGGGACGCTATGGCGGTCGTTGCGTCGTCATTCAAAATTCGACATGCAACTCTGGTCATGTCATCGTCGTCATGCCACTGTTGTCACGCCGACCTTAACGCTGTCTACTTATTATTGTCTTCCCTTCTGTACTATCCTGCAAGTGTCGTCGTGCCGTCGCCATACGACCTTTATTGATCTATCGACGTGATTACGCCTTCGTCCTCTTATTGTGATGTTACTGTCGTCAATAAATCTTGATCACACCGCCGTCGTCATGTCGTCGTCGTCATTGCGCCGTCATGAGACAGTCGTTCTGTTGCCATGCATCAGTTGTCATGCCGTCGTCATAATTCAGACGTGTCCGTACCATCGTCGTCATACAATCATCGTCATGACAGTGTCCTCATGTCGTCGTCATGCTGTCGTCATTGTACCATGGTCTAATTTAAGAATCGTCGTGTCAATGTCGTCATGCCATCCTCGTTTTAACATCTTTGTGGTCCCAGCGATGTCATTCCTACTTCATCGTTCCATCGTCGTCACTGCGTCGGCGTCATATAGAGTCGCCGCCATGCAGCCATGTTCATGGGCGACCTTATTAAGTGAGTGCCATAGCAAAGTGGGGAGATAGCGGAATATGTCGTATATAGACGAAGAAATGAGTCGCCGAATGATCACTACATATGGTAAATAAATGCGGCTCCGAAAATAAGGCACGTCGCTACATTACTCTGATAGTAATCGCAATACCGTCATAGGTATCGTGAGATCAGTTCTGCCGTAATTTATTTTCTCTTGTCTTCTTGACGAGGGATAGCTTGGCCTTGTGCCTTTTCTGTACAAGAGTTGCCCATGCCCAACGCACCATAAACTCTCTGTTCAACATTCTATGTGAGAGTGGCTAAGACGATCGCCTCTAGAAACTGTGAGACGAGCAGACAGTGCGAAATGTGTTTGCGCGATAACCTTTTTGCGGACGAGATTACTTCTGCGTGTATTTTGTCTACAGCGTGCATCCGCTTATTGCACAAAGCGTACATATAGCTTATTGTACCATAAAATAAGTACCTACCACCCACCTTTCCCTGTATCTCCCACTTCCCCTTTCCCCAGTGACGAGTAGCAGGCTAGAGACACGCTTCTCCAGGCTGGCCCCTCCTCCCTTCTCTTTATTAAAACCTACCCGGACTCCTGTATGTAGTTCGACATGTGTTTGCGGCGAATAGAATGTTGTGCTGTTGGGCGTTCGTTATGTGTGATTTCTTTTGTCTCTGTCGTGCGCACTTCCCTTAAACGTGAACCAGCTCCAACAAGGCCAAGTTTCCGTTATTTTTTCTTCAATGATACCTCCACTTCCCGAGTGTCGTGCTCAAGCTTCAACATTGTACGCGTGCGATATATAAATGCAACTTGAATGCCATTTCAAAGTACAATCGGAGAGAGGGGGAAAAATATGTGCATGCAGTCGACATCATAGCTGATGTCATATTTTTCTGAGTGGGCTATCCATCACAAGTGGAGGGTATGCATATATCACCACGTTAAAGGGATCACTCTGCAGTGATTTTTTTGTGTTCATTTGGTGCGGCGATTGATGATGTTTGACACTGAAAATTTTCGGCCGCCCTGCCTTTTCTTTATTGCGCCATCCTCATCTTCTAAAACCGATGTTACTTCCATCATAGGCCTCGCCGTTCCTCGTAGTGCGCAAGAATTAGAGTTATACGTGAAGAATAAATCCGCCGATACATAATATACAAACAAAACAGGCTATGGCATCCAAATACATCTGCCATAGCAGAAATAGCAAGGGAAGCTTTTGCTTTGTGGTAATATTGGCATGTACTTTTAAGACTCAACTTGTTGCTTCTGTATTGTATCTCGATAGTGGGATGCCGGCAACCGCTTTCCGGTGCCTTATAAACGCACATCGTAACTGTGCTCGTGCTCGGGCACAATGTAACTGTCCCCAGTGTAAGCAACTCCTTTGTCCCCTCCTTTCAGGAGTAGAGCGAGAGCTCGACGTAGCTCGTGGGAAAGCTTTAGAGTAACGATATTTATGTAGTTAAAATCATATTGACGAAATGTGAAGTTGCCATTCGGAGCCGTCATAAATTAATGCCTTCAAAAGCTTTTACTGTAGTGCACAACAGTGCCGCTGTACAGACGAGGTCGAACAGTATTATTGTACAAGAGGCAAACCTGCACCTATCAAGAGCAATGCCAATGTGCCTACAACTTTCTCCAGCTGTTTAAAGAAATCCACTTCGTACGCTATTCTGAGCAGCTGCGATTTCATATCTATGAACATCAAATCAAATTCAATCAATATTTTTTACCAGTTTCGCAAGTCAGTGAGTGGCCGTCACTTACGTACTTGTGGCAGGCCACGCGTTTTTATTGGGTCCTTAAGTACGGTGAGAGTTATAATTCAGAAACGTGTTACAGTATCAGCCTTTCTCCGATGGTGGTAATGCGCATGTAACAGATGCCTGCGAATAGTCTGCAATCACACTAACATCCTCAAAAGAGGACAAGAACCACGTTTCGCGGCTTAGTGGCTCCAGTGTCTTCCTGCTGACCACAAAGTCACGGATTATATCCTCAGCAGTGGTGGTCACATTATCTTACAGCTTGGAGGTGGAAATGCCTGTGTATTTAGATTTTGGCCAACGTTAAAAGGCCACAGTTTAGGACGATGCGGCTCGCTGAGGTCCCTATTATATATTCCGAAAACCTTCACGAAACGGTGGTTCCGATGTTGCAGCCCGGTGGTGTTCTGATTGGCCTTTCTGTCTCGCCATTCGAGCTACGCAATAGGCACAGGGCCTATTATGTTGTTCGGTTAGTCAGAAAAGATGATGCAGTGCTCCTGCGCGTAAAGCTCTAATCTAGAGGCCACTAACAGTGACATGACTCATTGCGAAACTCTGAAATTGGAACGGTAAACTTAACCAATATAATCAAAAGCACGAACAGTAGTAAAAAGTTGTCCAGCGCACTTACCATGCGTGGCAAATACCACCAGGGCTGCGAAAACAGAAAGCCCGCGCATGTTATTGGTGCGTTCTGTTGAAATTCCTCATGAAGTGGTCTACCGCAAGGAAAGAAAAGGAAAGAAAAATGTCCAAACTGGCCAAACTCGCGGCTTGAAATGTAGCAATTGTCCTCTCTGGGCAAACGTAAGTAAGGGGGCGGAGCTCCAGTTCTGCACCTGTGGGAGTTAGTGCTGCGGCACATGTTGATATCGACCATTGTTTCCTATTGTTATAGAAGCTCGCGTGAATCTGGACACGTTTTGATTACCTGTTCATTGCACAATAAGAAGCTATGGCGACCCGCGGCGCCTCAAGTGCGGGGACCATAGCGTTTTATATTGCTATATCAAGAGGGAAATCTGGCGCTGCGATCGTTCAACTTTCATGGGAATGATGAGAAGTACAGGCTACGGATTGGTATTCTGTTGACTGGCGAACTAGTCTACAGGTATTTTTTGGCAGTTATGGGCTCGCTTGAAGCGCAAATGATATAATCCGCAGTGGGACAGTGCGCCGCAAAGCTTTCTGCCTTTGTTCTGTTGCTCGAAATGGCGATAACGCGCTGGACCAGCGGCTGGGCAGATTTTTGTGTCCCGGTGTGGTGTGTAATCCCTAACGAGAAAGTGCCGGCATCCTAAACTGTAAAAGAACGTGTTTTGACTATTTTGACCTTGGTTTGTTAAGTGTGTTAGGTTGGCCTTGTACCGTTACGTGCTTTATGAAACTTCAGAAAAAAGAAGGCACTACTGATACAAGACATAGACAGTCGTACTTCTAGTGGCTTGACAATCAAGTTAGATTGCTCGTTACGTGTTCGCATTGCTCGTTTACGTGCTCTTTCAAATGTGTGTTTGAGGAAATTTGAGAACACAAACTTAGTTGTGGTAGGACAGGTTGCTGCCTCCTGCTGTCGAAAAATGGATAAGTGCCAAGCCACGCCATAACAACTGCTGGCGCACACTTCAGAAACGGTACGTCAGTATAAAATATAATGAAGCATACTCGTAGGAGGCCACAAGCGTCCTAGCTAGCACTGCAGCAGATGTGCTTAAAAGTACTTCAAGACGTTCAGCAATCCTGACAGCCGACGCAGCCCTTCGAAAAAGCGAGAGTTCGCAAGTGCCTGTCGTTAGCGAGGAAAGTCTCGCGCTCGCAGCGAGCAGGCGTCGTAGCACACGACACTTGTAGCATTGCTCCCAAAGGTGCAGCACTTTCTCCCACGATAAAATTCTTATTTCCATAAATATTTGATGAGTATTTTTATGTAAGTACATGCACGGTTGATATTGCTGTTGTAAAAATGAATAAATAATTATTCTCTGGCGCTAAATTGGGAACAGAATTGCAGAAGAATTCATACCCTGGTGCGCCCTGGTGGTAAACTGTGCTTCAATCTCAAAGTCATACAAAGGTTATGTAATGTGTTGTGCATTATATAAGATACTGCAGAAACAAAATTAGATTTTAGGTAATAATATTTGAGTATAGCTTCATTTACTGCGCCGTAAGCAAGGACCACTACTCTAAAGATCGAAGTCAATTGGAAGTCTTTATTTCCCATCATTCCCATGTACGTTGGAGCAAAGCTCAGGAGAGGCCCCGTACACACCAGCGCCACATTTCCCTCTAGGGTATTCATTTAGAAACTCTATGGCGGGAAGAATAATAAGTACCTGGAGCGCATTTGTTGGCCTCAACCATTTCTTTCAATAAGGCGGGCAGTAAGGCGGGATGGGTTTGGCTGCTGCCTACGTGATAGGGGGTGGGATGATACAATGTGGCGCTACCTGTTTTGCAATGTTCAAAACACTTACGAACACGGCTACGTAACACTCTTTACGAATCACTGCTACGAAACTGCGCTGTCACGAGCACACTAAAAGCTCCTCCTCACTACAGATACCATTTTCTTGTTTCGAGTCTCGCATAAGTGCGGTTCCGTCGTACAAAGCCATCCTTATATGAAAAGGCAGCGTCATGTGTTGTCTTCTGAAACAGTTGTCCATTGTATGATAAACTGCCCGGTGGAATGAAGGCAAGGCTTACTTCAGTGAGGTAGTACCAGGGGAGAATGGTAGCTAATGTTCTTGATACGGTGCTCCCAGTTCTTGCCAAGATTAATGAAGTCCGAAAGACTCCTTGAATTGCTTAACTACGGAAATTGATATATCTCAATTTTCGAACTCAACAGAATAGGAATATTTGTAGCAGATAGCAGAACATACGGAATGATCGTATTTTTTATATTTTAAGTAAATTACTGGAGAACCCATCAGACGACGAATACCTACAGAAATGCGATTTACATTTATACAGTGTTGTGCCACGCCATATTGCTAAATACACGCTAATTTGAAGCCTTTAGTAGTCATACTGAGATTTCGATTAATTCGGCAGCATACATCGTCTCTGGTTCGACTAACTTTTGTATGAAACTAGCTGCCTAAGGTAGTCCATGAGCATGACGGCATGCCGGCGATTATGTGACGACGATGGAACGACGATGAAGTAATGACGTCGATTGAACGTCAAAGGCGGTATGACAACATGACGACACTGAGATCACAATTGTGAAATGAGGACAATGGTATTGTCATCATTTCATTATTGCAACGAGGACAGCGTGACGACGACAGCATTAGGACAATGGGATTGCGATGATGATGCGACCACGTGAAATGACGACAACGGTGTGACAACTGCTGCACGACAGTCACTTTCTGACGACGACGAAATGATGATAATGGTATGGCAAGAGCTGCACAATCGCGTATGAGTGACGACAGCATGATTACTACGCAATGAAGAAGAAGGAGTGACATCGATGAAACGACAGAAGCAGTATGGTGATGATGGCATGAGACAGTGGAATGACAATTCTAAAGTGATGATGATGGTTGACCACTTGAAGACGATGGCATCACGAGAACAGGACGACGAAGTTAGAATGAAGACAATGGAATAACCACGAGAAGGCTTAACGATATAGGTATGAGAACGAACAGCGACGCAGTGATGACGATGGCGTGATAACGGCGCGAAGACAATGGGACGACCAGTGCATGACGATGACCGTATCAACTACCGTAACGGCGATAGCATGATAAAAGGGGGCGACAAAGCTGGAGTGAGTGAGACGAAGGATGAAAAAGCTGGATGGCACCTGTATGACAACGACAGCATGAAGGTAGTCAGATGACGAAGCTGGAGTGTCGACAACAGAACTACCACGTGACATCCCGATGACTCTATAACAGCAGCTTATGACTACTGTATGACAACGATGGCGCGACGATGACTGCATGACGAGAGTCGGATGGCAAAGCTTTATTGACGACGATGCAATAACCATAACAGCATCACGACCACGAGCACATACAAAGTGGCCCAAATTAGCAGACAGCCCACTGCGTCGGTGTAAAAGGCGTGACAACAGCGGCCTGACGATAGTCAAATGACGGAGCTGGAGTGACGATAATGGAGCGACCACGACGGCATCACGACCACCATCACATGCCAATTGCGCCAAGGTGGTAGACAACTTGGACCACTGCGTCGGCGTAAGAGGCTAGATAGATAGATAGATAGATAGATAGATAGATAGATAGATAGATAGATAGATAGATAGATAGATAGATAGATAGATAGATAGATAGGCTCAAGACGCCTGACGTACGCAAAGAATAATAATCACTTTAAAAGTGTATGTTAAAAGGGTGCTATGAAAGTTATTAGGTTTAGAAGCGCAAGTTTTTTTCCGGTAATTTATATAAAAACCGTCGTTCTGGCGACTCGGCACATTGTTAATTAGAAATAAATGAAGAACGATTACTTTAGCGACCACAAGGAAATTGAAGCAGCATAATAAATGACAAAAGATGGACAGAACGCACAAAAGCGACTGGTGCTAGGCAGAAAGCGACGTGCCTCGTTAATTAAGAATGAGCTAGATAAAATATCGAGAACGCTATTTAGGCTCACCAAAGTTGTTTTCTGACAAGCAAATACAGACTAATTCCACCTAAATGCTAATAACAAAGGGAAGCAGCGTAAGGATCGGTCGTTTTTCATGTGAAAATTAAACAACTGACTGCAACACAGAGACGGCGACACGTTCCGTCGCCGCAGCATGGCAAGCGACAATAATGTACCAAGCGATGTGTACCGAGCACCCGGCACACGTGGAGGAGCAAGATGTTTGGTGCCCGCTTTGCTTGTGCCCTTGTTTGCGCCCTTTGAGTATGCATACTCAGAAACACTATATTTAAGGCGCAAGTAGCTGACAAATAGAAGAGCTTGCATGACGTACATGTTTTCAGATGCGTTGCTGCAGTTCAAGTACGATGCAGAGCTGCTGCATTGAGATGCAGGGCAAATCCCGCGAAAAAAAAAAGAATGATTCCATCGCAAATGAATTTTTTTATTGAAAAAACACCGTACAATCAACACCCCAAACAAGTAGTCGCTCATACTTAGTATATCAAGGACAACATGCTATTGCTCGAGAGCCATCAACAACTAAGAAGAACTGCTTGCAGCTAGCTCA
The DNA here is from genome assembly GCF_050947875.1 of Dermacentor variabilis. Taxonomy (NCBI): domain Eukaryota; kingdom Metazoa; phylum Arthropoda; class Arachnida; order Ixodida; family Ixodidae; genus Dermacentor; species Dermacentor variabilis. Next base: position 192,820,498 of record NC_134570.1, read on the forward strand.
CCTGACGCGTTATGGAAGAATGAGAGCAAACTCTTTTTATATGAACTGTAGAAGAACGGCAAATTGGGCGAGTTGGTAGTTTTCTATATCACTTAAAAACAGCGCTACCGACGCAAGACAAAGGACGAGAATGAGGACACAGAAGGCGCTGATATGCGGCGTGACTGGGCCGTCACATTTGGCACCGTACACAGATGTTGTGGTTGATATGCTGTTTTTTGAGGAACCGACCGATAGTTCAAAAGCATGTTAGTAATGAGGGAAATTCGAATTGCGCAGTACTCTGGGAACACTAGCCGCGTGTCCCATCTTGTAACAAAACGCCATTTTTACACTAACAAACGCCATGTTTGTTACAGTGCAGTTTTGGATAGGCTGTAGATTGCCAAACTAGGCGATTGTTGTCGGGTGCCTTTCGGCACTTTAGCATGAAATAATTATCCGAATAGCGAAGCGAATAACGAAGGACGAGCGTCACTCTGCTGCCGCGGATCAACGGTGCACCCTGGAAATACGATGGAATTTTGTTAAGAGGCATGCTGCTTGAAACGAAAAACCTACGCCGAGCCTGTTTTCGCGGCCAAGTACACCTAATACTTGAAGTTAGTGCAGCGAAAATGGCTTATTACTTCTCGAGTTTTCGCGTCAAGCCCATATAACAACCTTGTGTTGCAACACAATGCCCCAGAATTGTTCTCTCTGCAAGGAAAAGCGTTGCATGTGTGCAGTCAAAGCTGCCGGCATGTACTGTTCGTGGAAGCTCGTATTAAAATTGTATGCATGCAACGAAGAAGACCTGTGGTTGCTCTGTCTTTGTTAGATTGTCGCTTCGAATGTGTGACGTTAAATTCCACATGCCTGGTTGGACACGCATGTGTTGTGAAAGCGCAGGAACGATGGGATCACCAAAATGGATGCCTGGATGCGATTTTATGCGTTTCTTTCTTCCGTTCGCCGCAGCACGTATGAAGTTTTGCCACGATGTAGAGAGTGGCATGTGTTCTGTGCACTCGCGGTATGTGCACTGCTTAATCCACTCACTGCGTTTTGACTTTAGGTTCAGCTTTGACGGACGCCCTGGCGACAAGCACCACAAATACTATGAGCAACCTTACATACAGGCGGCTAGGACACTAGCATAGTGTTTCAATAGCAGAGTTTAAAATGAAGAAACACACGGGGAAGAAATGGCAAAGAAGAGCACTGAAAATAAACGCATATAACATTCAACAGCAACCTGCTTGATGGAGGAGTTATAGCGCTAGGGGTACAGTGAGCGTACCTTGTCTATCTCTATATGTTGATTGGCTGCTGTGGAGATGCGCAACAGCAACGCGTTCCGACGCTGTAACTGCTCTACCATTTGTTTTCTCCACTTGGAAAAACCTGGGGCGCTATAATGTAAAGATATTCCAACCAGTTTCTTTTCTATTTGCTTCAGCAGTCCTCCGCGTTTGCTCCAATATCTGGGAAGAAGTGCCAACTTCGCCTATCTATTCGGCGACGTCTCGAAACCGCAAAAACTCGCCATATCCAAACGGAGAGTATAAACAGATTATGCATGATTAGGCCGAACGAGGAATCATTTCTTTCTAATTCTACGCCTTTGTCACCATTAGCCTTCCAAGAATGGTCCCAATGTTCTCGCTCCACGTCTAGGGCGCCTATCTGTCACGCCACGTGACAAAACCGCGAAAGATCCCCATGTCAGATTGGCACATGCGCACTAAAGGTACATTATTATGCGGAACAGAATTGAACTTTATTTGGAATAAGCGGAGACTCTCTAGTTTCGAAAGGAATGGAATGGCTGTCCACCGATCTGATCGCTGATACAGGGTACTCGGAGCTGTCGGCGGTAATTATAATTTTGCTTACAATAAAGAATTTGGATGGCAATATAATGTTGTGTAGCCCTTTCGGCATGTGTACGACATAGTTCTGCCAAATGTCCTTCACTGAGCAACAGATGTGGCGGTATATTTAACGCCCTGTCGCACGCTGCCGCACTCATCGACGAGCCGCCACAAGCAAAAGAAGGAGAATAGAGTTTTAGTTTAAGGGACGCAAGCCACTTGCGTCCCCTAAACTAAAACTTTCTAATGAGACCAAAGACGCAGGCACCACTCTCCTCACACGGTTTCCTACTTTCACTGCGCTAGCTTGATGCAACGGAAATCCCCTCCTCTGGGGAGCATTTCTGACATTTCATCAGTCGATGAGATAGGGAAAGCGTCTCATGGTAGACCAATGGCATTGGCTGTCAAAGCAAACAAAGGTTACTTTCTCTCAACGAGAAGAGCGCTTGATCGGAGTTTTGAAAGAGCTCTGCAGGTCACCGCCCATTCTTGCTTCCCCGGTTACGTAAATTTGACGTCCGCAGATTGAAATAAAGTCAGAATAGAATACCTTTACGTTATAGCACATCCGCTTCAATGAACTTTGCGTAACTGTCTTTAACTCTTTAGTTAATAAATGGCACTACATTTGCGCGGTTGTACTAACGTGTACTAACGGAGCATTTCTCCTTCCTGAATAAGGCAATGCCTTTGCATAAAAGAAAAGAGGATTGCCCCGGTCGTAGGCTCAACAGCCATTTTTTGTACAGAAGCTAGCGTTGCCCGTGAGTACAAATGTAAACGAAGGTGACGGTGTAAAAATGTTAATAATTTTTACTGATCTGTATTCTTAGTAGGCGGCTGTGGAGAGGGGAGAATGAGCTATTATAGTGGTTGCACTAAAGACAGGAGAAACAGAAATCTCTTTTGAACACAGCCGTTAAGCGCAACCAGGTCCGCAACGTCGTCCGTCGGTAACTGATTAGCATGTGCACCGAATTTCGTTCACTCCCTTTGTTGTGCTCTTTGCCGAAGTAAGCTGAACTACACTGTAAAAAAAAAAAGCCTTCAATATGCGGAGGAATTGCAGGTAAAGATACCTACAGTGCGTCATTTTCAAAAATACGGCATAAGCTTCGCATAAAATACGGAAAGTGCTCCCCATTTTAAGTTTTACTAAAATTTCACTTTGATAATACACGGAATACACTGTTGTGCACAAAACAGACTGAATTCCGTATTTTTGTTATGCGGACAGGCGTATTCTTGCGACAAAATTTGTACATGCGGTCGAAATGAGCGCTTTGTACTGACAAAGTCTCATCTAACTACATTTCATGGAACACGCAAACTGTACGCCTTATGAAGATATGTACAACATGCGAAAGCTAGTCTTCTACGAAAAACCTCAATAACAGATCTTATAAATATAAGTAGGCATCCTCTATTCCGGTCGCAGTTGGTTTCGTATGCAGGCCATGCGACTCTGATCATGCGCACATTTATGCGTGCGTTTTACAATTTTTCACATTAAAAGCTTTGAAGGTAATAAAACAGTATATATATATAAGCGAACGAACAGCGGTGGACATACGTGCCGATCTAAACAAACTTGCGGCGCTCAGGCGCTGATGCACTGGTAATGACATTACTGCTCCCTGCCAAAAATTTTGCGCACTATAAGTCAGTACCGAAACGCAGGGAGTGGTATAATGGCCGTAATTGTGTTTAAATTTAGCAACAAATGGTCTTGATGAGGACTGGCGGCCTATAGATCCAAGCACTACGACCAGATAAAATTTTCGGATGGGGGAATAAATTAACCCAAGAGTGAAAGAGCTTTGCTGAAATGTAATGTAGTTGGTTTCAGTGACCGCATGATATTTCCAAAATATCTCGTCTCTCTCAATAACTGTCCACTCACTGACATACACCGTTTGCGCATAATCTTCACTGTTCATGTGTTGTCAATTCTTGCAGTAAGATGTAATCGCAAGCATTTGGCGCTGCATCTTGAAACAACACCGGTGAGCGCGCACGTTCTTACACGGCGTAATAAAGATCGCGAACATGCACCGATATGTGTGTATACTATGGAAAGTGATCGAACATATGGGACCTATGCGCCGTGCTAGTACTGTGTGTACTGGGAAAACAATAAAGAAAGATACAAATAAATAACACCCAGTGCCGAGCTGGCCTAACGATTAGGCCTTTATTTCTTTTCTGGTCGAAGCTGCAACACCATTGGTTCCATGAGCTTTATCTATGGGTAAATGTTATGACACAACGCACAATTTACGCGTTCATTGCATGCACCAGCCAGCCCCAGTTACCGCTATACTGGAGCCTAATGACCCATCGTAGTGCACTGCTTTAGACTACATTGCAACGCTTGACCGGACGCTCGTCTGGTTCACCTCCCTGCCTTTCCTCTACTTGTTTTTGTGACATGTCGAGTGTGCGAGTGCCGTGATGGAAGTGGGTCAGCCATGCGAAGACGACGACAATACTCTGCAGCGGCTGCACGAGTGCTCCGAAGAAATAACTCGAACCGCGACAACAAGAAGGGAGCAGAGAAAAAAATAGAAGAAGCGTGGGAGATGTGGAACAACAAGCCTTGGTGGAAGAAGGAGTTCGCCAGTGCTCCAGGCGCATGAGTGAAGTCGTCGGGCGTCAGGCTCGTTCTTCGTGCCTTCTATTGGACCAGGGCGACCTTGCAGGGGCGTGTCACCGCGTTATCATCATCGCATGCAAGTAGATGCCGAGTGATGTCGGGAAAAGTAAGCCCATGCACCGTGAGCAGAGGCGATGCCATTGGACTTGGTCTCCTGCGTCGATACCTGTACCGTGCCTACGCCGACCGCCCATGTGGCTAACGTTGCAACCGGACTTGCTCCTGCAACACTGGGCTCGAGGTTTTCGCCTGAGGGTGACCAGGATTTTTCTTCAATCGTGCCTGTCTTCAAAATCGCTTCTACGCCCCGAGGGTTGCCTCCGTCGCCACCTCGAGTTCATCTCGCAGCTCCACTGGAGACCATGAGACTCGAGGCCCTCTCTGGCTTTCACACTTTCTTTGGATACTTAATTCCTTTGTGTGTGTGTGCGTGCACGTGTGCGTTTGATTAGTTTGTAGGGTTTCTGTTTTCTTTGTGCTGGATGTCCTTTAATGATTGGCATGCAGTGTGGTAGCGAACGACTTCGTCACTTCACGGGCTGAGGCTGTATCTCTGCAACAATTAATTATTTGAAAGAACCTCATCATAGCTTTCTCTATCTCTTTGTACAAAATTTAGCACCTTGTGGGAGAGATAGCGCTCTCCTCTTTCAGAGAGCGCGAATTCGTCAAGCAATTATTTTTCTGTTCGAGCAACTACAGCATAACTGCGAAAACGACACTGATTTTAAAGCGAGGGCCTTTAGTGGCTCACACCTCCTATTTTTTTTTTTTTGGAAAACGCGGCATGCGACGCAAGAAGTCATCTGAAGTAGCCTAGCGCAGACGTGCGCTCACACCACTCATGATCAATGTTATCTGAGCACCACATGGAACGAGGACTGGGGGACGACAGACACAAGGGCTAAACTTGGCCTGGTCTTAATGATGGGGAGTCAAGTGGTTTATGCACATACATAAATGTGCCCAGACATGTCAGACTTAATAAAATGTGCATGTGCAGTCAACAAGACAGACTTGCACACGTGCATTTGCAATAACAAGACAAATTCGCAATAATACCGGTAATACCCAAGGCACACGTGTCGAAGGTCTATGCATCTATCGCTCCTCTTTCGTACAACCCAGCCCCGTCAAAATAACTAATTTCTTGTTTTGATAGTGCCAATGAAGCCACACTGGCGCAGTTTTTCCCAAAGCGATGAATTTTTGGCGCTTTAATTATCCTACGTGTCGTCCGAACAACGGCTTACAACCGCAATTCCCACTGTTTAAACCCGGCTGCCCTTGCACTGTCTTGTGTACATTATTATTCTCCCGAAGCCTATCATTCCGGAACCTGCCCGTTTGTGAATTACTTTTTTCCGAAGTCAAGCGGGATCTTGTATACCACTTTTTTTGCGCAATCTACGTACTGGTTCCTGTGCTTTCCTCTACATGTCATCTTGCTTGCACTGCTCTCCCCCTTTCTTTTACATAGTGACACTAATTTGAAGGAGAAGAAGCACGTTTACCCCAACACGGCCTACAATCGTTTTTGGACGGTGGGAGACGTTATGAAAGGAGGGTATTACAGCAGTCCCTAGAGCCCGACTCTTCTAGGCCTCAGATCGTATCGGTCCTGTACTTCGCCCATAATCCCCGTCCTCGTTCCAAGTGCTGCGCTATTAACATTGATCATGAATTGTAACGAACTGGCTCAAATCACTAGTGTCGCGCCACTGCTCGCGTGTTCGTCGTTGTGTTCTTGCACGCTGGCTCCGATGCCGCTCAATATGCAAAAAGAAGACAAAGTAAGATGGAAGTAATTCAGGCACTCGAAAGATGCGACCGCAAGGGGGCCAACTCAGCGGACTTGTTCCACATGAGCTCCCGATTCAACATGTACTTCTTGCGGACTGCAACCTGGAAGCACCAGAACATCTGCATTATTCGACGCAGCTCGAAAAGCGGCATTCAGAGAGACCATCCGCAGCGCTGTGAGTTCATTTTTCACAAATTTACACGCTTTGACAGCGGCAAGGCGGCGGCCGCCAAGCTAAGCCTACGGAGGATTGCAAAGCTTTGCTCCCCGAGGCCACGCGCCTCGCGCCACGGCCACGAGCCTGCTGCCCGTGCCCGAGCTTTGAGACCGAGCTTTTCGCCTCGTGAAGCATCTGCCCGCCGCGTACTGGCCCTTTGAAGGCGGGGTACGCTTCATACTCAAGATGGAGTATCAAGTGGCGGGGGAGGATATCTCCCGGGAAGAGGTTACCCAAGATCAAGGCTGGCAGTCTGCGGGGGCCAGAAGAGTTATCGCCAAAACGCGCACGGCTGACACTAATGCGCCATCGCCCCAGCTGGGAGCGCGCCGTGGCAAATCAGGCGGTGCTGCGCTAAAATCCAAAGTTATAGGAGCGGACGAATGCCCTCACATCCTCGAGATGACATCAAGATTGTGATCAGGCCGCGAGGTGGACTCAATATCTTTAAGATTGGCGTTGTTACGGTGGCTGATGCAATACGCGCCGCCGCTGGCATCAGTCAGGAAGATCTATGCCAAGATATTTTCTGCCCGAATTTAGAGCAAAATATTATGGTTGCCCGTACTCCCAAGCGCGAGAATGCGAACCGCTACGTCTGGATGAGGCAGATGCTCATCTCGGGCAAGGTGTATGAGCTCAGTGCCTACGAGACGGCCCCGCACTCCACGTGCAAGGGGGTGATCCGCAACATCCCTGACGTCATCGATGCCAAGATTGTCAACGCCAATAATCCACTCGCGTTAGTAGCGAAGAGAATAGCTCAAACCGGCACGGTCATCGCCGCGTTCGACGGGCATCGTGTACCGAACTTTGTCAGGTATGGACCGCTACTCGTGCAGTGCTCACTCTACCGCAAGCAAATCGACGTGTGCTATACGTGCGGCCGCCTCGGTCATCGCGCCGACGTGTGTCCCAATCCAGGTGACGCTATTTGCCGTGGCTGTGGTGCCCCTAGTCCCGATGAGCAGCATCAGTGTACCCCCAAGTGTAAACTCTGTGGTGGCCAGCATCTCACGGCTAATAAGGACTGTGCTCAAAGGTTCAAGATCCCATACACCATGCGTCGTCGTCGCAGTGAGCGCGCCAGGATGGCCGGTGCCGCGTCACCGTCCCCTCAGCGGCGCTCGGACACTGCGGAACTCGTCCAGCCTTCGTCCACTCCGGGTGCTCAGCGCAGAGGACGCTCCCGTTCCAGGGGCCGCTCGAGAGTCCGTTCCGTATCCAGGGGCCACTCCGCCTCCAGGGCAAGTTCCGGCTCTCGCCGTGCGTCCAAAGGACGGGCCTTTTCCCGGAGACGTTGCGGTTCTCGGCCTCGCTCCAGCTCCAGGCCGGGGCGCGACACGTCGAGGCGGACCAGGTCCCGCTCCCGCACGCCCACCGCCCTTAGAAGCAAGTTCACGCTCTCCTGGGCCGACAAGGTTCGAGGGGGACGTGAGGGTCCAAGAGGTGACGACCCGCCTCGCGATTCGCACCACGCACACGAGCTCGAGGAGTTGCGACGAGTTAACGCGCAGTTGACGAAAGAAAACGCGCAGGTTAAACAAGAAATGCGCTGGCTAGCTGCGGAGATGGCGGAGATTAGGAAGCTCGCGCTTTCACCCTCCTCGCCGCAACCCGCTTTGGCCCCGGTCGCCATGGATACGTCCGAGACATCCCACACGGCTCGCGCGCCGAAGCGTCGAGCGGTAAGAACAGAGAGGAAGGCGAGAAAATAAAATTGCTCTCAGAACTCAAGAATGCCTTCGACAGCATGCAAGCTAGCTTAGCAAAGGTCGAGGAAGCTATAGCGCACCCAAAAACGGGCTTAGGTGCACTCAGTGAACGAATAAGCAAATTAGAGCAGCTCGATGCCAGGAGAGAACCCAGCCCCGCTCCTCCGCAGCTCGCAGCACGACGTCATGTACCAGCACCACCGACGGAGGGCGCGATTCTGAGGGCCGTTCAAGCCTCCTCTCAGCCTAGCCATGGATAGTGCGGACGAGAACTTTAGTATCTGGCAATGGAACTGCGGAGGGTTTCCCAATAAGAAGCCGCTTCTGCAGCAATATTTAAGAACTCTCACGGTTAAGCCCCAAATCATCGCTATTCAGGAAGTTGCAACTAGTACTCCTATCAAACACAAGTTATCTGGTAGCATCCTCACATTCAGGAGGTAGAGGAGTTGCAACCCTCGTCAACAAAAGGTACAATTGCCTCTCTCGCGACCTCGGCGCAGTTGGTGATGGCATCGAGTACGTCATGACTGAAATCCTCATGAACCCACCCAGAAAGGGCCTCAGAAGAAACAGCCTCTTTATCCTCAACGTATACTGCAGCCCCAGCTACCGCAGGGCGAGGGCGAACTCCCTCCTCAAGAGAGCCGTCAGCCTGGCCGGTGGGCACCCCCTTGTAGTCGTCGGGGATTTCAACGCCCCACATAGGGTGTGGGGGTACACCCATGACACGCCCAAGGGACGCGAACTGTGGCAGACTGCGATGGAAGTGGACTTGACCCTTATCACCGATAAGGATTTCCCCACTAGGAGAGGTAACTCCGCATGCCGGGATACTACCCCAGACCTCTCTTTTGTGAAGAACGTAGGGGAGGTCAAGTGGGTAAACACGGCTCTAGACCTCGGAAGTGACCACTACGTCATCGAAGTCTCCCTCCCGATTGCCCGCTATAAGACGAGGAAATTCAAGTTGATCGACTGGGACGTTTTCCGCAAAATCAGAGCCGAGCGCGCACCGATGGCCGGGACAGATATTGAAGGTTGGTGCAAAGGGATCAGGGATGACGCCGCGGCGGCAACCAAGGAGGTCGTCACTGAACTCGACGTCGACAAGATGGATAGCAGGTTGGCGCACCTGTTGGAAGCCAAGCAAGCCCTCCTCACGAGATGGAAGGGGCAGAAGCATAACAGGAGGCTCCGCAAGAAGGTTTCGGAGGTTAACAGGGAGATCGAACATCACTGCAAGAACCTGTGTAAGCAACAATGGGATAAGCTCTGCGAATCCGTCGAGGGTCAGCTCAGATCAGGCAAGAGCTGGGGTCTGCTCAAACACCTGCTCGATGAGGGCAGCGCCAGATCCAGCCAGAGACGATCCCTCGCGCGAGCCATCCACCTCGCTACTGACTCTACCCCGGACGAGTTGATTGTCGACAGGCCCATAGACAGGTACCTGCCGGTCGCGGATAGCTCTGCCCCTACCCAGTTCCCGGACTACGCGGGGTGTGCGGTGCCGGAGTTGGACCAGGACTTTATCGCGGCCGAGATCCGAAATGTCCTCTTCTCACTCAACGTCAAATCTGCCCCTGGCCCAGATGGCGTCACTAACAGGATGCTGAGGAATGTCGATGATGGGTCGATCAACTTTCTCACTGAAAGGATTAATGAAGTCTGGCGCAGTGGACAGGTCCCCACACAGTGGAAGGCGGCCTGCATGGTACTCATCCCCAAACCCGGTAAAGCACCAGGAATAGAGAATCTAAGACCAATTTCCCTGACGTCCTGTGTCGGTAAGGTGGCAGAGCATGCCCTGCTCAACCGACTCAAGGTGCACATCGAGGCCAATGGCATGTACACCCACAATATGATTGGTTTCAGAGCCGGCCTCTCGATACAGGACGCCATGAAGCTGATAAAGCATCAGATCATCGACCGGAGCACGGGAGATACCAGAGCCATCCTTGGATTAGACCTGCAGAAGGCGTTCGACAATATCTCACACGAGTTCATTCTCCAGTCTATTGCCGGCCTCGGGCTCCGGAAGAGGGCCTACGACTTCGTCCGATCCTTCCTTAGCCAGAGAACTGCCAAGCTCAAGATCGAAGGATACCTTTCGCAAGAAATCACCCTCGGTTCACGCGGCACGCCTCAGGGCTCAGTCATCTCGCCAACATTATTTAACATCGCAATGATCGGGCTTTCTAAGGAGCTCGCGAAGATTCAAGGAATCAACCATACCATCTACGCAGATGACATCATCTGGTGCGTCGGCGGGAGCGATGGCCAAGTTGAAGCCGCCATGCAGAGCGCCATCCATGCGACCGAGCGCTTCCTCCTCCCCACTGGGCTCAGATGTTCTCCATCAAAATCTGAGCTACTTCTCTACAAGAAAAGACCCAGAGGCGGCGGCCATCGTGATTGGAAACCGGCGTCCGAAAGCGAAATACGGCTATTCACTGGTGACGGGTCTCCGGTGCCCAGAGTGGACTCGCTCAGAATATTGGGGATGTATATCGAGTCTAACGGTTCCAATGGAACCGTACTCAGAAAGATCGCCGCCAAGACGGAGAGTTTTCTCGGCCTCATTCGGAGGATCGCCAACAGGCACCAAGGAATCAAGGAAGACAATCTCATCCGCATTATACATGATATTGTTCTCTGCCACCTTTCATACTCGGTGGCTATGCATAATTGGCATGTTGCAGAGATGAGCAAGCTCAATTCACTCATCAGAAAAGTCTTTAAGCTTGCTCTCGGCTTACCTGCAAGCACCCACACCGAAAGCCTGTTGAAGCTCGGAGTCCACAACACGCTCGAAGAGATTATCGAGGCACAAGAGCACTCACAGCTGCTTAGGCTATCCGGCACCCCGACGGGCCGCAAGATACTCGACGAGATGGTCCTCAATCCTGTCCACCAATGCCCTGACGCCGTGCGGATTCCCAGCGACATCAGGTCTCAACTGCACATCGCGCCCCTTCCCCGCAATATGCACCCCGCAAACAACGTCGGCAGACGTCGAGCCAGGGGTACAGCTCTACTCGAGCGTGTCTGCAATAACCACATTGAGGCAACCTTCGTGGATGCCGCGGCATATGCTCAACAAGAGGCATATGTCCAACAAGGACAACATTGGACCATGTGCTGTGGGAGTGCGAAGCCATTGGCTCCTCCTTCAGCGAGGATAGGTGGGCTGCGCTCTTGGGCAGCCCCGAACTCAGTGACGAAACCTTGGCCGTCCAGAGTGCCCGCGATCGGGCCGTCAAGCTCGGCTTGGCGGTCCCTACGTGGGACTAGCCGGGTGGCGCGGGGTCTCCCCTGCGTCTTCTCTGGACCTAATAAAGTTATTTCACTCACTCACTCACTCGAATCCACGACCTTCGGTGGGAATCCAAACCTCGAGCTTATGTGAAAGTCGAATCCATTACATTTGCTGTTAAGAAGTTAATTAAAGCAGATACAATAAATACAGAATTAATTAAGGTACTAGAACTCACAATCTTTGGCGGGAGTCGCACCCAAACCCTCTGGTGGGAGTCGAACCAACGACGTTGTTGTTAATTAAGGTAAAGTTTATTAGGGCACAGTTATTTAAGGTAGTGTCAATTAAGTCACTTGAACTGGCGACTTTTGGTGGGTGGAAATGGGTAATAAGTAACAACGCATTCAAATCAGAATGTTAAGTAATTTGATGAATGTCTCTTCAGCATGCAGGCTTTGGGCGTCACCCTCTTTGGCGTATGCTAAAGTGACTCAATTTTTTTTCTCCGTGCTCGCAATGTGCGGCACCAGGGGGCACCGTGCTCTGAGCTTTCGATCTATCGAGCGGTTGACAAAGCTGAACATGTGTAGTCAGCCGGCTTTCATCCTTTTATGTCCTAAAAATTGTGCATTATCATCATCATCATCATCATCATCATCAGCCTGGTTACGCCCACTGCAGGGCAAAGGCCTCTCCCATACTTCTCCAACAACCCAGGTCGTGTACAAATTGTGGCCATGTTGTCCCTGCAAACTTCTTAATCTTATCCGCCCACCTAACTTTCTGCCGCCCCCTGCTACGCTTCCCTTCCCTTGGGATCCAGTCCGTAACCCTTGTTAGTTGTTAGTTTACCGAAAATATGTCTTGATTTGTACTCAAGAGCGGAGCAAGCCCCAAGGAACAGAGACTGACGCGTCGTGAGCGAAAACAAAGCGATGGATGGGTACACTGCTTGACTCTCGGTATGTTGGAATTCGTCGCCGTGTGGTGTATGCTTCCGTGCTCTCTACGTGCCGTCATAGCGCGGGGTTACTTGCGCTGAACGTTTTTTTACTTCGTCTACAAAACTCTGCACGCTGCGGCATCGAAAGAGCTGTCCTGTTTTCGGGTGTCCGTATGTGCTTGGAGACGCCATAGCCTGCCCTTAGTGGATGTTCAACAGTCAACTGTTCAACATGCCCTTGAGGTAAACCCGTTCAAATTTTATTTGTTTGGTTTGCTTAGCGCAGGTGTTAAAATGTGTGGTAAGCCAGTGGGGCGAACGGAAATATTGTTTCAAAAGGCCAGTGAACAGCGGCTCAGGCCAAAGGAGACCCGTGAATGGGGAAAAGGATCACCTATCATTTCATATCGATTTGAATGGTTGCGTGACCGCCTCGATCGCGATTGCAATTTTCCGTGCCACACTTACAACTTGTTGCTCACTTGCGTTAAAAGTGCAAAATAAAAATGCATTCAGTTGCGTTCACAGCTTGTATTGACGCTCTTGAGAGAATACTGTATCCGATACGGCGAAAAATTCCGTTAAACTACGGAACTAAACGTTCGAATTAGTAGCAATGACTCACTACGTGTGATTGTTACTTTCTTGCTTGCATGCACTTGTTTATTGCAGTGAACAAAGAAATTGTTCTCTTTGTTTGCTGTGCTGTGTCTTTCCTTCGTGCAACTCCTTGCGGTGCAGCGAGAGGGTTTGCTTCGAATGATTTCTGCGCAGTCAATGCATTCGTGTCAGTAAGTAAACTGTAAATGTTCTATCAGTTGCAACAAAATTTGGGCATACAATAGAAGCGGATGCAATCCTCATAGACTGTATTTTACCGATAATTCACTTGTATTACTAAAGTGGAGAGTAGACACACATGAAAATCAGATGATTGTGTTGATACTTAGCAAAAATAAGGTAACTTGTCATTCCTAATTTATTATATTATATTATTTACTGAAAGACTAGTTACTGTTTTCCTGGTGGAACTGAGAACAGGTCTGCTGCTTGCAATGGCTCCATGTCTCTCAAGTGATCGCACTATAGTTGCTTTCAAAGGGAGTGTTTTCTCAGCTTTTTTACTACCTGAATCATATCCATCTACTTAGCTGTGAAGGTGATCACTGTTATTGAAATTGGAGTGCTGGTGTTTCAGCACCCTTTCAGTATTACAACACGTGTAACAGATTGCAGCTGTGGCAAAAAGCGAAGGTGTTAATATATAAGCCATATTGGCTTTGCGAGTTAATGTCATTAACTGAGGTCATTCTATTGTGATTTAGCTAGCAAAAATGCTAAACGGGGAGATATAATTTTAATTTCCTCTTTGTAAGTTGTGTAAGCACACCAATTAAGTTGCCACACACGAAGTGGAACATACGAAGATGTGTTCTCTACACTGCAGTCTTGAATAGCTTTGAAATCAAGTGCTACCGCTATATTTTAGCTGTAAAGTATGCACCAAGGTTCAGCGTTGTAGGAGGCTGGCATCAGCCGAGGTCTATTTACTTTGAAGTTCAAATGAAAAGATTAAGTTTCTGTTAGGGTGACTGTATAAAGTTATGCCTTCAGTTGTAATCTTTTATGAGGGAGACTTGATGGGAAAATTGATTTCTTTTCGACAATGGCCGCAATGCATGGGTAATAATTGAATACATAAGCATTACATCAGTATTGCTTAATGAAGTGGTGTCCATGCATGCTAACATTTACAGGGCTCTCGTTGAAGAATGTCGATTTTTGTTGTAACAATAAGGCTACACATTTTATATTTTGGGAGCTCACCATTATTGCCTATCATCATCAATTTGCGCTAAATGATTTTGCTGTCTATAAAACCGCCCACAATGGTGCATCATGAAAATTTATCATTATGTGAAACATGTTATGCAGCTCACCGATTTGCTTGAATAGATCGCAAGTTCTTTTTTTTTTCGATGGTTTCTCGCCTCAGAATGCACTTCACGTTGTATTCTTGTCCGGGACTAGAGTATAATGCAGCTTTGTTTGTTATCTTTTCTGGCATTTCCAAGTGTGCCGAGCTAAACCACTGGGCAGCAAAACTGGGATCGCTACCGCGTGGGGAGCCGTGTTCAGGCACACACGAGTAAACACGGCTTTGCCTTGTTCGGTTCTGTCGCGGACACTTACGAAGCGCTGCTCTGTCAATATTTATGTAGCTTCAACTATGTGCTATCGGCCATTGCTTCTGCCCTTGGAAATTGTGGAAGATTATCACGGCATTTCTTTTTCTAACTCGTTTTTCTTATTGCAGAGGGATTACTGCACCTGCAAGTAGGAAACGAATCGCATGGGTGATCAAGAGCCAACAAATGCGTAACTTTGGAACATTCATTGCGGAGTTTTGTGGCTCAGAATGTGTCGAACTACACCATAAACGCTTAATAACAAACTTTTACTTGACACGGGGCTAGAGCGTACAGTAACTGTGCTTGCCTACTGCGGCCCAGTGCCAATCAGCGTTGCGGAGTTAACACCCGGAATTGGAATGACTTCGAAATCATTTCACATATTCCCGACGCCGGAACTGAATGATAATAAAATGGTAATGGAATTAAGCTCATTTTGCCCGGATGGGAATGGAATTGCGTCTTTTTCCGGGTAAAGAGCGCTTTTTTGTCTAGGCGCTGTTTTTTTGTCGAAAAGATCAGAAGAACCCACGTTCAAATATAAGTAAGTCAGAGGCTTGAATTTAGAAATAGAGCCGTATTTTTAAGATGCCTTGGCTTATCATAAGCACAGTCAATTTGTAAGCAACGCGCCTACTAGAATTATGACCTCATAGACGGAGTTTGTCTACGAAGTTTGTCTCCATTCATCACGTAAGCGCGGCTCTATGCCGTTGGTATCCGTCTTGCAGAACTACGGCGGTGGCATACCCGGCCCCCTCCCTCCTTACACTAAGATGCTAGACATCAAGGTGCTACCAAGATGCCTTTCCTACGTTGAGGAATTACAGAAATAGAGCTGAACTGCCCAGCGATTCCCAGAGTGGGAATGGGCTGTTTTCTTCAGCCCGTGGAACCGAAAGGAGTGGAAGTGTGGCAAGAAGCCGTGGAAGCATGAAACGCTTCTCAAAATAGTTTGAATATATGATGTGTCTGCACCTCATAATTTCCAGGCTACATGAGTGGACTCACTGTTTAAAACGTAAGAGTTACGCAAGAGTAACACGTAACACGTTCACGATGTTTGTCATGCATTATCCACTCTAACTACATGTCAACCTTGCCTTGAAAAAGCTGATGTTGCCTTTATAGAAATTGTAGCTGTGAGCTTGCTTGTCGAGAATCGGCTTTAGAGAATACAGACTGAGGTCAATACAATAAACACCAGAAAAAGTTGTTGAGGATTTCAGCTCGAGAAGCTTCAAAGCCTGATTCATTTAGAAGCGTTACGATTCTGCTGAACGTTGTTGATTGTTACCCTGAGATGGTGCCCAAGCCTCGCAGTAGCAATATTTTTGCCTTCGAGTTTCAAAAAGTTGTATTTTCAAAAAAGTCGTATCTTGTACTGTTGTGATTTTCAACTTGGCATTATTGAATAAATCTTGTGTCCTATTTCCTTTTTCCACAACTTCTTGGTTAAACATCTGAATAGTGAACGTAACTCGACCTTTTTCTTAGGTTTTCTAGATTGCATGCCCTTGCTCTAACATAATTTACTTTCAAAACTGCTTGCGCCTTAGTGAAAGAATCACTTGAAGCAGCCATAGCCACCAATAACACTAGCGTGTCAGTATTAGGAAAATTGCAATATTGTTTTTTTGAACTACAGGGTGTCGCAACAATCACGCACCTTGATTTAAAGATATTGTCACGTATTAGTGACGGTGAATAATACCGCTGTAAAACTGTGAATGACGTAACTTTCTGTCGGGCGAATTTGTGCCCTAAAAAGCTAGTTACACTCAAAGCACAGCAACAGCGGCGAACACGGTCGGCGATGGTCGAAGTCTGCTTTTCTGGTCAAGCGCCTCGGCTTTTATACACGAGCCATCGAACGTTCCAGAGAAATCGGTGGGGCCCACGTGTTTCCCAGAAAGTTCTGCACCATTCGCGTCGCGCATACATGCCATCAGATTACAGAAGGTTCGGTGACAACAGACAGCAGATAGAATGAATCATCGATAACATTCCAGAAACTTTCGATACATGTGGGCGCGTGCCACGCGTAGCGGTAGCATTTGTTAGATAGTGAAAATCGCTCACCCAAAGAAGATAAACGAGTCCACGTGTCAATATGCAAGTGCTACGTAGCTGGACAGAACCAAGGTAATGTTCTTTGCCGTCACTTTAAAATACTCAAGTTAAGTTTTCAATTCCACGTAATTACATAATTAGTTGATCAAAAGTGTCAATCAGAAAATTGTAGAGCAACAGGAGAACTTCCGTTGCAGCTTTCTGTTGCTCAATACATGCTATATAAGAATGTTTTCGTAGCGTGAACAAACCCTGCGAATACATTCAAAGTGCCTCGATCGGCGTTTTGTGAGGCAATTTTGCGCTTCACGCTTCATCAAAAACATTGATACAGCGCTTCCTCATGCGTGCTTCTTTCTAGCATCATTCTTACGCTCCATAATTCCCATGTTTAAGTTACCTGTTTCTCTCGTACAAACAAATTTGGATTCAGCACAAGCAACCTTATGGATGATTTCCATCAGCTAGCTGATGCGATCCGAGGGATGCATACACATTGCAACGGGAAAAAAAGTGGTGTAGAACCAAATGTAAGAATTATTGGCTTGCTGCCATTGCTTCAATGGGATGAAATCTGTCTTCCCATCTTAATCTGGAATCCTTTATATGTCAAACTACTAAATACCTCAGGAGGGTCACGGCATGTTTTGCGCAAGTTGTATTACTAATTTTTTTACAATAGGACCCAATAATACTTGAAAAGCAGGGAAAACACTGAGATCAGAGTACCTAATAGGTTATATTGCTCCAGAAATTAGTTTTTCTATCGACTGCAGCATCCCATGCTAACAATTTTTGACTGCGAATGCGAGGCAGATGGCACATTACACATAGGGTAGTGCTATTCGCTTTGACTGTTTGGGAATAAAGGTAATAGTGTACGCGTTATGGCCCTAGCTGCATCGAGGTTTTTACTCTCCAGTTGAAATTGAAAATCTTCACAACTGATACTAAATGCTATCTCCAAAGCTGTGCACTGTACAGTTGCACTAGTTCACACGGAACACACTCTTCACCACTTGTCCCGCCCCAGGTGGCGATTGAGGTTCTTTAAAGCTGTCCCATTGTATGTCACGGGACTATGCGCTTCACTTCTTTGCAGGATATGGCACTGCTATTGTGTCATAAGAGATAAACTCATCAGGGATTTACCTTGTCGCAAATGTATTACAGCTGTGTATCGGTAAACTGGCAACAGCTTGCAGTAACTACGGCTTGTGTAAGTATAATTATAAACTGTCTTATTATATGCAATTGCTAGTGCACAGGCATCGGCAACAGCAATCGTTAGGGTACATTAGTTTGTTTTACTCTGCAGTGGGCATCTTCCACCAAATGGGAATGTGAAATGGCGTGTCAATGTGGGGTCTACTACTGTATAAAGTTCATAAGCATGTCGTTTATATGCACTGCAGATCAATATTCATATGACTGTGAGAGCCGGGTGCCTGTAGAGAACCCGTAGAGAACAGTACGAATCTTGAATGAACAGTGAACATAATGAATAATCGAATGGTTTTAATATTTGTCAACAAGCTTAAGGCTTTTAGAATCCCACTGTTGTGTTCTTATTTTGGAGGTTATTCCTCTATGTTTCCTGTTATTCTGTTACCCGCACGGATTTTAATTTCCAAACACCACCTGGTGAAGTTTCCCTGATTCCAATAGAATCAAGACAACCATTGACTTGACTGAACCAAGAGAACAGGCCAGCTTCAGGAAGAGATTTTCTAAAACCGATCACACTCACGTCACCAATCAGATAAATGAGAAATCTGCGATATACAGTGAACCTCGCTATGTGACTTTCGTAGATTAAGAAAGGCCTTTGATTCAGTAGAGACAGCAGCAGTCACAGAGGCATTATGTAATCAAGTAGCATATCAGGCCTACGTGAATATCTTGGAAAATATCTACAAATATTCCAGAGCTAATTGATTCTCCACAAAAAAAGTAGATGTTATATCAAGAAAAGGTTCAGACAAGGAGATACAATCAGTCCAATGATTTTCACTGCTTGCTTAGAAGTATTCAAGCCATTAGATTGGGAAGGCTTAGGAGTGAAGATAAAGGGTGAATACCTCAACAACCTTCTGGTTGCAGGTTACAATGTTTTGTTCAGCAACACTGGGATAAATAGCAACAAATGATTGAGGACCTTAACCGAGAAAGTGTAAACGCAGGGTTGACGATCAATATACAGCGACAAAGGTAATGCTCAGTATCCTGGCAAGGGAACAAGTATTTAGGATTGCCAATCAAGCTTTAGTGTCTGTGCAGTAGTATTCTCATCTAGGTCGATTACACACAGTGGACTGTGATCATGAGAAAGAAACTTAATGAACAAAAATTGGTTGAAATGCATATGGCAGCTATAATCAAATATTGACTGGGAGCTTACCACAATTGTTCAAACGAAAAGTGCATGACCAGTGGATCCTACTGGCGCTAACATATGGGAGCAGAAACTTGCAGGTTAACGAAGAAGTTCGACAGCATGTTAAGCATTGCGCAAAGAGCGATGGAACAAAAAAAATGTTAGGAATAACGTTAAGAGACAGGAGAGAATGGTGTGGATCAGAGGTCAAACTGGGATAGCAGATATTGTGCGTGAAATTAGGCGGAAGCAATGACGCTGGACAGGCGTTGTGATGCGTAGGTAAGATAGCCAGCTGGTGGAACATCAGAGTTATAGAATGGGTGCCAAGGGAAGAGAAGCGCAGTAGAGGACGGCGAAAATTAGTTGGGGTGATGAAATTGAGACATTTTCAGAAGCAAGTTGAAGTCAGCTAGCAAAAGACAGGGATAATTGGACATAGCTGCGAGAGGTCCTCCACTGGACATCAGAATAGGCTGCTACTGATGACGAGCAAACCTCTAAAATGCACGCGAGAAGGTGCGTAGAGCAGAAGACGCACTCACTGAAGAGATTCGATAAGCCACATATGGGAACCTGACTCATAGTTCAAAAACCATCAGGCAACTGCTGGAAATCCACCTATACTGAAAATACGAGCGCTCGTGCCACAATTGCAAGGCGTATTACCACGTAGTGTCTTGCGAAATAACTTTCCTTCTTCTAGAAAAGAAAATCTAGTAAAGTTTGAATTTGACCCTTAACTAACAGATGCTAAAAACCACTTCGAAAATATTGCACTTCAGGTGAGCTCTCCTTTCGGCCACTTGCTCTGGCTCCTCGCTGCTGTTATCAATATCTCGTAACCATTGTCTTCTAGTACACTGAGCCGATTTACGAGGCTTCTTGCACTTTTTCTTTTAGACTTTGAAACGATATCGCCGTGAACACCTGCGATCCGCATTGGAAAACAATGAAAATGCTGCAGTTCCTTTCTTTTTCAACACAGAAAGAGTGTCGAAACGTCTCTCTGCGCAGAGTCTATTGATATATCTAACAAAGAGACAGCGTTCGAAGGAGGATCGCAATATCTTGAGCGAGACTAGTGCAAGTGTGCGTGATGCATAGCAATTTCTTTGAAGTTGCTCAGAATAAAGTGTTGAATCTAGCACTTTCTACGTGTCCTGAGTATCATTGTCTGTTGGAGCTATAGGATACGCTTTCAAGTACGTTGTGAGCGCACTAAACACGCATCTGTACTGCAAGACGGGCGGGTCCCACTATTCCGTTGCGACACTAGCAAATCGAGTCGGCGCTGCTTCGTCAGCACCTAAGGCTGCTTTATACTCAGCGCTGTAGCCTGCAGCAAAGTGCTTACAACTGCATCAGACCCTCAGTGGGAGTAAGCTAAGTCGCTGTGGTCGCTAGCGCCTAAGCGTTCGCAGTAGCCTGCACACGTTCGTCAAAAGATGCGCTCTATACGTTCTTCGTTGGTCCTCGAGCTCTTCGAGTTAATGCGACTGTTTTGCCAAACTTATTGCCAATGTATTCTAGTTGTTCACACATAATTAGCCTTGATGTAAGAAGCATTAATCGCCCGTGACACTTCTGTCGAGCACAACACCCGCCATGTAGTGAGATGTGGTAGTCACCTAAAACGTCCACCAGAGAGGTAGGCAAGGGTATTGCGCAATAATATTTTAATGTAGTAAGGCAAAAACAGGAAATAGCTTGCAAACATCATTAACTTTTTGTCTCATGCCGAAATCCCTGTGCGCGCATGTTTTCGCGCCCATGGTGAATGATAGATACGCGGGCGGGCGCAGGACGTGCGTAGCAGTGTTGCCAATTTAGTGGTTTTGCCGCTAAATTTCTAAGCGCTTAAACCGCAAATTTAGTGCCTCCTTGTGCTTCCGGGTGAAAAAATTTTTTCTATTGCGGGCGGGGGTGTTTCTTGCCGCTTGCATGTAATCTTGAGATTTAAAGCTATCAAAAGACGGAAGTCAGATGAGAGGCCCGGCACATGCCTTCTCTGTTCTTCGTCTTTTGACTGGTGGAAAATTCAAGAATATCTACCTACATAGCCAGATTGCAGCTTTTCTTTCATGTTGCGCTGCGTGCCTTCTTGGCGGTACAGAAGCGTAATCTTTTTACGATATTTCGTGCTTCACGTGTTCCAAAAATGCAGTTTATTCACGGTCTTTTGAAAGAAAGAGGGAATTGCGCGTGTTTCCAGCCCGCTGAATGTAGTTAAACCTAAGTTAGGGAACAGAATGTCCACTTGGATGACAAACGCCATTTTCACTCTGCGGGCTGGTCCCAGAAGAAGACTTGCACGCAGCCTGAATGCGTTGTTCGCAAGATCGACAATGTGGAAGCCTCGGGAGTCAGTGATGGAACCACCTTTAGACACACCTACGAAAGCAAACAAATACACACAGAGGACGCACTGCCAAGCTACGGTGAAACTGAACACTTTGCTGTAATTTTAATCCCTACCCAGAAGTTCAACCTGTTTTATGACCAGTGACTGAGTTCGCGAAGTTATCTACGTTTAGTTTCGTTTTTCAATACTTTTCTAAGACGTCACAATCGCACGAAATAAAACTGCATATTAATATTGATACTTTATATCTTTTATTTCATTTCAGACGAAAACAATCCATCCTTTCCATCCAGAGAAATTTCTTTAAACAGCGTTTTACATATATGCAATAAAACATAACTCCAACGTCATTCTGATTGTTGTGTGCATTTAGTGGGGATTTAGCGGAGTTTGTATGCCTGAATCGCGTGTTTTAAAGTTTATTGGGGCCTCTAGTAGCGGGTTCTTTCTTTCTAGTTAGAAACACTGGCGCTTAAAAAGTTACGGGCCGCGCGCCCTCTGCTCCTGGTCTCCTTGAGTTTGCTGTGCGGTTCTGGCACACCGAGAGCGCGTTCGCCGCATAACAGGCCTTGCGAACGAAAGCTTGGTTATTCACAGTGGCATGGGCGGAGTAGATTGGTATGCTGCCGCACTTGCACCACCAAGGTGAAAGGTGAAAATGGCGATGGAGGCAGGGCTTGACTACAAGCGCTACAAATTAAAGAAGTGTGGTACACTGCTGTATATTGTGTAGTACGTAGCAATCCTGGGCAGTAAGTCTAGCCCAGCCGGAGTTGCTTCGCAAACGCTCACATATTCGTTACACAGTCGTAGATAGCTTGTCGCAGTCGACGATTGTAGGCATATCGTCGGCTCGAGAAGCGTAAATACTGTCGAATGGTAGCTATACTGGAGTAACGCAGCTTCGTACGACGGTGCTGTAGCTCACGCGTGTGAAAAACGAATAACTAGCCCGTGTGTGTGCTGTACAGATTACTCTAATTATACCGTGCGACTGGAACATCAATACTGCTGTGTCTAACTCTTGCAATCAGCATGAAATGAGCCCAAACTGCTGACAATGCCACGAAGCTACTGAGTTCACAAGTGAATGCACTGCATCGAACGCTGTATGTAATTTTCCGTACATATTTATACCCTTACGACTGTAACTGCGCACCTAGGCACACTGTTTTTTAAGTGACACGCCAGTGTAGGTCGGAATGTCGAATTTCAGCGAAGGAACGCTGGAGAAGCCGCACAAAGCCTAGGAGCAGGTAGTGAGGCGCGTAACTATCTACTGGAGCCTGTACGCAACTATCCCTAACAATGGTGACCGAAAACCAGGTCCCATGGACAAAGCCTCACCACTTCTTGAGCGGTGCTGCGTTGGCGTGCACTGCCTGAAACGAAAAAAAAATCAATAAATTATGGGCTTTCACGCGCAGAAAACTACGATTCGATTATGAGAGACGTCCGGAATAAGCATGACTACGTGGGTTTCTTTAACGTGCACCCAATTCACGGAACACAGACGTTTTATTTTTTTTTTTACTTCAGCCCCGTCGAAATGAGGCCGCCGCGGCCGCAATTCTCTCCCGCGCCCTCAGGCTTAGTAGCGCAGCACCTATGGCGGCACGCCACTATGGCGGGTAAAACAAGAGCAATACAGTAGTGGGTATTCACCTTTCAAGAAACGGAAACAAACTTATCACAGCACTAAACCACAGTGGCAGTAAGTTGCCCCGCATAGTTTAGATGAAACGGTGTTAATGTTATTTTAATTAGTTTTATGCGCGCCTATGCCGAGAAATTTGGTGATGGTGACGAATTATACGCATCCCCTCGAAAAGGGGCCGGTGAGAAACAGTAACTTAGCCTGCAATGAAGTAAACAGAACACGATTTTCATTGTGGCATTTTGTACATATCTCCTTCATCTTTTCTGTGTTCTTTAAAACTCCTATAGACCCTTTTCGCGGAGCCGTTTGCTCCGGCGGACGGAGATAGCGCTTTCGGGAGCGCCATTGTTGCCTCAGCGAAAGCGCACGATTACGAGACAATTACAACTTCTTCCCTCCTTCTGTGGATTCAGCTGCCGGAAATGCAACTGGGTGTTCACTGACACACTGTGTTCCATTCACGCTGCAAAATGTGGAGCGGTTGAGGGAATACTTGTGTTGGCTGCAATAACAGCGACTGGCGTTTAAAGAAATGGAGTCAATCTGTGTGACCAAGCACGACAACCGCTGCTACATAAAGACTGCCTGTGTCGCCCGCCGTGTGATATACAAGGATTTCCCGAGAATGCAGAAATTCTCTCATTTGCCAGCATTGTATTGTTAACTTCCAAAGAAAGCACTTCAACCACGGAATGTTGGGCCGAGCGAGTGCCGCTCCTTAACAAATGGCAAAAGGAGTAGAACCGCTTCCTGACATCGTGAGTTTCACGCACGTTATCTGTTAGCATTCACCCCAACTCACACGCAAAAATACACTCACTCTGTCACCAAGTAATCAAGAATAAGTTAATGGGCGCATATTTGAATCAATGCGCCGAAGCATGGGTGACGGCGACCACACCGAAAGCACAGGAATGTTCAAAGTTTAACCCTTCAGGAAGATCTTCACAATGTGCGAGTGTCTTGCGATAATACACCTTTCCTAAAAGCTATGACAAGTTACAGAACACCTACGTTCCAAGCAATCTACGCAGAAAAAAGAAATCTATCGCAATTAACCATACCCGCGAGCGATAAGGCTTAAAATATACAATCAAATAGTGACCGCACCAAGGAACTTTACTGAGTCAGAAACATGAGCAGCTGCTGCTTCAAAGTCTTTGCGAAATAAAGAGCGAAAATTAGAACACTGATACTGATTTGATTCGTAAGCGATCAGTGTGGACAGTTTGGAATAAATTTATAACAATGCTTTTATTACAAGCATACACTGCATACACTGCTCGAGCCGTTTTCACAAGGCGTAATGAGCTCAGAAAGCGCCTACATATCTCCTGAAACTGTGGCCAAAGCGTTGTGTCGCTGACCCAGTCACCGTCCGCGATATCCGCCGAAGCAGAGGTTTGCTCAACCACACCGGGTGTCATGCACATTCTTTGTAAACAAGGAGGCAGCTGTGGCAAACAATGGACACGTCGCCACATCTACCTTGTACCGCTAGCTATGCTTGTTACGGATCCAGTCCCATCAATCTCTTTCCTCCTTTTTTATTGCGATAGAAAGTACATGGGCAATCCAGGCTAATTTCCGTCATTGGCGTCGCCGTAATGTTTCGTATAAAGTGTTTGTGCGTTAAGATTGTGGCCGCGCACCGTTTGTTGTGGATGTTAGTGAAAACTTGCAAGGGCGAGCCGAGGATGATGACTCGATCTCGCGCGCGCTAGGAAGGAACGCAGGTAGGAAGTGCACCGTTTTCTATTGCGCCCAAGCAGTGGCATATCAACAGTCTGGGGGTGGCAAGTTCACTCCCCGCTCTCTCTGTCCGTACACACACACACACACACACACACACACACACACACACGCACACACACACACACACACACACACACACACACACACACACACGTATATATATATATATATATATATATATATCATCCAATTATTATGTCCACGGCAGGACGCAGGCATCTCTCTGCGCCCTTAAATTACCCCTGTCTTTCGCTACCTGATGCCAACTTGCACCTGCGGATTTCCTAATTTCTTCATCCCACCTAATTTTCTGCTATCCTCGACTGCACTTCCGTTCCCTTGGCAGCCGTTTCGTACTTCTAATACACCACCGATTAACTACCCTACGCATTATATATGGCCTGCTCAGCTCCATTTGTTTTCTTAATGTCAACTAGAATATCTGATATGCCGGTCTGCTATCTGATCCACACCACTCTTCATGTCTCTTTATACCTAATATTTTTCGTTCTGTCGCTCCTTGCATGGCCCGTAACTTGATCTCGAGCTTCAGTGTTGTCCTCCAAGTTTCCGCCCCATGCGTTATAGCCGGTAGAATGCAATGATTGGGCACTTTGCAATGCAAGCCATTTTAAATCTGCAAATTTTCTTTTCGTGATCAGGGTCTCCTATGGGTAATTGACCAAGATAAGTATACTCTCGCGTCATTGAGTGATCTAGCAATCAATCAAACCTATTGAGCCAATACAGTTCAGTCTTGCCGAAAGCTTCGTGAGCGTGTCGCTGAAGTGAGAAAGAAAAACTTTGCTGAAATCGTCGCTAAAACTTTCCTCTATATTGTAAACAGAGTAGGCATTTTGGAACACTAGAATATAAGCTAAATTGAAGTAAATCATTTACCTAGGTGTTCTGTGTTTGTCCAATGTCCATGTAGGTACGGATAAACAATTACTTTATCAGCAGGGTGCAGAGGGTTGTTGTTTTTACGAAATATTGACATAATGGATGATGGTAGCATAGATTTTGCTTTTCAATTCAGAATGTAATGTTACAAATTCACACCAATTCAAAATAACACAAATATCGTAGTTTCCTAGCACAACAAAGTGCTTAGTGTACATTATTCCCGGTTTTCTCTGGTTGTCGACGTTCCTATAGGAGAACTAGATTTTCCAGGGTGAGCTTGGCAGCATGTTATTAACACGGCGACGACAATTACGCGAAATTTATACAAATCAAATATTCCGCTACTGCAGTTGATCAAACCGGAAGCCACCATGGAGTAATGATTGGTCCAAAAGCCATGAGAAACGGAAGTAGTTTGTTTATATTCGCGTGAATGAACGCAGCCACTCCGATATCTAACCCTTTCTATACAATCGGTCAACCTTATTCACCTGCTGTATTCATGGTCTGTAGAGACAATTTATTTTGATTTGTTGTGTGGATTATTTTACTGCTTGGCTTGCGAACGTCCACAAATCGAACGATTTAGTGATACGGCAGAGCCCGCAGCATGTAAACACAATCAAATCGCCTTTGTTTCAGAATAAAAAATAAAGAAAATTTGAATCTTGTGAGCCAAATCACAATGTGCCGACTATCAAGCCGAACCTAACCGTTTCTTCATCATAGTCGCGTCGTCTATGGGTAGTGAGTTCCTGGCGCTTACATGTCGCTTTTCAATAAAAAACTGCGTTCTAAAAGCTCATTTCTGAAGTAACTTTTCTAACCTCGAAGTTGCTAAATTTCGCTAGTTATTCTTTAAAGCCGCTAAGTTCCCGGTCGCTAAATAGAAAACTGTTTTGCTAGAATCGAGACACGACACAGATAACTTCGCTAAATCTAGTGAAATAACAACAAGAATTCTACATCAATTACAAACCATAAAAATGTTCAATGTAGAGTCCAATTTGTGTTTTCCAAGTGATTGAGTGAGGCGGCCCCGACAAACACGAAATGAAGCAAGCAGCTCAAGGTGAAAGTTGTGTTCGACTTCCTGGTGATAGCCTCCTCTGCAATGCAGGCGTGCAAGCCGCGTCCCACAGACGCCCGGCACCGCGCAGGACCGTACACACTTAACTGCTTCGTGAAGCGAGCTGAGCGTCATTGCTAGAGCGCATGGCAGCGAGGCCTGAAAGGCAATTCAACCTGCTAAAGCAAGATATAAGTACTAAGAAAGGCATACTTACTTGGGCGCTTTTATAAAAGAAAACTTGTCCTCAGCTATTGTTTTGTTGGATTTGCCAGTGCGGAGCCGATAGTGCCCGCTTACAAAAGTGGGGGAGGGCAAGTGCCGGCTTACTTGCCCCCCTCCACTTCTGACACTGAGGGAGCGAGTGCGCCGCCCCCCCTCGCTGCCCCTCCAGTAGATACGACTATGCGCGCAATGACCGGTGAGCAGGGGGGCTGTTCTAATGCGTCACCGACTGCCTATGGTGAAGCTGGACGCGGCTGCATGAGCCCTTCTAGAAAGTGATCTGCAATGGGTTCTATCTGCAACGCTCTAGGAGCGCCGATGACTGAATGCTCAGTATACACTCTGTTCTCGCCACTTAACCCGCGTTGAAGGGAGAGGCAGCACGAAGGTCAATACGCTCGCTGCTGCAGCTCCTCCTCACGCCAGCGCTTTCACAGCGAGTGTCCGCGGTCATCGAGTGAGATGTGTCGACGTTTGGCTGTGCGCGCGTGACACCATGCTTGTTATTTTGTTGGTAAGGTAATTTTTGCAGGCTTATACGACTGATAAAACAACTATCCTTACTTGGTATTATCATCATCAGCCTATTTTATGTCTACTGCAGAACGAAGGCCTCTCTCTCCCTGCGATCTCCAATTACCCCTGTACTTTGCCTACCGATTCTAACAAGCGCCTCCGAATTTCCTAGTTTCATCGCTCCACTTATTCTTCTGCCGTCCTCGACTGCTCTTCCCTTCTCTTGGCACCCATTCTCTAAACCCAAAGGGCCACCGGTTATCTAAGCTACGCATCACATGACCTGCTCAGGTCCACTTCTTTCTGTTAATGTTAATTAGAATACCGCCTATCCCCGTTTGCTCTCTGATACACATCGCTATCTTCCTGTCCCTTAACTTTACACCTAACATTCTCAGTTCATAACGGCGGTGTTTGTGTAGCGCACGAAAGTAGGAAAGGAAGGACAGAGACGAGTGAAGAGCGCTAAGTTGCAACTGGTAGTTATTTGCGGTCGAGCATAAAATATATGAGCGGGAAACAGGAAAACACACAGAAAAGGGGGATACGCAGTACCAGCACATCATTGATAAGTCAAATTACTTCACATGCCTACAATTTCCTTGCACTTGGCCAGGTAATCTCGCTCAGGTCGTCACAGAGCAATGGAGGCCGTGCTTACGCAGTGGTCACCAAGATTGTGAATGTACTCCGCTTCGATTACTTTGCGCGTTAACTGCGACATATGCCTTGGCAATACCACGCATCAATGAAGGAGAGGGGGGGCACTTGCAATGCTGGCAATGAATGCCAAGATGCTCCTTTGTGAACCACGACCAACTCGCCTGAGCCTAGACCCCAATTCTCCGTTCCATCGCTTTTTGCGCTGTCCTTAACTTGTTCTCAAGTTGCTTTGTCAGTCTCCAAGTTCCTGCCCCCTATGTTAGCACCGCTAAAATGAACTGATTGTACACTTTTCTTTTCAATGATAATGATATCCTTACAGTCAGGAGCTGGCCATGTCTGCCACATGCGCTCCAACCCATTTTTATTCTGCTGTAAATTTCCCTACCACAGTAAGGGTTCGCTGTGATTGACTGATCTAGGTAAACTTACCCCTTCACAGACTCTAGAGGCTGACTGGCGATCCTGAACTCTTGTTTCATTGCCCGGCCGTTGATCATTATCTTTGTCTTCTGCGTATTAATCTTCAAGTCCACTCTTGCACTCTGTGTTAAGGTCCTCAAGCATTTGTTGTAATTCGTACCCAGTGTTGCTGAACAGGACAGTGTCATCTGCAAACCGAAGGTTGTCGAGTTTTTTGCCTTTGATCCTTACCCCAGTTTATTAGCTTGAATACTTCTTACATGCATGCAGTGAATAGCATTGGAGATATTGTGTCTCGTTGTCTGACCCCTTCTTAAAAGATGTATCATAATAGCTGTCTCATAATAGCTGTCCCATAATTTGCTACCGCAATCGATAGCTATGACTTTTTTTTTCACCAGTACTTTAAAGATCTTTGGTTATCTCGGACACATGGTAAATCGGTTCTCGACTTCACATGGATCTCGCATGGTTGTTCCTCCAGGACCCGGCTGCTCGACCCGTCGGTGATCGGCTCCGCGACAGCCACAAGCGTCATGCGGCCCCCACTTAGCTGCCTCCAGGACGTTCGTTAATAAAACGGAGGCAGCCTTACCCTTCCCCTTTTGCAATACCACCCCTCCCCTTTCCACCGCAGCGTCTTCGGCGCATTTTAATGTGGAATAAACGTGATTTCATTCATTCATTCTCATCTTCTTACTTATATTTACTTCTCGATGATTTTGCCCTTAGGCAGCCAGCCTAAATCTCAAATAGCAAGGCAGTGCACTTTGCGATATCGTACAGATTTTCCCTTATTATTTCTTTATTGCCTTTCATGTAAGTGTCCATGGCTTTTTTTTGTTTCCATTCTTTGCACCCAATATACTGTCTCTCTTTCTCCCACTTTCATTCTGATCACACCTTGTTGTCTGTTTACTTTTTCAATTACCCTGTAATTGATTGCCAACATTCTCGTCCACTTCATACATTTTTCCTCCGCCCACGGTTTTAAGGTACAGATACTGGTGCACTTTATCCACCCATTTATTTTCATTCATGTTCTTGTGTCGTTCTTCACGAATAATATTGCTCTGGGCTTGTCTGACTTCAAAAGAGGCTCAACTCATGTCACCCTGCACTACCTGATTTGTGGTTTTACCATGGACTTCCAAAACAAACTGACCTACCTATCTTTGTTCAACTTGGAACCCCGACAAGAAATCTAATTCTTATGGACAGAATGTCTTTTTGGATTGGTAGCGGTGGCACGACTACTACTTACTAGATTCCCGCGCAGAACATCTTATTTATTGTAGCTCCGAAGTACTATGTCTTATTGTGAGTGCGTTCCGCCTCCCTTTTACTTACATATTATTTTGGGGCATGCTTGACTAAGCCTTTCCTTCATTTGTATATACGTCTATGTATTTATAGCACTCACTATTGGTACGACTTGCTGTTGAACTGATACCACGTAATTGCTCATCGTTTTATTGAAGACAATTCCCGATTTGTCTGTCATAATTTTGAGCTCTAGAGCTTCCTTTCATTGGCGCACATATTCGCGAGTCTGCAACCCTTTTGCATTGCCCGCTAGTAACAGCATAACGCCCGTATATATCAGACCAGGGGCGTTCTTTTGCATCCCTTTCCCATGATGAACGTAAGGTAAATTAAACCTCAATTCACGGTGGCGTTGTAGTCTTTAGTAGTAGTAGTAATAGTAGTAGTAGTAGTAGTAGTAATAGTAGTAGTAGTAGTAGTAGTAGTAGTAGTAGTAGTAGTTGTAGTAGTGGTAGTAGCAGCAGCAGTAGTAATAGTAGTTCATTATAAAATATGAAGACGCCAAATAAACAGACACACACAAGAGAAGAAAACGGGACAGGGCGCCCTGTCCCGTTTTCTTCTCTTGTGTGTGTCTGTTTATTTGGCGTCTTCATATTTTATAATCAATAGCTACCAACTAGCCCAACAAGAAGTGCTTTTATTATAATAGTAGTTGTTGTATCTCTATTTCCTTCTTGCATACATCCACAAGAAAAGGGACAGAAGCAAAAGGCGCCTTGTGCACCTCACAAACGCTTCTGCAAAGGTGGTTCGAAACAGATTCAGTTGTCCTACGCCAGAAGCCTTTGACACATCACAGACTAACACGAGTGATACGAAGGACCGAAAGAGGGGAGTACTAACGAAGGAGCGAAAAGAAAAAATAACTATGCACTCACGCCTACGTATGAGAAAACTATTATATACGTATTGCGCGATATATTTAGAGCGCAACTCTTAGTCTCCCGTTCCTGAGTTGAGTGTCGGCGTCACTCGGCGTAACCGAGTGAACGAGCAGAGTGGAGGATGAAAGAGCGAACGGGGAGCGCAGCAAGCGACGAAAGACGGCGATAGCGAAGAGAGTACGAAGCGGAAAGCGGAGGAGGAGAGTATGACCAAAGCTTAGTAAAAGCAGAGTGCCGCGCAAGACGGACTCTGCAGAGACGACCGCTACGAGATCATGCCAGGATAGCGCACCGTCGTCTGTTCATCGATGACGCCATCGTTAAGACATGCGGCGAGCGCGTCCACCGATGCCATATATATGGAAGCAAAGTGCTGCACGAGCGGAGATTTGTCTGCGGCGGCTGCTGTGAATCGCGCCCGCGCGTTCTCCCGATTAGCCAGACACTTATGCCACACTTCGCTCCGTTTGCAATGTACCGCACAAGGCAGATTATCCGCGCCAGCCACGCTTCTGATAGTGCATTGTACACTACCGTAGCGTGCTTACAGCGCTCGGAGCCACGCCACTGACACACTGGCAAAGAGAATATTTCGTATTATAATAAAAAATTTTGACACATGAAATTTCGCACCAGGCAGTATCGTAATCGTCGCTGAATCTTTTTAATGCGAATAAATTATTTGTTCTTCCAACAAAATTTCTTTAGTTTTCTATGCCCTTGTGATAAAGCGTGAACAACAATGGAGTCAGAGGGCACCCTTGCTTCCGTGCTGTTGTGAAAGTTCACCACTTCATTGACCACCTGCCTTCACATACACCGTGACATTTTAACTTAATCAATCTACAGGCCTTCCTATGCCTATGTGCAAAGTTTTTCTTTATTGTAGTAACTTTTTCTAGATTAAACGGTATCTTCGTCTCCCTGGGAACTCTATAGTGATGTTTAGAAGGTCCCAGCAGCAAAATGCGCCTTCAGCAGTCCAAACTACCGAAAAAAAGCAATCACTATGGCTCATTCTTCATACGTGTGAAGTTCTGGTAATCTGCGAAAAATGTCTGGTTCCATTGTAGAGTTTCCATGCAGCGAAGCCACCTTACAGAGGCATGTGCCTTTAATGGAAACAGCAGGTACTTGAAAACGCATGAAATTTGCAGTGCTCTTAGTCAAAGTAACATTTGTGAAATGTGAAAATACCTTGAGAACAGCACAGCATAGAGTGAAATTTTTTTTTCAAATGACATTCACTTTCATCAAAATTTCGAAGCTATCCAACCGCAATACACTCACGTTGTGCAGTGAAAGCAACGCTTACTATAGAAGTTAGGACGAGCAAGATGAAGCGAATTTTGTAAATAACGAAATGAATAAAAGAGCACTTTCCACACAGGAGGTATTAAAGAGATTCAGTGACCCGTACAAAGACAGGTAATTTTTCTTGAGCCACTCAGGTCGTCCAACACGCGAAGTAACCCCGATGCACCAAAATCCTGGGTCTGTCAAAAACGAGCCTCTTCCGTACGGTTGAGCCACTTTTGTTTGTCAGGTATCTGCAAACTCCTCTTCAATGTGGCTGAACACTTGCGACGCGATGCTTGGCAACGTCGTGTAGTGACGACTAAATACTGGCTCCAGATACCACCAATTATTTGGGCAGACTAGT
Source organism: Dermacentor variabilis (assembly GCF_050947875.1). NCBI lineage: Eukaryota > Metazoa > Arthropoda > Arachnida > Ixodida > Ixodidae > Dermacentor > Dermacentor variabilis. The sequence continues at coordinate 192,853,051 of NC_134570.1, forward strand.
CGCCGTGAAAGCGTTGAAAGTTCTGCCTTTTTCTTATTTTTTTCCACACTGCTCTTAAGTGCTGTTCAGATTCGTCGAAAATATATCACGTATCTAGCCGGGTTCATGGCCGCGAGCGTGTGGGAGACTCCGAAGCCACGATGCTAGAACCATTTAGAAATACTATGCCGTGCTACATGCCGCGATTAGCAAAACCCATATACCGCGGATAATTCAAGCGTGTTTTCAGGCACTTGGAATCCTCGGTGATGGAATTCTCCGACATACGGTGGCCTGAAAGCCCGCTGGTTTACATGACGGAGCTAGCTTGGATGCTCGGTTGCCACAGTCAGAAGTTTGAATCCTTGCGTTCTTTATTCTTGTAGGCGGGTAACTCTAATTTGCCTCCCGCAGTACAATATATATATATATATATATATATAAATATTGGCTTGGAGTGGATCCTGATACCAGAAGTGGGGCTATACTAATCCAGGTACAACCAAAGTAGGAAGATCCACTAAGCTTGAACAAGACACTTCCTCACCAGAACAGGAATTGGGCTCCCTGGTGCAGTATTCGACCACTCTTTCCCAAATGACTAATTCTATTAACAAGTGGCCCTTAGTCCACAGCAGCTGCGGAGCATCTGACCAAGGCGGCGGTCAGACCTGTAACGCAGTGGAGGGTGCTAAGAATCTCTGGAGCCAGACAGGCCGCCAATGTAAACTGACCACTGCAACGTATAACAACCGAACCCTCTCGAGTGAAGCTAGCATAGCAGGCCTCTTCGAGGAACTATCAGACATTGTTTGGGATGTTACCGGCCTTAGTGAGATTAAAAAACTTGGGAGGCTTACACATTGCTGAGTAACGGCGATGTCCTCTGCTATAGAGGTCTCCTTGATAAAAAGCAATACGGGGTAGGATTCCTAATCCACAAGGACACAGCGGGCAACATTGATGAATTCTACAGTAATAACGAGAGGGTATCAGTAGTCGTAATTAAACTTAATAAGAGGTATAGAATAAAGGTAGTACAAGCCTACGCTTGAACATGTACTCATGACGATGAGGAAGCAGATCAGTTTTATGAACGTGTTGAATTAGCAGTGCGAAAATTGGAAACTCAGTATAGTGTAGTCGTGGGCGACTTCAATACAAACGTGGGGAAAAATCAGGCTGATGAACAAACAACAGGCAACTATGGCGTGGATTCTAGGCCAACTCAAGGAGAGATGTTGGTACAATATGAGGAAGGGGATAAGCTGCGAATAATGAACACCTTCTTCAAGAAGCGTTGGAAAGAAAAGTTGACCTAATGGTGAAAAAAATTAAATTGATTTCATATTTTCTGCCAATCCCAGCATAGTGCAGGACGTAGATGTGTAAGGTAGGCTAAAGTGCAGTGATCATAGGTTATTGAGGGCTAGGATTCACCTCAATATGAAGAGAGAAATGGTAAAATTATTCAAGAAGAAACAGACCAACTTAGACGGAGTAAGGGTAAAAGCAGACCCCCCCCCCCCCCCAATTCAGGTTGGCACTTTCAAATAAATTTGCAGGCTTAGAATAGAGAGATGAAGATGACATAGAGACAATTAATGGCAAAACATAACTAGGCTGGCTTCAGAAGCAGCGAGTGTAGTAGGAGGTAAGGCAATCAATAGGTAAGCTCTCACAAATAACGAAGGACCTAATAAAGAAACGAGAAAGAATAAAAGTGTCCAATTCAAGAGAGAAGATAGAATTCGCGGAATTGTCAAAACTACTCAACAAGGATAAAATAAGGGATATTCACAATTATAACGCGAGAAGGACGTCGAATCACTGAAATATGGACGCAGCCTGAAAAATTTGAAACGTGAACTAGTCATCGGACAAACCAAGACTTACGCACTGAAAGATAGGCAGGGTAATATCATCAGCAATCTCGAAGATATACCAAAAGCCGCGGATGATTTCTGCACTGACCTGTACAGTACGCAGAAGAGTCAAGATATCTCAATTAGAAACAATAATGAACAGGATACAAGAACACCTCCTATAACTAGCGATGAGGTCAGAAGGGCCTTGCAAGACATGAAACGAGGAAGAGCGGGGGACAAGATGAAATAACAGTCCATTTAATGAAAGATGGTGGAGACATAATGCTTGAACAATTAGCGGCCTTTTATGCGAACTGCTTATTGACTTCAAGGGTCCCAGAGGACTGGAAGAATGCCAGCTTTACATTAATCGAAAAAAAGGAGACGTTAGAGATTTGAAAAATTATAGGCACGTTAGCTTACTTCCAATATTGTATAAAATATTCACCAGGATAATCTCCGATAGATTAAGAAGGATACTGGACTCTAGTCAACCAAGGGAACAGGCAAGTTTCAGGAAGGAATGCTCTACAATGTATAACATCTATGTCATCAGTCAGGTAATCCAGAAATCCGCAGAGTATAATCAGCCTTTCTATATGGCTTTCATAGATTACGAAAAGCCATTTGATTCTGTCGCGATACCAGCAGTCATAGAGGCATCACGTAAGCAAGGAGGACAGGACCGTTACGTAGATACCTTGGAAAGCATTTACAGAGATTCCACAGCTACCTCAATTCTCCTCAAGAAAAGTAGGAAGATATCTATACAGAAAAGTGCTAGACAAGGAGACACAATCTCTCCAATGCCGTTCACCGCATGCTTGGAAGAATTATTCAAGCTACTCAAATGGGAAGGCTTGGGAGTAACGATCAATCGCGAATATCTCAACAACCTCAGAATTTCAGATGACATTTTCCTGTTCAGCAACACTGGGCACGAGTTACAACAAATGACTGAGGACCTGAACATGAAGAGTATAAGACTGAGGTTGAAGAATAATATGCAGAAGGCAAAAATAATGATCAATAGCCGGGCAAAGGAACAAGAGTTCAGGATCGCCAGTCAGCCTCTAGAGTCTGTGAAGAAGTATGCTTACCTAGGTCAATTACTCACAAGGATCCCCATGTGAAGCAAATTTACACAAGAATAAAAATGCGTTGGAGCACATTCGATAAACATTGTCAGATCATAACTGGATGCTTATTATTATCAATAAAAAGAAAGGTGTACAAGCAATGCATTCTACCTGTGCTGACATATGGGGCAGGAACTTGAGACTGAAAAAGAACTTTCAAAACAAGTTAACAACCGCGCACAGAGCAATGGAACGAAGAATGCTAGGCGTAACGTTAAAAGACAGGAAGGGGGCGGTGTGGATCAGAGAGCGAACAGGGATAGCCGATATTTTCATTGACATTAAGAGAAGGAAATGTCGCTGGGCAGGTCATGTAATGCGTAGGTTGGATAACCGATGGACCAATACGGTTAGAAAATGGGCGCCAAGAGAAGGGAAGCGCAGTCGAGGAGTGTAGAAGGCTAGGTGGGGTGATCAAATTAAGAAATTCGCAGGCGTTAGATGGAATCGGTTGGACCAGGACAGCGGTAATTGGAGATTGCAGGGAGAGGCCCTCGTCCTGCAGTGGACATAAAATACAATGTTGATGATGATGATAATGAGGAAGATGGTGATGATGATGAGTCGCAGTATAAAAAAACAGAAACAGCGCGACACAGGACGAGTCAGTAGAGAGCACAGGACAGAGTGCTTGATTTACTTACTACAAATGACTGCTTTAACTCGTCCAAAAGCATTAGACACGACTACACCGTTCTTTATTGATCAAAATGCCTGTAAAATTTTGGGCATGGCGTCTTCATGTGCTTGCTGGCCCCGGGACGCATTTCGGTGATCCATACCTTGCACGGGTGTTTGACAGGGTTGAAAACATATTACAAACTTATTTAGATAATCAGCGTTAATGGATTCTACTGGATTTTTTTTCACCACGCCAGCGCTGTGACAGCGAGTGCCCGCGGTGATAGAGCGAAATGTGATCATGCTTGCCTGAGCGCGGACAATACCATGATTTGGAATTGAGTTAGTAAATGTTCGTCGCAATTTATACGGTCGATGAACTTATGAACCTTACTTCATGTAGTTCTCTATACAACGCTATCCCTATGTGTATTTCGCCTTTCCCGTGAAACTAAGATACATTGTCTTTGATACTATGCAGTGACAATAGTTTTGCAGGCGCATCACCACACAACAATTCTCGTAGTTACTTGAAGGTAACAATAGTACTCAAGGATGGCATGACGCCGTCGAATAAAGACTTAAGTTGGTACATGCGTGTGGTTTGGCAGTAAAAGCTTTTCAAAACAAGCTGAAGAACTTTGGTGGCCGTAGTAGGCGCACTGACCTTATCATATTTAGTATTCAGGGGAACGACACTACAAATGACCTAATAAAAAGCGCTGTTGACGTCCTGTCCAAGGACACTTTGTGGGTGAAATTCTGTTCTATCGTAATGACGCAGAATCGGACGAAAGCAAAGTGGAAAATTGCGGCCGGTAACAGTAGAATTAATGGGCCACGTATGATAGTCATATGTACTGCAATGCTGTACAGAGTTAAAATAATAAAATGTTTCTACCGAAACGATTATTCTGTGAGTACAAGGAATATCAGAAGGAATTCTTGGGACAATACATCTGAATTATGCATGTGAGTCAGAAAAGGTCATTCACTGCATGATATACGTACGTGGAGCAGAAAGTCCTTGCCCCTAGTTTTTAAGACAGATTACTGCTGTAGGACGATTTCAAAATGTCCATTCCCAGCTGCGGACCCTTCTTCGACCGGCCCAGCCTTATTTGCCGACAGCTGCGCGGCAGAGCGCTGCTGTCAGTTGTTGAAAATGGCGGTTGTGCTTCACACGACCACGGCTAGAGTGTACTAGAATATGGTTGAGTGGGACGAGTGGCTGGGGCGGCACATGCTTTGCAGTGAGGCGCGCGACGACGAAAAATACGGTGGCGGCGCTGCAATCGAAGCTGATTTAAAGCCCCTTAAACTTCGTAAAGTAGTGCCACGCTTTGAAGAATGCCGCCTCCTCCTCGCGCGCTCTGGCCGAGGCCAACGCCGCGTCGCTATTGGCCTAATAGCATCACGTGGGCCCTCGCGCCGTGCATCAGCGCCATTTTTGCTTGAGAAGCGTCTACGGAGTGGTGAGGAGCGCATGTTGGCGCCGTTCCTACGCTAGAGCAGCGTAGGCGGCGCCACGGTCAAGGAGGGAGCGCGAAAGAGAGGAGAAACAAGGAGGAGTGAAGGCGGAGGAGGAGAGTGTCAGTACTTTGCGAAGTTTAAGGGGTTTTAAGCTGATTAGGCCGTATCAAGGTCGCGCAGTTGGAAACTGCTGGCGAGTCTGCTTGGCAGCGCCGTTCGTGCTGCTTCGCGCGCTGCTGTTTACGATCCGATCGATCAAACGTACTTATAATTGGATATGACATGTATTTATGCATTGCGAAAAGATGCCTTTCTTTCCCTTCTTTATTTCATTTTATTTATTCTTAATGCTCTCGGTGAGTGCGCCTGTTGCGGCCTCAGTGTCGGCTTTCATTATACCATGTTATTGTAGCGTTCCCTTGGAGTACAAATATTGTTCTTGTTATTGAAGCAGCATGCATCTCTCATGGGTATTTTAGCGCATGTAGTATTTCATCGGTAGGTCTTGCGTAACGCAGACGAAAAACACATGCAAGCTTCATGCTTGCCGCTTCAAACTAATAAAGCATATCGGAACCATCCGGTGCCCTGTACTAAAACTTACGGGAAGTATTCTTGTAGAAAAGCAAAAAAAAACTGCAGTGCGACATTCAACTCATGTTTCCGTCTTCCCAGCGTAACAGAACGTGGAGTAATCGGCAAGGGTTCTTTTATTGCAGTCCGCACTCCTTGGCTCGTAGGCCGTGTGAAATTTTTTTTCCCCAGTCCATGCTTAACAACAACCACAAAACAAAACTCAGCGCCATTCACACTGTGAAGAAGGATGACCAGCTAAATTGTGTATCTGGGCCCCTAAATGGTGAACTGGACCTTCGCTGCGTGCCGGCCCGGTATTGCACTATCTTCGTGATTTTTTCCACACGCGGGAACGATAGTGGGGAAAGTAGGCCTTAACACCACTGTAAAAATAAAATAAAATAAAGTGGCGCGATCGCCTAATTAGTGGCTGCATGCTGGACATGGTTTTGCGCTTCTGAACTCTAGCTCAGGAGTTTCAACTAGGTGGCGGAATTCCAGGGAACGAAATGGAAAAACACTCGCGTATTTCTGTTTAGGTGCACGTTAAAGAACCCCAGGTGGTGAGAATTTAACAGGGTGCCTCATTAGCATATCGCCATCTGTAAAACGCTGGAATATATTTAGTTTAAAAAAACAAAAAAATGAAGGGAGCTCCGACCTTTGCCTTTTTTTCTAGGGGTGTAAGTGAAAGACATTATTCTCTGGTCTGATTTCTCAGAAAAACACATTACGCTTATCTTATAATTCATACCTAAATGTAATGCCATTCCCGATTGTACGTCCGCTAAACTAAGCAGCTTCTGCGTTATAAGCGGTTGCTTTCGGTTACCCGATGCACTATAACAAGGATAATAACGCAGCATTTAAAGGAACGGCATGCCTCAAATACACGCAGAGAAATTTGTAGATCTGCTGTGTTCGTTGAAGAAGATAAGTGCGGTACCACATTGGACAACCAGTTTTTATGGGTTGCAGTCTTGCAGACATGATGAAACTGTCAAAAAATGTTTTCTTTGCCTGAACCAAATTTGCAGATTTACAGGCTGCCCCAAAACGGGGCTGTTATATTGAATGACAGTTAGGACCTTGTTCAGCAGAACTGATTAGTACCCGTGTACTATTTCTCTGGGGAACTGGTGCGCCTCTTCGCAGCTGCCACGCCTATGCAGCAGCACAATCATTCGGAATAAGAATCCTCACTTGCATCGACTCTCATCTTGATGATCTCAAAAGTGCTATTATTCGATGCATTCGAATGAAAACGATTATTCAATAATTTTTATTAGTGAATTCGGATGTCGAATTTGAAGAAATATATGGCAAATACTTTTCAATTAGACTATATGTTTCTACTTCCCTTCGCCTACTGGCACGTTGAAGGAGATCGCCACACAGGCCACGCAGCTTACTTTGGTAAAAACTTCCCGGTCTCCTGCATTCAGTCTGAGTACATAGGCAATATCTTGCCCATAAAACTGTTGTTCACATTAACGTTCAATAATTGCCTTGATTCCTGTTCTCGAGAAGTGGATTGGTTCACGTAGGGCTGGTGCAGCTTTTAAAAGAAACACGCTTTTTACGGTCAGGAGTTCTCACTTTATCAATCAGTGTAGTTAGAATATTTGATAATTGTTCTTTTACATACATGTCGTAGATATATATGTCTATGGACCCTTAGATTTACCTAGAATGCATTAGATGCATTCGTAATCTGCATGTATTCGCGCCACGGATCTAATAAACCTGGTTTGTTTCACTATGATGTTGCTTTGCGATACACCGCGAATGTTTTATGCGCATGCCTTTCGAATGCAATGTGTATTCCACTACTCGCTGAGGTTCCTATTGAGAGTGGCGGTCACTTGGAAATAAATAAGCGAATGAATATATAAAACCAAAATCTCACAATGCATATTGCAACGAACAGACTACGTCTCTTCACTGGATGAGTTCTTGAAATTCTTTGGCATTATGGCGGGTGTTCTGTGACCCTAGACAGCTATGCACCATCAGGTCCAATCGTTCATGAATATTCCGCGCCTCATAAGGGCCTGTTTTTATACACGACTAAATTTCGCTTGTGCCTGCATGTTTACTTTTATTTTTTGCTTCTTTCATGCCATGCTAGTAATCGCACTTCTTTACCGTGCCATTAATCATTTCTTGTACCTTTTTTTTTCGCGTGCTCTCGCTGGTTACTGTCGTGCACTGCAGGAGCCGATGGGATAGTCAAGGTGCTCCTGCAACTTGTTCATCGGTGCACATCAAGGAAGAATGCAAAAAGAGAGTCAATTATCAACACAACTACGGGAAATACACGAAAAAGGTATGTTCCTCTTGCAATAACATAACTACATATTCAGAAAGGCAAACGGGCCAAGTTAAGTTTAGTTTCTTCAGTGTAAGCGGAACAACTTCTATAGCCGCGCATTATACCGTGCCATTATTGCACATCTATACGGCGATAGTACATCGCGATTTATGGCAAGTTTTTCTGCGGTAGCAGTTTTCAATTCCTGCAGAAATGGCTAAGCGACAAATACAATGCCATTGCATTACTATTTTTACGTACGATATGGGGCAAACAATTTTTCGCAGGCTGACTTTCAGAAATGGCGCAATCTGATATTACAGTACGACATCTATATTAAAACTGAGAGGCTACCATACTTTAATAACCAGAGAACGCCACATAACCCATTGGCTGTTATTCTAAGTGATGTTAAACATGATCGATGGTATTCGCTGGTAGGCTATTTGGTGCACGCATGTTACCATTGATGTCTACGGGAAAAAATAAAAGACAGCCACATAAGAACACACTGGCATGACGTTTATTCCCGTCCTGTGTGTCCATGTGTTGGTATTTTTTTCTGCGCAGACAATTTTTTCTGACATTGCACGGGGCCAGTAAAAGATTTGGGAGTACAAGAGCACTGTGACTGCAGAAGAGATATGGACATCAACAATTCCAGTGCGAGTTAACACCAGTGAGAGAAGGATATGAATTAAGACCGCCTTCTCACGTAATTTCAAGTTTCCCGTCACTACAATATCGGTGACGCATAGCTAGCCGATGTGTTTGCGACATTTCGCTTTCAGCACTGCCCTTCACGAAGCAACTTGCGTGATACCCACAACGCTCAAAATTTCGCGGCCAACCGTAAGCGTCTAGTTTCAATATCACGTGCTCGAACTTTATCATTTTGGTTTCCATGCTGTTCTATAGCAGCGACAGAGTGGAACAGCCATAATACAAGCGTTGATGCTATCATCCGCCCTTTGGATATCTACAGCGTAACATTACCGGCGAATTCGTTATCCTCCGAACTTGAGCTCCAAGAAAAAAGTAAACTTAACCAAACTAACAGCTCAGATCGTTACATTCGGGTGTACCTAGAAGGACGGCAGAAACAATTAGCGACGTGATTGTGCTGTCAATCGACAACGCTGTTGTTCCAGATGTTGCCAACAATAAAATGGCCTTTATCGATCAAGAGAGACAATTAGCGGCTGCGTTGGGGGCTTTCCATAGTCTGGGACGGGGGAAGTGCCTCTCCCAAGAAACGTTCGGGGCGCCCTCCTACGACAAAAAATGTTTTTGGGACCCAAAACGGTTGGCACAGGCGCACACTGTAAGTCTCGGAGTCTTGTGATCAGTTTTGTGGACATTGGTTTTGAGATACAGGTGCTGAGGATCTTATTTTTACCATCCGAGTCGCTCAAGGCTCCGTTGCTGCCTCCATAAACAACGTGGATAAATTTTGCGTTTCCTGAGAACAATTGTTAGCGGTTAATGCAATGAATTACGCACTCTGTCGCTCAAGGCTGCGCACTGCGAGGCTATCTTTTGTGTGCGAGAAAAAAAGTATTAATGTAGTACGTGGTTTTATTTCAAATGCTCCTTAACACAAAAGTGCTTATACTCTGCCCCGTACCAGATCGGTTCGGTGTACGCATTTGGCCCAATCATCATCACGTAAATCCACGAGATGGCGAAACTTTGGATACGTATGGATAGGATTATACAACAGACTGTGTAAGATATTAAATGTACGTCAATGTGAAGCTCACAATGAAAGGGTCACTGACAGGATTTAACGTAACTTATTGGTAAACTGCGACATCGCTTCCAAGCAGAGTAGCAATAGGCGCTTTTCTTAGACCTGCTGAGGTTACTTGTGTCGAGAGCGTAACAATTTGGGATACCTTGCAGCAAATTTTGCAGTATTGCGTGCTTGGAAGCTTTGGCTATAATGCGTTCATGGGTAGGTTAGCGTTGTAAACGCTCAGTATTGCAGAGTATAAACTTCACAGCATCGTGCTATCGGAGGATAATGAAAAGAAAGCAGCCTGCTGTGACAACGGAAGCGAAGTAGCCAGCGAGATATCGCAGTCTTCAGTTCGTCAGTGCAAACAGAAGCTTGCGCCCTCGCTACAGAAACGACGAAAGATAGCACTGGAATTGTGCTGATCTTCGGAATGCCAGAACTGCCTAAGCTTAGCTCACACGTCGGGAGTATTCTGTGGTTACCAGCTTTACAAGATGCCCGCATAGCAACGGCTTGCGGGTTTGAAGTAGCACAGGTGTGCGCAATGCTTAAATGAGGATTTAAGCGCGGGAAATAGCAGACTGCGCCGCGCTCACCCCATGTAACTACCAAATTCTTCTAAATACCTCTCCCAGCAATCCTTTTGATGCTCGTTTAGCTTCTGATGCGAAGCTGTTCTCGGCACCCTCTAAAAGTAGAAAAAAAGGAAAGGGAAGCGATGCGCTCCTCTACTAGAAGGAGCAAGCTACAATGACGATCCAAAAGCTAACAGCGAATCCCTGTAATACAACATGATTGAAGAGTGGTACTCAGTGAGCGGTGCAATGTCCGCGTGAAGGGGCTAGCGCGCGATTACACGCGTTGGAAAGTAATTTGTGCTTTGTAAAGTTCATTGATCCGTTTTGGGGAATTGTTTCCAGCTGGGTTTATGTATAATTACCAAGTAGCGCACGTACGCTTATCATTTAGACAAGATGTACCACAGAAGACTGCCTAAATAATTTTATGCATTTCTTTAACTGTATCAGTACAAAAATCCAGGAACCTCTCGGACATTCGAGCCCAAGTGCGCCGTCAAATGTGGTGCAGCTGCTGTTCCAGCTCGACAGCGCGCGTGAGTTCATGGAAGTCCTTACAATCCAGCTGCGGCACGTAGGAAAAAAGAATTGCGACCTGTGTTGTTAACCACAAGTGACTCTGGAGGAAACTTTCGCAAGCCATACAGATGTACTTGCAGTCGCCATAGCAGCGCGAGATAAAACAGACGCTGTTTAGAAAAGGAACATTACAAGGCTAATGGTGGTAAAGGAGTGCCAAACAGATGTCCAATCAGTTACCAGAGTCAAGTCTTACATCATGCTAGCGTGTACGAGGCCATTCCCAGTGGTTCCGTGTCTCTGTACCTTGTGACAGTTACTGCAGAGGTTGGAAAGTATCTTCACCTGGGAAGGCAGGAGGGGGGGGGGGGGGCTCGATCAGCCTTAAAGGTGAAGCCCGTTTCTGTTGGCTACTTCACATTGTTATTCTGTATTGCATGAAAGAGGCCGCTAGAGTCACCAGGGTGTATTGTGTAGTACCCGGCGCTTTCTGACGCATAGGTCGCGCCAAGCGAGAGGTATTATTCCCCTCCCGTAGAATAAATATGGCATTACCTGTGCAAGCAACAGCTAGCTTTGGAAGTTTTATAAAATTAACTGCAAGAGAGTACAACGTTAGGCTAGTTGGGTTATCCCGTTGGCATGGGAAAAGCGAAAGAAAACGACAAAATCAGGACGTAGACCGGATAAACAGTAAACAAATTCTGACTTTATGCTTTCCTAAAGGGACACTGCGAGTAAATATTTTATATACGTCTACGTTTTTTGCGGTCTCTGTATGCTTTCCATGTTCGTAAGAGTCAGAGTCTGTACAAACTTTCTCTAAAGTTCGGCTGCCGAACACTCGGTCTACCAAGTTCCCTTTCAGTGTTGCCGCTATTGTCTTCGGTTTGCAGCCGACGTCTTATGCGACACTTACCGTCGCCAGATTCTATAATCTGTCTCATCCTTCACTGGGTCGCCTCGCCCATTTGTACTTCCGTTTTGCTGTGCCTTCGCGTTTCAGAAGGCCCAAAGTAAGGTGCACCCTCTGAATCAAGACAAGCTAGGGGCCCCCGTAGGCTTCGCGAACAACCCAGTGCCCATGGAGCTCTACCACATGGATGCCAGCCCACCGTGCCGCGCTGTGCGCATGGTAGCGAGGCACCTCAATCTCAGCCTGAACCTCATCCCTGTCAACTTCATGGCTGGCGAGCACATGACGCCCCAGTTTAGAAAGGTGGGTCAGCGCTCATACACAACAAGGGCTGTGCAAATCACAGCGTTCATTTCTTTGAACACGCTTGCAAATGAAGGCTTGAGAAAAGCTGAAACAATGTTGTTCGACTACGTGATACCTTATTATAATGCAGAGCAGTGCGTATTATTCGAAACGTTACTTCTTTAACTATGATCGTGAGCATATGATAAACTTATACGCTAAACTGATACCAGCACAATACTGGCACGCACAAATGTGCTTGCACTTGAAGTGCGTCCCCGATAATGCCAGCTGGACGAAGCATGTGCCTCATGGCTGCCGTAAATCATCTCTTTTCGAAGCTTGCCTTGGCATTTCATACGATGAGGAGTTGCTTGTAAACACTACTCCAGTCCGTCGTATTTGAGCAGACGCTAAGCCAGCGTTGTTCGAAAAAATTGTCCCAGAGATAGCTGAGTATTAGCAAAAGACATTGACTGGTCTATACTAGGACCTGTTTTATCTACATCCTGCAGTCGGGGTGACATTTTGCGAGGAGGAACATGAAAGAAGAAGGTTCCAATTGTCGTTTGTGGGAGCATTGCTGCCTACTTGTCACCTTTGAAATTCGCAGAATTCCACGGAAACGGCACTGAAAGGACGGGGAAATCCCATGAAACGTTAAAAACTTACCCTGAGCAAATGGATCTTCGATGACACATACTCATTTTTATTTAAAATAAGGTGCAAATTTGGAAGAATTAGCTCAAATTATTACGAACGCAGCGAAAAAGGTACGGTGACACAGAGAAAACGAAACAAACAGGACAAGCGCTGTGGTCCTGTGGGCACTTTTTTCTTTGTGTCGCTGTCCCCTGTGTGCTGCTGTCATAATAATCACTTTCTTGAATATGGTTTACCTGCAGAAGCATAACAAAGAAACAACAAACTTTTGCACTGCAAATATTGACAAGGATTACATGGTTTTAGATAACATTGACTTTTTTCAGGGATATATGTTGTGTTGCCAGGTACGCCTGCTTCTGGAACATGTGTACAAACTTGCTCAAAGCAACTACACCTCCTGCATTGTTTCACTGCGACAAGGATGCTGAAGGAATATTCTGGGTCCAACGATGCGAACCTTCTCTGTGAAGAGAATTTATGTTTTGTAGACCTTCAGGCCTTCTTGATATGGTGAAATAACAAAAAGTCCGCAAAGTTGGCAAATTCGATAGTAATAGCAAGTACGACTTAGAAGACTGCATTGTTTAGCCGGTATAGAAATGTAGTGCGCCTGAATCTAAGTCACAATGTTGTGCATTTGTTGTGTATTTGTGCCTGAGCAGTTTTTCAAAACTATAATCAAACCAGGGTATAACATAGCTAGACGTATGTGACCCACGTATGTGATATTCGCAGTCGTCTTCAGACATTAGGATATTGTATCTTCAATTGTACAAAATTCGAATATACGTCAAGTGCAATATATAGTGTTCATTTTTTACCATGGGTCATATCCTAAAATCAATAGTGTTCAAAAGCAACCGCCACGGCGGCTCAGTCGTTATGGCGTTAAGGTGCTCAGTACAAGGTGGCACGTTTATTCCTCTATGGGGCTGGCCGCACTTTCTTGGCGGAATGAAGAAAAAAAAGTATTCCATTTTTTTGAGGAAGTGGAGATTAGAGAAACTCGGGAGGTCGAAATTAGGGTGCGGTCCTCCACAAAAGCTTCCATTAGAGGTACTTGCTGTTGGTCCAGTCGCTGCATGTCGAACAATATTGAATTTTTAAAAATCACAATCACAGAGAGGGGAGGGCACGAAGAAAGGACGAGTGCCTTTAGAGCCTTCAAGTTGCTTTGCCACGTTACACCTCCTCAAACAACAGGCGCGCTATAACGTAAAACTATTCCAAACTTTTCTATTCCAATTATCTAATCATCCCTCTGCGATTGGCCAAAAACTGTTTTGGACTACACCCACTTCACCTATCTGTCACGCGACGTCACGAAAACCGCAGTAGCTCCCCATCTGATATGACGTGTACACACTGATTATACATGATTTCACCCAAAACAAGAAAAATAGTTATTTCTGATTCGACGCCATTTTGCCATTAGCCCCCTGGTAATTCGTCAAAAGTTTTCGGGCTGCACCCACTTAACCTGCCTTTCACGCGACGTCACAAAACCGCAAAAGCTCACCGCGTCAAAGTGACGTGTGCACAATAAAGATGCATTAAGATGCCTAACAAAACTGAATTTTCTCCTGAATAGCCGCAGGCTGCCCCGTTCCGAAAGGAATAAAAGATGGCTGCCGCCGATCGCTCAGGCACTGGCTACTCGCACCTGTCGGTGAGCATATGTTTATTTGCGTATAATAAAACTTCTTGCGTGGCCGTGTAATGCTTTCAAGCACTTTCGGCACGTTTACGACCTCATTCTGTCAACTCGTCTTTGGTGGCGATCCGTTTTAGCATCATTCTTAGGCTTCCATTGCATGCCGTCGCGATTTTCGACCAGCCACCGCAAGCAAAGTAAAAGGAAACGGACCAATGACAGATGCCAGCGCCACCTTCTTTATCCGGTTATTGACTTTCAGTGCAGTGGCTCGGCCCTATCGAATCCCTCTCCACTTGAGCCTGCTCCTCGCCTCTTGTCAGCCAATTAGATTAGACAAGCCGCTCAGTGTAGGCAATGTTATTCGATTTTCAAGCAAACAAAAGTGACCTGCTATGAACGAGGAGAGCATTTGATTGGCCTGTTCAGACAACCCTGAGGGTGACCGCCCGGCGCTTGCGTTGGCGGTTACGCAAACTTGACGTCAGGAGATTGGAATAAGAACATATTGAAATAGCTTTGAGTTATATGCCCCAGTGCTAGGAAGGAAACTTGTGATTTCATTTTTTTCCTGAAGTTGTTTGCGTGCTTAATTTCTTCATTTCTGAGCGGGGGGTGGGGGGATGCTCAGAAATCCCGAAACATGCAGAAAAACAAACGACGGCACTAAACTTTCGTGTGCCTAGATCGCGGCGCTTTCGTGCGTGTTTGCAATCAACCATGTCCATGTCGCCGTGTAAGACACAACAGACACGAATTCGGTGCCGTCATCACGGCGAAAACGTGTGCGAGCTGGCTTTTTGATAATCTAATCACAGCGCGTAAAACGAGGGACGCAGACAGTAGAAACTAACACAGAGCTCAATATGCGCATTTTGACTATGAACCCATCTGCTTTCTGAAACATATTATTATTCGTATGTAAGCGCTGTGTATGTCTCTTCTGTGTTGGCTCCTCGGTTAAACGAGATAGTTGCAATATGCTTTCTCGGTCACTTCGTACCCTTGAAATGTGCCTGACGTGGATCCCCACATTAAACTACCGCGACAGATCATATACCACGACAGACATTGCACCGCTCAGCACGAGGTCGAGTGTCTGACACGGCTGCAGCATTGCATTCTCTTAGATTCGAATGGGAATACGCTCGCCAAATTGAGTGCACATTAAAGAACATTGAAGTGTGCTGATCTGAGGCGTTAAACCCCAGTAGTTCTGAAACTTTCATAATTGTAACAAAGCTGCTGACGTAACTGTTCTCTCTATGCGCTGCATTTCGCAGCATATTCCTTCTTGCTGTCCACATGCACGTTTTCATTCATTTAGGTACAAGCGCGAGGGAGCCGAGTTAAGGCCTCAAACACACAGAGAAATCGCTATTTCGTAGTTCCCGTGGTTTCGTCCAATGCAACGCGCAAAATAACTTTTAAGAACGTTAGATTAACCTGTGCCAGTAATAGGTGCGTCAGACGGTTCTGATCATGTTGTTGTCAAAGGGACACTGTACAATAAATCCAGTGTAGCGAATGTTCCCATGCGCTCACGATTGAATAGGAAGACACTGCTACGATGTGTTAGCAGCTGTATGCGACTGCAGACATTGAGCCGTTGATGAGATCCCACTCTAATGTACTTGTATGACATTCATAGGCTGGAAAACTTACTCGTGAGACGACTCACTGCGACCCAGACCATCTAATGAGTCTAAGCCGAAGTGAGCCTGAGTGAGTGCGTTCTTGGTGAGTCTTTCTCCAAGTGAGCTCGACTGAGCGCAGTTTCTGTGGAGTTCTAAGTCCGTATCAGCTCGGTTGAGTAGGTTGGTGAGTTTGAGACCGAGTGAGCTCGACTGAGCGCATTTTCGGTGGAGTTTTAAGTCCGTGTGAGCTCGGCTGAGTAGGTTGGTGAGTTTGCGACCAAATGAGCTTGACTGAGCGCAGTTTCAGTGAAGCTTTAAGTCCTTATGAGCGCGGCTGAGTAGGTTTGTGAGCTTGATACCGAATGAGCTCGACTGAGCGCAGTTCCAGTGAAGCTTTAAGTCCGTATGAGCTCGGCTGAGTAGGCTGGTGAGTTTGATACCAAATGAGCTCAACTGAGCGCATTTTCAGTGGAGCTTTAAGTCTGTGTGAGCTCGGCTGAGTAGGTTGGGGAGTTTCAGACCGAGTGAGCTCGACTGAGCGCAGTTTCAGTGAAGTTTTAAGTCCGTGTGAGCTCGGCTGAGTAAGTAGGTGAGTTTGAGGCAGAATGACCTCGATTGAGCCCATTTTCGGTGGTGTTTTAAGTGCGCGTGAGCTCGGCTGAGTAGGTTGGTGGGTTTGAGACCGAATGAGCTCGATTGAGCGCAGTTTCGGTGGAGTTGTAAGTCCGTGTGAGCTCGGCTGAGTAGGTTGGTGAGTCTGAGACCGAGCGAGCCTGGCTTAGTAGAATTTTGACGAAAGTGAACTGACTCTGAATGAGCTAACACGAAAAACATATATTTCTTAGTGAGTCTGAGCGAGAGTTGTTTATTTTTCTGACCTAAAAAACGAATATTCCTAATGTCGCCACCACGGCTGCGACCTTATCAGTACAAGGTTCTTTAGCAAGGCGTGCACCATATCCTTCCACGAGTGTATAAAAAATAGAAAAAAAATCGAGGAATGGTACATGCACCCGTCCTGCTTAGCGCTACAACTGCGAAAACCCCCACCCCCCTCGCACACACCCTCCTGCATGCCCACCGCGCGCCGCCAGTTTTGCGTCTGCATTGTCGCAGCACCGGCGACCCAAGTTAGCGCCACGTAGTACATGCTCATTGAGCCATGCTTTGATTCCGTCCATGCATCTCCATGCTCCGTTTTTGCCTTCTATTCGCGTTTTCTTGGCATACTGAAGGCAGGTTTGGAAGGGAATGGGGGGGGGGGGAGGGAAAAGCGCGTTGCGAAACGCCATACATATGGACACAAGTGAGGAATGTATGCTGTGTAAGAAAGGTAAGAAAAATCAGGACGCAGTGTGCCGAAGCCTGGGGTGTTGCGAAAATCGAGCGATATCGACGCAGTACAAGTTTCTCGACTTTGGTAGGTTTTGCCGGCTCAGCTACCGTTACCATTAAGCGTTTGCTCGACCCCTCCCTTGCTTGGTCTCTCCGGCATTCTTTCTTTGGTGCGGAAGTAGTGATGGATGGCGTTCACTATCGGTGATGACCGTCATCATGGCTCTGGTCGTTCGGCTCACCTACGCTTGTGGCAATTCCTAGAATGAGTGGTGATGCTGTTGTTTTCTGCGGAGTGACCAGACTTTCCAAATTATCGGTGTCTGTTGCAACTCGATAACAACGAGGTGAAGTGAACAACGAGGTTCAACAGGGCTCTCGCAAAGCGTAGTTCGGTTAAACTTCGCCAATGTAGCTTTCGCGTGCCCTATTTTGCGCCTTGTATGAGGGGAAATGCAATGGCGCTAGTTTTGTGCATTTGCATTACAACATTCCTGCCATGGCCCACACCTGGGCCGCACTATTTACAAGTAAAAAATAAAGTACAAATAACGAAACGCTATGAAGGAGCATGACGCGAACCAGCTAGCCCAGGCAAGCCAGCTTCCTCTGACGCCGCCCCGCCATATTATATCTGGGGCCTATGTGCGCGATGACTTTTCGGAAGTAAGCCCTTTACGGTTGGCGGGCCTTTTAGAGACAGTGTTCGGTACTGAGTAGCTGTTAGTTGCCCCTTCGTCACAATCTGCCCTCGTGACGTACTCTCAGCTGTATTCGCTCTGGCACACTCCGTACGCTCAGCGCCTAAAAATCACCACTTGCACATAATGTAGTGAGAGCGCATTTCCCATGAGCCTTCTATGTGTATCTCTATGACTACTGTTCACGATAGTCACATGAGTCTGCCTCCGAGTCATTCTCCTTTTGTGTTTGGTGCTCGCGTTCAGTGTGACTGAGAGTTAATATATGATGCCAGAAATGCCACTGTTCGAACTCCGTATCGGCATCTCTGGCACGTATGTCAAGGACAATATTTCCGTTAGTACTTGGGACTGGTCATTTATTTATTTATTTATGCAATACTGTCAATCCCGTCAGGGATCGTAACAGAAAGGGCATTCAAAAAGTACATTGACATACAAACATGACAATATAAAACGGTTTAGAAAGCATGGAATAAGCTTATACATCAGCAGGAGTAAAAAATATATAATGAGGTTTATGCTGCAGGATTTGGGTTGGACAGAATAATTTTGCCACAAAATGCAAAAAAGAAACAAAAGTAGTACCAAAGTGATACTGACAATATGCAAAAATAATTACTGAGCAAGCAGATCGTTTTCAACAAGTGTGATAAAGGCAGTTAGTGATGAGCTATTAACAGAGCTCACGCCCAAAGCGTTCCAATCGCGTATAGTTTGTGGAAAGAAAGAATACCTGAAAGTGTCAGTACGGAATAAATACTCGTTTAGTGTGTGGGAGGGGTTATGACGCTGTTTTCCTCGTTTGAGATTTGCTTATATATCGTGAGGTATCCAGATTTAATTGGTTCTTTACGAGTTGGTAAATGGTTTCGAGGCGTGCTAGTTTTGCTCTGTCTTAAAGAGTTAGCATCCCGGCTTATTTGAGTAGTTCTGTCGGCGAGTCTGTTAGCCTATGTTTGTTAAATATGTACCTGGGCGCCTTTCTCTGAACAACTTCAAGTTTTTTAATCAGCTTGTTAGTGAAAGGAAACCAAACGACATTTGCATACTCTAGTACCGGTCTAACAATTGTTTTGTATGCTAGTAGCTTTATATCAGATGCTGCTAGTCTGAGGCGTCTATTAATAAAAAATAACTGTTTTAGTGCGGTTGCCGTGACTTTGTTAACGTGAGCATCCCATCTAAGGTCAGAGATTAGTAATATTCCTAAGTATTTGTATTCACAGACCGAAGCAAGAGGAATGCTGTTTAGTGTGTACTGAGAGAGTGACCTGTGTTTCTTCCTTGTTACAGATAATAGAACAGATTTGTCAACGTTAATAGTCATCTGCCAATCTTCACACCACTTCGATGCTGCTGCTTTGGCGTTATTTAAAGCTATATGGTCGATGACAGAGTTAATTTCCTGATATAGCACGCAGTCATCGGCAAAAAGTCTAATGTTAGAAAGGTTAGCAGGAAGGTCGTTTATAAAGATTAGGAATAACACGGGGGCTAAGACGCTTCCTTGTGGTACACCTGATGTGACATCAGCTGTTACGCATTTCTCATTATTAATTTCGACAAACTGAGTACAGTTAGTGAGGTAATCCATAATGCAGTCTAAAACTGGGCCAGTTCCTAAAGTTAGTTCAAGTTTCCTAATAAGTTTTGGGTGGGACACACGGTCGAAGGCTTTAGAAAAGTCTAAGAAAATAAGGTCAATTTGTTTCTGGTGATCAATAGAGGTGGTTACGTCATGCACGAGTTCAATTAGTTGAGTAACGGTAGAAAGTCCATTTCGAAAGCCATGTTGGAAAGGCGTTAGAATTTGGTTATCTTCTAGATAGGTTGTTATGTGCTTTAAGATGATTTGCTCAAGTAGCTTGCATATTGTGCTGGTTAGTGAGATTGGTCTGAAGTTTGAGGGATCTGATTTGCTTCCTGATTTATGTGTTGGTGTTATTTTAGCTGTTTTCCATTCTTTAGGAAGGCTGCAGGATGACAGGGATTTGTTAAATAGTATTACTAAATACTTCGCAATCCACTCGGCATATCTGCGCAGGAATGTGTAAGAAATGTTATCAGGCCTCGGTCCTTTTTTAGTGTCTAAATTTAGTAGTAGGTTTAAGACTCCAGCTTCGGTCACAGTAAGGGGCCCTAGTTGCTTGCCGGTGCAGGGGCTATTGCGAGGTGCATTTCCATCGTCTGTAGTGAAAATGGAACAAAAGTAGTTATTCAGTGTGGTCGCAGTGTTTAGATTTTCCTCCGAGGGCGGATGACTTTCATTATGTGCTTTAGGATTTAAGTAACGCCAGAACTTTTGGGGAGAATCTTTCAGGAAATTTGTTAGCGTACTTGAATAATAGAAAGCTTTAGCTATTTTGATTTTAGATTTTAAATCGTTAATGACTAATGTTAATTTTTCGGCTGTTCCTTCTGATGGGTGGCGTCGTTGCGTTTTCTTTTCAGTCGTCGGACCTTCCGCTCGGCATGAATTATAGTTCGAGTAATCCAAGGATTATTCTTTCGCGTCATTTTAGTCTTGGTAGGAACGAAATTAGTGGTGCAATACGATATAATATTTTGAACCCTACGCCATAGGATTTCTATATCGGTATTAGTGTCATCTGAGAGTTGACGGAACAATGTTAGCTCTTCAGATAATGTGTCAAGTATGCTAGTGTCATCAGCTCGGCTGTAGTGAGGATATGCTATTGTTGATCGGGAAGCGTGTGTAGTGTAATGAAACGGGACAGGACACATTATTAGTTTGTGGTCAGACAGGCCTTCTAGTGTTTCTACTTTAGCGTCATGATAAGGGAAATGACTGCTCAGGAACACTAAATCTAAAGTGTTAGAGCTAGTTCCTTGTACGCGGGTAGGTTTTGTTACGATCTACGTGAGGTTGAAAGAAAGCTTCATATCGAAAACAACTTCCGCGCAAGGTGAATGATGTCTCAGTGTACACCAGTCGATGTCAGGAAGATTGAAGTCCCCTAAAAGTATCAGTCTAGTGTCCTCAGCATGACGTTGTATGTAAGTACACAATGAATGAAATTTGTCTGAGTCAGAACAAGGAGTGAGGTAAACACACCCAACAATGATAGCGCTACTAGATAAAACAGAGTTTGCGAAAAATCGCTTCCATCCGCTCAACTTCAGGCATTGTAACGAAAGGGACTTCATATTTTATTAACAAAGCCACGCTTCCACGACGTGTCGGTCGGTCTTTACGAACTACAGCGTAGTTCGGGGGAGTTACTTCAAAATTGTTAATGTCTTTTGTTAGCCAGGTTTCCGTAATGGCTAGGAAGTCCGGCTCGAAGCCCACTATTAATGATTCAAGGTGACCGAGCTTGTAGACAATGCTACGCGCATTTATGTTCATGAAAGTTATTTGGGACGTTGCTGGCGGTGCGGGCGTAGGGTTCGTGCTTCCGTCTCCTGGTTTTTTGTTTGGTTTGAAGCGCGTGTAAGAGGACACACGTCTTCTTTAACATCGTCCCAAAAATATTGCTCCCCGTTTATCTTTAGTTTATCATAAACCAGAGCGTCTTTATCGCCGGAATTTTTTTTCGGTTTGCCGTATTTCCATAAGTTTCTTCTAATGTCGCGAACGCGGGGTGAAAAATCTTCACTGATGGCAAACGCAGTCCCCTTTAGTTTGTGACAATTTCGCAAAATTTTCGCTTTCTCCCTGAAATCTAGAAGCTTCAGTATTATTGGCCTTGTTTTGTTTTCTTCCGGTCTACCTAATCTGTGGATGCGTTCGATCACGACTTCATCCAATGTCAGAGAATCTTTGACAACCTTTTTGTTAACACAGCGCTCGAGCGACTCGTTATTTTCATCTTCTTCTTCTATCATACCATAGACTATGAGGTTCGACCTTCCGGAGCGATTCTCGAGGTCGTCTAGCCTTAGTTCCAAGGATGACACCACCTGCTGTAAATTTGTTACCTGTTCCGACTTACGAAGTAGAGCCTAGCACCATGTCCGACTGCTCAAAAAGAAAAAAAAAATTCGCCGATGATTACTAGACTCCCTAATGCGAAATTTGAGCTCAGCTCTTTATTGTTTTCGTTTAGCGATATATAGGCTGGTGCAGACCATCTGTCTCGTGCGGCACATTGCAAACGGAGCGAAGTGTGGCGGGACTGTCTCGCTCATTTGCAGATCGCGAGAGACAGGGCGTGGGTCATGCGTGGCCGCGATTCGCAGCAGCCACCACGGACAGACATCCGCTCAAGTAAGGCATTGTTTCCAGATACGGTATTGCTGGACGCGCACGCCGCAGGCCATCGGGGAACAGACGACGGTGCGATTCTTTGGCGCCATGTCGTAGCGGTCGTCCCCGCAGAGCCAATCTTGCGCCACCCTACGCTTTTCTTCTCGCGTTTTCGCCATACCCTCCTTTCCACTTTCCTCCTCACACTCTCTTTGCGATCGCCGTCTTTCCTTCCCCGCT
Organism: Dermacentor variabilis; assembly: GCF_050947875.1. Classification (NCBI taxonomy): domain Eukaryota; kingdom Metazoa; phylum Arthropoda; class Arachnida; order Ixodida; family Ixodidae; genus Dermacentor; species Dermacentor variabilis. Next base: position 192,875,506 of record NC_134570.1, read on the forward strand.
GCGCTCAGCGTTCGCTCTTTCATCGTTCGATGTGCTCGTTTGCTCAGTTGCGCCGAGGAAGGTGGCCGAGGGACGCCAACGCTAAACTCTGGAACGAACGCCTAATAGCTGCACTCTGTACTATTTGGGACATTCTGCTTTGATATCATGCCATGTAGCTAAACACTTGCATTGCTTGAAGTCGAGCTTCGTCTGTGGACACGTTTAGCAGCGTCCACTTTAGTTGACGAGGCAGGCCTTCATGTCACACAGTGCCAAAAATAAAAATACGAATGGCATCTATCCTAAGCTACCAAAACTGCACCGCGCTGATGCATATGCGCACAAAAACTAGAATAAGAGCGGAATTTTGTGCGAGTCCGTAAAGCTGTAAGGTGACTGTAAAACAGCGCTGAAAAAGGGCGAGGCCAAAGAAAACGTAGACGTCAAATGGGCCGACTTCAAAGCAACGTTTGTTGACAAACGCACATGTAACATATACTATTTTTATCACAGCGATCTAAAGCACCACGAACCAAACAGACGAAAAGCGAGCAAAAACCTGTGCAACAACTATCACTCTAAATCATAAATTGAATACGGCAGGCACATATACAAATGAACAATCACTAAAAAGTATGACTACCGCGCCATCAAACTAGGCAGCTGCCACTACACTTTCATCTAGTAGTAAATTACGCCACTGTCATCACGAAGGTGCAGCGAATGTTGGCTCACGCACGTGGTGCCCTGCTTCTGAATATAAGAAGGCTTCAGCCAGCTACCTAGACAATTGACCTCTGTGGTGAAAAGCCTCTCGTGATTTTTCGGTAAGCCTGCATCCGTATTGCTTGCCGTGTAGCGCCAAATTAGAGTATGGAGCACGTTTTAAAGAGCTAAGGTCCACTCTAAGCCTACTGCTCAAACGCATGACCAGTCTGGCCTATGTACAATTTTCCACAGATGTTCGGAATCTGGTAGACAAGCCCTTGAACAGACAACATAATTTGAAGGCCGTGCTGCACGCCTTTGCCGCCTCTCCATTTCTTACACCTCCGAGTCCTTGTTTTTTTTTTAAACGAAGATTTTTTCCCTCTTCCTTCGACTTTCCCACTGCTGCTGTAGTTCCTGCTGCTGAGGCAGCTGCCACAGTCGGTACCCGCTGTCGGCACACCGGATCGGGGGAGGGGGGAGGTCAGGACGTGCGTATACAGGACAGGAGCAAGTCAGAGAGGAAAGGCGACGCGGCAGACTCGTTTAGACCCCACCGTGTCGAAAGTGCACAATGCCCTCTGGAGTTCTCTGAGCGTTTCCAAATTAGCTCCTTGACAGCTCCGTGACTCCCTTCAAAAGCAATGCAGAAACTGCAGCGCCTCCCTTTCTGCTAACTGGCTAGTCCAGAGGGGACGCAGATGGAACTGTAGAGAGGAGGAAGGAGAAGAGGCAGTTCCCATACAAGTGGGGGTGGGGGGAAGGTGATTTGAGAAGGCAAGGAAACACTGCTACTACACGACATTGTTTGCGGGGAAACTGGATAGGCTTAAGTTCAAGGTAAGGTACAGTACGTTCCCGCTATTTGTGAAAAATAAACACCGTGCAAATATGTCAAGCGAACAAATTACGCAGGCGTGCAGAAGCAGAGCTGCATTAACTAAAGCGCACCGAAGGGTCTCGGCGACAGTATGGAAGCGGTGGATCATCAAACCAACACTTCTCTGCCCCCTCGCGGTAGCTTTGCGGCTATGACGTTGCTAGAGGTCGTGGGTTTGATCCCAATGGCGGCAGCCCCATTTCGACGTAGGCGAAATAGAATACGCACGTGCACTTAGATTTTGGGGCAAGTTAAAGAACATCATGGTGTCAAAATTAATGCGGAATCGGCCACTACGGCTTGCCTCATAATCCGATTGTGGTTTTGGCATGTACAGCCCCGTAATCCAATTCAAGTTTTTACTTCTGCCACGATGCGATGTGCAATGTCAGGCAATGACAATGCTCAATCCTCTCAGAGGTTATGAAATATGGCGCACAACAACGCCTCAAGCAAACACCTTTGCCTGTGTGTTCTATCGCGCGACATACATATTTGTTCCTGCAAGACATATTGCTCTGCTAAGCACGAGGGCGCGGGATTGAATTAAGTACGGGCCGCGGCTGCCGCATTTCAATAAATGTGAAATGCCAAAACGGCCATGTACCACGCATTGGGTGCACGTCAAAGAACAACAGGTGGTGAAAATTATTCCGGAGTCCTCCACTACAGCGTGCCTCATTGTCATCTCATGTCATGAAATCAAGGGGCACTGTAACGTAAAACTATTCCAATGTGTTTTTATTCAATTCCCCTGACGCCAAATTTGCGTAACCTCCGACGCAAGCATCGGGCGCTGACCTGCATGGTTGTCTCAACAGACCATTCGAACGCTCTCATCTTTCATACCTTTGCTTTAGGAACGACTAACATTGCCTACACTGAGCGACTTCTCTTATCGAATTGGCTCACAAAAGGCGAAGAGCCCGCTCAAATGGAGATGGATTCAATGGGGCTGAGCCAGTGCGCTGAAAATCGATAACTGCATGAAAAGGTTGACGCCCGCGTCTGATATTGGTCCGCTTTTCCTTACTTAGCTTGCGGCGGCTGGTCGAAAATCGCGGCGGCATGCAACAGAAGGTTAAGAATGCCGCTAAAACGCATCCTCAGCAAAGAAGAGTTGGCAGAACGAGGTCCTAAACGTGCCGAAAGTGCTCCAAAACGTTACGCGGCCACGCAAAATGTTTTATTATACGCAGATAAACCCATGCTCTCCGGCAGATGCCAGTTGCCCAAGCAGTAGGCGGCAGTCATCTTTTACTCCTTTCGGAACGGGGCAGCCTGCGGCTATTCAGAAAAAGAAATCTGTTTTGTACGGGATATCAATGCACCTTTAACTCACACACGTCACTTTCACGCGATGAGCTTTCGCGATTTTGGGAAGTCGCGTGACAAGCAGGTGAACTGGGTGCAGCCCGAAAACTTTTGGCCGATAGCCAAGGTCTAATGGCGAAATGGCGTTGAATCAGAAATAACTATCTTTGTTTTGTTCGGTCAAATCATGTATAATTAGTGTGTACAAGTCATAAAAGATGGGAAGCTGTCGCGGTTTTCGTGACGTCGTTTTTGTGACGTCGGACCAGCGAAGTGGGGGTCGTCCAAAAACGTTTTGACCCATCGCGCACGGATGATTGCAGAAGTGGAATAGAAAAGTTTAGAATAGCTTTACGTAACAGCGCCCAAGATATGCCAGCGCGGCGTGCCGTGCAGCTGTTTCTCTTGATATCAATAAAAGTTAGAGTAGCTGAAAATCGGCAGTCACTTTATTTGCGTAGCTCAGGCAAGGACCATGCGCGCTCGTCTAGTCATCCTCCCCCACGCGCACTGCCCTGCGGCTTCTCCGCTCGCGCCATTATCTCGGAATGACAGCTGCCGCCATCCTTACAGGGCTGCCCGTCATTTCTTAGTGATGCACGCAACAGCCGCATCACATCAGGGAGGAGCTTTGTGCTATCCTAACTCTCTTACGTGCGGGATCATGCGAACGACAAAAAAAAAAAATCTGGAGGCGCATATCTTGGGGCACAGATACGCTAGAAGAATTCTTCGAACTGATGCTGTGTAGAAAGACGACTGCCCCTAACTTTGCAATACACGTATACCCACTTACTGCATTCAACAAAAAATAAATTATTCAATTTTAGTTAATTGGGCTCCTGACAGCGATAATTATAACCTCATTTTGTGTCCCTCTGACCACGTAAGTTATTTGCTCAGGTGGTTTTCGCGTGCCTCGGTGTGCCTAATTTTATGAAAACCATAAAGCTTAATTGTGAGCACAATCTCGCCCTCTCTAAACACACACACACACACACACACACACACACACATATATATATATATATATATATATATATATATATATATATATATATATATATATATATATATATATATATATATATATATATAATAAATGAATGGCAATGAAAGTGGATAAAAACGCGTGGGGAACGATTCAACGTTTTCACATTACACGCACGATGTTCTAACCTTTCAATGGTATTAATTTATCGTTTTCGTAATTCAACTGGCAAGTACAAGTAATTTCCGCTATGTTGTCTTTGGTGTCTTTGTTGGTCGGGTTCCATGTTCCGGGCAATAAAAATCGGGCCCTTCAGTTCGCCCCGTTTCTTCTCGTTCAGTCATTCATCAATTTATATATATATATATATATATATATATATATATATATATATATATATATATATATATATATATATATATATATATCGACAGGGTGTCCCAGCTAACTTCGCCCAAGATATTGAAAAGTCTATGCATTCTTCGCAACAGAAATAGCGTGGATGTTGTTAGCATTTATTTAAACTTACAGTGCAATTCCTTGCATGTGATTTTTTTAGCAATTAGCTGAGATAAATTTATTAGCTATATAGCTTGAAACGTTCGGGCGTCAATAGGAAAGTTGTGCAGATTCACAAATATTGCCCATCCCAGGTACTTCGAACGAGATTGACAGCGTGGCCGTTCTTATTCCGGAAAAAGGAAAGCCCGCGGAGTAATAGAAAGTACCACGAGACGGCGTGCTCTGTGCGCCCGAATGCACCGCGATTACAGCGTTCTCACGAGTGATTTGTAAAAATATTGGGAGCGCCGCGCCTTCCCTTCTTTTACGAGAAAGGGCTTCTACCTTTGCTCGGCTCTAACATTACCGACAGCGGCTGGCGATGGCGCTCCAAAAGGCGCTTCGTCAGCAGCCACTCGCGGCTGTAACCAAAGAACGCGCCGTCGTCAGCCGTATATTCCGATATGAAGAGCTGAGCAATTTCGTTCTATCGTTCATGTCGATGCGGAATAGAACAAAAATACAACAAAACATGCATCATACATCTGGAACATGGGCGAGAGAGAGCATCAGTTGTTACAACGCCGCTTTTCTTCCAAGCTGTGCCAGCGGCTAGGTGCATGCGAGCTCGACTGCGTATTACGGTAGTGCCGCGTAACCGTTTCGAAGAATTTGTTTCAAGTGCCTAAAGCATGCCGTACTGAAGCGAGCAGAAGGCGAACATGGTCTTAGCCTTGGGAGCGGCACGGGACAACGAGAGGAAAGCTGCCAAGGTATACCGAAATCGGCAATGTGGAGGAAGACCTAGCGTGAATACAATTATGAGGAGTCACTTGACGCTGAAAGAAACAGGCAGCTTCAAGAAGACGCGGTACAGAAAGGGGATCATCAGTGAAGAGGCCAAAGGAGACATTTTGGCTTTAATGACTGCAAACCCTCATTCCAGCGTGCGTGATGTGAGTGGCGAGGTCGGCATTTCAAAGTCTTCAGTGTCAAGAGTTACTATGAAGGCTTAAATGCACCCTTATCACCTCCAACTGCTGCATCAACAGCTGCAAGAAAGACTTTCAATAGCACCCTGATTTTGAAATTTTATCCTTGTGAATAATGACGAACTACCGGATTTTGTTGACAAGGTGCTCTAGACAGATGAGGCAACCTTGTCCAGAAATTCTCAAGTGAACATCCATAATGCGCATTACTGGAGCGATACGAGCCCGCATTAGGTCGAGCAGACCAGACACCAGTACCAATGGTCATTCAGTGTGTGGTGCGGTATCTCTGACGAAGTATAATTGGCCCCATATTTTTTGGCATCATGCTCACTGCTAAGCCGTACGTGAACGACATCTTGGAAGGCTCAGTCGAAGATTTTCGCTGTAATCTTCCTTTTGCGTTTTTAGAGCGAACGTGGTATCAGCACGACGGTACACCACCTCACAGCAGCAACCTTGCCTCATCCTGGCTTGACGAAGCCTTGAAACGCCTGTGGGTCGGATGGCATGGACTACTGGCATGGCCTGCAAGGTCAAAGGACTTGAAACCTCAGACTGCTTCTTGTGGGGACATGTGAAAGACCGAGTGTACCGCAAACCTACAACTATACCAGAAGCGCTAAAGGCAGAGATTCCTGATGCCTGCAGCGCGATACCGTCTTGCGTCATCAAAAAAGCTACATAGGACGTGCTCAAAAGGTGCGAATACTGCATTATGGTAGAAGGCGACTTGTTTGAACACATTCTTTAGACAGACAGCGCAGCGAATAAATATCTGCAACCCTTATCCTTGAAAAGAGCCATCTGTGCGAAACTTTTGTACGACGTGGAAAAGGGACTAAGTAATATGAAATTACATATTCTCTGCCGACAAGGAATGGACAGGAAGCTAAAAAGCAACCTTCCGTGTCAGTTTACAGTTCTTCCTTTTGTGACAACCAGCGTAATTCATATGACGTTATCAAGCTTGTTATACTGCGTGTTTGCTTGTTGGGGTCTTGCTGCCAAATTCGAAATCATGAGCTTGTCATTTTTCCTCCGCATGCATTCTGCTGGCATGAGAGTGCAATTAACGCCGCAGAAACTGGAGCCGTGCTCTGTTTCAACTGCTATCCGAACCCACTGGAGTTTATCTCGGAAGCAAGCACAGCGCGAACCTCTGTGGTGGTTAACGAAAGGCGCGAAGCGAGCGATGTTTTTTTTTTTACAAAGCACGTTTGAGAGCGCTGTAATCGTGGCGCATGAGGGCGCACGAGCGTGCTGTCACGCGGTATTTTTAAAACTCTGCGCGCTTTCGTTTCTGCCTAATAAAAACGGCTACGCTTAGTCTATCTCGTTGGAAGTGCCTGAGTTGGGCAATATTTGTGGAGCTCGACAACTTTTCTATTCACGCCTGAACGTTTCATGCTATATCTAGAAAGTTAATTTGCTAAATTACTCAAAAAAGACGACGAAAAGTGGTACTGTAAGATAACGTAAACGCTAAGAACGTCCATGTGAGTTCTTTTCTGAAGAACGCATAAACTTTTATCAAAATCTTGGTCCAAGTTAGCTGGGACACCCTGTATATGTATATAATAGTTTTGGTATTTGATTGTCCAACACATTCATGCCGTAAGACCCGCCATCGTTCCACGCGGTATATTATTACACATTATAATCCCTCGCCCTTAGTTTGAAAACAGAAAGTCAGTTTTGAGCTTTCAAATATGATTAGGTGGTCTCAAAAAAGTGGGCATGATGCCACAAGAGAAACGTGAAATTGTTTATGGCCGGAACTGCATAGCACCGGCCTTCTCCGCAATGCCAGCGTGTGTGACGTACCCCGTCCGTCGTCTTCTACAGCTCTTAGCAGAGAGGTATAAAATGCGATCATCACTACCAACCAGGGGGGATATGTAATAAATAAATGCTTTATGTACGTGGATACATTCACAAAGAAAATTTTGCCTCAGCTGTTCTATTTTCCAGCGTGCAGCCAAAAGTGCGTGCTTCCAAAAGAGAGCGGGGGAGGGGGGGGGCAAATGGTCAGGGATACTTTGCCCCTCCACTTCTGATGGGGGGGGGGGCATGTGACCTCCCTGCCCCCTCCCCCCTGGTAATTACGCCTATGCGCATTCAACAATACACCCACCTCTCCTTGTTCTTGCCCTCAAGAAAACCAGAGGAAAATACTCACTGTGCCATGCAAATGAAATAATGCCCAATAAAAAATGCTTATAGCGCAAGACGTTGTGTAGCTGGGACTTTCATGTGCTAGTAACTTCCTGTAATGATACTGCGTGAGATTGCGTTGCTGATATGTTTTGCTCTAAGATCAGCTGCACACTATTTTGGCATTAGCACTAGCTAAATGAAGGCGCCAACTGCAGATGTTATTGCATTTTGACTGAGAAAACGCACCAGTTAGCTTGTGGCAAAGCTTGTAATTTCTTTGGAACAATTACTTCAAAATGTTAATTTAAATGAAGGAGGCAAAGCCGGTAACACTGATCTTCACTACGTGCTCTTAACGGATTAAATGACTCCTTTTTTATTGAAATGAAAATAAAAGAAAGAGACGTAGCCACCTTATAATGGTGATGGCTACTCCTTTTCGCAAAGCGGAAACAACTATAATATTATGTAGGAAAATGAAAAGAAATCACTTCATACGGTCAGAAATCCACAGCACAGTCCTATACGCGCATGAACATAACAGTATTACAGTCAAATGCAAGTTGCACCTCAATGAGTTCGTCATTTAGCTTGTTTACTGATTAGCCTTGTGGCATAAAAGCTACAATTGGGAAAATAGGGTGTCATAGTTGAGCCATAAGGCTCCACATTTGTATTGAATACGTGCGGCTGCTTTGAAGTGCACCCAAATCAAAAGGCATGGCCGCTTTTTGGATCAAGCGCCTTTTGGTTCAAGCTACATGCGCACATGCCCGGTGCTATAAGCACCCAGTCGTGACGGCACGTTCGTACTGCTTTCAGCGCATACGTTTAATGCATTTAAATGTAGTGATAAGCCACTAGTTTTTCTCTCATTCTCCAGATCAATCCTCAGTCCGTCTTGCCGACGCTGGTCGACGATGGCTTTGTCCTTTGGGAAAGGCAAGTGACTTCTGATTTTGCGTACAAATTACTTCGCGTAACTGGGCATCGTTATAAATTATTTCATTGTTAAAAGCTGCTATGCTTCGGGCAACTGTTGAGTCATTTTGCTGCTAAACAGGAAATTTGAGCTGATCCTAAAGCGACGTCGGTAATCGTGCCTAGAAACTGTGCTACACTGGCATTTCTATGAAATGTCAGTATTAGTGCGTCCCGAAACAAAAATGTTGATGATGAAAGCTGTCGGTACAAGTGACCTTGAGGACATAGCGCAAGCGTGCGTCGTCCATTTTAGCAATGCATGCTTGTTTTAACGAGTCTGCACGCATACGCCGTTGTTCCATTTGTTTGCTTTTCTGAGGAATTCACTCCACGTAGCGCAAAGTACAGTATGTAAAGAAATCGCAGTCTTTGCAAATTCATAGCGTATTGACACTTTAAGCTTGTCATCTTTTTTTATCACTTAAGTTTACACAGCGACATTATGAAAACTACACTGGATACCTGGAGAAACAGCGACACTAATAAATAACATCATAAAACCAGTCACTGTTATTTGCCAAGTACCGTAATTCTTGTTTTGAGGCATTCTGTCAATGGATGTTTGCTTTAGCATAGAAAAATTTAAGGCCCCTAAATGGGCATCTGGTGTTCCCTTTCGAGGTTCTGTTGCCTTAAGCCACTGGCTACTGAATAATTGTTTCATGTAGTGAGTGTGTTGCCAGGTGATCGACGAGAGTTTGCCAAGAAGTCATTACGGTCAGAAAAAAAACTAATATATAAGGCATCATGAGTTGTATGACATGAACTCATATCACCTATGAACGAGCTTTACGTTTCTTTCTTTTTAATCACCCACCGTGGTTGCTTAGTGACTATGGTGTTGGGCTCCTAAGCATGAGTTCATGGGATCAAATCCCGGACGCGGCGGCCATATTTCAAAGGGGGTGGAATGCGAAAACACCCGTGTACTTAGACTTAGGTGTACCTTAAAGAACCGCAGCTGGTGAGAATTCCCGGCGTGCCTCCCAATCACATCGTAGAGTTGGCACGCACAACGCCATAATTTTTAATTTTTCTTTCATCAATTCAATCTGTTCAGTGACCACAAGAATTTCATATTTTCTTGGACTTTTATCATACGCGTTTGCAAAATGATTTCTTGTGGTGGTCATCTTTATATTAGGACACTGCATACGGCAAGCCTTTAGAGACACAACCACTGTGTCGCAAATAACATGTCTAATCACATTTCGCGATGTGCGCCAGCATAATCCCCTAAACTTCCATCAGCATGTGCGAAAATCCGCTTTTCTGTGAGGCGAAACTGCCGTCCTCTGTCTTTAACAACAAAAGAGACATAGGTGGCAGTACCTAATTTTACTTACTATAAGCCCCATACCACGAAATTCTGTTATACTAGCTCGTAGATGACTGCGCAGGTTGTATTGCCTCAAGAATTAGGTTCGATAGCTGCAAATTTTGGGATCCCTAGGAAGAGAGAAAGAGAATTAAATATGATGCAAAAGGCAGGTAGGCTAACTTGAAGATAGATATCAAGTTTGCTACTCTGCACTGGGCAAGGGATAAGAGGAGATAAAAAGGTAACAAAAAGATGCCCACCCATATAGAGAGACAGAAAAAAGAACACACACATAAAAGCACGCGGTAGCGTCACGGTCATTCAAACAGGTCGCTTGACCAGAGGAACTTCAGTAGCATATTCGTCGCCGTCTTCTGGGAAGACCACATCAGTCGCCACTCCAAAAATGCCTGCTCAGAAAGAGCTTGGTCCTCGAGGCGTGTCAACGCCATCACGAGCGACTGTCTCTGTGAGCTGCACCAAGGACAATAACAGAGGATATTGTCACGAAGTTGTGACGGTAAAGAACACAGTATAAATACTTTGAATGACGAAACTAACGTTTATTGGGTGAACCTGTGCCGACAAAAAACAGGCTACATTTAATGCACAACGACAGCAGCGAACATAGTCGGCGATCATCGAAATCTGATCTGCAGGTCAAGCGCGTCGGCTTTTACACGCCCTCCAGCGAAGGTTCCAGAGTATTCGCTGGTGCCCGCGTGTCTTCCAGATAGTTCTACGCCATTCTTGTCGCGCATACATGAAATCAGATTACTCAAGGTTCGGTGATAACAGACAGCGGGCAGAACCATTGATGATATTTGAGAAACATCTGATACATGCAGGCGCGTCCTGTGCTGTGCGATAACATTTGTTAGGCCGTGACACTTGGTCACACGATAAAGATAAACGAGTACACGTGTTAATACCCCCCTCTTACAAATCATCGTCCCGATGCTGCAAACAAAGTTTCGAAATTATTAAACAAATACACCCGGAGTAACAAAACAACAAAATAACGAAATTCGTCATCGTGCGTAAAAGGGCTTAAGACGCACCACATGGACCACTTCTGATCGGCACGGCGCCACTGTGATTGCGAAATGCCGTCTCGCACGACCTCACAGTCCAATGCGCTAATAGGTCGGATGATCCTGTAGGGTCCGAAAGAGCGCCGCAATAGTGTCTCACTGAGTCCTCGGCGTATCCGGGTCCAAACCGAAACGCAGTCGGCGGGCTGGTATTCCACGAAGCCTCGTTGAAGAATATATTGTCGGCTGCCGGTTCTCTGCTGGTTATTGATGCGAAGGTGGGCGAGCTGTCACGCGTCCTTGGCGCGCTAGAGATAGACGGTGACGTCGACAGTTTCTTCGTCGGTGACGTACTGCAGCATAGCGTCGAGAGTCGGCGTCGGGTTCCTTCCGCAAACCAGCATACCCGGTCTTGTGTTCAATGCCGACCGTTCGTCTGCGGGTGGTAGACAGTTGTCCTCCTGTGGCTTGTCTGGCTGTATTGAAGAATGGTTTGGGTGAGCTCCATTGTAAAGGCCGTTCCTCTGTCAGTGATGACGACTTCTACGGCCACATGTCACAGCAGGATGTTCTCAACGAAGAATTTTCCCCTTACGCTGAGACGACGACGAAGTGCCTTCTTCTTAGAACGCTTCTATCTGTGTTCTCTGGTTTTCGACGAATTCTTCGGAATTTCCTGGTGCCTCGGCTCCCGGTTTTGTGGCCATGGACGCGGAGCCTTCCAGAGGCCCTCCTGGCCAGCGGTCATCAAGGCCGTCCCTCACGAGGAAGAGAGGAAGCGTGCTCAGTGACACCGAAGACACTGAGCTATACTCGATGTCGGATGAAGACTCATCGGATGATAGCTTCATCACTGTCCGCAGAAAGAGGGCCAAAAGGAGGACTGTCAACGCGAACCCATCAACGCAAGCGAGCACGGCGACGTTGAAGTCCCGGCCTGAACGCTGGCCTCACGCCATCGTGTTCGTACCCGAAGAGCCCTCAAACAACCTCCGACTGCTAAACAGGCAAGAACTATCTGTTTTCTTGGAAGGGGTCGTGCCGAATGAAATTAAGGATATTCGGATAAATGCACGCAAAAATGTCCTCGCAATCGATGTTACCAACGGGAGTGCGCTCGAAAAACTGAAGCAAATCTCGGTGCTAGGGCGCATCAAAGTGCGTTCATATATCCCGATGGATGACGCATCCACAGCAGGTGTCATTTATGACATCGATGTCGCCATTCCCAACGCGGACTTGCCTATCCTCGTCAAACCAGCAAGTGAGGGTGTTGTCATCACGCGTGTGAGCCGCCTTGGAACATCGCGCTGCGTCAAACTGATCTTCAAAGGAGATTGCTTACCAACACACGTCAAAGTCGGTCACTTCCGACACCCTGTTCGGCCCTTCATACCAAAGCCTCTTCAATGCCATCAGTGCTTCAGGCTTGGACATGTCAAGGGTGTCTGCCCAAACTCGATACTATGTCCCCGTTGTGCTGAACCTCATGCGGAGGAGACGTGCCGGGCTACTGTCCTAAAGTGCGGCAACTGTAATGGTTCCCATGCTGCCTCGTCTAGGGACTGCCCTCGCATCAAGAAAGAGGTCGCTGTTCTCAAGCAAATGGTTCGGGACAATTCAACACACAAGGAGGCTGCTGCAACGATCCGGCGTCGGCGTCGGCGTCACCGAACCGCCTCAAAAAAGGCAGAGCCGCGAAAGGAGAGGGCCGCTTCCATTGTAGCACCCACTTTCTCCAATCAGGCCAAAAAGGGGCTCAACAGCACAAGGAAGTCGCCTGAAAGGAATTTGTCTCAAGAAGAATGGCCTGCGCTTCCAAGCCAGCAATCTCCCACAGAACTACAGATTGTCAAGCCCGCTCGGGAGCGTGCTCCTGCTGCTGATGCCACGCCTAAAGCAGATCGTCAAGTCCTTTCAATGCTGCGTCCCCTCATAGATGCCATTCGAGTGATTCTGTCGAACCTTGGAACTACGTCTGCTCAAAATGCACTGAAAGTACTGGACGCCTTAAACCCAGTGCTTGAGTGCCTCGAATAGAGACATGGCCAGCCATCGCCCATCGTTTCGAGAGGAAGTCAAGGCAGCGTCAATCATACAATGGAACGCAAGAGGACTAAAATCACGCCTTTCGGATTTTCGTCAGTATATATATACTCATTTGTTCCCAGTCATTGTCATATGTGAGCCTAATGTGTCAAAACCAGTCAGATTATCGGGATACGAAGCTGTTATATCCGCAAGAACTCATGCATGCAGCAAAGTCATCGTTTTTCTTCGTCAAGAACTGACATATGTTCGCCAGCCGATTCCGCCTCATGATAAAAATCAATACGTTTGCCTAACAATCAAAAAGGGCAAACTCATGTTTACACTTGTTGGCGTTTATGTATCGCCTTCAAGTGTTTTTGATCCCAAACGATTAACGAACATCTTGTCTGTGTGCCCTGCCCCATATGTCATCATCGGAGATTTTAATGCGCACCATATAGCGTGGGGAAGCGCAAGAACAAATGCAAGAGGGCAAAGACTTGCAAACTTCGCCTGTAACCACGGCCTTTCACTCCTGAATGACGGCAGCCCAACGTTTATACGAGGCGTGAATTATGGCAGCTGTCTTGACCTAGCTTTCGTCTCCAGCAGTTTCACAAGATATGTTAAATGGTTTTCGGATATCGAGACACACGGGAGTGATCATATTCCCACATACCTTGTCATCAAAGGAATGTCCAGTCCCACCCCACGGAACACCATTCGATTAATTGACTGGACCACTTTTACTTCCACCATGGAGGATGCTTGTCGAGAGGGCTTGTCCTCTGGATTAGAGGAAGCAATCAAGTCTGCAATGCTACACGCCGCGCGCACGGTCACGGTTTCGTCGAAGCACACGGAATTGGATATAGAGTTGGAGCGACTTCGTGCACTCCGTCGTCGTGCGGAGCGGCGTTACCGGCGTACAAAATCCATCGAAGACCTTAGGACAGCCAGACGACTACAAAAGAAACTTCAACGTCGCATGGATAGATTGGCATCTCGACGTTGGGCAAGATTTTGCCAGTCACTAGACCCCCGAAAGCCACTTTCCCACATCTGGAGAACCATACGTGGTCTACGTTCCTTCCCTGAACAACGCTTCCCATTCAAAGCGCTGGCGCTCTTCCAGGGGCGGCTAGACGCTGATGTTGCAGAAGACTTTTGTGCAAGGATCGCTGGCCAAGCAACCGGTCCAGGCTTTCGAGCCCCCAGTCGCATCCCTGTTTCACGTGACGGCCGCATGGATCTTCCTTTCATAATGGAGGAACTACAAGCGGCTCTTGCTCTATGCAGGCGTTCTTCATCCGCGGGACCAGATGGAATATCCTACCGCGCCTTGAACAACCTGAGTGATGGCGCACGGAGAGAACTGTTACATCTCTACAACTTATCTTGGCAGGATGGCATGGTTCCCGAAGAATGGAAGATAAGCCGCTTGGTCCCTCTCCTGAAGCAAGGCAAGTCCCCACTTGAACCCACCTCATACCGCCCAATAGCGCTGGCCAGCTGTGTGGGAAAGATAATGGAAAAGATGATCCTTGCCCGCTTGGAGTGGTACCTGGAGCACTACAACATGTTACCGAATTGCATGGCTGGTTTTCGTCGAGATCGCTCTTCAGTAGACAGTGTTGTTGATCTCGCTACGTACGTCCAGCTTCAAAAGTCACGCAAAAGATTATGTGCAGCTTTGTTCTTGGATGTCAAGGGGGCATACGATAACGTATCTCACGAGGCTATCCTCGATGCTCTTGAGATGGTTGGTCTAGGTGGTCGAGTTTTCCAATGGATCTCTCATTACCTTTTTATGAGATCTTTCTTTGTCTGTACCGGTGATGGTAAAACCGCACTACACTACACGTACTGAGGTGTTCCTCAAGGCGGTGTACTAAGCCCTACCCTATTCAACCTCACACTCATTGGTCTCGTTGATCATCTGCCCGCAGCGATCAAGATATCAATGTACGCCGACGACATATGTATATGGACCTCAGGTGTGACACGTCCTCAGATACGTGCAAGACTTCAAAAAGCTGCTACTCTAATAGCTATATACCTCCGCAACCAAGGTCTTGAAATCTCGTCAGACAAATGTGCACTGATGGCGTTCACTCGCAAACCAATGACACCCTACGCCATATCAATAAATGGCCAGTTAATTTCTTATGAGAAGACTCACAAATTTCTTGGCATAATCATTGATAGAGATCTCTCATGGAGCCCCCACGTGACCTACTTGAAGAAGCGTCTGACAGCAATCTCCCAACTTTTCAAGTTTCTGGCACGAAAGACTTGGGGAATGTCAGTGCATGCAATGTTGGAATTGTACAGGGCTCTTTTTCTGGGCTTCTTGAGATACAGTTTGCCCGTACTGACCAACACCTGCCAGACAAATCTCCGTGCTCTACAGGCTATTCAAGCTCGGGCTCTCAGGGTTTGTCTTGGTTTGCCAAAATGCACATCGATAGCAGCGACTATAGCGATTGCTCGGGACCAACCTATACAAACACACATTGCGGTAGAAGTGTTTAGAGTGCACATTAGGCACGTTGCCCGTGCCTGTTCCCACCATCTGGCAACACTACCGTCAGAAAGGCCGCAGGCAGCATTTTGTACTACGATTTCGGAGTATTCCACCTGCCTCCCGTCAGGCTTCACCCCCGCAACTAAGCCATCGATTCCTCCATGGTGTTTGGCTCGACCCGCAGTGCACCTCACGGTACCAGGCATCAGGAAAAAATCTGAGCTGTCATCACCTGCTCTTAAACAACTAACTCTGCTCCTTTTGCACGAGAAGTACGCCGAACACGTACATATTTATACTGATGGATCGGCAACTCTCCAGTGTTCCTCTGGAGCCGTGGTCTTCCCAGCGAAAGCCACCACCATCAGTTTCAAGACATGTCACCCAACGACACCGATGGCCGCGGAACTTGCAGCCCTTCGCGCTGCACTTCGTCTCGTCAGCCAAGAGCAACCTCGAAGGTGGTCAATATTCAGTGACTCGAAGGCTGCACTGCAATCTTTGCTATCGGCCCTGCAGCGCGGACCACACGAACAACTGGTATTTGAGATTAGAGAACTCATTCATACCTTAACTGAGAAAGGACACCACATGACATTTCAGTGGCTTCCAAGTCACTGCGGAGTCATAGGGAATGAACACGCTGACAACGCTGCTCGGTCGGCTCTTCAAGGGGACGAAGAGGAGCCGATACCGTTATCAAGGACAGATGCCGCTCGAAAACTTCGAATGATCAGCCGTGACATCACGTTCTCCTTGTGGAACGCTGGTAGTTTTCACGACTACCGACTCCACAATCTTGACTACTCTCTACGCCTTTGTATTCCAGCTCGACTCTGCCGTCGCGAAGCTACCCTGCTTTGTCGACTATGGCTAGGGGTGGCTTTCACCAAGTCTTTCGCTTACCGAATTGGATGGGCCGACGACGCCACGTGTGAGGACTGTGGTAACGAGGAGACTTTTCAACACCTTCTTTGTGACTGTCCTCGATATAATTTACAGAGACAATCACTCGCAACCGCGATAGCGCGCTTTGACCAAAGACCTCTCACAGAGGAACTTATTTTACAATACCGCCATCACAAGCCATCGCAGCAGAGGGCGACGAGGGCACTGTTGCGGTTTTTGAGGGCGACAGGATTGGACAGGCGGCTGTAGCCTGAACAAATGTTGATAGTGTGGCAAGTGTCACTGTGCTGTGCGATGACAGTATTCGGTGCCAGTGACCGATGGTGACTGTGTGTCTAGGCTCCTTCCTTTCCTTATCTCTACTTTGTTACCACTTTACCTCCCCCTCCCCTCTCTCCCCAGTGTAGGGTAGCCAACCGGATCTTTTTCTCTGGTTAACCTCCCTGCCTTTCCCCTTTCCTCTCTCTCTCTCTCTCTCTCTCTCTCTCTCCTTACGCTGCACTACCTTTCCGCATAGCTTTCGTTTCAGCGAAGCGGGGGAGGTAGACCGTCGCCATGACAATCTACTTGTTTTCAAATGTTCACATCGCAATAGTTCCCAACAAATACATCCCGATTTGTTGAAATTGTCGGCAAGGTGGCTCGATCGGCTGTAGTAATCGCGCTGGCCTCGTAGGCGGTGCTTTGCCTCGTTGGCAGTCACGGCAAGCCTTGACGTGATGGGCGACGTCGGCGGTCAGGCGCGGTCAGTAATACTTCTATTGTATTCTGGAAAGTGTAACGGAAAACCCGAGGTGCCGGGCTGTGTGATCGTCATGCAAGGCGTGCATGGCTTCTGAACGGAGTGCTCCAGTCGCAACGAGGAGGAAGTTTGCACAGGCTTGGGAGAAGTTCTTCTTCACCAGGACGTCATTTTGCAAGAAGAACGAAAACAATCTATGCCTAAATATCCTCCGGACAAAGTCAGTCTTGCCTTCCAAGTACTCAGAAAGGCTTCTTAGCTCGGGGTCCGCTGGCTGCTGCTCGGTAAAGTTGTCTGTGCTTATTGTTGCAATAAAAGCGTCGTCGTCTTGGTCATCATATAATCTAGACCGTGTGAGGTCGGTCTTCAGCGCAGGAATCAAGACAAGACGACAAAGGCGGGCACAGCGAGGATGAAAGAGAGTGCAAAGGATTGTATTCACTTCATTGGTACATAGATGCGGCTCTCACCTTAGTCTCGAGCGGTATTTTTAACACATGGGCCCGCACGGTCTTAAATAACCACTGGCGGTCCTGTCGTCGTCGCCCTCTTCTTCCGGAGCCTGTGGAGTAGTAGTGCTTTTCGGCGTATGTTTGTCATGAAAGCCATGTTTGTTGAGAGACTACGTAGCAATAGCGTTAATCACAAATTCAAAATGGACAAACCAGAAAGCTTTCGAAGAAAAGCAAAGAAGCAAAGGGGACCTTTAAAGGAAACCACAAACTTATCGATGCGCCTAAGTTGACAATTATGAACGATTATTGCGAACTTCATTGGATCGTTGTCTAAAAGCTTTCGGGCGTCGCCGAAGGCATCAAAGAGCGCCAGATATACGCTGCCCTCTGTCGTCGTCTGCCACTTTGCGTGCCCGCGCCTTGCCTTTTCGTACCCGAAAACGAGGCCGTAAAGCGGCAGGAATTACCAGCCTCCTTTTTCACTCACTCTCGCGGCGCATTCTTGTGCAATGACAGTCTCACTGGTCCTGTTTGCGCACGCATATATCCGCCCGGTTGAACCTTTCAGCCACACCCCTACTCGCGGAGACGCGTTCTGATTTGTTGTTGCGTGACGTTTTCGTTTTCTCACCTGCCACAACAAGCCGTTTGAAGTTCTGTGTGATGGCCTGTACACTTGTCTTACTAGCTGCCGTGTGTCGACTTTCTTATTCGTTGCTGAGTCGAATACTTGGCTCGCTTGTTCTTGCGCTGTTTAACTAATTTTCCCCATACCAGGCGGTCGCCTAATGCGGCTCTGAAGTTCCCGAGCGTTGGGTTCCTGCCCTGTTAGATCGCAATGACATTCTGATCTCCTTCTGAGGATTCTGGAAAGTCGCCCAAGTGCGGAGTTACGAGAGAGTTTTTCAGCACCTCCTTGAACCTTTTGGTAGTGTTTAAACGTGTCTCGTCTCCCCAAGGAACGTCCTGCGGGATAGTCCTTGTTTCTACTTTGGCGACGAAATCACTCCCTTCTTCCGTCGCGATTCGTTCAACCACTTTCAGTGAGTCTGAATAGCTTTCCAATGTCTAAGTGCCAAATTAGTCTCTCATTCGTCGGCTAGCCCTCGCTGCGGTATTTTCCTACTGACCCGGATGTCTCCTTGCTAGCGCCTTTTTCACTGATTTCACTAGATAGGGGCTGTGCTTCTTGAGCGTCTATGTCATTAGGCATATATTTGTCTTCGTTGCCGTGATTTTCTCTGCCGCGATCTCTCGAGCCTTGGAATGCGTGAGAGCTTAGACCGTAGGGTCGCCGAAACTCGGCCCCTTTTTCTTTATCATCATTTCCGAGTGATTTGAAAATAAGTACTGATAGTGTTTTGACAGATTTTGCGATACTGCTGCATAATCCAAACGGCCCTTCAATCTTTACGCTGATACGGGCACACAAATACCATTCTTCTTGGCTACCTCCCGGATCCACGCATATTCCCTGGTGAAATCCTCAGGCTTCACAAAGACAGGGTGGACAGTGTCCATTGTCGCAGCTGAGTCCTTAAGTACTTTACACGG
Organism: Dermacentor variabilis; assembly: GCF_050947875.1. NCBI lineage: Eukaryota > Metazoa > Arthropoda > Arachnida > Ixodida > Ixodidae > Dermacentor > Dermacentor variabilis. Next base: position 192,894,591 of record NC_134570.1, read on the forward strand.
CATTCTATTCATTGTTAGGTCGCGAAGGTAGGGTTCTAAGAGGACCAAGTTGTCATCGCCGTCCTTCACGAAAGAAAAAAAAAGCAATTCTAGGCTTCCTACAGCCGATCGACAGGTGTCCAGGCTCCTGGCAATGGAAACAGACGATTGATTCTCCAGCCTCAAACACTTTTTGTGTTTTTCCTTCGTCTTATACTGCGGTGGTATTCTCTCCTGAAATATCGGTCGGCCCGTCTTTGCTCCCACCTCCAACTTTCTCGTTGTGGAAAGGGCGCCTGGTTTATTCTTTACTCAATTTAGTGAATGGCTTGACCCGCGTTTTCTGGGGTTCGTGACGTACCGCGAATTCATCTGCTAACACTGCAGCACGTTCCAAGTCCTTTTCGCCCGACCTATCTTGAATCCACAGGCGCATCTCGTCGCTCAAGAACCCGCAGAACTGCTCTAAGCAGACTCACTCAACGTTATGTTATTTGCAGATTGCATGGCTAGATTCCGCTGTACGTCTAGTTCCTTTAGCTTTAGTTCGTGAGCTCTCTCTCTTTCTTCTGCAGCTCTCTGCTGCTCTCATTCCTCTCTTTCTGCAGCTTTATTATGCACTTGTTCCTGTCTTTCTGCAGCTCTCTGCTGCTCTCTTTCATCCCTTTCTGCAGTTTCCCTTTCATCATCTCTTTGACTTTCCTCTGCAGCTCTTTCCCTTTCCTCTGATGCGTTTTGTTAGTCTTTATGCCTTTCCTTTGGTGCTCTCGGCTGTCCTCTGCAGCTTTATGGTCAGCTTTCTCAGCTCAGTTTTCGATCTCTTTCCATGCGTCTGAAAGTTCTTCTTCAAGAGCCCCGCACTTCTCAATCACCTCAATAAGCTACGGCTTTCTCTGACTTTTCCCGACCTCAATTCCCAGCTCTTCACATAGTAATAACAATTCTGGATTTTTTCATTTGCTTAAATCCCATGGCTACTGCCGAACGAGGAATTTCTTATTTTGCCATGACGTGAGGAAGCTTTCAACAATAGTCTGCACATACAGAAACTAATTTGCACTTTTAGAAAACACACGAGCTAAAACTTGCCAAATTCTCAAAGAAGGTCAAGCGCTCACCATTCTGCTGAAGTCAGGATGAAGGGTGGAGTATCTGAGTGCTGCCTACCAGCTGATATAATCTCGACCAGGTAAGGTGGGTCTTCACCGCAGGAATCAGGAAACGACGGCGAAGTCGGGCGCAGCAAGCATGAAAAGGAGTGGAAAAGATTGTATTCACTACATTGGTAGATGGATGTGACTCTCCTCTAAATCTCAAGCGGTCTTCCCAACACCTTGGCCCGCACGGCCTTGTATCGCAGTCCTGTCGTCGTTGCCATCGTCTTCCGGATCCTGTGGAATAGCAGTGCTTTTCGCCGTCCATCCTTTTGTGTTAGCTTGTGGATAGAGGGAGGGGTGGCGCCTTCGTGCCTTTTGGTTTACCTTGCAACCTTTTGTGTTAGCTCAGAGAATGGAGCGGTCGCCGTTTCGCCTTTTTGGTTTGTCTTGTATCCTTTTGTGTCAGCTCGGGGAAAAGCGTGTCGTCGATTCGGAGAAGAGGGCAATCTTGTCAACGTGGGGAAGCCTGCCTGAACGCCTGTCACTCCCGACGTGTTATTCATATCAGTCATCTTTGGGAGGCGAGTCCAGAGGAGCGCGATACAGGCAGTCGGCATCGGATTGTTTTCGACCGGACTTGTAAATTACACTGATGTCATATTCTTGCAGTCTGAGGCTACACCGCGCCAGGCGTCCTGAAGGGTCATTTAAGGTCGCTAGCCAACAAAAGGCGTGATGGTCGCTTACGACTCTGAATGGTCTGCCATATAGGTAAGGGGAACTATTGCTGTAGACCGTATCATGGCAAGGCATTCCGTTTCCGTTGTAATTACCTTCCGTTTTTGACAGCGACGGGCTAGCGTAAGCCGTCGCCCGTTCAAGTAAGTCTTTGCAATAGACTAGTACGGCACCGAAAGCTAGGCTACTGGCGTCAGTGTGGATTTGCGTGACACCGTCTTAGTCGAAGTGCGCAAGTACCGGTAGCGACTGCATGCATCGTTTGAGTTCTTGAAATGCGTTGACCTGCGGGGTTTCCCACTTCAACTCGACATTACATTTAGTTAGATGTGTCAGTGGCGCAGGATTGCGTGAAAAGTCCTTGACAAAGCGCCTGTAGTAGGCGCACATGCTAAGGAATCTGCGCATTGCCTCCTTGTCGACCGGCTGCTGGCACTTTGCGGTGATAACTGTCTTCTGCGGGTCATTGCATACTCCAGACCTGCTGATGACGTGACCTAGGAAAAGCAGCTCCTCGTACGCAAAGTCACACTTTTCCAGTTTCAAAGTGAGTCAGGGAAACATGATTGTCTTCAGTGCTGTTTTAAGGCGTCTCAGTTGCTCGTCGAAACTTGCAGAAAAAAAATGACCACGTCATCCAAGTGGACGAGGCTGGTCTGCCACTTCAACCCTGCTAGCACCGTGTGCATCACGCGCTGCAACATTGCAGGTGCCGAGCACAGTCCGAATAGCATGACCATAAAAGAGCGGCCGTCTGGCACGATGAAGGCAGTCCTTTCGCGATGACGCTCGTCGACTTCTATTTCCGCAATAGCCACTCGTGACATCCATCGACGAGAAGTATTTTGTGTTGCAGATCTGATCCAATACGCCCTCTGTCCGTGAAATGGGGTATGTGTTTCTTCGTAATCTTGTTCAATCGGCTATAATCGACGCAGAAACGTAGGTTTCCGCCCTTTTTCTCTACCAATACTACAGGAGATACCCACTTGCTTTTCCACGGCTTGAGGACGTCGCTGCGCAGCATTTTCTCAGCTTTTTGCCTTATAGCTTCACGTTCTCGAGTCGAAGTTCGGTAAGGGCTCTGGCGAGCACACTCTTTGGTTATTATGCGATGAATTGCAACTGGTGTTTGTCGAATCCTCGATGACGTCGAAAAGCAGTCTTTGTGTCGTTGGAGAAGACCTTTGACCTGTTCCTGCTTATTAATAGGGAGACCTGGATTTATGTCGAAGTCTGATTCGGGAACAACGGTCATGGAGGTAGATGCCGCAGTATCTGAGAGGACAAACGCATTGCTGGTTTCCACAATTTACCCGATATATGGGATGGTCGTGCCCTTGTTGATGTGCTCGAACTCCTGGCTGATGTTTGTCAACAACGCTTTTGCTTTTCCTCCGTGCAGTAGGTCGCGGGATCAAATCCCGGCCACGGCGGCCGCATTTCGATGGGGGCGAAATGCGAAAACACCCGTGTGCTTAGATTTAGGTGCACGTTAAAGAACCCCAGGTGGTCAAAATTTCCGGAGTCCTCCACTACGGCGTGCCTCATAATCAGAAAGTGGTTTTGGCACGTAAAACCCCAAATATTATTATTATTATTATCCGTGCAGTAGTGCGATCCCTCTTGCGACGCAAATTTCAGTGTCGAGCAGTAGACGTCTACAAGTATTTCGATGACGGCGGAAATCACAATGATGGAGCGGGGCGGGATGCTGACTTGATCTTCTAGCACACTGAAGGTGTGGTGACTACGAGAGCACTCGGACGTTATCGCTTGATCTTCCGACGGCGTTATCGACTTCGACTTTAGGTCGATGATTGCGCCGTTATGGTTTATGAAATCCATACCGAGAATGACGTCTCGTGAACACTGTTGGAGGATAACGAAGGTGGCAGGGTAAGTCCGGTCATGAACAGTAATTGTTGCTGGGCAGATTCCAGTCGGTGTTATTAGGTGTCCTTCAACTGTCCTGATTTGAGGCCCTTCCTATGCAGCCTTAATTTCCTTCCACTGGGTAGCAAGGGGCCCCTTCATGACGGAGTAGTCGACTCCCGTGTCCATTAAGGCGGTGACTGCGTGGCCATTGAGAAGCTCGTCAAGGTCGCTGGTTCTTTTTCTTGCGTTCAAGTTAGGTCTCTGCGTCAGATCACGGCTGCGTCGTATTGGAGTGTGGCTCGAGCTTCGCGTAGTCAGGTCTTCTTTTGTCGGCGTAGTCCTTGCTTCTAGGTTTCGTCGGGATGACGCCGTCTCGTTCGTATATCGTTGAGATCGTCCTTCCGGCGTGTTTGTCGGCGGCGGATGATCTTCTTCAGTTAGACGAACAGCAACGGCACCTCCATCGGTTGCTGCTTTTAGTTTTCCGGATATGGGCTCGCAGACCGGCCCCAGGCGGGGCCAGTGTATGGTCGTCGGTGGGGTGACAGGTAGCGGCCTCGTGACGGCGAACTGGACGCTCGTCGAGGGCTCCACTGAATGGCAGCGAGGTTGTCGGCGATACCGTGAGGCCGTTTGCCTAGTTGTGGATCGCGGCGCGTTAACGGTGACCCTTAGCAGGCCCATCTCCCGGTATGGGCATTGGCTGCAGTCGTGACTCGCTTCTTCGCAGTGGTAGCAGAGCGGTCGGCGGTGAGGAGCGCGCCAGACGTCGGTCTTGAGTAGTTTCGCTGGACGACGGGTGTGCGAGCTGGCGGTGGCGGCGGCGTCTGGCGAAGCAATCGTAGTGTCATGGGGCCCTGGAGCAGGCGCAGAGGTGCAATCTGGCGGCGGGCTACAGCGGCGTATTTCATCGCTTCCGGCTGGAGTTGTGGTGACGGCGCTTGCACTTCAGTAATGCCAAGTGATCGCTGGACCCCTTCCTTGAAGATGTCGGCGATTGAAACCACTTGAGGCTGCCACCTTGGAAACAGCTTCTGCAGTTTCTCGCGAACGACCACTCTGATGGTTTATCGCATGCCGCCAGTGCCGAGTACTTGAAAATCGGTGTGGTTTCGGTGGTTATAATGCCTTATGCGCATATCGAGCGTCTTCTGAATGGTAGTGGCTTCGGAAACAAATTCAGCAACAGTGATGGGCGGGTTGCGTATCAATCTGACGAAGAGCTCTTGCTCATCAAGAAGAGAACTTTTTTCTGATCTGGCATGTCAGAGGTCAGCGTGTGGTGAACAGGCGAGTCATCTCATCCGTGAAGATTGCGATGCTCTCGTTGGAAAGTTGCACTCGGGCTTCTAGCAGATCTTCAGCCCTTTCTTTGCGCACGACACTCGTGAAGAAGCCACTGTGGAACAAGTCCAATCTTGTCAGGGTCGATTATCGGTTCTCATACCAAGCTATGGCGGCGTCTTCTAAGGCGAAGTATTGATTCCGCAGCTTGTTGTTAGAGTACAAGCTGTTGAATGTGGCGATTCTTTCGTAAGTCTTCAGCCAAGTAAGTTTCCAACCTAACCTGCATCAAAACTACTCTACAACTTGAGACTTTGTACTCTTATCACCTCTTATATTTCGGTGCTCTAAAATATAATGTAAAAAATGCTGGCCTTCCTGTAATCGAGAGTGGATGCAAGCATGAAAACGCTATCGGCAAAGCAGATTGGTTGCAGATGATACTGGCCACAATAATAAAATTCGCATATTCCATGTTCACAACGGCACATTCCACCGCACCACGCCGCACCACACAATAGTGTGCACTGGCCCGAATGGACACAATTGTTTCCTGTCAGAGAGAGTGAGAGGAAACAATTGCGTCCATATGGCGTGGTGACACCGCCTTGAATCGCTTTTCTTCTTCCATCAGTTGAGCGCGCTGATTGTCTGTCGCTACTGTTTCTTCTTGTCGCGTAGAAGTGGTCGGCTGCAAATGTGCGCCCTTAGGTAAGTGGCCGCGGTCCATGTTTGTGCAGTCACCTTCGTGAGCGGCTGCATAATCCTGGCGTTGCGGGCACAGTTGAGCAGTCATGCTTTGGAGCACAATTCGCTAAACAATCGGTTTCCTGAAAACGCTTCCTACTTCAGCTTTCATTGGGCTGCGTTGCTCGGCTTAAGCATTTGCGATGGCGACCTCATTCAAATAAAGAACGATGCAGAAATGCATGCGGCCACGATGCGACGCAAGCCTGAAAGCTTACTGAGCCAAAATGAACCTATTTTGAACTGAACTCCATTGCTAGTCTCCTCTCGGCCAATCATACGCGTTGCGCCCGACGCTGCCGGATTGGTGACGCAGCCTGGCGCCGTCTCTCTTGGCGGCGCAAGACCTGCGACGCGGAGTGCACGCTTTTGTGGCGCCAAACGATTACAAGCAAGTGTATGATGCCCTGTATCTGCCTTTTGAACGTCGCTATTGGAAATGACAAATTAAACTTCAGCGTACTAGAAGTTACAGCTTCATTTATATTGTGAACGAAGAATAGGAAGACAACGGAAGCAACATTTTTGTAATTTCTCTTGGCAGTAACCACTGCATGCAATTCGGTCTTCTGCATAGCAGGGGGGAGGGGGGCAGAGACCGCATTTTCATAAGTTTAGACTGGTTGCCCTAATCATCTCGTTTTGCTCTCTCTCCCTTGTCGTCTAGTGCCCGGATAACGGCTATGGAATTTGGTTCGATGGCTTTTGAACTGGGGTTGAATAAATGGCTCTTGAATCTAGCCGATGGCGGTACATAAAATCACTTCCTGCTTAAAATGTGACTAGCATTGTTAGCCTACTTCGACCACATTGTTGTTTGGCTATTCAGCTGCCATCGCATGGCTCTTCTAAAAAATGCTTTCTATGGTTGCTTTTGAGCCCGGTTCTTTGAGCACACCAGCGCGGTGATGTGCCATTAGACCATGCGCACGCCTAGAATGCCCGAACAGCAACCAAACCTGCTTGTACCGTGCAACTCAGCCCTTCGAGGCGCTTCTCACGTGCGTCATGTCATATGCCACAAATTTTGTGCCAGAATTGAGAACGCGCGTTTTTTTATCTTGCAATGAGAATTCAAAGTTGTAGGCCTCAAAAATATTTCTATGCGGTCGTGGGGCTCCTCATTTGAATTCATATACATGCAATCTCATGCTGCACAGTGACTTTAAAGAAATAGTCGCAACACTCGAACGAAAACTAACTCTTCATTTTGCAAGATGTGTCAAGAAAAAACGTGCGACATTTAAAGTGCAACGAAAGGGGCGCGACCAGTCTTAGATCGTCGAAATATGATCTTCGAACAAGACGCGCTGGATATTGATATGTCACGCATCGTACGTTTGCGCGTAATCGCTCGTGCTCGCATATGCTCAAGAATGTACACCACAATTTGTTTCGCACATGCAATCTAATTGGACAAAGCTTCTTTCGCTATAGAAGTGACGACGTACGAGAAATATCCCGCACACGAAGGCGCTTCTTACTTCGAGCGGTAACATTGTAACAGTGGTTAGCCGGTTAAAAGCGGTCACCGTTACGCAAACGATGCACACGTCTCAGTACGCTGGACCTCACTGCAGGCGCACCCGCGCCACAACCAATACGTGAGTAACAATGCCGCACGTTTATCAGCGCGCAGCTCTTAGGCGCCGGTTCCTGCGGTGAGTGTCAGCGTTACCGAGCGAACGAGTACAACAGCGAAGGATGAAAGAGGAACGCGGAGCGCAGCGGGGACAGAGGCGGTGATAGAGAAAGGAACGAGAAGACGAAAGCGGAGGAACACGGTTCCCAGGAACGATGAGGCGTAAAGCGCCGGAGGATTGCATGACGAAAACATAAGCAAAAAATCGTAGTGCCGTGCAGACATGTTTTGCGACGATCGCTACAAGATGGCGCCAGAGTACCGCGCGTGCCCTGTTCACTCCTGTACCTTTCTTTGGGCACTGCTTTTTACCGCCTAAGAAATGTCAAATGTTATCCCTCGACGGAAGACCCGCCTGCACGTAGCAAAAGTTTTTAATGTTATCGATAGATTTATTTGTTGGCTGTTGCCACCAAAGGTTTTCGAAATATGATTGTGTGCGCGATGCGCATTGTGTAGTGCTTTCTGGGAGCCACGCGGGCACCAGCGATTACACTGGAGCGTTCGGCGAGTGATGCATAAAAGCCAGCGAGCTTGACCCACAGGTCAGGTTATCAACGATTGCCGACTCCGCTAGCCGTTATCCTTGTGCTTGAGTGTTACCTGTTTTCGTAGGCACACGTCCGTCCTATAAAGAGTTGCATTTATAACTCACAATTTCGACACTGTGTTGTTCTTTACTGTCACTACGACGTGACAATACAATCTAATATTAGAAGCATTTTACATGGCACGTGCACAGGGCCGAGGGCACGTGCATTAGCTGCCCGTCACTGGCACTTGCCGAAAAATAGTTTGCTTTTGTGATGCGACAGAGAGGCCGTGATGTCACGGTGGTACTATTCGTGTTTCTATCTATAGAACCCCTGTTTCTTCAAATAAGCATTTAGTTGGAAGTTAGCGCGTGTCCGTCGTACATGTTCTTCTTTTAGTCCGCGTCCTTGTAGAGCTGTCTTTTCTTGAAGAGCATAACACTCCTAAGGTGAAGGTGTGGTGTGGCCTGACGCATGATAAAAGGATAGGCCCATTTTTTCTTTGCGGAGCCCACTGTGACGCCAAACGACTATCATAACGTGTTAGAATTATATTCAGTGCCACAATTTCAAAAAAGGAGTCGTGTTTTAACTTGACGGCGCTCCTCCACACTACACCAGCATTTTTCGTGAGTTTCTGGATAGAGCATTACCCCAGAGGTGGACAAGTAGGGGTCCTGTCAAACCATGGCCTCCACGACCCCGGGTCTGACGCCATTTGACTTTTACTTGTGGGGATATGTGAAGCAACATGTGTTCAGTGAACGTATCAACGACATTAATCATTGAAAACAGAGAATCACTGACCTTATTCACTCTGTTACACCAGATGTCCTTAATCGTGTGTTGGAAGGACATGAATATCGCTGAGATGTGTGTAGAGCGACAAACTGAGGCGCATTGAAATGCACTGAACATGTGCGAAACTTGGAGAGATTTCCATTCATTTGGGGAAAATTTCACACTTCTATCTTATTTTGTTGATTTCCTGTGACCGGTGATAAATGCAGCACACCTTTACGGACACACAGTATAATATTTTCTTTATTAATATTTTTATTATTATTAGGTCGCCTAAACGACTATGAAATAACAACTTGACACAACGCCCACTGGTGGTAACAGCGTGTATAGGACGCCGGTGGCCGTTAAAACGAGTCTCGACGTGAGCGACAATATGCGTTGACCGGGCGCTGTGAAAGAAGGGCACGAAACAGTGAATGTTTTTTTTTTGTAATTTGCGATTGAGTATACTTCCTGATTAATTAGCTGAATGAAACTTGGAGTAAAGTATTACTCCAGCGGAAAACAGCGGAGATGTCCGTTTCCCTCCCGTGGAAGCCCATATATTGACAGCAGATGACAATTCCGCAATATTTACAACATCATTGTGCGCTGCATAATTATGAAAAGTAGATGAAACTCGGCGTATGTTAGCGTCGTCTTAGCGGCTCATTGACTTATAGTTTCTTTCGGGATAGTTTTGAAAAAACAAGAGTTACAGCCGTTTTCCCTAATCGTACTCCCTCCGTAGACTGCCATGTATCGACAGCAGGCGGGAATTCTCTAAGGTTTGCAACTTCACTGCGAACTAAATAATAAAAAAACAAGTAACTGAAACTCGGCAAAATGATATACTCATCTCAGTGGCCAATCTACGTACAATATTTTTCAAGATACTTGCATGAGGTTAAGAGCTACAGAGCATTCGCGAGAAACTGGAGATCAAAATTTGTTCGTGTCGACGCGGCGCGTATATGGACGGAGATTGACGACCGCCGCGCCGTAACTATATACAGCTTCGCTGTACTATGCGAGAAATTGCAATATGCACGGGGGAAGAGAAATTGCTGGTTTAGGATCTTAAGGCACATGTTCTCTTCTACAGAACGAAAGAATGTCAATTGGCTGTGATGTTCGGGTGAAAGCGACACCTACTTTGAATGGCCGCACTACCCGCATGCGAGAATAGACGCTCGGAAGGTAGAGATTTGCTGGAATCGGCAGGAATTCCATTGCTATGTCAACGTGCATGCTCCAAACCGCCGCCAAAGTTGTGCCACGTCTTTAGCGGACTGGGAGTGGCACAATAATCAACGACTGGGTTGTCATAGTATGCCTCAAATTGCGAGGACATTTCAAGCCTCCGGGCTTCGGGTGGTGCAGCGGCGTGTGCGGTGTGGGAGAAGAGAGTGCAAGCGCTCCACTCATCATCACTCGGGACTCGGAAGAACAGTCGAGAGTCGGCCTATCACAGCCGCATGATCACTGTTCTCATGCCGACAAGCTAATGCGGTCTCAAAATTTTCGCGGAACTCCTGTCAGATTCTCCAAAGTGATTAATCGAACAAGGAAAAACGCCTAAGTCTGTTAAATGATAGGCGGACATTGATGAAGATAAATCTTGTTGCGGGATACTCTTAATCATTCGTTCATTGATATTACGAACCCTACATTGAGCAAAGCGGGGGGAAAAAGAAAGAAGGCGAGGAGCCGCGGTGGAGGAGGGTAGGCTGAGGCACCTTCTGTTGACCTCCTGTGGCAGTTTCTACGGGTTCTGTGTGCACTCTGGACGTACCGGGTTCCTGTCGTGATGGAGAGGCCGAGCGAGGAAGACGGAGCGGCGAAGCAAGCAGGGGCTGGCCGAGGGCGAGTCCACCGACCCCGAACTCGTCGCCAAGTGCTGGGCTCGAGCTGAACAAGGCCGGCAAAAGGCGCGGGCTTGGTGTGGCCAAAAGGCTCCAAAGAGGAGGAATGGGAAGAGGAATAGCATGAATAGTGCATTACGAAATTGCTTGGAATAATAAATACTGTACAGTTCTGTACAGCTCTTTACCATCTTTCTTCACTGTCATAATCATGATGTTTTATGTCTACTGCAGGACGAAGGCCTCTCCCTGCGATCTCCAATAACCCCTGTCCGGCGCCAACCGATTCCGAGTAGCGCCCGCGAATTTCCTAATCTCATCGCTACACCTAGTCTTCTGCCGTCCACGACTGCGTTTCCCTTCTCTTGGTATCCATTCTGTAATCCTCATTGTCCAATGGTTATCTAACCAGCCTATTACATGACCTGACCAGCTACATTTCTTTTTCTCTTGGTGTCGATTAGAATATCGGCTATGCCCATCTTTCCTAATGGCACTTTACACTTTATAAAAATAGATAAACTGACTCAAAAGATGCAAAATATAAAATAAGCTACGAAAAAAACTGCCAACCTGAAACAAAATCAAAGCATTTTTGAAACATTCTACGCGCAGTGCACAAAAAAGGGAATAGCAACCATACGCTTGTGCGTTACTCGCGTTCACGAAGGGAATCGTCACAGAACTTGCAAGCACACTGCGGACGTGAAGTGAGAAACGTTAGCCCGTAGCACGAATTTGTAAGGCGCATCGGACTATTCGAAATAATTTTGAAACATCAATAATTTTTATATTGCTCTTTTAGAGATGGTTTACGCATCCACAAAACTAATATGCTTTACAGTTAGGCGTGTCATTTACTTATGAGTTAAGGACCTTGTCATGAAGGAATGACCGCCTTATATTAGCACTCGTTCTAGGCGATGCTCTCCCGCACATAAACTAAGCTATGCTGGTACGATGTATTAGATAAAAATTAATAGATATAGGCTTTTTAGTCCCCAGCACATAGCCCGTTTTGGGTGTAGGACATATAGCCCCTTTACTCAGTGTTATCTGTCTGATGTTATCCATAAGTGGATACCATCACTAAAGGCGATATGTTAACGTTTAAAGAAACATTATAGGGATAAAAATATCCCTTAGTCTTACCGTTACTGAGTACTGAGAAAATAAAATCGTTAATTAAAAGGCAAAGAAAGGTTTTGCGGCAAATGGGAGCAAAAATATTCCTAACAACTCAAAAAAAGTTACTCCAAAGCAGAGACCTTGGTTTGGTCCCCCTTCCCAAATAAAAACATTCTCAGAAGGCTTTTTTTTTTGCCAATGAGACAGTACACACTCTGCTGTTTGAATGCTCTGCTGCTCCTCTGCAGGGTCAATAGAAACAAATAATTGAGCCTGTGCTCAAAACTTTGTACATCTACGCTATCTGTGCTTTCGGAAACTTAAGCCATCAAAGGCAATTGTAATATAAATGAACGGATTTTCTTATTCCGAGAAAAAGCACTCCAACCACGAACCGAAAAGTGCTCTAATCGCCACCAGTCTGGTGGCGCCCTACGAAGACGTCGCATAAGGCACATGCATTATCAGGTTTCAAGCCCTCTGCTTGGTAGAAACTCCCAGTCGGATTATTTTTAGTGGGCTAGGAAACAACAGCCCCTTTCTTCGTGTTTCTAGCGACTGGAAAAACAAGAAAACGCTTGTCTGGTAAGGCGAAATGGGGCGGAGGACCATTGCATTCTGGTAATTAGGACAGCCTTCCCCTCTTTTTGTCATCAGGGGCGGCGCTGACCTGCAGCACTGATCATTAGAGGCTTGCCGCAAGCTCGTTCTCGATACTCTCGGTTGAGTGCACGACATGACAACTCGCTCGAGGTTTTCTTATTTCTTCAAAAACATACTTCCAAATATAGGAAGTATTCAAAAGCGCTCTCCACGACTACCACATATTGCTCTCTACAAGATAAAGGAACTACACTTCCAACGCAGCAACAGAAAAATGTGACATGAAAAAAACTTTCTCAAATTAAATGAGCATAATAACCTCCTCAAAGCTCTTTAAGGGATTACGAGATAAAAGCGCAATGTTTCGTTTTGCTCGCAAATTTTATGCAGTGAAGAGTTTCGTAGTCATTAAAATTAGATAACGACATGTCTTAACTAATTTTAAATGCACGCTATGAATGACCTATTAAAGATATAAGACTACTGGGAGTGATCTGTAGGTCCACTATGTCGGAAACCCGACTACGAGCGAGATCACTCCGAAACCATCGCGCTCACGAAAAACTTGAACCATAATTGGGGCTAAGCATAATGTTACATTGGAAAAGGTGCTGTCACAAAATATTCTCACATTTGTAGCGTGAGTAGGAATCGGCACTGGATCGGTTAAGGTCACAAGAGAGCACAAACTGCATACTTCGCAGATCACTTGCACTTCAGCAGAAAACGAAAGAAGCAAGCAACTGTCGTAAACCAAGTGTATGCTTCATATTGTGCGTCTCTTAAGCTTGGAAAAAATCGACGAATGACAAATAATAGAGCTAGACAATTTTTCGTGCGAATCAGTAGGCAACTGCTATTTGGGAGCATGTGCGGTTACCACGAGGTATGCGAGATTGATTTCCGTCAAACTGCCACCGTGCCTGTTACTGTACCCGTGATGCTCTGTGTTGGCTTCCGTCTTTCATAATGCATGTACTGTAACGAGCACAAATATACGCAACTTGACTGCAGAAACTTCAAAAAGAACAAAGCTTCGATAGGCATGGTCACAAAGTTCTTAGTAGCAGTGGTGTTTTGATAGCATTTTACCTTGTGTCGGATAAAGTGCTATGCTGTGCTACGCAGGGTGCGCTGAGTTTGGCGAAACTCGCCATCTTCTCGCGCTCTGTGACGCCCCAAGATGAAAGTACTAGACAAAGTTTGTCCCTCGGCGCACCTCCGATTTCATCGATTTATCTAGATTCACTCTGGATGGCTGTCATCCCTTGGGCGTTGCTTTATGGGGGGTCGACAAACTGGAGCCGACGTTACCAAACCGTCGGTGCATGATCGGTGCCTTCTTTCACTTATTTGTCGTTCCACCCAGTGCATTACATGCAAAAGCAAGTTATAAGGTAAATGCATTTACCACAATATTATTACTCACTTTAATGTGGTTTATAAGCATTTTAATGTTTTCAAGCTGTCCACTGAACACATACTAGATTAATATGTAATTGTTACGTTTCGCGTTACACCACGAGCAAACGCTCCTTTTCCTCTTTCCTGTAGATTGGATTGGCGCGGCTCGCTACGTGCTCGCCTAGCACAAATTGGTGTGCGCCTGGTATTCGCACAGGGCTTGCAGCAGATCGCTCGTTGTTCGCACTAAAGCAAGGCTGCGAGACGAAGTAAGCGTCGCCTGCGCAGAAGTGGTTTGTCGCACGCTCACCGCGTAAGCACGCCGCAATGCCGGAAAACACTCATACGGGCAAAGGGTCAGGAAACTATGCTTTATTTGCTGTTACAATGTGTACGCCTTCATACGGGATAGCGCCGAGCAATGGCACCCCTAGGGATCCATGGCTAAGAACAAACGCATGTAAGCGTCTTTGCAGCCCACGTGGCTGTTAATTGCCTGCCAGCACATCCATGTCAAGTTTGACTCCAGTAGCGCTGCACTTAACCTGCACACGCTGCTGAGGAGGTGGCGCTTCAGTTTTTGACAATAACTTCTATTTATTGCTTTTGAGCTACCAAGAGTGGGCCTCACCAAGTTCACGGTGTGGTTCACTGCCTCCCAATGCAGATTGAGGCTCACCAGGTTAGCATCCATTAAATATGAGATACACATGTGTGTGGCCCATTCATCACTGTGAATGGGCCGGTTGAACGAAAGCCTAGCGTCGCCGCGTATCGTTGGTCGACCTTAACAAGTCGCAGCTCGTCTGTGGTCGCACTGACCACGCCGAAGACTTATTGCTCGCGATCTGCAATACCGCCATAATTTTGGTGGCTTGGCGGAACGTTGTCGCACATTCTTTAGCGGCCTCGATGATACTTTTGCTTGCCGCAAAGAAGTCAATCGTCCATTTGCACTGCCTTCCCGGGGACACCAAGTGGAGGTCGCGTCATCAGCTCGTTCCTCACGACCACACGGGCGTAGTTCCACCGGTCGGCGATGGCGGGTTCCGACAGAGGAAACAAGTCGCCGGTCATCTCCTTCAACAGCCACACTTCTACGCTTTTGCTCACGCAGTACGTGAGCCAAATCACTTGCTGCCTGGCGAGGTGGACGTTCGGGCGACCGCGACGGTCCGTGCTCGCGAAGTAAGTTCTTTCGCCTCTCTGCGCGTGCTATGCAGTGGTTCCGTGTAACTGAGACAGCGGCTTTCGGTACCTGCTGCACTGGAAGGCAGCCCGGCGTCTATTCGGAGTCTTCCAATATAATGTGACCACTTCGCATTCGGAGGTTGGTTGATACGGGTTGAACCCCAGGTCTTTGCAGGTGCCCCAGTACTACGATGTCGCTGCCGAACCTAGCGTCTGGGACGCGGCGGACGCAGAGCGCATGGAGCCGGAGCGAGCCGAAGCGATCGCACGAACTCTTCCTCCGCAGCCCTCTCACACTAATCTGTGGACGGAAAGCGTAATTTGCTCGCCATGCTGTCTCCGCAGACCAGGGTCTTCGCCTAACTCGTCCCACAGCTGGCGCACTGAAGATTTTTAATGGCGAAAATGACGCCGAAACTCTACGTTGGTCATGTAGGTGAACGGGTCTTGACAGTCATATTGACAATTGCTGCTGCTGGATGCGATGCCACAGGCTGCTGCTGCTGCCGGCGCCGTGTTCCTGCCTGCAACTCGGGGGGAGCGGGGGTCACGATCGCGCGAGTTTGACACCAGTTCGCCTGTAAACTAATACCATCGGTCACGCCCCGTGCGAGGCATGTAACTCTTGTGTGCGCAGTACTGCAAAGAAGAAACACAACTCCTGCCTAACCACATTGGAGAGAACATTGTAGTAGACCCTATTCTCAAAAACATGCACCCCACCCACAGTCAAGAGAGAAGAGCAGCGCGGGCCCGCATGTTGCACAAACACTGTTTCAGAGACCCAGATACATACTACACGGACGCTAGCTCGTACCCCTCGTCACCACGTCGTGGGCCCAAATAACACTCGCCGTCGTCAATCAGGAGAGCCTGGTAGCCTCTACCTCCATCCGCGCCACATGCAGCGCAGCAGCAGAAGCAGCAGTGATCGCTCTCGCACTTCACGACGCCGAGAGCAAGGGAAGGTCCGCCCGCGTCCTTACGGACTCACAAGCGGCTTGTCGTTTATACATAAATAGAACACTCCCTATACAAGCCATTCGAATCCCGGGCCACTCACTAGAATGGACCCATGGTATCGTCTGGTGCCCCGGGCATGAAGGCCAGCGGGGCAACGAAGAGGCGGACCGGGACTGCCCAGCTCGAGGTCTCACTAGCCGAGTGGCAGACCACACCGTTCTTCAGCCCCCGACAGACCGACGAACGACTGACGAGTTATTAACCACAAGTCAACAAATACTACAGGACGAACGCCTCGAAACAACACAATACGTTCCCCCACATAAAGCTCTCTGTAAACTGCAGGCAAGGGACTGGCGCCGCCTGCAAACGAACACACACCCACACTTTTTTCATCCACACGCAATCTCCTCAGACAGATATACGTCCCGTACATGTCCCTGGTGTAGTAACCACACAGCCACACTCGCGCACGTAACACATGAATGCACCGACCACCCGGGCGACGCAATTTCGCCACGAGTCACAACACACACACTCACTACGTGGTCTTGGGAGGCGAGAGTCTCCGAACTGGACCTGGGAAGCCAACTGGCGACCCTCGACCAGGCCCGGCGAGCCGCGATCGCCAGTGGAGCCCTGTCAGAGGGAACCACCCACGAATAAACCGCGCAACGTTTTCTGCAATAATAAAGTTCCATTCTCCTCCTCCTCCTCGACCTACCACCCCAGTTCGACCACCCCCAACTTATTTTTTTTTTGGCAACAGTGACGCGGTGCTGAGATGAGACGAATATTTTGACCGCCGGAATAACACACGCACAACGCACTGTCATGGGTTCGTTGTGCATCGATGACACCGTTACACCGAGTTACACCGAGTGTTACACCATACAAGTCAAACTTGCAAGCAGTATGTATGTTATATATTTTGTTTCACCATTTTCCCTTAACTTTACTTATGCGTGCTTCGTGCAGTGAGGATAATTTAGGAGTGCTTTTTTGCGGTTTCCCAGTTTTTTCTTTGTGCGTGAGGCAGGCCCTACGACGACGAGCCCATTCACGAGCCAACTCTCGCTAACGTTCGCGGTAGGCAGCTTCTTCGTCAGGAGAACGCCCTACCCGTGGTCTTCCCATGGTTGTATCTGGGATGGAATGTGCGGAATCACTCATGCAAAGCTCCGTGTATTGGGCGCAAGGCCCACCACCGGAGATGCGGGCGCTGCAATTGTTTTAACGATTGGTTGGATGGGTTTCACGATTGACGTGACTGCCGGCAGTTTTTGCTGGCGGAAGAAGCGGCGCCGGCCACGCGCTCCTGGTATCATGTTTCAGTCGCTGTGCACTGTTCGTTGGCCGCAAAGTGCCAGCATAAGATTTGTTTCTTTCGGACCAGGGCGGAATTAATTGACGATAAAGTTGATCCCGATCTGGCTCAATCGCCGAAAACGCACCGTGTGACAACTGCATAAGATTCGCGTATATCATTCTAAAAGGGGGAAAGGGGTCACTCCAACCCCCGTCCGCCTGTTGAGCTCTTTTCCTCTCTCGCTAGGTCATGTGATCCCTCTTTAGCGAAGTTAGACAATGACGGCACAGGGTCCGCTTAAACAGCTTCACTGTAAAACAAAGCGTCGGCTGTCCCTGGCTTATGCTTATATCTTCTTGGGCTGTGATGGTCCAACAACAGAATTTCATTGCCTGCATGCTGACGACGTAGCGCACAGCAAATGATTATCGGCACGTCACTGTAGCTGCTCGCACGGCGTCGATGCGCCGTGGTGGACGACGGTGCTGAGGAGTGCGCAGTGTCCTCGAGTGACAATGTGTCACAGCTCTCGTTTGAGATGGCTGCTCAGTCATCGGGGACGTATCGGAGCCGCACTGTCGCAGACACGGTCAGCGTAGAGAATCGCTAGTTTTTCCAGACCCAGTCCGATGGCATTTCTACGTGGCTATATAGCACTGCGCACTAAACAGTTGCAACGCCTTCCTCCGTTCGAAGTCTCATTTAATAATTGCACGCAAGAGCTCAACGCAAGGCTGCAAAAAATGCGATTACAGCGGTGTCGTTACGATATCCAGCTGCGATCGCTGTTAGCTCTAGCAGAGGCGATCCGCAAGCACCGTGGAGTACAAAACACACTAAAATACTGCGTACATGCGCACAGAGGCACTTTCACTGGGGAATCGAGTACAAGCAATGAATTACGTCTTAGCGCAGCACGCTCTTATTCACAATTCATCGCTGGGGCTTCGCGCACACAGATAAATTGGCACATTTTCACTGTGCTGCGGCACTATGGACCCTAGAACACGTACCATACCGCCATTTTGCAACGACAGCCGTTACTCCCGTCTCTAGTCATAGATTGCCGTTTTCAGTCGGTGAAACGGCTGCCCTAATATTTTCAGCTAAGCGACTGCGGTGAACAGCCAAGCCGCGGCAGTGCGTTACCATTCCACTAATAAACGGAGAATGGTAAGATTATTTCGTGACTGACTTTATAGAGAATAGCACTGCAGCGCCCCTGGCGACTGCTCCTCGTATGAACTTCCTTGGGCGTGCGACCTTCTAGAATTCCCCCCTTGTAAGCTTTCGCCTCAAGTTGCCACTCGCGGAAATAAAAGTGCAATATTTAATAATTTGTGCCAGCTCCGTATTTCAACATAACTATATAGTATTCAAAACCCAAGATATATATCATAAGAAATAAATTCTTTGTTATTTTATTTGTTGTATTTTAACACATTCGATTGAGGGAAAGCGTGGATGCAAGAATGCTCCAGGTGGGCTTTGTTCGCATTCGACGGAGGATAGAAAGATAATGCCCGAAAGAAGTGGCACACCCTTGACGCGCCCGAGGAAAGACTGTTTCACATGGTGCGATTGGGACGAAAGAAATCGTTCTGCCGCGCACGTCGCAGAGCGATTTTCGCTGACAGCTGTCACATGCGTCTGCGGCTGCGCGATTTCCGTCGCAGGGATGCGCAAGGTTGCCCCCTGCTCACGAAATATACATGCTAACATCGTTAAACGAAAACAACATGGAAACTAGTCAAACATGCAAATTTTTCTACTAGTATTCGATAATAGACGAAGTACACCACTTTCTAACGCTTAAAAGCATTGAGACTTTAGGACAGCTTGCAGATGCGATGAGTGAGACGTTGCACAACATAGCAAGTACGAGCGTGCGGCTTGTGCGACGTCAGTGGGGTGGTTCCGTATAGTTCACTCTAGTGTCCTTGTTACTATGGAAGCCACAACTTTTTTCCAGGATGAGTATTTGCCTTTGCAGAAGAACAAGCTACTATTGAGTGTGCACGTACTTTTGAGCTGGCACAATTTGTAGCGTTGAAGAGGTTGACGACGGTGGCGTCCTTCTCCCTACCTGGATAGCGTGCAGCTTCTCCTTTTAACCAAATTGCGTAAGTGGAAGAAAAAAAAATTTATGAAGCTCTAAAGCCGCAGGCGCTGGTGGCTACGCCCTAATAAAACATAACTAAAACTGGCGCGCGACATCGCTCCACAGAGCTAACAACGCAGGATAAAACAGGAAAGCACCAATTTGACCGTGCTTTGTTTCGTCACACATTGCGCGGCCCACTTCGCGCCGATCACTACGACTGTGTGACGACGCGACCAACTTCTGCAGAGAGAGCGAGAGAGCACGACGTCGCGGCGGTAACTGAGCAACAGAATTCGCTGTGTCGCTGACTGAAAATCGCGCCATGTGAAACAGCCTAAAGGCGTGCCAAGCGGCTCACGGCAAGTGTGCAGACAGAGAGTTGCGATAACCCGTTGATAACAATACGCGGCGCTGGCGCGTTTCGTTCTGCAGCCTTCTGCGCTTGAAACGTGGAAGCAGCGTGCCGCGCTTATGTTGTCATACGCGGCTTTTTGTCTACATATTTTTTTTTTTGCCTGCAGCTTTTGCTCGTTCCACGCTAGCTCCGTTCATTCACTGCTGTCGAGCAAAGTTGCGCAAACTCGTGCGAAGGAGAAACTCGGCGTATCCTGCATAGCACCCCTGGTTGTGTCACCTATGAATTCTTCTGCGTGGGAGTTATTTCATGTCATTATTTATACCCTCAGCACAGTCATCATTTATTACAGTAACGAAAATCTTACTCGGATAACTATAAGTCAATTTTTGAACGCCAACTATTGACATTCACGCGAAAAACACCAATTCATAGGTTTTCCTATTATATAATTACACATATAATATCTCAGGCATCAGTATATAAATATGTAGGCGTAAATCTTACACCGACCCTTTCTTGGGCCTTTCAAATCACACCCATATGCGGAAACGCTTCCAAATCTGTTGGGTATATTCATCGCAACTTGTATCCGTAAATTAGCATTCCTATAATTTGTACGTCCACAGCTTGATTTCGCGTCCCCTATATGGTCTCCCTACCATGAATACTTAATCCGCATGTTAGAAACCATCCAAAACCGAGCTAGTCGATTTATTTCCCGAAATTATAGCTGCCAGTCAACCATTACTTAAGTGAAGCTCGAACTTTCCCTTCAAGCACTGAGTAGCCGACGGGACATAGCACTCCTGTCCTTGCTCCATAGATATGTTCACCAAATGAAGCCATCAAACTTGCCACTGGAACGCGTGTCTTGCACATCACGACATTATAATGCTTGAATCCTCACTCGCATATATGGCAACACTAACGCATTTAACTTCTCGGCTCTACCACGAGCGATTCGGTAATGGAATTGTCTTCCTAACAGCACTGTCGATCAAACGGGCAATGATAAATTCACACAACTACTGAACTTGCAGTTTTCATCATAACAAATATTTTCATCTGTACACATGTCATGTCATATAACACGTGTCACATATGTGCCATGTATTTTTTTGTTGTTGTTGTTTCAGTTTAATGTGCTTGCGCTATGTACGTTATTTTGCGCCAGTGATACATCGCTTCTTATGTTACCACGAACTGCATTTTTCATTAATTTCCCGACAACTCTATGCATTGATTTAGCGTTTTTATTTCTAACATGGTGTTGCAAGCACGTGATCATTATAAAAAGCTTTAGCTCTCAAATTTTTTTTTAGCGCTCATATATCTGCTTTCTCTTGTCATTTGTTCAATGACACCCCCTTACTCAATGCTGCCCTTGTGGCTTGTAAGGTACTTTGAAATAATAATAATAACAAGTAAAAAAATTGAAACAGCTACAGGCTGAGATATATGGTCTAAAAAGAGTCACTTGCCACATAAGTATATCGAAGTCGTAATAAGGTATAAGCGGGGCGGTGAAATGTTTACATAGGTACACTGTTCGGAACTACATTTCATTGAGCGCAATAACACATAATCGAAATATTTAAAAATAATAGACAGATAATACTGTCTGGAAATATGTTCGAATTCATCTACCTGTTTAGGAAACAAGATAATTTTTACGGCAATCGTTCTAATTACTATGCCTATCCGCGTGATAATCATTTCGTCTGATCTCAAAGTAATTCTTGTTTTATGTAAATCCAGGCGCACTTCTGCCGTCGCCTTCGCCGTCACTGTCGGCGTCGCTGTGAGGGTCTGTATAAAATCGAAGGGCGCTAAAATCGTCGCAGGCGCTGTATGCTGCATGTGCGCATGATAGCGTGCGAGGGTGAGCACACTTTCATTCGCACATACTTTCATGGATCGGGGCTCAATCTCGCGCACGCAACGAAGGAAAGAGGGGAGGAAGCGCGCCGCCTTCCGTCGCGCGCACGGCTTGTGGAGAGGGTAGGAGGCGCGTTCTACTCCGGGCGGCCGCACGCGCTCGGCCGCGCCGCTGTATCTTGAAAGTCATCGGCGACGGGCAGAGTCCGCGCTGTGCTGTGTTTTTGCGGCTTAGTTCGCGCTGAAGCGAGTGACAGCACGAAGGTCAATTCACTCGCTGCTCCTGCAGCGTTTCCTCACTGCCGCGTTTCGACAGCGAGTTTCCGCGGTTATCGAGTTTTATGGGTTCATGTTCGCTTGTGCGCTCGCGACACCATGCTTGGCTGTTTTGTTAGTGCGCCTGCGTTTACAAGACTATAGGGTCGGTAAAGGTACTATCATTTTTTTCGTATGGCTGTCCAATAATTTGCTGTCGCAATCGATGCTTCGGCTCTTGGGCGAAACAGCGATTTCTTTTTCAAGTCAAGGAACAATGTGAAAAGAGAATTTGAGCCAATAAAGTGCCGGTTCCGGGTTATCTATATCGTCGTTCCACTAAGGTCCGAGGACAGAAGAGGAAACTGAACGGTGGCAGTGCTTAAAACGCACTAAAGCGTAACAATAAATAAGTTTAGACGAATAAAGCATTGTTTGAGAATCCTGCAGGCAGTCATTTCGAAATAATAGTTTGATTATTAGACGAGAAAATGAAGGTCGAAGCATTAGTATTTGAATTTCGCACCGAAATCTCGATTTGGTACGTCAGTGTGACGTCAGGGACATCATTGTATGTTTTCGCATTTCGGCCGCGTTGGCTGAGTAAGGGTTCCCTAAACTTGCCATGTTGAATATTTGGTTCCTGTAGAATACAATGTAGTCAACCTGTGCCACTATATATAATTAGTAGGCCCTGGCAGATGACATCACTATCCATGACGTCACATCGACCAGGTGGGAGAACTTGAAGGAGGGGTCGCCACCCTTATTTCGTTTGTGCACTTTTTCTGCCTTACCGAGCGTCTTATCGTGGTAAGAGGGGTGCTTTGGGTATCATAGAAAGGTAATTTACCGATGAAGAAGAAATTGTGTTTCTCTTTAGTGTCCTTTTAAATATAAATATATTTGAAATCGTTTCTATAATGTCAACGCGTGAACGTTTGGTAAATATATAACCGCACCATAAAATTTTGGGGTATTCTGATAGGTATAGATGGAATTTTTGGATCAAGGGTTTTTACTTACCGAGTGTAATTGTGCACGGGCCTTCATAGCTACCCTCGACATCTACGGTACCGGGCACAAACATCATAATGCTATTGGTATAAAGTGGATCAGATTTAGTTACCCAACCTGAGGATTTATTGGACAATAGCCTTTTTGAGGGGGTGTTGTTGATGGCGCCAGTATAATATTAAACATTTGATTTTCTTGTTACCGAAATAAAGGGCTCCTCAACATGTAAAACTATTTGCTATTTGTCGAATCAAATTAGGCTCTCTAAACTGAAATCCAGGATACCCTTGGCACCAGTGTTTCTGTAATATTGTACGAAATCAAGGCCTGTGGGAAAACCAGAATCGGCATTGTAATTCCATCAGTCAAAGCAAAAGCGAGAGCAGATGGCTGAAAGCGCTATCTTGGGACTCATATAGATCGATAATTAATATACCTCATTCGTAGTGATGTACGCTGACGTAATAATTTGTTCACCAAATATCATCTAAAAAACAGTTCCTTATTATTGTGTTCTCGGTGGTATCTGTAGTATGATTGCTTATTGGTTCAAGTACATTTTTCAGTGATATTCACGGTGCTCTTAGTCGCCTGGTTGCATCGTTCTGAGTGTATTCCCTAACTTCTTGATTTCTCTAAGACGCTTGTTGTGTCTTGACTTTTTTTATACATGGACACTTCGTTCTGTTTTTATGTCACATACTCGTGCTTACAGCCTCATCTAGAGGCTAGCAGTACCGCACAAATAAATAAATATTGTACACATCCCAGCTAGCGTTGAGTAAACTCAATTTATAGAGTTACGTTCTGAGTTTCATAACGCAGAAATCATTCATAATTGAAACTGAACAAATGTATCGTTATTACCATTTGATATTCCTTGCTGCTGTGTCTGACCTACCTTCAGTAGCCAGTTTTATTCCTTGCATCAGCAATAATCTTGCTATTCGTTTTATGGCAAAAGATGCATATGAATTACGAAGATTACATAATGTACGACAATAGAGCATGCACCCCTGTTAGGACTAATTAAATAAAATACTTCATTATTATATCCTCAGCCAATTTTGTTTAGCTGAGTTTTTCTTGATGTTGATTAGTTTTAACTACGTAATTTTGTTTCTGACATAGGCTTGTGGGTTTCTATGGTAGCCTGGTGCTACATACGGGGGTTGGTAATTTTTCAATTTATGAACCTTCGTCCACCTTGCGGAATTCCGCAAGCCTGATTTGCCATAATCAGTGTCCTCCTGGTTCGAGTTGTTGATAAATTCGCTTTCGCGTTGCGATCACCTAGCCTCCTCGTTAGCGCAGATGACAGAGCGACCTCCCCGGAGAGTTGTTGGCACCGGGTTCGAATCCCGGACCAGGACAAATTTTTCTTCAACTACATGGCTTTGTTTATGAAAAACCCGTGTGGGGTCTTCTTTGTAGCTTGGTTTACATACAGGTGGATGTGAATTTCGCTTTCGTTGATTACATTCACAAAGTAAATGTCCGCAAATTATTAACTTGTGCCCAAGGTAAAGCTAAATTCACCGTCTCAGTCGTACAGCTTTATTAACTGATTAACACGCCTATTGAATGGAATATATTTTTCGTCGAGTGGTCTGCTCAATAAGAAAATAAAGGTCAAATACAATGGTCTTTTAGCCCTATTACTTATTCTTCAATATTAAATCACCAAGGATGTTACACACAGGCACGGATAAATGAGGGAGCATCGATTGCTGCGCCAATAAGATATCAATCGTATTTATGTCAGTTTCAGGCCGTTGCACTCATTTCTCGTTTTTCCTTCTTTGTTTTTTGCTTACAATCTGCTCTTGTTTTGCAGTCGTGCAGTATTGACGTACCTGGTGAACCGGTACGTACCTCACAGCCCCTTGTACCCAACCGATCCGCGCTCTAGAGCTTCAGTGGAGCGTCTCCTTTACTTCGACATGGGTACCCTCTTCGATGCATGCCATAAAATACTGGTGAGGATTTGATATTACGTAAATATTTTCATTCGTACACTGTTCGTAAATAAGGCGTTCTTTGAGCAGGGCAAAAGTTTGTACTAAGAGCGTCGCACTGAGAAACACTGCAGTGCGTACTAAGGAACACGGGTATCTATAGCCGTACGGCATAAGGCATGGCCGTACGTTTGCTGTCTATGTCGTGTAATTCGCTTGTGTACGTGAAGACAAAGGAAGAAAACTACGATGTAGCTTTGCCTATAAGGACGTGGTACTCAAATGTGGACAAGCGAGAGATGCATGTTTCTGGTTCTGTCCACAGTTGAACTAAATGTTACACCTACATCACCGTCCTACAACATAGGTGACCCACCTCACGTGCCACTTGTTATTCCCTGCTGACAGAGGGTGAATTGTACAGATCAAAACTATCCGCTTAAGCACAGTATACACATTTTCAAGGAACTAAATCCTACTGTTGTGCCAATGAATGTAATCGGCAACCTCAAGCGCAGCATCAGAATGCCATTTTCGCTAAGCCGCAAAACCGGGTATCCTTACTTCCGTCCAACGCATGTCCATTATATGACATGTAGCTGTATCGTCAGACCTCTTTTTCAGTTTCTTTTTTTTTTACTGGAAGGAGTCCACACAGTAGATGATAGGATGTTGTATAACGCGATAATTTTTTATTGACCCCCCAGCGGCGTCGATAAGCAGGCGTTCGGTGTCTTGCGACACCACGTACCCCAGCACATGTAGCTTGGAGAGTGAGAGAGAGAGAAAAAAACTTTATTTTCATGTTGGGTGGTTCGGTGGAAAGTCCTCAGTCCCGAACCTCACTTGCGGCATTCTTCAGCGCAGCACTGATAAACGCCGCAAGGTATCGTTGGTGGTCGGCGCTGGACTGCTTCTGTCAGCCACACGGCATAGGGTTTAGGGAAAAGATTTGTACGGGCAGGCTGTGGAGGTGGAGGTGGTTCACAGGAACAGAGGATATGGGATGTGTTCGGGTGTTCGCCACAGTATCAACAGGATGGAGGATCTTCAGGTAAGAGGCCGCGGAGGAGGTGCATTCGTGCTGGTGTGGGGAGTGTTTCAGTCTAGACCTGACGAATCGGTACACCCTGTTCACGGGTGAGCACTTTGCTGAGCTTGGGGAACTTGCGCCTTGCCTCTTGATATGGCCGCAGAAGCAGGGGAGCCCACCTTTTCGTCTGGGCTGGTCGCGGAATGCAGGGTGCCTGGTTCAAAGTCCGCAGGTGAACTGATTAGCTCTTTCATTTCCCGGCAGCCCGTCATGACCAGGTATCCAGATGACCTCTAAAGGACCTTGAATGTGTTCTTGAATAAATGTCGAAATGTGGGCCGGGAGATCGTTGTGCAACAATTTCCTGGAAGCCGCCACGGAGTCGGTAAGTATGATTCTTGGGTAGGCTGAGTCACTAGGGGGCATGTGTTTGATCACGGTGGCGATGGCTGTCAGTTCCGCTAAGGTCGGATCTGTCTCTGGGAGTAACTCTGTATGTACAGTTTGGAGGTCGTTATTCACGACTGCTATAACGGGGCCCCGTGCGCCAACGCTAGCATCAAAGTAGAAGAATATGCCGTCAGGGTGTCTTGCCGTGTACCTCTTGAAGTAGGCAACTCGCTGTCGTCGCCTCTCCTTGCGTCGTTCTGGATTCATGTGGCGTGGCAATGGAGCTATAGTTAGGAGGTTGCGTTGTTTCGGGTGTAGTGGGCGCGTACTCACAAGCGCCGCAGCTTGTGGATGATGACAGATGCTATGGAGGATGTGCGTGCCTTTGCACGTGCACTGCAAACGCAGTTCTTGGCGACGACGACGAATGCTGACTAGTTTCGCCACCGTGTTATGGTAACCGATGTCAAGGAGCAGCTTAGTGCTGGCACAAAACGGGATGCCGATGGCCAGCTTTGCCGCCTTCCGGATGAGCGCATCGAAGCGATTGGTATCTTCCTGACGGAGATTGGTATACGGCAGGTGATAGCGCAGGCGCGACATAATTAATGCTTTTCTTAGTTGAAGCATGTCCACCTCCTTCACTCCATTTGCTCCATTGGAGACCCTACGCATCATGTGCAGCACCTGTTCTCCTTGCCTGAGCAGGTGATGCACCGTCGCAGCGGGACCTCCATCTTTCTGGATATGGAGACCGAGTACCTTAATACATTCTGGTTGGGAAATCGGCACGCCTTCGTTTATGGTTTCTATGCTCGGCGGTCTCTATCTTTTGTGATGGACCAGTAGCAACTCAGATTTTTCCGGTGCACATGTAAGGCCAATAGTTTAAGCAGCCTCATGCACGCTGTTCATAGCCTGCTGGAGAGTTTCTTGGATGTGCCCTGGCAAACCCGTGTTAATAGATCGCATATTTGATGTCGGGGATGTTTCGTAGCGCTCTATGGACTACGCACATGGCAAGATTAAGGAGTGTGCGCGAGATCACGGAAACCTGCGGGATACCTCTCTGCGGATGGGGATACTGTTGTGAGGTGGTGTCGCCCACTCGTAGCGTGTACGTGCGACTCCGTAAGAAGTTACTGATATAGTTATAAAGCCTGGTTCCGTAGCCAATAGCTTCGAGCTTTTGCAGCATAGCATCGGGGTTAACAGAGTCAAAAGCTTTCTTGAGGTCGATGGCAAAAATAGTTTTAAGCTGAGCGCTGCTTGTTTCCTTCGTGGTTTCTTCGTGTAGCTGCAGCAGAACGTCTTGAGTAGATAAGTGATGTCTGTATCCAATCAAATTATGGGGTAAGTGTTGGGATTGCTCAGGGTGACTAAAAAGTCTGTTAAGCACGATGCGCTCCATTAGCTTACCGACGCATGATGTTAACGATATTGAACGCAGATTCTCTATGGCTTGGGGCTTGCCAGGCTTCGGAAGGAAAATGATGTTGGCGGTCTTCCACTCTTCTGGCAAGCTGCCCGTGTCCCATACATTGTTAATTTGCTGAAGTAAGAATGCATGATCGGCTTCTGCAAGGTTGCAGAGCTGTGTTGTCGCAATTTGTTCTGGTCCTGGCGCTTTATTCGGCTTTGCTTCTGCTACGGCACGCTGTAGTTCCGCTAATGTGATTGGGCCGATGAGACCCTCCTTGTCTGGCTCTGCACTATGTAGGTTGGGCGCTCCCGTGCTTAACTGTGCATGGCTCGCCGTGTCCGGGGAAAGGGGGAACCTGAAGGTGGAGCCGACGCAGGGTGCTGGGACCATTGAGCCCCGCATATGGCAGAGGCAACACAGCACTTTGGCCTTTCCTTCGTGTAGGGGACACCTCCGGACTGACTGGTTCACTTGGAGAAAATCAGCAGTTGTCTATTTGTAATATTCTTTCCAAGTTTCGTCTCCCTTTGTCTTTGAACCTTTCATTTCGGCCCTTCAATTCCTTTTACGTGTAATTTCCCAGTTAGCAAGGGTTAACATGGTGCATGGTATGCAACATTGGGTACGATATATTGGGTTATAGCAGGTACGTACAACTGGTGTCTGGGACCACTCCGGGTCTCCACCCTTGCTGGGCTCCGTGGTGGGCTGCTGGCGTCATTACCGAAACCAAAGCAATCTTTATGGCTTCCACGTCGTTTCTACGCCACCCCGATCGTCCTCTTTCTAAAAGAGGGCATACCTATCAAGCGTAGCAGTTTTCTGTAAAGAACGTCGACAACTTTGCGCGTTAGCTTATTATCCCCAGTGAATACCCAGAAATGACAGCAAGATTAGTCTCACCTTTCTTCGTGTAGAAGGGTCTTGTGGGCATAATGGGACCAGGCTACAAGGCCATGAAAAGGGCCAATGGAGTCCCCCTCATAGTAGTTAAAAAAAATAGCACCGAGTATCACAAGTCGGACACCCTCATGTATCCCTTGGCAATACTCCTATAACCGCAACCACACACCGTTCCTTGAATGCGGGTCGTGATGGCGTATCCGGCAATTACTTCTTGAATCTCAGCGAAAATGAGCTTCTTGACTGATCGAAAGAAGAGAATGTTGTGCAAGTGCAGTGAAGGATGATAAGGCGCAACAACTAGGAAATACCCATAAAGCATTCAATTTTTATCTTTGCCTCCAGTGTGCACGCAGAATATGTCTAGGCAGGCTGCATAAAGATACGCGTATGAATAGGCAGGTGGTTCAAGTGTCAAATGTTTGGTCACAGCTAACGAAACTGCCGTGTCCGCATATCCAGGGCAAAATGTGGTGCTAATGAACACGCAGATGAAAATTGCGAATCAGACCTCAATTGTTCCATTAGTGACGGATATCACCCTGCGTGCTTCAGGCTCTTGCCCTGTGTGGAAAAGAGAAAACGAAATCATGACACTAAAAGTAGGAAAACATTTAATTTAAGGAAGCACAAAAACAATTTACGTTAGCGAAACCTTCTTATGCCTATACGGCTAGCGTGAGGTCGGCTCCGCAATGACTTCCTGCAGCTGTCCGAATCACACATAGTGCGCCTGCAGTAGTTACTTCCGCGCACTCTGTGGTATTAGCTGCCGCTGCTCTACCCGCATCTTCGATCGGTTAACAGGTCTCCAAGCCAGCGGCCTTCAGGGCCCCTGCGAATGGAGCGATGTACGTCAAACCATCTCGGGTGCCACGGATAAGCGGAGAGTAAGCGGAGTGGCTCATTTGAGCACGCCAAAAAACAAAAATGTCGAGCCACTGCGCCACACACACACACACACACACACACACACACACACACACACACACACACACACACACACACACACACACACACACACACACACACACACACACACACACACACACACACACACACACACACACACACACACACACACACACACACACACACACACACACACACACACACACACACACACACACGCGCACACACACACACACACAAATAACCAAGCTATATAAGTTAAGTAGCTTGTTTTGTACGCAGCGCATTCTCATTAATTAATATGGCTGTGTAAGTGTTGGGATTGAACGTCAGAGGTCTTTTAAATAGCCTAGATGACGCAAACGAACTCATATGTGGCTTCCAGCCAAACGTGGTTTTTTGTACAAGAAACACGTCCCAATTCATCGCATCACAATTTTATTGAGTAGTTTGCGAGCTTTATAAAACGCCGTGATGGTGCTCTCACATCATCACGTGGCATTGTGATATCTGCTACGTCAATGACATGTCAAGAAGTGACATCACAGACTTCTCTTGAGGCTGGTGAAATTCACGCGATATTGCTTAATGGGCTCGTAGCAGTGTGGTCAGTACATATTTCACTAGGTTAGATATTGAATAAGATGTATATTGAGATAGAAAGATACAGAAAGAGACAGAGATAAATAAAAGAGAGGTATGGCAGGGAAGTTAGCCCAACGCATGTCCAGTTTGCTACCCTGTATTAGGAAAAGGTGTATCGGAATGAAAAGAGAAATAGAGACGAAATAGAGAGAGCACAGTATGGCGCACATTTGAAGGTTCGCACCGAGCCTACACAGAATCACCAAGACCTATCGACTTTAGCTACTGCAACAAGGTTTCCTGGCTTTCTGTGCTATCGACACGCACGGCCATGATCGAAGGATATTCATTTGGAAAAAATTGTCTAGGGAAGATGTGATATTGCAGCTGCCCGAGTCGTACATGGTGCGTGACGATGTTAAGGCCCACAATACGCTCTGGGGCGACTGAATGTGCTATGCAAACGGTCGCCTTGAAATTTTCCTGCTGTCGACAGTCTTCGTAATAAAGAGCCTAACTTCTGTTGCACTAGACGTAATATGCGCTCTGCAGTAGATTGAACAATTGGTTCATCTTCAGTGCTACCACATTTCGAATGGTCGGCAATGGAAAATCTGTACGGCAGTGATCATTTTCCCATTGTTCTAAAAGATCACAACCATTCCACTCTGTGAACACGAAATGGCAGCGAAAGCTGACTACAGTCAAAGCTCTCAAACAGAAAGCTAAGTGCTTTTGCTGCCATTCAATTTTCACAGAGTGGAATGGTTTTCATTTTTTTGTTGCTAGTCTGGCGTCGTTGCTCCTGCGGAGGTGCCCGGCCTCGCGATTTTCGTTTTCGTTCGACATCGCGGGTACGTTCTTCGTCGGTGGTCATTTCGCGCCGGCGCCGTGTACATTCTCGTTGCTGTTACCGCCGGAGCTCCTTGTCCGCATGTTGTTCTTTGGGTGTACGAACTATACATATCTGTCCCATCAATAACGCAGCTGCTTTTAGCGCCGATAGCTGTCCTGCTTATATACTGCGATAATCTTAACGTCACGCTATTGTTCACGGCGAGCATTCTAATGTGTCCCGCATTTTGACATGTGCCCCGCCGTACTGCACCCATGTGGGTTTGTTAGAAAAGTCCGTTGTTGTTGCCGGACCCCGAAAAAACTGCGGAAAGTTAGTCATAAAGAGCTTGAGCGGCAATACGGCAAAATAATTGGGACATAATGCTTATCCGCCTCGGTGAAAACTAGATTGTGCAGATTCGGAACAATATCGGGAACTTACATACGTACGCCAAGTCTAATAATAAATAAAGTTTAGGTGGTATGGTCGCATTCATCACTGTTCTAATAATTGATGCATCGATCAACGGTACACAGGATACACATAGTTCCGCAACCAAGAAACAAATCCCTTGAGTGAACGACACATGCAGAAATGTGGACAAAAAACCTACATAACGCTTGATGCATTTTGTGTCGTTCGCCAACTACATAAAAGTTTATAAATTTGAAACAAATGAAATCAAAAGGCCGGCACACACAACGTCAAACACGCAGGGAAAGTCGGGAAAGGTTTCTTTCCGGAATCAACTCTTACAGGGATGAGACTAACGTGTGCAAGAGATTGAGAAAACTATATGGCCCAGTGATGCAGGGTCTTTTCTTTCTTTAATGTTTCCGATGGTTCCCCGAAGCGGAGCCTCCGGCAATGCAATTAAGGAAAAATCCATTTGTTGCAAAACGTACACAACACTTTTAATGTAACGCGTACGAAAATATATATAACAACGAAACACTCAATGAAAATTCGCACCAACAAACTACTGCACTCAAAGCTAGAACAGTATCTACACCACGCGTGTTAGGGCAGACCACGAGTGTGATCGCGCGCAACTGCTCAACGTGCAGGGGCGGAGGCGATGCGACGAAAGATGCGACGTTAGCCTCGCAAAAGGTCGATGTGGTTGATCGACGGATGGGCGACCAGAGTGCAGGAGCTCTGGCTTGGGCATGTGACGCGGCCAGCCTGGAAGCCCGTGCAGATGAAGGCACCGCTCTTGACAGTCAACTGGGCGCAATCTTGACCCGTAGCCCGACTTCTCGTGCTTTGCTTGCGGGCGCAGGTGTTCGCCGGCCTCAGGCAGAAGTCCGTGATCGGGTAGAGCTGTGATGCCTGGAAAGGAGTTGGCAGGAGAGCCCGGTCTGTTAAAATCCTGCAGGCTTGGGTCCGGAACACGACGGCCAGCCTTCCGCTCCCGGTCCAGTGACCGATCTTTACCTTTGCGTGGCTTCGTGGAACTCTCCCTTTCTTCTACCAGTGCGCCTCGCTTTTCTGCCGCTCTGGCTGATTTGTCTTTGCCTGATTAGTGAGCTTCCGAGTTCAGTTTTCGCAGATGGCTGGCACCTGGGAACTACGTGCGTTCTTCTGATTTGATTCCTTTTTTATTTTAAGTTGTGGCGCCGCGTGTTCTCGTGCCTGACTCTCTTTCACACTGTCTTCCATTGAGCACGAGATTCACCTCCACACGCGCACTCTTTGTCCTCCTCTTGTTTTCCTTTCACAACCGCTGCACCATCTCGCGCCTTACACATACTCTAGGCCGACAATCTAATCCATTTGATTTGGTGAACGATCAATGGCTTGGCACATCAAGGTGACGCTCTTTGTATACGTTTTGAAAACGTATCTGTAGTTCACACACTAATCCGAGTCCTATCTGAAATGTAATACTATTGCTGAAAGAAAGCCGTTGAGTCGTAAAGCTGGAGACAATGAACCTTGCAACTGTCATGTTCCTGTTTCCCGAATTTAGGGCTGCACTGAGAAGCTGTACCGACTGCTCATCTAGAGGTGACAAAGTTGTATATAATACGAGATACCCGAATGCTGAAACTCAAATGACATTACTTCCGCTTTTTAACAGAATTTATTAGATACATTCCGCATCTCATGAAGCTACCGTAATTCCTATCCTAAAGACAGGAAAGGGCCTATCTTAAGTATCCAGCTATGGGCCAATAGCGCTCACCAGTCGCATCTGTAAGGTTTTCGAAAAAAATGATTAATCGGGTATTTCTGTATTATCTGGAAAATAAAAATGCGCTGGATACATATCAATATGCCTTTAGAGAAAACACAACTGCTCATCACTTTGTCGCAACAGAAACAATTATAAGAGATGCACTTGACCAGAAACAATATTTTAACAATCCTTGTTGACATGGATAAACCTTATAATACGACATGGCGCAATGGCTTTCCCCAAGACACATCTTCTATGGGCATACAAGTCGAGATGTTGAATCTTATATATTTCTCGAACCAGACTTTCCGAGTTAGATTTGGAAACACATTGTCATCATCATCATCAGCCTAGTTACGCCCACTGCAGGGCAAAGGCCTCTCCCATACTTCTCCAACTACCCCGGTCATGTACTAATTGTGGCCATGTTGTCCCTGCAAACGTCTTAATGTCATCCGCCCACCTAACTTTCTGTCGCCCCCTGCTACGCTACCCTTCCCTTCGAATCCAGTCCGTAACCCTTAATGACCATCGGTAATCTTCCCTTCTCATTACATGTCCGGCCCATGCCCATTTCTTTTTCTTGATTTCAACTAAGATGTCATTTACCCGCGTTTGTTGCCCCACCCAATCTGCTCTTTTCTTATCCCTTAACGTTACACCCATCATTCTTCTTTCCATAGCTCGTTGCGTCGTCCTCAATTTCAGCAGAACCCTGTTCGTAAGCCTCCAGGTTTCTGCCCCATATGTGAGTACTGGTAACACACAGCTGTTATACCCTTTCCTTTTGAGAGATAGTGGCAACCTGCTGTTCATGATTTGAGAATGCCTGCCAAACGCACCCCAGCCCATTCTTATTCTTCTGGTTATTTCAGTCTGATGATCCGTATCTGTGGTCACTACCTGCCCTAAGTAGATGCATTCCCTTACCACTTCCAGTGCCTCGCTACCTATCGTAAACTGCTGTTCTCTTCCGAGACTGTTAAACATTACTTTAGTTTTCTGCAGATTAATTTTCAGATCCACCCTTCTGCTTTGCCTCTCCAGGTCAGTGAGCATGCATTGCAATTGGTCTCCTGAGTTACTAAGCAAGGCAATATCATCAGCGAATCGCAAGTTGCTAAGGTATTCTCCATCAATTTTTATCCCCAATTCTTCCCACTCCAGGTCTCTGAATACCTCCTGCAAACATGCTGTGAATAGCATTGGAGAGATCGTATCTCCCTGTCTGACGCCTTTCTTTATTGGGATTTTGTCGCTTTCTTTGTGGAGGACTACGGTGGCTGTGGAGACGCTATAGATATCTTTCAGTATGTTTACATATGGCTCATCTACACCCTGATTCCGTAATGCCTCCATGACTGCTAAGGTTTCGACTGAATCAAACGCTTTCTCGTAATCAATGAAAGCTATATATAATGGTTGGTTATATTCTGCACATTTCTCTATCACTTGATTGATAGTGTGAATATGGTCTATTGTTGAGTAGCCTTTACGGAATCCTGCCTGGTCCTTTGGTTGACAGAAGTCTAAGGTGTTCCTGATTCTATTTGCGATTACCTTAGTAAATACTTTGTAGGCAACGGACAGTAAGCTGATCGGTCTATAATTTTTCAAGTCTTTGGCGTCCCCTTTCTTATGGATTAGGATTATGTTAGCGTTCTTCCAAGATTCCGGTACGCTCGAGGCTATGAGGCATTGCGTATACAGGGTGGCCAGTTTCTCTAGAACAATCTGACCACCATCCTTCAACAAATCTGCTGTTACCTGATCCTCCCCAGCTGCCTTCCCCCTTTGCATAGCTCCTAAGGCTTTCTTTACTTCTTCTGGCGTTACCTGTGGGATTTGGAGTTCTTCTAGGCTATTCTCTCTTCCACTATCGTCGTGGCTGCCACTGGTACTGTATAAATCTCTATAGAACTCCTCAGCCACTTGAACTATCTCATCCATATTAGTAACGATATTGCCGGCTTTGTCTCTTAACGCACACATCTGATTCTTGCCTATTCGTAGTTTCTTCTTCACTGTTTTTAGGCTTCATCCGTTCCTGAGAGCCTGTTCAATTCTATCCATATTATAGTTCCTGATGTCCGCAGTCTTACGCTTGTTGATTAGCTTAGAAAGTTCTGCCAGTTCTATTCTAGCTGTAGGGTTAGAGGCTTTCATACATTGGCGTTTCGTGATCAGATCTTTCGTCTCCTGCGATAGCTTACTGGTTTCCTGTCTAACGGCGTTACCACCGACTTCTATTGCACCCTCCTTAATGATGCCCATGAGATTGTCGTTCATTGCTTCAACACTAAGGTCCTCTTCCTGAGTTAAAGCCGAATACCTGTTCTGTAGCTTGATCCGGAATTCCTCTAGTTTCCCTCTTACCACTAACTCATTGATTGGCTTTTGTACACCAGTTTCTTCCATTCCCTCCTCAAGTCTAGGCTAATTCGAGTTCTTACCGTCCTATGGTCACTGCAGCGTACCTTGCCGAGCACGTCTACATCTTGATTAAGTATGAAGTCGATTTCATTTCTAGCCTTACCATTCGGGCTCCTCCACGTCCACTTTCGGCTAACCCGCTTGCGGAAGAAGGTATTCATTACCCGCATATTATTCTGTTCTACAAACTCTACTAATAATTCTCCTCTGCTATTCCTAGAGCCTATGCCATATTCCCCCACTGACTTGTCTCCAGCCTGCTTCTTGCCTACCCTGGCATTGAAGTCGCCCATCAGTATAGTGTATTTTGTTTTGACTTTACCCATCGCCGATTCCACGTCTTCATAAAAGCTTTCGACTTCCTGGTCATCATGACTGCATGTAGGGGCATAGACTTGTACCACCTTCAATTTGTACCTCTTATTAAGTTTCACAACAAGACCTGCCACCCTCGCGTTAATGCTATAGAATTACTGTATGTTACCAGCTATTTCCTGATTAATCAGGAATCCGACTCCTAGTTCTCGTCTCTCCGCTAAGCCCCGGTAGCACAGTACGTGCCCGCTTTTTAGCACTGTATATGCTTCTTTTGTCCTCCTAACCTCACTGAGCCCTATTATATCCAATTTACTACCCTCTAATTCCTCCAATAACACTGCTAGACTCGCATCACTAGATAACGTTCTAACGTTAAACGTTGCCAGGTTCAGATTTCAATGGCGGCCTGTCCGGAGCCAGGTATTCTTAGCACCCTCTGCAGCGTCACAGATCTGACCGCCGCCGTGGTCAGTTGCTTCGCGGCTGCTGGGGACTGAGGGTCGGGGTTTGATTGTTGTATTCATATAGGAGGTTGTGGCCAAGTACTGCACCAGGGTGGCCAATCCTGCTCTGGTGAGAGAGTGCGTTACCGGCTCTGGTCACTGGGATCAGGGCGCACTCCAGGCCTGTTTGTGCAATTTTCTCAACACACGGTTTTTTTTTTGTATTTTCCGGTGGAAAATTGCGCGGCACCGGGATTTGAACCACGGTCTTCTTGCACGGGAGGCGGATACTCTACCGTCCCCGCAGGAGTTAAATTAAAGATTAAATTATGGGGTTTTACGTGACAAAACCACTTTCTGATTATGAGGCACGCCGTAGTGGAGGACTCCGGAAATTTCAACCACCTGGGGTTCTTTAACGTGCACCTAATTCTAAGTACACGGGTGTTTTCGCATTTCGCCCCCATCGAAATGCGGCCGCCGTGGCCGGGATTCGATCCCGCGACCTTGTGCTCAGCAGTCTAACACCATAGCCACTGAGCAACCACGGCGGGTCCCGCAGGAGTCGTGCGCCTCATTTCACTTACAGTGGTGCCCTATTTGATCAGTCAAGGTGGACCAATCTGAGCTCGGTTATACCGCATGGATGGCACTCGGCTGAACGTGGTATTTATGACCTGCAGATGTGTGGCCATATATAATTGACCATATATATCTTTTTTTTTTGAAGGAGGGTTCCCGTACAGTGACAAAATAAAGGAAAAGACATTAAAAAGAAAAAAAAATTTGGGGGAAAAAAAGGAACATAAGAGAAGATTTGAACTCGTGACCCTTGGATGTTGCCCGGAAAGATAGCTCAGTCGGTTGGTTCGTCAGGCCCCAGGTTACTTTCAAGCGCCATAGCCCCTGCTCCGAGCCTCATACTTACGTGGAAAGGGACTGATGTTGTCCGCGACTGATGATTGTCCGCGGAAGGCATAGTTTCTTGGAAAATTGGCCGCCCGAGGAGAAGAGCGAACTTGAGCGGCTTTATAGACTAGGAAAACTGCCTTAAAATATTTAGACTTGAGGGAAAGCTTCGTTAACAAACTATAACACGGCAATCAGCACTCGAATACGACGAGAGAAATTATTGAGACGTGTAAAACTCTCTTGAAATAAATATGGTTTGCGAGACAAATGCTTGTAAGTATTGAACCTCTTAAAAGATGAGGGGGAATAAGCGCTCACCGAGAGGGCATCGTCCGCGCGAGACCACCACCAGGCACCTTACTGAGACGGGGAGGACTCTGCGGCCGGAACAAAGCCTCCATTTTCCGCCGGCCAAGAGGGGAAAACGCGCTTTCCCATCGCTCAAGGTTGCGCGGACCTAGTATAACTCTAGCGTCTAGGAAAAGCTTAAACAGGTGCGAGGGCGGCACGCATAGCGTGGGAAGCTAGCCGCCAGAATAACTATCTGAGGGACTGCTACTGACGAGGGCGAAATACCTTCGTGTAATTATAATAACCCTAATAGGACTATTTTCGAAGAAAAAAAAAGGAAACGGCCCAGTGGGCTATACTACGAGAGCTATGACTGATAATTTTCTATATATATATATATATATATATATTCATCTCATCTATGAGATCGCATACGCGCGCTGTTGCTCTGTCTCTGCGTGTAGTATTTAAGAGAGCCAGCTTAAAGGCGGAGAAGGAAGGAAAGGAAAGCAAAATTGCAGCGCCGTGGTTTTAAAGCGCACCCGTGGTAGAGAAACGGAAGGCGATTTAAGCGCGCGTGGCCATGATACGCACACAACAAACTGCCTTAACATATTTAGACTTGAGGGAAAGCTTCCTTAAGAACGATAGCACAGCAATCAGCACTCGAATATAATTATAACCATAATAATAATTGTAAATATTCATCTCATCTATGAGATCTAATGGAACAATGCGACAAAGCAACAGAGCACGCATATATATATATATTCATCTTTATCTATGGGATCGCATGCGCGCGCTGTTGCTTTGTCTCTGCGTGTAGTAGTACTCGTGGCGCAGCCGTGGCCTCGTCGTTGAGTGTCCGCCTCGGCTGCGGGAGGGCGTGGGCTCAAAACCATGCGGCCGCCGGGTACCACCGGTCAACCAAAATGGGCACAGACGACCCCCCGGCCCGACACTCGGCTTTCTTCACGGGTGAATCGCTCTGGGAAAGGATGCCCGCGCCATGCAAATGCCGTCGAACCCTGTGAGCATGAAGCAAACCTTGGTAAAACAGGGGGAAGCGACAACAAACCTGCACCGTGCGCTCCGCGCCGGCAACACAAAACCCTACGAGGCGTAAAAGCCTGCTAACTCAACTCCCAAACACATTGTCAATACATTTTATTCCGGAAACTGATGTACCTGAGGGAAGCGTCCTGAGTTGCACACTGCTTATTGTTAAAATTAATTCGCTGCTTTCTGCTGTGTCACCAAATATTGCTTACTCCGTTTATGGAGATGATGTCCGAATAGCTTTCAAGTATTGCAATCTTGCCATCTGTGAAAGGCAAGCCAAGCTTGCTGTTAGCAAAATGTCGAATTGGGCAGATGAGAATGGCTTGAGGTTCAACGGTAAAATTGTTCGTGCGTGCTTTCCTCTCGGAATAGGGGCCTAACTGCGGATCCTGCCATTAAGCTGCATGGAGTACATCTGCCTGTACTTAGCCAGCACAAATTTCTAGGAGTACGCTTTGACTTAAAGGTAATGCTTATTCCTCACATTAAGTACTTCGAGGCAAAGTGCCTGAAGACCACCAATATATTAAGAATATTTTCACACGCAACTTGGGCCAGTGACAGGAAATACCTAGTGAACATTTGTCGGGGTCTCATGCGCTATTGCCTAGATTATGGATAACTTGTATATCGACCGGCAACGCCATATTTACAAAGATGATTTATCTTGCCCATCACTCTGGCCACGTTTAATGACTGCAGCTTTTCGAACAAGCCTCAATCCAAGCCTCTATTTAGTGAAGCGAGTGGTCGCTCCACCTGCGTACATCATTGTACAACATTGCAGTTTCATTTACTTCTCAAAGGTCACTTCTGAGGGGCCTAAACATCCATGTCATCGTGTGATTATTGCATGTTTTTCGCTGCCCTGTTCTAGAGGGCAGCGTTTAGGCGCCCGTTTCTGTGACGAGCGCCGACATAACCAAGAGAACGAGTACAACAGCGAAAGATAAAAGAGCAAGGCAGAGCGTATCGGGGAATGAAAGACGGCGTAGCGAAGAAAGCACGAGGAGGAGAGCGTAAGGAGAAGAGCGTAGTGCCACGCAAGACGTGTCCTGCGACATTCGCTACGAGATGGCACAAGGCCACTGCGCGTCGTCTGTTCACTTCTTTATATTTCTTCGGTTATGCGGTTACTGCTTTTCACAGGCTAATAAATATTAAACGTTATCCCTCCACGCACGATGCACCTGCACGTATGAGAAGTTTCTCGAATGCTATCAATAGTTTTATCCGTTCGCTGTTGTCACCAAAACTTTTAGATCGCAACTATTAATAGCCCGTTCCTGCGGCGAGCGCCGGCGGCGTCGCCGTAAGGGCCTATACATGGTCAATCCGCCCGTCCGTTCCGCACTAGCCCACCCGCGTGCGGACGCTCAAGAGGTGGGTGGTGTCGCAAAATCCGGTTTACGCCCAATCCGCACGAGCGGATCGCCGCGCACTCCTATTGGGCGACGCGGCCTGATGACAGCTGGCAACCGTTCGGCGGAGCAAAGGTGTTTAAGGGTTGGCAACTACCTTTCACAGCAGATGACACTGGCAAATTTTTGCATATGTGATTTCAAGTTTTCACGTCACGGTGAAAATGCGACTCTAGGCTGCCACATTCTCTTCTGCAGCTGTATGTGTTGAATCGGCACCGTTATCCTTCTTCGAAACATTGCACAGTCGTCGTATCTGCGCCACCTTATACAGATGTATTGCAAGCGCATCACGTCGCAGCACGCGACGTATTCTCGGATGATTACTTTCAGTGCGCGTTGCTTTGGCTGGTTGAACAAAACCTCTGTAATTATCCAACGTGCTGCGTTCTGCGTCAGGCAAAACTGATAGTGTCGCCGGAAGCGCAGTGGCGCGGTTCCTGTAGTGCTAGTGACAGCTTGCAAGAATACGGAACACACGCACATCTGTCGCGGAATGCATTTGCGTAGGTCGCCAAGACGCCTTTTTACCAATGAGCACGCGTATGAGGCTCCGCGTACAGCTTGCTGATACGCTTGCTCGTGCTTTTCTTTTTTTTTACTCTGCCAATTTTAAAAGAGCGCTTAAGGCAGTTGGATGCACGGAATGCCTTTTCCTTTTTTTTACAGATATAAAGGCACCAAAGATGAGACATCAAACCTGCACCTTAAAAATTTAATACTTGCTGCTTGTAAACTTTCCAAACAAAACATCACCTTAAGTATGTGCTTAGCGATGAATGAAGTTCTCACCATGTGCAAAGAGGTTGTGCATAAGTGGTTAACTTCATGCAGCAAGGAATTAGAGGTTAAGCAGTGAGCGTACAATTCATTATGACTGGCTTAAAGCAATATGTATGTATAGCGGTGACCTTATGAAGATATTGGTATACTCATGAGATGTTTCCGAGGGGACTATTTATTGAAAGCATATAATTTACATTGCTGATAAGAAAACTTGTTTTGAGTGAAATCGAACATTTGGATTCTTTCTTGCCAGCCTGGATGGCCAATGTTGCCACCTTGCAACTTAACATACCTCATTTAACATTTCAATGATGTAGAAACATTACCAAAGCGCACAAAATTAAGCAGTATCTTGACAGCCATGCTCCCTCTTTCACCCATGGCACCAAACAGGGATGTTCGACTTGAGACTGTTGATACTGTCAGCATCATACATGCGTGTTCTATTTTGATTGTTCTGCATATAAAAATAAGGTCTGCTCAGGTTATATGAGTTAGTTGGGCATTGCCTGCATGTTGTTTATGTATTTATGCAGTAACAACCAAGCTAGCTCATGCACAGCCATATTTTAGGAAAATGAAAAATGCATTGTACAACATAAACAGCTGGCCAGTGCCTGTATTTATTTCAAAGCAAACCGAGATTATCAAGTGTAGCTTAGCAGTGAGTACAGTGACCTCTTGTGGTATGAAAAGTCTGATGGAGTTTGTAGTTTTGTGTTTGTCTTTCTTAATTAGTTGCTGTTTTAAGATGCACATGACAATGAAATGAAGGCACGTAGGGCGGAAGACAGGGCTACACAAAAAGAGAGGAAACATTCATTGCTATTTTTTATTTGCATGACAAACCAGCGAATAGTTCCTTACGTGCAGTTTTGTGAATTATGCACAATGTGTTCTGCGTGAAACTGAAAGATTGTTGTGCTCCATTACTTATTCACTATTCGGGTAGCCAAATGAATGGTACCCCCTTTAGCACTGTGAAAGCACAGAAATTGGCAGCCAAGAGGCCGCAGTGGCTCAGCCTCTGTGCCAAATGTAAGTTTGTTCAAGAATAAATCATGGATACTCGTCAATCGGGTGTGCATTGCTATCTACTATTCAAATGCACACATCACAAGTAATCTTACATTCCTTGATGCATTGTTCACAACTTGATGCATTGTACACACCTTGTCTCAGCGTTGTGTGGGTGCAGCAATATAACTTGGCAAATCAAAGCTGTGGTTATTCAGTACACTGGAAGCAACTTTGCATGTGGGTTAGATAATATAATGCTCCTAATTTGGGTCAGCTTAGTATTATCAGCCGCTTCGTTTACTAGTCGTTCACTGTTATGCCTTGACTATACAGTGCCACTGGACAATGCTGTATTCCTGCAGGCACGCTAGAACAGTTTGGCTATGCACAAACATCCCTTTGCATTGCGCTTAAATTAAGGTGGTGTAGATATGCTCTCAGAATGTGCTGATAAGCATTACTGCTGAGCATTAAAAAAACCGTTTGAAATCTAAGGGTGGATGTTCAGTTTTGCAGGTGTGACATTTTACATTTATAGTGCAAGCACACATCGATGCACAGGAAGGATACCACAAAAATCCTCGTGTTGTGACCTCGCAGTCACAATGGATGTAGTTTTCTGTGGTTTTTAGCTATAAACATGTGAAGCAATCCGCAAATTCAAAAATCTATTAAGTAAACTGGACACCATGAAA
Organism: Dermacentor variabilis; assembly: GCF_050947875.1. Classification (NCBI taxonomy): domain Eukaryota; kingdom Metazoa; phylum Arthropoda; class Arachnida; order Ixodida; family Ixodidae; genus Dermacentor; species Dermacentor variabilis. Next base: position 192,936,952 of record NC_134570.1, read on the forward strand.
AGCAACATATCACTAAGGTGTACACATTTTTTTGTCACATCAGCTCTTTGTGATGCAGGTCAAATATGTATACACGCTATTTGTAGCTGAAAACGGCATGCATTTCACATTTAGAGCTGAGAATGTTGAATGAAAATGATTTTTAATGTGTCAGACAAACATATGGTACCTTGTCCAATGCTTTGCACACAGATAACTATGCTTGGCACAACTTGAGTAGCACATCCATAAGGGTCTACTACATGCAAAATCCGTTTTGCACCTCTCCTTTGATATTCTACCCTCCGACACAGCAGTACAGGCTGGAATTTTCCTTTATGTCAATATTTTAAAGGCAAACAGGTTTTGGGCATCACAGGTCTCAATCTTCCACACAGGGCACTTATCGCATGTTCTGAATGTGCATTCATTGCCGATGGTATATCTTCTAATGTGAATATAGTTTATTTGACATAGTTTTACTTGTTTATTTTTTAACCTACCCATAAGTTCTCTGTCCTACTTGTATATACCTCCTTCAGTACTGGTATCTGTGGTGTGCCTTCATTAGCGCAGTAAATGTTGTGAAAGCTGTTAATTCATAAAGTAGGAATCCTATAAAATATCAACAAGAAACTTGCAGGAAAGGTAATCACGACAAACCAGCTGAGGTAGTGGTACTAATCCACTTGTTTTCGCTTGTGATAGCACAAGTGTTCCCACTTGTGCTGCTGGATGGTTGTGACCAATATGCTGATGAAGGTTTGGGTCATTCACATTTCAAGGGATGAGTAACTGTTGTATACGTGCAACATCTTCATCTGCCTATATCAATGAATTAACTATATGTGGCCGGTTTAGCTGTGTGATTATTCGTGTAGTTGAAGTGATGTATCACACATAGTTTCCGCACACTACCAGATTGGCGAAAAGCATGCAGGAATGGGTATTTCAGCTATTGGTTCAGTGGTGGCTTTCCACTAAACTAACTGTTGAAGAGGCAGATTTCACTTCATCGAAAGGCCCATACGAAAATTAGCCTAGAACTCATGACGCCAAATACTGACACCATGTAAGACTGAAGAACAACACGTGACAGAACAATGAGGAGTGGAATTAATCTCACTAGTATACAAAGAATTGCAGCTGCATTCAGTATTTCACTGCTGGTACACTAAACACGAACCTTTATATGAGTTGTTTGGATGGCATAATCAACAAGATCCCTCTAATAAGCTATGGCTAAAGCTAAATAAAAAGCTGCTACCCCTCGTACTGCGTTGGCCAAAAACATGCATTATCAGATGCACGGAATACAGTTCCTAAATTTGTTTACATACAGGTATGAAATGTAACTGCACCATGTGATAAAACTTCAATAAGATGAGCTGAATACCACATAGAACATCTTTAATGGGTATAGGTAGGGCAACGTGCTTTGATATTAGAAGTTGTGCTGTTTTATTCACACACACATGCACGTAGATGCAAGGTACACATACATTTGTGTTTACGTGTTACTGTGTGCATCAAATGAACAGCACAAGCCATAAAGACAAATAATTCTTTCGTACCAGTCTAATTCTCATTAGCTACGCAGCGATTTTTGTTCTCACATGCAGCAACTCAACTCTGTGCATAAGTTAAGGTGATATTGCTAATCTAAGCTAGACATGAGTGTCATGTCTAAATATCGAAAAATAAAGAAGTGACCATGTGTACGGGCCTAAAATTGATGGTTTGGCAATATCTTGTCTGGCTGGGCAGTAAATTTCTATCAAAAAAGAACAATTCAGAACACTGACAAAGCAGTGTGGCTAACATAATATAGGAAGCAGACACTCTGCCGGCAGAGTCACTTGAAAATTTTGCCAGCAGTTCGTCCTCATTGGCTGGATTCGGTCACATAACTAATGCTGACATAACTGTTAAAATTAGTGTTCAGGATAAACTCATAGCAGCCAGTAGGCGCGTTTTATATTGTGATAGCAGCTGACTTCTCAGGGACAATGCACTGTTGCCATGAACACGCTAAAGAATGACAAGAGGCAAGGTCCCCCTTATTCCATAGTCTGGCAGCGCAACTGAAAACGGTTCAGTTAATGAGTGGAACTGTGGCCTATGCAAAATAAACATCAGTCAGATAACCACTTATAGCGTCCAACATCCCACACCCACGAATGATAGGTAGCAGTAAGCTTACTGGCAGATGGAAGTGCACTGGGAAAGCATTTAATGGATCTACTTTGCAGGTCGAAGTCAGTTTAACGCACATTATTTGCTAATGACTGTTGGCAGAATGAACACGAGGAAAGAAAATAAAGCACTTATGTGGCATATAATACTGGTACTTGTGCTATTGTTCGCTTTAAACTGAAGGCTCGCGCCAAAACAGGTGACACGAACCAGATAATCAAATAGGGTGGATATATAAAGTAACAGCAAACTTTCACTTACCCAATTCTGCCTGCATTAGTAACGTGACCATGGCTAGCCAGTGAGGAAGAACTTTGGGCAAAATTTCTTTCACGCAGTTGTGCTGGCTGCTAGCAGAATATTATATAACACCATGACACTTACTTCTTACTAGCCGTCATACGTGTTTATTTTTACATTCATATTGATTTTTGTCAGCAAACGTAAAATTTTTACTCAATAAGAAGGTAGTATCCAGTTCTTACCTATAACATATTTATCTACCACGCCACTGGTGTCTTCACAGACTCTGTGCTTAGTCACTAGTCAAAAACAAGCAACTTAGGTTTTGGTTATGTAAGCCGCTTGCATCACAAAATATAAAGCAATTTACTTCGTGAAATCTAGAAATTCTTGCTCTTCACACTAATGTCCACATTATGAAAATCCAGGCTGCCAGAAATTTGCATTAGTGCTCTCAGGCGCGTCCACATTTCACGACAGCGCTGAACGTCAGGAAGTATGCAATTATTATGATATTCACTAATTTCCCCCCACCGATAGAAGCATCTTCAACCGTGCAGCAACAACTTTTGAAAGAAACGATAGATGTACGAAGCAGAAAAGGCCGGTGTGATTATCTGTAGGGGTATTAAATATGAAAACGCGATCGGCAACACTTCTGCACAGTTCACTTCTGAGCACACGCACATCGCGTAGAACGAGCACTTCTACACCCAGCAACGCTGCGACACATCGCACATACATAGGACGGTTTGTAGCTTGCGAACACATTTCGTAACAGCAAGAACACAGCTGGAACGTCGCGGTCACCTCGACGCGTCGCAGCCGGCAAAACGCTCACACGCAGTATAGCACACGCGGAATGGCAGCGATAACGAGGCGATAACAACTTATCGCTACTGATCCTATCATTACTTCTAAAAGTTGCGAGGGCTGGCGTTCCCCACTTCGCGGCAACGACCCGAATACGCAGAACAGAAGCCAATCGTGAGGTGAGGAGTATAACGCTCGTACGTGGCGTCAGCTACTGAGGTTAGTCGACAGTACTAGCGTGTGTGGCGGGGATCACTGCTGCTGCAAGGGCTGATGACGAAGGGCTATGAGTAAGGCTCGATGTGACGTTGCCTCGAGTGTTGTCGCTGCTGACACTGATGGCACGCCTTCTCCGCGGCGAAGACGACGAAGAGCCGCTCTCGTCGTTCGTGGAACCAAAGCGTCGGACGAATAGCGTAGTGCTGCGCAAGACGGGCCAGCGGCCACGATGGCTACGATATGGCGCAAGAGCAGCACGCATTGTCTGTATGGAAACCGCGCTACATGACCGAAGGTGTGTCTGGTGCGTCAGCTCTGAATCGCACCTACGCGTCACCTGCACGCTGCCTCTCACGATCTCACGATTAGCGAGGCAGATGCGCCACAATTCGCCCCGTTTGGAACGTGCCGCACGAGATAGATTGTCTGTGCCAGCCAATATATCGCGAAATGAAAACACACATAATAATATATATAATTATGGGGTTTTACGTGCCAAAACCACTTTCTGATTATGAGGCACGCCGTAGTGGAGGACTCCGGAAATTTAGACCACCTGGGGTTCTTTAACGTGCACCTAAATCTAAGTACACGGGTGTTTTCGCATTTCGCCCCCATCGAAATGCGGCCGCTGTGGCCGGGATTCGATCCCGCGACCTCGTATAGAGCTGCGCTCAAATTTCGCCTTAGAGAGTGTCGTACTCGGTGAATTGATTGTAATCGGATTGTATGCGTGACGCGAATTGCGTGGTATTTTCTGGACGCCACGTGAACACCTCCCATTACACTAGAACCTTGGACGTGCCATGCATAAATGAGGACGCGCTCGAACCACAGACCAGATTTTCCATGATCGCCGACGGCGCTCGCCACTGTCGTTCTGCTTGAGTATTACTTGTGTTGCTGTGCATAAGTTCGCCCAATAAAGAGTTAAATTTGTAACTCACGGTTTCGACACTGTGTGTTTCTTCATTGCCTCTACCACTTTGCAATACAAATCATAATGTCGGTTCCTTCTGTATAATCAGGGACGCAATCGTTGAAAGTTTTTGTCTGCCCCGGAGACTCAGCGCCGCCGCCTAGAGGACCTTGTCGTACAGAATCAAATTCTTTGTCACAATATACCACCAATTCAAAACTCATAAACAGCTGCGCTGAAAATTCGCATCCGGGAGTATCGTAATATCCTGTGAATGTTTGAGGCGATCCTCCACAAGAGTTATTTTCTCACTGCTTAATAAAAGCCTAGCTCACAACCTTGGTATTCCACTTCTTTGATAATCGAATAATGTCACCGATGTGCTCAACGCGACCATGGCCATGGCAACACCTCGAAATTTACATATCTTTTCTTCAAATATCTTCACACGTCCCCGACGCTACACTAAGGAGGTACTTAATTCCTAGAATTCCAAGCGAAACACCCCCACCCGGGATTTTATGGGGACTGTTATAAATATCCTGTGAAAGTGTTCTTCGCGGCTGTTGGCTCATCTTTTGAGTTATGAGTTTTTCTGATTAGACAAGCGAGTATTTTCCCTGCCGAGGCTTTTGAAATAATGTCGACTGTGTAATGCCGACATCAGAAAAGAAATACTTAGCAGACCTGTTATATTTAAAGGCGCGCTAGATGTAGTAATAACAGTGCAGTCCTTAAGCAAAAAACCTCTGTACTGAATGAACTCTACTCTGCGCTTTGCATGGCATATCTATCTAAGCACCTCATAACAATATGTTGGGTGCTTGGGCATACATGCTTTGAAGGCAATGTGCTCGCTTCGCTTGCCGCAATGCTACATCCGTCCCCTCTGCAGCCCCGGGAAGCAACGTTACGTGCAAGTCCTCGATTTAAAACATTTCCTTCGTATGAATTGAAAGAGTACTGGCAACATGTGCGGAATAAGGGACACATAATAAAATATGCGCGGTCAAGCCCCAAATAGGTAACTGGGTGTTTGGAAAAAAAGCTAGGCAAACTGATTTGGCACTCCACCGACTGAGAATAGGACACAATTTCGGACACGTTCTTACCATCGAACTGGAAACGAACCCTACCCCCCCCCCACCACCACCTGCAGCAGGTGTGGAGAAATACTCAATGTAGTAAATGTCCTAATAGAGTTTGACTACCCGCCGTGGTTGCTCAGTGGCTATGGTGTTGGGCTGCTGAGCACGCGGTCGCGGGATCAAATCCCGGCCACGGCGGCCGCATTTCGATGGGGCGAAATGCGAAAACAGCCGCGTACTTAGATTTAGGTGCACGTTAAAGATCCCCAGGTGGTCAAAATTCCTGGAGTCCTCCACTACGGCGTGCCTCATAATCAGCAAGTGGTTTAGGCACGTAAAACCCGATAATTTTAATAGAGTTTGACTCTAAGTCAAACTCTTGCCTTTGCTTCGTGTTGTCGACAAATTCGACTTCGCCCTGCCATCTGCTAGCCGTCTGGTTAGCTCAGATGGTAGGGTGGCTGCCTCGGAAAGGCGGTGGTCCCGGGTCCGAGTCCCGGACCAGGACGCATTTTTCTTCAACTGTGAGGCCTTTCTTTCCAGGAACCCGTTGGGTTTGCTTTATAGCAATTGCTATGAACCGGTGGATGTCTGATTTTCCATTTGTGTCCTAATAGAATGCAATCACTTAGAACTACAGAGAAAATATTTTCCCCGAATGTATATGCACCGTATTTACTAAACCCTGCTTTCTTGCTTGGAAAATAACTTTTTAAAATAAGCACGGTGATAGCATTCCTGAGTGAAGTCGGCACATTGCGAATTACAGCTACACACGGCCGCTAACTGCTATTGCATGTTTGCAGCCTTCTTTACATAGAAGGGAGAAATTGGTATCACCTTACAATAGTCGCTGGTCTCACTGCACCTGCATCAACACGTGAAGCGAAGCGATAACTTCCAGCATTTTATAAATGGACAGGAATTTATACTATACCACGATTATTGACAGGTACTGTTCTTATCTTGTTTATCTTCCACCACTGTCAAATATTAAGGATTTTACGCCTCTCTGCGCACGTTTATATCTTTACTGCAAAATTTCTAGGCATTTTGCGGTAATTTTAGGCCCACTTACAGCCTTGGTACCGACACAGTCTCACATAACAGTATCTCACAGTATTAAAAAATTGCTCTAGCGCTCTTTTGACACAACTGGCCCTTGCGCCACTAAAAAAAAACCATCCATGGTCAATTTTATAGACGTTTCAATATGTTTAGACATCTGCGCCTAAGATGAATCTAGGCGTAGTTCCGTAAAGTGTGATGAATCTCGCCATTGTGTACTGAGAGCAACAGATAGTTGAACTACATAAACATCAGAACTTATGTGTTTACAGGAACAATAGAATTTCATGTAAAGTGGCACGAAATAGTGTAGCTCAGTTCACCAAAAACTTCACTAAGCCAGGTGAAGTTTTGCTTGGTTCAGATTTCGCATTTCGAACATGTCCAAATTGCGGCTGCGTCATCGGTGGCGATAACTACCTTGCTTGTTCAACAGTACCCGGTGATATTCGGTGGACCACTGCCGGATTCCGAGCAGGAGAAGCCGCTGGTGCGTGCGTTGGACCTTCTCGGAGGGTTTCTTGGCGAGAACAAGTTTCTGTCGGGCGACGACGTCACCCTGGCGGATATTTCTATCCTGGCTACACTCACTGTCACTGAGGCGAGTTTGTGCATATAATAGTGCATGCCATTATTCATTCCAGGTTTAAAGGAGCGCCATGGAGTTAGGGCCCCGATGCTTGAGAAAGACGTGCGAAGGCGTAAGAGGCCGGAGTTTCATTTCATTTCATTTCATTTTATTACCTTAAAGACCCCTTGATAGGGGTACTACATAAGGGGTGGGAATACAATAGTACATAATTTGCATAATACATAAGTGAACACGCAAACAACAACAAAAAACTGTATGTGATAAAGGGTTACATACGTCAACGCAAATACATGGAACTAAGTAATACAAACTAAACTTGCACGAGCATATAAGTCTATTAACACAAGTCATTTCTATTGTGAAAAGTGCGCAGTGACACTCTTCATGAATGTACTAGGGCAAATGATGGCGGAGATTTGGTGGGGCAGATTGTTCCAATCTAGCGGCATGGCAAAAGAATGAGGCGGTAGAGGTAGCAGTGCGCATGCGAGGGCGGCCCACTTGAAAAGTGTGGCGTGTACGATGAGATGTTCGGGCTGCGGGGAGGATATAGGGTGGTTGATTAAGCGAGCTGTGTTAAAAGTTATGGAAAAGTGAAAGGGTTCCAGTGCGCCGGCGCGTACAAAGGGGAAGTAAATTCAATTCTTTCTTTAAGTAAGACACGCTCACGTCATATGAATAATTAGAATGGATGAACCTTGTGGCACGGTTTTGAACGGCTTCGACTGCGTTAATGAGATATGTTTGGTGTGGATTCCATATGGCGGATGCATATTCCAATTTTGGTCGGACTATTGACTGGTAGGCCAGTAGTTTAACAGGTTTGGGGGCGCGTTTTAGATGACGCTTGAGAAAACCCAGCGATTTGTTAGCAGATGAAATGATGTTACTGACGTGTGTTCGCCAGGATAAGTCGTTAGATATAGTAACACCTAGGTACTTGTAAGACTGCGCAGCACACACGGGAATGTTATTAATTGTGTATTGGTAAGGAGATGGGTCGCGCCGACAAAAAAATACCACCAAGTTGCATTTCTTAGGATTAAGTTCCATTAACCACCGCTCGCACCATTGCTGTAAACAGTTAATCTCTTCCTGAAGTAAGTCTTGATTAGATGTGCTAGTAATTGTTCTATAAATGACGCAGTCGTCTGCGAACAAACGAACGTTGCAAGACACGTGCAGGGGTAGGTCATTAATGTATATTAAGAAGAGTAGGGGTCCAAGAACAGATCCTTGCGGTACACCGGAAGTCACTGGTAGGTGGTTAGATGCGCGGTTGTTAACTGTAACGAACTGAGATCTGTTTGTCAAGAACGCTTCAATCCATCGCGAAATGTCGGGGTGAAGGTTCGCAAGAGAAAGTTTTAGTAGTAGACGTTGGTGTGGTACCTTGTCAAACGCTTTTGCAAAATCTAGAAATATCGCGTCTGTTTGGAGGTTAGAATCTAAATTAGTGTGAATATCATGCAGGAAAATGGCCAGTTGTGTTTCGCAGGAAAAGCCTTTGCGGAACCCATGCTGTGAAGAATGAAAGTACTTGTTCGAGTTAAGAAATTTCATGATTTCTGTGTACATGACGTGTTCCATGAGCTTACAGGGCACACTCGTTAATGAAATGGGGCGATAATTAAGCGTGCAATTCCTGTCACCTGATTTGTGGATGGAAACAACCCTCCCCACCTTCCAGTCATGTGGTACTTCACCAGTTGAAAGTGACTGCGAGAATAGCATACACAGAAACACCGCGGTGACGTGTTTAGTATTCTTTAACAGTTTCGAATTAATGTTATCCACGCCAGCTGACGATGTGAGTTTAAGGTTGTCAATTAACGATGAGATACCAGCTGGGGAAAATGTAATGGTTGGCTTAACGCTTGTTTCGTTAGTACGCGAAGAAAAAGGGGACGTGGTAGGCTCTTCTGTAAATACCGAGACAAAAGCTGCATTAAAAAGGTTCGCGCACTCTACATCGTCGACCGTTTCACCTCCTTCATTGGTAAGTGTTACACTGTGCCTTTCTTGAGGGTTTATCACCTGCCAGAATTTTTTCGTGTTATTGATTAAAAGTTTCCCAAGGTCATCACCAAAGAATGCATCTTTCGCCTTGCGAATCGCTGATAGGTATGCGCGTTCAGCAGTGTAGTATTTTTCCCATGCACACGTGTTCATTCTGCACTTTGCGGCACGATACATGCGTTTCTTCTTGTTTTCTAGTCTTTTTAACGAATTGTTAAACCATGGTTTTTGTTCATGTGTTCGAAAGGTGATTTTGGGTATAAACTGGTTCGCTAAGTTGTTTATTTTTTGTTTGAATATCAGCCAAGTTTCATGAATGCTGCTGTTATAGTTTGCCATAGAGTTTGTGGACTTCATAACTCCATATTCACGAAACGCGCTAGCGACGGGACAGCAGCAAATAGAGAGAGACGCACTTTCAAAAGCTGGTTTCCATCGGAAGATTCCCAGAGAATGTTATTAAACACTTTCCTGTAGTAGCTTTAAAAGCCGTTTTTTTTTCTTTAATAAGCATCAGGATTGACTTAGTGCTTCGTTTGAGTTACCCTATCACTGCTTCATTTTGTCAGCTCATGTGTGCACATTTTTGAATGGAGAAGCACTGGCGATAAAGAATAAAACAGGAGAACAAAAATTTTACGGGCAAAAGAAACATGCCTCTCAGTAAAGTGTTGAATATTTTGCAATAAACTGCCGGGACGTGGCCTTGTAACGGTGTGCCTGCAGGGAGAAGAAGAATGTATAAGCTTAGATTAGAAAGAGCATGCTTTTAGTACATGAGACCTGATAAGTTCAGAAAAGGAAAACTCTTGCATGGCACATACAAGATGCTTCAGAAAATACGTTTGAAATTAGTTAAATATAGGACATATGCCATAACTAGGCTACCTGCGGGGACTTATGTCACCACCGAGGTTATACGTTTTGAAATACCTCCAAGTAGTTATTGAAGAACTCAATACAAAAATTAGATTACTAATTAACTTTATAACCGGAACAGTGAGACGGTCGATACCAATATTGGGTAAAACCCATCCTCCGAGTACTTCCTAACCGCTTGCAGGTGTGCGACAAGCTAATGGTTTAAATTTCTCCAGCATAACAAATTTCGTTGATTGCACACCAAAAATTCAGACAGAATTGCGGAACAGTGCATCAGTTGACCCATGAGCACAGGCCCATGAGGGATGCGACGGTTATGCCTCGAAGTCAGCGAACATGAAACAAGTGAGGTCATGGCTTGATAAGCGCACTTCCGTTAAAGAATTTGCCTATTTCATTTTATGTAGATTATTACAGATTTCACTACATAAAGGATTTGCAGATATGGTCGCATACTATAGCCATATGTGGCCTCGTAGCTTTCCAGCCATACCTAGTGAGGTATGTGCATTTGTTTGAGTCATATGTCAGTTATATTACATAAGCCTCATATCGATGAGCAAAATGTGAACAAGGTGAATGCAGGAGCCAACGTTTCGGCACGTGGACTTGTCTTCTTCAAGGTGACGTACGCTTTCCTTTGGCGAGGAAAGCGTACGTCGCCTTGAAGAAGACAAAACCACTTCGGCCCCTGCATTCACCTTGTTCACGTTTTGCTCATCGTCTTGAATTTCCATCGCCGTATTCCCCGTCTTTTCCCTGGATAAGCCTCATATGACATTTGCGTACATGTCTGCCATATATATGTTTATATACAGTGATGCCTTAAGTAAATACATATCTGTGCAATACATATATTTGCCTATATCTGGGCAAGTGTAATATGACAAGAACTATGCAAATCATAAGAAGCCAACAAACACTGACACCAAGGACAACATAGGGGAAATTACTTGTGCTTAATAAATGAAATAAACAAAGGATAAATTAATGGAAATTAAAGTGGATGAAAAAAACAACTTGCCGCAGGTGAGAACCGAACCCACAACCTTCGCATTTCGCGTGCGATGCTCTACCAATTTCATTTATTAAGCACAAGTAATTTCCCCTATGTTGTCCTTGGTGTCGGTGTTTGTTGGCTTCTTATGATATGACTAATAAAAATCGGGACCCTCGGTTAACCCCCTCTCTTCTCGTTTAAGAACTATGCAAGTACTCTAGAACAGTATTTCTTGATCGTGTTATCGCTTCTTTTCTGGAAACGCGAATGGCATTTATGTAGAACTTCAGGTTGAACAGCGCGAATAAAACAAGGACACGAGGAAACAAATGCCACAGGCAAGCGCTTGTCTGTGGCATTTGTTTCCTATTTCCTCATGTCCTTGTTTTATTCGCGCTGTTCAACATCAAGTTCTAAATATGAACAACTAGCCCTCATCAAGATCTTACTGGTACATGTCGAAACTAAAGGGCGAACCATTTCCGCCAGACATTATTGCATCAAGATTTAATTCATCCTCCTGGAGGGCTTCTTTAAATCCCTAGTGTACTTGCGTGGATATTTGCAAACATCTCACCAGTTTATCTGCACCAGCCGTGGTGGCTTAGCGGCTATGGTGTTGCGCTGCTAAGCACGAGGTCGCGAGATTAAATACGGGCCGGGGCGGCGGTATTTCGATGGGGCGAAAGGCTAAATTGCCTCTGTCCCGTGCATTGGGGCACGTTAAAAATCTCCAGTTGGTCAAAAATATTCGCGTGTTCCTCCACTATGTCGTGACTAAGATCACATCGTTCTCCTGGCATGTAAAGACCCAGAACTTAATTTTTTCATCGTAGTCTCCTTTATATGAACTTCAAGATTACCTTTCTTTGTGCTAATCTAAAAATCAAGAAGGGGCTGACATACGGAATCGCATACTATGGTATAAAAGTTACATTAAAAATGATAACGCGCGTCATTAAGGCTGGCCTGCATTTTTACAGGTGGATATAACTTCTTAGAACGGTAAGTCTACGTATCGAAACGTAGGCATGCTGTTCTGAGTCACGTTGCCCTGCTTGCGTAGCAATTGTGCGTGCTGTAAGCGAAATAAAGGACAAGCTTATAGCCAAGAATGACCATCCACAGCATATGTAAATGACGCATACTTGCCATGGAAAAGTACTTAAGAATAAGCTTTAGCTCGGTCCCAACTCCGACGCGACGTATTCAAATACATGCAAAACGCAAGAAAGTCTTTCTGAAATAACCCCGTGACGCAGTTTTATCAAATTTGTTGCATTTGAGAGTGACAGTTAATTTCTAGTGACTGCTGGAAGGGGAACTTCGATTTAGGGCTTGAATGTTTAAAAAAGAATTCTCAAAATTGGAATGTTTTAGAAAAATAGAAGCAGGAAATTTACAAATTAAAATATCTACATCAAGAACACATATCGCTGTTCTGTAAGCGGCATCCATTAGATCATTCAAAGCAGAAAAATTCAATATGTAAATTTATAGCTTACGTGAATTCGTTACGTTGTGCACCAGCGGTCTGTAAAAGCTGCATTTTCGTATTACCAAATTTTTTTCAGATCCATGTGTAACATTAATTTTGTCCGCTTGAGCTGTACTATTAGACGCAGTTCCCAGAATTGTGATATCGTTTTTCATTGCTGCGTTACAGAGTTGTAAACTTGATAGTTTCGTTTTCAGAAAATTTGCGACTGTTGCCCATTTCTAATAAAAAATTCACGAATTACATAAAAAACTCGAAACCAGCAGTGACTAAACTTCAAAGTCACTAAATGCAGTCACTAAATGCAACAAACCTCGTCAAATTTGGTGTATTGGTTGCAGAGAAAAACGAATTCTCTTTTTACGTGTATTTAGATAGGAGCACCCGAGCTAAACCTACCTCTTAACATTAGCTGGATGACAGCTGCTCACATGGCCGAAACTAGTGTCGACACCTTTCTATGAACGCCATACGGTTCTGTTGTCTTGTTCAAATATGCAGTATCTCAGGAGTCTTTTCACTGAAAAATGTTTACACCCTCAAGGGTGTTTTCTTGTCGCATTGGTAACACCCTTACCGTTGGGGCCTTACAAAATTTCATAGAGGCCCACAACGGAGCCCTAACTAGACGTGCGATGACAAAAGAACTAGTTGAAAACTGCGTAAACACTCTGACAGCCTTGGACGCAGAGAAATATCCGACAAGCTCATTTCACAGTTAGAGATATGAAACTGTCCTATCGGATATTTCTGTGCGCCCAAGGTTGTCAGCATTATTACATAGTACTCAACTACGTCTTTTGTCATCGCGAGTCTAGTTAGAGCTCCGTTGTTGGCCTCTGTAAATTTTTGTCAGGCCCTAACGGTAAGGGTGTAACCAGTGCGACAAGAAAACACCCTTAGAAGGTGTAAACATCTTCACTGTGTTGCATGCAACTTTAAAAAACAGTTGGTTATTTACTGCCCAGAAAAAAAAAACTACAAACCACAATTTACTACCGTTTTATTCGCCGCAACCTTTGGATGCGCTAAGGATGTAGTTATGACAATTCGTCGAGCTTAGCTTTCGTCTAGCATTTGCTGTGGGCTTGATTTTCAACTTTCAAGACACCAACTAACTCAGTAGTTGAGAAATAAATACGAAGCGTTTCAACGAGGATTGTCTCTAATTAATTAAAATACGTGATTTGAGACCGAATACAGCAAATACGGGATTTGAGACCGCCCTTTCGTGGGACAAAAGTCCCGCAACAAGGGCGTACAAAAGAAAACTCCATGTGAGATCATTAGCAGCTTAATTAACTAAGACTCGGTAATAAACATTTTTTTGTTATGAACGTTAGGTTTTCAATGCTGATTGTACATCTCTGGATACTGCAAAATCGCGAACTGGGCGAGTAATGCTTTCACGGTTCAAAAAAGCTGACGGCACATATTTTTATACGATTGTCTGAAAAAAATCTTTTCAGCACTCATCCAGTGCTCTTCGAACGCATTTTGGCTTTCCCTTTTTTACTAAAAGCATATCCCTAGTAATTTGTCAGCTCTGAATAGTCAGGTTCGCAAACGAATTAAAACTTATTTAAAGCAATTTGTCGAGAATGAGCTCTGACTCAACCAGAACCGAGTGCGTCAGTAACTTATCCTCAAAGGGACGTCACATCACAACTACGTGGCGAGACTAAATGGAAGAAACGTGTCGGTGACTAAATGCCATGTCAATATGCTTTGTTAATAGCTATGTCAATATGCTGTCGACACCACCAATGACGACTGTTTAATTTTTCGTGGGCGGGAACAAACTGAGCGCACACCGCCACCCGAGATCACCTCGCTTAGAAAAGCTTGGTGCTCCAACCGCCGCGCCACGATACGGCCACGTGACCACGCGACGAAACTTCAGGGTGTGATTTCGCTCGTTTCAGACATACTCTGTTTTGGTTTTGCCGAGAAAATGAGTCGGAATTCTTCGTGCGATTGTTCTTAGAATCAGAGCTTTTCGCCCATTTCGAAAGCCGATTTGTTATGGCTGGAGCTTACCTACCAACGTTCAATATGCGAACTCTATGACTGTAATCTTTCATAACCAAGCAGTTCATATGGATAATAAGTTAACTTAGAGAGGGCTCTTGCCTGTCCGTTCGTACTGCGAATATTCTGCCGAAAATATTATTTTTGTCTCTCCAATCAGCTGTTCCTAATAATGAAAGACAGTCGTCGTTGAAACACCTGGAATTCGAGGTTTACAGCAATGACACTTTAGAACCTTGAATGTCTCCTGCTGTCATCTCTGCTTGGTTATGGTGTATGTGAACGCACGTGTACACTTGTACACGTTGAGGGGCAGAATGTTTGTGAGCGATGCGACTTCACTACCGCTAAGCATGCCCCATACCCCTATCAAAGAAAGAATAGCCGTTTTAGCAATAACAAACTCAATCAATTGGCACGTCAGAAATAATGAAGAGAATAAGTTAACCGAAATTAGGCTCACCTGAATTGCAGGTAGCCGTTCCTTTCATGTACCCTGTGCCTATCAGTGAAATTTCGCCAATAACGATGATCAGGAGGCCCATCAGGGCACTCGCTGGTCTATTCTTTATTTCTTCCGTTTTCGGTGCTCACAAAACTGTATAGCATGTAGAATTGAACAGAGCACGGAAATATGCAGAATGCGTTCGTAACAGGGCAGTGGTTCAATGCAAAGCGAATGGAATCCGCTTTTCGTGGCTTTCCCACGCTTGTAAACGACAACCGAGCAGCGGGAGACAGCATCTTCTGGCCGGGTGCGCCACTCTTTAAGAAAAGAAGCAAATTGCAACTCCTCTTCACCTTGGGAGACAAGACGCTGTTGGCAAGGAGAAAGGTCACGGACAAATAAGAAAAAAAAAATCCACGGAAAGAGCCGGCATTCGTGAGTACGGCGTGCCAGTTGGGAAAAAGCCTTCCAAAGTGCGCGCCAGTGTGTCTGGGAGCAGCCGGTGGAGTTGTGCCGTTTTAGCTTTTTATCTTTTTTCCCCTTCTTTATATCAATCTTTCCGCTACCTTCGCCTTTACTGCCAAGGGAAGGCGAAAATATGCGTGGTGCAAAAAAGAATTTTCAATGAAGATTAGCAGCTTTTTTCGGGAAACATGTTTATGTTCGTCGGGAAGGGACGGAAATTGAATTCTGACGTTTTCAGTGTCGTGACCCTGATCTGTTTATGAGGCTCGTCGCATTGTAGGGCGCCGGAATCATTTTGACTACCAGTGACTCTTTAACGGGCACCTAATACGAATACACGAGAGTTTTCGCATGCCAAGTTTATCGAAATACGATGGAGGCAACCAGGTAACCGATGGAGGCAACCAGGGTAATGTCATAGCCGCTCAAAGCCACAAGCTATCGCAGCGGGTTAAAGAAGAATGGACTGATACTTCCTGTTCTTTCATATAAACAGCGGGATAGTATTAGTAAACAATAACAGAACACGACCACTTCGTAGCGAAAGTGTTGCACGTAATAGAAACATACACGTGACATGATCACCAGTTTTCCAAAGTTCACCTTCGACACTCCAGTATATCTCCCTACTTTGTGCGTCTATGTCATGTATTTTTTCATAATACAAATTAATAATAATAATAATATTTGGGGTTTTACATGCCAAAACCACTTTCTGATTATGAGGCACGCCGTAGTGGAGGACTCCGGAAATTTTGACCACCTGGGGTTCTTTAACGTGCACCTAAATCTAAGCACACGGGTGTTTTCGCATTTCGCCCCCATCGAAATGCGGCCGCCGTGGCCGGGATTCGATCCCGCGACCTCGTGCTCAGCAGCCCAACACCATAGCCACTGAGCAACCACGGCGGGTCATAATACAAATTATTTGTACTCTACCTATAAATGGAAAAACTTGTTTTCAGGTTTGAAAATAAGAAAAAAGCTGGATGAAATCTAGCCACTGTATTTTGTCGTGTCCGTTGCGTTTCCCATAATCGCTTAGAAAATGTGGACACGGCTTACTACGTTTATAATAGTCAGGACAGAAGGAAGTACATGTGCTGTAGAAAAGTCATGCGAACTTAATTAATGTAACTGTGAATTGTTTGAAATGCGTGTCTGTAAGCTGCACTTGACATGTAAGATGTGCCCAATTAGGGTAATGGCGAAAATATGATAATTAAGATAGATAAAAAAATTCTAAGTTTTTTCTAATTCAGGCAAACATGAGTTAATGGAAGTTTTCTAAAGCTAAGGTCCGCGGACAGACGACTGTTCTTTTGGCGTGTGTATGTTGTGTGTGTGTCTATTCTGCAGGCATTTTTCAAGAAAGTTGTTCTCTCTCTCTCTCCCTCTCTCTCTATTTCATCAATGCGGCGTCGTTACTGCGTGGTGATTGTGAAAAACAAGATTCCAAATAAGCAGGAAAATGCCACGGAATGAACTCTTATTATTATGCAGCGTCATGTATGATATTGGGCTTATAGATAGGAAATAATAAAGGGAACGCACTATCATCATCATCACCAGCAGCAGCAGCCTATATTTATGTCCACAGCAAGACGAAGCCATGCGATCTCCAGTCAACCATTTCTTGTGCTAGCTTATTCCATGTTGTGCGTGAAAGTTTCCTAGTTTCGTCAGCCCACCTAATTTTCTGCTGCCCTCGACTGCCCTTACCGTCCCTTGGCACCCATCCTGTAACTCTGATGTGTCTTGTTAACGCTTATTTGTTAATGTCTGAGTTTCTGTCCCACATGTTA
Organism: Dermacentor variabilis; assembly: GCF_050947875.1. NCBI lineage: Eukaryota > Metazoa > Arthropoda > Arachnida > Ixodida > Ixodidae > Dermacentor > Dermacentor variabilis. The sequence goes on from NC_134570.1 coordinate 192,954,217, forward strand.
GCACCGGTAGAATGCAATGTGTGTACACATTAGTTTGCGTGAAAGTAATAAGCTCCCAGGCAGAATTTGGTAATGCCTTCCGTATGCACTCAAACCAATTCTTATTCTTTTCTAACTTTTCTTCTCATGATTAGGGCCCATGTGAGTAATTGACATTGAGAACCGCGATCCTGCGCACACTGTATAGGCTGAGCTGCGATCACAAATTCTCTTTTGCTTGACAGGCTATCGACGTTCTCCTGCTATATAAGGCGTCAAATAATGCTGTATTGGCAACCTTATAAAAATGTAAATTAAATTATGTGGTTTAACGCGCCAAAACTACTTTTGATTATGAGACACGCCGTAGTGGAGCACGCCGGAAATTTAACTAATTCGTTCTTTTTTAATACCGACAAAAAAGCACGTATTGCTTGTCACCTCGTGGTCGGTACCACTGATGGCATGACTCCTAAGGGAGAGGCCTTTCTTTTCTTAGAATGAATACCTTTAATGTTACCTAAAGCTTTCGTTACCTAAATGTTACCTAAAGCTCCCCCCCACCCGGTGTGTGGGGGGGAGGGGGGCGCGTTGTATAAAGATTTTCGCTGTAGGGCTGTATTGGACGCCGCATAAATAAAGGCCTCCACACATGTGGTCTTCTATGCCAACTGACACCCTTATATATATGACGCTTTATCGGGCTTGGTATGTCAATTTAAGACCATATATGGAAAATGTAGTGGGTCTGGCTTGACTCATATTTCAAGTTTCTTAAGGGTTGCTGCATGGGCGTCTTCTTACGACATGACAGCTGTGGAGTTTGATATTTTACTGTACCATGGTGTATTCTCAGGAAAGCTGGACGACCAACTGTCAGCACGCCTCGACTTTCCTGGTATTTCCACCATTTCGCACTCACTTTATAACCATTTTGAAATACAGCAGTTATGACTTCCGAAAACACTTCTCCTTCACGTGTCATGATCATAAGCGCCATCGATTGGACGCATATCATGAAGTCTAACGAGCATGCATTGTATCACAAATGATTGGCAGCGAATTAATCTTCATATTTTTTTTTGTCTACAGTGCGCTGATTATGAACTGAACCGCTTTCCCGTCGTCCTGGACTACTACGAGCGACTGAAATCTTCGCTGCCTTACTACAACGAAATCAACGACCTTGGAATTCAACAAATGCGAGGCATTCGCAGCCAAAGCAACTCCAAGTAGAGCAATGACAATGGCGGAAGCTTCCACGAAGGCTCTTCTCAGTTCTGCAATTTCGCTCATAGAACGAGCATAAGACTCGCTCTGATCATGGACAGGGACACTCCTTGTTTAGGCCTTGTGTCTAAGTATACTAGCTGTAGGTTATAGCAAAATTTATGAACAATTGCAGTAAGCAACGCCATCAGATATTTTGGACGGTGCCCCTAAAAAAGGCTTCCCCGCAACAGATATTACAGCGCCACGTGTGCCGCAATACCTATACAAGTGCTGCAGGTAAACTTTTTAACCGCGATGACAGCCTTAGTTTGTAGGCATATATTACCGCCCCTTGCTCTATATACAAGATTTGCTGCTTGAAATGGCTGGAATGCAATGACGGTCTAAAATAAAGGCATGCTTTCCACTGCGTTGTTGAGTCGTGTTCTGCTTTATATAGAGTGCGACATGCAATGGGCTTCGTGTCTCCTACGTGCGCGCATCGAGACAAGTGTGTAAGAAGCTATTCTGCTCTGGCAGAACTAATAAAGTTCATACGATTGAAAAATCCGTGGAGGCTTCTACCAATACATGCTCCCTGATCTGGCTGGATGTTTCCTTTGAAAAGGTTAAAGGTCAGACAATTATTGCTCGCTTTCTGGTAGCTTGCATCTAGTCCCTTAATAAGTTTTCGGTTAGAAGGCTGCATGAACGGCGCCGTGTACCTTCGAGTCAAATGTGCGGTGTCAGGTGGCGTCAAAAGCGCCGCAGAAAATTTTCTCTTTCTAGCTAATGTTTTGCACACTATGAGCACAGAGTGCCGGAGCAAAAGGCAGAATTACTGGTAGAGTAACAGAACTCCTCCCACCTGCGTCGTCTCCTGGATAAAATGCTAAATAGCTCAAGACACAAGGTCGAAAAAAAGTGTTCAGAGGCGGAATTTGTGCCTTTAATACCATTTAATAATTAATACAAAACAATGATTACAGTTCATAGCGGGTGCTAAAAGCAGCATAAGCGCATTCCACTGACAAATATATTTTAAGGTAGGATGATGCTATGCCAACTACTGATTGCGCCCCTGCCGTAAATGACTGGATGCATGACGATGCAGCGCTATCTTGGGTAGGCCAATTTCCTCATTGTTGACACTGATGTTGTTCTTTTTATTTCGCTACCAAGGCATTATCAAATTATTGGGTCTGTTTCCACTTGCCGAATGAGTCATATTTTTGTTTCAGCAGGCCTAGGTGTTAGCTAGCGCCATCTACAATACCGCGGTGAAAGCGCTTCTTTGTCAATTGATGCCACATGCACTCTGTGGCAGCGCTGTGTGGCTGTTTACGCACGTGTTGGCATGGAGATTAAGGTGGGGCAAGATTTTCATCGCATAACGACTTTGTTAGGGCTTTGTGCAAGTTGCAGCTGCGGACAAACGCATTGTACCGCAAAAAGACTGCAACGCACACCTGGCTTCTGGACCTATCAATATGGACATAAAATGAAAGTTCGCCCACGGAACATTCACGCGGAACCACGGCAGTAACCACAGAATAAGGTGCGAGGGGATACGCCCAGACCGGAGATCAGTCAGGTCCTTAATCGAAGTCGTCTCGTGTGCTGTAACTTTCGACAGCGTGTGCATGGTGAAACGAAACCATGTTTCTACAACGAACGTGTATATGGCTGGGATCTGGAAAAAATTGCGCGCGTCTTTCGAGCCTCGTAGATTAAAATGCCAATACCGAAGACAGTGCAATACCTGGCCGACCCGCTGCAGGGGTGAAGCAGGCTATGCGCACTCCGCCAACTTGGAAAAATATGTTTAATATCTTATGTCCAATACACCCCATGTCAGATATTAAGCTGATATGAAGAGATACTACACTTTGACCCGCGTCGACCATGTCTACCTTGGCATCGCCCTCTCTTTTTCGGCGTTCCAAGCACTTGCGTAGCTCCTTTAATTTTCTTCCGTTCTCCGGTGGCGGCAGTCCCGCAAACGTGTGGCGCGCCTGGACTGCGAGGCGGAAAGAAATGGGAACCGTCCATGCGGACCCGATCCCGCAAACTTGGAACGCTTTACCGGAGCCACGGCCAAGTTTCAAAGGAAGCTTGTGGGGAACGAATTTCGTTTGGCCTGTGTTGGCGTGTGACCGCTTGCAGTTTTGAAGCGACCTCTTGAACACCACTGCACTGCGGGACGTCGATCAGCGCACGATCGTCTTGGCTACGGTGAAGCAGTGTGTGCCCTCGGAGTGTGGTGAGGTGCGTGTCCGTTCTACGTGCCGGGATTTGTTACTAAAGGCGTCGTGCCGTGTTTTGCAACAATCCGTGGGTATGTAAACACCCCGGTGCCTCATGATCTTCCGAGCCTCAACATCGTGGACGAGCGACTAGTCCCGCCTCGCCTGCCATATATGTGCATACGGCGTTTTACGAACGGCAATGAACGGTGTGCCATTAAGGGACATTCACAGATTCGCTGGTCATCCACCTTCATAGAGTGGAAAGGCAACGAATTTTTAAACCAAAGCTTTCTTTCGGTCTTTCTTCGAATTTCCCACTGCTGCTGCTGCTGCTACCGTCTGGCACACCGCGTGGGGGGTGGTTCAGAGCGTGTGTATACATGACAGGAAGGCGGCAGAGAGGAACGGTGACGCGAGAAACTCGTCAGGAACTTTGCACCGCGTCGAATGTGCACAACGATCTCTGGAGCTCCCTAGGCGTCACCAGCTTAGCCTCATGACAACTGTAATTATACATGCCGCTCCCCCACCCCCTCCCCGCAACCGCATCGGAGAAGTTATTTCTAACGTGGAAGTCCAGAGGAGAGCTAGATAGAATGGCAGAGAGGAGGAAGGGAGAAAGCAGATAATGGGTATAACCGGCGTAGTCGAGAAACGAGTGTATAACAGCCGTGTCACCCTTGGCTCGCAGTTCCTATACATGGGGTGATGGTGGGAGAGGGGGAAAGCGACGCGACAAGGATAGAAAATGCTACTGCTAGACACGACAGCGCTTGCGCACAAGCTGGATAAATTTAATTTCAACGAATAGTACGTTATGTTTATGTTATTTCTAAAAGATGAATACCCTGCAGATTTGTCAATCGAACAACGCTGGGCGTGTAGAAGCAAACCCTCATCAAATCGCACGTGAAATCAAGTCTTCTGTGTCCGACCCGGTAGCAATGGGGCTATGGCATTCCTCGAAGTCGTGGGTTTGATCCCGACCGCGACAGACGCATTCTGACGAGCGCGAATTAAAAAAAAGCACGAGCGCATTTAGATGTAGGGTGGCATTAAAGAAGATCAGGGTGTCAAAATTAATCCGGAGTCGGCCACTACGGTGGGCTTCGTAATGCGATTGTGGTTATGGCACGCAGAGTTCTATAATTCAACTGAAGTTTACTACTTCTGCAACGATGCGATGTAGCATGTGAGGCAATGATAACGCTCACCCTTCTGCGAGATTATCAACTATAGTGCATAACAACGACTGAAGCAAGGACGTCTGCCTGTGGGCTCTGTGCACCACGCATAGCAATAGCAGTGGTGTACGCAAGCAAGGCAATGTTTAACATCATGTAACCACTCTCGCATTGCACTATACGTTGAAGTAATTAAACATTCCCCGTCAATCACCACTATTTTTCGTCAGCCAGAGCAAACAGCACACGAAGCTTCGCTTACATCGATTCCCACAGTTCGAGGGATCCGCATATTTTTTCTTTTAGAACAATGAAAAAATAACTGCCCTACTAGAATTATGATTGATGCCAGGCGTGCAAGCCAAACATTGGAACACACCTGTGTGATGCTAGAACACAATCATTACCCCACACCTGACATGTTTGCTTCCCATGCGGAGTGCAGGAAGCTGAACGACAATGAAGCCAAGCTTTTGCAGCCACTCCTTGAGATTAACGTGCGACTCAGCCTCATCAAAGGAAGGCGGAGATAGCAGTATTCTCATATCTTTGATGTAATTGTGAGTCAGCCTTGTTTCTCTTATTCCTAATTGTTTTACAGGAAAAGTAATCACTGTGGAGGACATGCTAAACATGCAAACTACGAAGTATAGAGGAAACGATGTCGATAATCTCACGCAAGTGACCTGCGACTTCCGTGGAAAGAAAAAGGCAACAGTTATTTCAATTACAGATGAAGACAAAGAGCTTCAGATTTTCTATGTGCAAACGAGACAGATATGCGTAGGATTTTTTGAGGGATACCCCGAGATTTTACTCCTAGACACCACATACCTACTAACATGGGTCTTTGTTTTGTGTTTATGCTTAAAGACGGAGCATGTTCTAGTCATGTCGTCGCATATGCCTTCTTTGCATTCGAACAACAACATGTCGTCACTAAGCCGCTTGAAACTGTTGTTCATGAAAATTCAGACGCACCGTGCACTAAGTTTCTCATTGTGGACAAATACCTTAGAGAAATAGCTGCAATACGAGAAACGTTTTATTCAAGACATGTCATGCAGCTTTGCAAATTTCTTGTCGTGAAGGCTTTCCAGGCAGCTGCCAAACAGTTTGCACATTTGGTGGAAGAAAGTGAAATGGTGAATGTGCAAACTGCAGAGACATTTGATGAGTTACATACTGACTATTTAAGACACGCTAACGGTCATGTACTTTGAGTGACATTGAGAAACACCATAAATATGTGGGGAAGACACCTCTCTGACAAGGTGTTCTCTGCAGGCGGCAACACCACCAAAAGAGTCGAATCTGAGAATGCCAACACCAGGCACATTTTATCATCGCCTGACAAATTGCACGGGGCTGGGATGGGCGTTGTGAAGCTGTCAAATGCACTAACGCAAGAAGCCATACATCGTGCATGTGTCATGAAAACATGCACATTTTGCTCGTATGAAGCGCCAAGCATGTTAAGCCATATGTGCCGAGGAGATAACTCCGATGTTTTCCTGCAATCTACAAAGAAGCAGACAAAGCTAAAAAAACGCCTCCAGAAATACAGCGACTAGAGCCGGTTGTTTATACTGCCTCAAGTTCTGGTAGCAGGTGTCATGTAGTTCCACAGAAAATTTGCGCGTGCACGTGCACTACTTCTTCCAGCATGAGGCTTATTTGTCGTCACGTTCTGGCTGTTTGTGAAAGAACTGGTACTGGTGACTTACCTGTCTAAATTTGTCATACCACGGTGGATCAAGTGCTATAACTTCAGAGTCATGGCTGCTGACAGCTATGCTGATAACAATGCTTACATCTGACAACAATGCTGACCTCTGCAGGTTATTTGGGGATGCAACTGCGCTGCCTCTCCCAGCAAACACATTGCAATACCGTTCCGCTGACGGCCCAGATAAAATGTGTCCTATTGTCGTTTCAATTTCCATCAAGAAAAAAAGAACTGTGGCTGTGCCATTTCAGCAAAGAACAAGACAATAAAGAGATTAAAGTAACTTGCTCTGTCCACAGCCTGCAATGGTTTCACTAGTATGAATTACATACGCTTATGTCCGTATTCCAATGGATTTCGTGTTTTTACTCCTTCTGTGGAGGACTTGTGCAGCAGTGAAGCAGACTTACACAAAGAAAGAGTGGTTTTGCAGGCCAAGCAGAGACAACGGCCACATTTTGTGTAAAGGCATAATAATGTTTATATTGATGAATGGCAATTAGTCTCGCCAGCTTTGCTGTGAAGCAGTGTGTTTTATTTGAGTGCTTGCTTATTGCACTAAATTTGTGCAGTGCACATGACCGACGGCGACCCGTCCGATTTAATTCAAATAATGCAGTCAAGTGCACATATCCTAGGCTTGCTGCGAGCCTGAAAAAGTTCGTCGAACGTTTCCCACAAGGTTGTTATTATGGAATGCAATAACAACAAACGCATCAAATTATTCCGCGTGGTAAACGTTACGCCATATCAAAGAACTTCCGCAAGGGAACGTCGAATGACGTTCGTTCTTGGTGTTCTTCATACCAAGGTCACTGCGCCAAAAGCAAATTGAGGTTAATTCGGTTAGAACGAAATGTTACTGAAACTCCCGGAATTCGTGGGTGAATTGTAGGTCTAAACCAGACTCGGAATGTCCGTCGAGTATAGGTTTTGATTGATAAACTGCTGTACGGCTGAAGTGAGAAGCCTTACACGGGATGTGCAGCATCGCCGTGAGGCACCTGTGCGCACACGGCCCAGAGCGCCACGAATGCAAACGGGCACGGACCCCCGGTCATCGATTGCATATCCAGCCTTACGATGCTCACTTTATTTTTGGTTGGTCAGCATCAGCGCTTGAAAGGCGCAGCCTAATAGACCTTGCTTCGCGGGGTCCAATTGCGCAAACAACTGAGCCGGCACGTTCCTTAGATGTAGGGAGCCGGGCCGCCATTCCTTATATATGGGGAATGTCGTCGTGCTCCAACCATTCCCGCCCTGGTGCGCATAGTATCATCTTTTAAATATGTAGTCCAAATCGTTTATAGCGAAGTCTATACCTTTGAGAGAAGTGTTGGTTATACATGTTTGTAACATGTGGAGTCGCCCTGAAATGCGTCCGTCACCTAAATACATTGAAGCGGGTTTGGGCAGTAACGATTCGGGGTCACTTTGATCAGGAAATCGTATTTTCAACATAACTTTGCGCGCAAGCTTAACTGGGCAGCTTGTGATATCGCCGGTGTCTGTCTGAAGCCGCGAAGCCAGAGAACGAGGAAGGCGCCTGGACGTGAAGAGAATCGCGCGCCGGTCAAAGCACAAAGGAGTGCGCCGAGTGCGCGGCAAAATTGCCCCACTTAGATGAATGTGTAGGTGACGTGGAGCGAAGTGGTAACGGATGAACGAGTCGAAGCGCCGCAGATGAGGAAGGTAGGCGGAAGCGCGCTGGATTGATCTCCTCTGGCAATTGCTACAGGTTTTCTTTGCGATGCATTCGTACAGGGTTCGTATCGTGGTAACATCGCCCTCGCGCGCCGTACGCTGTCTATCCGAGTGAACGCGTGCGACGGTGAGCCGACGATGGCGGCTCAATCTCGCGTGCGCAAGGGCAGGAAGAGCAGCGTATTCTTTTGCGTGCATGACCGTGGGGGAGGGGAGAGAGCAGGTACTTAGGCCGCGCGCGGTCGCGCGGGCTTTATCTTCAAAACGATCTGCTTTGGGGGCAGAGTCTTGGTGGCTGACGGCTCGTAGGTTTGTGTGCGCTGTGTTCTCCCACTAAGTTTGCGTTCAAGCGATAGACAGCACAAAGATCACTTGGCTTGCTGCTGCTGCTGCTGCACTCTCTGGGCCCAATGTGTCTGGACAAAGCTGAGCAAGCTTTACGGGGCCCTGAACCGCCCTTCGGGCTCGGTGAAATAGCATAGTCCTCGGGTGGAATACACTTCTCTGGAAATTTTAGCCAAGTTTAGCTGCCTACGCGGTGCGTGGAATCGGAAGGGGAGCCCAACGTCATCTTTCTCGCAAGCGCTCTCGTTTCAACAGAAGCCTCCTCCTCATTCTCTTAGGGACGCCCTATTTCGTAATAAAGCGTGTTTCCAGACGCGGCTGCTATTTGCAACTATTTGCAACGTAGTAGAGATACCGCCGGCGCCTCGGGGTGTCGCCTCGAGTCCAATGACTAAGCGCACTGCAGCTCGCTGAGGACAACCGCGTTTGGCTTGCGTTTAGCGCATTGTAGGCACCAAAATAGGAAGTAGTAGAGTCTACGTTATCATTCGAAATGGAATTTCAACTGCGCGCCAGGGTGAAATTTAGAAGACGGAGCGTTGTGGGCACCCCCCCCCCCCCCACCACCGTACCTTTGCAGTGAAAGGCATGGAAGAAGGAACGGGAGCAGAGTGGAGGCGGTGTTTGATTGCCGTGTTTGGTTCAGGGCCCCTCTAATTCGGTGCGTCTTCTGACGTAGTGGTGTGCACCAGCCAATTGGAGCGTCACGCGTTCCTCAGGCGAATGGTCGCATGAGACTCCGCATTCGTCGGTGTTGCCTCTAACGAGATGGCGTGATCTTCTCTGTGCAGTGCAGACAGCTCTCAGAAAGAAGCACAATAACACATAGAGAAGCCCCGCAAGCAGGCGGAATCACAACGCGGGCATTGTGAGCATGTCTACGGGCTGGCTGTCATCGCATGAACCACAGCTGACCGCAGATTACCCGTGAGGGCGGCCTGCGGGCCGTAGTGTGGAGACATTCCTCTGCCAAACAAGCATTTATTCATTTATTTTATTATTAGTACAGACTGCAGACCACATTGTGGTCCTTGCAGGACGGGCAGCCATTGAGCACAAGACATGTACAAGATACGTTCGTATACATTCATAAAATATATAGACTTTACAATGATATATTGCTCACAGAAACACTTCGTGAAAAGATCAAAACACAATACCTAAATCAATCCATGGTGCAAACAGAACGATGTAAAACAAAAAGGCAAGGGAATTGCACATCAAAGGCAAGGGCGTTTGAGAGTCGAGGACTTGCCTTGCTCACTCAACAGCAAGGAGAACACATTATATGCAAAAACAAAGAAAAGGACAATAAGAACTTACATAAAAAACAGTCACATGTTGTAAGGGGCGGGCAGCGAATTCCATTCAGTAATAGTCCGCCGAAAGAAGGAGAACTTATAGCTGTCTGTCTTAGCATAGTTAGGTGTCAGTGTATCCGGAGGATGGTGTCGTGTATACCTTGTGGAGGGTTGACTCACATATAATGAAGGGTCCAGAGCCAATTTGTGATTAATTAGATCATCTACAAAATCTAACCTGTTTCTGTCGTCTTTGTTCAAGCGAAGGAATGTCGTTAGCCAACATCAACTCTGACGGCGAATCCGAACTTTTGAACTCAGAATAAATAAAACGAACAGATTTTCTCTGCATTGTCTAAAGTTTGTTAACATTGACTTTAGTATAGGGATTCAATGAAACATAAGCATATTCAAGATTTGGCCGGATATTGGTTAGGTAAGTAAGTAGCTTAACGTTTGAGGGGGCATTTCTGAGTTTGTGCCACAGATAAGTTAGCTTCCGAAAGGCAGAAGAACATGTGTTGTCAATCTGAAGAAAATTTATTAGTTAACGTTACGCCAAGGTACCTGTGACTCTCAACTCGCTTTAATGGAGCAGATCCCATTTGATACGTGTATTCCAGGGGATTGTTTTTATGCGTTATATGAAGAGACACAGTTTTATCTACGTTTGCAGTGATGCCCCATTCTTCGCACTACAAAAATATCTTATTCAAGCTAGAGTTAAGCTCCTTCTATACGGACTTAATAGTATGAAATACAACGCAGTCATCCGCAAACAGCCTTATTTGTGTTCTTGGTTTGACGACGGTAACACGTCTAATTAATATTCATAAGAAAGGGAAATGGACCAAGGACACTGCCCTGGAGAACACCTGAAGGGACTGGTAGATATCCTGAGTTGTGATTATAAACTGAAACATACTGTTGGCGATTATCCAGATACTCTGTAATCCAGGTAATTATGATGTCAGGAAGGTTAATGTTCCTTAATTTTAAAATTAGCTGTTTGTGAATTGTCCTATCGAATGCTTTACTGAAGTCCAAAAACACTGCATAAATTTGACCGTTGGCATCCAAAGCTTTGGCAATTGAATCAATTATTGTTACTAATTGTGTGGTAGTGAAAGAACCTTTTCTGAAGCCATGTTCAGCACTTGTTAGTATGGAGTGTTCATCTAAGAATTCATTACTGCGAGTTGCGATTATGTGCTCGAAAAGTTTGCAGCAAGATGACGTTAATGATATGGGGCGGTAGTCTCGAGCAATAATCGATCGCCTTTCTTAAACAACATGCGAGCGGTCGCATGTTGCCTCGGCTCCTGCATTTTTTTTCTGCCTACCCGATCACTTCAAGAGCCTGATTTCCTGTCTGCACCTATGTGAGTTTTATCGGCACTTCTTGACAGTTATTTTAGCAATTCCGACGTCCCTTACGCGAGCCGTAGCCCTTTTCAGGGCTCTCGGCTGACCGTCTCGCCGCTGGGCCTAGCTCCGCCTAGCATGGGCGCAGGAACGGAGCGCGATGGCGCGCGCACCTGGCGCGAGATCCACGATAACCTCTCAAGACAGCGTCAGCATCCTTCGCCACCAGTATACCCCACAGTTTCTCAAAGGACTCAATCAAGAGCAGAACCGAAGCCCCCGCCGCTGCCGCGCAGTGATTATAAAATCATTCTAAGAGTTCGTGGGGGCCTCAACTGCGCTAAAAACCATGCATGCATCCTCATACAAGTCATCCTCAAGTCTGCGGGGCTCCCCATCGCCGACCGCACCAGTTCTGACCAAATTCGTGTCTACACCATCGACAATACCGCTCTAATCTGCACACCAGACATGGGACGTGCAGATCTCTACCACAACATCCAGAGTCTGTAATTCAATGGTAACCCTTACGAAGTCGCCGCCCATGTGGCCGATCCCATCGATATCTGCAGAGGATGCATTCACTTGCCCCCAGATTACTCACAAGATGACATCGCCTCAACGATCCGCAGATGCAATCCAACATTGATTATTGGGGGTTCACGACGCCTGGGCAATACTGAAACCATCATGGTCATATTCCAAGGCAAAATCATCCCTTTATACGTCAACTACGACGGCTGTTCACTTCGATGCCGCCCCTTCAGGCAGAAGGTAGAAGGCTGCACCCGATGCGGTGGGATTGGTCCTCGCCAGGAGGTCTGCACTAATGCCACCGACACACTCTGCCCCAAGTATGGAATGGAAGACGCACCCATGGGCCACGATTGTGACCCGATATGGGTTGTGTGCAACGGAAACCATGAAACCGCCTGCTCACTGTGCAAACAAAGGTTCAAACCGCGCCCTACACGTCCCTGGCATAAACAAGACACTTCACCCACCAACCGAACTCCCAGTCTCGACCGCACTCGCGACTCAAGCCGGCGAAGAAGTCGCAGCAAAAGCAAGGACCGCGGGCCTGGCTATGCAACCTAAGACGTCGCCTGGCCAGCTCTATCACCAAGCCCTACTCTCGCCAACTCCTCGTGCAACCCACCCCAGGTAAGCTGGGCTAAGGTAGCCTCTTCCAGCTGCTCCTCAAACCAGACTGCTAATAATGAATCCCTCCTTGAAGAACATACAATTCTAAAAGCCGAAATTCAAAGACCTAAACTAGAACTCCTATCTCGTCACCCTCTACTTTAACCTCTGAAGCGCCTCTCTCTGACACGACCCTTTCGACTCATCATCCATCAGCCCTACCTGAAACCTCTTCACACCGACCCGTGGACACTAGCCCCTCCACTGAACGGGAACCGCTTCACCCTCCCCCCAGCAAACGTAAAACTCCGAGCACTGCGCGATCAGAGGACACCCTGGACGAGACAATTTTAAATTATACCGACAGGCTAACTGCTTTGGAGACTAAATTCCATAATATACTCACTGCAATTGAAAAAAATCAATACAGATTACACAGCCAGGAATGAAAAGCTCAACAAACTTATTGAATTCGTACAAGCACACATCCAACAAACTACAAGTTGGATAGCTGGAGTCGCCGCGGATCATCCTGACATAGTTGCACCTGCTCGATCCGCCTCCCACCAGCTCCGCTTAACAATGGCCAATAATCCGACATGCTCCGAGTTTGAAGTGTGGCAGTGGAACTGTAAGGGGTTTCGAAAAAAGAAAGCACAACTCCAGCAGTTTCTACCCTCCTCTTCTAATCTGCCAGCTGTCATCGCGCTTCAGGAAACTCACGAACTAATCAGCTTCCCAGGTTATAATGTCTATCAGAACAATAAGCTCTCCCGGCCATGATACGGGAATTCTTATGCAAAAGCACCTCACTGCCAATCACTCCCAATTCGACAGCGTCGATATAGAGCACGATTTTCTAGGAATTATTCCTCGCAAAAATAATGCATCTGGCCTTTACATTCTCAATATCTATAGTCGTCCACAAGACAAACATCACCGCTTTGGCTCCCTTTTCGCTGAAGCTATTGCCGCTGCCACCCACCACCCCCTCCTAATTCTTAGAGATTTCAACGTACCCAACCATTTGTGGGGTCACTCCGTTTCTACTCCTAAGGGTAGAGCCCTAAGGATCCACATACAAGACCACAGACTCACATTACAAAACGACATCGGTGCACTAACCAGGCTAGGCAATAGCGTAGCTAAGGACACCTCCCCCAATCGAACGCTTACACACAGAATACCAACACGTCACATGACACAACTCACAAGTTAACCTCGGTAGCGACCATTACATCATTACCATCACACTACAATTCAAACACAAACCCTTTGCACCCAAACGCCTCAGCCTTACCAGTTGGGACAATTTTCGGGAGGCCCGCCAGATATCAGCTCCCACAAACATTCAAGACATTTCAGAATGGGTTCAGCAGCTACACTCAGACGCCCAGACGCACACTACCACTCGTGCCCCCCGAAACCGCTCTCACTACGGTTGATTCCAAGCTTCTACACATGTGGGAAGCCAAACCGTCTCTTCTCAAACGGCGGAAGAGACAACGGTTCAACCGAAAACTAAGACTCTGAATTGCCAAATTAGACCTCCAGATCCAGGAATACGCCACACAACTGGCCTGCCAGCAGTGGGGCCAGGTATGTGAAAGCATGTATGACAACCTCTATAACAAGCGCACACGGCGACTCTTGCTACACCTATTAGACCCTACCACATCGCGCGCACACCACAACCATAGCATAAACAAACTGCTACATGCACACAAAAGCAATCTCAAGGGATTCTTCGACGACCTCCGCCATAAACATCTGCCTCCCGCCAAAATATACTGGCGCCAAAATACACAGGCGAACCCAACGAGCTACTTAGCGCCACTATCACGGAAGCAGAGGTTCGCCATGCCATCGTCACCCTGCGCACAATGTCAGCACCAGGCCCCGACCTTGTTAACAATAAAATACTCCGCAATCTAGACGACAACTCTCTCACAGCCATCAAGGCGTACTTAAATCACTGCTTTGACACTGGCACCCTCCCTAGTTCATGGAAAGATGCCAGGGTAATTTTTATCCCAAAGCCAAACAAACCACTCAACACTTCTAATCTCAGGCCTATATCAGTAACCTCTTGTCTAGGTAAAACACTCGAACACGTCATCCTCAACCGACTGAGTAAATACATGGAGGACAACAATCTTTATCCGTCAGAAATGGTAGGTTTTCGAAAATCTCTCTCATGCCAAGATATCATGCTTCGAATGAAGCAAGCCATCATTACACCCAATAGCAGTCTAGATACGCAAGCAATTGTCAGTCTGGACCTCCACGGAGCCTTCAATAACGTTTCACATTCCGCCTTCCTCGGAGAGCTTAATCTCATTGGTGTTGGCGGGAAGACATATGACTACATATGTACCTCCTTATCCAACCGTACCGCAACGATACACATAGGCACAGAGCGATCCCTTTCATACGCATTAGGTAGCTACGGCACGCCCCAAGACTCAGTGCTGTCCCCTTTTCTTTTTAATCTTTCTATGATGCCGATGGCGCAAGCATTGCGGTCTATTCCCGATCTCAAGTTTTCACTCTACGCCGATGACATCACTCTTTGGACGACTGGCGGCTCCGATGGAGAGATTCAAGGCACTCTACAGGCCGCAGCAGACGCCGTCGTGGCTCATGCCGGGGCTATGAATCTCACATGCTCCCCTCAAAAATCCCAGCTACTTCTTCAGCCATCCCACCGTGTGGCCGGAAAACACATGTCTAGTATACAGGTCATCCTAAACCACATCCCCGTTACTAGAGTGGACGGGCTCCGGGTGCTCCGTTTACACATTCAAAGCAACCGGCTCAACACATATACCGTACATACACTCTACACCACAGTCGATCACACCCTGCGCCTTCTAGGGCCAGTCTCCAATAAACATGGCGGAGTAAAGGAGGCCGAACTTCACCGCTTGATTCAGGCCTTCGTTATCAGTACGATTACATTCGCAACACCATATCTACATTTCCTTAAATCAGAATCAGATAAGATCGACACTCTTTTACACAAAATATATAAATTCGCTCTGGGGTACCCATAAGTACCTCCACTGAAAGGCGAATGCTTACTGGAACTTTCAACACACTTACTGAACTCACAGAAGCCCACCTCACATCCCAATATAGCAGACTTTCTAACACCGCAACAGGTCGACACATTCTACAAACTCTTTCTATCACTCCGGCACCCATCATCAAGACTAAATACACATTCCACATCACACACACAAGAACCTCTGCATCCCCCCACTTCCTAAAAGCATGCACCTTGTGCATCACAAACAGCGCAGGAGGCAGCGAGCAAATGCTCTCCAAAACAATTCTCAACCTCTAAAGACGTGCTCTATGTTGATGCCGCCGAATATGGGAACAGAAATCATTACGCAATATCAGTCATTAACTCTCACGGCCAGGTCGCTGCGGCCGCCTCCATTCCTGGCTCTTCCTCGGAGGAGGCGGAGGAAGCGGCCATAGCCCTGGCCCTCAAAATCCCAAATTCATCAGTTATCGTTAGCGACTCCAAAGCAGCCATACATAACTTCGGAGCGGGTAGGGTCTCTAAGCCAGCCCTTTTTGTCATCTTGGCCCATCCTTTCCATCAAACTGTGGCATTAATTAGGACTCCCGCGCATGCGGGCCTTGCCGGAAACGAGGCGGCTCATGCCAGTGCCCGAGTATTTACAGTCCGGGCTCAGGCATCAAATGTGTCGGACCTCGCCACGGAGAAGGCGCCCTTTACAGCGCGGGATCGACTTATTACTTACCACATCTTCACACACTACCGATTAGACCGCTTAACCTTTCCGCCACTCATGGGCAATTCCCCGCGTAGGTGTGAAGTTCTGTGGCGACAGCTGCAGACTCGCCCCTTTCCGTCCCCTTACCTCCTCCACCGCATTCATCCCGCCATTTACGTTTCTCCCTCTTGTAAATTCTGTGTCTCTCCCAAAGCAAACTTAAACCACATCATGTGAGGATCCTCAAAGCACCCCCTTCCCGCTTTCCTCAAGCAATTAATATCTAGTGACGAGCAGTGGGAGGCTGCCTCGCGCAGCTCCAGGCCTGATCTTCAGGAGGCCATCCTCGAGTGGGATGCGAGGATAAAGGAGGCCTATATCAAGTAGTTCCTCCCCCCACCCTCTATTCCATTGCCCCCTTCCCTTTAAAGAGGGATAAATAAAGTTTTTATCATCATCATCATCATCATCATCATCATCATCATCATCATCATCCCTTTTTCAGGCACTTTCGGGCGTAACAAAGATGCTCTGAATAATACAACTAAGAACTTGACAACAGTTTCGGCGTATCGCCTAAGAAACACATTCGGGAGGTTGTCAGGGCCAGCAGTTGTTTTGGTTTTTAAATTGAGTAACGTAGACGCAATGCCATGGTAAGATATAAAGTTCGCCTGATGCTCTTCAAACACTGCAGAACTAAAGAATGGGTCTGATCGTGCACGGGAGAATACGCTATGAAAATAAGTGTTAACCTGTTGTGCGATGGCATTCAAGTCGTTAAAAATGGTTCCATGAACTGCAATTTGCGTAGCATGTCGGTAGTAAAGATATAAGTGCTAATAGTATTGCCTATTTTCGTTAGGTTTGGTTTTAGTAAGCGACCTCCTAAACTGACATCACATCAAAACAAAAAACTGCGGAGGGAAGGCCGAGATAATACCATAACTTTACTCCGCTAATACGAAACCAATTTTCATCAACAAACGCAACTTATATTTCCAAAGAAAAAGATAACTTGAGCGGGGTAAATAAATCTGGTGTTCCCTTTTCCTGTGCCATTGATACATATCTTGCACTTTGCCTCCAGCTAACGAGAATAAAAAATTAACTACGTGTGTCTGTTTCGTCACGTGGAGAGCCTCTTGCGCCCAAACATTATCGGCATCATTCCTGACAAATGCCGCCATGCGGCATAGCGCGGGATGAAAGGTCGTACAGTAGACGCACGTACTTTCCTTTCCTCTGAGAATGGATCTCACCCACAGGGGGATTGGTCAATAAATGGTTGATTTAAGCAAAATATTTTCCAACTCTGAAAAGAATAACTATATATTGAGAAGTTTTGAATGCTTATAGAAATGAAGTCAAATAAATTTTAAGAATTTAACAAGGAAATCGTCCTGATTAAATTATGTGTCCCATAAAAGCAGCATCAACAACATTCCCGTTACAATGTCCCAGAGAGAAGGCTCCCGAAGGTAGAATATAAAAAATCGGTAAATTACGTCCATCTCTATGAAATGTTCCCAGTGAAGTGTGTTTTCCTAATGCCCAATAACGGCGGCATGGCAGGAAGAAGTGTTCTATTGTTCCGTCTTCAGCGCAGGGTGAACACAATCAGGAGGGCACCAGACCAAATCGATGCAGATAATTGTTTAATGCACGTACTCGACATCGGAATTTTGTCAACAGGACTTTTCTATTACGGCAGAAGTTTCTCTTCCAGGAAATCGGAGGTGCTGCAAAAATCTTGCATGATGGCCCGTCTCCGGAAATTAGCAGCAGTTATGAAAGCAGATACAGGAACGATACAGGTCTCGCCAAGCTGTCTGGTAATTCACCGATAACTAAACTTTTATGATCAGGCATCCACACCAATCTAATTAAACACACATGTGAACCAAGTTTGTCCTCTTTCTGAGCTGCCTGTTATGCTTCCGCAAATTGAAGACGCCGGACTCATTTGCTTCTCCAGTGTTTTTTGCATTTAAACTCCGAGACATTCTCTGCTGGATCAATTACTATTGCAGCAATGTAAAATTGGCCGAATTTAGGAAACTCAATTGCGAAAAAGAGCGACCTGACTAATTTAGACTGTGCGCATGTCCGTTATCGTTGAAACCGGTTCTCAATAAGGACGAGATCGTAGATGCTTGTTTTGACATGTTGATTACGAAAAAAATAGAAAATCTTACATCTAGTACGCAACTCAAGCTCCAGTCCATGGCCGTCCAGAGGGCACGTGAAAGAGCGGAGAGGCTTGGCCTCCCGATTCCGACATGGGAGCAGCCAGCGGCGAGCCGGGGGCCCCAACGGGTCTCCGCCGGCTAGTCCCTCAGGACCTGAATAAAAGTTCATTGTCTGTCTGTCTGTCTCGTTCAACTTTTTTCGTGTTCGTCTTTATTTATAGCGCAGCGTCATCGCTACCTCAGTCGTCGTCCTTCAATATGCGCTGGCTGGGTCTAATCTATTTAATGTTACTGCAACATAATTGGGCTGTTAAAAATGTTTCATAATTAAATTCTTTTCGCGTGCTAAACTGTGCAATAACCCGCCTTGGTTGCTCAGTGGCTATGGTGTTGGGCTGCTGAGAACGAGGCAGCGGGATCAAATCCCGGCCACGGCGGCCGCATTTCGATGGGGGCGAAATGCGAAAACACCCATGTACTTAGATTTAGGTGCAAATTAATGATCCCCAGGCGGTCGAAAATTTCCGGAGTCCTCCAATGCGGCGTGCCTCATAATCAGATAGTCGTTTTGGCACGTAAAACTCTATAATTTAGTTTTTTAATTAAACTTTGGAATAGCGGTCCTTCTTGCAAATAATTTTCACTTATACAGATAATTTAGTTGAACAACGAATCCGCGGTTCCCGTGGGACAATCAATGGTTTTCCACATGAAAATTAGGAATCGCTCCGGCAAAATTCAGCTGCTGTATTCCACCATTAAATTTTTATTTACACTGGTGTGGTCTCGGGCCGTCCCCTCTACGCCATACGTGAAAAGAACCTTAAACAATTGGTCATTTTTTATTAACCGGCCGTCGATTTAAAAGCCATAGAAAGGGTATTTAAACATTCCATTACGAAAATTAGGCATTACTGCAAACACTGAAAGTGTTGTCTCTTTTGGGGCGTCCACATTGGGTTTTACCCACAGAAACGTAGGCATCTACATATGAGTAAACCTTAGTGACCCAATGAAAATACCTGGTTAGACTACTCAATTATAACTGGTATTTCACACAATAGCGATTTCATATAGAAGAAAATTTATTCACTTAAAATTTGCTACCTTTTCACATAACACACATTTTGCTCTCAGAAAAAAATTAGCGCCGGCTTTTCGGCCAATCTCCCGTAGTGGGGGCGCGCCATAACCTAGGGGGAAAGCAAACCCGCCCAGCTCAAGCCAACCAGCAGCATTTGAAGATCGCAATGATGGACTCGGATAAATGAACGGAGGCCGCAAGGATAAAAGCGGCCACAGTGCTCGAGCTAGACACCTGAGGTCATCAAGGAAGAGATGTTGGAAAATAGCATTTCACGCTGCAGGTCGCCGAGATGTCAGGGCGCAATATCTAATCGGAACTCGCAACTTCAGCTTGGTTCTCGGCACCAAGACGCAACGGCTAGCCCCGGGACGAGGCCGACGCGTAGGACCGTTCCGTGCGCCATCACAGGAAACACCGGATGATCCCGAGACCGTGGAGGAGCTTGAGGTGAACGAGGGAGTGGGCATTTGAAGTGAACATTCCCCGCCAATTCCAATAAAATCTAATTCTCGGATGCTGCGTGTCTTCCTTCGCATATTTTCTGGGCGTCTCGTCATGGCCGGTGAGTTTTAGCGCACTAGTGCTTGGGCTTCCAATCCGGCGAAAAGCCGTTCTGTTTCTGTATATGTTCGCGTCCTATGCGATCGTGGAGAGCCAACAGCAGCGCGTTGCGGTGGAGAGGCAAGAAGCGGGTACGTCACGCGTTGAAGGACAGTAACCACCTGCATTCAATGAAGCGCTCCCGCTACGCACGCTGCAGCCAATAAGAGCGGGCGCCCCATGAGCTCCGCAGTCAATAGGAAGCCGCTGCTCGGTCGCCCTTGCAGCCGGTGGGGCCAATCACCGCGTCCGGTTGTCCTCTTCTCACTGATAGTTTAGCAGCGCGTCAGAACAAGTCATGTCGGAGTTCTGCGGGGATGAGCCATGGATGACGCGGCGGGTGCATTTGGATTGGTCAACGCGGAGCGCCGGGCTTTACGAAGCACAACTACGGCTGAAACCACAACGTGAACGTCCATCGACTGAGCTTCACATTGTAGCTAAACGAGAGAAATTGAAAGCCGACAGGTTGAGAAAATGTCGTGGACGTGCAACTGAAATGCAGAAAAGGAAAGTCTCAAATCTCCTAAATCTCGTTGCACGAAACGCGGCCAGCAAATGCCAAGGAACTTGTCCCGCTGTCGTTGCTCTGATAAGTGTGCATTGCCCTGGTGTTAGCTAAGCTTTCTTATCTTTCACTTATGGTTATGCCTTTCCTTTGTCAGCTCAAGTCGTGTTAATGGCCATAACAACCGCCTTTTTAGGTCGGGCATCTCTCATTGAAAAATCCATCGGGGAAACGTGCAAGCGCTAGAAAGGGGACGCACAGCTCGGCAGTCAATTTGTCGATCCGAGCAGAGGTGGTCACATTTGACAATGCTCACTCAGCCTTGGAGGTATATTTCACCAAAATAAAAACAGGGTTCATGAGGATTCGTAAGGCCTACAATTGTAGATTTCTCGCAGAAATTTCACACTTGCTCGTATAGGATGCCGCGCGTTCGACACAGAGCGTGCAGAAATGGCATGGAAGAACTCTGGCCGCAAGACAGACGCTGGCAATTCCCGCCCACCTCTTTTCACCATGGCGGACTAGCTCCGAATCGGGAGCGAGCATGGTTAAAAGATGACACCGTAGTAGCCCCACTAGACGTATCATGAGTTGAAAATGTAAGCTTTCTAATGCGTGAATAAACTTCATGCGCTTTACCTTCGTATTGTTGTGTACAGGAAAGAAACCATTACTCGACTATGCTTTTGTCGCGTGCGCAGATGGCGCCGTTGTCCTGCCACGCATAGCGCAGTAGGAGCTAGAATTTTCTTTGCGCGAGGCATTGAGAGAGGCGTAGCTCGGCAGTACCTTTATTTACCAGGGCATGAATAGTCGAATTTTTGAGACCGCACTATGCCTTAGTAGATGAAATTGATCAAACTCATACTTGTGCCCGTCAGGAGTTATAAAGCCTACAAGTGCGAAATTTGTTGCGTAATTGTTACGCTTGATCATTTATTGCTCCCATGCTTTCGATACGTATGGTCTAGGAATGGCGTGAAGAGGCTCAGGCTACAAGACATATGCGTATACAACTCATCTGACCATGGTGGAACGTATTCATCTCCATAGGGAGCACTTAGCGTAGGAGACCCAACCATCTACGTTTGCGGCTGGTTCAATCCCCGTCGGGGGCCACCCGAAGGGGGGTAATATTTTTACTTTGATGCCCGAACATTTTCTAGAAAAGCAACAGGCCTACTACGAATGAGGAGAGAGAACGACTGCAAAATTAGATAATGACCTCGAACTAGCTGTAACACAGGAAGCTTTCTAATGCTTGAATAAATGCAACATGTGCATTTGTTAACGTCATTTCTCTGCTCTACCGCCCATAAAACCTCTGCAGCCCGCACAAGACATTTTCCTTATTCCACTGTGGCTTTCTCCGTGATATAACCTACCCAATTTTTTATGGTGCTTCGTAGGAGGCACAACCGTTTATTCGGTTTAGAGAAAATTCCCAGTTCTTCTAACGTGAAACATGTCTTCTTCTAATCTGATACATGTCTGCTGAAGCACTGGAGACAGCTTTTGTAAGTATGAATGTGCCCTAAATGCGGGCGGTTGCAGATGCAGGACGGTTGATTGAATGATGACCTGTGCTTTGGGTACGAGATGTGCCATACAGACGTGGTCCCAGCATGAACACCTGATGAAGTTTTTCGCTCGCCTCTTGAAGACACCACCTGCGATTAAAATTTTGTGGGCTCAGCTGCAGTGATACGCCATGTCAAACATTATGGAAAGTAACAGAAAGGCTGGAGCACCTATTGACAAGCACCAAAAGGACTCGATATATTCTGCCTGGGACGCGGGTACAATTTTGCCGCTGTGCGTGTGACACGAGTCGCTTCAGCCGGTGTGCGAGGAGCGAAAGGGCCACATCGTGGCCCTGATTTTGCACGCATCGACGTTCTGACGCATGTGCTGAGAGGAGCGGTGCCGACCTGGGTCACCTAGTCTCGGCCGCTGTCGGGCTCTGGATCGACGGAGGCAGAGGCGGCGACGGCTGCGGTGCCCCTCCGAGTGGCAGAGAACGGGGAGGGAGGGGCAGCGGACGGTCTTTTTTGTTCTTTCAAAACGTTGCTCGCACCCACGGAGGAATTGGTCACGCTGGATTGACATAAAAGTACACACACGAGAATACCGCAAGAGGTATAGGCAAACATTCAAAACGAATCAATTAGGCAACTGAATGATTACACGAACTTTGAGAGGGCCTATACATGATCTTTGAAAAAAAAACATTAAGTGCTCCACAGCCGGTACCCTAGCAGCGTAATCTTCCGAACCATTCCATCAACTTCTGTTGAACAGTAACCATAGACCCATGGCTCGTGCCGAATTGAGTGACAAGGAGAAAATCTTTGCTACTGTAAGGGGTGCACCCAGAGTACCAGACGGAAATGTGAGAAACACTATGGGGAGGTAGGAGAAGTGGCGACAAAAAAGAAACTGCCAATAGTTTATGCTTCATTAACAGTAAGAGCAGAGGATAGTTATTATTAAAACAAATCTTCGAAGGAAAAAATTTAAGCGCGGAATTCTACAACGGAAACATGGCAATGTCATCTCGCAATGTCGTGAAAGGCATTTGCTCTTGTTCCACGGCAATGTTAGATGTCGAAAATCATCATAGGAAAGTAGGGATGATTGGTTACAATTTATAAATATAATGCTTCTAAATGTAGCTCCTGTTATAAAAGAGAAATCAGGAAGAACTTTCAAGATTTACTAACACAGTGACGACGCTGCCAGCGTGTCAGTAGATACATCTAAGAAGATTCTACTATGTCAGGGGACCCAGAGAAAGCGGACTTCAGACAAATTGCTGTCGCTCGAATCGAAAATATACTCCCCAAGTGTGACCGATCATGAGAATTTAAATCTGTACCGAGTAAGCGCACAGGTTACAAAAAACAAAAATAAATGCAGGGAGACGGTGTCTCCAATTCACTCTATAAAGGCGGTTGGACAGCGAAGTTCTGAACGACAACTAGTACAAGTGCCCATTGCGACCTAGGTTCAAATTATTCACGTGCCGGAAATCGGAAGTACTTAACATAATTATCAGCCTAATATATTTTGATGGCCTGCGACTTGGCTTGCGCCGTTATTTCGCACACCTACAAAGAGCGAATAAGAGAAAAGAAAAATTCGCCGCACCTCCTATGCACGCTGCCCTTCAGTAGTTTTCAATATACGCTACCTTCGCATAACACTGTCGCAACGGAAATAAGCTGCAACGGGGCTCCTTCTTTTACGTAAAAAAGTGCAGCTACGTCACTCCTTGTAGCTTCGTATGATACTGCCAAGCCGCCGTCGCCGTGGCAGCTTGGGCAACAGTACTGCTTACCGGGACATGTATGGCGCGATACGGGGGCTCTGTGTGCTTCGCATTGCTGTAGGCGCAGGAGTGCTTTATCGTTAATTATCGGATGCTTGTTTCGAGCTTGTTCTTTATTGAAGCGCATGCTGTTCTGTATGCTGTATACATGATGCCAAGGAACCTACGCACTGTACACTTCCTTTTTTTGAGTGCTTGTAGCCTCTGCCTTACCGGGGTATATGCATTTGGGACAATGAGCCATAGATAATTGTTTTCTGTCGACAATACGCCACGATGAAATACCGGTATCCTCACCACAGACAGCCTCGCTGTAGTAAAATTTTTTATTTCTGTTACCCCAAATTTCTGATAGCCAGGAATCCTGCCCAAAATATACGGGCGTAATCAGCGAGACGGAGAGAAAAAGGCCTGTTAAGTTGATTTTATAAGATTCCAAGGCCGGCATTATCTGAACTTTGTTTTGTGTAGGTAGAAATAACAAAGTGCGACGGAAATTGACAAAGATGATCCTGAAGGACACCTTCAAGTGCGTGCGCTGGAAGGTTTTCGTGTTTTCAAAAAAATTTCATAAGATTAATTTTGCACTGAATGAATTAGCTTTTAGGGAAATGCGTATAAGAAATGCTGCGTATATGAACTTGAATATGGCGATGAATTGCCGCCTTGATGACCTCGAGTACAGATCGAAACTTGATAATCTGCTAAACCACATTGATAAAGCTCACGGTTGGCCACAACACAACGCTGCCTCATGCAAAGACTCAGCGCATGCCTTTCCTGTGGTATTAAAATCGTAGCTCCTATTCTGCACATCATGAAAAAGGAACACAGAGGAATTAAAGAACGAGGCCGCTGTAAAATTTATAAATCCCTGCTGCTCTGAAGTCAGCAAGGATATTTCATTTTGCGTGCCCCGAGCAGCTAGTGCACGCTATTGTTCAGCTTGGCCAACTTCTTTCTTTGGTGCTTGTGATGGCGCTTCATTTCCCTTCGGACCGCAGCTTCCTGCTCTCCGTCGTCATCGTTTCTCGCATCACGTCCCTTCCACTTGTCGTCCTCAGTTCCAGACACCAACGGTCCTATGATCTGGCGAAATTCCACTGGGGACGCCCGGTTGAGGTCGTCCAATCCGTTGAACAACGAAGGATTTGGAGCACAAGGCGAGACGTCCTCGTGAAGAGCAGTGCCGGTAGCGGGCTGTGGGGATATACAGCTGCTTTGCACCCCCTACAAAAGGAGCTCTGGACGTGCCCACCATACTATGAATGTGCGCTCGTTCTTGCTGAAGTTCTTCTCTTGGCAAACTAGGCGAACGCGATACACCAGGAACGTCTAATGGCGCCTTGGCTTTGTCGATGTGCGCAAACGCATTTTCAGCTTGGTGTTTAGTAGCGCAGGCCTTAGTGGAGCGGGAGGCAGGTCGGACTTCCGCTTTCGACGTCGAAGCGATAGCTGTGGTCGCGCGATTGCAGCGTCGAGACGACGTAGGCGATATCTTATACGATTGCGTGAACCAGTGCAGGTATTTGTACGTACTGGAATCGGCGGCTGTTACGTGCAGAAGCTTCTTGCTTTTCGGAGGTCTGGTCGATGACCAAGGGCGCAAATATTTTCTCGCAGAATAGAGCGCCGCTTTACGCGGTGCCGCATTCGGTCGTCTTGCGCGCCTTCGATCGAACATATCGAGTTCAAACAGCTCAAGTTTGCCGGGCGAAGACAGAGCATAGCTGTCTTCTTGACATGGTTCCCACGCTGCGAGTTTCTCCTCCAGGGACTCAGGCCCTGGCTGGTCGTCGCCAAACTTCAGTGCCGACGAACACCAATCAGTGTTTTCAGCGCGTTCCAACTGCGGGATTGTAGTCTCGGCCAGGGCACTGAGGTCTTGGTGGCATGTACTGCTCAGATGTTGTAGGCCTGATCCTGACGTGCGTCCTGTATTGGGCCCGTGGTCGATCCCATGGGTGCTCTCAATATAACACGATCGTGTGGATTCCAGGAAACTGTTGCTTTCACGGTAGTTATCCTTCCGTCTTCGTTCTTCAATTTCTTGCGACGACCGTGGGCTCGGCGTTCCTAACTTGATCCACTTCAAGCGGCAGAATCCGATGGCCTCCGCTTCGCTCTGAGATGATTCCTCGACTGCACTCTTGAGGCTGCGACTTCCTATATTGCACGCAACTGTGGGGTTCGGTACATCGCAATGGCCTCTCGTAATGCGCGTGCTGTCGGCATTGAGACCAAGCGGCGCGCTGTGCCGCGCAGAAATGTGCGATGCGGCGAAGTCCCATTTTGTGCTCGTCGATCGTGGCGCCGGCGGTATCGCGAGACAGTCCCAGGCCGGTGGTTCATTGTCGCCTTTTACGAAATGGTCTAAAGTCGACAGTCTTGTATTGCCGGCTGCGCCACGAGCCGCACGTGCTGCTGATGGTTGCGAATCTGCACTGTTAAGCTCAGTAGACGAGTGCGTTCTCACGTGATTGGCATCTTCCGTTCTTTCGAATCTACCTCCGCTGTGGCTTGAACTGCAGCAGGCTGAGTCTTGCTGGTCCAGGAATGGAGGCTGCCCCGGGTCTATTTCTCTGTATGATGACCCGCTAATGTGGTACAGACCGGCATGGCTAAGTAGCCCGACGAGAAACCAAATGGAGAACGGCGAACAAGCTTTGGCCGCTGTAGTGCTGCCGAGGACACGCGATGCAGCTCTCGGCGTCTGACGGCTTCCCACAAAGTGTCGGTACGACAGTACCGCTCGCATTTGGGCGTCTAAGCGTTGCTCAGACGTTGAAGCAGCACTTGTCATAACGTTCCCACGTGTCGCGGCACGTCCAGGTGCGTGGTTCGTCGCTGGTTTGCCCAGATATTGCACGCCTGGGAAGAGACGAGAGTTTTCACCAGCCGATTGCTTCGACAGCGCCGAACCCTTCGCCGTCTCTGTTTCTTCTTCTTCTGCTTCTTCCTTTCACGTATGTGGCTCCTACCCACTATGGGGGATTGGCCAAGAAATGGATATATTATTCCAATTTAAAATGAATAATTTTCCGAATATGTACGGACTTAGCTCTCTATAATGAATACTTTTTTGGTAATATAAAATATTTAAAACGACATCGAATGAATAACAGGTAGTTTAAAAGTAGACGAAGAGAATAACAGAATTTCGGAGTGGAAAAAATGTCTGGACTGCGGAGCGGGCGTCTCTGTGGCTTAATACCAAAGCGGAGGCTGTAAACGAAAGAACAAGAGGTTCAGTTCAATTCAGTCCAAATCTTGGGAAGGGTTTTTTAACCATCCTTTTCTTGCCGCAGAAAAGCGGTCACAACATGGAAGGAAGTGATGAATTGTCTATTCATCATTACAAAACAAACAGACAGGAGAGGGAACCAAACCCGACCTATGTAAATAGAAATTCTGCTAGGGAATGCGGCAACGTAATTTTGTGACAGAGACTTCAAGACTCTTTCTGTTACAAGATTCACTACACCAGGGGATGTCCAGGTGCTTATCGGCGATACGCAGCGCCTATAGGAGTGCCACTGAAAGCCGCGTAGTGGCGGCCGTTGGAACCACAGGCGGGCCTCGCGCCGGAGACACCTGCTTTCACTGCAGGCACGACTGAAGTGTGTGCGTGCGTGCGATTTGCCACTTGTGCGCGTCCCACATAGCTAATTCTGCGGTGTCAGTGCGCGCAAGGAAATCCCGCTGTACAATAGTGGACATGTGTCCGACTTCACGTCTGCCTAGGACGACATTGTCTCCTTACGCGCCAAGTGTTTTCCGCAGATGAGCATCAACAAGCTTGCCTACGAAGTGAAGGTCATCGCCAATATGCCGCTTTCATTACAACGCTTCGGACGCTAATGGCTTCACTTGTTGGCCCGTGAACCAATGTTCTTTATGCCCGCACTTGTTTCGTTTGCATGCTGTGCATTTTTATAGTAAGTTGATGGAGCGCCGTCGCGCCTGCGAATGCAAGGTTTGCATAGGCGCGGCCACGTGAGATGACAGCGACGGTAAAGCTTGGAAACCAGCGCGATGAGCATGTGCAAAATAGCACATATACGACTCCGGCAATAATAAAGGGTTGATTGCTTATATGCTTTCACCTTACCATTGCATGCACAGCATGGATTTCACGTGTTCCATTGTTAAACAAGCAGAGTGTTTCGATGAGTTCAGGGCAGCACACAAGTGAGATGTCAGAAGACGCCATAGCTGAAAATTTGCTTGCATTTTAGTTCAAGAGGATATTGCTTTTATATTTTATGATATTTTTTTATTCTCTCCACCAATTTTACTAGTATCCTCCCCGCACCGAAATACAGAACCACATGTTGTATCTCCTGTTATAGTGCCCCGAGGCTCATTAGACAATGCAGAGCTTTTTAATTAGTCAGAAGAGTACGTTGACACACGATTAACACTGTGAAAGCAAATACAAAGCCTGACATTAAATAATTCTTGTAAACCACGTGTGACATTGAAATCATTTGCAAAGCAGGAACAACTACAGTGAAGCAACCTGAATATATATTGACCCATTTCATGCAATTTCAGGAAGACATTTCAACAACTACAGTGAAGCTACGTGAATATATATTTACGCATTTCATGCAAAACAAAATAGAACAAGCACTCGCTAGCACCACTAGCAAGTAAAAAAAGAAAAAAAAGAAACATAATGTATCAGAATTGAGCACAATGCATGACACAGTTGAGGTAAAGTGAATCTGCATTAGTAGCAGACATCGGGGCTTCGAAGTTCAGGTACTTCCCACTACCGCGTATGCGATATTCGGACGCATTGAAAACGAGGTTGAATGCCCTGTCAAAAGCCTTTAATGCTCACAGACGCCAGATTGTACAGTCAACATGCATATAGCTGACGCGAGCGTACACTGAACGTTCTACGCCACAAGTCGCATTTCAGTGCCATCGATAGGTAGAGCAGCAGCCGATTGCGGGCAATGGATGCGAGATTGCATGAAGCTTTTTTGAAGGCGCCGTCACCTGATTTTTAATACGCAGGCCTTTGTTCAAAGCGTCTGAACACAATGAGCGCTTCACAGCTTCGGCATGTTCGCTATTCTTCATGTTCTATGCCAATGCCCGCAGTACGGTATGCAGAAACAATCGTTTTCCGTCGTGCTGAACCAGTTAGACCAACAACCGCCGTTGGAAGAAAGAATTTTATATCTACACGACTTAACATCGCTTCAGAGGGCCGTGCAAGCGCTACTGCGCTTCTTTAGATGGACTGGCCTGTGTGAACGCGTGTGATTGGAGGGCCTTCTAACGCGACAGCGTTAAGGAGCTCGTGTAGCAGAAAAACCGGTGCCGGCGGTGTCGGCGTTGGCCGTGAGCAATCAATCCTGGGAGGCACTTCATGAATAAAACGCGACAGCGTTCCCGTCGACCCGCCAAGGGGTGTAAGACAATGGGCTAGGGCGCAGCGACTACGCGCCCTGCATCGGACGCGGTGAGCGTCGAGCAACGCAGCGTTCGGCGCGAAAACGAAATGTGCGCCTGAACAAGCGACGCACGCCTGAGCCTCAGAAACAGCTCGTTTCTAAGGCAACACCGCGTTCACTAGAGGCGCTTTTGTACCGCTTTGAAGCATCGAACTCGTGGCTCAGTAGTCCTACAAAAACAACCGAATACCCGCGTCATTCCGAACAGCTCAGATGGTCCTGATACCAAAATCTGACGATCCTGTAAAGCGCTTGTCTGTTGCATCGTACCGCCCCATTAGCCTTGCGAACACTGACTATAAAATTTTTATGAAAATACTGGCGAAAAGGTTACAGAGCGTAATACAACTTTTAGTTGGCACCCACCAAACGTGTGGGATTTAAGGTCGCACAATAACTACCAATGTACACGTCGCCAGGAGCATTCTAGAATGCGTCGATGCTTTCGAGGGTAAAGTTGCAATGTTGCAGCTAGACCTGGAGAAGGCATTTGACCGTGTGGCTCATGATATTCTCTTCGAGATTTTAGAATACACGAACATAGGATCAGTGATTTTAGATGGCTTAAAAATGGTGTACACAGACTGCAGCACACGGCTGATTATTAACAAGAGTCTCACGAGAAGTGTCAATGTCTGCTCATCTCTGAAACAGGGGTGCCCAATTTCGTCATTGCTTTTCGCAATATACCTGGAGCCTTTTTGCTTAGCCATTAAAGAGAACGAGAAAATAAGAGGTTTCAAATTACAGCAAAGTGAGGTGAAAGTGCTTTGCTACGCAGACGATCTAGCAGTGTTTCGCGATGACTATGACAGTGTCAGCGAAGTGGTAACTCTGGAGAAAACTTATTGTGGAAAAACAGGTAGTGCCATAAACTGGGATAAGTGCATCGGGTTTTGGCATGGCGCGTGGCAAAGCAAACCACGCAGTTTCGCAAACATACAGGGGGTGACCATGCCTGTGAAATATCTTGGCGGGCCGCTTGAACATTTCAAAGACAGTAAGCAGTTCTGGGAACAGGAAACACAGACGGCGAAGGAAAAAGTGCTGGCATGGCAAGGGCGCAATCTCTCAATGTTCGCGCGCTCCACTGTGTGCAACATTTTTCTGGTTGCAAAAATATGGTACATACTACAAGCGCTATTCATGTCGCGAGTGAATGTACAGAAACTGCATCGAGTGTTCGCTGTGTTCATTTGGAACTCAACTTGGGAACGCTGCAGCCGCTCTAATCTGTTCAGATCAGTTCGCAGCGGTGGTCTTGGACTGTAACACCTATTTGTGCGCCAGATTGTATCGCGGTTTATGTTCTTGCGGAACCACAGTGATCCATTTTTGCGCACCATGACACAAGTGCGATTAGGTAATCTGTTACCTGACTTCATTGTTTCGTGTTCGAATGTTGAATCCCCTCCAGTGAAAGGTTTCCTTCAGGAAGTAGTGTTATCTTTCCGTATGCTTAGAGTTCGATTCTCGCTAGAATATTTAAGTTCCGTCAAAAGAAAGAAATTGTACCATGATATGATAGACTCATTAATGCCAGTTCCAATGTATAGGTTAGCATACTATGGAGGTTCAGGCGATGATGCCCTCAAAAGGGTCAAAAGAATGCCTGTGAAACCATCGGTAAAATCGTTCTTCTTCAAACTGCACACAAATACCTTGCCTGTAATGACTTGGCTGGCCGACAAGGGAATATATGTGCCGTGGACCACCGATTGTATATTGTGTAAAAAACCAGAGACTGTCGATCACGTCTTCATTGATTGTTGGGATCCCTTTTTTCATTGGGACATTTTACAACGAACATTAAAGAAAGCATTACCAATAACCCCACGTGGTATCAGATACTTAGACACAGGCAATAACGATATTCCATATGACCTTATTATGCTGCTGAGCCTCCATAGTATATGGTCCACAAGAATGTCGGTATGTCATGCTGATGTGAATGCCCATTCTGTGCGAGAAAACTTTATTGAAAGTGTCGTCTACATGCGTGAAGTGTACAAAGCCTAGAAAGAACCGCCCGATTGGTTGCCGCTGTTCGATGAGTTGGCTAAATTAAAGCGATTTTAATTTTAGAGAGTCAGCATAAGCTAAGCTGATTCTCTTTTCACAATGTATTCGCATGGGATTTCTGTAACGAGGAAATAAAGAAAAAAAAACTCGTGGATCAGTGGTAACGTCTCCGTCTCACACTCCAGAGACCCTGGTTCGATTCCCACCCAGCCCATCTTGGAAGTCGCTTTTTATTTATGAAGTGCCTGCCGTGAATTATCGCTCACAGCGAACGCCGACACCGGCTTTTCTGCGACACGAGCTCCTTAACGCTATCGCGTTAAAAGACAACTTGCAAGATGGGCTGGGTGGGAATAGAACCACGGTCTCCGGAGTGTGAGACGGATACGCTACCACTCAGCCACGAGTTCTATGCTACAAAGCGGTACAAAAGCGCCTCTAGTGAATGCGGTGTTGCCTTATAAACGGGCCGTAGAAAGTTATACTGCGGTGTATATCGGTAATTATGAGCATGTAACTTACAGAAGTCGCAGTTACACGAGTAGCGAAGTACGTTTCCGCTACATTTCTTCTGCGCTCTGCGCACACGCAGAGACATCTTGCGGCGAACACAGAAGACCCCCCTCCTCGCAATGTGCGGCGCTGCCCCGACACGTGGCGCGCCACTTGCCCGCTTCTCCCCTTCGGGCCGTGCGGGGACCGGTGCCAGGATGCCCCACTACGCTTCCGTTTAATAATTTTTCTCGCTCTCTCCCCTTCCAACTTCACTCGTCACTCCAACCCTCGTGTTTTGGCGACGTGGCTCCTCTTTCCACTCACGGCGCGATTCCTAGGTGCAGCGTCCGATGCGGGACGCCTCTGACGTGATTGCTGCGCCGTAGCGCGTCTGGCGGGAAAGCGTCCCCTGCGACGTGTGCCGAGCTGCTTCCGAGGAGTGATGCGTCTTCGTGGTGCTCCCAAGCGAGATAGAGGACAGTCCCATCGAGGCGTCAGCCCCACGATCGCGTCTGCCTTCATGGTGCGTCGCGGCACGGCTTTCCGTGCCGATCGCGACGTTTGGCTGGCGTAGATCGTTTCTCCTTCCGAGACACCGAATTTTTTGGTTCGTTCCGCTTGCTCAGGCACACGTTTCGTTGCCGCGCCGAACGCTGCGTTGCTCGGCGCTCACCGAGTGATTGGTGGGTGGAAAGTCCGATGCGGAGCGCCTCATAAGTGATTGCTTCGCTGTAGCGCAATGTCTTACAACCCTTGGCGGGTCGACGGTAACGCTACCGCGTTCCACTCTTGAAGGCGAAGCTTAAGCGTCCTCCAATTTTCCTGTTACCTGTTCTCGTTTTTTTTCTTTTTTTTTCATTGTTTTCTTTCTACTCTTGCTCTTTGTCGTCTTTACAAGCCCTCTATGCCTGACCCCAGTGCACGGTATAGAACCGGAAACTCGCCTCTGGTTAACGTCCCTGCCTTTTCATTCTCTCTCTCTCTCTGCTCAGCTTCGCTCCGCATTTTCTGACTTAGATTTTCGTATCCTTTCTCTTTCTTTTCAATGGGGGGCATCCCGTCTCATCAGTAACAATAACTTAATGTGTATTGTATCTTCTGACCTGCAGACGAGGCAACCAAGTTTCAACAACCCGACGTGGTTGCTTAGTGGGTACGGTGTTGCGCTGCTAAAAATGAGGCCACGGGATTGAATCCCGGCCACGGCAGCCACATTTCGAAGGGGGTGAAACGCGAAAACACCCATGTACTTTGATTTAGGTGCACCTTACACACCCCAGGCAGCACAAATTTTCGGAGTCATCCATTACGGCGTGCCTTATAATCAGATCGTTGTTTGGGCACGTGAAACCCCCTAATGTAATAACCTAATCCAAGTTTAAACGTCGAAGCATTCACTAAAGGCGCAACGACATCAAGCAAAAAATAAAAACATAGTAGTCACTCTAAACAAGGCGCGATAGCTTATCTTCTTCGCAGAACAGCCACGATCCACAGCCGCCGTCGCTCTTGCTCGTGAAGCAGCACCAGCAACTAAATAGCATGACCCATAGCATGGCCAGAGCGCAACTGCTGATAACGTTGCTAGGCGATGTTGACGCCACACTAAAGAGGCGCGCACATAACTTCGTACTGTAGACGCGCCTTTAGCGTTTATAGTCTGGCGTTATCGGCGTGTCGGCGAGCGTCGCTGATCGCCGAGCGCGTCGATTTCTCAGTCTACGCGAACCTCTTCTAAGCACGCCGGAAAGACTAAATCCTAGCCATATACAGCTTCGCTGTAAAAAGTTCCATGCCTGCTTGGCACACCCAGAACAATCACAGCGTAAGCGGGAAGAAGGCTCCCTAGGAGCTCCATTATGAGCAGCGCGCACTAGAGGGCCTTCATAGCGAAGTATTTTCGCGTAGTTTTCGCAAGAACGATCTGAAGCAATATTCTTCAGGCCTCTCCTGATCCTCCTTTCCACACGCGCTACGTCACAAGATGTGTCCATAGAGAAGTGTCCGGCTGCTCGACCGGCATGACCATTCCCGCAAGAGACAGCACAAACGCCAATGCCGACGCCGTCCCTGTTCCCGCGTTTGCCACGAACGCTCGTGGAGAGCGCGCAAGTGAACTTGAGCGTAGGCGGCGTCTGATCTGGCGTCTAGTTCAGTTGACTCGCTAGCAGCGTCAGCGGTGTCAGTTAGTCACTGCCACCTCCTAGCCGTGCAAAGGCCCTAATGCAATACAAGTTCCTGTCTTTGTAGACCAGTGTTTTATTGTGTTTACTTAGGCAACCTCTGCAACGTCTACAGTATCTTTTCCGTGTGTCTGTTCCTTTTGTGGCGTACATACGTGTACTATCGTAGGAATGGAAAGTTCACCCGGAGTTCATCGCTGACTGCCTGCCTTGTTGCGGCGAGTTAACTTTGTGAAATATGGGCTGGTGCAGTGTTCCCGGGTGCCGTGGAAACTATGACAATAGCCATAGAGTGCGTGTTTAATGCTTTTTAAGAGACGAAGCACTGAAGAAAGCAGGGTTGCGAACCATTCCACGGGAAGATTTCACACCTACAGCGCATTCGAGGGTAAGGCACTGAAGCTGTGCTTCAGGGAATTTTTTAGTCATTAGGTGTTGCTGTTGTTATGGGCTGTGACTCCAAGAGTGGAAAGTACCCTTCGTAGGCAGTGAGATCATTTTAAATAACGTACGGATTGGACAGCAGGCATTTATTTCTGCGGATGAGCACTATACTGTGCGTACATCTGTACAGGAATAATGACATCTTTACGGACGCTCGAGCGAACTTCATTCTCACATTTTAGCTCGTACACCTTGATTATCGCCCTTAGTATAAACTGCGCCACTTCTGCGAGCTACAATTTTTGTCTGTTTGCGTGGCAAACCTGGAAAATGCCCAAACTCTTAAGATGCTTTTCATTATGGTTTTATGCAATAGACAGCTCTGACAAATGGCCTTCCCTCATTTCATTTTCTCACGCAGGTATGTGAACTGCACTTACATGCAGATGACTTCATCATGACGATGTCTCATCAAGATGAACAGACAGGAAGAACATAGACATGAAGCGTGACAGACTGCAGTTGAAGAAAGATGTTGTGCCTTCTCTGTTCCCAAACTGTCCAAAATACTATTCCTCAACACCAGCACGCAGTGAGTCACCAGACACCAAAAAATCAAGAAGGGAAATGCTGCGCTGCAGGAGGCTATGAGAAGATCCCTTGAATCTAATGAACTTGAACACAAAAGAAACAAAATTTCATCATACGATTAACTGAAAGCTAAGCTATCTGGAATTTGCAACACAATATTTCGGACTGTTTCTGTCGATGAACAGTGCGTTAGGTTTCTTCTCATTGAGAACGATCCTTCACCTAATGTGAAATGCGCCTGGCTAGGTCTCCCAGATCTATCAGTTTCCGTTTTCCTGAACCGAATGAAGCTTCAGTCGCTTCCTTGGGGTAGCATTGTGGCAATTGAAGTATGTGACACCTCCAGTTTGTCCTTGTTGCTAGAGGAGATCGAGAAACACTTCCATGATATACCTGGACTGACGAAAGAGTTGAAGGGGCTAAAGTATTGCACTTAGTCAGTTCACTTCTTGCAGACGTCACTGAGGACAGTGATACGCCGAAAGAACACTGCGCTTTGTTGAAATTTCTGGGTGAGCAGATAGAACTTCTTCTTGCGAAGCAGCGTGTGTGTAGTCCGGAACTATTGGTATTCGCAAGAATTATGAATTCACTTTTTCCTCACGCCTATCACTTCACAAGAGCT
Organism: Dermacentor variabilis; assembly: GCF_050947875.1. Classification (NCBI taxonomy): domain Eukaryota; kingdom Metazoa; phylum Arthropoda; class Arachnida; order Ixodida; family Ixodidae; genus Dermacentor; species Dermacentor variabilis. The sequence continues at coordinate 192,989,672 of NC_134570.1, forward strand.
GCATCAAGAATGATCTTGCCCCATCCTTCCACACTCCGGCGTGTTTGCTCAAATTACAAAGCTGACCCTCTCCTAGAGCAAAACCAAGCACACTACTTTTCCTACATCCGAGAACGAGCGAAGTCAATGCAAGACCATGGAAAGACCGTCGCCCTGATTATTGATTAAATCCACATAAAGCCATACTTTGACTACAAAGGGGGCACAATAGTACGATTATCGGTTCATTCCACAGAACCCGTACACAACAGCTCATGTGTTCATGGTACAGTCGCTCCTCTCTGCAAATAAATACGTCAGTCACATACTGCCTGTGAGCAAAATGAGCGCAGAAATTTTGCACGAGCATTCCAAGAACTTAATCCTAATTGTTGAGAAAATGGGCCTTAAAGTTATCGCTGTAGTAACAGACAACACTGCTCTGAACCGCAAGATGATGTCCTTATTTGCCGCAAGCCCTCAAGAGAGCATTGTCTATCCCCATCCAGCAGACAACGCTCGTCCTCTTTTCTACGTTGTAGATCCTGTGCATCTGCTGAAGTGCGTCCGGAACAATTGGATCAACCAGAAAAACCACGGAACATGTCTCTATTTCCCTGAAATGGGCTTGAGTGGAACCATGCCTGAAGGGCCTCCTCGTATGAAAGCTGCTTCTTTTGCAGCTGTGCGGCAGCTTTATTTTGCAGAGAAATCATCGCTTGTGAAAGCTGGCTACAGATTGAACGCAAAAGTCGCAAATCCAACCTCTTTGGAGAGGCAAAATGTGAAACTCGTCCTGGATGCCATGAATGAGTTCGTGTCAAATGCACTTAGAACGCATGGTTCCGCGTTCAAGATTGCTCAAGCTGAGTCGACAGCTCTTTTCATTGACATTATCCTCACATGTTGGCGAATAGTCAATGTTAAAGACCCCTGCAAAGGCCAGAGGCTTAGGAACAGCATGCAATATTCTGTTAGGTCTGTTGACGACACAGAGTTAACTTTCCTGAGTGCAGTTGTCGACTGGCTGGACGCTTGGATACAAATTGACGCCAGCAGTGGCTCGCTGACGAAAGAGCCGCACAGTGCTTTGCGACTGACGTGTTATTGCGTGGTTGAACTCTCGCGGTACTGCTTGGAGGAACTTCACTTTAAGTACGTTTTGGTGGGAAAGTTTCAGACGGACGCACTAGAAGACGAGTTTGGCCGTTACCGCCAACTAGCAGCAGCATGATGCCACATTTCGGTGTGTCAACTCTACGAATCTCAGAAAAAGCTTCGACTTCAAAATTTGACATTTCCATGCGGCGAAACAGAGTGTGAAGGCATCGGTGAAGAACTTGTGGAATGCAACTTTTCCGTGGCTGTCAGTGACGACGATATTGCACGTGCCCACTCCGATATGGATGCCATTGTTTACATTGCAGGATACGCTGCTCATGCTGCTTTAAAGAAGCTTTCATGCTCCATTTGCTTCAGCACACTGGTTATTGAAAGGTTATTGACCGTGAGATTGAAGCGGAAAACACAGCCATGATAGTTAACCTATCAAGAGAAGGGCTGCAATTTCCGCAGCCATGCACAGTGCATATGGTACTGATGACTAAATTAGTTGCAGAGAAATTGTCTTTCGGAGACAACGCCAAAGATTTTCTCTTCTGTGGTAATCAGCGTGGTGTTGTGAGTTCGCAGACGGTTTCTCTCCTGGAAGAACCAGACGTTGAGACATGCGAGAATAGTCATACTGCACAAACTCTCTTGCGTTTGGTAGTTCGTGTTGCAACCAATGCAGTTTTAAGCAACTTTTGCAAAGTAAGAAATGACACTGTACAAGACAATGCGCAGCAGAAGGCGGCAGCCCGCGAAGCTGCAATGCTGAAGAAAAAGTGAACGCAATAAAAGTGGATGCAAGTTCCTTCTAACGCAATAAAAATGCTTTTGCGAACACTTCAGTGCTCGGGTCTCATGGTTTCTTATTACAGTTGTTTGACTAGCTACACAATGCTTCACTTGTGCACGCAAGGACGACTGATATGGCGTGCCGTAATAGCATTTTTCCCCCATTAACACATATGGTTGAACTGTGACAGCTCAACGTTCCTCTGAGTGCAGGCTATTATATCTGAATTTAAAATGATAACAGCGAAGCAGAAGACTGTTTTGCAAACTTCCAGAATGTGCAATATAGTATCGTCGCCGAGCATGTGAATATGTTTCAATTAATAAGGAAAAAAGCTTGATTAGGAGCTCAAAGCGGGAATATTTTTCAGTATATAAGGTGTCCTGTAATAAAGGAGCCAATTATAAATAAAGCAGATAAAAACAATATTAGGCATGCACAAACTACTCCGCTTAATTTTATTTTTTGCGGTAACCAGGAAAGAAAAATGAACAAATCACTGTATCAGACAGTTTGGAACTTCTTGGCAGCTAAGTGCGGTAGTACCCTAACTGCAGTGCAAACGGGCGCAATGCTTTGAAATAGCGAAGCGCAGCGCCGGCAGCGTCACTGGGCGTGACGTCATGCGACCGGTGGAGAGCTCTTGAAGTATATTGGGAGGGTGTTGTGTGAAGTGTCTGCTAGGTGCCGACGGCGAGCTGCGGCTTGTCATGCTATCTTCACTGCGGTCAGCGGAGGCCGATGTATCCGCACGCGTTCTACGATTCGCTTCTTCAGGAGTGGTCCGTAGCTTGAGAGGACGCGCCATAAGGTTTACCGAAGTGTCAACACAGCTATTGAGAGTGCGCGGCGCACATAAAGAATGTAGATGTAGAACCTTGTGATCTACTGGCACATACCCACTATGGTGGATTGGCTAAGAATCGGGTAAGTTAAAGTTAAGTGCAAAATTTGAGGTCAATATGTTTTAATAGGTAAGTTACAATCGAAAGATAGAGATTGGAGAGCCTGCATGCTTTTACGAAAATTAAAATTATGCTATAACCATCAAAAGGAAACAACTCAACTTGAATTTTAACGAAAGAAATGGATGCATGCAAAACTTTAATGAAAGTCCTGAGGTACGCGACTCAGCGCGCTACGGGCTGCTCCCACGTTGGGACAGTCAGCAGACAGCCTGCCCGGCCGCCGCATTGTGGGCCCTCTGCACAGCCCATAATTGCGCCCCGGCATCACGGCTCTTGATAGCGGAGAGCCACTTGTCCTCATTGATTTGTTCCATGCCTCGCAATAAGCGGCAATGCAGGAGCATATGGTCTAGGCTAGCGAAGTCATTGCAGCGCCTGCAAGAACTACTGGCATAAGTGTCGGGATAAAGCTTGTTGAATAAAGCCGGGCTGGGATAGGGGCCTGCCTGCAAAAATCTGAGGGTGAGTGCCCGCGCTCTATTTAACTTCTTGTGAGGAAGTGGAAGGTCTCTCCTACCGAGATAAAAGTGCTGCGTAATTTCATAGTATGTGATCGCTTGACCTCTGTTCTCCATCAATGCGGGCCGGTGGGGGAGTTTTCCATGGCCGCGGAAAGCGAGACCTCGCGCCTTGGAGTGGGACAGCTCGTTGAGGCTGTTGGGGCCTCCCACGATGGATCCCATGTGAGCGGGGAACCACGTGAGTGTGTGCGTGGCGATGCTTTTGCCGTCGAGGATGCGACAGGCTTCCTTTCACACGGCGGCAACGCTGAAGGCGCGTATGGTTGCCCTGGAGTCTCTGAAGATAGTGGCATGTGTGTCCTCCAGGAGGGCCAAGGCGATGGCCACTAATGAAATGGAGGCCTAAAATTTTCTATATTGACACAAAGTTGTCGGGCTCCCGCACCGCAGGACGGTGCGCGCCAAAGTCGGCGCCACGAAAGACGATGAAGTACGTAAGCTGCACGCTCTTCATCTGGCCCGCCATTAAAGAGAAACATCCATTTTGTAAGACTCCGCCTACAATCAATGTTACATTATTCTAATGGAGGTGCTGGGTACATGCTACCACTCCCAGATCGAACGCCGCCTCCAAGCCCAGTACGAAGTCCGGTCGAGCTGACTCCTGTTCACGTACGGACAAGCCGTCGACTTCAAGGACTGCCACCTGAGCACTAGCCTCTACCAATTATAGTCAGAATGATGAGTACATCGGTTCCGTCTTCTTCCTCAACGGCACCGACCGAGGTCGTCCTTAAGCAGCCGCGAATCCCCACACCCTTCCATGGGGCCACCTTCGAGAATGTTGAGGACTGGCTCGATCACTTTGAGCATGTCGCAGAATTCAACGGCTGGACACCAGAGCGCCAGCTACGTAACGCCTACTTTGCCCTCGAGGACTATGCGCGGACATGGTTTGAGAACCATGAGGAAGCCTTATCGACATGGAACAAATTCCGACGGCAGCTAATCAGCACATACGCCAGCCTCGACCGCAAGGAGCGAGCTGAATCTGCAATTCAGGCGAGAGTACAGCGGCCGAACGAAAGCGTCGCAATGTTTGTCGAAGATATGTGCCGACTTTTCGGACATGCGGATCCATCCATGCCGGAAGAAAAGAAGGTCAGGAACTTGATGCGCGGTGTCAAGCAAGAGTTATTCGGTGGCCTAATGCGCAATCCACCAAAGACCGTTGCAGAGTTTCTCGCGGAAGCCACATCAATGGAAAAGGCACTGCGGCAACGATCAAGGAAGTACAACCGCGATATGTCGACCCTATCGCGTGACCCTCTCGCTATAGCCTTGGACAATACCGACGCCTTGAGGGAACTCATTAGGCTTGTTGTTCGAGAAGAGCTCCAAAGGTTCAGGTGGCTCCCGTATCGGTACCGCGACTCGCTCCGGCTGAGGTCGTCCGGGAAGAAATCAGGCAGGCAGTACAAGTCCCGGAGCGAAGCGAGACACCACAGCACGAGGTACGGCAGCCACAGCCTCGCATGTCGTATGCGGAAGCTGCGCGAAGTTCGTTGTCTCCGACTTTTCACGATGCGCGCGATGTCCCGGGCTTTCATGGTGTGCGCGCGGTTGAAGAAGGGCGATTTATGGCGAACCGCAGACCGAAGGCCATTGTTTTTTCATTGCGGTAAAGCCGATCCCCTCTACAGGGCGTGTCCTTACCGCCGGGCTGGGCTCCGTGGATATTAAGTGAATGCGCCATGCCCGCACAATGGTGAACGCCCCCTGGAGATTGAAACATACCTCGCAGACGCCAGGACCTAATTTGCCCCACGATTCCGAGAAGCCCGATCACCGTCACCCGCCCGAAACAGGTCTTCCAGCCCCCTATTCATGCCGAGAGCAACGAGGCGTCACTCACCCAGCCCAGCCTCCCGGGAAAACTGAGTCCAGCGACCTGCGGAGGTGATGTCGCTGATGCTGCGAACGCTGAAGATCCTCCACTACGATGACCGCGATATGACGTAATTGGGACGCAGAGAAAGCAGTGTAGTTGCGTGTCAGTATCCTGCGACGTACCAGTTACCATAGATGACCACGAAGTCACGGCGTTAATCGACACGGGTGCGGACCCGTCCGTTATGAGCCAGAATCTCGTGCGTATCCTGAACAAAGTTTCGACGCAATGGACTGTGTTAGATACGGGACGTTTTCCTGAGCCTCCTTCGATTTCACCAGACCACATCGAATCGCCTAATTAAGGAGCGCAGAAGCACATCTACCACGTTCCCGAGGCGCGGCACGTCCAAACAAGTTGGCGTCCCCCATCTCGTGCGCCGCACGTGGAGCTATTGTCCCACTGCTTGACTCTTCCCGAAAGTGTAGCGGGAGCCTGGCACAGTTCCAGGTAACGAGGGTCCCGAGCAAAGCTGCTTTGCAGCTCTGAAAGTTCGCTCAAAGAGAAACCGTCTCCCCCCATCCGCCTATTGTGACGGCGCTTGCTAGCCGCGAGGCAACGACGGCCGTAATGCACATTGAAGCCCTGGGAGCAATCCCCCCGTCCGCTAGACCATCAGAAAGAGCGTCTACAGAGTCTCGTGAATGAACTTGTGGACTGTTTCTCAACGTCATCCAAAGTACGGCGCACGTCCATCACAAAGCACCGCATTATTACGGACGAGTCCACACATCCTGTTCGTCAACATCCTTACAGAGTGTCTCCAGAGGAAAGAGAGGCGATCAAGCATCAGGGGAAAGAGATGCTCCAAGTCGACCTGATCCTGCCGTCCACAAGCCCGTGGGCTTCTCTGTTGTGTTCGTCAGAAAGAAGAACACACTACGCTGCTGTGTAGATTACGAAAGGTTGAATCGTGTTACCAAGCGCGATGTTTATCCATTGCCACGCATCGACGACGCATTGGATCGTCTACAACATGCCTAGTTGTTTTCTTCGTTGGATCTTAAATCAGGGTATTGACAAATCGAACTTGATGAACAGGCTCATGAAAAAAGAGCGTTTGGGACACCTGACGGGCTTTATGAGTTCAAATTTCTGCCCTTCGGTCTCCCTTCCGCAGCTGACACTTTTCAGCGGATGATAGATATCGTGCTTGCTGAACTCAAATTGCATACCTGCCTCGTATATTTGGACGACGTCGTCGTGTTCTCGAGTACGTTTCTCAAATTGCATACCTGCCTCGTATATTTGGACGACGTCGTCGTGTTCTCGAGTACGTTTGACGAACATCTCGGACGACTCAAGAGTGTCCTCGTTGCGATCCGTACTGCCGGTGTCACCATCAAGCATGAAAATTGCTACTTCGGGTTCCAGTTGCTCAAATTTCTTGGCCATGTCGTCGGTGCTAAAGCCTTACGACCAGACCCCGACAAGTTAACTGCCGTCGCCGAGTTTTCATTACCCACAGGAAAGAAGGCTGTCCAACGCTTCCTTGGTTTGTGCGCACAATATAGGCGCTTCGCCGAGGGATTGTCGAGAATTGCCCCTGGTGAGTTCAATTTCTTGTCATCACTGAAAGAACTTTATGACGCGACCGCGACGGTCGCTTTTCGCATGGGGGGGCAATTGTCGCAACGACGTGGGGCTCCCGCACCCCGGGAATGCACGCGCAAAGGTCGGCGCGTGCATTAAAGACGATGAAGTGCGTAAGCTGCACGTTCTACTTTTGGCCCGCCATTAAAGAGAAGCGTCTATTTTGGAAGACTCCGTTATAGTTAACTAGAATATTTTCCAGTGTAGCGAGCGGATGGGGCAGCGCCTTACTACGCACGTCAACGAGAGTGTCTCCTGAAGCGGCGGCGCTGTTGTCGACCACTCTTGAAGGCGGCTGGCGACGGTGGGTCAGAGCACGCCCGACGGCACTTCAGTTGTGCGCTGGCTTTTCGTTCAGTGTGGTTGCATTGCACTAGTGTTTTGATATGAGCGTATCAACTTCTTGCAAGAATGAGTGCAAAGCAACGGCTCAACCACTGCTACGCCCCAGGTTGCAGCAGAGGATACGCAAGAACAAAAAAAAAACCCGCGAAAGTTGTGGCTATTCAAGGTGCCTGCTGATCTTGAGCGCAGATCCACGTGGGAGAGGAACCTACATCGAGGCGATAAGCCGCTAACCGCAGACTGCGCGGTATTTGAGCTACATATTGAGCCACGCTTCATTGTTAGGGATTATGTGCACCGCATAAATGGCGAGGAAGTTCGAGTTCCACGCGGGACGCCTACGCTTACCGCAGATGCAGTCCCCAAAATTTTACCCAATCTGCCAGCTTTCTTGAGCAAGCTCGCTACTCCGAAGAGGAATGAGAGGAAAATGAGCGGTGATGACGATGTCACACCGCGAAAAAAGGCACGAAGGCTGGTTACAGAGGTGATCGAAGACGAACCTGTCGAACCTGTCGCCAGCAACGAAGTCTGCGCGGCCGCGACTGTCACTGCGGTGAGTAGAACGGAAGTCCCAAGGAAGCGATCGACGCAGCATGAACTTCAAGACGCAGATGGAGTATCTTTTATACATTATGTGCTCTCGACTCGCTGTCAGGTGAGGTGACCGTGGAAAAGGGCGTGTTCTTCTTTGCAGACAGTGCCGGTGCCTTGCATGCAAAGACGTTCCTGGTGGGCAAGCAGTTAGCTGGAGCACCATTACAACAGTACAAGACGCTGTAACCACAATGCAAGAAGCGCATGATTTTCACATCGGCAAAGTTGCAGCGTCAAGGGATGAAAACTTCCTGATGACCAGCCTAACAGCAAGCTTATAAAGTTAGATTGAGTACAAATCAAGAACAGCATATAGTACTCGCTGCCAAGGCAAAACAACCAAACATGGTACCTCATGCGTCAGTTGCAAGTACTTAAGGAAAGCGCTTTTTTAGCGGCACTCACGCCTGAAAAGGCGTCAAGGAACGAACAGCCAAAATACTAGTTCGCGATGCCGCGTTCCCGTTGCCAAGAAGCTTCAAGCGTGTTCCCGAAAAAACAAACGGCTTTCATCAAATCTAGACAAGCGCGCAGTGGATCTTCAGGAAATGAAAACTAAGTGCGCTGCAACAGCTGAGGAAATACTTTCTCGCAAGATAAGCTCCTTATCACCAAAGCAGCTGCTGGCTATAAGGCAGTGCTTCGAAGCATCCAAGAGAAAAAGCCCACGGGGCATGAAGTACGACAAGGAATGGATGCTTGAATGCACATTGCTTAAGATGAGGAACCCTAAACGGTACCGGTATATGAGGAGGCAGAACATCTTGACACTCCGAAGTGAAACAACGCTGCGTAAATACACTGCCCAGTACAGGAGCAGCTACGGATTTGATGAAAAAATGATGAATGTGTTGAAAAAGAAGGTTGCCTACCTCGATGTGTTCCACCGGCACGGTGGAATAATAATAGTTGAAATAAAGCTAGCAGAACACTTATCAGTGACAACAGGGGCGAAGATAGAAGGCTTTGTTGACCTTGGCCCATATACGCCCGAAAAAGAAAGAAAAAGACATTGCCATGCAGTCATGGTCTTGTGATGTTTGTGCCACTCGTTGGCAGCGGGACTCAAGTTCTTGGTGTTTTCGGGAGTAACGAGGACGTGAAAGGTGAGCTGCTGGCCAAAATTGTAATCGAGTCCACAGTTCTTGCAGAAAGGGCTGGCCTCTTAGTGGGCTACGTCACGTGTGATGCAGCGGCCTGGAACCGGAAAATGTGACGCATGTTTAATATTCGAGCTTCCTTGAAAGAAGTGGTCTGCATGAAACTGCATCCTGTTGACAGTAGCCGTTTCTTATATATATTTTCAGATTTCCCACATCTTGTCAAAAATATTCGAAACAGGCTTCTTGTCACAACTTTTGACACCCCCGATGGAACAGTTTCAATGCAATTTGCTCGAAAACTTTTGAACTGGACAGAAATGCTGTAACAATGAAAGCAATGCCTGGCATAACCATCATGCACATCAGCCCCAACAATTTCGGAAAAATGCGGGCAAGTTATGCCTACCAATTGTTCGGGCATGGACCTTTGCGAGCCTTTTTTCTTTACCGCACTCTGCTAGAGCAGAGCTGCGGTAAACTTGAAGCCACAGAAAAGGTTTTCGTAAGAATGAAGTCCTTAATTGCTTTGATGACTGGCAGCTATACAGCTGAAGCCCTGAGGCCTGTTTCTGATGGTGTGAAGTTAATAAAGGAAGCCCTAGGTTTCCTGGACACCTTAGAGTGCCACGCCGATAAAAAAAAATTCCGGGCGAATCTACCGCGGAAGGCCTAAGAGTCACGCTAACAAGTACTCTGAGCTCCTTCAGTACTTGCACGACCAAGTTGGCTACAGCTACCTGTTGACATCACGACTGAGCCAGGACAAAGTGGAGAACTTCTTTGGATTGCTAAGCCTTTCATCTGGCTGCAACTACCACCCAACACCACAACAGTTTGCTATCACTGTTCACTGCCTCTCTTATTAGAACTTGTCACACAGCGTTGCAGGTGGAAATGCAGAGAGCGACATATTAAGTTCTCTTCTTGACGCGGGAGACAAAGAGGAAACTGCAAAGCCGCAACTGATGGAGAAAGTGAAGGTTTGCTCCGAAAAAGAGGAACCGTCGGCTTCATGTGGCAGTGCAGCTATGCAAAATGACTATAACGTCCAAAGAAGTGATTCAAGGTTGATATATCACATCTCTGGGTGCGTGGCCAAAAAGCGCGTGCTACCAACCAAATGCCCTGCATGTATCCATTGCCTCTTATTGCCAGCAGAGCAAGGGCGCCGCATCCAGGATGCAGAATTTGTTAAGCATATTGACGAAGGAGGCTTACTCTACCCCTCGGTTGAACTGTTCCGTTTCATCACCAGGCTAGAGGACATTTTTACTAATTGCTTTAGTGCGCGCAAAGTTGATTCTGAAAGTGTCATGGACATCTTACAAATGATCCATTGTGCTGCTCCTTTAAATGTGGGATGCAATGCACATGCTGAGAGTATCACTTCTCGCATAGTGAGTTCTTATGTGACTACGCGGCTTCATTTTTTTTATCAAAGGACTCAACAAGTCAAAAATGCTGCTGAAGCGAAAGGCAGCGCAGAACCTCAAGCTATGCAGATTGAATTAGCTATATTTGTACACTATTTGCGTCTTGCATTGGAGCTTTCAGCTTGATTTGAGTGAAAATTACAAACACCTGCATTAAAACCGTGTAAAGCAGTTTTTCGACTGTTTGTTGCCTCAATCGCTTTTATGGTGTATACCATATGTGTTGACGGAAGTGCATTCTCGTATCAGCATGGAATCAATAGTTTTACACAGCTAATATTCTGTGAATTTGTGTCTTGGTTGATAATGAAAACGGTATATATATATATATATATATATAGATATATATATATATATATATATATATACATATATATACATATATTAATCGTGTATACCCCGTGAGACATGGTCCCAAGAATAACTGTTCATTTGCGAAATTTAGTGTCACGAAATGTGTGGAAAATGCGACAGTTTGTAATGCTTAGCTAAAAAAAAAAGTTTACAGTGCTCTGAATAGCCTTCGTCTGTTATTGCTTGCTATGGCGGAATCGACAATCTACACTCAATTCAGTAAACATCCGCGCATGCCAACTATCTTCAAATATTAAAGATAAATAGCAAGCGCGACACAAAACTACGTTAAACGACGCGCAGCAACATAACGAAACACGCTTTCCAGTCTCCTGTGCTGGCATCACACGCTGCGGAGTCGAGCCGGGCGTTCATGAGTGGTAGGGTGCCTCGATGTACTCCTCGACCGCCGCTAGGAGGGCATCGAGGCATCCTAATGAGTGGTAGAGTCACTGGAAAAAATTTCAGAGTACCGCAAAGGTCGGGATTTGACTGGCAACACTGAGCGGCCACCGCCATATACCTTCCAAGCCGACCGCGTCGTGGGAACGCCGCCGTGTTGGAAAAGCTTGATATTCGGGGACGGATCGGGTTGAGTGTTTCCTGAAGTACAAATACTTTGTGCCCGGAGATAACGGTTGCTAAGAACGAAAATAAAATGTTATTTTGTACGAAGTAATGCAGCCGGTGGTTGCTTTGCACGCTGATCGTGTTTACTGCTGGAACTGTGCTACGATTGTGGGCAGCAGCTTAGCGCTGCTATCGGGAGCTTATGCGCACGTTTTTTTTTTCCTTCCGCGGAGCGAGCTACGAAGAAAACATTTCGTCACTTCGAGCCGGCATGACGCAAGCTTGTGCTTTTGGGCATGAACATCGTGGACCACCGTCGGCTAATATTGAATGCTTCCAAGCAGGACGAAACTAACGCCTGACAGTGTCACAGGCATGCACGTTCATTGTATAATTTCACACGCTAAATCGGATACATCTAATTTAGCTTGTAAGCGGATACCGCGCGTTCTCGATTCTACCGGGCGACTTCGTCCGCCGTATACGCACGACACACTGCGACGGCCGTGTGCGCACCGGTGTTTGGCCATGATCGTAAGACGATCTGTGCACAGCATGCGTAAAAACCAACTCAGAGGACCATTTCGCGCACTAAATCTTGTGGAAAACCAATATGAGCCATTTGCATAGTTACAGCAACGTATATGTACTTCTGTACACTGATAATGAGCGAGAGTTTGCTACATTGCGATTTACGAACGCGGCTGTCTTGTGCGTTCCATAAGCGGCTACTTTTCTCAACTTATTTATGACTGCTTTCTTAGACTGCCAAGATTTGCTGCGTGTGTAAAAAAAAGCAGGAACGCCCGCTGGTGACGCAGCATTTTTTTTCTAAGTTACATAGGCGATGTATAAAATTCTTGTGCTTTTAGAGCGGTTTATGTAACATGCATAGTGACACAGTGAAACTAAAGCTACTGGGTGTTCTGTTGTTTTGTATTTCTTGCATTTGCATCAAGCACAACATTATTTAGGTATGCACCATAGCATTGCTACATAAAACATAATATGTATGCTGACTTCTGTTCATTGCATGTGCTCGGTTTACAAGCTCCAAATTTGAAGCACGTGTTGTGAATATCACCTCTCCATTGGTTTCAAGCTCGAAATGCGCATGTATAGATGAGCAAAGGATAAGTGGAAAAAAGGAAGTATCATGGGCCTCGTATTGACCATGTTTTTATTGACTTCGATCGTCACGATCTGCGAAAAGCAAGTGCCACATGGGTCGAGTGGCTCGAGGCGAGCGCGCGCTCACGTGCCTGGAGAAATCATGCGAGTACCTGGTACACGTGAGAACGCGGAATTCTCGCGCGACAAGTGTGCCTTCGCGTGCCACGAGCACGGAATAACCGCGTGTGTTGAGCAACAAACGCGTGCACGTGTGCCCGCGTCAAGCGTGCAAGACGCGAACCATCCCTGCAATCAACTCCTATTTTCGTAGCATCGCTAAGACCGCGTGCACTTCGCTTAAATGTCTTCTAAAACAGTGCCGAAAAGCACAAGCAAGGTGTACTTATACCTCGCACAGGCGGGTGTTTTTTGTAGGCTTGAAGTTCTCCCGGCCGATTCTTTGTAACCACGCAGAACGACGCTCTCGGTCATTTTTCCCGGTCGGAATATAGGAAAAAAGTCTATCCAGACTCAGTTCGGTTGCTGCACCCGAAGGCGCAGTAGCCAGACATGATTTCCTTGCAGTCAAATGCGAGCACGATAATCGGAACACAAAAAACGTAGAGAATCTGCGCTGCCTGCGTTCTAACTCAGCCGGCCCACCCGGCGCTTGGAAGGTGTATGGCACCCCAAAGTGACGTGGTACGGTTGGGCCAAAGAACGCGTCGGCGGCGCGAGGAAAACGAATGCGGTACTCTGAATTTTTTTCCAGTGACTCTAATGAGTGGTCGATCGCAGCACCGCCGCTGCAGGGGACACGGCGTGCTTCAGGCTGAGAGGCGCGGTCGCGCCACTGGAAAATATTCTAGTTCCCTGTAACTCCTTCTTCAATCTACGTTACAATATATAAAGGGGTCAACAAACGGGCCCACGCTGTCCTATTCACTGCTGCGCAAAAGCGGCGCCGAGCCATTTGTTAGCATGTCCGCCGTGCACCATTATGTTGGTACTAAGTCTCAGGGACCTTGGCTAACGGAACGTCGCTGAAGAAGTGAAAAGTTGGCCACGTACCGTCACCCCGTCAGTGTTCGCGTAAAAAGGTGGGGCTAATGATGCTTCCACTGTATACTGCGCTCGAAACATTGAACGACCATTTCTACTGATGCTTTGCCCTGGCAAGCCTATAGGGGATGGTGTCGCGCCAGTAATGAGCACTATGGAAGTTGACATTGCCGTCCCGCGAAAAACTCGGCTGATCCATCCAGTCTAATTTGTGGAAAAAATTCAGATCTTGGTATTTTCTCAGCAATATGCAATTAGCAAAGTACATGCGTGATTGGAAATCTCGGTCTTCAGTGCCTGATGCAGATGGACGTGGTAAGGACGGAGGTTGCTGCTTTTCAAAATCCTCCTTATTGTCGAATTGGAGAGCAAAGTATCGGAGTTTGCATTCCTCACTCTGGCATGCGGGTTTTCAGAGAATAAAGACAAAAGATAACTTATCCATTTAGGATACAGTACCGCTGCGTTCCTCCTATTGCCCCCCGCCACTCCTAAGGCAAGAATCACATTGGCTCGCTGTTCATGACAGTACGGCACGTTCTTTTTACACGGACACTAAATGATTCAAAATTAAAGCGCGGTCGATTTGAACTGCGTAGCAATCGTGCATAGTATATCGTATATCGTATGGTAGAAAAACAGGGCTGGAAAAACAGGACAGGCGGAAGAAACACAGGACGGGTGCACGCCCGGCGTTTCTTCCGTTTGTCCTTGTTTTCAGCGCTGTTTTTCTGCCATGGATGCCCACCTACTATACGTCGCTTCCAGACCCTTTCATACCATACTTATCTCGGGACCATTTCTACGGCTGATGCTTTATTTGCAACTTCGCGGTGGAGCGTCACCTGAACGCTGTCTCCCAACAGCTATATTTATCGCTGATATTTTTTTTTCTTGTTTCGCAAGGAGAACAGCTTCGTGTTTTCTGCTTCGCTTCCGTTGCTCTCCTTATCGCTAGCCTAAGCCGTGGCATACGACGGTGAGAGGCAGCGTCACGCAGTAAGCTTGCTCGTACTAGCAGCCAACAGTCACCCTCGCCTTGCCACATGTTTGCGCCAATCGGAGCTGCCAACGAGCTTTGCTGGCGGTGCTACTTCTTGGAAAACGCTTTCGAACGCGCTGCTGTTACGCGTGCCAGAGGCACCGGGGCGCGCTCTTGCTTCGCGTCTCTCTTCGCCTTTTGCACCTCAAAATTGTAAGACACAAAACGTAATTAGGAAGAATATAGAGGGCGGGAAATTTTTGAGCATGACGTTTTCGATTGCGATGTAGAATTAGACATCCGAATTTCCGTAGTTATGTAAGCAATTTTCACGAATTAACTAAGCTGTCAACAACAAAATTTACCAATATGTGCGACGATACCACTAACAAAACGCCGTTGATCGCACGTTCGTATCTCGTTGCACTTTAATTATTTTGGGCCGAGTTAGCTGGCCACGCTCTGTATTAAGGTCATATGTGTGCCGAATGCAAGTGCCGGACAAACAGCCTTATATAACCACTGCATGCTGATCGACAGGCTGGCGCGTGTAAGCGAACCTGTGTTCTATGGAAAAAAATAAGTCCTACATAAAACCGGGAGATATACCGTCAGCTGCTCGGTATCTCTAAAACACACCGCACACTTATTGAAAGAGCACATCATACATATTCAGCATATTCTTCCGTTTGCTTGATTTCCTCTGATTTATCCATTCGGCATGTGTAAAATTCGGTATGTGTATAGGATGGGTGTATAACACTGTGGCCCGAAACATAGAGAATCCTGCAATGGATCTAAATTTATGCAAAGGTAATTTACACACCGAAAAATGCAGAGCTTACACCACTTCTGCTCTTGCTATTGTATGCTTTAAAGCGTCCTTTGCGCTCTGCACTATTAGTCCTCCGCGGGTATAAAACGAGGTGTACAGTATCACATTCGGGTGTCTTTAATTAAATTTGAAAATTTTGCCGCAGGACATGAGAAACGATAAGGAGAATAACGCTACAAAAGCACGCATCTGTACCTGGTGGTAGGACAATGCCAATTCGCGCCTTTTCTCCTGCTTTTCTGCTCGCGATCGAGTTATTGAAGCCATTCAAAATCCTAGACGGACATTCCACGGAATCCAAATATCGTAAGGCCACATGTAATAATGGGTTTTCGGGCAGCCTTACCCAATACCAATATGACTGGGTTGCACCCTCTACCGGTATTGTTTCTGGACTGTACTATTTGGACATTACTATACTACGGTTGTATAGAATTCTAACACCGCCTCCTCCCTCTTTAGTAGCCATTGTATGTTTTATCTTTTAGCAGCTGGCTGGGAATTATGAGCGAATGCGCTGATATTTTGGGCATTTTCGGTGCTAGAGCTGGGACATTAAAAAATGACCTATATTTGCTCGATTGAGCGGGAATGATGGGCGTAAAGAAGGGCCCTTATTAAGCGACGCCGTAGTTGACGGCGTGGTAACGATACCACCCGTACTTATTTGGAGTTAGAGTTCCCCCAAATATCAGCAGACACACTCTTACGTATTTTCCAAAGATCAGCAGACGGTCATAGCCGCGAAGTGGTTATCCCTGGGCTCCCTTATCCCTTAAGCTCAGCAGTGAAACACCGCAGCAACTGAGCCGACTGTGAGGGACAAAGTCATTGTGCTTACTACTCTGTCGGTTGGGCATCTCGCCCATTTACTTATCGCTTTAAGAACCATGGCCTCCGGGGCAGTTTGGGCTTCAGAGAGAAAGGCAGTGGCGAGTTGCAGTCAAGCAACAAATTAAATTACTGCATATTTTGCACACTCAATTGTCATCGAAATGACGCCCAGGTGCGGCGCAAACATGACGGGGAGCCAGTTCAGCCGCAACTTCTGTGGCCTATGAAGTCCTGACAGAGCCATTTTATGAGGCCGAAAGCGTCGGAGCCACATTTCCTCCTGACGTCGCCCAGGTGGACGTTGAACAGCATCAACGCAGATCGGTGACGTAGCTGGCCGTATAAGCGACGGGCCTTGAGGTACTGCACGTGAACGCATTCCACTCGGTTAAGGTCATTATTCGACACAAATGAGCACCGATTTCACTCAACGCGCGTGCTCTTTTACAAGACACAGAAACAATATTACGCTAACCACCGACACTGAATTCAGAGAACAACTTCATCACACGCCAGGCTAACTACCTCTGAGACACGTACACTGGCAGCCAAACAATTTAGGATGTTCATCACCCCAGCCTGACGCGTCCTATAGCGTTATCTTTTGGACCAATCCTGTCCCAATTGTTTTGGAGCAAGTTTAAAGGAATAATTTCACATTGAATGAAATATTTTTTCTCTGCACAAACCCGCTTACATTGCAATTAGAGTTGACTGCAATAACAATGATTTCATTTCATTCTCATTTTGCTACTCTTGCGTTACAAATTATCAAAAAACTGACTGAACCCACAGCCAGAGGATAGTGTGGGGTTCAGAAACAAAAATACACGATGGCAATGACACAGCACTTGTGTAAAATGAAAAGCCCAAAATCACGGGGAAAGAGCAAAGTACAGCATACAATCAGGAGAAAATAAAATAGTGTGCATTTCACAGCAGAATGAATAAAGATCTGTCATGAACAATACGGTACAACAAATACAAACCGAGAACGACTGTCACATAGATCAAATAAGGCTCATAAAGTATGCATGTTCTTAATGTTTTATTTGTGTCGTGAGACTGTTTTGTTTCTGGGGGTAATGCATTGCAAATCTTGGCTCCTGAAAACTGCACCAATCTTTCACTGTAGATGGTATTATTCGGTGGCAGATTAAAGTTATTATCTGTGAGGTTTCTCGAGAGTCGAGAAGGAGAGCGAAACAGGGAGGCATTGAAAGGTTGGTTATATTTTACTATGTTGTTGACACACACCGCTATCTTTAAAGAACGCAAAAGGTTAAAAAGAAGGATATTTAATAACTGGAAAATTGGTTCACTTGGTTCCGTATACTTGCTTTGTGCTATAATTCGCATAGCCCCTTTTTGGAATCGCCGGATAGGATCAAGGTAAGTGTTGTATGTCAAATCCCATGACTCTACACAGTATGTTAAATGACTGTTAATAAGGGCAGAATAAAGGGTACGCAGTGTATGTGAATCTGATTTTTCCAGTGAAGATGATCATCTGGAATGACACCAAGATACTTAAATGAGTGTGTTCGTTCGAGTGAGTGGTCGTTAATGAAAATGTTAATTTGGAAGCTGTCAATGACTTTTGCTCGTGAGCTAAATACTATATATTTGGTTTTGCTTGAATTATTCGTTAACTTGTTCGTGAAAAGCCAGCATGTATTTTTTTTCAATTTAGCGTTTGTCTTTGCATCTAGATCTTCATGGTTGTCAGCTGTTATTATGATCGCAGTGTCATCTGCATACAATAAAATATCAGAGCAACTTAGGACCTTCGGCAAATTATTCAAGTATAACGAAAATAACATGGGCCCTAAAACGGATCCTTGAGGAACCTCGGTCTGTAAATATTGAAGTGATAATATGATGTTATTGATAACTACAGCTTGTTGATGGTTTTCGATGTAACTGGAAAGTAAGCTGTTGACTTCACCGCGAAATCCATAGGGGTTTAGTTTGTTGAGCATAATAGCGTGATCCACGGTATCAAACGCTTTCTTTATATCAACAAATACAACGGCGGCCAGTTTGTTTTCTTGTAATTCTGTATTAATTAATTGAGTCAGGCTTAGGACTGCAGATGCCGTTGAATGATGTTTTCGAAATCCATGTTGCTGTTGACAGAGTAAGTTATCTTTTTCTAAGAATTTGCAAATATTATTGGATAGAACCTTTTCGTAAATATTATTAATAACACTTAGGATATACATGGGTCTGTAGCTTGACGGGATCGGTCTCCATCTTTGTAAACCGGGACAACTTTGGCAATCTTTAGTGCAGAGGGGTACTTTGCACATTGTAATGAATGATTAAAAAGTTTGCAAAAGATGGGGTACCAAGATATCAGTGTTTTCCTTAAGTATGCGTGGTTAAATTCCGTCCAGTGCGGCAGATTTATTGTGTGGTAAGCTGAGAATAATGGATGTAATTTCATCGGGTTTGATTTCAAACACTACAAAAGTATTGAGAACTGCATTGGATGCAGCATGTTATTGTGATTGAAGGAGTTGAGCAGCCAATGACGGGCCCATATTGGTGAAAAAGGAATTAAATCTTTCTGTAGTATTGCGATAAATTTTTTCCGTGAGAACACGGTGCAGACTGGCTTTGCCAGAAACTTCATTAGAACCTTCAAAACAACATATCGGGAGACTTAGCTGCCTTTCCCACTGAGGTACCAATTTGGGCTTTTTTCTGTTTTGTTATCAGAAGTACACGGAGTGTGCCGCGGACAAAGAGATATACAGATATGACATGAAAGGCTTCGCACAAAGTGTGTCCCGTCATTTCTTTGACACTCCTCAACGCACTACGTCGCTGCCTTTCCCTCGTATAACTTCATTTCAGTGAGTGGGTTGTGCTCTCCAATGAGAGTACGTTCCCTCCGCAGGCTTTGACAATAGACTACATTCTTCAGCAATGTCTTATAAGCGAGCCAATCTAGTGCCACGCTGACAACATCAAGCCTTCAATTGCAGAACACTGGTAGGCAGGACAACTTTTGCAAGATATAGTAGAATTTCTTCTGCATATTTAACTCAATTTCTTATGCTTCCCGTACTTCGCACTCTATCTATCTATGTTGCCGCCTCCGTCTTCGTGCTCTCGTGGTGTTTCGTTAACTTGGCAAAAAAATTTGCAAGACATGGCATGAGTGAATCACGAGCATGAATGATAGGTCATCATTCATAACATGGTGCCGTCATAATGTCATAATGGTCGTTTTGTTACTTTACTTTTTACCAGAATATGAATCAGATGACGTGCCTGCATGAGACATGAATGGCAGGTCATCACATTACTGTTCATAACATGTCTTTTACAACGTGATAAGAATGGCACAAATGACATGATGAATACGTGGTGAAGCCACTGTGGTCATTTCTATTGGTAGATACATGGTAGATACGAGAACGCGGATGCATGCATGACAAACATGAGTTAACGAATGACATGTCGTGAAGCGATTGTCATGACATATGTCATGAACAGCATTACACCTATGTCATGTTCATCGCATGAATAACGTAAATGACAAGAAGCCATGACATTCGGAACTTTAGCTGGGATATTAGTATGTGCATGGCCTAAAAAATTATCTGATATGCAATGACATATACCGAATTTACTCGTATGAAACCAACACCGCGTGGCTATCTTTCGCCTAGTGTTGGCTAATTGAGTGCTTCCTATTGCTTGCTAACTGTTGGCTTCCACTAGATAACATTGGCTAACCACCAGTAAGGATTGGGAAGGGCTGAATAACAGTCACTAGCACTGGTAATGTAGATTAACTGTTGGCTCGTGTTATCTAATGATGGCCAGTGGCAGCTAACTATTCGCTAATCATAGCCAACTTTCGATAGTGTTGGCAAGTGTTGGCTAGCACCAGGAACGATGGCTAACTGTCGTACTGACTGGCGTTGGCTAATGTTAGATAGCTCTGGACAAGGTTGGTGTACTGTGCGCTAGTGTTAGCTAATGCTCGCTACTATAGCGTAGTGTTGGCTATCCGTCCTTAAAACCCACCGTGGTTGCTTAGTGGCTATAGTGCTGGGTTGCTAAGCACGACGTCGCGGGATCGAATCCCGGCGACGGCGGCCTCATTTCGATGGGGGGCAAGTGCGAAAACACCCATTTACTTAGATTAAGGTGCACGTCAAAGAGCCCCAGGTAGTCCGAATTTCCGGAGTTCCCCACTACGATGTGCCTCCTAATCAGGTAGTACTTTTGGCACGTTAAACCCCATAATCAAATTTTATTTTAATCCGTTCTTATAAAATGTATTAAATATTGCATATGTACTGCTATAACTGTGCCCCGACTACCATGCTGCCATGACTACTATTGCATATGTAATACTACTATTCTGCGCCTGCGCACGCATGTACGCACACATACAGATACACGCAAACGCGCAAGAGCCTTCGGAAGAAACAGCAAGAACGTGCGTATACATTGATCTTCATAGAACACAATACGTACATACAAAGAATAAAAATGGGACGCCTGTGAAGCAAACAGCATCAGATAATGCCATGAGCGTGTGATTGTTTACGAGAAAACGCTGCCTCTTGACGGACCCTGGGGCCGTGACGGTGACTTGGCGAAGCGTTTCACGGCTATGTCAAACCGGCACGGATAATGTTTTATCTCCCGGTGCTATAGCAACCGGTGCTTCATTGGAAATCCGAATTCATTGAACCGTGTGGAAATAATTGCCAGGAAGGCGTCCATGTTTCACGCGAACCCGACATTTGATGCGACGCGTCGATTTACACACGCGCTCGCCTGTCATTTAAGCTTTGGATACAACATTTAAATTTTTGTGGCTGCGTGGCTTCTTCGAGGGATGTGTAAGGGTTCGTCGTATCATAGAAGAACCTTTTGATGTTTGACCACATGTTAAGTACAAGATGCCCTTGTCCTGAACAGTATTGTGCGTGTTATGAGCATTGTTCATGCAGACGCGGAAGAACTGTTAATCTTCGTCGATGAGCAGCTGCGAGGTGGAACCAGTCATTACCAAGATGGTAAGATATAAATTCGTCTTCTTCGTAATTTTTCGTAATTTTACGGGCAACGTCTGCGTAAAAATTACGCACACCGCTCTGTTTTTGAGAAACGGTGGGCTATGCGTTGAAAGAAAACAAGGGACGTATACTCTATTTTAAATATACGTCTAAAATACGTATTTTAAATAGTCTGCGAAATCCACGCAGACGAGCTTCGTTCAACAAATTCTATCCCAAATGCACCTTCTGATGCCCCTAGAAATTCACAAACGGACTCGTGGTCCGGTGGCAAAAAATATTTCTCTTTTGTATTCAAATATTGGCAGCCTATGCAACAATCGGGATGCTTTATCTTCTGTCGTCGACGCGTGCAGTGCCGATATTGTTATCTTGACGGAGACATGGCTTTGTAGCAAAATTGAAGATCGTGAAATTTTGCAATGCGAGGGTGTTTACCGTTTCTATCGACATGACCGTGATGTGCGGCGTGGTGGCGGTGTACTTATCGGTGTTCGTGATTTGACTACCACTGCTGCAATTGAGCTTGCGTCACCATTAGAGCTAGTGTGCATGCGCATAGGCTTCGAACGAAAAATTTTATAATTTGCGTCGTTTACAGGCCCCTTTCTTCACCTAAAAATATTCTTCAGACCTTCACGATGCCTTAAATAGTCTCATTTTACGGTTCCCTTCCACGCCACTACTCCTCGGGACTTTAACTTCCCTGGTATTGACTGGAATACTGATCCCCCTTCAAACCAAGAGTGCTGTTTTGAACATTCCGAATTCATCAGCCTTTGCCTCGATTTTAACCTGTACCAGCTTTTTCTAAAGCCTACTCGATGTTCTGCACACTCGGATAATATCCTAGATTTAATCCTCACTACATCCCCACAATTTGTTTCCCCTCTAACTTACCTACTGGGTGTTAGTGACCATTGTATAATCCAGTGTAAGGTGCAGTTAACCATCCCGTCTGTTACCTCGTCCAAAGTTATTCGTGATTACAGAAATGCTCATTTTGCCCCAATTAATAAAGAACTAGAATCTTTCATCAATGACTACATTCGAAGTTTTCACTCCCGATCGATTGAAGAAAATTGGTCATTATTCAAAGAAAAAGCCAACTCCTTATTTAACCGGTACATCCCGCAAAAACGTATTTATTCTAATTCTCATGCACCTTGGTTCAACTCCTGTCTTAAACGTTTACTGAACAAAAAGAAAAGGCTTTTCCGACGAGCAAAAATAACTGGCAGTGATGAGCGTTGGAATGCTTACACAATAGCACGGAACGACTACAAGAATACTATAGCTGAGTCGAAAACAACATTTTATGAGCACACGTTGCCTTCTTTCTTGAAAGACAACCCACTGAAATTTTGGAGTGTGGTCAATGCTAAAAAATCTAGTGTCATTGAACTGTGCGATCTTAACAACGAACCTGTAGATCGCAGCGTCTGTTGTGAAGTGTTGAATGACGCGTTCATCTCTGTATTTTCAGATCCTGTTATGTGCGCGAGCGCTGTGTTTTCTGATGTGCATTATTTTCCAATGCTTCCTATTACCACTGACCTTGATGGCATTAGAAGAAGTCGTAGGGAGCGGATGCACTTCGTGTCGGCTCCGTCTTTCGTAAATGATTTCGCAGTGTTTTTGCAATATATCTCTGTAATTTTGCACCATCATCTCGCGCAAGTTATCCTGACTCTACCGATATTCGTCTTCAAGGTGGGAACTGCTTTTTCACCGCTTTACTGGACCATTTCTGCCGAGCCGCTGCGCTGCCGAGCTAAGCTTACTGCTAAGCTTAGTGCTCCGGCCGCTACGTGAGCCGCAGTTACGGCTGCGCGTCAAATTTCTTCAAGCCGCCATGGAAATACAAGTTGCAGGAACTGATATCTCACCCACCGAGATTTCCGAAGAAGCAGGATGGTGCACCATTGGCCCGCGCGAACGACTTTCTCCTTGGGGCAACCACGCTAACCCTAACATTGCATCAGCCTCCCAAACCGGCGTTGGAGGCACGAACAAGGCGCAGCGAGGCCCGCGCGCTCACAAGCAGCAAGTTCTGAAGGCAGGGAAGATGCCCACTCTTCCACGTTATCACCACAAAGTAGTTATCAGGCCACGGGGCGGCTTGAACGTTGCAACAGTCGGGGTCGTCCGCCCCGCTTCGGCCCTATATAGGGCAGCAAACGTATCTCCACAAGACGCCACGGAAGACATTGTCTGCCCAAATATTCAGCAAAACATCATCGTTGTAATTACCCCTCACTCTCCTAATGCAGAACGGTACCGCCGGCTCGACAGCTTTGAAGTCGACGGACACCAGTTCGAGATACGGTCATATGAAACTGCGCCCGACTATACAGTCAAAGGAGTCGTCCGAGGCATTCCTCTCGAAGAAGACGCGAAGGACATTCACCTCAATATCATCAACAAGAGGAACCCGAATGCCTTAGCGGCCAAAAGACTCAGCAAGACCACGTCGGTCATCATCGCCTTCGATGGTGGCCGAGTACCAACGTGGGTGTACTACGGTGGTGATATGCTCAGGTGTACCTTGTACAGAAGGCAGATTGACGTGTGCCACCAGTGCAGACACGTCGGCCATCGCATGGACGTCTGCCCGAACGCCCAAGACCATGTGTGTAGAGGCTGCGGAGCCTCGAACCCAGACCCCAATCACACATGCACGCCAAGGTGTCACCTTTGTGGGGGAGCGCATCCCACTGCGGACAAGGCCTGCAATGCTCGATTCAAGACCCCCTATCATGTTAAGAAACGACGCGGAGACCGACAGAGGGCAGCGGCGGAGGCCGCCCTCGAGCTACAGCAACGGAACTACGACGAACATTTCCCACCTGCCTCCCGCTCCCGCTCTCGATCGAGGCCGGGCCCGGTCTCGCTCGGCTGCAGGGCCTCCATCCCGCCGGCAGAGCAGGTCTCGGAGGCGGGCGCGCAGCAAAACCCCGGGCCGAGCCGTGGCCGTTCGAGCTCTCGGCGTCCGAAGCAAGCCGGCCAGCAAGATTCGGACCTACCTGACAAGGTGAGCTAGGCAGATGCGGCTAAGGGCTCGCTGAGACGCAAGGCTCAGGGAGCTACTGCTTCAGAACCCAATAATAAGAGGGACCCCAGGGATGTGGCATTAGAAGAAATGCAGCGCGAAAACGCACAATTACGCACGGTCGTGCTACAATTAACCCAAGAAATTCGAGAGATTAAACAGTCGATGGCGCAGGCATCTATACCTAAACCTGCTTTAGTCCCGACTCCCGTCACGAACGGTAACGACAGTGCGGCGCCGCCCACAAAGAAACGCGCGGCGGCTAGTTCCGAGTCTCAACAGCTCGAGAACCTCGAATCAGCAGTAGGTGATTGGCGCAAAGCACATGTCACGATAAATGACTGGCGGAAAGAACAAGAAGAAATGAGGAAGCTGCTTTCAGAAATTCAAACCGGGATCCGCAACATCGGCGTTGCGGTCAACAACCTCACTGCTCGAACAGACAGGGTTGAAACCCATATAGACAAAATCGAGATTCACATAGGCCTTCGCCCAGGCATGGAAATGATGCCCACCATGGGCCCTACAGTCATTCACCCTAGCCCTATTTCAGGTAACGCACAAGTACAGCACCACGATGGCCAGCACCACTAACGAGCTCGTTGTGTGGCAGTGGAACTATCGGGGCTTCACTAAGAAGCAACCACTGCTGCAACAATACGTCCGACACGCGCAACCCAAACCCGACATCATAATGATACAAGAAACAGTAGGTACCGTACCAAAGCTTCCAGGTTACACTGCGCATGCCTCGACGATTCCCGTTGATCGCAGACTTGCAATTTTAATTCGGAAAAGGATAGTAGTGCAAGGACACAGCGTAAGCGGCACACATGCGGAATACATGCTTGTAGAGCTCCTTCCCAATAAAACACGCAACCACAGTGTATTTCTCCTCAATGTATATAGTAATCCGGCTCACTCACGGGCTCGTTTCCTCTCTCTGTTCCTAGGGGCGCTTGCCTTGGCGGGCGCAAACCCGTTTCTGGTGGGGGGAGATTATAACGCCCCGAACGAGGCCTGGGGCTATGGCTACACTACCGCCAATGGTCGACGCCTGTGGCAGGACCTACATGATGCCGAATTAACTCTTATTACCGATTCCACGGCGCCGACCCGCACGGGCACCTCTACGGCACGGGACACGACACCAGACCTGACGGCGGTCCGTAACGTCCCTCAAGCAATGTGGTGCAATACCTTTGAAGACCTCGGTAGTGACCACATGATCATAGAAACACGAATTCCTCAGGCGGGTACACCCCCTTTTCCTAAGCTATTCAAATGGACGGACTGGGAAAAATTCCGAAAGCAGCGAGTTGAACAGAGAGGTGAGGAGAACATCGACGACATCGAGGCATGGATGGAGACGCTCAACGACGACACGAACAAGGCGACGCAGACGCTCGCACCCGAAGTCCAGGTTGACAAGATCGACAGCCGACTAGCCCACCTCTGGGAAGCCAAGACGTCACTAAACGCATGATGGAAAAAGCAAAGGCACAACCGAAAGCTTCGTAAGAAGATCGCACATATCAATCGCCAGCTGGAAGAACATTGCCAGACCTTAAGCCGCCAACAGTGGTATGACATCTGCAACGCAGTCGATGGGCAGCTCCACAATGGCAGCACGTGGCGTCTCCTTCGTCACCTTTTGGGGGAAACGCAGAGCAAGTCTGCTCAGCAAGCAAACCTGCAACGCCTTTTGCACAACGAACAGGCTACCACGAGTGATCACCAGCCCGTGAAACGCCTGCTAGCCAAGTACTTCCCTCAACGGCCCGATGTTCAACACGGAGATTACACTGGAGAGACAAATGTGACACTCGATGAATAATTTCACGAGTCAGAGATCCGCGCAGCTCTCCACGACCTTAATGGCAAATCAGCACCTGGTCCCGACAAGGTTACGAACAAGACTCTAAGAAACCTCGATGATGCCTCGATAACCGCTCTTACGGCACACATCAACAAATGCTGGCGAGCAGGTCGCATCCCAGAGGCGTGGAAACGCTCTAAAGCAGTCCTGATACCGAAGCCAGGTAAGCCGTCCAGCCTCGATCATTTGCGGCCTATTTCCCTCACATCCTGCGTTGGCAAGGTGATGGAGCACGCGTTCCTCTCCCGCATCAACCACCACCTCGAGGACACTGGAGCCTTCCCACCCACTATGGTGGGCTTCCGGTCACACCTCTCCACTCAAGACGTCATGCTCCAGCTCTACCACCAGATTATCAATGACCCAACTAGTGGCAACCGGGCCATCCTCGGCCTAGATCTGGAAAAGGCATTTGACAATGTAGCACATGCAGCAATCCTGAGCCGCATAAACAAGCTCAACTTGGGTGAGCGACGCTACAACTACGTCAGAGACTTCCTGTCCCGCCGCAGTCACCCTTGCGGTCGGCAGCATGACATCCGACGAACATACACTAGGAAGCACCGGCACTCCTCAAGGATCGGTCATATCCCCGCTCCTTTTCAACCTCGTGATGCTGGGTCTCCCGGCCTACCTCGACGAGATCGATGGCCTCCATCACGCCTTGTATGCAGATGACATCACCCTGTGGGTCAACAAGGGTAGTGACGGTCAGATAGAATGCACCTTACAAGCAGCGGTCTCTGCAGTCGAAACGTACCTCCAAGACACAGGTCTCCGGCTATCTCCACTGAAATCGGAGCTGCTCGTCTACCGCCCGCGCCGCCGGCCCAAGCCTACAGCCGAATCGCGCCAATGTGACGACATAATCCTCTATACGCAAGACGGCTCCTGCATTCCCCGAGTCCCGAAGATACGCATCCTAGGCATGCATATAACAGCCAACGGGTCAAACATAGAAGCTATTCGCAAAATCGAAGGCAAGGTTACAGCGGCTACCCGCCTGATCAAACGTATTACAAACAAGCACACGGGCATGAAGGAAGACAGTGTCATGCGCCTCATACACTCTTTCGCAATCTGTCACATCACTTATGTGGCTGCCTTCTACAACTGGAATGTCACTGAAAGGGAGAAAATCAACACCCTTATACGCAAGACTTACAAGATCGCCCTTGGCCTACAGGATTCCACAAGCACTGCTCGTCTGCTACAGCTGGGGGTATACAACACGCTTGAGGAAATCGTGGATACGCAAAGAACCTCTCAACTCGAACGCATGTCTCTGACAGCCACGGGTTGATACATCTTGCAGAAACTCGGCTTCAACTACCACGTCCAACACGGTCAGAAACAGGTCATTCCACCTGACCTCAGCGACACGCTGATTGTCGCCCCTATACCTCGAAACATGCACCCCGAATTTAATCGGAGCCGACGCCAGGCCCGTGCCAAGGCACTGCTGCGCTCCTTGGGTGGAAAGAGGACTACGCGCTTTGTAGACGCCGCAGAATACACACAAGAACACCGGTTCACGGTGCTAGTCGTAGACGTTAGCTCCCGGCTTACGCACGCGTGTAGTGTCGCAGCGGAATACCCCGAAACAGCAGAAGAGGTAGCGATTGCGCTTGCGCTTACCGACCCCCTCTGCGAGGTAGTTTTTAGCGACTCACAATCCGCAGTTCGCAACTACGCGCGGGGGCGCATTTCCTCCGAAGCTCTCCAGATTCTAAGGAAAGCTGGTCGACAGCACTTCGATAACACCGCGATCATATGGTTTCCAGCGTACGTCGCCACCCCCACCGATGATGGCCTGATTAACTTGAACGAGGTAGCACACCGCTCTGCGCGAGAACTGACCCGCTGCGCAGAATCGGAGACCGCCTCTTCGAGTTCGGAACTCCTGGCTCAAAACACGCGAGAACGCCTGGTCAGGTACAATGACATCACCAAGCACTACCAGCTAGGCAGGCAGTTGCTTCCCCCACCTCACCCCATGCTGAAACGTCGCCAGGCAGTTATCTGGCGACAATTGCAAACACAAACATTCCCCAGTCCGGTGCGAATGCAGCACATTTTCCCCGCGCAATACCCGACTGCTCTTTGCAAATTATGTCAGGAAACTAGAGCGACGCTGTCACACATGTTGTGGGAGTGTCGGGTTACATCAGCTACAATGACATTAGCTCCGGAGGCTCTTGCGTCGCAGTGGGCCGCCGTTCTGCGCAGCTCCAACCTCAAGACACAAGAGTGGGCTGTCCAGCAAGCCCGAGAGGCGGCGACGAGGCAAGGCCTCGAAGTCCCCTCATGGGAGACCTGAGCCCGGGTCGTCAAATTTGCCGGATTCAAAATAAAGTTGTTTCCATTCATTGATGGCATTGTAAAGTTGATACAGACCTCTAAAGTTTCTGCATGCACTGGAGTAGATGGTATCAACTAGAAATTTTTAAAGGGAACTATTACATATTCATTTCTGAGCGAAATCTTTGCTCAGCCACTTCAAACCACCCTCCTTCCGAACTACTGGAAGGCAGGGATGGTGATTCCCGTACATAAGTGTGGTAATCTTTACTCCCCACTTAATTACAGACCTATATCCCTAACCAGCGTTCCCTGCCAATTAATGGAGCACATCATTTACTCACACCTGGTATCATTTCTCGAGTCAAACTTATTTTTACCCCCTACCAACATGTATTTAGAAAACACTTTTCCGGCGAAACAGAGCTTTTGTCATTCACTAATGATTTTTTCCCGGCGATGGATGCAAACGTTATTATTGACTGCATTTTTTTATGCTTCTCCAAAGCCTTCGATGCTGTTTCACATGCATTACTTGTAACTAAATTATGTAACCTCAACATTGATGCTAACGTGCTTGCTTGGAATAATTGTTTTTTGTCTAACCGTTCGCAATTTGTTTATGCTAACGAATGTTTCTCTTCCGCTGGCCGAGTAACCTCTGGTGTACCGCAAGGGTTAGTTCTAGGACCATTACTATTTTTAATTTATATTAATGACCTCCCAGACCAAATTAAATCATCAATTATGTTATTCGCAGATCACTGTGTTCTCTATGGTGTCATTTCTAACCCTGGCGACTACGATACTCTTCAATCAGACATTGGCATGGTAACATCATGGTGTTCTAGATCACAAATGAAGCACAATTCTATTAAATGTAAGGGGATGCGTGTGTCCCGTGCTGTCAAAAATCCCACCCTTCCTACGTACAATATTGACAACATACTAGTAGAACATGTTTCATCATACAAATATCTTGGTACCCACATAACACACAATCTTACATGGAACATTCATATTAATTACATTTACGGTAACGCTAGTCGCATGCTTGGGTTCTTACGGCGTAATTTTTCGTCGGTAATTGCAGACGTCAAGTTACTTCTGTACAAATCCTTAGTGAGGCATAAACTTGAATATGCATGCTTCATTTCCGACCCTTCTACTGGAGAGCTAAAAAATACCATCGAATCCATTCAAAACCGAGCTGCTCGTTCTATTCTTTCGAATTAGGCTCGTCATGCAAGTGCCTTGTCAATGAAACTAACGCTTGGCTTGCCTAACCTAGAGTTACGTCCTAAATACTTTCGCCTATGCCTTTTTCATAAGATTTATTACACTAACGAAACACTTAAAGATGAACTAATCTCCCCGCCATCATGCGTGTCGTCACGCACGGATCATCGTTTTAATGTTGAATTTCCAACTTGTCGTACCAACGTTTATTTTGATTCCTTTTTACCCAGAACGACGAATGACTGGAAATGCCTCCCTGCCTCCATCACTGCCATTTCTGACGCCACGAACTTCAGGAATATTGTCAACGCATTTATTTGTAATAATTACCACTCCTCTCTGTCATGGCCCCGGGCCTTGAGAGTATGCCAATAAATAAATACACAATAAATAATGCGGTCCGCAATTTCATGTTGAGGGCGATTGAACTTGTGAAGAGCAAAAAATCAACACGCAAAGAATATAAAGAACAGACACTGTCTACTCTCCCCACCAGCCACATAATAGACAGTTTTAGTTTAGCGTTTACAACGGAATGTAAAAGCATTGCGTACATAAAGGAATAGCATCGTCCTCACTGCGCATGCTCGGAACGCTATTGGGTTTCTGCGATTTAGGTGCGCTATGATAACCTACGTTATTTGGCGAGTTTAACGTCCGCAATGTTTACAGACGCTTAGAAATAGCTTTGCTGAACATGGCGGCACCCATGGCTCCCGCTTCAGCGTAAGTTCTCGTGATGGCTACGCTCTCACTCGCGTTAATCGCCAGCAACTATTGTAAAGAGCTTTCGATTTCTTTAAACTCACCTGAAAGGTTAGTTATGAGCGCATGGCGCGTCTGTTTTTTGAGGTCGTTCGCCTATTCTGGTGCCCGTACGCCTAACGAGACGCGTCCACATAGCAATTGCGCGATGTTTGCTAATGGATCGTCTTCGCTTGGATAAGTTCGGCACGAAGCACGAGACGGCGCCCTGTTCTATAGCGTTTTCTTTATGTTTATGTTTCCGTAAGGCAAATTAAAAAGACTTGAAATGACACGCACCGCAACGACCCGCAAATGTGCTTACGTTTAACCTACGTAAGGCGACAAACGCTATTCTAAAACTAATGTCACTGTAGATAGCGCTAGTTGAACATTATTCGCAGGCAAATATTAAAAAAACACAGAAAACAGCACAGGTTTGAGCGATTGGCACGGCTTACCACCCTTCCTCGCGCCTACGCGCCGGGTTGCATTTCTCCAGCACAACAGTACAAGCGGCAGCAAATGGCAGTGGGCGAAAGTAGTACTCCTGTCGCATTTGTGATTTTTACTATGAAGTGGAAGGAATTGTGCCGGGATTGCTACACAGACAAGCGATTTAGGTGTCTTTTTTTTCGTTCTTGGTGCACGTTGCGCGTGCCAAATGCACCGGGGTGGCCGTTGACGGGATCAACTGTGTTGCGTGAGCACGGTCTGTAACGGCATTCCTGCTTGGCCATGGTGCTTGACAAAGGGACATTGCGAGTCTGTGATGAAGGGATGTTGCATATGCAGTGTTAATGGAATACAGACTACCACTGAGACACGTAGACAATATCAGCGGCGTTGACGCCTCTAGCACCGTCTTTGTCGTCTGTACGTGGCCGATCGTTTACTGACGTTAGCGCTTCAGTTTGCACTGTGTTGTGATCTGTGCTTGGCGTTCCAAAGTAAAGTGAAGTTGGTGTACCCCTTACCAATGTTTCTCACCAAGTACAGCGCTATGTTATCCATATTCGGTGCCGCATTGCATCACAGCAAAATTCATAGCCATTGGTATTTTTCCTTAAGCTTCGGACGCGGTGTCCTAGATGGGCGTGCACAATCGCTCCGTTCCTACTGGGAATTGACAAATGTCTTGTGAATGAACACCATGTAGAGCACGTTGGATGAGTATGGTCTTACATTACAATGAACTGATGGTGTAGCGTGCTTGCTGCCGTAACATTGGGCCTTCTGCAGTGTTAGGTAAATAGGGTGTCACACGGTGCGCTTTCCTTTGTGAACGAGTCCGAGCAGTCGTGATCGATCGCACTTGTAAGGGTCCACATCATACCCATTAAAAGTCGCTGCAAAAGGAACGCATAAATTTGCTAGCTGGTAATCTGCATCAGATGTTTCTCGAATTTTTTGCTTTTACTTCTGACTGCCAACTACTAGGCTAAGATTAACGTTCTAACGCAGTACGTTAGCATTTCACGTATTTTGGGAATGAGGATTGCCATGTAGATTCTGCCCGTATGCTGCCGTAATTGTAAAAAAAAGTGCATGAGATAAGTGGTTTTTAACGTAACCTTGACATATAATAGCGGTGGCTAAACGTGCCTAATGTACATACTAAAGTTATGGATTTTCCAAACAAGTATAAAAAGAAATCAAGAGATATGTAAACACTGATGTGAAGGACGCTTCTAATACTAGCTCTGTGCAGTTGCCTTGACTAATTTTCATCTGATAAGCGTCACAACAATAATTATTGTAAAATGCATGTTGTGAGCGTTGTAAGTTATGCGGAGGAATATGTCCTTTGTATTGCCGAATAGAAGGTGCTTCAAGAAGGGTTCTTTTTTGCAAATGGGTTTAGTGATAACATTACCACATGATAAAATTCTCTGAGCTGTCTAGTAGTAATAACCGTAACTTAGGACAAGCTTATGTGCAAGAAGTGTTTTATACATAAACAAGCTTGTTCTTTGCTTTGGATGACCCATGCGAAAATAACTGATATCAGCCTATCAATTGTAGTTGTTGCACCAGTGAAGTATGCATGTGTGCAGGCCTTGCGTTCAGTTTCTCAGCCACGGGAGCCTGCTTGGAGTACCAGTGCCTAAGAAGTCTGTTGGATGGTGCCACTTGTTCTGGTAAGCTGTGCCATTCTCTCCTATATCGGTCGTGCATAAGCAGTCCTAATGCACATTGACTGCAGATGTTGGTAAAATTACGAGGCCTCGGCAACTGGAATAATTCTGTCAGATGCATCCGAAAGATAACTGACGTTTCGTCGTTTTTCCCGTGGCAGACATCAGTTGGCTCAGCATGAGGACATCGGCCCGAAAGTGATATTCGTTGATACCTGACTTGGGTGCATGATAAGGGGTATTTGTAAAGCTCTAACAAGCGCCGGAATTCAGCATCTGAAGCAACAGAAAAACATGCACCAATAAGATAATCGTTTGTCTCGTGTCGCTTTAATGACTTTGCAAAGACACCTGCATACTGTTCTCTAGCACTGTCTTGCATGGGCTTCAGGGTAACTAATTGTAGCCACTGTTAAGCTCACTTTTAGCCACTGTTAAGCCAGTGTTCAGCTAACTGAACACTGGCTTAACAGTGGACCAGGTGAATATGCACCAAAGGAATTAGTTAAGTGTAGGGGTGTACGAATATTTGAATCGTATAGCGGATCGAATAGTGTCCTATTTGATTCGGTCTTCGAATCAAATAATCAGTATTCGTAAATTCCAATATTTTGCGAATGCTTCTTGAATATTTAGAAATGTCAACTGCACCCAAATAAACTTAGAGTTTGCGCAAAAGTACGGCAAATTTTCACCCCGCAGTCATACTCTAGACATAAAACATGAGAACTTGCGTAGTGCAACAGCCTACATCGCTTAAGTAGCTTTACTTTACAGCCTGTACAGTGATCATTCGCGCTCTCTGAAGAGTCCTATGAATGCGATGAGACTACTTGTTTGCGCCTAATGCTTCATTTGTACTTCCAATGAGCAACGCTTCAGAACGTACTTCCTAATGACAGAAAATTGGTAATCTTAAGAATACTAGAAAGTGGGCGTCTCCTTGAAAAAAGGTGATGACGGCTATTAATTGCTCGAAAACTATACGATATTCCATTCGATTCGTATTCGATTCGGTCTCAAAAATCACTATTCGCACACCCCTAGTTAAGCGCGACATTGGAAGGTAACACAACAACGTAACGTTACAGCCTTAGCACGCAGCTGCTTCAGGTGGTCAGGCGACCAAAATATATGAATATTTAGAAAGGAGCGAACACTACTTCCAGAACGAAGTGAAGGCAACTGACTCAGCAATGTATTCACTTCGACCTGTACGTAGCACCGCACGATTTTTTTCGAAACATGCACCAACCAGCCCAGTTCAGAGTCCTTCTGCATTGGCCTGAATACTTCGCTTTGCCACGCAGCTTAAAGGGTGACACGCTAGCATATGTGCGAGCTAGTGTGTTGGTTGTGGATGCTTTCAAACTGTGTCTTGAGGATAATTCATTGCTTAAAATTGGGTGCACAGCTGCACAAAGCAGCTTGAGTAGCTCCGTTGCTGCCCCATCCTGTGTCAAGGGTCTGCAGGTGATTCCTAAGTTAACCTTTGTGTCGTCGGTCTGTTTGTTCCTCATGATGGCTGCTGCAGGGCACTACGATGTTGTCATCAGTACCGACCCCACTTCATATGAACTCGAGCACACAATTTTTGATGCAAACGTCATGTCTTCGCCCTGTCTGGTTAATATAGTCGTATGTGCCCAGATGGGCGCTGAAAATTAAAAGGTAGTTCTAGCTCTCCCATCAATTTGCTTGAATTGACGGCTGCCTTTGTGTACACACTGTATAACAATGGTAGGCCTTGGTTTCCTTGAAGTCCTCCGACCTGAGACGACACTTACGTTCAATACCGTTATTTATTTATCGGCGATGCATGCCCGAAGGTAGTGCGAACACCCTGTTAAATGCAAACGTTGTACATGTGTCTGGAAGCTCCCCTCCACATCGCGTGCGCGTTAAGAGTGCTCTGCCCTGTCCTTGTAGCAACCACACACTTTAGTAATAAAGTGCACTGATAGGAAAGGCCAAAATACTTTTGAGTGTGGCGTATAGCTCCAGCACAATGCTCCCCACAGAAAATCTTCAGGCCCAGATATCGGAGCTTCCTTTGTAGTAGCAGTTATGCTTAGTTAAAATGCATGGCACGGTGGAGGAGACATCAAAAATTGCCTCAACCCTCTGAGTCCCTTACTTGGTGACATCTCACAGACGAGAACACTGTCGACTAACCATAAAATACCAGCTACTGTGCGCACGAGGATACTAAAGATATTCTATTTCATTGGCAACTTTCTAGTATATACGATGTGTATTAAAGCTCTGAAATTGATAGAGTGATTTTCTCCTGTCCTCTCTATCTTTTCTACAGCGGTAGGTGAGTTCATGTATGGGGAAAAAGTACCACTATACAGCGATCTTCCATTTCTGGGCATCATGGTTTTCTTTGGTGAGTGCCATGTTTGATGAAGCTATGCCCCATCTTTGAAGGAGAGTATTTTGCCTTCCGAATAAGTGCAATGTTTGGTTGTGAAGCTGGTTGTCGCAGGAATATCGCCAAGTGGAGTAGAGCTTCTAGATCCAGGTCTAACATTTGCTTACAGTGAAGTGATCTCTGTTATTTAACTCTCAAGGTCACGTATAGTCTCAAAAACTGTTGAGAGAGCTAGAACGTTCCTTTTATTTTTCACACCGACGAGTCTGGGTACACTGCCATATAGGTGAATTGGACTGAGCTTTGACATGAAGTGTAGCAAGAGGCACATACAGCAGTTCATCAACTGCGTGGTTGTTCATTACGACATCCTGCTGTCCTGCAGCTGCGACTATGCAGGACAAACAGGCCTAGTACATACATTAGTGTTATTAAGCAAACTCCCTTGCCTGCACTCGTACTGCCTAATCATTTCCGTTTTTTCATTCTGTCCCCAAGCAATCGTACAGGTATAATCTTGAACTGCACTTATGGGATCCCTGCTTCCGAATATAATCAGGAACTGTGCCAACAACGGATGACATAATTCACCTACAAGTATTGGCGTAGACGAAATTTACTGTGCAGTCGGGGTACGGCTTCAAATTGATTTGTTTACCAATTATGCGTTGTTAATAATAATAATATTTGGGGTTTTACGCGCCAAAACCACTTTCTGATTATGAGGCACGCCGTAGTGGAGGACTCCGGAAATTTTGAACACCTTGGGTTCTTTAACATGCACCTTAATCTAAGCACACGGGTGTTTTCGCATTTCGCCCCCATCGAAATGCGGCCGCCGTGGCCGGGATTCGATCCCGCGACCTCGTGCTCAGCAGCCCCACACCATATTATGCGTTGTTGTTTCTAAAGCTTCAGAGACAGTGATGTAAGCTCTGTTTGTGAAAACCGTGCATCATGATGAAAGGAAATCCTACATTACTCATCAGCAGTAACTCGGTATTGTGAGAGCTTGTAGAAACTTGCTTTCTAGAAGTTTCTACAACACTTTATAAGGATACTTTAGCTCCTTTCTGTGTCGTGTTCATGTCTTATCACAAAACTGTAAACATGCCGTTAGTTTCAGTAAAGAATATATGACTATGGTTAAGGAGAGACGCTCCTTGTAACAACTTCTCGAAACAACATCGCTAAATAACACCCGAGGGTCTTCACCTTAAACTCTTACATTCACTTTTTTGCAAATCACAATGGTGACTGATTTCATTATTTTTTTTTCGGTTGAGTGTTTGGTGGAATATAAAGGAAAGTAACATGCCTTGTCTTACATGTTGTAAATTCGAAATTATTCATTCATTTGAGTTGCATGGAAGCAGTTATAAAGTCTTTCTTTGTCAGTATAGTAGTTGAGCATAATCTTTGTATGGCTGGGCAAAGGTAGATATATAGTTAGGTATTTTCCAGAAAGGATGCCGAATTTTTCACCTTCTGACTGAAGATTAGACAGTCACTTGTGCTTCACAAGGAGTTACTTGTGCTAGCTAAGATATATAGTTTTACTGAGAAATTTTATACATGCAATTTTGATTCTTTGGGCTAGCATGTTTGTATTACAGCATGATTTCATAGAGTCGATGCTCAAGGAAAGTACATTCTGTCATTGAATATCTTCAACATGGTTAAGCAGGCTGACTTTATCTATTTGTAGCTCCCCGTGTTCTGGGGAATTTACATGTTTGCAACTTACATTTATGTGGTTTCGTGCTGTATGTGTAAGCCTAACATTTCTCTTGTTCTCCCAGGAAGGGTTCAAGCAAGCAAGTTGACCTGCCGCAACACTACTTCTGACCCTCCGTGGTTGCTAAGTGGCTATGGTGTTAGGCTGCTGAGCACAAGGTCGCGTTATCGAATCCCGGCCAAGGCGGCCGCATTTCGATGGGAGGGAACTGCGAAAACGCTCGTGTACATAGATTTAGGCGCACGTTAAAGAACGCCGGGTCGTCGAAATTTCCGTAGTCCTCTACTACGGCGTGCCTCATAATCACAAATAGGTTTTCGCACGTAAAACCCCATAATTTAGTTTTGACCATAATACCGCATTTTGTAAGTTCTATTACAGCTTTCATTTCGTGTTGTAGGTGCTACAATTGCATATAATGTACTCAGAACTCTTGACAACAGGTGTTTGCAAATGAATAATTATACAAGGTTTTCAAGGTCCTTAGTGATACAATTGTTTCTCACTGAAGCATTTTTCTGCGAATTGAATGATAAGCAGAAGAGCAAGTGCTGCTCTCCTGCCTGATTGTACAAACCTCTACCTACTGCCCTATATCACCAGTGTAAAGCAGTTGCAGACAGCTGTTCACAGCGACAATTTCGCAATATTTGCAGACATGCAATAGTAAGTCAAAAGTCGGGTATACTTTTCCTTATGAAGTTTTAGGAAACAGGTTCAGCATCATATTGCATAGTTCACTGAAAATTTTGTTGCAAAATTATCGCTTTTTAGATCTAGTGCCAGCGTTTGGGCGAGAGACTTTTCTTCATCGGGTCACTTGATTGCAGACCATTAACAGGAGACTTAGGCCTTGGCATTATGGCAAAATTTGTCTCACTCATTGTAGATTTTAAAGAAAACATGAATGAATAGGACTCAATGCGAAGTCTTAATTCAAGAATATGTAAATTGAATCATATTTACCATGCAGCTTGACCTTATCAGTACAAAGACATTATGCAGGCTAGAAAAACAAGGCAAAGCATAAATGCTCTTTCAGATGCATTAAGTCCAATGCGGGACGAAGGCTTTTCCCAGCAATCTACAATTGCGTCTGGCTTGCGTCAACTGACTCCATCGTATGCCTGCAAATTTCCTAATTTCATCATGGTGTCTAGTTTTTACCGTCCTCAACTGTGTTTCTCTTTACTTATCATGCCTATCATTTTTGTTATTCCATTCCTTGTTGAGCCCTCCTTAACTTCTCAAGCTTCATTTTTATCGCGCCATGTTTTAGCTTCTATGTTAGCGTTAGCACAACGGAAGAATGGTACTTCTTCAGAATAATCGTAAGGTGCTGGTCTTGAGTCAGTAGTGCCTGCCATAAGTGCGCCGACCAACCTTACTACTATAAATTTTCTTCTACTGATCCTGCACATTGATTTAGGTAAAATACGCTGTTGCCTTCTTGCCCTAGAAATCATAACTAGTGCCTTCTTGGATGCCTTCGAAGTGCCAACGTGTGCACAGCAGACGGTAGGGCATGTTAAGATAAATTCAGTTGGATGCGTCTCGTGAGCGACCACTTTTGATTTCAAATTAAAATTTTTACTTAGCTGCATGATCTTGACGACAATAAAAACAACCATAGTTCCCCGAGAAAAGAAATCTTTCCAGAGATACTTGCAACTACCTGTTAAATTAGAAGCATTTTTTCTGCATTTAGCGGAATACGCAATTTGGTTAGATCCCAACGAAAAAGTGTTGTGGCTACGGCTCTAAGAATGTTTTGTCACAGACAGTGGGCGAATAGTATTACGGCAAACGGGTACGCATTTGCGTTGGTTGGTTCATCATTACGAGCAGAAAACAGCGCTAACACCAAAGTGTTTTATTCTTTCAGTCAGAATATCAGTATCAGTATCGGAAATAACAGAAAAAAAAAAGAAACAAACAGAAATTCAGAATATGCAGCGGCAATAAATTATAATCAATCAAAAAGGACAGCTATCTCCTTCGGAAGAATTGAAACCGAGCTGAGGCTTGCTCATGTGTCGCCAATATTATGGATGCCAAAGGCTTCAGAAATACGACTTGCACGTTCATCATCGTATTTTGACAAGAAGGTCAAATCTGTAAAAGATGGCTTGCAGTCGGATTAATTGCAATGCAGTGACAACAGACTCTCTCTAGCTTGTTTTCGAACCTTGTTCGAGTGTTGGCTCATGTGGTCATTAACGATATAGAAACGCTTGCACAAAAGAGGATTCTTTTAAACTACACCGTCGTAACACTCAGAGAACATGCTGCCTATGGTGCTTTTCACAACTTTGCTGTCGGTCATCCGATTGACTTGTTGGCACAGTCTACCTAACTTTTTCCGGCAGTGCAGAACAACCTAACGCCTGGCCTGCAGACAACCTTTTTAAAATTGTTTGTGACTTGGTGCACATATGGGATAACAGCAACCATTTGCTGCGAGTGATTCTGAAATTGAGCGGCTGCCGAGTGCGTGCTCTTAAGGCCTGCTGCGAGGCTTTCAGCGATGCTAGTGAAAAGCATTCATGGGAAACCTGCGAGCTTCTGCTGAGCTACTCGCGATTCAAAGCTTGCATGTACTTGCTGATAACACGACCTGATAAGGGTCGCCTTCACGTAAGATCTTCCAATTCCATGCATAACCAGCTTCGTGTGCGCGGAGGAAAAGAGAGAAGGCCCTTATGAGACCGAGTAGTATAAGCTCAGCATGCATGGTTGTTTAAGAACGAGAGCTCCAAATCCAAGAACTGCAGCTTATTATCTAACTGATGTTTCGTGGTAAATTCAAAGGAACTTAATAGTGCGTAGAATACGTAGTATAGAACACGCGGGGAGTTCGTAATGCGAAGGAACGCTCTGCTGTGTTCAATTTGGCATTACTGATTTCGCATTCAGAACTCACAAGAAACGCTTACGTGTCCTCGGATTTTTTTTATTACAGCATGGAGGGTGCCAACGTTGTTTTAAGCAGCTGAAGAGCTCTAACGAGCTTGAGATGCGCGCCTCAGTTGCTTCTTCCGATGTGCATGTCAGTGCAATTTCCCCAGGGAGGCTTCGCTCATCCCAAACAAGGGTCGCAGCTACGCACAACATCGGTGCACTCACCTTGTCTCGAAGAGTCGTGTGGTACTCGGCAAAGGCGACGTGCTGTTTCGTATTGTCTGCAGTGAATGTGGCATACAGCAAGTATGGCTCCTTCAGGAACTGCTTCCCTGGGTCTGCGGTAGATCGCGGTCCGCAAATCTGTAACGAGTCCCACTCTATAATGATTTATGAGTTGGAGCCAAATATATAGCCTGTAATGTGGCTGTGTAAACAACAGCGGCGACCCTCGATAGGCTACCAACGACTTCACGAAACATCATGTGTACATACAGGGTGTAACACCATTGCTGCATGTCTAGAGCAAATGCAGGGGTTTTCGCTACGAACCGAAGTAACACAAAGTTATTAGCGAACTTTTCAGCTATTGATTTGAACGCAAAATCATCAACGAGGAAGTTGAAGAGCCTATTGAGAAATCTCTAATAAATTTCTGTCTGTAAAGGTAGCTGCAGGAGTTATTTGTGTGTCTCGAAAAGAAGCACGCGAGATCTGAAAGCGTACCACGTGGCTAGGCACTTGGGTGATGGGACATTTGCGCTATTTCAGTACAAGTGCACGCAAGCTTAGGGTGTGTCTGGCAGGAAGCGTTTCGGTACCGCGCATGCTCTGAATGGGTAGTGCCAGGTCCGCTACTGGAAGCAAGCGCCGGCTGTGCCGTTGTATTTTCGTCGAAAGTCCTGTCACATGACAGCTCTTCGCCACGGCAATTTTATCCTGTGATTTAGGAAGCCTATTTTACTTTGATTGTTAATACACGTTGCTTCTTGTCGTTGAATGGTACTCACTGCCTGATACCAACGGGGAGAAAAGTTGCTCGGCACCGTTTGTATGCTTTTTTTAATCAGCCTCTCAGCGGGATATATTCAGCCACGGCGGGAATTTCTTGTTTCTTTGGCTTGTTTGTTTATAGTGCAGCAACAAGAACTGGTTTATGCAGAATTAATCAATCAGAAAACGTTCGGCTCCTCAAAGAGTTATGAATCCCTCCTCGGAATTTCGGTACCAGTAATTTGCTAGAGTCTGCGTTCAAGACGCGGCCGTGTTACGGTTGGTGATAGCGTTCGTTGTGTGGCACGAGGTGCACGTGCTCCATTCGCAAAGAAAAAAAAAGAGGAGAAGGACGACGCGAGCATAACAACACAACGCGACAGTTGGGTCATGAAAAAGAAGGAACAAACGACGGAGAGCCTTGCGACGCGAACATGCAACGGAGAAGGCCCGCCAATGCGAGACGACCGGCGGAGAGAGGAACGCAGCAGCAGCGGAAGCGTGAGCCCGGCGGCTGATGCGTCCAGGCTTCTGCCCCTGCCTGGTGCTTCTGAGGCTGCAGCTCAACATAGAAGGCCTTGGGTACGTTCAGCAGAACGCAGAACACAGCCCATCTGCACCGTCATGACCCACATTCCTGCTCCATCTTGCCAAGCCTTCTGGCCGCCCGTCTCCAGCTGAAAACCTCAGTTGCAGCCAACTCACTCGACGCCTGGGCCACTCTGGCCGTGAACTTCTCCGAGACTCCAAACCGAACATAGTGATCTGTGAACATTCATACTCTATTTACGCAGCTTCAAGACTAGGTATTGATTTATTATCCAGCGGTGTTTATAAGTGATACTCTGTCTTACATTTATGTATTTGAATTCCTTTAGAGCGTTTTTCTGTAATCCTGGGCGACAGGGAGCACATGCTGCGCCTTTGTTTTCGAATTCTATTCGTACTGAACGAGATGAAGAACGCGCTACGGAGAAAATACCTAAACCGGGACATACTTGTGTACACGACAGGACGAGGCCGTTTGTAAGAGTGCATCAAGGAGCTAGTCAATGTGGGTCTTGAAAACTCGTCGAGAAAGGCCAAATTTTAGGGCTTCAAAAAGCCACGCTCAGGTCCTCGTTAAAAGAGCAGTGGCCTCTAGAGTGCCATAGGCGTTCAGATGAAAGGCCAGCTGAACAAGACCGCGAAAAAAAGAGGGCAAGACAAAGGAAGCGCGTTACGGCGAGGAAATACGCATCCTGAAGATGCAGGTTGTGGCTCTTGAGACTCTTAGCCGTGCTTTCATGTTCCAGAATAATGGTATTTACTGAGTCGGAGTGAGAGAAGAGACACCCAAGAGTGGTTGCGCTCGTAAAATAGAAACATTGAGTTTTGTTAAAACTGCGGACTCGAGTGTCAGAGGCCTTTAGATGAAAGGCAAGCTGAAAAAGCCCGCGAATAAAAGAGAAGAATACTGAGTAAGCTCGTCACGAGCAAAAAACGCGCATCCTGGAGATGCGGACTGCGGCTTACGAGACTCTTAGTAGTTCTTTCATATTCGATAGCAACGGTCTCTACTCTATCGAAATTGGAGGGGAGACACCCAAGAATGGCTACGCACTTCAAATAGAATCTTTCAGTGTGGGTAAAGCCTGAGAGTGCGCTTCAATTCAGCATTTAAAGCAACACTTCTATCAGTTTGTAAATAAAATACCAGCAGAAGGAGAACAAGCCGCTTTGAATCCCCACAACCCGGGACAATTGAATTAAGGGAGCTTAAGTAGCATTGACTCTCCTTCGTGGAAGGCTGAGTGTTATGTCCCAAGCTGCTGCCGAAGAATAAATATCAGCTATCGTGACTAAACTGGGCACGGATGCTGAGAATAAATTTGCTAGTGAGCCTGCTAAAGATAGCGCATTACCTCCCAGTATTTGACTAACGAGGGCATGCAAATCCACTGGCGCTGATCTATGTCCTAGTATGAAGAACATGGGAACGTACGGACACATCTATGATCCGCAAATTAGGTAGCCAGATGTTCTCGGTGTTTGTGGTACCAGTATCTTTTCAAACGATAGAGCTTGTATAACTTCTAACCTTAAACAGACGCCCTCTAATTGCAAGACCACACACAGTTGTCAGGAAAGCCATAGTTACGGAAACTGGTTGGTGTTTTACGGGGTAATAATTATTCAAGAGCTTCGTAAGGGCCACAAAACGATAGGTGAAGACAAATAAAATAAGTGCGCTGTCTCTTAACAGAGAGGACGTGTCACGGATGAATGTAGTCTCGTAGCTGCGGCGGGACACCCGATATAATGATGAGCGTGTAACAGTGATAAACCAGTACTGAACTTCCGCAAATGAACAAGGCAACAGAAAAAAGGGGTCAGTTCGTCCTCGAAAATTCAAGAAAACACCATTTCCATCACAGTGTCTTAACGGTAGTTCTTTTTTAATATTTCAGCGGTTAGGAACTACCATATAACCATGACAGCGTTCGTCTATTTGGTGTGACTGAAGAGTCATCGATGTAGTGCGATGAGTCAACACACTTGATGTCAGGGGTTTCTTGTGTCCAGCTTAAACATGTTAGCTTCAGTCCTGAAGAAACCTCTACCGTAAATTGGGACTTCGTAACCGACACGTCTTGTGTTTCAATACTAACAGTTACAAAAGCACAGCAGTTCTCACGCGAGTCCAACTGAACGCAATAGTGTCGATTTGTATTTCCAGTCGGGCGTTCGTAAAATTACCATAAATATACCTCACTGTGAAGTGTAGAATTTCTTTCATGAAGGCGCTGCTCACAAAGAAAACAACGTTTCAGCTGCCTACAACATGTGCTTCGACAACACTTTGCAGAGTTATCTATGTGTAGTTCCGGAAGTGTTCACTGATGGGCCGAAGTGCTCATCCGCTATGCTCACTTCAGATGCAAGCACACAAGAAGGTTTCCGAT
This sequence comes from Dermacentor variabilis, assembly GCF_050947875.1. NCBI lineage: Eukaryota > Metazoa > Arthropoda > Arachnida > Ixodida > Ixodidae > Dermacentor > Dermacentor variabilis. Next base: position 193,033,107 of record NC_134570.1, read on the forward strand.
CGAGTGTTTGCTTATCTCGTTGTTGCGACTTGGAAAAAACATTCAGTGTGTGTTGTTGGGTAGAATGAGCTTTGTATAAGTTTGTCGCGCACATTGGTGAAGCTTGTCTTCCCCAAAAAATCTTCTTCGAGGGAGAAAGTATGTGATCATGTGCGCGGAGGTGAGTAGTACGACACCGTGTGTGAACGAGCAAACAAACGACGAGCAAGTCTAAAAAGCGCTGTCAACGCATCGGCGCCGTTTTTTCTGCTGCAAAAAAAAGTTGCGCGGCTGTGGACAGGGAGGGAAATTCGGAGGGAGACGGCCAGCGTGGGGCAGACGTGGAGGCTTACGAAGATGGTGCCCAGGGTGCAGGAATAGGGTGCAGTCGAGTTCGTGGTCTACGGTCGCTCCGGGCTCCCCCTTTGGATGGACACCACGTTCAATTTTTTCCTGTAACCTGCGGTTGGCGCACTTCGGAAGGACGGACGCCTGGCTCAGGCGGCGCTTAATCTCCCGCGCCCATGATTCGGCTGCAGAGCGCCGTAGGGCGTCCGGTCGTTGCCTGTCTCCACCATGCACATCTTCACAGCAGTGTCGATCATCTCCGCCTGATTAGTACTATGCCAGCTTCGACTCAGTAGGGGGGCTCGAAACCTTTCTAAATTTACTGACCGTTTCTTAGCTGAGCTTTTGTTGAGTGGAGTTCTACTTTACGTATCTGTATGTTTTCTAGTTGGTTCCTCATTTTTACGCGTAATGTTTTCCGTTTATCCGGTCAATATAGTGCTTGATCGTCCATTTACAAATGGTCGCGTTTCTACAGATGACAGCTAGCTTATGGTTGCTTTATGGTCTTTATCACTAGCCAAATAGTCCCCTCACATAGTGATCGTGACAAGTATTTTGCGTATTTTTTCATTAGCAGAGAAAAATAAGACGGCGTTTGTACCAAGAGCAGATAAAATAACGCAAATTGTACAGTACAGAACAAAAATAATACCCCGCCTTCGTAGTGTCGGTAATCGCTTCCTTCTCTACAGTCGTCCGGTGTATTACAAAGTTACAGAGCCACTGAGTGCGTTAAATGCGAAAGCATTCTAATTCTACCGCGCGATACGTTCTACTTAGTCATGTGCTGGGACTGGTCAATGTTAAATTTTAAGGTGGGCAACCTAAATTTCGGGAGTTGGCGAGGTTGGTCTTCAACGTTGGTTAGCTCAATTTCCGAATTGGCAAAAATAAGTTTGGGGGTAGGCCAATTCAATTTTGTGAGTGGACCAGGTCGATTTTGAACGTGGGTCAACTCAATTTTCCAATTGGGCCGTCAATTTCTTGTAGTGTGGGCCGCGGCGTCCCTCCGATGCCATGGCTGTTCACCGTGGGATTTCGCAGTTCGAGCCGCCGCATTTTGAGCGCCGGGAACGTGACGTCATCACTTGGCCACATAGGTTTAAGTACAATCGTATGTTAACGCCAGACGCCGTATTCTCCGCTTCATGGGGCATATAATGTGTTCGCATTCGAAACAAAATTAAAGCAACCTTGGCCATTTGTTATTGAGGACTGGGGCACATGCGGGCGAGACCTGCCTAGGTGGCACAATATGTTTCGCATTTAGGGAATCAGTAAACGTTCGCACGGATCCCGAAGGCCGAGCTTGTATTGTACGGGCGATGAAGCGCGATAGCGCCGCCTACAGAGTTTGATCCACCAAAGGTATTGGGGGCGAGTTCCACCACTGGAAATGCTGGCGCCACCGTCGGCGAGACGTCGCGTGAGGGATGACATGGACACATGGGCCGGGTCGGCTGCTTCAGAAGCGCTGAAGCGAGCTGAAAACGAAAGTTTAAAGTCTCCCCAGCGCCGCGGTTCTGATTAAGTGGTGAGTCTCTACCGCCTTGAGTGTCTGCTTGACAGCATTTGATAGTACTATAATAGGTAGTGGCTGCCGTTTAGGGGCGTGCAGCATGTTACGCTACTGCTCGGTGCCGCAGTGCTGGACGTACGCAACGGAGCCCGGTGTCAGCCTCATTCAAATGTAGCCGCAGGACATGGAGCTGCATGAAGCATGGCTCGCGGAACTTAGAACCGGCAGACAGCCGAAGGCTACAACTCGGGTGTGCAGCAAGCGCAGACGGGAGCAAGATTTCTGCTGCGGCGCCGGTACTGCGATGTTCGGCGAGTAGCAGAAAACGCACAGTGAGACGCTCGCCCGCGCCCGCGGCCCGGCTTATGTCATGGCGGCTTGGTCTATGAACTTGTTGATGCTAGATACTGGCACGTTCACTGGAACGTAAAGGGAGCGGTAAGACGCACATTAAAAGAAAGGCATGGCATATGGCTATGTTTGCGTTATGAATTAATGCACTGGATAACGAAAAAGAAGCAGAGCGAAATCGCACGCCGAGAAGACCGATAAGCATACAGTGCGACGTAACTTCAGAAATAATATTGAAATGTCCAAGAATTTAGAAGACGAAGATTGAATCGTCGTGACGGCACATCACAGTCGCCGTAGGCGTCGAAGTGTTTATAAGGAAAATAATTTTGAACAGTTCTGATAGCCTCCACGCAACGATGGCTGCTAGTGTACTGTCAAATGCTCTTATGCGGGGGCCTAAAGCTCCCGGCACGGTGGGAAAACGCGCTCACTGGGAAAGCAAAACATAGTGGACGAACACGCATGCAGACGCGCAATCGGTTGCTGCGAGTCCGTGCGATCGCTTCATTGAGGCTTCATTCTGTTATGCACCCATCGGTTATACAGACAGCCCACCATGAGAACATATTTCACATAGTTTACTCTCAGCGTTTGCCTACCTTTCACGCAAGAAGCGGTGACCGCGTGCAGTGGCGTTCCACTGAACGTATTCGGTAAAGAGATAGCGTCTGTAAATGATTCTGTGCTTTCAATTTGCCCAAGATTGTTATATCGACAGCCAAAAACTTCCCTCGTTTTGAGAGTACTTACATAAATGTCCAGGAGGGCTCCCGCGTGGAGTTTTTATTGAGCGCCGTAAGCGAAACCTATTAGGAGCGCGCCGAGTGATTCCTCATACTACGCAAGGGAAGCGCTTCCGACAGATGGCGACTCTGTAAATCCTCGCCCCCATTTGCTCGTAAATTGAGGAAACTTGCAACACAGAGGTATGCAGACAATGGAGCCGCATTTCATGTTGCGCAGACGGTGAAAGCAAACAGCGTGACAATCCAAACGATGCAATACAGCTGTGTGCGCTCGTTTACAGCAAGAAAGTAAGAAAAGTTACTATAAATCCTACTAATACCGACCATCTACGACTAGATCCTTTCACATGCTGAAACTATCTATAGGCCGTACATTTACGATATATATTGCTACGCCACGTGCATAACGGTCTGCATTAATTGGGTGCATATTTTCGTTTTAACGTATTTGGCTGCTTCAAACTTGTAAATTGAACTTGCGTTGAGCTTCTGGAATAGCTACCGTGCTGTCCATTTCTGCGATCGTATGTAGAGCAAATTCTGGCCCTATAACTTAAATTTCTTGTCCCCAATTGTCCGAATGAAGGATACCTGATGTTCTCATACATCGTCAAAACTCAAAGGAAAAAAAAATCAAGTCGCGTTGTGACTCACTACAACCAAGCAACCAAAATTTCGCAGAAGTATATTCGAAAACGAAGAGTGCGATGGCGCTTAAGAAGACGCTCTGGCAAGTAATCGAAAACTATATGTCATGCTGGCTCTGGCGGCAGATGACGACACAGTATATCCTCAAGTATATTTGCTTGGGTTCAATGGTTGCCGGTCAGCATTGTGTCCAGAATATGGCGGAACCAATCGAAGTAATGGCTCTCACCTAGCGCCAACAGTCGCTGTCAGATTTGTCGATAGCAATGTTCGTAAGGTGCAATTGATCACGCAGGCTATCGCTATGCATGGTATAGTGTAAATAAGACATTTTCAACAATGAACCACCGCTTCTTTTTAGATTGGTTGTCGATGCGGGAGCTCGTAGGCCCCAAGGGGGAAGATTTCGGCTTGTCTACTCTGATCTGGATTGTTCTGGCTGCAACCGTCTCAAGAACAAACCATTTTGGCACGTTGCTGCTCATTGGCAAAAATTATATCAGTGAAATTTAAACGCGTAAAAGGTGCCAGTGTTGCAACAATTGAAAATTTCCCGGTGCAAACGTGGGGCGCTGAAAGCGTGCGGTGCTCGCGTAAGCAGGGAACCGAATACTAAAGAAGTCTGCGCCGGTGCACGTGGTACGCCGGTGCGTACCCCGGTGTGGGTGCGTACGCCGGAGTACGCAGATACGTGTACGGTGGTGGCTGGGGTACGCTAGGCGCCAACACACACGTATCTTGAGAACTTTCTTGAACCGCAACGAAAAGAAAGAGAAACGTGCTGTACTTTGTTTCGTCCTGTCAGTTCTCTGTCTTTCAGGATTTCGTGGCGCTTCCAAAAGTTTTCAAGATGAATATCAACCAACAAACCCGTTTTTCGATCCTTCTGCCATAGAAGTAGCGTCAACAAAGAACAAAAACGCTATAATTGTGCTGTGCAATACACAAAGGCCAAAACGTGATTCCACCTCCCACAATCACTTCCGGCGCACCAAACGGACAGTCTTCAAGATGCATTTCTATAATTGAGAGAGGCGTCGCTGAGGCATTAACGGGGAGCACCGCCTATGCTATGATCTAAAGTACCGAAACCGCACACTGAATTATGAGGTACGCGGTAGTGGATGGCCTTACGCACAGTTTGATTATGTCTGTTTCGTTTGGCGTGCTGTCACAGCACGGCACAAGAACGTTTTTTTTTTAATTCCGGCCCCGCCAGCACGCGGCCGCTGAAGGCGGCACTCAAACGCCTAACAGCGGTTTCAGCAGCACTACGCAGTGGCCACTGAGTCACCGCTGCAGGTACCGGAAACGCGCGAAAAGCTTCAAGAATTCTCATGCGCTATTTATCGGTGCAAACCATGCGGTCTCTCATTCCATCACGCTAACAGACACGATTTTTTTGGCAAAAGTTCAAGCCAAGACCATCGTATTCCATGCATCCCCGCGCCTTACGGCCAAGTAACATGGACAATTTCTTTGTCAAAGAGCAACCGCTCGAGCCGTTTCGCGGCCCAGGTAGTAGCAGTCTGACCATTCACCAGCATGTCGTACATCGGCGAGAGCGGAAATTTTAAAATGCGCTTGGAGAAACAACACATGAATGACGTTCAACAAGACAGATTCTTGGGCTAGTTGCTACGGTTTACTCATAATGGCCGAGCCTATAGCGCAATTCAAAAAAAGACAGGGACGTGACAGAGTCCTGCGCTGTCCTCTCTCTCTGTCAAGTCCCCGTCTTTTTTGGATTGCGCTAAAGGCTTTGCCATTATGAGTAAACACGAATGACGATGCCAAGGGCCACACGGCCGCGAACGCCCTGGGGGAACATCCCGAACTAACCTGACACATCATTGACTGGGACTCGACAGCAATCATTGTAAAAGAGAAACACTTATCTGCCCGTTTGCTTTTAGAATCATTTTACATCCACTGAAGTAGACACACGATAAACAGGACGCGGGGTAGCCTTCCCAAGATATACTCCCGAACGCTGCGCCACCTCACCCACAAATAGCCGCGCGCCCATGCTTACATCTTCATTGTGATCGAGGGACCCGTACGGGCCCGAAACGTCTGTTATTCATTTTAACGCGATAGCGTTAAGGAGCTCGTGTCGTAGAAAAGGTGGTGTCGTCGGTGGCATTGGCCGTGAGCGGAAAATGGCAGAAGGGAATTGATAAATAAAAACGAGTTGCAAGATGGGCTGGGTGGGAATTGAAGCACGGTATCCGGAGTGTGAGACGGAGACGCTACCACTCAGCAGTGGGTTCTTTTTTTTCTTTATTATCAGCCATGAGTTCGATGCTTCAAAGCGGGACAAAAGCACGTCTAGTGAATGCGGTGTTGCCTTAGAAACGTGAGGTCGAAAGTTATACTTCCGTTTATATCGGTAATTGTGAGCATAATAAATTACAGAAGTCGCAGTTCAACGCGTAGCGAAGTACGTTTCCGCTACATTTCTTCTGCGCTTCTGCACGCAGAGCCATCTTGCGGCAAACACAGAAGACCCCCTCCTAGCAATGTACGGCGCCACCCCCACAGGTGGCGCGCCATTCGCCCGCGCGACGCGGCTCCTCTTTCCGCTCACAGCGCGATTCCTAGGTGCAGCGTCCGATGCGGGACGCCTGTGACGTGATCGTTGCACCGAAGCGCGTCTGGTGGGAAAGCGTCCCCTGCGATGTGGGCCGTGCTACTGGCGAGGAGTCTTGCGTGTGCGTGGTGCTCCCAAGCGAGATAAAGGACGATCCCATCGAGGCGTCAGCCACAGGATCGCGTCGGCCTTCATGGCGCGTGGCGGCCCGGCTGTCCGTGCCGATCACGATTTTTGGCTCACGTAGATCGTTTCTCCCTCCGAGACACCGAGTTCTTTGGTTCGTTCCGCTTGCTCAGGCGCAGGTTTCGTCTTTCTGTCGCTCAAGAGCATGCCGAGCGAGAGCGGTCGGTGCGAACGGGGTGCGATAACGCTATCGCGTTCCACTCTTGAAGGCGAAGCTTAAGCATCCTCCAATTTTTTAAATATTATTCTTGGCAAGTGGATGTTTTTTGGCACCGTAACAATGTCTGCGTCCTTCCCACTTCAAGCCATGGACCTCGTCCCATCCAGCCAACAAAATTGTAATCAACGTTGTCTTCCCCAAGCAGCGCGTATCTTTCTTTTTCCACCGGCATCAGTACGCTCCCTGCTGCTGATGGAATTAGTTTATCATTTAGCGCCTTTAGAACCTTTTTTAATATTTCAAGCCCTTAATCGTGCACTGGCCGAGGAGTCGACGGTATATGAAAGTTGGCGAGTGCCTTGCGCACGTTTAGCATATCAAGGCGCCTACGCCTCTTGCCCTGCTCGCTAATCCCCTGTTATATGCCGGGGTCTGCAACTTGCGAAACAGCGCATGCATTACTTGAGACGCTTAACTTCGTGAAATTTGCTCAGAATACCTTCGGTTCAAAGGTATAGAATATGTGGTCTGTGGATCGCCTGCTGTTTAACATCACATACGCCTTTTATGAAGTGCAGTTTTGGTGCAGTCAGCATCGTTTGGTGAAACCCGCTGTGGTTGCTCAGTGGCTATGGTGTTGGGCTGCTGAGCACGAGGTCGCGAGATCGAATCCCGGCCACGGCGGCCGCATTTCGATGGGGGCGAAATGCGAGAACACCCGTGTGCTTAGATTTAGGTGCACGTTAAAGAACCCCAGGTGGTCAAAATTTCCGGAGTCCTCCACTACGGCGTGCCTCATAATCAGAAAGTGGTTTTGGCACGTAAAACCCCAAATATTATTATCGTTTGGTGAAAAGGTGTATCTCCGTGCACTTGGTGCACGTGCCTGCCTTGGTGTGTCAAATGCCACTGTGACATGTAACTGTGGTTGTTGAAACGTCGTTGCTGTTACTAAAGCGCACACGTGGGGGACTAAGACGAGTTGCTCACAAAACGTATCTTTTTATGAATTGGGTTTTCTGTCGTGGCTCATAGCACTGTTACGAACACCAACGTACGCCGACATTCTGGCTGATTCGTTTGTCCACGAGCTAGGGCAACGTAACACTTGCTCTTACTTAACTCTGATATAAAGCTTAACTGATGTCTCTAGGTTCCAAAAAAACATGCCAAACATTTGCGTAGTATTTGGTGCAGTGTCAACAAGTCACTTCGAAGTACGGAATGCTGATAAAATGTGCGACTGCATCTTCATGGGCGCCTTTTTAGAGTGCGTGACTGGTTGCCTAAAACGTGCAGGAAACATTCGTTGAAGTCGTGTTGGGCTGCACAACAATTTCTCACTGCTACAGAAAGTGCTCCTACTCTTGCCTCAGCAATTCGCATGTTTAAGAACGCGCCCTTAGCAACACCACTTCTTTAAGAACACACGCATGGAAAGTGAATTTCCACATTTTATATCTTTGTGTTTGTTTCAGTATCTGCGGCCTTTTATGTAGCAGACCCATGCAGGCTCGAGGCAGACCGAGGTATATCATCAGTAGTCTTCAATCAAAAATGTGAGTCAAGGACGACAAGGACCCCGTCGGCCCCGGTGCCAGACGGGGTCACCAAAAAGCTCCTCCGAAACCTGGACGACAAGGCCATTGAAATCCTAACGGCAGAGATAAACGAGTTGTGGAGCTCGGGGCAGGTCCCGTCGGAATGGCGCACGGCCAAGGTGGTGCTCATCCGCAAACCGGGGAAGCCTCCGCACACAAATAACCTGCGTCCCATCTCTCTAACATCGTGCATTTGCAAAGTGGCAGAACATGCAGTACACAATCAAATCGTCGAACACGTCGAAAACCACGAACTATTTAGGCATAATCTAATAGGTAATAGGTTCCCTGTCAATGTCAAGGTGAGGGCGCGAGATTTGAGAGACATATCACATTGACAGGGAAGGTGATAACCGTCTCAGCACGGCTTCACTTGCCTTGTCCAAAAAAGAAAAAAATGTACTTACAGAACAGTCTGCCACATTTTGATTAGAATGTGATTGTACTGTTTTAACACTGTGTGCGCATGCACCAACGAAATGTATATATTTACCTTCGCTCGCAGTAAAAACCAGTTGATGTTTAGCGATCGTGCTATCGTCTTCTCTGCCTTTGTCCCTTGCTATTTTGCGCTGGTCTTTGAATAATGAAGGTATAAAGGTTGAGCCCGTGCCGAGGAACATTCACCCAATATATAACGAAGGTCGCAGAAGAGCGCCCGCTAGAGCCATCTTTCGATGAATCGATCCTTACGGGGCAGATGCATTCTTCGTTGACGCCGTCAAATATGACAGCGAAGACAGGTTTGCAATCACGGTGGTTGACACGCGCGGAACACTTATCAGCGCCGCATCAATATACGCTAAACACGTGAACGAGGCGGAGCAAACCGCGATAGCCTTGGCTCTTCAAGCCGCAAAAGGCCCCGCGTCCATTTTCTCCGACTCACGCACGGCGGTCAGGGCTTTCTCGTCCGCTCTAGTTGGTAAACACGCAGCCGACATCGTTAACAGATGCTTTCCTATTAATACGCGAGAAGAAACTGCAGGTCATACCATAGCATGGTTCCAGGCCCACATGGACGATGCAACTAACCGAGCGGGTTGCAACCCTAACGAGCGGGCCAACTGCCTGGCGCGTGAATTCACGAACCGCGCCCGAGCTAGCGGTCCGGCTCTCCCGCAGGATTGCCCCTTGAAAGATAAACTTACAACCTTTCACGAAATTACGTCACATTACAGACACAGCAGGAGAAAATTCCCTCCCCCCAGCCCGAAACTGAACAGGGCTCAGGCTGTTACTTTCAGGCTTTTACACACGAGATCGTACCTCACCCCGAGAGCGCTTAGTTGGATAGACCCGAACTTTCCGCAATCGTGCTCCAAATGCGGTCAGGCGTGCTGCTCCTTCGACCACATGCTCTGGCTCTGCCCGTACAACGCGGGCTCCGACTTTCATAACAAGTCCAAGTGGGACGCCTTGCTGAAGCGCTCGGATTTTCCAAGCCAACTACAGGCCGTCCAGAGGGCCCGCGACGTCGTGGAGAGTAACCATCTCCCTGTCCCGTCGTGGGCGGAGCCACCAGCTTGATCGGGGAGCCTTCAGTTCCCCCCAATAAAGCTCCTCAGGACACTCTAATACAGTTCTTGTCACTGTCACTGTCACCTGTACACAGCCACATGCGAACAGGTGAACTAAAATAAATTTTCTTACATAACGTACCAGCCTCTGGTTGCATGTATATGTGTAAAGGAAGAAAAAAAACTGTCAGAAATGATAGCAATCACAACTGGGACGTAAATATTGATACGGTGCAACCAAGACTGGCGCCAGTCTGAAGAAAACGATCTGACGTGTAGAAGTGGAATCAGTCTAGACAACCATCTTGTTTATGCATCGTTGTTCTAGTGTAAATATTGTCAACACATCTTTCTATGTTGACTTCTGCAGCGTAACTAATTGGTGAGAGGTGCGGGCACCCACAAGAAACAGCAGAGCTGCGCAGTGGCCCTCACCTTGGAGTGGACAACATTACCGACGAAACAGGGCCCGACATGGCGCGACCCACATCAACGCCTACAACCCCGACGGTTGTGCTGGCTCAGCCGCGGGATCCAGGAACGTTCTGCGGCACCGGCCATCTCGACGTGGAAGACTGGATCGCCACGTATGAGCGTGTAAGTGGCCACAACAGATGGGATCTGACGAATATGTCGGCGAACATGGTCTTTTACCTACAAGGCACGACGAAGGTGTGGTATGACAACCAAGCTTAATGACTGGGACACGTACAGACGGAATGAGGGACTTGTTGGGCCGTCTTGCCGGACGGAAGAGGTCCACTATGAAAGAACTAACTACCCGCGCCCAGACGTCCACAGAATTATACGTGTTGACATACAGGACGTGCTGGCTCTGTGCCGTAAGGCCGACAGGGATATGGCTGAGCCAGACAAGGTTGAACGTGTATTGAAGGGGATCGCTGATGACGCTTGCAATCGGCTGATGCGAAAAAAATGGTGAAACAGTACATGGCATCATAAAAGATGTCCAATAACCGCCGTATTGCAACGCCGTTCGCACGTCTGCGGAAAGGGCTGCGATATCCTCTTGTGACGACAGGCTAGGAGTGCATCAACCATCGCAATCAGATGACCTGACACGGACAGTGGGGAGAGAACTTGAAGCCATGGCTCCTGTAACTCTTTTTTTCTTGCCCAAGTGAATTGAAAAACTTACGTACTGCATCATTTGTGCAGGCCACAGTCCGCGAAAAACTGCCTAACTTTGGAGTTCATTCTGTAGGTGGCGTTGGCGATTGACAGCTGTCCCATGCTCCGGGTCCATCTACGGCTCCGCGGCATCCTGCGCGCTACCGAAATCCATCCGAGCGGTGAACCGCGGATGATCGGCCAATCTGGTTTGCCTGCCGGCGTATTGGTCACGTTGCTCACCAATGTAAGAACCGTGCTGCGTCCTCACCTCTGTGACGGCCATTCACCAATTATCTACCAAACAGAGCGAGCATCGCTACTGCCTCTATTGGCACCGCAACAGACAAACAATCACGCTCGTGCTCCTTAGAACAGTCCGTCGTCATTGCGACGTCACCAGTCCCGTTCGCCACCAGCTCGTCGACCATCGTCCCTATGGCCGCAGGCTCGTTAGCCACCATTCTCGATTCAGCCCCGACGCCCTTTAAAACTTTTACATTCTTCTATATGGTGTTATACTTGCTTAATGCAACTTAATGTTAAGAAACGTAAGGTCAGGAGACACACCCGCCGTAAGAATCATCCTGCACACTGTAAGTATTTCCTCAATAATGGTACCCTTTCCCAAGTCAGAAACTGCATATACATTGGCGTTTTCCACCTCCGAAAGTCTTTCATTGCAAACCCATATAAAGCAGATACATTGTAACACTAATTGTTCCTTTGGTTACATAAAACACAACTTGTCCCTCTGCCCCACTAATCTGAAGCCCGTTTTACATAAAGCGCTAGTCCGTTTGAAACTCGAATATATCCCCTTCGTGTGCGACCCACAAATTCACTTATCTCCATGAGCAAAACTGTTCTGCTCGTTGCATTTGATCCATTACCGCACTGAAAATGTCACATCAATGAAATTACCTCTTAATTTGCCTGATATTCCACTTCGACGTAAATCTGTCCGACTCAGATCTTGCAATAAAAATTACCATTTCGACCACGTTCCACACAACACTCTTCACAGCACCCTCTTATATTTTCTTCTTGCGGCGACCACCAGTTCAAAGATGGTGTGCCTAACTGTCGTACTAACACGTATTTGCATTCTTTTATACCAATAACAAGCACGGAAGGGACAACTTTCCCGCGGACAGCACCTAGATCATCGATGACAACTCCGACGGCCATTTCAACTCACTCGATGTAATTCCACCGTATTACCGACTCCTCTCTGCAATGTTAATAACCTGGCGAGTGAATAAATGAAATAAAGTACGACCTCAACACTAATAGCAGGTAATCCACTTCATGATATTCCACAGTGTAGCTGTGATTTCACAGTCTCGACAGATACGTCATCAAGAAAATGGGAGCAACAACATAATTCGGACGTAAACTCCATCTGGCTCGTCAGCTTGATTCGCGCACATGCAGCGCCTGCTGCCTTCGGCCAAACGTCGCTTTCCAGTGAGTTGCGCATTTATCGGACCAGAATCGCCCATGATCGAACACGTCATAAACGGGGATCGCATACCCCTATTATTCTGCACGTTTGGGTGTTGCTCAACCAAAATATGTATGTTTTGCTTTTAGGTGCATAGTACCCCGCTTTTGAGCAAGTGCTCTTGCTAAATTTTTACGTTCTTTTTCTAGATTTCTGCAGCTTTCAATTTTGACTCCAATAAAACTGTGAGTCTAGAGGAGAAAATCTTACATTAGGTGTAGGAATTGGTGTGCGGCACACCGGCGATATGAAGCTTAGAAAATCCCGAAAGAAACCCTATATGTAGGGTAATCGCTCTACAACTGGAAACAGTTGTATGGTGCAATAGCATATACGTAGAAAGAACACATTTTGGTGCAAGGTCAACTTACCGCATCGCGGCTCGTAAGGCCGAATTCAATGCACTTGGTATAAGCGCTGAAATACAGGTCTGACGCGTCCTGTTCTAGGGTGTAGATCATTGTCCCCATCTCAAACGACGGGCCAAGCAACGGTTTGCCGTCGGCGTAGGACGCATTGGTGCGTATGAGTGGCCAGTGAGTCTCCTGCACGAGCACGGCCAAAAGGGCGGGTTTACACGATCGACATGGTTACAGAGTTCATCACTTGGCTCAGATAGCAGAGAAACAACGGTAACACGAAGGGCACAGGTTACCGCGGAAAACAGGCTGTGCTGCGTTTTTCAGCTCTCCTCATTGTGCGTCGTCTGAGCGTTGGTCCTCTATTACCTGAACTATGCTGCATTAAACGGCCCGACTGTCTGCCTCATTTCTTACTTCGTGTTACTGAAGAGTGAGTGCGGGTGCTTCGAACATAACAATTTTCGCATCGCAAAAAAAAAAAACAAATATACTACTTCATTGCTACAGTAATCTATGCTACAGTCGCGCTTGAATGAGGACAGGAGCTGGAAATGACAACAAACGAGTTACAGCAGCGCCTAAAAACACCAGTTGTGCTTGCAGATGAGGCTGCGACGACACTGATCCACGCAGATGTCATCAACACGCGCCTAGGCGCTGTTTCGCTCTGTGGCAAAACGGTGCCAAGAAAGCCATTGCTTACGCGAGTGTAACGTTGTCACGTGCGATGTTCTATTACCGCACCACAGAGAAACAGTGACGGATTGTAGTATGGGCATTCACTAAGTTCCGGCCGTAAATACGTGACCACTGCTTCCAATTAGTAAGTGAACATCACTCCTTTTGTTGCTCGACAAAATACACATACAGGCACTTGGCATGTTGGGGCCTACCACCACAATAATACGACATCACACTAGTCTATAAGTCGTAACGGCAGCCCTTACATACCGACTGCCTCTCAAGATTACCTATTTAACTGCCAGGCACAGATGGCCACGAATACGTAAGATTTTTTTGAAGTTTTTGATGCGGCCACTATCTATAGGCAACAACAAGACGATCGAGAGCTTCATTCGCTGGTTGGTTTCTTGTACTAATAAACTACAAATGCACCGAGAGTGTTTTTATATGGTCTGTCATCGTTCTGTTTGCAAAAAGGCATTCTCTATTGAAAGGACTCCACTTGAACAAGGAAAAGCCATCTGCAAGACACTCCCAAGTTCCTCCGAAAAGAAATCCCGCAGGCCTGCAACCCTACGCTGACTAAGCCACTTTAAGCCACCTCGGCAACGCATGGACATTGGCATGCGTAAGAGACAAATGTCTTTGCCAATGCTTGCCTGCAAAAGAGGTGAAGCATTACGTTAGAACTTCTCCGAAACGTCAGCGATGCAAATTACCGGCCACTCAACCAGCCGCACTTTTACATTACGTTTTAGTACCGGAAATTTGCAGAAGTTGGAGATCGACTTTCTGGGCCGCTTTCGGTTTCTCTTGCCGTAAATAAAAAATAGATTGGTCGTAGATGCCACAGACTGTCTCAACGAATGCGCGTAAACCAAGGCACTTCCGAGGGGAACGGCAGCTGAGGCGGGAAAATTTCCTTATTGAGAACAACACCCTGGGGCACGACAATCCCGCTGTCGCCATACGACGAGAAATCGCTTTCACCGCTGAGCTTTCCGCATTGTGCTCACGTGCAGAGACACGGCGCATAAATGTTCGCCAGCCTAACACCCACAAACCAACGATCTTACAGAACGCCTCAACTAGACCCTCGAAAACATGCTCTCGTGTACGTCAACGTGGTGCAGATGAATCGGTGCAACGTTTTGCTGTACGTCACATTCGCATAAAAGACAACCCGGCAGGAAACGACGAGCCTGAAGTCGTTTGGTCTCCTTCATGGTCGACAAGTGGTTACGATGCGTGATGCTATGCTGTCTCATGATCGCAGCAATTCAGAGGTTGACGCCGCAGATTTTACTGAGCGCGCCGAGCAAACATGACATTCTGACAGGCGAAATATGCTCAAAAAGTCACTATTTAGGCCTCTCAGAATTGATTGGTATTAGAAGTTTTATTTTGCTGAACATGCTTACGTGGTCTTTTGTGAGCATTATGGAGCGCGAACTTTACAGCGAAGTGGCCTGTATATAGCAAGATCTTGGAGGCGCCAAGCACTTTGGAGGTCCCAAGCACGGCGGCGCCATCCAGCGCCGCCGCCGCGGGGCCCAGGCGTCACCTCCGAAATGCACGGCGCACTGGTCCATGCAAGCACTGAGCAACGCTTTATGCCGCAGTAAGGCTCCTCACTCGCGCAGCTTTCTGGACGCACAGAGCCATGTTGTGGCACTGCCGAGAAGTCCACCGCGCGTGGCCTCCAATACAAAAAGCGCAGATGGCCGGCACTTGCGAACGATGATAATTGTTCCCTCGCTATCCACACGGTCAGTGACCAGAGTTAGCAATAGGCTCATTGAAGAGAGGCACAAACCAAGTGAATTCATGGCGCAGATCACTAATGCGTTGGCATGGAATGCATTCATTGAAAAACTATACATAGGCAGTGCCTTTGAGGCTGCAGCCTGCTAATGCGTCGGGTTGTTGTCCGTGGGGAACGCTTGTGATCTGGGCTCAATTCCGTTCAGCATCGGAGAAATGTAAGGGTTATCTTTACTCATTGTAGGGCGACGCATTCACAGCGGTACATACATATTTACCCAAGTAGACATGAAATAGTGCACTGAAGAGTGGCACACACACAATCGCACATGCCTAGTCACCCAAGCAGGCATCAAAGTGTTCATTGAAGATCAGCACAGACCAAGTGGCACATACCTAGTGCTCAAAGCCCGCATGAAAACGTTTCTTCGGCCAGCGATACCTAGTCAGTCCCACATCTACTGAACAATGCCTGCGCGAGAGCGATTTCATGAAAAGCGGCACGTTTACTGTTTACCTGTTTACTCAGCACAGCAGCTTGACGCGTTACCACTCCACTACTAAATACCGAGTGAGGCAGGTGGGTGGGAAAGCGGTTAGGTAGATAGACCGATATATGGATAGATAGCTAGATAGATAAGCCCTGTAAAGTTCGTGAAGTATCCTAAGAATGCGAACGCTTTAAGATGTTACAAAAGGTGTACTGAGACTAAAGCCTTAGTGCCAATCAAAACGGCAACCAGCTTCGCTTATCTGGGGAACACCGAACTGTTAGCTTTGTTAGTGCACACTTTCTTCTATGCCTGCAAGATCTTTTGTGCTCACATTGCCACCAATCAGTTGCAGTAGGTTGCATTTCAGCGGCGAATAGGACACGAGCGTGCATATGGCATGTGTCGCCGTGGGTATTTTGCCCCTGCCGCCTGAGTGTAGGAGCTTGCGGTGTTGGCGACTTGTTTCTAGATTTTTCCCTTGCTTTTATATAACGATACGGGCATTCTATGGGCATTCGCGGCGCCGCGACCGCGCCCGAGCTTTCTAGGATGCCGTAATACAGTGCGTGCTCCAGGACGGTGTGTTGGAAATCGCGTGATCTACTTAAGGCGCCAGGGCGAGCAAGCAAGAGAGAGCACAGAAGGCTCGGGGTTTCATGCTTTGTCTTTCTGCACCCACTGTTGAAGGTCTTATGATATAGCTGGAGCACAGATCAAATCGCAGATAGAGCGGCAGCATGGAACGCTCTGACAAGCAGGCGCCGGCGCTGCTGCCGTAGTCCTCGCAACGCCAGCACATTGACAGCGACTGCTCGTGGTCATCCACCTATTGGTAGCGTGTGACCACGCTTGCTTATTATCAAGGAAACCTTTGCTGCAATCTGTAGTGCCCAAAGAACTATGATCCTTGCTTCGTGGTAATAACCGCAGGCGGACATCAATAAGTTGCGCCATTCGTAGACAATTTCTTATCCAAATGTTCTTACGCTAAGATAAGGGCGCAACTGAAGTGGTATAGCAGTTATGGCGTCGTTCGGAAGCAAACAGGAAGCAAAGCTAGGAATAAACGGCAAGGAAAGCAATCATTCGCGGCCAACTGATAGTATCATCGAATATCATGCATGTGTAGTTCAGGCTATATTCTCACGGCGAATCACTGCGTGCCCCTTTCAGACAGCTTCATTTTATGGGCTTCTGTTACAACGCTGACAAGCGCAACCACGTTCATCCGTTCACCGCACCGTGGTCAAAAGGATAGCAGTGAAAACATCACGCATTCTTCTCAGATTACTGCGAGAGACCGGAGTGGTGGACACAGGGTGACAAATTCAGCTGAGGTGCGCTCACGCGCAACGATTTCCCGCCAGGTCTGCCAAGCTAACCTCGTCTGTATCTAACTTCACCACCATGGTACTACAAAGCAACTAAATCTATAGCGATTATACGGACACTTGAGGCGCATTTCTGCCACCGCTAACTGTGTCGCCGTGAGGCTCCGTGAGGGCGATATGTGCTGTATGTGCTAGTGAAAATGCGCGAGCGTGAGCTGGTGAACGCGTCTCATTCTCACGCTTGCAAGGGATAAAAGTGGGGAGGAAATGCGCCATCGTCGGTCACGCGCAAGGCTCCGGAGGGAGGGGTAGGGAGGGAGTGCCTTCTACTCCGATTGGCCCGGGCGGCCCCGTGCCCGGGCCGCTGTAACTTGAAAGCCATCTACGACAGGGACAGAGGCCACCGCGTGCTGTGTTTTCGCAGCTTAGTTCGCTTTGATTCACGACGCAGCACGATGATCCATTCGCTCAATGTTGCTGCCGCGCTTCCTCACTCCAGCGTTTTGACAGCAAGTTTCCGCAGTTATGGAGTGTCACCGCTGATCGAGTTCATGTTTGCTTGCGCGCGTGACACAATGGTTGTTAATTTAGGTAGTGTGCCTATGTTTACAGGTTTATACGGCTGATAAAACCATTATCATTACTTATTCCACTAATTTGCCATCGCAATAGATGCTTCGACTTTCGGGCCAAACTACGTAATTTTTTATACTGTCAAGTGTATTTGTTTATCTTTCATCAGGTGACCGCGTTTAACCGTCTAACAAATGTTTTCTTCAGCGCAGGGTGCATCTTTATGTATCGGAAGCTTGTGGAATGTTATCGATAGTTCTATCTGCAGTTTCTTGCCACCGAACCATTATGTAAGCTGAATGTATGTATGCGCAACGCAAATTGTGTAGTACTTTCTGGAAGAGATGCGGGCACCACCGATTTCTCTGGAACCTTCGATGAATCATGTACAAAAGCCGACGCGCTTGACTCGCTGATCAGATTTTCCACGGTCGCCGAGTGTTTGCCGCTATCGTTGTTCTTTGAGTGCTGCCTGTTTTTGAGAGCTAGTTTCGCGCCATAAAACGAAGTTTCATCACTTCATCAGAAAGTGGTTTTGGCACGTAAAACCCCAGAATTTAAGTTTCATCATTCACAGTTTTGATGCTTCCTTCACCATCACTACTACGTGAGAACCCTATATAGGTAAAAATAAGTAAGTTTTATAAAAACTAGGGAGAGACACTAGGGTTGCTTACATGTGGGAGATGGGAAGGCGTTTTTGGAGACAGGAATGTCATGAGCGCACTTATTTTATAAATTCGTGACGTGATGTCTCCTGCTCCCAATTGGCGACGCCATCGCTTGTCCAATGACGCATGCACTAGGCCACCCTACCCAGCCAGCTGGCTGCAACCTGACGTGTGCAATGATGCACGCACTAGGCACACCTTTTGTCAGCCAGGGCCGCGGAGTGTCGGGGAAGCGTGCTCGTCTCGCACCCTGGAAGCCCGGGTCGATTGCCACCCCAAGCCGAAATGGACCATTTTCTTTTCAAAGCCACTATTTGCTTTGTTAACATGAACCTCTCAGGAAATTTGACGTCTGTCCGAACATTTGGTGACCTGTTCTTACTGTTTGCGCCGTCGACTATTATCAGCCGAAGTTTGTATTGCCCCATTCGTGTCAGCATCAATGCTGGTTTTGTCGCACGAAAAAACCCAAACCGCGCGAACGTAAAAATTACTTGTCGGTCTGCGATTTCCAGCCACCGACTAACCGATTCAGTCACTGACTGTTCAGCCTACGCGTTTTTAACGCTGGGTTTTATATGCAGGAAGAAATAGACGCAACTGAAGATGCGAGCCAATCACAGGCGTCCTCCCCACCTCCGGAGCAGGAGGAGGAGGAGGAGGGAAATGATGTCATCGCGTGTTCGCTCGCTTCGCGCCCTCTGTTTGCCGCCAGTTCAGGGCCGGCACTCATATGGGGAGGCCGCGTTTCGTTCGTTCTGACGAAAAGACGGCTGCGCTGAAAGAACAGCAGCGGGAATGGGTCGCGTCATGCATTTGGCCGATGAACTGGCGGCGTTTGATGAACACCGCCGGGAAATAGCTCGAGAAAGGGCTCATCGTCGAGGTTCCGAGTTTGCCGTGAGGGAGCGCGAAACCGAGGCGTCAAGACAGCGAAGAGTCGCGGATCCTGATTTTCGCTTGCAGCCCGCTTCAAGTGAGTGAAAGGGCGGTCAATGTCTTTTGGTACCTCATTTTCGTCATGCCGACAAATTTTCGAACAATGGGGCAGCAGTAAATAATTCATATGGCCTCAGGGTATGGCCAGCAGCACCCGCACGTCTATCGGGATGGTGTGTGATCGCACTGCACACGGTTGCAGGTGCGATTGTAATGACGCGCCTAGGGTGAATATCTGCTCGCTCGGCAGCCGGCAACTCGTCAAGTGCTGTTTGAGAATATTGTTACGGGGTTAAAAAGAGTCAGACGTATATTTACAGGATATTTACAATAATTGTGGCAGCTGACAACATGGTAGACAGCGCGCGAAGTCCAGGGCGTCGTCTTCTTCCGACAAAGAATAAACCTTCGTCGTCAGCGTGTCACATGACCCCCGGCGGCTGAAGCACCGGCTCGGTGCTGGTTAGGAGGCGGCCGAGTAAAATAACCTAAGGCGCGCGACGTGCACCACGTCGGAGCGATGCGGAGTCACGGTTGGCTCAAGAGGGGCGATTTCGTAAGTGACGTCGGTTACTTGACGCAAGACACGGTAAGGCCAGAGTAGCGTGAAAGTAACATGTCCGAAAGGTCAACACGTCGCGACGGCGACCAAGGAGAACCAGGGCCCCCGGTGTGTAATGGTGGGCGTCATATAAGCGCCGCTGATTGTCCTGCGACTCCACAAGTCGACGTCGGGCAATATGGCGTGCTTTTTGTGCTTTGAGTATGGCTTCACGGGCTACTCGGATGTGGAATTCAGACTAGCAGGCAGAACGATGTCGATAGCTAGCGTAGGGTCGCGGTCAAACAAGAGGAAGAATGGAGAGAAGCCTGCGGTATCATGGCGAGACGAATTATAAGCGAAAGCAACGAACGGAAGCTGAACGTCCCAGTCGCGATTATCTGCGGACACTTGCATGGAGAGTATGTCAGTAAGGGTGCGGTTCAGGCTCTCAGTTAGACCGGTTGTTTGTGGATGATGATGATCGATGATGATGATGATTGTGGATGATGAGTAGCAAGCTTGTGTTTAGTCGCGCACGGGTGTAGAATTTCATCGACAACTTTAGAAAAAAAGTAGCGGCTTTGATCGGTGAGGTGCTCTCGAGGGGCGCCGTGGTGAAGGATGACATTCTCTAGGAGGAAGTCGGCGACATCGGTTGCACAGCTTGTCGGAAGAGCCCGTGTGATTGCATATTGCGTGGCATAGTCTGTTGCTCCAGTAATCCACTTGTTTCCTGGAGTAGACGTAGAAAAATGGCCTAAAAGATCAAGACCTACGCGGAAGAATGGTTCTGGTGGTACGTCAAGTGCTTGAAGGCGACCAGCAGGGGGTGTGATTGGCTTTTTGCGCCGTTGACAAAGGTCACACGCAGCGACATAACGGCAGACCTCACGGTATAGACCAGGTGAAAAGAAGCGCCGACGAACGCGGTCATAATCAGTGACACGCCACGATGACCTGCAGTCGGTACATCATGAAGCTGGGCGAGAACAGTCTGACGCAGATGCTAAGACACAACGGTCAGGGCCGTCCGGGCGCATGTTAGAGCGGTACAATATACCATCTTGAAGTTCAAACATGCGAAGGGAAGGATCGGGCGTCGTTGAAGTGAGCCGTTGAATAAGATGTTGCAAGGAGGCGTCCCGACGTTGTTCGGCTCCAATATCGCAAAAAGCAGCCAGAGATAGAGAGAACGGTGATAGGTACGCCGGGCGCAGAAACGTCACGAGGGTCGGCAGGATGTCGTGACGAGCAGTCCGCATCTTGATGTAACCGGCCGATCTTGTATACAACTGAATAGTTGTATTCTTGAAGGCACAGAGCCGAGCGGCCAAGGCGGCCTGAAGGATCTTTGAGGGACGAAAGCCAACAAAGAGCGTGGTGATCAGTGGTCACTGTGAATTGGCGGCCGTACCAATAGGGGCGGAATTTACCCACTGCCCAAACGAGAGCCAGACACTCGCGTTCAGTGATAGAATAATTGCCCTCCGCAGAGGAAAGAAGGCGGCTGGCGTAGGCAATAACACGTGCTCGCCCTTGCTTCTGTGCCAAGATAGCTCCAACACCGTGGCCACTGGCATCAGTACGGACTTCTGTTGGAGTTGACGCATCAAAGTGAGCGAGACTGGGCGGGGACGTAAGCAGCCCAATCAGCTCTGTGAAAGCACCAGCTTCTCAGGGCCCCAAATGAATGCAGCGTCTTTTTTGAGGAGCTGATTGAGAGGGCGCCCAACGTTCGCAAAATTTCGGACAAACCGACGGAAGTAGGAGCAAAGGCGCAAGAAACTGCGAACATCCTTGGCACATGTGGGCACGGGAAAGTCTTTTACTGCCCGTGGTTTATCGTGATCAGGGCGTGCACCAGAACAATCAACGAGATGCCCGAGCACAGAAATTTCACGACGACCGAAGTGGCACTTGGGCGAATTTAGTTGTAGCCCCGGCTGACGGAAAACAGATAGGGTCGTCGACAGGCGCTCGAGGTGTGTCGCAAAAGTCGGAGAAAAAACGATCACGTCGTCCAGGTAACAGAGGCAGATGGGCCACTTGAAACCGTGTAAGTGGGCGTCCATCATTTGTTCAAATGTGGCCGGGTCATTACATAAGCCGAGAGGCATCACTTTGAACTCATACAGGCCATGGGGAGTAATAAAAGTTGTCTTCTCCCGGTCCACGTCATCGAAGCCAATTTTCCAGTAGCCGGAGCGAAGGTCGATGGACGAAGAATATTGTGCTCCACTCAGGCAATCCAGGGCATCGTCAATGCGCGGTAGCGGATAGACGTCTTTCTTTGTTACTTTGTTGAGGTGTCGATAATCGACGCAAAATCGCCAACTGTTGTCCTTCTTTTTAACTAGTACAACAGGGGATGCCAATGGGCTACAAGAAGGTTCGATGACGTCTCGAGAAAGCATCTTGTCAACTTTATGTTGGATGATATGTCGCTCAGTAGCCGAGGCGCGGTGGGGTCGCCGATGGATTGGGCTCGCATCGCCGGTGTTTATTCTGTTTTACGACAGATGTTTGTCCTGGAGGGCGCTCTCCAAGCTCGAATATGTCCCAGTATGAGGCAAGAAGGCAACGTAGTTCTTGAGAACGCTGGGGCGACGGGTCGGAATCAATCATTTTTGTTAGGGCGTTCAAGTCTGAAGGGACAGGCGGCGAAGCAAGAGTTGAGCACGAGGAGCCATCGCAAGTTAAAGCCGAAATGTGGTAGTTTCTGGCTGGCGTTATTTGCGCCAGGGATATTCCGCGCGAAGTACTTGTGTACAGGGTCCAAAGTTTACAGGCGGAAGGCAGGACGTGTTGTCCGAAATGGTAATTACGGTGTGAGGAAAAGCGACGTTATGCGAGAGCAGGACATCCGGATTAGGGGATACGATGTAGTCACCATCTGGTACAGGTACAACGGCGGAAACACCTATGTAGGTAACGGCGCGGTGAGGGAGGCGAATATGCTCAGTGGAACATAGCCGTATAGGAACAATTTCGGGAGGGTCAATAGCAGCAGGTAAAGCGAGTTGCACAACACCAGAAGAACAGTCTATCAAACCGGAATGTGTAGCCAGCAAGTCAAGGCCAAAGATGTGGTCGTGAGCCCCCCCCCCCCCCCCCTAGTGCTCTAGAACATAATACGAAACAGAAATAAAATGTCCGGCGACACTCACGCGTGGCGGACACGTGCCAATAACGGCTGGTGTTCCACTGTCGGCAACTTGGACAACAGGTGGCGGGGCAGGAGGGAGAACTTTCTTCAGGCGATTCCAAAGCTGAGCATTCATCATAGGTACTTGCGCGCCAATATCAATGAGAGCCGCAACAGGTACACCATCTTTGTTCACTTTAATGAGATTACGATGTGTGGGCAAGGTCAGAAGAGAAATTTTTCGTCGGGTCGGTTTGGCAGCATCACCTCGACCGGCTGCACCCATTACTTTTCCCGGAAGGGTGTGCCGGAAGGAGCTAAGGGACGGTGGTCGGTGAGATGGGGGCGATCGGGAGAAGCGACGACGTGGCGAAGGAGAGCGGGTAAGAAGAGAAGTGTCGCCAGAATTTACCGGCTGAGTTTGCAGGGGGAAATGAGAAGCAGCATGAGGGCCGTGGGATGGGTGGTAGGACCAGTGGGTCGAATTCAACCAAGACCGGCAGTGACGTGAAATATGGCCGATACGGTCACAAGTGAAGTATATAGGCTTGTCGTCTGGAGTGCGCCATTCGGCCAGGTTGCGATACCGCGTAGGGGCATTCAGGCTGCGGGTTTGTATGACAGAGCTGGACGGAGTGTAGTCAGGCCGATGAACTGAGCAGACGTTGGTCAAGCCAACGTTGGCGAATTCTCGGCGCACGACGGACTGGATCAATGAGACGGTTGCCTGGCAATTGTCGGGGCCATGGGTTGGGGTCGTGATAGGAGATGTGGCTTCTGTTTGACGTCGGATGATATGTAGGATATCATCAGAGCGATTGGGCGTGGGCGATTGCCGATGTCTTCGCAGGTGGACGTAGCAGCCGTGTTGGGAAGGCGGGGAAATGGCTGGGCAATGCCGCGACTCTTGGCTTCTTCAGACCGCTGGCATTCAGTAATAATGGCTTGCACAGTGGAAGAATTCTTGAGCGCAAGGAGAGGGAAGGCATCATCTGATATGCCCTTTATGACATGCGCAACCTTATCAGGTTCGGACATCTTCGAATCCACTTTGCGGCACAGAGCGAGCACGTCCTGGGTGCGCGTGAGGAAACATTCAGTGCACGTCTGGACACGCGAAGCGAGGTCTTTTTTGGCGGGGCGCTGACGTCCAACAGGCTTGCCAAACAAATCTTTGAGCGTCTGTTTACAAATGTCCCAGCTGGTAAGTTCCTCCTCATGGGTCTGAAACCAGACGCGTGCCGTGCCCACGAGATAAAATATCAAACTAGCGAGCATGATGGTCTGGTCCCAGTGGTTGCTGGCGTTCACCCGCTTATATAGTTGAAGCCAGTCTTCAACATCGGTGTCGTCGGTGCCAGAAAAGGTTCCTGGGTCACGGGGTTGTGCTAGAATGACGACGGGGGCGGGTGCCGACGGGCCCGAAGCATCCTCGCCTTGAACTGGCATTGTAGATGCAGGCAAGGAGCCCTCGCTGCGTAAGTCTGTCTTGATAATGACCCCGCAACCTCCACCAAAAATGTTACGGGGTTAAAAACAGGTAGACGTATATTTACAGGATATTTACAATAATTGTAGCAGCTGACAACATCGTAGACAGCGCGCGAAGTCCAGAGCGTCGTCTTCTTCCGACAAAGATTAAAACATCTTCTTCGTCAGCTTGTCACAATATGATCGAGTGTCAACCAACGACGAAATGGTACTCCCTCCAGGTGGAATACCTGTCAGGGGCACGGAGAGCTATGCAAGAAGCCATGAAAGTTAAATGCACAAGAAAGTCGTGACTACCGACATTGCGACATTTATGACAGAAGAATCAACTGCCTAAGTACCATACGTGCAAGGTTCGTTGCCTATAACAGTTTGACGTCATATCAGCATTGATCGCTTCTCCTCGGCTTCCCAGCTCGTTAGGCAAGATGATGCCTCGCATTAAGTAAAGCGTTCGTTTCAAAGATTGAACTCACCCGTCGTGGTAGCGTAGTGATAATGGGGTTGAGCTACTACAGTACACTGTATCGCTACTAAGCCCGTGGGCACGGCATCCATCCTTGGTTCCGGTGACCGGATTTCGATGAAGGTGAAATGCTGAAACGCCAGTGTACTGTGTTTTGGATGCACGTTAAAAATACGCAGCTAGTCAAAATTAACCCGGAGTTCCCCAATATGGCGTGGCCTATAATCGAACCACCGTTTCGGCGCGTGGAACCCCAGAATTTCATTTTTTTAAAGGACAAGCTACACGTACACTCGCTGGCGTGTCAAAGCTCACGCCCTCGCGCAAATACGCATGCGCACATGGTGAGGAACAGATCGTACGCGTCGAAGCGCGGCGCGTGCACAGACACCTACTCCGCACAAATATGAGTGCTCTGGCTGCCTCATAAATATACGAGACCATATCTACCAAGGCGATAATAATGAGCCAAGTGAGTGCACTTGCCGCGCCTCTTATAGGTTAAACTGCCATTCATCACGAAGCACGGCAAACGTAAGGCGCATGGTTGCGAGCTTTCGCACGCCGGCAAGCGTACGTGTAGTATGGCCTCAATGGTTCAGGCGGCCGCATTCCCACAAAGGTGAAATACGCAACAACGCGTATACACTGCAATTTTAAAGCCGAGTAATAAATCACAGTTTCGCGACTTCATGTTGTAGAGCCTGTAACTATAGTGTATGTCATAGCCTAAGTCGCACCTCATAGAAGTTAAGGCTAACCAATCGACATCACCCCACTAATCGGTGCAACATTTCCATAATGTTACCAGCTTCATAAAAACTTCAGTGCCATTCCGCACTGTGAAGGTGGAGGACCAGTGAAGCTGTCTATGTGGGCCTCTTAATGGCGAATTGTACATTGCCTTGCATAAAATGCCGTATGCTTATACATGGAAGGTGAGCTGCGACTAGTCCGTGATGTTGAGCCTCGGAAGATGAGGAGCAATCGGGGGGTATACACTTCCATGTAGTGTTGTAAAACGCGGCACGACACCTTTTACCGGCACGTAGAACAGACATGCACCTCACCGCACTCCGAGGGCACACATTGCTTCACGGTAGCGGAGGAGATCGTGCGTTTGTCGACGTCCCGCAATGCAGTAATCATACTTAGGTCACTCGAAAACCACAAGCGGTCACACACAACACAGGCTACACAAGACTGCTTCCTCACAAACTCCCTCTGAAACCTAGCCATGGCTTCGGTGAAACGTTCAAAGTTTGCGGGATCGGGGCCACATGGGCGGTTCGCATTTCTGACCACCTCGCCGTTCTGGCGGGCAGCACGCTTACGGGACTGGCATCACAGGAGAGCGGAAAGAAAGGAAAGCACATACGCAAGCACTTGGAACGCCCACAAACGGAGGGCGGTGCGAACGTAGATATTGCCGATGCGGATCAATGTGTAGCATCTGTTCGTATCAGCCTAATACCTGATACGTCTTGTATGTGGACCTACGATATTAAACTTACTTTTGCAAAATGGCGGAGTGCGTAAAGCCTGCTTCACCTCCGCTACGGTTCGGCCCGGTATTGGACTACCTTCAGGATCGGCCTACGTACGGGGAGAAATTCTCGATCTACACGGCTCGATAGACGCACGCAGTTTTTTCCAGAACTTAGCCATATACACCTTCGCTGTAAAACACACGTTCCGGTGCACACGAGAATGCTGTGTAGCAGTGCGCGCAAGGCACATATCGGTTCAAAGTTCTAGCTGGTTTCGGATCAAATCGGTTCACGCCGTCGATCTTGCTACACTGACGCACTTGTTCGGAGCCATCGCCGCAGATATATCACGAGGCCTTGGAGGCGGTGTTGGCTTCCTAGCGGCGGTTAACGCCCCTTTGTAAACACGCGAATGAAGCTTAGCAGTACGAAGCAAGCTTCGGTTGAAGAGCAACGGTGCGCTGAAAATCTGGACAAATTTTAGATCTTGTGAAATCTCATCAGCGTATTTTTAGGTCCACTGCCGGACGAAGAATTCTTCCAGCGATCTACCATTACCCCTTACCAGCGCTCGCTGATTCTAAGTTGTTCTTGCAAATATTGTAAATTCCTTATGATTGTTATTTCGTTATGATTGCTTTCTCCGTTTCATCTAGACCTCGATATATTGTGGTAGTCTGAAATGGATGTATATGCGTAGTTTTTGAAGTTAGCGTTCTGAAACTTTCGCGGTCATGTTCTCCACCTGTTGTGATATAATCAGCTGGCCCGGGCGGTCTTTGAGCTGCATCTAGCAGCTTTATGCTATGCGTCCCCTCTCCCTGACTAAACTTAACTGTGAGTCAAATAAACATTCCATGACATCACCTAATTTTCGGCCGCCTTCGAGAGCGCATCCTTTCCCTTAGCTCTATTAACAATACCGAACTCAATTCTTTACCGCACGTTTCATTTCTTGTTACTTTGAATCATTTGCACCTACGTGGGCTGTCAGGGCTACCCAGTAGCACAACAGTTCTGGAAAAATGCAAAAAAAAAAAATCCAAGAACAATAACGTTTATTTTTTCATAAAACTCCATGCATTGTTGTTGATGCTGGGAGAACGGTGAATGAAATGGATAAGAAACTAAAGAAGAGGACCAAGGGCACACTCGGCGGTACTGCTTCACCTTGCTGATTACCTTAGAGTTGAACTAACAAAAGCGTCATAAAGAAGTCCGGGAACGTAGCCACAAAAAAAATTCAATCGTACTTTTTATATGTTAGCGCTACGGGCTCAGTGAGGTTGCCTTAAAAAGTAAGACCGATATGTTCTAGTTTACACCATAGGATATAAATTGCGGTCTTGTGTAGGTCAGGCATGCTATTTCCCTCTCTACCTCTCTGTCAGTCCGTCCGTCCGTCCTTCCGTCTGTGTGTCTTTCTGCCTGTCTGTCTTTCTGTCTGTCTGTGTCTGTCTGTCTGTCTACACAACGCAAGAAATCATACAAGGCTCTATGGATTCACAGCAAGGAAATAAGCGTAGCTGCTTAGCGTGGCATATTGCTAACGTATATCGACCGCGATGAATACCTACCAGGCTGGGGAACCTTGACATTGGAGAGCTGAGGACATTCGGCGGGACGGCGTAGCAGCTGGTCTCGTCCTCCATGGAGCTGACCGATGAGATAGTGATTACTATGTCGGCCATGAATGTACTGCAGCAGGAGAGTACACATGCATACTGCTGTATGGTCATAATCTATTACGGCGCACGTTTCGAAAAAGGACGCATAAGTAGCAAAGGCTATTATGTTTAAAGGTAGGCTTCCAATGAACACAAAATTATTCAAGGGAAACACAAGATGATAACACTTATAGAGACATCGGGTAGGTCACCCTAAGACTGCTTACTTGATATTCATGAGACGGCATCGTATTCGTATGGTCCGGAAGAGTACTGACCACTTCGCCTCAGTAAACGTACATCTTCAACCCGGTACATGAACGTTTTTACATACAGGGTTCTGCATTATTCACTGCGCCTGTTCTAAAAAAAGGTTTTGCTCTCACGGCTGCGCTGTTCTTGCTCAAATTTTGCGGTAAAATCGCATTTCCGAGTCTACATCTTTGAATAGAATGATTACCGCAGTTAACCGGAAGATTTTAAAGAAAAACGTGGGAATTTGCCTTCATTTATGGGGGTGCGAGCGGCTGCAGCGACGGTGCTATCGCAAACTTGTATGCAGAAAGTCGCCGGTCAGGGAGGTTTGCCGCGTGTTCCAGGAGCGGGCAACGCGCGTCAAACCCAATTAAACCTCGTTGACCGGCCGCTTTCTACAGTTGCTGGCAGGTGGTGACAGGTTTATAAAGTGCCGCCACTGTAGCAGCTCGCATCCCCATAAGCATGGGTACCGACTACGGTGGCACAAACCACATCCGGAGGTCTCCGCGCCCCCCTCCCCTCCCTCTACGGCGATCCCAAAGACCCCACCACCTAAAGTGTCTTTACCAGAGTTTTGTTACGCCGATCATTTAAGGTTCGTTTTTTTTTGTAGTTGCCTCAACCTTTCCACTTAAAATTTTATTGCGGCTAAAAGCCTTGTGCACCATTGCTGGCGCGGACGTGCGCGGCTTTTATTTCCTATTTTCACGTTATTTCTGCAAACGCTGCCCATAGGAGGACAAGCTCGTTAAAGCATCAGCTGCGGCTACCTCATCCGTATTTGTTTCACTTCAGCGTTTTCTTTAATATGTGCACTGTGAAAACCATGCACAGCCACAATACGTGTAAAGGTATACACAGGACAAAGCTCATTTTATTTTTAATAATAGTTAAATATAGGGTTTTATGTGCCCAAACCACGGTTTAACAATGAGGCTCGCCGTAGTGCGGGACTCCGGAAATTTGGACCTCTTGGGGCTCGTTACCGTGCCCAAATATGACATTTAGGTAACGTATAGAAGATAGGACCGGCCGCTTTCATGCTGCGGCCGATCGCTATTCTCGCGCCGCTATATATATATATATATATATATATATATATATATATATATATATATATAACGAGAAGAGAAGGGGTTAGCAGTAACCGCGGGGCTCCGTTTTTTATTAGTCCTATCATAAGAAGCCAACAAACACTGACATCAACGAGAACGAGGGGAAATTACTTGTGCTTTATAAATCAAATAAAGAAACGATAAATTCATAGAAATGAAAGTGGTGGATCAAAAAACAACTTGCCGCAGGTGGGAACCGAACCCACAACCTTGGCATTTCGCGTGCGGTGCTCTACCAGTTGAGCTACCGCGGCGCCGTTTCCCCATCCACTTTCTTGGGTATTTACGTTTCCTAGTAGAACCCTGGGAGTGTAAGGTCAGCGCTACCACTACTAGAACTTGGTGGCGCATGTGGAACATTCTTTCTGCCGCAGGTATCACGAGAGCGTGATCTTTTGGGTAAAGGCAAGCGGTCAATAAAACCCACACAGGCTACCTGAAGGCATCAATGTTGCCGGATTCTAGACCCTCGTTATGTAATGAACGAGAAGAAAAGGGGTTAACCGAAAGGCCAGGTTTTATTAGTCATATCATAAGAAGAGAACAAACACTGACATCAAAGACAACATAGCGGAAATTACTTGTGCTTAATAAATGAAATAAAGAAACGATAAATTAATGTAAATGGAAGTGGATGAAAAGAACAACTTACCGCAGGTGGGGACCAAACCCAGAACCTTGGCATGTCGCGTGCGATGCTCTCACCAATTGAGGTACCGCGTCGCCGTTTACACGTCGTTCGTGGTGTCAGTGCTTGTTGGCTTCATATGATGTGACCTCATATTAAATTAAATTAAATTATGGGGTTTAACGTGCCAAAACCACTTTCTGATTATGAGGCACGCCGTAGTGGAGGACTCCGGAAATTTCGACCACCTGGGGTTCTTTAACGTGCACCTAAATCTAAGTACACGGGTGTTTTCGCATTTCGCCCCCATCGAAATGCGGCCGCCGTGGCCGGGATTCAATCCCGCGACCTCGTGCTCAGCAGCCTAACACCATAGCCACTGAGCAACCACGGCGGGTGACCTCATATATATATATATATATATATATATATATATATATATATATATATATATATATATATATATATATATATATATGTATGTATGTATGGGTTGTGCTCGAACAGCTGTAGCGTGTGAGGCATTGTGTAAGGGGAGAGCGTATTGCAGCGACGCCGTGCCACCCTCGCTGTCGCTCTCAGAACCATCTGTTATGCGCGCGTTCCTTGCCTACGCAAGTACTCGCTTGCGTTCTGACGGCGCTTCTGTTGGGCCCAGTGGAAACGCGACAAGGGTCTAAACGCGCTCCCTTGACCGCGAAGCACTTATAATTCGGAGGACACGCAGCAGCGTACATTTGCATAAGGCGGCCCCCCAAGATCTCAAGTTGGCCCACACCCAGGTTTCAACTTCGCCATCGCCAAATTTCAGTTGGCCCACGTTCATATTTCAAGTTGGCCCACTCTCAAATTTAGGCTAGCCCACCCAGAAATGTGAAGTTGGCTCATTTCCAAATTTCATGATGACCCAACGCAAAATTACAAGTTGAACCACCCGTAAATTTTAGCTGGGCCATGTAATGGTTGTGGTTGAAATGGATGGTAGCTGGCCCATGCCGTCGTCCAACTCATACACACTGAGGACGTTGTTGAAGGGAGGGACTTGTTCTCATCGAAAATGAGGAATATGGGATTTATTTACAATGTCTACGTGAGGAACGTTACAGTTCATCCGTCTAGCATGACTGAAAATTAATGCGCACTGAAAAGCCAACGACGGCTGTTTAAATACATTCTGTCCTCCATACATCCCTAGGTGAGGGAAAGCGGCCGTTAAACCATCCACCGATGGGAGTGCCCAAAGCGATCGTCGTCGACCCGCCTTTGAAGGGGAGGGTTTGCACACTCCCGCACAGGTTTCACTGACCACACCAAGGGGATAGGGTTCTCGCAGACAACGATCATGCCCCGAGCAAGCGCCTCTTGATCTCAGTGTTAACTCCGCAGACAGTTGTCGCCGCATCAGTCCATTGACTGACGACGTCCAAGAACCGTGAGACGGCACCGCAAAACATCTTGTTCCATGAGTTCCCCCGATCCAAAGAAACCGTGACGGTGACGGCGAATCTACTAACAATACTTGGTCCGCCGACTGTGTCTAGACATCTCGGCGCCGCTCGGTTGGGGACGCGGCGCGTTGTGGTCCTTACAGGGCAAGTCGTCGCAGGAGACATGCCGGTGCCACTGGGTTGTTGACGAGGTTCATTCTTGTTTTCACAAAGCAAGTCATCGCAGCGGGCCGGGCAGAGTTCGACAGTCGCTTCCCCGAAGTTCGCCAGCCCCCGCAGATCGAACATAGCAGCTCCTCCATGGCCCGGAAAATCTCGACTGGGCAGTGCTGATAACCGCTGGGCAGGAAGAGAATGGCTGGTGGCAAGGGGGGATGCCTTGGTTTTCAGCGACCAGCGGTGAAATGATGACAACGCCCCGAAACATCCAACAAGGACAGGCAACTGCAAAGCGAACCCCATAACACGGCTCTGCGATGAGATGACGTATCTTGGATCTCACTTTAGACCAGCTAGGCTTTAAAGAAAACATCAGTGCAGTAACAAAAAGTGCTACATTTCGCTACGCCAATTTGGAAGAAATTTCGTGCTGACAAATTGGGCAGTCATGGAGGGATTCCTGCTAAATGAGAGGGGATCCTCTTGGCTTAACAAAATTAACAGTAACAACTACAAAATTTAGGCGGGATCCCTGAACGTAGAATTCAAATTAGCCTGCTCAAACCATCCGCATCGCTATGCAACTTCCCCTTCTTATATCTAACGGAGAAGGTGTACTCGTGAAGAGTAAGGCTCAATCGGAGCAAGCGGCCATTTTTGCGTGACATTTGATTGAACCACGTCAGAGAACAGTGGTCGGCTTCGAAGATGAAACCTCGCTACGTAGAAGTAACACGCCAACTTCTGGGTTGCCCAAACTAAACAAGCACATTCCTTCTCTGTAGCGCTGTAGGCTTCCTCTCTTACAGTTAGTTTACGGCTGACATAGAGGATAGATTGTTCCTTATTATCATCGCCTACCTAAGTACCACGCCCATACCCCTGTCGCTTGCATCGCACTGAACTATGACTTCCTTTGTGTAGTCTGGCGCGCGAAGCACAGGACGAGAAACCAACAGAATGTTCAAACCTTGGAAAGCGTTCTCTTTGTACTTATCCCAGTGCACGTTACTAGGTTCTCTCTTTCGGAGGGCGTCCGTTAAAAGACTTGCTATTTGCGAGTAATTTAGAATGTACCGTTGATAGTACCCCATAAGTCCCAAAAATGAACGAACATCTGTTTTCGTGCGTGCCTGTGAAAAATCTCCAATCGTAGCTGTTTTCAGCTCGGCCGGCCGTCTCGTGCCCTGGTCCACAACATGGCCCAGATAAGTAACCTGCGAGCAGCCAAAGCTACACTTTTCTGCTTTCATCGTTAAACTGGCTTCCCTCAACCGTGAGAACTCCTGTTTGAGGTGCGATACGTGCTGTTTCCAGCTGTGTGGAAAAATTGCTACATCATCAAGATATGGGAAGGCGAACTCCTGCAAGTCTTTCAGGACAATGTCCATTAACTTAGAGGAGCTAAACGGCACGTTCTTCAGATCGAAGCTGAGGGCGAGAGTGCGAAAACTGCCTACAGGTGAGATAAATGCGGCATAGCGGCTGGCACTTTCTGAAAGGGGAACTTGCCAGTATCCCCGCACGAGATCTATAGTTGAAATGTATTTAGCAGCTCTAACTCTTTCACTTCATTCCTCAATGTTGGGTATCGGGTACAGCTGAACCCTAATGATGGAATTTAACTTCTTGCAGTCAACGCACGGACGAGCGTCCTTGTTAGGGGTTTCTACAAGTATTAGCGGTGACGTGTAGTTACTCTCAGCGGGCTCAATAACTCCCAACTCCAGCATGCGCTATATCTCTGCCTCCACAATTTCTCTCTGTCGTGGAGACACCCTGTAAGGTTTTGATCTTACGTGTTCGGTTGATGTCAGCTCTATTTCATGCGTTTTCGGCCCAGGTAGAACCGAACTAATAGTTCGGTTCTACCTGGCCAATCGTAGAATCGATTGATCTATTTTCCTAACATCCCATTTAGCTCATCTAGCTGCTTGGGTCATAGAGCGTGTAAGCTTACCGAATGTTTTACCACAACTTCCAGGCTGATTTCAGAGTTGGAGGTTGCTTTATACTCATTAAACTCAGTACTTGAGTCATCCTGCTCCTTGATGGTACAATTAAAGACTCCTCTCCGCTCTACGTACGGCTTCATCAAATTGCAGCGGTATATCCGCCTTCCTGCGACCAGGCATTTTCAGAGCATAGTTAGTATCTGAAAGTTTGTGCATCATTTTAACGGGTCCGTCAGAGTGAACTTCAAGCTTGTTCATTCTGGAAGGTTTGATGATTATTACCTGGTCTCCGGCGTTAAACGTACGAAGCCTCGCATTCTTGTCGCAATGGAACTTGGCCTTCTTTTGAGCTACCCCCATGTCCTTTTCGACTAGTTCTTGGGTTGCACTTAGCCGTTCAAGCACATTTAGCACGTATTCGACCACTGTTGGACTCTCTCCTCTTTCCTCCCACACATCTCTTAACATTCTCAGTAGAGAACGCAGCGTCCTCCTATACATTAAATCTGCTGGCCAGAACCCTGTAGCCACATGAGTAACCATTCGCGAAGCAAATAAAGTGGCCGGAAGAGTATTCTCCCAGTCCTCCTTGTGCTCGTAACATAGCGCCCGCAAAGGTCCTTTAAGCACTGAATGCCACCTCTCCACACTATTTGACTGAGGGCGATAGACGAAACTGTGTATCAACTTTACCCCGTACTTTGGAAAAAAAATCGGAAGTCAGTGCGCTGGTGAATACTGACCCATGATCCGCCTGAATTTTGGCTGGAAACCCAACTCGTACGAATGCTACCAAAAGCGCGTCCATTACTTCGGTGGAGCTGAGCTCTTTCAGAGGGATTGCTTCTGAAAACTTTGTAGACCGACACAGCATGGTGAACAACTGCCTGTAACCCAACACTGTCTTTGGTAGAGGCCCTACCCTGTCGATAATAAGTCGTCTGAAAGGTTCTGATATTAAGGGAACTACTTTTAGTGGATCTTTCCATGTTTCTCCTGGTTTACCCGAGCGCTGGCAGGCGTCGCATGATCTCGCAAAGTTTTCTACGTCTTTGAAACAACCAGGCAAGTAGTATTCCGTAGGCAATCTTTCCTTTGATTTGTTTAAGCCTAGGTGGCCAGACCACCCATTTCCATGACAGAGACTCAATGGGTCCTTCCTGTACTTAGTAGGTACGACTAACTGATCTTGAATCCTACCCTTTCGGTCTCTGTAGATACAACAATCCCCACCTCTTTTGTATCGTCACGTTGCGCCTAGCAATGCCATCTTTAGATGTGCGATGCAATTTAGCTAAGCTGTCATCATTCTTTTGCTCGGCTGCCCGTGACTCTTTGTCCACACGTAAGAGCTGATCAAAGTTCTTTGAGGCTGGTGATAGAAACGACCCTGTCTCGCTTGCGAGTGCGTCAGCGGGCTCTTCCTGCAGGCGTGAACTTTGACACCCTAGTGATCCGCTCTCATTGAGCTGGTCAGCTGGCAGGCTTTTCTCAACCGTTTTTTTCGTCCCTCGAGGCTAGCTCAGATTCGGTTACAGAAGTTGCCTCTTTTGCTACTTCCGCTGGAGCAGCTTCTGCATTTTAAGCCGAAAGCGACGCGATTTTACTAGCTTGACCTCGCGTCAACACCTGTACTCCACCCTCTCCCAGTGTAAGCCCCTTGTCACGCAGTAACTGATTCGACCGATTCGAAAAAATGTAAGGGGACTGCAGGGACAAAAATTTGGAAACTGCAGCCTCAGTCACAATCCCCCAGAACGGTCCAATGATTTGGACTTTGGCCTTGGGAAGACACACGCTGTAACATTCTGCAGCCTGTTTGATCCGTGCTACTTCACCAGTGAAGTCATCTACCGTTGCGTAAGACGGATGAACAATGTCCATAGTGGCGGCACTGTCTCGCAGCGCGCGGCATGGTTTGCCAATAACTTGCAGGTCCTGAAAATATGGGCTTAAAAAGTTCTATATTCTCGTCTTTTTCATCCACGTAGGAGAGAATTACGCAAGACTTCCGAGTTTGTGGCACTTACAGCAGGGGATTGGTCTAAAAGATCCGAACTTTCTTTTCTGCTGTTTTTGTGGGGGGGTTTCCCCGTTTGATTTTTCCTCGCTCTTTTCTGAGGGCTTTTCCTCCACGTCTACTGGCTCCGGTCGTCTAGTCTGCGAACCCTTCTTGAACGGAAATGGTTTACGCGGTCCATTTCGACCGTCCCAATTTCCATCCTCGGCGTTCAACTTTCTACGCGTTGCGTACTCTTCGGCTAATTCAGCCGCTCTTTACACAGTGTTTAAATTTCCTCTGTCTTGCACCCACAGCTTCACAGATTGTGGGATGCTTTTGTAAAACTGCTTTAGACACATGCATTCAACGATCATGTCTCTGCTCTGCTACGCTTCCGCGCTTTTCAACCACTCGACTAGGTCGGCCTTTAAGCTATATGCAAACTCCGGATGTCCTTCGCTATCCTTCTTGCCTATGCTTCTAAACATTTGCCGAAAAGCTTCAGCTGAAAGGCGGTACTTCTCCAAAAGGCTAACTTTAAACTTTGCATAATCTTATGCATCCTGCTGTTGCGTGCTCCAGAGTAGCGTACCGTACTGCTGCCGAAAAGTAGCGGCGCCTGCCTATCGAAGCTCGACCGACATTACTTATTGTGTAGCGTGGCGTTGTCGGCGGACTGCAGGCATCCGGTAGATCACGGCGACCAAGCAGGGGCGAGACGATTTGCTAGTGCGAAACTTGCACGGTTTATTCAAAGGTAGTTGAAAGAAAATAAGAAAAGCATGAAGTATGAAGTCTCAAGTATGAAGTATATCAAAAGTACATTTCGGAGCCCCTTAAATAGGCTCTCTACAAGTGTGGGCGGGATCTTGCTTCCGTCGATGACACGTGACAGGCACGGAGAGAGGGCCCCTCCTCCTGCCATACCGAGCACGGGTAGGAGAAGTCGATCCTCTTTTCGAAGAATCCGGGGAGAAGGTCGGGTGAATGACCTCTCCGTCGCCGTGGGGTCCGGCCAAGAGAAGGTGAAGGAGATGAGGTAGCGCACACGATGCCACGACCAAGAGATGGTGACGGGGATGAGGTAAGCACACACGACGCCACGACCAAGAGAAGTTGAAGGGGATGAGGTCGCCCGTGGGCTCCGGCTCAGGGGTTAGGGTGAATGACCTGTCGCCACGTGGTGTCAGACGCCAACCCTAACAGAATCTCCGGCGGGGGAGGAAGATCCCAACGTGTAGGGGCCAGCAGCCGCTGTACGAGGGATCGGCGTTGGGGTATCAGGATTCGCCGTAGAGGTCACGAACCCGTCGTTTGTAGCCGGTAGATTCCGGGGAGTGGTCATCCGTCCTCGTGGCGCTCTTGTGACTTTTCTCCTTGGTCCGGTCCGGTGAAATTGGTCTTTGCAAGCAGGTCTCGCAACTTTTCGTCTCCTGCGTGGGCAAGCAATCACCCCAGAACAGTGCCGGACCCACAACCACAAAGCAGCGAGCACAAGGCCACTCTCCCCCAAGACACACCCGGCTTTTAACAAAAAAGAAAACCCGCTACACCTTTCCCATTTCCTACGCGCGTCCTCTCCCCCTTAACACTAAAGACAGCCATTTCTTGAAAGCGCTAAGACGTCGTTATTAAAATCAGCTAACAATCGGCTTCACTTCGGAAAAACATGTGAATGCACGAAAAATATGCCACGGAAACCCGGATGACATGAGGCTTTCGATACTCTAGGGGCAACGACTTAAACCGTCGGCATTGCCGTTAAGCTTACCCTTCTTGTAGCGAATATCGAAGGTGTACTGTTGAAGAGCCAAGCTCCAGCGCAAAAGACAACCGTTTTTCGTAGACATAGACTGCAGCCATGTGAGGGGACAGTGGCCAGTCTCTATGATGAATCTTGAGCCAGCGATATAGCAAGCTAGCTTCTGTACCGCCCAATCAACGCAAGCGCTAACCTTTTCTTATGCACTGTATGCTTCCTCACGAACTGAAAGCTTTCTACTGGCGTACAGTACAGGATGTTCGTTCTCGTCATCTCTCTTTTGACAGAGCACCACCCCCATACCCCTGTCACTGGCATCACACTGAAGAATGAATGGTTTGAGTAGTCGGGCGCGTTCAACACTGGCTGACTCTTTAGTGCGTTCTTCAGCATACGAAAAGCCTTTTCTTTTGCGTCATCCCACTTTACCGTTTGTGGTTCTGTTTTTCTGAGAGCATCCGTTAAAGGACTCGCAATCTCGGAATACCGTGGAATATATCTTTGGTAATAACCCGCCAAGCCAAGGAATGATCTGATGTCCCGCTTGGTGCGTGGTTGCGGGAAGTTGTCTATCGCGGTCCGTTTAACCTCGGAAGGCCGACGATGGCCTTGCCCTATTACATGACCTAGATAAGCTACCTCCGCGCGCCCTAATTGGCATTTGGGAGCCTTAACAGTTAAGTTGGCCTCTCGTAGCCGACATAACACGGTTCGCAGGTGTTGCATATGGTCCGCCCATGATGAAGAAAAGATAGCTATGTCATCGAGATAGGGAAGTGCAAAGTCCTCCATTCGTCGTAGCACCTGGTCCATAAGGCTAGAGAAGCAATATGGCGCATTCTTCAATCCAAAACTCAAGACTTTCGGACGAAAGGTTCCCATCTGGGAAATAAATGCTGCAAGCCTGCTTGCCCTCTCGGTCAATGGAACCTGCCAATACCCTCTGACTAAATCGAGCGTAGAGATGAAATTAGCACTGCTCACTTTCTCACACCTTTCCTCGATATGCGGTATTGGATAAGTCTGGTCCTTCGTGATTAAATTGAGCCTGCGGTAGTCGATACATGGCCGCGGCTCTTTTCCTGGGACCTCAACCAAGATAAGAGGCGAGGTATAACCACTCTCTCCTGGCTCGATTACACCTAGCTCTCACATCTTGTTTATTTCAGCGGTCATGACTTCATGTTGCCGAGGCGAAACGCGATAAGCTTTCGAACGAACTGGGTCCGACGAGGTTAACTCGATGTCGTGAACGATCGCAGTTGTCCTGCCCGGTGTGTCTGAAAATATGTCTTTAAATTCAAACACGAGTTCCCTCAGTTCGGCCCTTTGATTGGGATTCAACTCCGCCTGTTCCACTAACTTATCAATGGTCTCGTGAATGTCTTTTGTCTCCGTCACTGCTGTTAACTCTGGAAAGTCGACAGGCATTTCCTCAGATTGGTTATTCAACGAGGTTCTCAGGTTCATTAGCTTTTCCCCAACTTCAAAGTGTCGCGTGCGAGCCGTCCTGTCATTGTAATGCTCAGCATTGCTTTGTGCCTTAGGCATTTCCTGCTCAGCAATCGTTGTGGCAGGGCTTACGTTTAACAACTTTCTCCTACATTCTGCCTCTCGTGACATTTCATGCTTCGCTGCTTTCCTGGTTTTTTCATTAGCTGGCGTACTTTCCGCCTCATCCCCTATAGGGCTATCCTGTTCAGTACTGGTTGACGAATCAGTTGTGAAACCTGTTCTCTCCACCACTGGACATTCGTACAGTGCCTTGGAACGAGTTAGGGCTTGCACTGTTCCCTCACTAAACCCGACTCCCTTGCGTCGTCGCAAATCCTCTGATTGGTTAGAAAACAAATATGGATACTGCGGCAGATGTGCCGAGACGGCGGCTTCAGTGTCCAATAGTCCGAAAGGGCCTTCAATACGAATTTTGGCCACCGGGAGACAAACACTGGAGGCCTCTATGGCTTGCCTTATCGAAGCACATTCCCCCGTGAACTGGCCTGCATCTACGTACGACGGATGCACTACGTCCATTGTGGCTGCCGAGTCGCGAAGCACTCTACACGGTTTGCCGTTTACCACGAGGTCTCGAATGTACGGTTCGAGCAAGTTCAGAATCTCTGCGTTACTACTTAGTGACATCAACACTAGTTTGGTATTTCTGCATCCCACGGAGATATGCTCCGTTTGCCGGCAGTTGTAGCAAAGGACTGGTTTCTTGGCCTCGAAAGCCTTTTTCTTTTGCTTTTCTGCCCTCTGTTCGGGTGACTCCTTTTCTCCTTCGCTGTCCTCGTCACTACTTTTCCCTGAATCGGATCTTTCCTTTGTTTTATACCGACTCGACTTTGACCATCGTTTTGGCTTGTCGGGTCTGCATTTATTCATTTCCTGCTTAGGAGCTTCGCTGCCTTCGTCCGCACGGCGAGTTACGTACTCCTCGGCGAGATCGGCCCCTCTCGAAACAGTGTCTACGCCTGGCCTATCCTGAACCCAATACTTGATGTTTACTGGCAGCCGGCGGTAGAACTGTTCTAAGGCAACGCACTGCATTGTCTTTTCGGCATCGCCGAGTGCACCCTCTTCTCTGAGCCATTCCTTCAGGTTTACCTCCAAAGTGTATGCAAAATCTGACTATGACTCACTTTTGGTCTTTTCGACTTCCCTGAACTTTCGCCTGAATGCTTCAGCTGATAATCTATACTTTTTAAGCAGATTTGCTTTGACTTCATCGAAGTCCTCTGCTTCTTCTTTCCCCATGCGGGCGATAATATCAGCTACCTCACGTGGCAGTAACGTAAGCAAGCGTTGCGGCCACGTGTTTCTCGCGAATTTTGCCTTCTCACACGTGCGCTCAAACTGTACCAGAAAAAGACCTATGTCGCCTCCTACTGCGTAGGGTGCCATCAAGTCTGTCATTCTGCGCTCGCTTTCACGTGCCTCTGTGCTAGGTCTTTCGCTATTTTGTGCTTTCAGAAGCTCAATCTCTAGGCGCTTCATTTCGAGGTCGCGCTCTTCATTGGCGTCACGTGCGGCTCGCTCGCGCTCTTCTTTTGCCTCACGTGCAGCCCGCTCGCGCTCCTCTTTAACCTCTAGGCGCTTACGCTCTTCTTTTTCTTTAATGCTCTCGAGGCATTCCGTTAGTTCGTCTTCTGCCCCGGTCGCTTCGATCGCCTCAATGATCTCCGGCTTTCTCTTTGATTCGGCAATTTGGAGGCCCAACTCTTTGGCCAAGCTCAACAATTCTGGCTTCTTTATTGCCTTCAAGTTCATGGCTGCCCTTAGTGCTGCTAAACCTTCACTCTATACAACCTTGACGTACTCAAACTTCCGTCAACGGTTTAAAGAAAAATCACGGCTATGTACTTTCCAAAAAAATACGTAAAAGCCAAGGGATATCTCAGTGAAGAAAAGCCGTGCACTCACCACATGCAGTCATGGTCCAGACACCTTCCTTCCGAACGTTGTTGCCAGGGCGAAGAGGCTACGATCTTGTAGTTGTCGTCCAAGTTCGGGTGTCCAGGATTCCGTA
Source organism: Dermacentor variabilis (assembly GCF_050947875.1). NCBI lineage: Eukaryota > Metazoa > Arthropoda > Arachnida > Ixodida > Ixodidae > Dermacentor > Dermacentor variabilis. The sequence continues at coordinate 193,073,879 of NC_134570.1, forward strand.
TCCCAATCGCTGCTAGCGAGTTTGTTGCGTACTCCAGGGTAGCGTACCGCACTGCTGCCGAGAAGTAGCGGCGCCTGCCTATCGAAGCTCGACCGACATTACTTATTGGGTAGCGTGGCGTTGTCGGCGGGCTGCAGGCATCCGGTAGATCATGGCGACCAAGCAGGGGCGAAACGATTTGCCAGTGCGAAACTTGCACGGTTTATTCAAAGGTAGTTGAAAGAAAATAAGAAGAGCATGAAGTATGAAGTCTCAAGTATGAAGTATATCAAAAGTACATTTCGGAGCCCCTTAAATAGGCTCTCTACAAGTGTGGGCGGGATCTTGCTTCCGTCGATGACACGTGACAGGCACGGAAAGAGGGCCCCTCCTCCTGCCCTACCGAGCACGGGTAGGAGAAGTCGATCCTCTTTTCGACGAATCCGGGGAGAAGGTCGGGTGAATGACCTCTCCGGCGCCGTGGGGTCCGGCTAAGAGAAGGTGAAGGGGATGAGGTAGCACACACGATGCCACGACCAAGAGAAGGTGACGGGCTTGAGGTAAGCACACACGATGCCACGACCAAGAGAAGTTGAAGGGGATGAGGTCGCCCGTGGGCTCCGGTTCAGGGGTAGGGTGAACGACCTGTCGCCACGTGGTGTCAGACGCCAACCCTAACACTGCGCACGGAGGCTGGCAATTACTTCTGCAGCCTCACACGGCAACATAGACATGCAACCGCTGTGGCCATGTACTCGGGCCCAAGTTCATCTTCTCGCAAGTCCTTTCAAAATTCCAAGTCCTTTCGAACAATGCTATGTTGCTCCCGAACACAAATGGCTTTAACCGCCTGTCCATGCACTATCATTCTGCCTCACTTGATCATCCCAGAGCCCCTTCCCTTCCTTCCGTTTCTCTGTTGTTCTATGAAGTTCTAGCCCAATTTCAATGTCCTCCTCTCTGGCTTTTTCGGAAATCAGCTTCAATGATTCCCATTTTAGCATTTCCTTGTGTACCTCTAGACCCTGTTCCTCTCCAACATTCGACATTTCGTTTCTCAGCAGTGTCCTTAACTCCATGATTTCTGCTTTACTGCCTTGGTCCTGCTCGCTAAACCTACCTGGGAAAACGCAACCTAGCTAGCAATGAACAATCCTGCTTCCCTACTGTTCTAAACAGAACAACCACAAAATGAAGCCTAGAGAGTCGAATCGAGACCCAAGCACTCACCGCAGACATAGCACCACGTCGCAAAGTCAGTCTCACCGCTGCCAGACAGTTGTAATGGTTGTGGTCGGGCATGAAATAGATGGTAGCTGGCCCATGCCGTCGTCCAAGTCATCCACGCTGAGGACGTTGTTGAAGGGAGAGACTTGCTCTCATCGAGAACGAGGAATATGTGATTTTTTTACAGTATCTACGTGAGAACGTTACAGTTCATCAGTCTAGCATGACTGAAAGAGAGTGCACACTGAACAGCCGACAACAGCTGCTTTAATACACACTGTCCTCCCTAGATCCCCTGGTGAGGGAAAGCGGCCGTTCAACCATGGAATGATTGGAGCCGTCCAAAGTCATCGTCGCCGACCCGCCTTTGAGAGGGGGGGTTTACACACTCACTTCCGCACAGGCTTCACTGACCACACGGAGGTGAGAGGGTTCTCGCAGACAAGGGTCCTGCCCCGAGCAGGCGCCTCTTGATCCCAGTGTTGACTCCGCAGACAGTGGCCGCCGCGTCTGTCCATTAGCTGACGACTTCTAAGAGCCGTGAGACGAAGCAGCAAGACATCTTGTTCCAGGAGTTCCCCCGCTCCAAACAAACCGTGACGGTGACGGCGACTCCACTAACAATACTTGGTTCGCCGACTGCGTCTAGACATCCCGGCGCTGCTCGGTTGGCGTTGCGGCGCATTGTGGTCCTTATAAAGCGAGCCGTCGCATCAGACATGCCGGCGCCAACGGGTTGCTGACGCGGCGCATTCTTGTTTTCACAAAGCGAGTCATCGCAGCGAGCCGAGCAGAGTTTGATGCCGCTTCCCCGAATTTCGCCAGCCCTCGCAGGTCGAACGTAACAGCCAACGATATTATGAGTTGCCCCATGCAACGTAACGTTGCATGCTAAGGAGCTCTAGGTATGTCTATGGGTATTCTTCTTTTATTTTACCTTCTTGCTTTCAATTGTTCCTTATCGCTTAAAAGCAATCAACCATCTTCATTAACAATATCACAACAATGAAATGTCTTAACTTTGCAAATTACGGTTTCTTGTCGATGTACAAGGCATTCTTACGCTTTAAAATAATGAGGATCCCATGCACGGTGGGAATCTATATACGGAAGCGTTCTATGTTGTTTCCGCTTAATGATGTTGAAAGGGGGGGGGTATGTTGATGGCGAATGTTTAGGTTCGTCATCGTTTGGCACAATACGAGAGGGGTGACTTGATGTCGAGCGTTACCTTGCATGCATCACTTCTGTTTGTGTGCTAAGTACATAGAACATACAGCGAGACGTGTTTGCATGACACGTGGTTGAGCGCTATTGTCCATAGCTCCTTGAAGGTTAGCGCTTTCATTGCCTCTACGGCATATCGCATGGCAGCAAAATAATTAAACTTCAACTTCAATATGGGGCGTTAAGTGCCAAGGCTACAATCAGATTATCAGGTTCGACCTAGTGGGGGACGCCGGATTATTTTAGACCACCTGGCATTCCTTAATAAGAAAAAAGAAACAATTTACTGGCCATCCCGGCTCTGTGAAAGTGGATGTCCACTAAAATTCTAGGAAAACCACTAGACCTCCTGATGGGGGTATGAAATGTATTATTACTTTAGAGTAATGGTAGTGGTACTGCTTTTCTTGTCGCTGTTTTAGACAGTGATGAGTTATGCTGTAACTTTCGCTACATTCTTGGCGAAGACCAACTCCGAACATGATCTGTATCACGTGGTTGGCCCAATATTTTATACATTACACCACGGACGCATACATTGAGACGAAGCGTAGAACGCCCTTGTGACTTTCTCGCGGGCTTGTCTTCAAATGTGTGGTTGGGATTATTGTTTTATAGCCGTTTTTATTCAAACGAATGATGTTTTTTATGTTGTATGCGATATTATAAAGAATGTAAGCAATTTTCGCTTCAGTATGCTAAGCATTTGAACTTTGTTTCACCTCCGAGGCGGGTTAGCGCGGTATTACACAACTTCCGGGGAAAGGCTACATTTTTTCCCACTGACGAGGACGCGAAAAATGCCGATTAATGAGAGGCTAACAGCTTCGCTTTAACATAAGCACAGGAGCGTTTTTGAATTTTGCGGCCATCAAAATGCGGCCGCCGCTTGTTGGGGTCGAACATACGATCTCAAGCAGCGCCACAGCCGCTAAGGTACACGACGAGCGGTGAAGTGTTTATTTGCGGAGCGTCCGCTTGCGTAGTGTCTTCTTGGCACTGCGATGCTTTAATGCGGCTTTCCATGCGCACGCTCTGCGTCACTTCTCCGCTTGACAAATTTAATTGCTATCGTTTATGTTTCAAAAATGACCGAAACGTACCGTACCGTACCATAAATTTATCCAGTGTGCTCGCAACTTCTTCCGTGTCTAGTAGCAGCATTTTTCGCCATATTACGTCGCCTTTCGAATTCCCGCGCCCGTCGTGGCCCACGAGTCTAGAATGGCAAGGCTGTTATTCACTAGTTTCGTGAATGCTTAGATTCTACAAAATATTTGCATGCTCTCTCTACCTCCTCTCTCCCACTCTATCTACCTCACCTCTTGGCTGTTGCAAGTTACGACAAAGGTAAGCGTTGCAGTTTCGGCAATGATTTTGCAGGAGATCACGCCTAATTTAGACAGTCCAGAGGGCATTGTTGAGGTGCCATGAAAAGGACCAGACGAGTTTATCGCATCGCCTGTCCTCTCTGCAGCACTCCTGCCATGTATATACATACTCTGAACCACATCCTGACGCGGCGTGCAAGCAAGTGAGATCAGCAGCAACAATATGAGTAGTGGGAAAGTCAAAGGAAGAGGCAAGAAATTTTCGTTTTAGAACATTTTCCAACATGGAGAAAAGCTGCGGCGAGATGTACAATATGAAACTTACTTGACGACTTCCGCGAATATATTCTTGTACTTGGTCATATAACCGGGATCACCGTAGTCGCGCGATCCAATCGCAATCACGGTGATCTTGCCCGGATCGCTGCCTTGGATGTCCTTGAAGACCTGTCGCCGCGCGGCAAGCTTTGAAATTGCATATTACTTTTTTAGTAAAGAAAAATGGCTCAAGACCGCTTCTGGCTAATGCTGCTATGCATGCATTAGTTCCACGAAAGAGAATAAGTGAAAAGTGAGAATGAGGGAAAGGAACGTGGAGTGAGGAACACATCATACAAAGCCTACGTAGGGAGAGTGATAACTGCGCGCGCAAGTGTATTCAGAGTACAACTATACAGACAGTTACTCACAGTGTTTCACTTGCGGGATTGCAGCAGCGTATGCTTTCTTTCTTCTGTGAGAGCGACGTGTGTGTTTATGGTCCCAGAATTATTTTTCACGATGCTTAAAGAACACAACAGCAGCACGGTAAGCACGGCGGGTACATCAAAGAGAACATGAAGCAGGTGCACAGCAAGGCGCACAGTTTCACAATTAAATTCGTAGACTTTGCGTGCTGAAATCGAGGTATTATTACAAGGCACGCCACAGTGGGCGCCTCCGGATTTGTTTTAGTGACTTAGGGTTCTTTGTCACGCAACCAACGCACGCAAAATGTGCACCATCGTAATGCGGCCAGAAAGCTGAGATTTTATCCTGTGCCCTCGGGCTTGGCTGTGAAACTCCAATACGCCACTACGGCGTGTGAGCCACACCGGTCAAATCTTTAGGTAAATAAAAAAGAACGCTGTCATTTTATTGCGACAAAGTTGCTGTTGAGACAATACTTGACAATAATATGAAAATCCAGTGCGACATTTACCCACAATGCAACAGTGCACCTGCCTGCGGAAACTGAACACACCTGGTTATCCGTCTGGGGGAGGCGGCTATTGAGAGTTTGTGGCGACTGCGGAAAAATAAGCGAACGGTATAGTGGCTGTGGCGCATCTACGTAAGTCCTCTTTAGTTGGAGTGTGGTGATTAGACCCTGCACAATTATGTTAACAGCTACTACAGCTCTTGAAAACGTGAACGAGCAATGGGTGGGTATCTGCAAACGCGCACCTATCGGAAGATACAAATGCTGCAGAGTGTTGGAAACCGGAGACAACGCGAAAGCTTATAAAGGCGCGTGCAGAAAACATTACGAGCGTAGACCAAATGATGTGCGTTTGGAATAATTTCGAGGATATAACTTTAAGCATTATCAGTTAGCCACAAGGTACAGCCGAAATACTAGTACGGTGTTGGCGATTGGGTCCTAAATGCGTGTCGCAATAGAATTCCTGGGTGTACTACGTTGAAAATTTGAAGGGTATGTCGGGTGCTTAGATAAAGAGGCTGTTTACTAGAAAAATATGTGGAACAGTTATAGGACAAATGGTAAATAGACACAGCCTCGAAGACAACGTTTCGAGGAGCACAAGCTTATGAAAAATGCGCTGTAAGATGAGCTTAGCTGCGGAAATAAAACTGTGCCTGGACAGTTGAACAGGTGCGCAAAGTAAAACACGCGTGCAAAGGACGTATGCAATCATTTCGGGATCCTAAAACATATTTACGGAACCTTTATATCACGACTCTGCTTTGAAGGCCACCACCGCAAGAGGAGCACCAGCAAATCGAGAAACATTGGCAAACATCGGCGGCATAGATGAAGGCAAAACATTGTTGGCTTACGTTGTAAGCTAAACACCGCAATCCCGCCATCAACTCGTGGCTAGCGGTGAAAGCAGCCAGGCTCGTTCAAACGAACACAAAGACAGCCTGGGGAGATCTGGGTACAAGCCCTAGAGCTGTACTTAGAGGTTATGAAATCTGCACTGCACCGTGTCGACGAGCCCACCAAACTTTCTTGAGGCATACAATGAAAATGAGGGAAAAGAAGAGCGAAATTACAGATGCTTGAGTGCACATTTTGGCAGGTTATCAGCGTCAATACGCGCCCGTTAAGTTAGTGACGATTTTAACCTTACAAGCCTGGTGCAACCTAACGTAGTGACGCTTGCACTTACTTGTATAACTGGCTTCATGGCTCGCACGGTTTGCTGAAGTTCACTGGGCTTCCTGATAATATTCAGCAAGCCGTAGCTGGCGATGTTGTCCTTGGCCAGTATAGTGAGCTCGTTTTTGGCATCAGATACTAGCTCCGGTTTGATGTACCTGCAGTTGAATAAGGACAGTATTTTGCTAAAGCAGAAACTGGACAAGTTGGTTGGTGTATTCTGACATAAAATCCGCTATGGTTGCTTAGTGGCGTTGGCGTCACCCCGCTAAGCACGAGGTCATGGGATCTAAATCCCGGCTGAGGCAGACGCGCATTGATTGGGGTGAAGTGCAAAATTTCCAGTGTTCCTTGCATTAAGTCCGCGATAAAGAACACCAAGTGATCGAGCGAATCCGCAGTGCCACAGTACGGTGTGCCTCACAATCAGATCGTGGTTCTTGCACATTAAGATCCGAAATTTTGTATCCCGATATATTTACAGCGCTCAACATGTAAGCAGGACCGCGTCCGTTCTGTGTTGTTTATTGTCGGCGTTCGTTTTTTAGTGCAGTAAACACATCGGAATAAATATCCTGACACAATCGGTTTTCAGCTTTTCAGAGGGAAACCTCATCAAAAGCTTGCAGGAGCCTGCTACAGGTCACTCTACTGTGCTGGAGCAACTTGCGCATGCGCGAATCGTACGTAGGTGCGATTTCCTTACCATATTTCTTAGGTACAAATGACGTTGCTGGTGGCTAACACGCTTAATAGTACTTCATCATGATGCAATCAAAGCTAGCTTTCCAGAAAATACCAAGATATAATTGAACCCCGTCACCCTGTCTTGATATTTTCACGTAGTAGTGAGGGTGAATATTACAACGGTAAAACTCTGAGTGACGAAACTAACCTTTTTTTGGGCTAATTTGAGCACACCAAAGCAAATTACACTCAAAGCACAGGAATAGCGACGAACACGGTCGGCGGTCGTCGAAAATATGACCTGCGGGGCGAGCGCGTCGGCTTTTATACATGAGTCATCGAATGTTGCATAATAATGGCTGGGGCCCGCGCGTCTTCCAGAAAGTTCTACACAATTCAGGTCGCACATACAAGCAAACAGACAATGGATAGAATCCTCGATAACATTCGAGAAACTTCCGATACATGCGGACGTGTCCCGCACTTAGCAATAACATTTCTAATACGGTGAAAAGCGGTCACCCGAAAAAGATAAACAAGTAAGGGTGTCAGTATGCACATTTTTGACTGCACATGAGGACTTAACAACCGCATTTTCTTCATTTATGAACTGAGACTGCCCTTCACGCAGGAATCTTTTGGCTTGATGACAATTTGTTCCATTCTTGCTTTCCTTCTTTTGTTTAGCAATAAATCACTGCCATGATGCAGGCGATTAGCGGCGATGTTAAGAGTCGCCTAGTTTGTAGCCTAGTCTTTATCTTCACTCACTGTACACGCTGAAACAGGTTTCTTCAATGTAACAGTGATACCTGTTCTCTCGAAGCTGTGAAGTTGCGGTGACAATTTCGTCATCATGGTGGCAGCTGTTCTTGCTTCGCATTCGCGCAGTAAGTCACGATTTCGGATAGGCACCAACAAGTGTGTTTCAAAGCCAATGGCAATAAAAAGCAGTTCATTGTCCTTCTTTATTGAAATTCGCTGGTTGCTCAGCATAAAAAGATTAGAGTATTGTAAACTCGTTTGCGGAAGCAAGTAGTTGTAGCACATTTATTTCCGATTTCGACAACGTTCCGTTATATATGGAGTTCATTCACTCTCGCTGTGGTGTAGTAGAATGGACCTGCATCAGACACTACAGAAATACCTCTCGAATCAGGAGATAAGACAGTAACGTGTGGAATCACTTGAAAAATAATCAGAGAGCGCTACACTTTAAAGTCATTTGATTAAGTAGAGATACCAGAATTCATTTACCTAGGCATTTCGTAATCAAGGAGTACAGAAGAGATACGTGAATATTTTGGGAAATACTACAGCTTCCTTGGTTCTCCAAAACAAAAGTAAAAAGATACCTGTACTGAAAGGGGTCATGCAAGGAGACACAATCATTCCAATCCTATTCACTGCACGCTTGGAAGAAATATTCAAGCTATTAAACTGGAAAGGCTTAGGAGTGAGGTTGAACAGTGAATATCTCAACAAGCTTTGGCTTCCAGGTGACATTGTCCTGTTGAGCAACACTGGGGACTAATTACAGGAAATTATTGAGGACCTTAACAGAGAAAGTGTAAGAGTGGAGTAGAAATATACTGAAGCCAAAGATAATGATCAACAACCTGACAAGGAAACGAGAGTTGAGGATCGCCACTCAGCCTCCAGAGTCGATGAAGGAGTACGTTTATCTATCAGTTACCCACAAGGGTCCCTGATCAAGAGAAGGAAATTTACAGGATAATAATGCGTTGGAGTGCATACGGTAGGCATTGTCAGATCTTGACTGGAGGCTTACCACCATGACTGAAAAGAAAGGTGTACAATCACTGCATTCTACCAGTGCTAACATATGGGCCTGAGACTTGGAGCTTGACAAAGAAGGAGGAGAACCAGTTAAGGAGCGCGCAAAGAGCGACGAAACAAAAATTGTTGGGCGTAACGTTCAGAGAAAGGAAGAGAGCGGTATGGATCAGAGAGCAAACAGGGAAAACCGGTATTATAATTGACATTACGAGAAAGAAATAGAGGTGCCCAAGCCATGTAATGCGTAGGATGGATAACCGGTGGACCATTAAAGTTACAGAATGGGTGCCAAGGGCAGAGAAGCGCAGTCGAGGACGGCAGAAAACTAGGCGGGGCGATGAAATCAGGAAATTCGCAGGCAGAAGTTGCAATCAGATGGCACAGGACCGCGTTAATTGGAGATTGCTGGGAGATGCCTCCGTCTTTCAGTGGACATAAAGATAGGCCCATGCTGATGATGATACCTCCCATGGCTGCCTAATGGCTGCGATGTTGCGCTGCTAAGTACGGAGTCGCAGGGTCGAATTTCGGCCCCGCCAACCCCTTTCGAAGGGGGCGAAATGCAATAGCACCCATGTACTTAGATTTAGGTGCACGTTAAAGAAACCCAGGTGGTCCAAATTTGCGGAGTCCCCCACTACGGTGCGCCTCATAATCAGATCGTGGTTTTGGCACAGAAAACCACATAAATAAATATAATAATGAGGATAATGACACTCGTAAGAATGTTTGCATCCTTTCGGGCTTATTTGTCTCACAGCAACAATTCGCATCTCCATTTGCTCGGGTTTCCCTTGTCGAAAACTCACTGCTCGCTACTTGCCTGCGTCACGCTGAGAACGCGCAAGTCGTTCGTGACTTGAAAGCATCGGGCTCGCTAACAGCGCAAAAAAAAAATCTGGGCAAGAGAGATGTCGATTATTGTTTACGGACAACATAAGCCCGAAAGGGAGTACATTTTTTTTATGAGTGCACATTTTGTCTTGAAGAGGACGATAAAAGCTCCAAAGTGCACTATTGCAGTAATGCGTATGCTGAGCCTGGAAATCTGGCGAGTTGCACCACTATTCCACGCCGTGCCGTAATTACGCCATAGTTGGAGCCCAAGAGCATACGATGGTATTCTGTCTGCAATTCCTAACACTTCCACATTTAATAAAAGAGGAGGTAGAACAGCCCGCTCAAGATTAAAGCATGATCAGTGCGCTATGTGAATTGTACGTGCCAACGCCGTCTGAAATCTAAGTGAAGATAGCTCCAGTGAACTCTGTCACTGTGGTTTCGGCTTACTCACCGGTGGTCAAAGCCAAGGCCAGACTTGACCTTTTGATAATTCTTCGCCTTCACTTTGAACAGCTTCCAGCTGTTCTGCTCTCTTGAGGACACTATATTCTTGTTCACGATGACGACGTCGGTGTAGAACAAGTATGTGCAGATAGTGTCGGGAGGGTACATGTTGTCTATGACGGCTGTATGGCCCACGGTGCAAAGAAGTTCTTTTACTGTAATGAGAGAAAAATGGTTATCACTGTGTGTGATGGTTACTTCTAAACCTAGCACTTTCTTTTTCTTCTCCAAGGTCAGTTTCTAGCTTAGCGAAGGTACCGACGATTGAAACGAAACGCGTCAATGGCTACAAGTTGTGAGGCTTAGTACGCGACACACGTCACGGAAGGTAAAAACTGATTTCAAAATTAATTGGAAATTGTCACGTGAACTCCTAGTGACATCATTAGCGTTGACGAATGCCCTGCTCAATTTAGTGAGACACTTGTCGCTAGAGACAATTGAATCTGCAAACGGAAAGAGTAAGCCTGCCTACATTTGTGATGTATGTTTAGGCAAAAAATATGTACAACAAAATATGGTTGAATAGCTAACGCTACCACAACAACATAGTTTAGGGTTCAGTTCGAATCGATGGAATGTTTTAACTTGATCCGGCCACTAAAACACGATCTTCTTCTGCGCGAAAAATGCCTATTTATACTAGCATGCATGCTTTACCAGTGCAACTGACTCACATAGATATGAAGGGCAATAGTGGTCGCATTTTGTAAATGCGCAAATTATATAAATAAGATTAGCAGCATTTTCAAAAGAGAGAACACAAACAGTGCTGGCAGTGCTTTTCTAATTACAGGACATGATTTTTGTTACAACATTTGGCACTATAACTGTAGAAAGAGCAGATTTTAGCGCTCGAAGTCTTAAAGTATAAGTTTCCGCCTAAAAAATCATACTTACTGACATTCTGTCATTTGGAAATTTTTATTGAATATGGGAATAATACATGAATTGTTCTGCCGCAAAATGGCAGAAATAAGTTACGCTTTATCGCTAACTGTTCACTGCTGCATTACGTACGCCTGGGTTGGACGCTTTATACAAACATGCTGTAATAAACAGCAGGTGTTTGTTTTGTTAAGCAGTTAGTTTGCAAGCAACGATTTTGGGGCTAGTTGCCCTTGAATACTGACGAGGAAATTTGTCCTTGCGTTCCCTTCCTGTGTGCGTTGTCTTTGTGTTACACTAACTTTTCTTATCAGCAGTATTCACTTGTAAACTCAGAGCTCCGTTATTTCGTTTATATTTCCACCATTTTCGCCGAAAATGTAGGGGGTTAAATAGGATACGTCTCAGCATTTATCAAAATGTTCAGCACCAATGGGGCGCGCAATTGACCCAAAAGAACGCGCCTCCATAGAATGCTGAGGCCCGTCGCCTGGAGCCCAGGAGAAAAAGCGTGCCGAACGCAGCGCGCGCGCCCGGCGCGCGAGGAGAATCGAGGTGGAAAGCACCGCGGGGAGGAGCGTGTTGCTACTTTCAAATTATCGAGGGGTTTTAATGCCCAAGAGGCTATAGCGCCCTCTCTTGACTAGATTCGGTATCAGCCTGGGTGCGTGACGCCCAACGACAGTATACGGACGATATCCCGGGACCCTAAAGTGGCCCGCATTTAAAATGCCACGCCGATCAGCGAAGCCGGCGCAACGTGGACAGGCTAGCGTTCAAAACGCGCGCGCCTAAAACCGCATCCGCAAGATGTTAATCTCATGCGCTTGGTGCGCTACAGTCAGTTCGGCCACATGGCTCTATGGGAGTTTCCGCTGTTGGTTAATGTCTTTCTCAATGGCGCAACTGTGAATGAAGAAACTGGCCTTCTACTGGTCGAACATGTGCCCTCAAAAGCAGGCTACAATCAAAGAACAACGATAGCGGCGAATACAGTCGGCGATCGTCGAAAATTTTATCAGCGGGTCAAGCACGTCCACTTTAATACATGAGTTATCGAAAGTTCTAGAGTAATCGCTGGGGCCCGCATGTCTATTCGCGTCGCGCATACATGCAATCAGATTACACAAAGGTTCGATGACAGCAGACAGCGGATAGAACCATCGATAACGTTCGAGAAACTACCGATACATGCATGCGCGTCCTGCGCTGAGCGATAACATTGGCTAGGCGTTGAAACGCGCTCACCCGATAAAGATAAACAAGTATACGTGTCAGAAGGCTCTTCCGTGAAATGCTTGAGCACGAACTACGCGAAATCGCTCATTGTATCGTTATAGAGCGCATCTTGAGCGTCGGCGTCCTCGGCATAACCGAGCGACCTAGAACCGCGAAATACAGCGTCTTCCGTATTTGGCCATTCGACTTTAAAAACTCCTGTCCTCAACAACTCTTTATTCGAGAGCAAACAACGCTCACAGGGTAGCATATTGTAGTTGGAGTAGATTGAGATGCATTTAAACATCTGCACTTGCCTGCATTTTGTAGAATGAAGCAGAGACCGCTGTCGGCTACGAGCACAAATTTTGAAGACGGAATCCAAGCGGATGATTCTAAAGCCCCTTAAACTTCGTAAAGTAGCGACACTTTCCTCCTCCACTTTCACTACTCGTTTCTCCTCTCTTTCACGCTCCCTCCTCTACCGTGGCGTCCCCTACACTGCTGGAGCGTAGCAACGGAGCCACATACGCTCCTCGCCACTCCATAGATGCTTCTCGAGCAAACGTGGCGCTGATGCACGACGCGAAAGGACACGTGATGCTATTAGGCCAACAGCGACGCGGCGTCGGCCTCGGCCAGAGCCCGCGAGGAGGAAGCGGCATTCGTCGAAGCATGTCGCTACTTTACCCAGTTTAAGGGGTTTCAGCTGATCCTAAAATCCCTTGATAATTTGAAAGTAGCGACACTCTTTGAACTCTGCCGCCGCCGCGCGAACTCCTCGCCTCGTCTCGTGTGCGTTCCCCCGCGGCAACCAGTTTGGCCCCGTTTTTCTGCGCAACGATTGGTCGCCCTGCCGTTCCCCTTGGAAACGCTCGGATCTCGAGTTCTGCTTGTTTTTTTCTTTTTTGTTCGCGCCATTTTCCTCCTGAGCATGGCTTGAATAAGGATTAAGATGGATGAACGAGTATTAAGGCGGATTATGATGGATTAGGGTTGATAAAGGAGGATGAAGATCGTATAAGGTAGGCTAAGGCGCATTAGGGGCGATGTAGGTTGATTAGGTTGTATTAAGGTGGATAGGGAGTATTAAGCTGCGTTAAGGTGCATGAAGGAGCATTAAGGTGGATTAGGGTTCATTGAGCATTTAGACCGATTGGTCTACCATAATCCTCCCTATGCACATTAATCCACCGAATTCACATTCATCGACCTTAATCCTCCTTCATTCACTTTAATCCACCATAATCCACGAAAGCCCTCCTTAATGCACCCTTATCCACCTTCATCGACCTTAATCTACTCTCACCCTCCTTAATGCACTTTAATCCTCCTTAATCAACCCTACTGCTTCCTCATTCACTTTAACCCACCTTAATCCATCATAATCATCCTTAATTCGCCTTAATCTACCCGAATCCACATTCGTCTACATTAGTCCACCCTAATCCACCTTAAACCAGCCTGATCCTCTTTCATTCACTTTTTTCACCCTAGCCCACCATAATCCTCCTTAATGCACCTTAATTCTTAATCCACCCTTATCCTTATTTATTCATTGTACTCCACCCTAATCGACTATAATCGTCCTTAATGCACCTCAACGCACCTTCATCCACCTTCATCGACCTTAATCCAACCTAGTCCTCCTTTATGCCCCTTAATTCACCTTAATTCACCCTAATGCACCTTAATCGACATTAATCCACCTTAATCCTCCTTAATGCACCCGAATTCGTCTTAATCCAATCACTAATCAACCATTACTTTGCTAATCATTAATCATCTCTTATACGCGGCTCTACCTGCTTTGGTTCGCTTCCCGTCTTTCTTCGCTCAGGTGATATTTTCTGTAGCTCACAACGGGACCTTGAAACAGAGGTCTAAGGCTTTCGCTTAATAAGCCGCACACGAAGGGATTTGTCACAAGCAACAGTAGGTCAGACACACGAAGCATCTGATCATGTGGCACAAAAATTGCCTGGATTATAGAACTCGCCTCAAAGCTCCCTTTACATCGGTATACCTCGTTCACACGGCTTTAAGAAAAAAAAAACAACCTCCTCATAAACGTTGCCTCCAGCATTATCGATGCTGTTATTAGCATTTCTCAAAATTTTTAACCCCACTGGGACGCGCAACTGGCCTAAAATAGCTGGCATCCATAGAAATCTGCGGCCCGTCCGCGGGAGCCCAGGAGGAAAAGCGCGCCGTGCGCAGCCGGCGGGGAAGGAGAATCGAGCAGGAAAGCGCCGTGAGGAGTGTAATCATCATCATCAGCCTGGTTACGCCCACTGCAGGGCAAAGGCCTCTGCCATACTTCTCCAACAACCACGGTCATGCACTAATTTGGCCATGTCGTCCCTGCAAACTTCTTAATCTCATCCGCCCGCCTAACTTTCTGCCGCCCCCTGCTACGCTTCCCTTCCCTTGGAATTCAGTCCGTAACCCTTAATGACCATCGGTTATCTTCCCTCCTCATTACATGTCCTGCTCATGCCCCCCCCCCCCCCACCATTTCTTTTTTATTGATTTCAACTAAGATGTCATTAACTCGCTTTTGTTCCCTCACCCAATCTGCTCTGTTCTTATCCCTTAACGTTACACCTATCATTCTTCTTTCCATAGCTCGTTGCGTCGTCCTCAATTTGAGTAGAACCCTTTTCGTAAGCCTCCAGGTTTCTGCCCCAAAGGAGAGTACTGGTAAGACACAGTTATTATACACTTTTCTCTTGAGGGATAATGGCAACCTGCTATTCATGATCTGAGAATGCCTGCCAAACGCACCCCAGCCCATTCTTATTCTTCTGATTATTTCCGTCTCATGGTCCGGATCCGCCGTCACTACCTGCCCTAAGTAGATGTATTCCCTTACCACTTCCAGCGCCTCGCTACCTATTGTAAATTGCTGTTCTCTTCCGAGACTGTTAAACATTACTTTAGTTTTCTGCAGATTAATTTTTAGACCCACTCTTCTGCTTTGCCTCTCCAGGTCAGCGAGCATGCATTGCCATTGGTCCCCTGAGTTACTAAGCAAGGCAATATCATCAGCGAATCGCAAGTTACTAAGGTATTCTTCATTACCTTTTATCCCCAATTCTTCCCAATTCAGGTCTCTGAATACCTCCTGTAAGCACGCTGTGAATAGCATTGGAGAGATCGTATCTCCCTGCCTGACGCCTTTATTTATTGGGATTTTGTTGCTTTTTTTATGGAGGACTACGGTGGCTGTGGAGCCGCTATAGATATCTTTCAGTATTTCTACATACGGCTCGTCTACACCCTAATTCCGTAATGCCTCCATGACTGCTGAGGTTTCGACAGAATCAAACGCTTTCTCGTAATTAAGAGAGTGTCGCTACTTTCAAATTATTAAAGGGACACTAAAGTGAAAAATCGTTTCTTCTGCATCAGTAAATTACCGTTTTAGAACACCAGAGACACCACTCTTACAACGATAAGACGTTTGGTAAGCCAGAAAAAGCGCGAGAACGAAATACGGGTGGTGACCGGGTCCCACACCTGGGGGCTGTGGCGTCTTGGATTTTGAATGGCATCTTCTAGGGCCTACTAATTATATATATAGCGGTACAGGTTGACTACATTGTGCTCTAAAGGAACCAAATATTAAACATGGCAAGTGTCGGGAACCTTTACTCATCCAACGTGTTACAAATGCGAAAACATACTTTGGAATCCCTGACGTCATACTAGCGTAGTGGCGTCGGGGTTTCGGCGCGAAATTCAAATACTGTTACTTGGATCTTCATTTCCTCATCTAATAATCAAACTATTATTTTGAAATGACTGCCTGCAATGTTCTCAAACAATGATTTATTAGTCTAAACTGATTTATTGTTTCGCTTTAGTGTCCGTTTAAGGGGTTTTAGCTGATCCGACAGGTCTGCGCCATCTGGTGGAGGGTTGTGGGGTTGGTTGGAGGGTGGTGGAGGTGAACTTCTCCGCTCGGTGGGATAGAAGACAAGCACGCTTGCTTCGAAGATGCAGCAGATACAGTTGGTCTGCCGCGAGCTGTTCTGTACACCGCGCCGAAGCTGCGACGGAGAAGGGCGACGGCGAGTAGAGGATCCCGAGTTTCCGTCCAGGGAACGCGAGTCGGCGCCTGAACGGTCGACGTCGTCGAGAAAGCGATCCCGGCCTGCGACTGCTGGCAAACTTCCAGCGTCAAGCCCGCCGAGACACGGGGGATACGAGCGGCCGATTCCAGGCCGAATTTCTGGTCATAGAGTTTGGGCACAGCTGTCGCGTCTGTAACCTACAAGGAAGCTCGGCGCGCGGCTCATCGGGGCTACGATCGACGAAGGAATGCCGATACTGCTCATCGCGCCGAGGTCACCGCCGACAAACGCCGTCACCGAGTCGAGGATACCGAGTTTCGGGCCAGAGACAACGAACGCTGCCGACTGAATGCTCGGCGCCGCCGGGAATCGGTTCCAGGCCTGCGGGTCACCGAGAACTTCCAACGACAAGCCCGCAAATCCCTGGGAACTGCGAAGCGCCGCTTCCAGCGCGGATTCCTCGGCATATATATAGTGTTCGGGCACAGCTGCCGCGTCTTTTACCGGCTCTGGTTCGACGTGAGTCTCTCCACGGTGAACTCCATGCGGAACTTAGAACAGAAGAGCTCTCTGTGCCTTGCAAGTGCTTCGCGAAGCCTTCCCCGACGCCACCGAGCACGACGACGGTCGGACGTTGAGGACGAGGACCGGATCGCCGATGATGACGGCTGGTACTGAAGCACTGTACATAATAAATTATGATTACACGTACTGCGGCTTGTATGCGTGTGACTTGCTGGGGCTTGTATGGCTTAGCGCCCTGGCCGTGTATGACCTCGCGAAAACTTGGCGAAACTGAGCAAAACCTAGCAACACTTAGGGTGAACCTAGCTAAGCCGTGCATAACCTCGCAAAACTTACAAAATTCTAGCAATGCTTCGCAAAACCCGCTACTAGGTCCGTCGTGTCCCAGCTTTGCACCACTAGGGCAAACTGCCCACATTTTTTTAGCCTTATCAGAACGTTATTTATGTTCCATCGTGATGTGAAGAACTCTGGTAAATGAAATCCCTCAAATATTATTTCGGAGAGAGCGCAACGGTCTCAGTGCGCACTCCTATAAGTTATTTAGAGTGCAAATCGATTTGTCTAAACAAGTGCGTCGTTTCTTAAACGAACGGGCTTACCACGTCGTAATGAGCCACTGCCATGTCAAACAATGAAAATTCTTTCCTCAACGGAAGCTCAGTATTATCGGTATTTTTAGCCTCCTGCCAGGCTTTGTGCGTCATAGCTGATACACGCCGTGAATCGACTTGCCAAGTACGGCGCGGATTACGTAGGTTTCAAGAGGGCTTATATTAGGCGGGAATGGTAGCGATCGATTCAGCGTAACATAAGTTGCGTTACTTGATAGGTTTGGAATCCACGTCGACACCACCTTTCGTGCTCGCTTAGATACTTCTTTTGCGTAACACTTGCAAAGCACAAAAACTGCATTGCCGAAATTTGCGTAAATCGTGTGGCAGTCATTCTATGGTAAAGATGATGTTAAGGGCAGGTAAATTGCTAGCGCAAAGAATTAACGCGCAGCACATGGCTATGCGCACCTTTCAATCGGCGAAACGTTGTCTGCTGTGTTGTAACACAGAAAGCGTCACCACTTCAAGGAGCGACCGCGAAAGGGAGGAGATACGAAGAGGGGAAGGGGAGTGTCGCCATTCAGCGAAGTTTCAGGGCCTTTACTAAAGACGGCAAAGTAGAGCCGTGCCATGGGAATTTGAGGAAATTAACGTGATAATGAAAGCGTCACGTACCTACTTAGTGCAGATATTTCGGTGGAGCCCGGCATAAAGCACGTTCGTGTTAATAAAGAAAGAGCGGCGTTATATTATACGCCTATTTTAATTATCCACCTATCGTACAGTGCCGCACACGATGTTGCGGCGCATTGGAATGACGGATCGATATTCTTAGAGCACGGCGCGCCAAGTTGTGCGTCGCGCAAGCTGCGAAAGTGACGTCAGGGCTTACGAGTTCGGACCGCGCGGCGCCCGGTCACAGATGCCATTTTCACACCGCCTACGAAGTGATCACTTAACCACCGCGCGCCGAGTTAGACTACATACACTAATTTCTACACGGCTTGAGACCGGGCTAGTTGGCGTTTCATGTTACTGCGATTTACAGCGCACAGTCGGACGAAGATAAAGACACATCAGCCATTCCACTCTGTGAAGATGGATAAACAGCGAAGCTATGCGTTATACGACACAGAAGTGACGCAGAATTTTGAACATAGGTGCGAACTCATTTATAAGCGTTGGCGTCGACGATGGGACTGCCGCCCCGACGAGCCACAGAAAACCAGACACGTGTGACATTCGACGTGACTGAACCCACGGGAGAGCGGAAGGAAAGGAAAAGAGAAACGCAATCGCTTGGAATGCCGACAAGGAGAGGGTGGTGTGAACGAAGACGTGGCCGATGCGGGTCAAAGTGTAGTATCTGTTCATACCAGCTTATTATACCATACGAGTTGTATATAAGCCCAAGATATTAAACTTATTTCTCCAAGTTAGCGCAGTTCAAGAAGCCTGCTTCACCTCCGCCGCCGGTCGTCCCAATATCGCACTACCTTTCGGAATCGGCCCACGCTGTTAATCTACGGACATCGATGCGCTCGTAACTAGTCATATGTATCTTCGCTGTAAAAAGGACCAAGACAAGCGCTCGCAGTGCTCGTTATCGTCGTTTCCTGTGCGTGTCCCGGTGCAAGCTGTAATTGCGGGAAACATTATCGTCTCGTCTAATTAGTTTTATAATGAAGCCAACGCAGAAGTTGAGGAATACACGGGCACTAAATCACACCAATACGAGCGCTGTTCTCTTTGTGACTGGAGTTCGTGCAGCTAGTGGGCGACTTTTGAAAAATAATGGCGAATAATTAGCTCAGAACTCCTCCTGAGCTGCTATTATTTGGGACCGAACTTCTACGCCGTGGCGAGAGTTACATGAGGCGAAAATTCTGACCCATGGTATCTATAAGTTTGCTTATATTTTGAACTTGTTGCAAACGATAACTTTGTTTTGTGTATGTTCATTATCATTATTCCTTTCGCTATCTGTTCTTTTGCGTGTTAATAAAGGGCCTCGAGCGAAAATTATGGCCTGAAGGTGTTGCAAGGTCTTTTTGCTTTTGGGTCTTTGCTCAGAAAAACGAAAGCTCCCTCCAGTTTTCGACATAAACGAATCAACTGACATGCATAAGGGCGTTTCTGCATATAAAAATCATGCATGGCTTACATTTAGGCCACGGGGATGTAGTCGGAGCAGCCGTAGTCGTTGATGAAGTCGTCGTGCTAGTCGTCGTGGTAGTCGTCGTGGTAGTTGTCGTGGTAGTCGTCGTGGTAGTCGTTGTGGTAGTCGTCGTGGTAGTCGTCGTGGTAGTTGTGGTAGTCGTCGTGGTAGTTGTTGTGGTCGTGGTAGTGGAAGTCGTCGTGGTAGTGGTCGTGGTAGTGGTCGTGGTAGTTGTCGTGGTAGTGGTCGTGGTAGTCGTGGTCGTGGTAGTCGTGGTCGTAGTAGTCGTAGTAGTAGTTGTTGTGGTAGTCGTCGAGGGAGGCACCAGCGACGTCGACCGCGGTGATGGAAGAGCTAAGGGGAGACGAAAAGCGAGCCGTGAACACCACGTTGCTCCTCCGACACATGTCACTGTGCCTGTATGGCGCAATTTATTATCCAGCTCCAATAGAAACATATAGTTACGTTCCTTCCTAGGAGTGGAGCACACTACACGTCAAGTTTTTGACGTTCAATTGACAACTACCGAAATGAAATATTGTACAATAGAAAGGCACGGCACACGGATTTAATTCGATGTACTGCAGGCTATATCCTAGGTGCGCTAAAAGCCTTAGAAGTGTGTTATTAGTTAATTTAGGAGTGCGTTAAGAGCAAAGCATAATAGGATGAACGGCTATGAACCCGAAGCAGAACGACTTGCGGCACATTCACTGAGCAGTCCGCTCAGCCACGAAAGATGTATATACGTAAAGCAAGATTGACATCGGGGGGCAACGTTTCGCGGTCTGTTCAGTGAACTCTTCGTCCGCAAAGACATGGAGTAACTGATGTATTGAAATGACGCAGATTTTATTTATGTTCTTGAAAGATAATATAACATGTAGCTTGGTTCTATGTGTCTCCATTGTGGTCTTTAATAGTTCCAATTATTAATTTTATCACTTAGTGCTCAAGCACCCGCCTTAGCGTGAACATCCTCGACAAAACATGAAAGTTCCGCAATATATTTCGTGTGCTGCATTGGCGGCGTAATGGAGGAGGTCCCAATATCATCTCATGGCATGACGGCGAATAACGTGGAGATAAGAGAGTACGGTGGGGATTCATGAAGTATTCGTAGTCAAAGTTTTAGAAAGTCAGCAGAACACAAGAGCTGCAAGGAGGGCTCCCACTTAGTCCCAACTGAAACTTCGCTGTTCCTTCGACAGACACTCAAGCCTATTCGGCATGCCGTGATTAAGCGATGCTCCAAGAAAAACTTTTCCGCCATTTAAATTTTTTTTTACCACATTCAAAGTAAAGACGTTCGATAGCTATCATGAATGAGCTCACGACATTTGCGTAAATATAAGAATAATTAATTACGCAAATCTAGGAAGAAGTAACTGTAAAAGCTTTCTCCTGTTTTTAATGAATTGCTGGAGACTGTTCTCTATCTACAGTGGGGGCTCCTTAATGGCTGCTGCCTTATGAAGGTAGGGTAATGTTTAACAAGCATACCCAACGTTGACGCCGACACTGGTTACCTTGTAACATTTCGGGCGGGTGCTGGCAATCCGTTTCACGAGAATCCCATTTAGAAACTGCGTGGATCATATTTTGTTTGTTCTAATGAAATTGCTTTACTGCAACTGGGAAAGTGTTTAATAGAGAGAATGAACTGAATTTGTACTCAAGAGTTCAATGAAAGTTTGTCTGGTCAGGTAACAATTTGGCGGGACGAAGGACAAAATATACTTAAATAGCTTCGCACAAGGAGTTAGCAGCGATCCATCGCTCCAAAAGCATTCAAACGCTCCCTAGCTTTCTCGCTAGCACTGATAAATAGGGTCTACCAAGAGCGACTTCCCGAAACTATTTACGAATCTATCTTTCATTTTGTTAGCTGATTGGAGCACGCAGTGCGATAACACGACTATTTCGTTCCTATATGTTCATATGTCCCATTACGCGTTATCTGCAGAGTGGTCAGAGTCCCTTGTGCACTAATTAGGCGACAAGCATTGCAACAAGGGAAAAAACATCTTTCGAAATTTCTACCGAAACGTGCCACTTCAAACGTAGCGTCAAACACGGTAGTGCCTTCACCAAAGCAGTCGTCTAAAGCGATAAATTTCTCAGACGGGAAGTCGGCGTACTTTAGGAAAGCAGAATGTTCAATTTACACTATCCTTAATGTTCATTGTCCATTCCTTGCAACCACGGCACAGTAATGTCAAAAATAAGTCGCGTCCACAAACGTGTACGCCGTGACTGAAGGGGTTAATACAGTAAAGCGCATCAAACAGCTGAGCTGCGAGGGTCACCTGGGATTTGTTCCGGCTCTTGTAAGTTCCAAACAAAAGAAAGAATACGCTAGTGTACTTCAGTGAGGGCTTCTGCGTTCGGCCTGAATATGGATGTTGCCAGCGTTTTGAGGAATCAAGAGCTGCACATCAGTACACATATACAGAGAGCTGATGCTGTTGGATGTTCGATACGCGAGGATATGTAGCATCGGCTGCAAGAGCCGTGAAAACGGTGCCGTCACCCGAAAATGTCCAGCCTCGACACCTACCTGTGGGCGGCTGGGTTTGCGTACTCGGCGGTGACGGTGTCGGCGTAGCGCGCTTGGTGCGTGCAACATTGCTCCTTCTGCCACTGTATGTGAGAGGCAACAGGCGCTCTGTGCTCGTCGTGAAGTCACCCCCGCCACCACCGGCGGCGTTCCTCTCGTCGCCATCTGCATGGCACAAAGCGAGAACGGGTATCAGCTTTGTGGGCTCTTACAGAGTTTTCACAGGCCCAATGAATACAGGCTTCCACAAATATATCACATGCAGTTTTTAGACCATAAGGAACTTAAAGAACATTGCCTGTGCAGCTAGCATAATACAACAGTCGTTCAGCTGGCTTGCTAAAAGAGGCATCCAATACTGCAGCTATATATCTAAATGCATAACTCAGTAATTATGAAAAACAACTAATTTCATTTTTACGTTGCTTTGCGGCGGCTATTGCAATTGAATAATTGTCGCTAGTGAGTTCGCAAGGCATACCATTACGTGGAAACAACGAAGGTGGTTCGGCTTGCTCATCAAAGACCGGTCGACCACTGAAGAAGTAAACAGCTGACGTTTCTCGCGCACGTGGTTTCCTCTACTCCTCAAATATCCAGCTTCAGGCTCTCAGCGAACCAATTCGCAAACTTTCTGTTGCATGAGGCCTTCAGAAAAGGAATTATCGCCCTATTTGTAAATTGATATGGAATAAGCTGTTCAGTAGCTTCTAAATTGAAATTGTCAGTAGTCACACAACTGCGCTAATGAAGTATATTAATTGTGTATGTACCTATATAGTGAGAAAACTCGTACACAATATAGTTTCCAACATGCTTCATGCCCAGTAATAACGCTTCTCAAAATAGCTCATTGTTATCTTGAGAGCTCTATTTTCAGAAATGTTTGGAAGCCTTCGCATATACACCAGATATATATATATATAATTGTTCACTTCGTAGTAACCGTGAACAACTACAGCAGCCCCAACGAAAAGGTATCGGGCGTCCTTTTAACCGAGTGTTTCAATAAACACTTTGTGAACATGCTGGCATCTTTAAAAAACGCGGTCACTGGCACTACTGTTAAGAGATGTAGGCATAGCATTTTTCTCGAGCCGACTGACGATGCTGAAATTTTTCGCACATTTTTGAGCTTAAGATCAGCAATGCTGTTGACGCAGACGACATTCAAATGAGACATATAAAATGTGTAATCTGTCATCGCAGTCCATCTCCCATTTGTGTTTAACCTTGTTATGTAATCTGGCCATTTTCCAACAAGTATGAAGAAAGCAAGTGTGTCAGTTATGTTCAAAGGTGGGGACCGAAATGACCTGGGGAATTATAGGCCTATTTCTGTTTTATCCGCATTTTCTAAAGGTTTAGAAAATCTTATTTCTGCTCGCATTAAGATTTCATTGCGAAGGATGATATTCTTTCTGATTGTCAACATGGTTTCCACCCGGGCAGGTCAACCGAAACAGCTTTGTTACACCAAAAAGAACTAATAGTTAATAATACTGATGTGGGAAAAATAACGTTGGGTACTTTTATTCTTTATAGCAAGGCATTTGACCGTTTAAGTCATCAAATTTTATCAAGTAAACTAGAAGGATATGGTATCCGTGGCGTGGCAAATCAGTTGTTTCAACGTTATCTGTCTGGGCAGACGCAGTGCGTTGCTATAGAAAAATACTGCTCTTCCTATAAGGAAATTAAATCAGGTGTGCCCCAGGGTGGCGTTATGGGCCCAATTTTGTTTAATATCTATGTAAGCGATATTGCTCAAATAGTAAGAGACACATTCATTGCACTATACGCTGACGATACGAGCCTGTTTGTCTCTGGCAATGATCTGTTACAGAGATCTCGCAGCATCCTTTCCAATTTGTTGAATTGGTCCTGGGATAACGGTCTAACAACTAATAGCTCCAAATCAAATGCCAAATTATTCAAGGCAAGAAGCAGGCAGTTTTATTTAAATCAAGAATTATTGTGGGATGGCGCGCCTATTCAGATGCTAACCAAATACAAAGTATTGGGCGTTACGCTTTCAGAAGATACGAAATGAAATATTACATTGAACTGGTTACAAAATCATTGACATCTGCCGCAGGTGCGTTGTCCCTTTGGCCTCATCTTTTTCCAGAGAAAGTTAAGTTGCAGATACATTATACCTTGTTTAAATCGCGTCTGAATTATTGTGCGCTTGTGTGGGCTACCACCACGAAACGTAATCGTCATGCACTTCTTCAACTTCGAGAACGAGCACTTCGACATGTAGCGAATGTGCTTTATTTGCATTATACTGCGCAACTATTTGAAACTTATAAAATAGTATGAGTAACTAACCTTTATGAATACCGGCTACCGTATTCTTTTTCCTTCGGCTACGAAAATTCTAAAATACGTTTAGAACATACGTCACGTCTTGAATAGGAAAGTAGTGATGCGCGTACCCGCAGCAAAGACAGGTGGTCAGTACCATACAGGCGTACAAATCACCTTATGCAGTCGCTAAGACACACGCAACCTTCACTGTTAAATGAATGTGGGAAATAAAATGTTATCATAAGTACATTTACTCGAAAACAAATTAGAGCGTATTATTGTCAACATAATTTTGAAATGTGATCTTTGTAGTTAATGTAAATGTGACCAATTGTATTTGTATATCCTAATAGATCAGTGTTTCCATATCTTGAATTACCGCTGCCATGTGAAGGCCTTCAGGTACATTCAAGCTGTATGTCGCAGCTTTTCGCCTGGAGGACCCGCAACAAGCTTTCTTGGAAATAAAACATTTGATTGATTGATTGATTGATTGATTGATTGATTGATTGATTGATTGATTGATTGATTGATTGATTGATTGATTGATTGATTGATTGAAGTCTTGGAACCAACCGCTCATTGGGCTAACGTGTGTCAGGATGGGGCGCGTTGCCAGCGCTCCTCCTGCTGGGACGTCTTTTTCCGTAGTTCCGAATTTTCCCTCGTATGCTTTTTTTTTACCTCACTGCAGGAAGTCTGTTGTTTATGGACACCGTTGTCGGTTCATAATCTCTACTGGCTTCTATTTACAAGGTCCATCGGCACGTACACCCTCTTACTGCGGCTTCCATAGCGTCTCCTTCTGCGGCTACGCGAGTGCGAGTGCCACCGCGGCACTCAGGGCGGATCGTCGAACCTGGCGTCCGGTGTGTCGCAGGAACGGAAAGTTGCCGATGCAACCACCATCCGTGCCAGGAGGGTCTCCTTCTTGGAGAGGAGTGCAACAAGCATAGATGGTACCTGGCGATGGATACCACCACCATGTAGTGCAGCAGCCCTGCAGTCGTCGCGTATTCCTCGGCCAAAAGAACGACGTAAGAAACTGGGCTTCTATCAGATCAAATTGTAGCGCCAGTGGTGCCAAAGAGACCTTGCTGATGAGAAGCCTGCTCACACGACCGACGCATACATCTCCAGTTTCACCAACGACATTGTGGTATAAAGTCTCTATCAAGCCTCGTTTTAGATAAGACATGCCCACTCTGCCGAACCGTATCATTCAAGCAGCACTGGAGGCCTGCTTCAATACTTCCGGATTTCAAAGTTTCAGTGTGCACAAGCCTACATACACGGGTTACTATAACACCAGTTCATGAGGTCGAAGAACTGCAACAGATGCAAGTCTCAGAAGAAAGTGTCCTTTCAACGCTGGCGTAAATCGAGTGTGGTACTAAGTTAAAGCGCCATGTGGTTAATGGCTTTGGTGGTGACGAAGAAGTTGGAACGCTTCTGCAAGAACTACTGCATCACACGCACAAGGTCGTGGTTGCTCGCTGCCTGGGCAGCGGTCATACATGCATAATCACGCTTCAAGGTCCTAATTCCCGAACTGAACGTACGCTGTATTGCGGCTGCGTAGTGCGCACACGTACATTCAATCCATCTGCTGTTTGCTGCTATTGTTGCTTCCAACAGGGACACATGAAGTCATCGTGCCCCTACCCACTCAGGGACGACACCAAGGAGCCTGAACCTTCGGCACCCTTTCGATGCGGCCAATGCAAAACGAACAATCATGGCATCTCTTTTACAGCGTGCCCTACCAAATTTAAGGTGAATAATAAAGCTTGACAACACTGTCCTTGGCAACCACGCTTACGCCGTTATGGCATTGCTGCAAGAGTCTGGTGACAACAAAATGTACGACGACACGTTATCCTGCCACACCTACACATAGCGCTCCTCTTAGGTCGTCCACTTCGTGAATACAACGTGCATCCCAATTGATGGAAGACATGCCGTTACCCTTGGCGAACGAATAGTTCACGATTGGCGCTCGCCTGGGTATCCTAGGAAAGAAAATCTAGTGCCTTGCGAGCGCTGTCGAATGCTCCAGCATCGTCCTTACGGAACGCCGTCATCGCATTCATCCGTGACGACCGGTCCTGCTCATACGGCTAACGAGGCGTCCATGTCGAAATCACTTTCACCCCTAGAACCCTTGCTCTCCGTTGCATAACAACTGCAGCCTGTCGACTCGGTCAAAGAGGTTAACATAAACTAATGATAGCTGCTGCGTCTTCAAATGCGCCAGTAGGCATTTTACAATGCAACTGTTGTGGCATCATTGGGAAGGTCGGTGAGCTGCGCCAGCGTCTCAGGTATGGGAATCAGTGTGCTTGGGTTCTACTACTTCAACAATACAACTGTCTGCCACCTATTTCAAGATTTGTGGCAAAATATCGCGTTCAGTGTTGGACAGTTCGTGTGCTACGCCTGATGTCCCTCCAGTAGTGGCTGCCGCTTATGTAGGGTACATTCAACATCAGACCCTTGTTGATCGCTCACAGTAGTGCATGTTATGGCAAGAAGTCGTGGTCGTATTAGTTCGTCTCCAACGCACGGTCATTATAATCGTTTCCTTCAATGCGTGTCCCTAAGCGGTCGTGCTGATCTGCTGTGTCTAGGTTGCTTGGCGTATCTCAGAAAAAAAACTTCCTGGTGGACACGTTATGACGCTAACATATTTTAACGCGCCCCAAACCGCATGGGGTTACGCTATTTGCAATATGCTTTGTTCCATATGTGCTGGATACATTTATGGCTGCCCTGTTCATGCTGCTTAGCAATGTGCCAGTGCCTACATGTCGGCGTGACCACCCTCGCGCGGCACCATGCTCACCGGACTTGGTGCCTAGAAAGGACGACCGTCTCGTGGTCATGGGAACCCGACTCTTTGGATAGCGACCACCATCCTATTCACATTGGGTTATCTTCGGATGGATTAGGCCGCCTTCACTACTGTGTAGCGTCGTAGATAAGGATCGATACTGGGCGGTATCAGGAAGTATGGTATCCAACTCCATGCAGGACTCGTCCCATTGCCTTAGTGCGGCACTAGTTGAAGCAAGACGTACGTAGTAAGTTGATGAATCATGAACTGCTGGAGATTTGTAAGTTCTGCGTCTCCGGGTGTCACGCTGACAAGCAGAACTTGCGTGAGAACGTGACGCTTTCCTGAACGTGACGCATTCTGTTGGAGGCCGAACGTCTTACTGCAGTAACTCGGCGCCACGAACATCGCTTGAACGTGGCCGCTGGATAGAGTGGGGCTCTTCTATCGGCCTTTCGTCGTCCAATGCCTCTATTTCAGAATAATGGGATGCGGTCGATGTCCTTAAGACACCAAAGCCTGCGCCCTGTGAGTATTCGGCCGGACACCAGCAGTATTTCTCGAAAATGTAACCCACAACTTTTTTCTTGTTTTGGACACGGCGCGGCCTCCATTATTAGTTGAAAATGGCTTTCCAGCGGATAAAGGCTGGAAAGGCAGCCTTCGCTTGCCTACACTTGCCAACGCTTGACATCAGCGGTATAGAAGCTCCTTTCACTATGGGGGGATCTTCAGCAGCAATATACATATCGAAGCCATCCAAGGAACCATGACCGCACGTATATCTTATGAACTTTATACACACAAGAATAAGAGGTTATCGCCACGTTGTTGGGGACCATAAACGAAACCTATTACCAAACCCTGAAAGCTCCCTGACAAAATTACTCATTTGCGCCCAATAGCGATAATCTGAAGCTTGGCTACGCTGACGGAGCATGTGCTCGCGACTCCTATTAAGTGGTGGCTCGAGCGATACTCCTATCACCTTGACCGAATCGGGTTCCTTCCTCTTCTGGGCGTTGATGATGGCCTTGCCTTCCTTTCTTCTAAGTTTCTAATCGGAGGACGCTCCCGAAGAATTCACATCATTCTGGCAAAAGACATTCTCTAATCTTATGAGCATTTGACCCACAAAAAAATGTAAAATTTCCCATCGGCTTCAGTTCTATAGCCGTGTCTGCACATTCGGCAAAGCTACCTTCACGTTGGCACTTTCTCCATTCGCCTACCTGGTCAAGCACCACGTAAGTTCGTTGCAAATCTGGATCCCACGAATATCTGTGTTCGCACCAGTACTTTTCATCATCGCCCTCTTTCCTGTGGAAGCTATCCACCATGCATAGCGCACAATACATCATGTGTGTAAGTGTCACCACTCTTTCGTCAGTTCCTCCCGAAATATGCCGTCAACAACAAGCACTTACAGAGGCCCCACACGTGGCTCGCAATTGGTGTGCTCAAACAGGGCTAGAAATTTTCAACGCCAAGACCTAACATGTCAGAAGCGAACAAGTATGGGCACCGTCTACGGGCACTCCGGCCTCTTTAGGTAATTGTGATCAGCAGCCACTACAGGAGGTTTCAGCTATCTGTGGGCATGGCTTTGAAATTTATGCCTGCGGATCTGCGGGCCCATAGGTCAAGAAGGCAAAGCGACAGGCCACAGAAATTATGCACTTGATGCGTTGGATTGCAAAAAAAAGTTAGTGGAGCAAGCACTTATATGGATTGCCTTCTTGTCCGTTCTGCACTGCAACGAGGACTCCTCTACAGAGCCCGGTTTCATTATCGGACGAAGACAGAATGGGCTCGCCTGGAACCTATCAAGAACGAAGCCATGGGGACTATAATGTGATTTTCACGTCTCTCCACTTCCAAACCTACAGGCGAAGTCCCAACTAAATACTGAACTCAACTGAGCACCAGCGTGGATAGCCGCGCGCTCTTAGGCCAGCAATGTTTTGCTCGGCTGCTGCATGGTGCTTCAAGTACAGAATCCAATTTCTACCACACCACATGCAGCTCTCTGAAACAGGATAAAACTGACTGATAATGAACCTCTTGGTCGCCTGTATAGCCCAGTTCCTTGCGAGGCAAATGCTGAAGCTTCCCGCCTTCGTCGTGTCGGTGATAATCAGGACCATGGGATTATCGTACCATAAACTGATGCCAGTGGTAATGGCACCATAATTCACGCAGCTCTCGCATACTCATTGATGCCATAGGCAGGCCAGACATGCTCGTATATAGCTGGTCCATAGCTCACAGCTTCCCCGCGTTGCTCCCTTTTGGTGAAGCTGGTTGATATTCGCAGCTCATTATTCGCATGGACTCAACTTTCACCATCCAGGACATACGTCCATTATCTTCGTACACTCCACCGTCAGACAGCATTCAGCGCCTTTCTGCCACTATGAATATCATGAAGCGTCCAGTAGGTGCCTTGAGCAGAGCTGCCAGGTCTCCTTGAAGAAGATTTGTCAACCCACCCAGACATTACAAAGAACCCACTTGTGCATTCTCCTGAGGATACCTGCGGACAACAGATCTGGCAAAAAGAAAACATACGACGTACCACACGAGCTCCTATACCTCCGTGTGGGTCAGGCCTCCCTGGTCGGTTAACTCTCCGAGAGCACGTAACGTTATGGAGGCTGCGTGTCACGGTCGTGCTCACGCCGTATGCGAGTACTCTCTGGCCACAGCAATAATATGGCACTTACGATATATTGTGACCATTTTGGGACCATACAATCCAGATTGTAGCCAGGAAAAACTTATTTTGGACGTGCCCATACCTTCCCCTAAGCCGTCTCCGCCACCTGCGGGAAACAAGCCTTCGGACTCACTGCCCAAGCGACCTTGAAGGTTCGATTCTTGGATCAATTAAGGGTTCACTACTACATATTTACGCGAATCAACTGTATTTGTGTACTTTTGACATGCTTCGTATTATGCATAATGGCAAGCTTTCGAAATTGAAGAAGTTATTGAAGAATTGAAAGAAATTGAAATAAGTAGAATGACAGCGGTAAGCGCACTTGCCGATTACCGAAATCTGATGTGCAAGCGAAGCGCGCCGGGCCAACGAGAGCGTCACCATGTACGTGGAGGACATGACGCGTTTCTTTCAGCGTACCGATCCGAGCATGTTAGAAGAGAAGAAGGTGTGTCATCTGATGGGAGGCGTAAAGGAGCAGCTCTTTCGCGGTCTTGTTCGGAAACGCTCAAGACTGTTGCGGAGTTCCTCACCAACGCCACTGCGATGGAGAAGACCCTTCAGCAACGGTCGCATTTGAACAACCGACAAGTAAATGACGCCTGCACTCCGGATACGCCGGTAGGCTTCGGGTGCGACATCGCCTTGCTTTGCGAGCTGATTCGCTCAGTGGTTCACGACGAGCTGCAGAAGCACCACGGTACGTCGCCACCTCCAGTCGGCTGCCTCGCCAGCGCCGTGCGCATCGTAGTACAGCAGGCACTGCAGGCATCTCTTTCCAGCAGTGAAGCACCACCTCTGCCAAGCGAATCCCCGCGCAAGACTTACGCAGGAACATTACTGAGCCCCGTCCAAGCTTTCGCACCTACTTATGTAGCGCCGCCAGTCACGTTGCAATCGGCGCAAGCCGCTCCGACAACTCCGCTACCGTACTTCGACAATCGCCCAACACCCGCGAGGAAATCAGAGGTTTGGCGAGCACCCCATCGACGTCCGGTATGCAACCACTGCGGCAAAGCTGGTCATGTGTATCGGGAGTGCCCCTACCGACGACTCGGACTGCGGGGCTTTTCTATCGATTCACCTACACCTAGGTTCGGCCAAAGGCCACCGACATCGCAGAATTCCTCGAACAGCAGCGCAGGCCGGGCCCATTGCAGCGGCAGTCACGCTCACCCTCACCGCGGCAATATTTTCCTGCTCGCGATACCACCTCGAGGACGACGCAAGGGCGATCACCAAGTCCCCGCCGGGAAAACTGACGTCAGCGACCTTCCGAGGCGGGGTCGCTGATACTCGACGCGCTCAAGACCTTGCATCGTGCCGACGGCAGAACAGCGAAAACACGATGACGCCAGAACCAGTTTCCGCGAACAAGATTTCACTGGGCATACCTGTGTTGATCGACGGCAGAAAAATGAGTGCACTTGTAGATACCGGCGCCGATTACTCTATTCTTAGTGGAAAATTAGGGAGCGTTTTGAAAAAACTTACGCTGCCCTGGAACGGGGCGCCAGTTCGTACGGCAGTTGGCCGCGTCGTCACACCGCTCGGCCTATGCACGGCCAGAGTAGAAATTCGCGGTGCTGCTTTTCTCGCCACTTGTCTGGTTCTACGTGAGTATTCCCGTGATTTACTTCTTGGGATGGACTTCTTCCGGGAATATGGCACCATAATTGACCTCCGCGAGCGCTGCATCACTTTTTCGACACAAAGGCCAACACAGACCGACGCCCTTAGACACAGATCCGTACTTCGCGTTTCGGACGAGAGCATCATCATACCGCCGCGTACTAGTGTTCTGGTTCCGGTCAAGTCCGACGAGCTACAAGACGGTGAAGCCATTGTAGAAGGCAACATTTCTATGTTGCTGGCACAAGGTATTTGTGTAGCGCGAAGCCTTGTGGAACTTCCTGATAGCCAGACAACGGTCCTCATTAGCAACTTTACCTTTGAACACGGCACATTTTTTGTGGCACTGTCATCGCCTACGCCGAACCATCAACGGACATCGTCGAGTGCTTTGCTTCTGAAGTGGACACAGACAACGGTTCGCTCAGAGACATCGATGTAAACTCCGAGCTTACGGACGACCTAAAGAGCGCACTGCAGGAACCCTTGAACGAATTCCGCACGTGCTTCGCTCGTGCTACTAAGGTGGGCCAAACGCCAATCACGAAGCACCGAATAACGACATCCGCCGACGCATGTCCCATCAAACAACAGCCTTATCGTGTCTCGCCGAAAGAACGTGAGGCAATTCAGGCCCAAGGCAAGGAGATGCTAGATGGTGGTGTCATCCAGCCTTCGCGCAGTCCGTGGTCCATCCCGGTCGTTATAGTAAAAAAAAAAGACGGAACGCTTCGTTTCTGTGTTGATTATCGACGCCTCAACGATGTTACCAAGAAGGACGTGTACCCACTACCACGTATCGATGACGTTTTAGACATGTTGTGGCGAGCTAAGTATTTTTAGTCTCTCGATCTAAAGAGCGGTTACTGGTAAATTGAGGTCGATGAACTAGACCGCGAAAAAACTGATTTCGTCACTCCAGATGGCCTTTGCGAATTTAGAGTACTTCGTTTCGGTCTCTGTTCGGCACCAGCAACTTTCTAGCGAATGATGGACACCGTTCTCGTTGGTCTGAAGTGGCAAAGCTGCCTCGTCTATCTCGACGACGTGGTTGTTTTTTCGGCGACATTTGACAACCACCTGAAACGACTGCGGCAAGTTCTCGAAGCCATCCGATCGGCCAACCTCACCCTTAAGCCTCAGAAATGTCACTTCGGCTACAAGGAGCTCATGTTTCTCGGACACGTGGTCAGTGCGGAAGGCGTTAGCCCCGATCCCGCGAAAACTGCCGCTTCAGCATCGTTTCCAACAACGACCGACAAGAAAGGTGTCCGATGCTTCCTGGGCCTTTGCGCATACTACAGGCGTGCCATCGAGAATTTTTCGAAGATGGCGGAGTCACTGACTCGCCTCACGAGGGCACGATGGACGAGGTATCATTCTTCTGGTGCTCAGCAAGCGACTGTTTTCATCGAGCTTCGACAGCGTCTGATGTCAGCCCCAGTTTTGGCCCACTTTGACGAGGAAGCGGACATGGAAGTTCATACAGACGCCAGTAACGTTGGTCTTTGTGTGGTGCTTGTACAACGGCAGGAAGGTATTGAAAGAGTGATCGCCTACGCAAGTCGCACACTATCGCGTGCAGAGACCAACTACACCACCACGGAGAAAGAGTGTCTTGCCGTCGTATGGGCGCCGGCCAGATTTCAACCTTACCTTTACGGCCGCCCATTCAAAGTTGTAACTGATCATCCCTTGTGATGCTGGCTTGCAAATCTCCGGGACCCTTCTGGACGACTGGCACGGTGGAGTCTGCGTTTTTGTACACCATCGTGTACAAGTCGGGCCGTATACACGGAGCCGCTGACACACTCTCGCGTGCCCCTATCGACACTAGCGACCACGACATTGGGGACGACGGCGCTTTCCTTGGGGCCGTAAACGTTACTGATTTGTCCGCACGGCAGCACGCAGACGATGCACTACGGCCTATATTCGAACATCTGGAAGGACGAAATCCTTCCATACCCACGCATATCGCTCGAGGATTGTTGTCTTTTTGTTTACGACATCGCGTCTTGTACAAGAACTCAGCTGCCACCAACAAGACCTACCATTTAGTCGTTCCTGCAGACCTCCGTGCCAAAGTTTTGTTCGCCTGTCATGACGAGCCTCCGTCTGGTCATTTGGGTTTTACGAGAACGCCTGATAGAGTGCGCAAATCCTACTACTGGCCGAAACTTGCCGAGTGTGTTAAGCGGTACGTCCAAGCCTGCCGTGAATGCCAGCGCCGAAAGACGCCAGCTGTGAAGCCTGCGGGATTGCTGAATCCGATTGACCCAACTGGCAAACCTTTCGACCAGGTCGGCA
This sequence comes from Dermacentor variabilis, assembly GCF_050947875.1. Taxonomy (NCBI): domain Eukaryota; kingdom Metazoa; phylum Arthropoda; class Arachnida; order Ixodida; family Ixodidae; genus Dermacentor; species Dermacentor variabilis. The sequence continues at coordinate 193,107,661 of NC_134570.1, forward strand.
TAGATCTGCGCCCGTTTCCTCTGTCATCTTCTGGCAACAGCTGGATAATCGTCGCCACGGACTATTTACCACGGCATGCTGAGACAAAGGCGCTGCCTCCAGGCACAGCTTCAGGGGTTGCCCAGTTTTTCATACAGAGCATCGTCCTACGGCATGGCACGTCATCACACGCCATCGCACGTTATCACAGACCAAGGCAAAGCCTTTACAGCACAGCTAATTCAAGACGTTTTTAAACTCAGCTGCACCACCTAACGAAGGCCAACTGCCTATCATCCGTAGACAAACGACTTGACCGAACGACTTAACAAAACGATGACTAACATGCTGTCTATGTACGTAGACGTACAGCACAAGCCTTGGGACGAGATACTCCCTTACGTAACGTTTACCTATAACACTGCTACGCAAGAAAAAACACGCTTCACGCCGTTTTACCTCGTTTACGGCCGTGAAGTGCAGACTGTGTTAGAAGCAGTGCTGCTGTGCGACATCGATCATCTCGACCTCGCCCAAGATGCCCAACTTTTCATGCAACGCGCGGAAGAAGCCCGCCAGTTTGGCCGAGTGCACATAAAGAAACAACAGAACATCGATGCGCACCGTTACAATCTCCGTAATCGACAAGTCGAGTTCCAAGCTGGTGATCAAGTTTTGGTCTGGATTCCCGTGTGCCGAAAAGGACTATCCGAGAAGCTTTTGAGTCGCTACTTCGGACCTTACAGGGTGTTACAGCGAATTAGTGACGTGAATCAAGAAGTCCTTCCTGACGGAGGCCAGCCTTCCCGACGTCGACAACTGCAATCTGAGATTGTGTACGTTGTGCGGTGGAAACAGTACTATAGCCCCTAATATTCGACGTTTTCAGCCGCTTTGGTTAGTTTTCATTGTTGCTCGTTCATCAGTGTCTTGTTAATACATCGCCCACCACAGTGATTTTGACTATAGCCTATGTGTTCGTCCCAGACCATCTCGGCGCTCTCATGTGAAGCCTATGTATACTTTCCTTCTGCTTTCTTTTTTTTTTTTTGAAGAGGGGGTAATGCCACATGGTGTGGAGCAGCAAGGGACTGGAGAAGAGGAGAACGAGGCTCGTCTCGGCGTCGCGCGTTGCCGCTTACGTTTTCATAAAGGGCAACCGCCTGTATCTTCATTCAGCTTGTATACTCCAGCAGGGTATACGTGACAATATTTATTCCGAGGATGTACCTTTCTTGGACCGGTACCAACATATCTGCCGGCAGCTCCGCGGAGATGGCGTTGCTGTCAGTCACCAAGTCACCAAGCACTAAAGCTTGAGTCACTTGCAAAAGTACTGCTTCGTGCGCACCACATGCACCACTTCGGGTAAGAGCGACGCGGCGAACAAGTTTCGCCATCGGGCGTGGCCTCGCACTTCACTTCGTTCAGCCGTCCGATAACTGCACATGGCCCAAATATCGCCTTAGCTGTTGTTCAGCATGTCTGCGACGCCAAATGGGTATTCGAACCCACACCGTCCCACCGGGTTTGTAGGTAACGAATTTGTGCTCACGATTGTACCACATTGCGGCTTTGTCTTTCTTGGGCCGGATACGTATGCGTCCAAACCGTCTATGGGGTCCAAACCGGCTTCTAGGGCACATTGATAAAATGCTTCAGGATCTGGATGGATCTCCTCGCACTCGTGCGGTAGGATTGCTTCGTACGTTGTAGTGGCTTCGCGACCATGTACCAAGCTGAATGATTTCATATGGGTTGTTTCCTGTTGAGCCATGTTATATGCGAAGGCTACATAAGGTGAAATCACGTCCCATTTCTCACATTCCACAACGACGTACATGCAAAGCATGTCTGCGAGTGTCTTGTTCAAACTATTCGTTAGTCCATTTGTGTTGGAATGATAGGCTGCCGTTTTCCGATGGGCTGTGCAGCTTAGATTGAGATGGGCATCTTAGAGTTCGGCCGTAACGTTCATCTGTGAGTAATTACTGCCGCTGGGGCTCCGTGCTGAAGAATGATGTTTTAAGCGAAAAATAGAGCTGCTTCACCTGCTGTGATCCGCTGGGTATCTTTTGTCTTTGCAAAACTAGTAAATTACTCACTGGCAACAACAATCATCCTGTTCGCTCTAGTAAAAGTCGGAAATAGACCAAGACAATCGATGCCAGCTTTGGCGAATGACGCTCCCGGTACCTCTACAGGTGGCGCTTTGCGTTTTTGGCAGCTTGAAAAAGTGCGTATGTGAGGTCTAGCATCGGCCGAGAGCTTCGGCCAATAATACTTGCGCTGCAGTCGGGACAACGTTCGTGCGTAGCCCAAATGACCTCATTTGTCCTCATCATGACATGTTCTGAGAATTTGATTGCGAAGCGAAGCATGGACGATCAGTAAGTAGGTGCTGCCCGTTAAAGTTATTTTTTTGTAGAAAACAATGCACTTTATATAAGATGACGCCAGACTTTTAAACATTCGTGGCACGTCATTGCCTCGGCCTTCCATGAAATGAATAAGAAGAAGCAGCTATAGGTCGTCGCGATGCTGCCTGGAAATGGTAACTACAACCACGACTCCCTAGAATGTAGCCTCTGTGTCTTTAACCTGCGCGACAGAAGGCGTCTTGTTGTCTTTATTGTCGCGTTGTCTCTGTTGCCGACCGAGACAGGCATTCAGCTCAGTAAGTTTTTTCCCGGACTGTAAATACAGTCATGTCGAACTCGTGAATGCTGAGGCCCCAGCGCGACAATCGATTAAAGGGGTGCTTTAAATTAGTCATCCAACAGTGCGAGTGGCGGTCACTGAGGAAGGCGAATGAGCTACCTTACAGGTAAGAATAAAATTTAATAACAGCCCACACTACCGCGAGACATTCCTTCTAATAGTTTTCTTCTGGGCGCGAGAGTTCCGCAGGCCTAGGCTATCACTCTTTACGAGCCGTCTTGGCACTGCACCAGCACGGCACACAGACATGAAGCACGGCACACACATGAAGTGCTGACGGGGTGTCCTGGTCAAACTGTGCAACAACTCGCGGAGTGTGCTGCCGTTGACGTTATTCATTAAATGCAATTTCCTCGCTTTCGCCCCACACTAAGGGCACATCCTCTGTGTTAATCGCGTCAACGATGAGATAACACGTGAGCACCCACAATGAAGCGTCGGTAATATGCGCCCAGGCGCAAGAAGCGTCTCACAGCCTTCTTGTCAGATGGTGTTGGGAACTTTATTACAGTGTCTATGTTGTCCGGGTCAGGCCGGGCACCTTGGTTATGATGAGATGGCCAAGGCATTGGAGTTCTTTAAAGAGAAAATTACATTTTTCTGGCTTTTACGTGAGGCCAGTGAAGTGTACAGCTTGTAGAACAGTCAGTAGGCGGGTTAGGTTCAAATTCCGAGAGTACGATCACGTCGCCTAGCTGCACCGAGCGTCCTTGGCACTTTAGACCTGAAAGTACGGTGCCCATTAGACGCTTAAAAGTGGCTGGAGCTCTACAGAAACCGAAAGGGAGCGCCTTAAATTCGTGCAGACAATCGGGCACCCCGAACGTGGTTTTTCGGCGATCTCTCTCATCGATTTCTGTCTGGTAATACGCGCTCCGTAGGTTTACGGATGAATAATAACGTGCGTGGGGCAAACTGTCTAGTCAATCGCCATTGCGTGGTAACGGGTAGATGTCATTCGTTGTTACCTGCTTTAACTTGCGGTAGTCAATACAGAAGCGTAATCTGCCGTCTTTCTTCTTGAACAACACCACGCTTAATGACTCTTCGAAGGCTGTGTGACATAATACTCGAGCATTTTCGACACTTGTTTTTGTATGTCATCGCGTTCCTGCGGGGCCACATGGTAGGAGAGCTGTCTATTTGGTCTCATGGCATCTTCCGTAATTATCCGATGCTTGGTCAGCGATGTTTGCTTGAACTTCGACGTGGACGAAAGGCAATCCTCAAACTGCCGTATCAATTCCAGTAGGCGCTGTCTCTGGCAAAGCGACAGGGTGGAGCTAACGTCGATAGTGTGGGGAACGGTCGTAATATTCAGTTACATAACAGTATTTTTCACGTGTACGGCGCGACTTGTGGACTCAGTAGAATTGCAAGTTTGACGAAATCGGAAACCGAAGTGAAGAAGGCGAGCTGCGGGCCGGTAGCAAAGGAGCTGGAAGGAAAAAAGAACAAAACGAAAGAAAGAAGTCCTAGATGAAGAACAGGCCGAGGAGCTCGAGCGGCGAAGCAACCATGGTAGCAGATCGAGTGGGACACTCGCGAAGAGCTCCTGCCGTTCTTCCTGCTGCGGCCGATTGACCAGTGACCAGATACGCAGGCCCTCGTGAGTTGCGGCCGGACACCGCAGTGGTGGTCCTCAACGTAGGCAGGCACCGCATACGGTAGCGCAGCCGCGTGGCGGTGACGATTCCAACCGCAGCTACCGTGTGACCTCTGCCTCGGCTCGCCTTGGCGACGGTACCCCGCAACGAGCAGCGACCAGTCACGACCCGAACTGTGAGATGGTCTTTTGAACTGTTGACGCGCCGAACGTTAGTGTAGCACTGGTTGTCCTACACTCTAAAAACAAAGAGAGTTCCGGGCACTTTCTTTGAGGGAGTAACTGCTTGTCCCAGATGTTACTCTCTTTTCGAGTAGATCGACCCTCTTTGAGAGAGAGTAGGACAACTCCTCCTGACAGAGATTTGTTACTCCACCGCAAGGGAGTGCTAGTACTCTTCTGCAGAGTGCTAATATTCCCCCCACAGGGAGTGCTAGTACTCTTCCACAGAGTTCCAATAGTTTCTCCACAGGGGTGATAGTACTCCCGCGGATCGAGTGCTACTACTCCTACAAACCGAGTACTTCTACTCCTCCAAGGTGAGTGTTTCTACTCCCCCAAACAGAGTGCTTGTACTCCTTCAAAACAGAGTGCTAGTACTCTTCCCAATAGTGTGAAAGCACGATGTAGATCCATGGTCACGTTTGAAGGGATTCGCAACACTTACATGTGGGGAATATTTTATTCCTTCATAAGCAGCTTCTGCACTCATGCTTGGTGAAGATGTAATCTGTAGTCGCTGAGTTATTCATATGAAACGTTTTCTCTCTTAAAATGTAAAAATCTTTAATGATCAGTCACCAATACAAACTGAATAATAATTTCAGAAACATACTGACAAAAACATAAAATCATATTACAATGATGCCCATGAAATTTAGAACACATCTTGTAATAAAACATAAGTATATTCTGTAAAGGTTCATCAGTATTACCGTGCCTAAATATCTTTTAATTTCAATTGGTTCCTTCTTTTCAAAAATAAAGTATACAATTGGAAGTTAAACATAGAACAAACGTGCAAACTCGCAAAGTATTGACACTGTGATCGAAGAGAAATATACGCCACATTACTGGCCAGCAAACGCATTTCTGGCACAAAACGCGTGCACTTACATGGCAGAGGTTACCAGGTGAGCTGCTATGCATGGGGCTAGTAATGCAGATAAATTGTGCAAGAAACCTTTGTGTGTGCCATATTTAAAGACCGCAGCTCATTTGATAACATCCTGTACAGCATATGGATGTCCCTGACTGAGAGTACAGTGCATATAGAAATGTGTTGTATATTGTCATGTAAGGCAGCATGTCTAGCTCGCTTTGCTAATATTTTACATTATGGATGTCCCTGACTGAGAGTACAGTGCATTTAGAAATGTGTTCTATATTCTCATCTAAGGCAGCAGGTCTAGCTCGGTTTGCTAATATTTTAGTTAGAGTTATTCATGTATCGACTGCAGCCCATTGTTTCTAAGTGTGTCTTGTTGCGGTTCTGCAGCAATATCCTGGGCCCGGTCTCAAAGCAGTACAGAGGCGTATTATATTTCCTGTTCGGTTGGCTTCTCACGAAAGTAGTTACCTGGTGCTGTTGGGATTGATCCGTTACATTTTCTCACAAATAATTACAATTAAATTTGCAATATTATCTAGCGTGCAGCAGATGAGTATAAAACTGCAAGAAGCAATGGCATTAAAATCTTGCACACAAAATTTCTTGTGGTATATGGTAGCTTCTCATTCCTATTACGGTAAGAATGCAATACTTCTGAGGAGCACCTTGCATAATTGCAGGATCAAATATAGGGACTTGTTGAAAATGCAATGTAACTAAAGTATAGCGTGGCTTCAGATGGTGAACCAAAAATCAGATGGGATAAATATGATGCATCAAAGGTGACATAAGCATAAGTCACGCAGGGAAGCGCACGAAAAAGACGAACAAAGAAGCAAAACAAACTGAGAAGGGCACCATCCTGTTTCATATACCCCTTCCATGCACGTAGATTTTGCATGCGACTATGCATATGCACAATGAACCAACTACCTGAAACCACAGCTTTTGCCCTACTGAAGTGGTTAAGATGCGCTCAAGAAAAATTATTGCACTTACAGAATCTTCATCTCGAAGCAAGTACATATGTGTCTAGGAAAACTAATACATCACCTCACTGCGCACTCTATCTTAAGTCCAGGAATATTATGTCTACAGAAGCCATGAAACTTAGGAGCTTTTGCTTAACACTATATGCTCCCATCCGCCAGTTGATGAGCAAGTGTTCTACTCAGATGCTCTGTTCTTTGCAGTGAACGCATCCCCACCTCCACTAGCATACTTCGTTGGCAATTAACTTGAAGAAACCACAATTTTCCCCTTTTAAAACAATTTTCAATTCCAAGTGACTCTCTGGCTTCTAAGACGTAAGGTGTGCACAACCGTGTACACAGTTAAAGGCATTAATTGCACCTTGCTTTCGCTTTGGGATGCACAAGCAGTTCTAATGAACTGGTTTCATGAGCGTGCACGTAAATAATAATGACTTCTTAAACATTGGATTCTCTTCCCCCAATGCTTCCCTTTTCTGAAACCTAAAAGACATAATTCTAAAATTAAGTGTAAAAAATAGATAAAGGGAAGACATCAAAATCTGCCTGCTTCATGTCAGCATTTACAATACAGAATCACAGTCGTTTCTATGTGCACGTTTGCATTGACATGATGTCAAATGTAAGCTATTAAACATGTTAAATGTATCTAAGCACCTAACCATGCATGAGCTGTTGCTTTTTACAGTGAACACAGGTACCGTGCTCAAGGCAAGTATGCATTATGTCACTAAGCAAATATGCAATTTCATTATACCAGTATTTTTTATCACGTAGATATATCTGTTAAGAGGCAAAACAAAAGGCAGTCACTTCTTACAAGTAATCAGCTTTTTCTAAAACACGTTTCCAACTTTTCAATGGCACTTACTACTATGTGTTTGTCTCCAGAGAGTATACTTGATTTTGACTTTCCTATCGGAGACATTACATAAGTATGCCATGTTAAGATGACTGCCTAGAGCACGTGAGAACTTTCATCTTGGTGTGACATACTGTATTTCGATTTTGTTGACATTTAGTCAAATGGTACAACCAATATACCCACATTCTACTTTTCCTGTCCAAATTGCATGGCAATGTATTTTGGTTCATTGGCATGCACTCCTCTGCACTTCGTGTAGTCACGCTGGGCTGGCGCTTTGACATCCTTGTGTCCTTGCAGCTGCCTTCTTTCAATATACAAAGGGGGTTCCTGAAAAATATTGCGTGCAAAAGTCAACACGAGCAGATGGAGTAAACAACATCAAGACAGTCAAGGTCATGGCACTAAAAGAAAGTCTTAGCTCTTAGTCTTTCTACTGAAATGCATGCGAAACATCTAAATGACTGCAACAGTCAACTGCTAAACTAACTTCAATTTTTAGATTTAAACAAAAAGGAAATAGCCCACAGGTTATCCTCGTTCAGCACCAATGTTAATATACTCCTGCTAATCAATAGAATATTGGTCATTGTCAGATGTCATAGGTCTGTCATTAGCCTGATGTGTCGCGAACGCCACTTGTGACACATCCTAAGCCCGTGCCCAGTGTGCCCCCTGCACCATCTCTGGTTGTGCCGCTGCTCAAGCCATAATTTGAGGATCATATTTGAAAACGTGATGCTCAGTAGCGATGAAAATATGGTCCTCCCGTTCAATTGATATGACTGGACGTGCCTATAATAAAGGGCAACAAGGCTCGTTATGGCAAGCTTACCCACATTTCAATATTAAGAAGAAAGTTCGCTGCGGCCTGCATCTAAGCTTACTAAAAGGCACGAACTTATTTTCATTTATGGGGTGCGCAATGGCGTTCACCTTGACAGAGTCGACTACTGCTGAAGTTCGAAATCTAGCATTTTACATTCTTGAAGGCGTGTAAAAGCTGCTATTATAGACCGCAGTTATTAGTTTATTAGACCAATTCTTTTTTTGTGTACGACAGACGACTGCTAACACAGAATTAAAGCAACGTTTTATTTTGATACTTCATTTCTCTACGAAAAATATTAAAGCGATAAACACATTTTGATCTGCCATGCAGTATCAGGATGCACACATTGCGCTTGTAATCCCAAGCGGAAGGGTGATTTAGCTGTTCATATGACAGAACTCTGAAATGACAACTCATATTAGAAAATGCACAAGCATGTCCAAAACAAGAAGCCTATGCAAAGCGCCCCTGCAATTGTCATTACACACAGCAGCCGTTATATTCGATGCCGATGCATAACTCGCTGCTTGAAAATTCCCCGAGTTCGTAGACATAAGAACCCTTTCAGATTTCCACCGTGCTCGAAAACCGCATCAGTAGGCACAAAATCAGACATATAATCACACCATTTCAATACTTGAGCAAACACAGTTCAATCTTAGGGCTAAACACCATGAGAGCGATTTAGTGCACGACGGCGACGAGCGACAAAACGGGCCGTCGCTAGAACAGACCGCTCGGTTCTGGAAATCTAGAAATCGTTGCTCGCCTCCCGGAAGTGCTATGAGCGACTAGCCAATAGCGCGAAGCCGCAGCTGGATGTACATCGCTCAAATACTACCGATTATCACGCGAAACGAGGAAACGATTGAAGTTTTACACGTGCAAGGATAAGAATCTACTGCAAGACCTTCGGAAATATTTTATGCTACTTTTTACAGTAAAATACATAAAATTAAATTACTAAAGCACGCGACACGCTAGTTTCGACGCGTGTTAGCAGCCCACATACCGGCAACACCGGGGAAGCGTCGCTCAATATCGTCGCTCGGACGGAGTACGACTTGCAGGCGACGAGCGAACGCGACAGCCATCTTCATCGCATCGCTAGTAGCTGTCGCGCGCAAGATCGCTTATACGGGGTTTATGTTTTATTCAGTATGGATTCCTCATGCGTTTTCAATAAGTTCAAGATAACGCGCCCAACTGACCTCTTTCAGCATGCAGCTGAATGCCTGCGGCAAAGTTTCTACCTAGCACTGGTGCTGCACGTAACTTGAGTGGTCGCCGATTACCGATGGGCGAGACACCTTGAAGCGCGCGGTTTATTGATAACGAAAGCATGCCGCCAGCAAAATGACGCCTTCTTTTACGCGACCCCTTATTTCGACAGCGTTCCGTGCACAGTAGACTGCCCAACTGAATAAATTCAAACACACAAAACGCACGCTAAGCACACTCCGCATAGGTTCGGAATCATGGGCTGGTGATCAAACCATTTTAAGCGCCCTCTCGCCTCGCGTCTTATTCAACATACCATGGTTCTGGCAGCGTTTACGATTTTCAAAGCTCATACGGATAGCGGCAAGTGATAAAATCACTTGCAGTTATCGCGACGACTGGCTTTTTCGATTCACATCGAGACACAGCGCCCCATGCCTAGTCCGTTGACAATCGCGTCGGCTAAGCGCCGCGACGACTTCCTGGCGATAGCATGTCATATACGCAGAATGTGCACCTAAGTTAGAATTCACTTACCGTAGAGGATTTGTTGTTATATCCAACGAATGACGAACGACTGTCGTGTTTTCGCAGCGACGCGAGATCGCTGACACACGATCTCCCTTGGATGGCCTTCGTTGCTGCTCGCTGGACGGATCAGCTTTCTCCGGGGCTGTGTTGTTCCGCGACGTTGAGCGCGCGCGCGGTGGAGCAACTCCGAGTGAAAAAGTAGAGCGCTCGCTACGCGTTCCTTTGAACTGTGGCTGCCTGTTCTCTTAGAGGCAAAACGGCGTGTTCTTTGCTCAGCGTTCGTGACTGATACATCGCCATGTTTGGGGCCAGCCTCCTACAGTTGAAGCAGAAGATTACGCGAAGTTTTGTTCTTTATTGCTGCAAGTGTAGAACGGGCATTCTACTCTCTCTCTCAAGGGGAGAGTGAAAATCACATTTCGCTCTCTCCTTCGTGACGGAGTGAACAATGCATTTCACTCCACTGGACATTTTGAGAGAGTAAAACAACGCTTTGAAGAGTGAACCAGCTGCTTCACTCCTGCGGTACCCTCTCTCGTTTTTAGGGTCTAACTCCCTGTCCTTCTCTGGATTGAGCGTCGCGTATATCTGTCTGCGCATGAAGCTTGATCTGTGATGCTGTTTTGTTTTCCTTTCCATTCCTTTGGCTATCGTTCGTGTGAAAGATTAACATTTGTTGTTGCCTACCAGCGTTTCTTGCACATCCTTTCTCGTCCTAAGACACACAAACTAGCGACTAACGTCCATAAACATCATAGACAGAAAAGGTTGCCGGAGCCGAATGGTCTTTTGATTCATTCCGTGGTCGTGCCCAGCGAAACAGTCCTTAACTTGCACTATGTCGTCATAGTACGCAATCACAGTGCCCGTCGGGACGTGGCGGCATTCCTCGCTAATGTTCGTAAGAAGCACTGTTGTATGGCCATGATTTAATGCCGAAGTGCCTTCCGTGAGTAATAGTATGCTGGTTTTTTTTCCACTGTCACATTACCCCGGTAAGGCCTTTCGCTAGAAACAGACACAAGGCAGTAGGAGGTTCGTGGTGGTATCGTGACGTCCTCGGTTATTCGTAAACGTGCGCACTATATATCATATTTATCGTCTACATTTGGACTTGCAGAAAATGGGAGGAAACGCCCCGGAATGTTTATACCTGCGCCATAAACCCGCATAAAATTCATCCCCAAGATGAGTTCTTTGCAGCACTCTGGGAGGATAATGAACGAGCCAAAAAAGCTCGAATCGCCGGTGCAGAGTCTGGAGGTACATTTACCCGTCGGCATCAGTAGATAACATCCCGTAGTTCTGATGTGCGTCCCTGTCCGTGGTGTTTTCACATCTTTAAGGCGGTCAAACATCTCTTGACGCGTAGTCGCGAACTCAGCACCGGTGTCCAGCACTGGAATGTCCGTGAATACAAAAATTTAAGTCGGCGCGAACACTTTCGTAGGCATCACTCGTCGCCGTCCTGTCGTCCTTTTGCGGTGGTTGGGGGTATTTTCAAGGTCTGGACAGTTGGCAATCTTTCCCCGGAGGTCACGGCTCTTAGTTTCTCCGGAGCGGACTGGAGGAACGGCCCCATACGCCGTCAGCGAAACGTTGGCGCCTGGGGAAAGACTAACGTGGAAGTTACGAAGCCTGCCAGCGGCGACGTGGCGAAGCGGCTTGGTTGGCGGGCAAGGGAACCTCGTCTAGCGCACGGCGGTAATGAAAGTGCGGAGAAGCTGGACGTGGAAAGCCTCCAAACGCGACGGCTCGATGAGGGCAATAACGAACAATGTGGCCCGGCTCCTCATGATAGAAGCACAGTGGCCAACGGTAGGCAGCGCGCCACAAGTGAGTTTAGCGAGCTGCTGGTTGCCTCCTAGGATCGCGTCGCCACGATGACGTGGTAACAGAGCGCGGATAGAAGGTTGTGGTCGGCGGTGGAGGTGGAGGACTACGAACTACATAACAGTAGCTCAACGGGCGTGTTTCGTGGCCCGGCGCTGGCGAGGAAAAGGCTTGCCGCAGCTCCTGGCGGACCACTTCGGCAATAGAAGCGACTCCTGGCTCAGTATAAGGCGCAACCAGGGTTTGTAGTTACACAGGCAGCATTCTGCGAATCAGATCTCTCCGATAGCTTTCACTAGTGGTTGTATTCTCAGTGGCGGCGCTCATCGGTGTGCTATCGGGCAGTTCGTCAATGTGCCTGTGTCGTTGCTGAAGTGCCCGCTCGATTATAGTTGCCTCCTTGATGAATTGGTCTCCCGTGATTGGTAGGTTTCGTACAAGGCCTGCAAACAATTATTCTTTAATTGTTCGCGTGAGGTGGTGTGCTTTATTAGTTCCCGGCATATCGGGGTCATCTAGGCGGAATAAACGAGCCATATCTGTAGCATAGATAGCGACGCTTTCAATTGGTTTCTGATAGCGCGATTTAATAAGCTGTTGCGCGCAGCCCGCCTGTCGGAACAGGAGAACGTATCCTGGAGCTGGCGTCCGATATCGTTCCACATTTGAAAGCACGCTTCCCGATTCTGGAACAACGTGCGAGCGCTACCTTCGAATGCGAAATAAGCCTGCACAAGTTGTTGTTCTGAGCTTCAGTCATTGACCATAGCAACCATTTCATAGTGTTCAAGCTCAACGTGTTTATAGTGGTCGCTCAACGTGTTCAAATGCAGCGCAACGAATTATGTCTCGCACACAACAATGCTGCGAAGGAGGAGAATTCGCTGTTGTAGGAATTGCCATGCTGGTCAGAGTTGGGATGGTGGTCAATACGGGGCTGAGGCATAACAGGCGGCGGCTGAAATGGTGCACGGGAGTAATCACGAGAGGTTAATTCTCCGGACGGCGTGTACGGGTACGAGTAGGAGTCCCGAGCACCAGGTACCCAGCCTCTTCACAAATGTCGTGAAGTCACGAATCTCGGTGAACACAGGAACTTGTTAGCAGGAACTGTAAAAACGGGCTGCTTTATTATCGCGTGCTAAGTAACCCTGGGCCTGATTATGGTCAGTTTTCTAAGCAGATAAAACAAATTCCAGACGACCTTCATGTTATAAAGGAGGAACGCCTAACATCCATCGACTTAAAACTTGACAGCCTAAGCAATCTCGATACCAAGGTTTCTACATGCATGGAACAAATTAATAACGTCCAGAAAGCACTAATATCGCTTGAACTAAAAGTGGACGACCTTGAAAATCGCTCAAGAAGATCAAATCTAATAGTTTACGGTCTTCCCGAGGAAGCTAAGGAAAACGAAGGCTCACTTGAACACAAAATGCACGAAAACATTGTTAAAAGTGTCCTCAAAGTCGAAGTTGTAACGATTGAAAGGATTCACAGATTGGGCAGGCCAGCAGTTAAAAAAATCAGACCGGTTATTTTGAAGCTCCTGGACTTTTGCGACAAAACACAAATCCTAAGCAACTGCTATAAGCTGAAGGGGAGCAGTTTTTCAATCGGCGAAGATTTTTCATGGCGTGTAAGAAACATCCGGAAGAAACTGTGGAACTACGCGAAAGCTAGAAAAGAATCTGGGGACAAGGTATCGCTGTCCTACGACAAACTGCGTATGAATGATGACCTCTACCAATAGGATAAGGAAACAAATGATGTGGCCCTAATCCAACCGCATTCAGCTACCTCGAGCAAAAAAAACCAGGAAACAGAAAGGCAAACAACGCGCACTCGGCGCAACGGGCCACGTCAGAAATAACTTTCTGCAATATTAATGCGCGTAGCATACTAAAGAAAACGCACTTTCTTGAGGCATTACTTCTTGGTATCGAACCAGATTTTGTTGCTTTAACTGAGGCCTGGCTAACAATCGATATCAGGGATGCTGAAATCACACCACGAAACTACTTAATCGTACGGAAGGATCGATTAACACGTGGTGGTGGCGTCGCCTTATTGATTAAAAAGGACATCGCTTATATCGTATTACCTGATGTAAACAGGGGTGGAAGGAATTTTTCGTAAACTAACATTTTCCTCATGCAATCTTGTCGTCCGCTGTATTTATCGTAGTCCCTCATGTGAGGTGGAAGTGATGGAAAGACTGTGTTTGTATGCGCAAAATAACGTTTTGGGGCCAGACTTATACTTCGAGGGAATTTTAACTTGCCTGATGTGGAACTGGCAAACATATGAACACCACTCACTATGGGCTGATATGCTTTTCGAACTCATGCTTTCACTGAATCTCAGCCAAATCGTAACAGAGCCCACACGTGTTTAAGGGACTACTTCTAACGCACTTGATTTAGTTTTTTAGAGCCATCATTTCCCGTTAGAGCAAACGCATATTGAATTCATTGATGGCCTGTCTGATCATAAGATTACTTTGTGTTGTACCTGCTCAGAATATATTTTCTTCCCAACCACGCATCACTTACCCGGACTTCAGTAGAGCAGACGGTACGAATATTATTGACTACTCATTTAAGGAATTTACCGCCTTTGAAGAACTTTCAATACGTTCCACTACAAACATTGAAATACTGTGGCATGATAAAAAAATTATGTTTCATTGTATTTTTAAGTATGTACCTTCTAAAGTTAAAAAACGAGGAAGCACAATCCCTGGATCTCACGTAACGTCATTCATGCCAAACGTAAAGTCAAGCGTCTGAAAAAATCAATGAAAATAGCACCTAAACCTTCATCTCGAAGTATACTTACTCTAGCTATCCAAGGCATGAAATCTAAAATAAAGGCAGCGAAGTCAAACTTTTACACAAACACACTTCCAGGATTCCTAAGGAATTCATAGAACAAATTCTGGAACTACCTTAAACATAAGGCATCAAGTTATCCCCAAGTGTTGCCCGAAGCTAGCAAACAAAGCGCTAATTCACTAAATAACTATTTTTCTTCTATCTTCACATCTGACGATGGGAAACTGCCCCAAATTGACATCACCGTTAACAGCACACTGAGCCCCCTCACCGTCACGGAGGCCGGAGTACTAAAACTTCTAAACCTGGACACAAAAAAGGGCCAGGCCCGGATAAAATACCTAACACTTTCTTGAAACGATACGCAGAATGGATGACGAAGTACCTTTGTATAATATTTAACAAATCATTATCATCATCTGTTCTTCCACAGGATTGGAAATCTGCAAAAGTTGTCCCAATACATAAGTCAGGCTGCAAAGACGACCCATCCAACTTTCGGCCGATTTCGCTTAAGAGTACCGTGTGCAAACATCTAGAACACATCATACTAATACATATAACCGTTTTCTTAGAGAAGGAGAGAATCATATGAACATTGCTTTAACAGAGGCCTTTCTACAATCACTCAACTACTGGAACTAACCCACGACATATAATTTAAGATCGACCAACAAAGACAAACCGACCACATCCTACTCGATTTCTCGAAGGCGTTTGATCGGGTATCACACAAAAAGCTCATAAGGAAACTTGAGATTACATTAGGTACAGGCCCCATAATTGACTGGATTTGCGACTATCTTACTAACCGTACCCAATTTGTGGAAGTGAACGGACAGATTTCCCAGACAGCCCGGGTAACATCGAGAGTCACCCAAGGAAGCGTTCTGGCTCCCCTTTTATTTCTAATTTTTATTAATGACCTACCCACAAGAATCACAGGAAACATTAGGCTATTTGCAGAAGACTGCAGTCTTTATCGAAATATTAACTCACATGATGACCACATAACATTAAACAACGACTTGAAAGCTGTGTATAACTTGTGTGCCCACTGTCAAATGACTATCAATACTAAGAAATCTGCTGTTCTTGTAATCACCAGAAAAAAAGGTAACTCGAGCTTTGCGTATACCGTTAACGACGGGCCACTAATACGAGTTCATGAACACAAGTACCTCGAATTAACGTTAACACATGAGTTCAGATGGAACTCCCATATAGATAACCTTACAGCAACTGCAATGAAACGCCTTTTCTTTCTTGGAAGACACCTCCGACTAGCACCACCCGATACAAAACTTCTGGCTTACAAAACTTTCGTCAAGTCAGTCGTTGAGTACGCAAATGTTATCTGGTTCCCATACGCTAAACAACTAATTAAAAAAACTAGAAGGTGTACAAAGGAAAGCTCTACGGTATATATACAATAAACATAAATTAACAGACTTGCCCACCGAACTACTTAACAAAGCCAGAATCCTAACAGTACAAAACCGAGCTGTACTAGTCCGTTCTAAACTTATGTACCAGCTCTGACACAACAAGCTTAATATTGATACCTCTAGATAAATCTCCAGAAATCAAACACGGCCAACGCGGCATAAAAACACACAAACACTCAACGAGCATTCTTTTCGTACCGATTGCTCTAAGAATTCATTCTTTCCTTTAGCGATAAGAGAGTGGAATAAACTGAGTGAATCCATTAGTAACAGCCCCTCATTAGAATATTTTTGCTAATTCAGTGGAAGAACATCTCCTTGCCTTACAGCTCTGAATTACATACTCGGGTTTATTACCGATCTTCATAGCCTAAGACTTTAATCTATGAGCGTTCTTTTTGTATGATGCATCACACGCATGACTGCATCCTGTTTGTCATGTTCATTAGGTATTTTATATCACATGTGTTTTCAGGTGTTCTTTCTTGTTTGGTTTCTTGTTTTCTCAGATTCTTCTTTGTATAGTGTACCCAAATATTGCATTTGTTATGAACTACTTAATTCTTTTCTTTAGCGCAGCCAAACCCTTTGCAACAACACATTCATGATTATATAATGTATTTATATTCTTTGTTCGTAAATATTACCATATGTACTTGCCCTTCCTGTTATAATCCCAAGAGGGATTGACAGTATGTGAAATAAATAAATAAAATAATTACCTCTCATTGACCTCTGCGCTATGTTCTTTACAAGTGCCGATGTGTTTTCTAATCTTCGTCGTCATATATATATATATATTGCGAGAGAGCTGTTAAGCCTCAACGGTATATTGAGCAGGTCGCGCGCTGAAGATGATGACGCTGGCCATGATGATGAATATATACAGATGGAGAAGATGAAGGGGTAATATAATGCTCACACAATTTTGCCCGCGCGTGGAAGCGGCCAGCGTGGCCGCTGGTTATGGTGGGAAACGCCGTATGAAAGGCTTTAAAGGCTAAACATGCACAATCTCCGCGGCACGGCAGCGGCCGTCCAAAGGCGGAATAACTGGAGTGACACGATAGTTAATTGGCTAAGTCTGTTCCCGAACAATGTAGGGCCCGATAAAACGGGACTGAAATTTCTCGCACAATCCAGGAGCGCGAACTGGGGTCCACAGTAACACTTCGTCTCCAGGGTGGAAGGAAACGACACGGTGAGATGCATCATAGCGAATTTTACGGTCTTGTTGACTGTCGTCGGTGTTGAGGCGGGCACGATGGTGACACCGGGCAATGCGCGAAACGAACTGCTCACATACTGATGTGGACGAAGGCACGGGGACACTCAAGAAAGAGGCGTCGAGGATAGGGAGCGGTTGGCGACCATACACGAGGAAAAAGGGCGAGTATCCCGTAGTGCGTTGGACGACCGTGTTGTATGCGAAAGTGACGAATGGTAGAATGACATCCCAATTGGTGCCCTCAGGATTGATGTACATCGATATCATGTCGGACAGCGTGCGATGAAAGCGCTCTGTGAGGCCATTAGTTTGAGGGTGGTAGCTGGAAGTCGTTTTATGGATGGTATTGCTCACACGGAGAACATCGTCGAGAAGTTTAGAGAGAAAGTTCCTGCCGCGGTCACACAAAAGGGCACATGGGGCTCCGTGCCGTAAAAAGATGGCTTCCAAGAAAAAGGCTGCAACCTCCTCTGCGGATCCCGAAGATAGTGCGGCTGTTTCAGCGTGCCGTGTCAAGTGGTCTACAGCTGTGACGATCCATCGTTCACCGCCAGTGGTTAAGGGTAGCGGTCCATAGAGGTCGATACCAACGACTGCATAAGGAGCTTCAGGACACGGGACAGGTTGCAGCAGTCCAGCCGGAGGTGAGGTCAGTCGTTTGCGGTGTTGGCAGAGCGAACAGGAAGCCACGTATTTCGCTACGCTAGTTGCAAATCCAAGGCAAGAGAAGCGGCTGCGAATTCGCTCGTAGGTTTTATGGAAACCAAAGTTACCGGCAGTGGGATCGTCGGGAAAGGTCTCCAATATCTGGGCCCGAAGTGATCGGGGAATGACAGGAACCCAATGGTGTCCTTCAGGATGAAAAACGTACCGGTATTATATCGAATTTTCGATCTTGAAGTTATTCAACTGTCGACGGAGCCGAGCATTAGGTGCGCGAGATGATCCGCGAATACGTTCCATAACGGAGTGGCAGTAGGAGTCATTACTTTGGCTAGAGGCAAACGTATGAGAATGGCTGGATGGGAACCGGTCGAGAGCTGCGAGCGAAGGCAATGCAGGCGACGCGCCCTGCGGTTTCCTCACGGGAGGTGGTAAGCAAGCAGCGTTTGAAGACGGTGGTAGGAGACAACGAGAGACAGCATCGGCATCCTGGTGTGTCTTTCCAGGCTTGTAGGTGACGTCGAAGTCGTACTCTTGTAAACGGAGTATCCAACGGTCGAGACGTCCTGTCAAATTCCTTAGCGTCACCAACCAGCACAAGGCGTGGTGATCAGTAACGACCGTAAAGTGGCGGCCGTGCAGATAAGGTCGATATTTGTCGACGGACTACACAACGGCGAGACAATCTTGCTCGGTAATCGTATATTTTTTCTCTGCAGCTGTTAGCGTGCGACTTGCATATGCAACTACACGTTCTTCAGAATTTTGCTGACGTTGCAGAAGAACAGCGCCGATACAGTGTCCGCTGGCGTCAGTATGTAGAAGACTGGGTGCGCTGTTCTCGAAACGACAAAGCACAAGTTCGGACGTGAGGAAACGCTTGAGGGTGTCAAAAGCAGTTTGGCATTCGTCCGACCATACGTAGGGAGCTCCACAAGGAAGGAGTTGATGGAGCGGTGCCGCAATGGCGGCAAAGTTACGTATGAAGCGCCGGAAATACGAAGCTAGGCCAAGAAAGCTACGCAAGTCTTTGGCGCGTTGAGGTCAGGGGAAGCGGAGGACAGCGGTAATCTTGTCGGGTCAGGTCGAAGGCCCTCCTTGCTGACAAGGTGTCCGAGCACTTTAATGGTTTTGCAGGCGAAGTGGCACTTCTTTATATTCAGCTGAAAGCCAGCAGCTGAGAGGCATGTCAGGACTTCGTCGAGGCGCTGCAAGTGCTGATGGAAGGTCGACAAAAATATGATGATGTCGTCAAGGTAGCATAAGCAAGTCTTCCACTTTAGGCCCCGTAGTTCGCTGTCAATGATCCGCTCAAATGTGGCGGGAGCACAACACAGGCCGAAAGGCATTACGCTACATTCGTAAAGTCCATCGGGCGTGGCAAAGGCAGTTTTCTCGTTGTCTGCTTCGTGCATGGGTATCTGCCAGTATCGGGAGCGTAGATCAAGGCTTGAGAAATACTCCGCGCCTTGTAATGAATCTAACGCATCATCGATTCGGGGCAGTGGATTTACATCTTTGCGGGTTATTTTGTCCAAGACACGGTAGTCTACGCAAAATTGCACTGAGCCGCCTTTCTTACGCACCAAAACGACAGGTGACGACCAAGGGCTTGAAGATGGGAGGATCAATCTACGTTTCAGCATGTCGGCAACGTGGGTATCGATTATCTGTCATTCAGCGGAAGAAACGCGACATGGCCGCCGGTGCACGATGGTAGTTCAACCTGTGTGTATGCGATGAGCCGTCGCAGAAGTGAGTCCCAGAAGAGGAGAGTGTACTTCGAAGGAGTCTTTATGCTTGGATAACAACGCCAGTAACAACTCCGTCTGCTGTGGCGTTAGATCGGAGCTGATGGTACTAGTGAGATGAGAAGCAGGGACCAGATCCATAGCTGTGGGTGGCTGTGGCACAGCAGTAGTCCAGGTAAGAACAGAGACAGGCTGAGTGTCCAAGACGCACATGAGAACGGCGCCTTTAGGAAGCAGGACTAGCCCGTTGGTTGTGTTGAGTACAGCCAAATTGGCCATGCCGTTGGTGAAGCGAACAAGGCTGGGTGCCAGAGCAAATTGTGTGAGCATTATTTTACCCCTTCATCTTCATCTGTATATATTAATTGTCATGGCCAGCGTCATCGTCTTCAGCGCGCGACCTGCGCAACAAACCGTTGAGGCTGAACAGCTGTCTCGCAAGTGGTGGAGGCTGCTTTCGATCCCTTGCTCCTCTACGCCTTCGAGTTTCCCTGGAGCTTCGTTCAGGCCGCCGCTTGCTCCACCTTTCCGCCAGGATGCCCCAAGAATATCCTCCAGGAGCCTCCGCCGTCACCGTCTCTGCCTCACCAGCCGTTCCTTCATGGACCGTCAGCACACGGCAGTGCGATCCCACCATGTTCGCTGGCCTTCGTAGTGACGACGTTGATGACTGGCTGGACAATTATGACCGCGTGAGTGAGTCTAACCGGTGGGATAAAATGCACAAGCTTCGTAACGTCGCATTCTACCTCAGTGACGTTGTCAGGACTTGGTTTTCTCTACCACGAGGGCACTTTGCCTGATTGGGCGGCATTCAAACACCAGCTTCGGCAGATTTTTGGTGCTCCCAACGTCCGGTCTAAGGTCGCCAAGAAAAAGCTTCATGGACGCACGCAACATCCCGAGGAAACATACACCTCAAGTGGCAACAGCCTCTCGAGTGCTGTTTATACACGCCTTGTAAATAGATCGTGTGAATAGTTTTATACCTGTGACATTTAGCTCGACGTGCGGAGTACGCGTATTCGTCACGGAGCTCCGCAGCGTACGTCTCACCCAGCCGGGGAGGATGCTTCCAGTGGAAAGCACCGCGTCTGCAGCTGCCATGCCGACTATGTACACACAGTACGTTGCTCTACCTAAGCCGCAAGACCCCGGAAAGTTCACAGGCATAGATGGTGTTGACGTAGTAGAATGGTTCAAGATGTATGAGCGCGTCAGCAAGGTGAGCAGCTCGGATCCGATTATAATGGTGGCCAATGTCGTGTTCTACCTCGACGGAACACCGCGACGTACACACACGAGAACGAGCTAACCAGCTGGGACTTGTTCAAAGAAAAGCTGTCCGACGTTTTTGGCAATCCGACAGGTCGACAACTAACCGCCAAGCAACAACTCGCTACGCGACCACAAACTGCTACCGAGTCGTATGTCTCCTGCATTCATGACGTACTAGCCCCCTGTCATAATATGGACACGTCCATGCCAGAGCCTTCGACACATTAAAGGTGCCGGCGTCGACGCATTCAAGCTCCTGGTCTTTAAAAAATTATTGATTGTCGACGCCATCATGAAGGAATGCCGCCGTTTCGAGCATGTGAAGAGCCATCGTATATACAATCAGCTTACAGGGCTTCCAAATACTGCTGCGAGCTCTTCCTGTACCGACCCCACCGACCAATCTAGCTCGCCAACACCAAGCGACAACTTTACTGTCCCGCATACAATACTGAGGCTCACAGACAATCGCACGTACCTCCCTGTGGTGAATTTCGGCCTCGCTCAGCAAATTCTGCCTAAAGATATCACCCTGGCTATCATCAACTACTTTAGAAGTTAGTTGCGTTGAGACTTTTGCCGTCGACGCTTCCTGTGGGCCTTTCCGGTCTGCCAAATGCACTGACAACGACATTAGGGAAATGATCGCCCCGAATCTCACTGCTGCGGAGACTGAATATCTCTGCAGCCTATTGCTTTCCTACAAGGATAAATTCGACCTGAACAAACAACTCTTAGGCTAGACGTCACTTGTCGAACATCGTGTACATACAAGCAATAATCCACCCATTCATCGGCGACCCTATCGAGTTTCAGCTTCGGAGCGTGACGTCATTAAAACGGAAGTATACAAGATGCTAGCGAAAGACATCATTGTGCCATCGTCAAGTCTCTGGCCGTCCCCTGTCGTGCTGGTCAAAAGCAAGGACGGTTCATGGAGATTCTGCGTCGATTACCGCCAGCTCAACCGCATCACGAAGAAGGACGTCTACCCAATACCTCGTACCCAATACCTCGATTGCCTATACGGGGTACGCTATTTTTAGTCCATCAACCTGCGGTCTGGATATCGACAAATCGCTGTCGATGATCTAGATCGTGAAAAGACGGCCTTTATAACGCCTGATGGTCTTCACCACTTCAATGTTATGCCTTTTGGGCTATGCAACGCTCCGGCTACCATTGAGCGTATGATGGACTCATTACTCCAAGGATTCATGTGGTCGACTTGTCTCTACTACCTAGATGATGTTATTGTGTTCTCGCCCTCATTCAGCATGCAAATTGAGCGCATTTCAGCTATAGTTGCCGTTTTTCGCAATACAGGTCCACAGCTCAACTCCAAGAAATGTAATTTCGGCCACCGTGAGATTACTGTTCTTTGACATGCCGTGAATGCGACTGGCATCCGACCCGACCCATAGAAAATTCGCGCCGTAAAAGAGTTCCCTGTTCCACTGTACGCAAAAGGTGTCGGAAGTTTTGTGAGCCTATGTTTTTACTTCTGCCGCTCTGTTAAAGATTTTACCTCCATAGCAGGCCCTCTCACAGATCTCCTGATGAAAAGTGTGCCGTTTTCATGGGTATCCTCTCAGGCCACCGCCTTTCTTCGTCTTTCCACCATGCTCATCACCCCACCGATACCAGGACACTTCGCTACTTTAGCCCCTACAGAGGTGCGCACCGATGCCCGTGGCCACGGAATCGGTGTCGTCCTGGCGCAAGTTCTACACGGCCATGAACGTCTCATCGCGTACGCTAGCTGTCTTTTGTCACCTGCGGAGCGGAACTACTCTATTACTAAGCGCGAATGTTCGGCTGTTGTGTACGCAGTGGCGAAATTCCGCCCTTAGTTATACGGCAGGCCCTTTTCTATTGTAACGAACCGCCACGCCCTCTGTTGGCTTTTGTCCTTAAAAGATCGGCCACAGGGAAGCTTGGACGATGGGCTTTGCGGCTGCAAGAGTATTCCTATTCGGTTGTGTATAGGTCTGGTCTTTTACAGAAGGACGCCGATTGCTTGTCCCACTACTCCGTACACATGCCCGCCAACGCCGACAAGGACGCTTCCGCGAGTGTTCTTTCCATTTCCCAGCTTTTGGACATGGCCAACGAGCAACGCCATGACGCTACTTTGAGGACCCTCATTGATCGAATCGAATCTGCTAATAATGATGCATCGTTATGGTGCTTCGCCCTTAACGACGGGATATTGTACCGACGCAGTTTTCATCCTGACGGTCCTCCCCTTCTTCTTGTAGTTCCTTAACACTTCCGCTCAACCGTGCTTCAGGAGCTTCATGACGCCCCAACTGACGGACACCTTGGGTTTGCTCGCACTTTCGACAACGTGCGCCGCCGCTTCTACTGGGCCGTCCTTACACGCTCCGTACGGCGCTATGTAGCTGCTTGCAAGCAATGTAAACATCGCAAAAAGCCAGCGACGGTTCGTGCCAGGTACTGACAGCCGATTCACATTCCCCTTGCACCATTCTTTCGCATGGGTTTAGATGTCCTCGGCCCTTTCTCCGAGTCCAGCTCCGGCAAGAGGTAGATCGCTGTCACTACTGATTACGCGAGTTGCTCTGCCATCACACGGGCACTTCTAACGAGCTGCGCAACCGACGTCGCAGATTTCCTCCTACGGGGTATCATTTTAGTATATGGCGCCCCGCGACAGCTCCTTATTGACCGCGGCTGCACTTTCTTCTCGCAAGTCATCGCCGATATCCTACGCATACGTTCTACCAAGCACAAACTGGCTACCTCCTATCATCCCCAGACCAACGGCCTTACTGAGCGACTTAATCGGACAATTAGTGACATGCTATCAAAATACGTTTCACCCGACCGCAAGAACTAGAATGTGGCGCTTCCTTATGTCACGTTCATCTAAAATTCATCATGCCATGATACTGCTGGGTATTCCCCCTTTTACTTACTCTTTGGTCGTGACCCTGTATTACAATTGGGCACTTCACTCCCCTTGATACAGGATTCGAGGACCGCGTATGGCCGCGACGCAATCGCCCACGCTGACCATGCGCGCCAGCTTGCCCATACTCGTCTCTTGGCATCACAGGAATCTCAACGGCACACTCACAATCGCCGCCATCACGAAACATATTTTTCACCAGGCCCTCTCGTGCTGCCTTGGTTCCCTTGCCGCCAAGTGGGGCTCTCCGGAAAACTCCTTCCGTGCCAGAAGGTGCCTTACCGTATTCTACGTCAAGTGGCCAATGTCACGAAATCGTCCCCGTCACCTTGATCATGTCACCCGGTTCCTCATAACCCGACGTCGTACACGTCTCTCGGCTGAAGCCGTACTATGCTATAGACGGTCCCATCTGAAGCACCGGGACTGTACTTTTTTTGCCGCGGTCGTGTTACGCTGGAAAAAGAGGACAAGGTCGTCGATGGTGAAGACGACGAAGTGGCAATAGCCTCTCGGGATTGTCGGCTGCTGTTTATATACGCTGCTGGTCGTATTGCCGTTTATGTTCTGTTTGCCGCTCCTCGTAGTGACGCTGCTGTTCAGGAGTGCTGATTATACTTTTACTTCCCATAGAGGTGTAACAAGAACAATAAAATCAGTTGCTACGCTGGTTTATATAAGAAATGCCAGGGGCGTCCTTTCCCACGTAGCCAAGCTGCTGTCCTCGCGGCAGCTTGCGCCAAAGTAATCTTTGCAGGCAAACGCGTGCGCGGAACGCTGTGTGCTTCGCAATGTTAGCAGGTGCGCCTTATTATCAATGATATGGTTTGGATGCTTCTTTTGCGGTTGTTCTTAATGGAAACGAATACAGCGCTGTAAATTGCATCCGTGATACCCAAGAATGTATGCGCTTCTCGCTTCAATCGCTTTTCCGTTAGGGCGACGCCGCGAAAAGACCCGCCCTAATAGAATGGAACAGCTGCGATGTAAAATTACGCAACGTTACTGAAGTTGCGGTCGCAGGACCAGCCTTTGTAAAACACTTTCGGCCAGTTCCGCAGCCGAAACGTCACGAAAGTTGGTTGGGTTGTTTTTTTTCTAGGTGCTTCTATTTCTCTATATATATATTCTTCTTCTGTATATATATACAGTGATGTACACGCGCGTATGAACCGCTTCATATGCGCGTCTACATCACTGTATATATATGTATATATGTATATATATATATATATATATATATATATATATATATATATATATATATATATATTTTGCCGCGACACCATCTGTGCCTAACCACGTTGATGATAAAGACGACGACCTCGTCCGGGGCAAGCGAGGCGCTAGAAAAGAAGTCTGGACTGAGCGCTTGCCCTAACTCTCTCGAATAAATACCGCTCTCCGCTCTTGCCTCCAGCGAGCCGCGACACTGGTGGAGGTGCTGGGTATCGCATCATCACCTAATGATAGCGGCGACTCCTGCGAGTAGCCCTGCGTCCAGCCCTTCAAGACATCAACCACGCGTCGAGACACCTGTGCACCGCACAAGCCGCCGCCTTCAAGCTCTGTGCCCGGAATTCGGCCTCTTCCAAGGAACTTTGTCAGCGACCTCACGGACTCAGGAAATGGCGCTTGCAAGTCCAACACAGGTGACAACACAGGTGACAGCTTCCCCGGTGACACGTATGAAGACGCCGAAGACTGGCTGGGCCAGTACGAACGCGTAGCTAAGGTCAATCAGTGGCGTCCGGACCAGAAGCTTTCCAATGTGTACTTCGCTCTTGAAGGTAGCGCAAGGACATGGTTCCAAAACCGCGAAGCACATTTGACAACGTGGGACGAATTTTGCCGTCGGCTACTTGTCACCTTCGGAAGCACTGATCGCCGCGATAATGCACAACGCCTTCTCGAGTTGCGCATTCAGAAGCCCAACGGAAGTGTTTCGATGTTTGCCGAGGACATGTCTCGTTTCTTTCGCCGCGCGGATCCCAACATGCCCGATTCGAAGAAGATGAGCCATCTCATGCGCGGCGTCAAAGAACAGCTATTCGCTGGTCTTGTGCGTAACCCGCCTACAACAGTAGAAGAGTTCATTAAGGAAGCCACAGCAATCGAGCGGGCGCTGCAGCAGCGCTGCCGGCAATACGAACGCCTGACTAACGATGCGCCTGCAGGAGCCGCAGTACTGACAGTGACAGACGAAACCTCGCTGCGTGAACTAATAAGTGGCATTGTGCGCGAGGAGACTGCGAAGCAAACTGCGACACCGAAGGAGTTCACTGTTGCTTCGGTCGCTGAAGTAGTCCGCCAAGAAATCCGGCAAGCATTCGCATCACCTGAGCCACTCCCTGAACCGTGTTCCGAGCCACGCTTCGAGCCGCGCGCATACAGCTACGCAGACGCTGTTCGTCGCCCGCTTTCTACCGGGCCAGTACAGCAGTACCACCAGTGGCCACCCATTGCTGCCTGGATACAGAGGGAGCATTTCAGGCGACGCCAGCTTCGCAGGACCGACGTATGGCGCACCGCTCATCGCCGACCATTGTGTTTTCAATGTGGCGAACCAGGGCATTTTTATCGTTTTTGCCCTCATCGCCAAGGTGGCACCCAGGAAATGTCACCTGCCACTCCGCGACAGTTTCCAGAGAGACATCGACGCTTCGACGACAGTGTCACTCGGAAACAAGGCAGCTCAGCTAATCTCCGGTCGCGCTCGCCGTCTCCGTTGCGTTAATTTTCACCGAACCGTCGCAGTTTCGCCGACGTGGTGAGAGGCCGCTCTCCATGCCCACGGCGGGGAAACTGAAATCGGGGACCTCCGGGCGGAAGGTTGCAAGTCGTCGAACCGCCGAAAGTCCCCCAACATTACAGAGAAACGAGCAGAGCAACCCGGAGAAACGGAACGCCGGCGAATTTGTGAGTGCCGACCTACTCTTAACGATTGATGGGCACGACGTGACAGCTTTAGTTGATACTGGCGCAGACTTTTCGATAATGAGTGAGCAGTTGGGAGACCGGCTTGACAAAGTCAAAATGCAATGGACGGGCCCTTATATTCGAAATGCCGGGGGCCAGGTAATGACACCTGTAGGAAAATGTACTGCACGACTCCAGATAGGAAATACAGCTATTGCCGCCACTTTTATTATTTTAAAAGAGTGCTGCAGATCCCTCATCCTTGGAATGGACTTCTTGCGGGAGTACGGCGCCGTGGTTAACATACGGGACGGCGAGATAACCTTGTCAACTAGTACAGACACGAGCCCAGACAAAGAACGCCAACGTACATCGTTACGTGTCGCCGACGACGACGTCTGCATACCACCACTATCATGCAGTCTTGTCTCCGTCAGTTGCGGATAACAATTTAACAAGGACGGTGTAGCCGAACAACTAACTGCACTTCTGTTCCGTCAAGGTGTTGCCATCGCTCGCGGTATCGTCAGCCTAATGGGTGGTCGCGCAGAGGTACTTTTGACAAATTTTACCAATGAACACCGGCACATCAGCAAAGGCACCGCTGTGGCGTACTTTGATGAAATTGACCACGTTCAACACTTCTTTGCTGTAAAAGAGGAATCGACCACCGATACGATGCCACATGCACCCGTCGTCGATGTTGACCCAGGTTTAGCGCCGCAACAGAAACAAAGTCTCAGGGAACTGCTTGACGATTTTAAGGACTGCTTCTCTACAACCTCCCGAGTACGTCAAACTCCACTGACGAAACACCGCATCATTACGGAGAAAGCAGCAATACCAATCCGACAGCATCCGTATCGCGTGGCTGAGAAAGAGCGGGAAGCAATACAGTAGCAAGTCAAGAAAATGCTAGAAGATGATGTCATCCAGCCGTCAAAAAGCCCTTGGGCATCGCCCGTGGTATTCGTTAAGAAGAAGGATGGTAGCCTGCGGTTTTGTATCGATTATCGCAAGCTCAATCGGGTTACAAAAAAAGATGTGTATCCCTTACCACGCATCGACGATTCACTAGACAGGCTACGGCATGCACGGTACTTCTCATCGATGGACTTAAAAAGTGGATACTGGCAAATAGAGGTCGAATGAGTGGTATCGCGAAAAGACGGCTTTTGTAACGCCTGATGGGCTCTATGAATTCCAAGTTCTCCCTTTTGGTTTGTGTTCCGCCCCAGCCACGTTCCAAAGACTAATGGATACTGTTCTCTCAGACCTTAAGTGGAAGACTTGCTTAGTCTACCTAGACGATGTCATTGTTTATTCTGCCACATTTGATGAACATCTCAGACGGCTACGGTCGGTTCTTCAAGCCATACGGTCCGCTGGGCTTACCTTAAAACCTGAAAAGTGCAACTTTGGCTATGAAGAACTACAGTTTTTGGGCCACGTATTAAGTCACACAGGTGTCAGACCTGATCCTGAGAAAATCGCAGCCGTCGCAAAGTTTTCAAGGCCTAGAGACAAAAAGGCAGTCAGACGCTTTCTGGGCCTATGCGCATATTACCGGCGATTTATTGCGGGTTTTGCACGCATCGCCTCACCGCTCACCTGCTTAACCAGAGAAGATGTCACGTTTTTGTGGGGCGAGGAGCAGGAGGCGGCATTTAATGAGTTGCGGCACCGCCTACAAACTCCGCCTGTTCTGGCCCACTTTGACGTGGATGCGCCGACAATGATCCACACCGATGCCAGCAACGTACGTCTAGGCGCCGTCCTTGTTCAACGGCAAGAGGGCGCTGAGTGAGTCATCGCTTACGCGAGCAGAACATTGTCACGTGCGGAGTCGAACTACTCCACCACAGAGAAGGAATGCTTGGCTGTAGTATGGGCAATTACCAAGTTCCGCCTGTACACATACGGCCGCCCATTTCAAGTTGTAAGTGACCACCATTCTCTCTGTTGGTTGATCAACATGAAAGATCCATCTGCACGTTTGGCACGCTGGAGCCTACGGTTTCAAGAGTACGACATGACAGTGGTCTATAAATCGGGAAAGCAGCACTTAGACGCTGACTGCCTTTCGAGATCGCCGATCGAGCCGTCAGGCGGAGACGATGACGAATCCGCAGGTTTTTTGGGATTTGTTCATGCGGCCACCATCTCTCAACAACAGCAAGAAGACCAGGAGCTCGCGTCACTAATTGATTTCTTAGAAGGCCAGATTGTTCTCAAGGCAGGTGTCATCATTCTGCCTATGCGACAGTGTTCTTTTTAGGAGGAACTTCTCTTCAACAGGGAAGAGATATCTGCTAGTCGTCCCTAAACCTCTCCGCAATGAAATTTTGCAGGCCTGTCACGACGAAGCTACCTCAGGTCACTTAGGCTACACAAGCACATTAGCACGGATCAAAGAGAAGTATTACTGGCCACGGCTCGCAGCACAGGTGAAGCACTACGTTCGAACGTGCCTTGACTGTCAGCGACGAAAAGTGCCACCTACGAAACCTGCCGGATTATTGCATCCCGTTC
Source organism: Dermacentor variabilis (assembly GCF_050947875.1). Classification (NCBI taxonomy): domain Eukaryota; kingdom Metazoa; phylum Arthropoda; class Arachnida; order Ixodida; family Ixodidae; genus Dermacentor; species Dermacentor variabilis. The sequence continues at coordinate 193,136,946 of NC_134570.1, forward strand.
CAGTACCGGAAACACCGTTTGCACAAATTGGTATGGACCTTTTGGGCCCATTGCCAATATCTGCTGCCGGAAATAAATGGATCATAGTTGCGACAGATTACCTCACGCGATATGCTGAAACCAAGGCACTTCCTAGCAGCATCGCAGCCGAGGCCGCACAGTTCTTCATCGAAAACGTCGTCCTGAGGCACGGTGCTCCAGCGGTCATCGTAACCGACAGGGGAACCGCGTTCACGGCTGAACGTTTGCGAAATGTACTCACCCTCAGTGGCACGGTACACAGAAGGACGACCGCTTATCCCCCGCAAAGCAATGGACTTACGGAGCGCCTCAACAAGACTCTCGCAGACATGCTGTGCATGTATGTCGATGTGGAACACAAGAACTGGGACCAAATATTACCCTATGTAACGTTTGCTTGTAATACGGCTCGGCAAGAAACAACAAGAATGACGCCATTCAGTCTCCTCCACAGTCGAGAAGTAACTACAATGCTGGATTCTATGCTTCCTCATGATTCCAGCGATTCCGAGACTGACGCCGCAGATTTTACAGAGCGCGCCGAAGAAGCAAGACAGCTCGCGCGCGTTCGCATAGCCAGCCAACAAGACCGTGATGCCCGACGTTACAATCAACACCATCGATGTGTCGTCTACCAGCCCGGCCAGAGGGTTTGGGTTTGGGCTCCAGTACGCCGCCCAGGCCTCGCGGAGAAACTTCTGCGCCGATACTTCGGGCCGTTCAAGGTTCTACGACGCCTTAGCGACGTCAACTATGAAGTCGTTCCTGACAGCCCATCCTGCTCGAGGCGCCGTCACAACCTGCCTGAGACTGTGCACGTGGTGCGCATGAAACCTTATTTTTCCGACTGACATGGACAGTCTGTGGTTTGCTGGACACCGGATGCTACCCGCCGAGCATCGGGACGATGCTCCTTTTGGGGGGGGGGGGGGGGGCAAATGCCGCGACACCATCTGTGCCTAACCACGTTGACGATAAAGACGACGACCTCGTCCGGTGCAAGCGAGGGGCTAGAAAAGAAGTCTGGACTGAGCGCCTGCCCTAACTCTCTCGAATAAATACCGCTCTCCGCTCTTGTCTCCAGTGAGCCGCGACAATATACATATATATATATACATATACATATATATATATATATATATATATATATATATATATATATATATATATATATATATATATATATATATATGTATATATATATATATATATATATATATTAAACTGACTGGATTTGTCAATGAGACAAACATTTTGAGAAGTATCAGAAGCCCAACTACGCCGATATCTTAGCTTTATTTTCCCGACAGCTTTGGTAGGTGGACCTACCTCTTTCGAGAGCTCAAAGGTAAACAGTCAGTTGACTGACGGTCAGCGGTTAGTCCCTCTACCAAACTGTTTGGCAAATAAATTCCAGATAACCACGTAGTGGTGCTGCGTCTCTCTCTCTTATGTATATATATATATATATATATATATATATGTGTGTGTGTGTGTGTGTGTGTGTGTGTGTGTGTGTGAAGAAACCACCGTCCAAGGTAGGCGTCGTCGTAAACGCAAAACCAAAATTTTACACCTGTAATGGTTTATCTTTATCGGGTGACCGTGTTTTACGGGGTAAGAAAGATACTGCTCTGCGCTGGACGCTAACGCATGTGCTGGATGTTTCTGAAATGTTATCATTGGTTCTACTCATTGTCTGATGTTACCGAACCTTCTTGTAATCTGATTGTGGGAGCTACGCGTTTTGCGTAGAATTTTCTGGGAGACACGCGGGCACCAGCGAATGCTTGGAACATTCGATGACTCATGTGTAAAAGCTGACGCGCATGACCTGCAGTATCAGGATTCCGACGATCGCCGACTGTCTCCGCCACTGTCATTGTGCTTTGAATCAACGCTGTATTTTTTTTCAGGGCACAGGTTCGCCAACAAAGAGTTCGCTTTGCAATACACAGTTTTTCTGCTGTTTTCTTAACCGTCCCTTCCACGTAGCAATATCAGCTGCCAATGCTTTCGAAACTGGAATTCTGTTCGTCAGGGCAGTTCGGAAGACTTAATTCTAGCTGCAAAAAGAGCAGCGTGAACGCGCACACAGTGATGCGTTCTCACGAGGAGGCGCATCGATGCACTCACCATCTTGTATTGACGATAGGAGGAAGAAGACAATAGCGAGTGTGCCCAAGAACAGCAGGATGATCACGCACACCGGGAAACAGCCAGAGTTACTCAGGTCACTGAAACGTGTATTGTGCATGAGACACAACCGCGTGGATTCGTTCCACCAGAACGAGATCATCGCGTAAGAACGTTATAGAACCCACATGAAAGTGAAAGTTAGGTGAAAGGCGAAAACGCCCGTGTACTTAGATTTAGGTGAACGTTAAAGAACCCCAGGCGGTCAAAAATTTGCGGAGTCCTCCGCTACGCCGGGCCTCATAATCAGAAAGTGGTTTTCGCACGTAAAGCTCCATAATTTTTAAAGTGAAAGTTCTAGGTGTGGGAAAACTGCGGCAGACGACACTGGAAAATACCTTGTAGGCAGCAGTGTGCAACCTTGTAGAACTACCACACGATATTTGGCACACACTTGCATCACGTAGAGACGAGTACATTTTATGCACTACGCGAGCGAGCGTGATGAAACGGCTGCTACGGACACTTACTAGCAATGCGCCTGCTACCGAGAATGTTGCTTAGGCGCATGCGCGTCCTTGGTGCTGTCATGCACGTCAGAATATCTCTTCCGGAAACGGACTGCAGATAACCAGAACCTCGTACTACAGAAAGCTGCGGCAGCACACGCCATGCTGACGGTGGAACACGCGTAATCATAAAGCGATAGATTGCATTAGTTTCTCCAACCATTTCGCGTAGGCGTCGGCCGATCTCGCACAAAAAAAAATGGCTGAACCAATATCATGATGACTTTGGACGGCAATACGTTCAGCAGTGAATCAAAATGGCGACGCTAATAATAATAATAATATTTGGGGTTTTACGTGGCAAAACCACTTTCTGATTATGAGGCACGCCGTAGTGGAGGACTCCGGAAATTTTGACCACCTGGGGTTCTTTAACAATGGCGACGCTAGGTAAAACCAGCGTCGAAACGAGTTGTGCATGCGGCGTGTATTTCAGAGGAGCCGCCATGAAGCCTGCACGTGGCTTCCAATATGCCCGGACTGCCGCGGTGTGCGAACACTGATAAACGCGCGATGGGGCAATCAAGCTCCTTTCTCACGCTGAGATAACGATGATGACTTATTGCCGTCCCCTCTGAAACCGGGTGGGGACAAATAGTCACCTAGCCTCCTTGAGTTAACCAGCTACCCTATACATACTCTTCAGTCTAGCATTTGAACACGCAGGCATTCTCAGCGTACTTCGCGCTCTTTCCGGGGCTCTCTATCGATCTGTGTATCTATTTCTGCATCTAATCATTTTCCTGCCTACCTGGGTCATTGTGTAATCAGTGGCCGAATGGGTAGCGCATTGAGCTGCTGTGCTTAGGTAACGGGGTTCGAAACCGAACCGCTGGACCAATTTCGGTCACTGAGTGTGTGCCACGGTGTACATACATGCTTCCCTTAATCGAACCTCATTCACGACGACAGCGGTACCTCTTGACGCGGAACCGGGTATCTACCGCTGTTCGAAGGAACTGACACCGACTTGAGTACTAGGTATGTGCCACGTTGACTGCTTCCGTTCTCCAATAAATGTCTTCGATGCCAACTTGGATCACCTAGTAGGTGCCCAGGGGGTGAGCGATGTTTTCAATCAATGTCTTTGTGGCCAACTTAGGTAACTACGTACGCGTCACTCAGAGTGATCCACTCTGAAGGGACGAAAAAGATTTGGTTTCACCGATGCTGAGTGGAGTTGAGCCCACGTCACACGGGTTTCTCAAGGACAGCACCCAGACGCATTAGCAGACTGCGCCACAACTGCACCATATGCCGCTTTTCAAAGGAAACCCTTCACGCCAACGCTGTAGAGCCTCGTCCTAAGTGCAGTAGGTATATGCCATCATTCAATGAACCCGCGGCCAACTTGGATCAATTCGTATGTGCCACTGAGTGGGCCGCAAACGAGGGAAAATTATCAGCGTTCGCAGGCACCGACGCGCCAGGGTTGTCGTCTCGGAGGGCACACGCTGTTATATTGTCAGTTCCTCTATATGGCGCAGTGTGCATAAAGAGAAGCGCGAGACAGGAGCCTGGTTGACGAATGACGCGTTTCTCATCGTTCACGCACACAGGTGCGCTACGTTTTTCGGAGGTCACGCGCAGGCTTCGCGGCGACGGCGCTAGATTGCGCCACGTGTTTTAGTGAAGCGCGAAACATAAGTTCATCTGCAGTGCACGCCTCATACGTAACTCCTTCCGACTGTGGTAACACGTTCTGTGGCAATATTCTTTCAATGCTAACGCATTACCAGCCACGATTTTTTGTATATACATCTTTTCTCTCCCTGAAAACTCCTCATATACCTTTACCGACAGTTATGCCGGTAACGGGTCCCAACATACCAATTCTTTCCGTGCTCTTTTTTCCATCAGTGCTCTTAACTGCTCTCGCTTATTTCTATTGCTGACCGGTTCATGTTTCCGTCCACATTAAGTACAAGCGCTTCTGTAAGGCGTACGTTACCTGCGCGTCTCACCGGGTGAATCCCTTCACATATCAGGATGCGCTGAGTGGGGTCCTATCCTATGATGTGGTACTTTTTTACGTTTAGTAAACAAGACTAGAAGAAAGCGTCCACGCGGGTCTCTATATTACCAATTCAATTTAAAGATTTGGCGATGATAGAACATTCTTTTATTGTAAAACGGTGTTCGCATAAACCTTTTGAGAGATGCTCTTGAACCCAGGGATGCGGCAACCGTTTCTTACATGAGTACAGGTGAAGAGAGCTTTCAGAGTACGCTTGCTTCCTCCATCAGTCCTTCGCTGTAGGGAGGCCTCACGTAAGGCTAGGAAGCGGTCGAAAGGAAGGAACGTTTCATTGTTTGGGCCTCAGTTTACCGATTTATCCTATGACGAGTCGGGGCATTGACGCACATTTCCTGCCTATTAAGAGGAAATTTCACCTCTGAACATCCTGAATATATTGGACTGGAGAAAACTCACTGACAGCTAAATGTTTCTTCTCGGCCTGCACGGAAGCACTTCTGATGTGGCTTCTTGCATTCAATGTAGGTTAAAATATTGTAACCCGAGGAGACAGATTATCAATATATGACGTGAACCCATTCTCAGAAAACACCATAAAAATTGCAGAAAATGACATTCAATAATTAGATTTACAACTCTGCTGCAGGGCGATGATATTGATATCATAACTTTGTACACTGCGATTATAGTACAGATAAAGTGGACGAAATAGATGCATTCAGCACCGCTCTCAAATATGTCATTGATTTGTCAGTATGACTTCTGCAGAACACTCCTAAACATTATATTCATTTACTGTAGCCTGTGCACCACATATCAAATTTGTTCGCTCAAGCTGCTCTAACAGATGCAGTTTACAAATCGCCGATATCGGGCAAGGGAGCAGAGCTAGAAATTTGTCAACTTAATGGGACAATTTTTTTTCTCCTTCTTACAGTTGTGAGAAGTTGGCTTTCTCTCCCAAATACGATAACCTTTATTCAACTCAGTCCAGCCGTTGCCTCATAAAAGCATTAGGGCGTCTTACGTGCGCTTCAATGGCAAAATTCGAGTTTGCGCCGAGCTATGACAGTAAATGTTTTGGCAGTGATGTGATAGCAAACACGATTATTTACCTTTTCAGGGAAGCATACGCTGCGCTATTGGTTACTTTAGGATCCTAGGGAAGGATACGCATGCAAGAATTACGTGTGCGATTCGTTGCACGGCTCGTCTTAGCAATAATCGCACCGTCACGTTCTTAAGAAGTCGCAACAGAGTGCGACAGTCGGTGAAGGCACCTTTACTAGACACCGCATATGATATCAGCATATAAGTTGTTTTCTTGTATATTCCTATGTTTCACCCGCCGTGTATGTTTAGTGGCTTAGTTTGGCTGCTGAGCACGAGGTCTAGGGATGGAATCGCGGCCACGGCGGCCACATTTCGATGGGGGCGAAATGCGAAAACACCAGTGTACTTAGATAGAATTAGGTGCACGTTAAAGAACCGCAGGTGGTCCAAATTACCGGAGTCCCCGACTACAGCGTGCCTCATATTCAGAAAGTGGTTTTGGCACGTAAAACCCTAGAAATTAATTCATACGTTTGTAAATAAGGAACTGTACCTGTACTTCTTCATGCAAGTCTTTCTTTATGATGTTTTCCAATAGTGATGTACCAAATTGTCAGTACCACTGCAATCTATGTTGTGCTCGTGATATTTTCGATGTTGACTCTACTAAAAGGTCCGCCACCCCCTATGTTTGCCCGATGGACATTCATGGTAAATAAAAGAAAAAAAAAAGAAAATATGTGAAGTCGCGTCCCCCCCCCCCCCCAGCATATGAATACACATAATTCGATTTCTTATGGAGCCGAAGTACGATTACTTTCAACAGTGGCGTCGAAGAATTCCAAAAGCTTTCAGCAGGCGTAACACCTCTCACATGCGTCGCACGTCATATGTGACAATGCAAGACGCATCGTGCTATGGGTATCCTGCTTCAACCAGGCGTCGTATGGTCATACGATATGGTGTACACTCAACATGGCCTGTCTTAGCTGCATTAACAAGTTGCCGTTAGCTTCTACTTTGTTTCAAGGCGTGGAACTTCCCATTTTCCATATGCATAGCACATCACATTAGACGGCGCGTCGCACCACGTGCTTCCTCCTTCAAGGCGTAAAGGCGTAGTCGACAGCAAAATTGTACGGCCCCGCGGGCGTGTAACGGCGATGATAATAGTTTGAACTGTTATCGCCTCTGAAACGAGACGGAGACAAATTTGGTCAGCTGGCATTCTTGAGCTTGGTGAAGTTTTATACATCTACTGCAGTCTAAGTTTTTGACTATCTCTTCTTGATCTTATCTGCCTTCATGAAAATCTCTAGATTGCACGCTTCGCTAAGCATGTAACGAGCCTGGCTCGATAAACGTTGTACTCAAATTTTCCACCACTATTCTAAACCTATTGTGCCTATCTCATCCGCGACCTGATCATGCTGTTATCTGCTTTGGATCCCAGTGATCCTGGAAGGAGGACGTTCGGGGGCCTGTGAAGTAGCGCAAGCGCGCGACACTTTCGTACCTTCCAGAGCGCACTGCTATCAGCCTAGCAATCTACGGCTGGTATCAACGCAAATTTTGGAATCTATGTGAAGCGGCTAATGAAATCTTAAATTTGCCTATTTTATTCATGCTTTATTGTCGTAAAGGAAACCGGAGCGCACGCATGTGTTTTCTTGCACCCGTGGTACGCAATGTGGCACTTGTTATTTTGCCTTGCATCCCGTTTCTTCCTATTCATTTGAAATGTAGCTTCGTGGTCTATCCCCCGCTGCATGTGATGAATATTATGGCAATCATCATCATCATCATTATTGTCGATCATATTAAAGAGGTAGTCGGCGGTGATACGATAGAAGTATACGTGCGAGTGTGGCCTAATGGTCAGCGAAGTATGCATTCAAGTACTAGAAAGGTTTATTATATCAAATTATTTCTTGTTTTAATCATTTATTTTTGTTGCAATGACGACATGTGTTTTATCGCCGAGTAATTCTGTAGAAAACAAGTCCATCTATATTGGGGTAGTAAAGAAGGTACGGCTATACTGCGCGCAAACGTTCCGGCGAGACGGCAGAAGCTAAGGTCAGCATGCATGTCCGGAACGGATCAGAAAAGGCACCGCCCAAGTACTACGTACAGATGGTTAACCAGCGAAGATGAAATGTGCAGCCCCGGTGCTTATCACTCGGTTATTCCTGACGGTACCTTAAAAAACGGCGTGGTAGGCTGCCGGATCCTCGGTACGCAGTTGCTGCTTGCGCTCGGCTGCAGAAGCCTATTCTTGTGCCCGGGCTACAGCATCGGCACGGCGGAAGGGAGCTCGTTCCCGATTCTGCTCCCACCGTTGCTGATTAACGCTGCCTGCTTTTCAGGTGTACGTATGAGGCATGTCCTACCCATTTCTGAGGTGGAGAGAAACGGCTGCGCGCGCACTCGGCTGCGACGGAGAGCAACGACGTCACCACTTTTACAGCCAATTGCGCGTCTCTCTTTGGCTTTTTTTTTTCACGCACGCGCGTGTGGTTGCGCCGGAGGAGTTTTCGGCGTAGAGGCTAAAGACGGGCGGCCGAATCGGCTAGCCACATAGCAGCTTCGCTCTAATGGAGGCTTCTATTTATTGCCGCTGTCCAGATTATAGACACGCATCGCCACGGCTGCCGACGGGCTTATCATATAAAAAAGTTGGAAATATCACTGCCTTGCCGGGCTAGAACACGGGCACGCCGGCAACCAACAGAAGGGCCCATTTTCAGCCAAGCCCCCTCGAGCCCAGTGACCCACCTCCCCTCCTTGTCGAACGGCTATCATAGTTTTCGAAGTTTATCCATAAATGAGAAGCTCAAACGTTCCGGTATGACATAAAGGTACATGCATATCCCCATGCCATACATGAATCAGCAGACACACAAAGTTGCAGTCATACACAGCCGCAATTCCAAATTATGATATGACACTGTATATCTTGTTCTAATCAGAGAACTTTCCGTCGGAACTCCGCAGAAGCCGCCACTATACCCAGTATCCAGGCTACAACTTCGTTGCACTGGATACTGGGACACTGGATACACATTGGTTACACACTGGTTACACTGGATACACTGGATACTGGTTGACACGTTACACTGGATACTGGGGATACTGGGGATGCATCATATAGGAGCGCTATGAACCGAAGTGCCCTTTCCGGATGGGGCACTTGCAGCTGAAAAGCACCCTCCCCACCTCCTCCATACCTAAAGCGTGACATGACCCGTGTTCGCACGAGTGGAAAGTCGTGCCTTGTTAAAAAAGTGACACAAGTTGTCTGCGATAAGCAACAGATAAGCCAGCAGCAAGTTGTCTATCCGGGTGCATTCCAAGTGGCCCATGTTTGCACATCGGCAAGGGAGCAAACATCGCATACCTATAGTGATCGCAGCCAGCGCATACCTAGTGATCGAAAGTGACTCTTCTCCAAACTTTAATTCATTAGGATTTCTGGAGTACGTCAGGCACTTTTCGGAGGTTGTCTGCTGTTTCTATCAGTCGACGTGTTTGTTATCTAACCTTTTTCCCGCCTATCTGTAGCTGAGCAATTCGTGGTCGAATTGGTCGTAGGGGGGGGCATAGTCAACGCACTCTGCAGTTTGTCGCGTCATTTGTCGCGGTAGGGATGGGGGGGGGGACAGTGTAGTAGGAACAGTGGACCCAATTTTGTTTGCTCTACTAACTGCGAGACCAACACACACTTTGACGTATGGCGTAAGACCATTTCTTTATTATTTGAAATTGAGATTTAACATCTAAAAGCTATGATACGCTTGTGAGGCACGATACTATCGGGAGAAAGGATCCGTCGCGTAAAGGTGATAATATCTGGCTTTTCTGTCCGAGTCCGGCCATCGGAAAATTTTGTTAATTTATTTAAGAGGGTCACAATTGCGCCATAAGGGCGAAACAATGAATACGATTACAACCTTGTTAGAATGTAGCGCAAAGTAGTGCTCGTAACGTTAGGGGAGCCATGAATTGTAGCTAACATAAGCTTGCCAAGTGAACACGTGAGGTGTGATGTGCGCAAACACACATGGAAAGACAGAAGTCGACGACCTCGAGCAGCATCAGCTAGAACTACAGGGTCTTGTCGGCGTTGCGGCCTTGCGTTGCCCTCGAGCTCATGTACTGCGGCAAGGTCACAGCGGACACGATGTCTGCTTCGCGCATTTCAACCGCAGGGTATTGTTGGTGCTGTCGCTAAGCTTCGGTCTCTTGTTAACGCAGCGACGCGGGTAGGCGCCCCCGGTGTTGATCTGCACCGTGCACCCTACACGAAGCTGCACGTTGTTCTTGCATCTGGACCTTGGAATGGTCTTGGCGCGGATGTGGGCTCTCCTTGCTCAGTGCGATTAGCGTGTCACAGGAATTTCTCGGTTGGCGTCATGACAATTACCACGTGGAGGCATACTTGCGCTATGTGAGCGACGTTTTGCTTCGATGCAGAAACCCTGCACTGATAGGTACTACCAGGGCTACTATGTGTGGCGAAAGGATTCCACAAGCGGGCAGGGTCTGCGCAGCTATGCCGCATTACGTTCCAGCAAGCATAGCTGTCTTAAAGTGCACCTGCTTCTGCTCACCAATCAGTGCGATTGGAATCCGAACGAGCCCAGACATGTTTCGCCATGTGGCTTTCTAATTCTCATGCAAAGGACAAGCGCGCAGTTAATGGGAGTAATGTTCTCCGGAAACCGCATTAGACTAAAGAAATCGACAATTATTTGTAAAATTATCCACGACGGCAGAAGATTGCATGCATCGTTAAATATAATTGGTATTTCAACAGAACGCGCCAGCCGCTTCAGTGCGCTCGCTTGTACGCAGCAAATGCTTCAGACCATGCGCCCGTGGTCTAACGACTGCAGCATGAGCCGGCTGTTCTATGGGTACTCTTAAGATCCCGCCGACGAAGAATTTTAAATTATGTCGTGGCGTATATATATATATATATATATATATATATATTCAGAGGTAAATAGGCATTGATTGATTGCAATATTAGGGATATAAATTACTTCAGAAAATCGGGCCAGGTGGAGTAAATAGGCAATATGAAGGCGCACATAGGATATTTAGACGAATGTACTGATTACAACGTTCCTCCAGTGCTGTATATTTGCACTGAATAGAACTTTGTAGTAGTTAAGAACGTGAATAAGCGCCATGGACAAGTAACGAGGCAATGCAGAAATAGGCAATAATGTACCGACTACGCCTTAGTCTCAGAAACTGTCTACGTATGACTAGACCAAATGACGATATATGGAAATCGAAAAGGTAATCAGGGTAGTGAATATAAACGCTTAACCTTAATATCTTCAGTAGCTACTAATGTAAAACACGAACAGCACAACGCAGCACAATGCTTACATAAAATGAAAAGCTAATAACAAATATCGCAAGAAATAGACAGAACAAAATGGAGCCCTTCGTGCAACACTCTAAGAATATAAGAAAATGGCAGGCGTTATGCAGCTGCAGATAAGACAGACGCGGCAAAAATATTGTTGGGATGGCCAGAGAAAACCTCGAGTGGTGAACTAAGGAAGTAAATCAAACTATAAGAGAGGCGTAAGCAGGCGTATAGGGACCATAATGCTGCGAAAAAGCTGGGATTATTCAAAAAAGGAGCTAATTAAATGGGACGAGTGCAGAGAAAAGGAACGGGTGGCAAGCGAGTTCATTCAAGAGAAAATTAAATGCGAAAGTGAGCGCTGCATGCATAACATTTGTAAAAGATACAAAGTTGCACCAAAAGATTTTGGAATCATGTAAGAACACAAGAAAAAGCTCCAACTTAAATTTGAAAATGGCTTTAAGCGTTGAAAAAAGTACTATTTTTGAAGCAGACGATGCGCTGTCGTACATCTGAGATGTTATCAGGAACAACATGCAAAAAGACAGCGTAGTTCCGGCTTAAACAGATAGAGAAACGACAGAGAAGCGTGGGAGTTCAAAACTTTGTGTTTAATAATTTTACTTTAAAAAGATAAAGAAATCCTGATTAACACGGCCGCCCAGAACCCAACAAAATCCGAATAGATATAATCAAATACCTGGCGTCAAAGAGCAAGGCATTACAGACAACACCATAGAGCAAGTCATTACAACTAATAAAATTCCGGTTGGATGGCGTGAAAGCAAGATGCGCCTCCTCTACAAAAGTAAAGCTGATAAGCATAAGACGAGCTCATACAGGCCAGTTATAGTAACGTCGGGATATATAGAATGGGATGTAAGCCATACAGTTACAATTCTTGAATTGGGTGGGGAAAAAATTATCCAGATTCCACGCACTGTACAAATCGATGTAAGCGAAGCTTTGTCTGCTGGTTGCGTTCAGTGACGTTATTTGGTGGCAATATAGTGACGGCATACGACATTCGTGACGGGATGTGAAATGTTACCTTGCCTGCTACGCTCGACTCTTGATGCGAGCCTGCGTCTCCTCGGCACTATGTGCGCGTTTCAGCGCCATTCTGAGTCGTAGCGTTGTAGGTCACAAAACCGCCTCCTCTCTCTCTCTCTCTTTCTCTCTTTATTCACTCGCTAATATTCTCCCACCTTCTCCCTCCTCTGTCGTTGCTATTGCGGGTGAGCACGGGCACAAGCGTGGCAGCTGCTGCCCAGCATTTGTGAGGGGTCACGCCTAGTTGCGGCGTCCGAGGGCGTTGTGCACATGCGACGCGGCGCAAATCTCTACATGTTCACTGGTCGTGTTTCCTTTGTGCCACGCTCCGGCGTGTGTTAATGCGATAGCGTTAAGGGCCCGATGTCGCAGAAAAGCCGGGGTCGACGGGCGTCGCTATAATCACTCTGAACCATAACTGATCAGGCCCTTCACATGGCGCATACATTGCCTTAGATTGTTCACAAAGTTATTCCTCGAAATTTTGAGGATGACAGCTGATAAACAACAGTCATGAAACAAAATACCGACACAGTATGTATTTTATGTCCTTGTGACATGGCTACGTCTCGACCATGTCCCGACGCGGCGACCGTTAGTGGCGTGCTTCTCAACTACGTTCTGACATGGCCAGCGTTGCAGCAGCAGGAGCAGTGGCGAAGTCAAAGGAACAGACAAAGAAAGCTTCGTTTTAAAACGAGATATTGTGGAAACTACACAATAAGTTCAGAGAAAGCAAATGCTTAGAGGGTAGTATTGTCGAGATCCGAGGGGTCCCAGAGGAACGCCCGCCCGACAAGCAGGATGACCAGAGTAGCCGCGTTCTAGAACACTGCGCCTGCCGAGCTTGCGCGGCAAGCACGCGCGACCCAATTTTCTCGTCTTGTCTAGCCAGCAACAAGTCGCCGGCTGAGAGCGCCGACCATAGGGACTCCACGTGGCAGCGGGGGTGGATGCTAAACGCCCCCCGCCCAGACTTGACAATGGCATGGCCAGTTAAGCGTCATCGCGTTACAAAAGGGTCCGTGGTCATTCTGAGTAGTCAGCGTGAAAGGCTTCGAGTCACTACCGCAGAGCTCAGGGTGGTGGCACTGGGTTCACTGGGTCCACCGTTCACCGAGCCCCTCGCAACAGGCCAGGGGCTCAGTGAACGGATCCTGTTGGAAGGAACGCGTTAAATCGACGCGATGACGTTCGGTACATGCGTCTTGAGGAATGAGGAATGAAGAAGCTTGTGAGGTGAATGGTGCGTTGACGGTGCTTCTGCGAGCACTGTCGGCGGCGCATCACTGACCGCACCGTTGCATGGCGTGTAGGGCGCGCGCAGGAGCAATGAAGTTGAACTGGACGGGCGTGCGTGCGTTGCGTTGCAGGTGGACGGGACGCACCCTGTCGGGAGGCGAGTATGATCCGGCGCAGCTGGCCACGGGGTACATCGTGAGTGAGCTACTGGCTCGCCGGGCAAAGCGGGGCTAAAGAACGTAGGGGTGTCGTTTCGTTTGGTGAGGACGTTTCACGCAGGATGTGGTGTAGCTGGCACTGCACATCGTACAAACCGGGAGCGGTACGAGGGTCTGAGATGTACAGCGACGAGGCACGAATGTGCGCGCAGGTAGCACACGTAGAGGTAGGGAAGTGCTCGGTAGGTTGAGTTACCTGTGGCAAGAGCGCCGAGAACTCTACTGACCGCTAAAGGTATGGCTTATTTGATCTCGGCGGCCACAAAAGATCGTGATTTGTGTGCGCAGTGGCAACAGTTGGCGCGGTCGGAGGCGTCGGAATCTGCAAGGTGCCGTGTTCGCGCACCGACTCGGAGGATGGCTCAGCGGATGGCGTGGGCGGATCAGGTGGAGGATTGGTACGAGGGCCAATTGGCAGGCAGGTGCGATGTTGTTTGAGACAAACGTGATGACGTGCGGTGCTAGAGACGGCGTTGGATCGGCGATGTTACCACTGTAACGTGCCATCGATGGTGGTGAGAAAGGCGACGAAATGGCTAGTATCATTGTGGTGGCGATACCCTCGACAATAAAATTGTGCGCGTAGTTGCATCAGAGAGACACCTGGTGAAAGTCTGAGGTCAGGGACGGTGCTATATTGCACATGTCGGTCGACGAGAGGGTAAGCGGCAGGTCGAGGAAAGAAAACTAGCCTGATGAAGATGGCACAGAGGCACGTGAAGAGACACGCTTGGTGGTGGCTGTGAGGATGTCGGAACAGATGAGTCACCTACCATGCGGTGCACAATTGGAAGAGGGCAGTACCTGGCGCCACAGAAGTTCAGCATGGTGCTTCGTAGCTCGTCGCATGGGTGCGGACCATGCGATGGATGCCTAAAGCAGAGTTGGAGGTCAAGTGGCAGGATGCAGAGGAGTACCTCATGCTTGAACTCCTGGATCGAGATGATGTCCAGATCCATAGCCGGCTCAAACTGCGTGAGTCATGCGATGGCGCAGGGGCACCCGAACAGAGGTAGATGTGGGTTCAACTAAGGCTCCCGCCAGTTAGACATGGCAGCGTGTCCCTCCGTGAAATTCGCGTTCTCCCGGGTCACCAATATCAAGAACCGAGGGGTCGCCGAGGAGCGTCCGACGAAGAGGATCAGTGTAGCCGGCTTCTAGAACAACACGGCGCCTGCCTCGCTTGCGCATCGAGGGCGCCCCGCCCAACTTTATTTTTCTCGTCTTTCCAAGCAGGTATCAAGGCGCTGGCTGAGAGCGCCGACCTTAGCGTCCCGCGTTGTGGCGTCGGTCGGCGCTACGGTATGTTTGTAGTAACTCATCACATAGTGATTTAAATATCTCTAAATATATTTTCATGGATGGCATTTCGAGACAATAAGGAATCCTACGACAAGGTATACAGGGATTTTTACGGGATATTCTCAAGCACGGAAGTTGATTTCACGGAACTGCTGAAGGCTGAATATTGAAACAACCGAGTACGAATTGCATAGGAAGGAAGGACATGCAATGAAGCTGGGGGAATTCACCAAATGCAAGCAAGGATGTCTTCTGCCTCCATGTTGATCACGCTTTATGTTAATGACGCACAAAGACAACCGCGTCAGAGTGACTTAGGGTTTTATCTATGCTACATTTGCCATAGACAAATCGTGCACCAGAAGGTCCCTGCAAGGAAGTATGCGGACGAGGTAGTGCTACTAGCGAACACCCCAGTTGAAAATGACAACAGAGGTTGTGTTCAGTACTACAGAAATTTCTGTAGTACAACAGGATTTTTCTGTAGTAACTACAGATTCCTGATGGAGCGACATACTTTTCTGATGTACAACAGACATTTGTTGTTGCTACTACAGAAGTACAGTCTGTCGTATGTCTGTTGTTACAACAGAAAGCTGAAGCTCTACAACAGATTTTTGTAGTACTACAGAAAAATTTGTCATCACTACAGGCACCCTGTTGTCCCAACAGAAATGCTCCTGAAGTAACCCGAAAAACTTCTGTAGTGCTACAGAGAGCTGTTGAAATACTACAGAAACCTATTGTGGCAACAGGCCCCCAATTGTCACAACAGAAGTGTTCCTGATGTAATGCGACCAACTTCTGTTGTACTACAGAAAAATGTTGTTGTACGACAGAAACCTATAATTGCAACAGGCCCCCAGTTGTCATAACAGAAGCGTTCCTGAAGTAATGGACAAACTTCTGTTGTACTACAGAGAACTGTTCCACAACGGAAACCTATCGCCGCAACATGTACCCAATGATGACAACAGAAGTGCACTGAAATTGTGTGATGCGACAAGCTTCTGTAGTGCCCGGTTGAAAAAGACAAGAGGAATTCCTGTCGCAACTACAGAAATTCTGTTGTACGACAGAAGTTGTTGACATTTCTTAATTGGGAGACATTTCTGACGTTATGACAGAGATTCTGATTTCGCAACAGAAGCCTTCTGTCGCGACAACAAGAGTTCTGAAGTCGGAACAACAGCTTTATATCCTGACAGCGACTCCGACGTTATGACACCAATTCTGACGTCGCAGCAGAAACATTCGGTCGCGGAGGCCAAGAGTTCCGAAGTCGCAACAGAAGCGCTTTCCGTCGCGGTCCTTTAAAATTGTATGTTTTCGCATCGGTAGTGTACACTGTACTTTTCTCTTGCGCGGTATTCAATCGCGCTTCTTTGAAGCCGGCGATGCTGATGGCACCGACACCGGTATTAAAGTCGACGTGGCGAATAGTTATAATTATGCCGTGACGACGCGGCACCAGCAACGCCCTACCGGCCTCCTCAAAATCGGTGGCTGATCAAAATCATACCATCTGCGGGAATGGCTGCGTATCCGTTCTTTTTTGGGGGGTAAGATGTGGCACACAGGCCTGTGGACTTACATGTGCTGTTACACTGACACATTAGTTAATTACCCAGGAATATTTCACAAGCTTATGCGAAGCGGAAAAGAAGATTTGGGTTGTTCCACAAAGTTGCGTGAAAAGCTGTCTCGCTCGGGTCTCATTAATCTGGTACAGTGCTGCCGTGAGAAGCCAGTATGCTGTCAGAAAGAACTCTCATCCACGAATGTTTATGTAGCTATTTTGCATTGAACACACGAATGATATGCGCGCTCAAAAGTGTAAAGAACGAGAGACAACTGTCGAAACTAGCAGTAACAACCCTAAAAGTCAACGTTGTCTATTTCTGAATTTCTTATTTAATATGGATATCGTACATCAAAATCGATGTTCTAGCACTGCACGATGTACCTGTCGATGGTATGAACACTCTTGCTCTTCTAGAGATGCGGCACTTGACGCGGTGGAGTGATAGCGGATCTTGGCTCTCAAAATGCAAATGTAAACATCAGCGCATCAGCACGTCGTACTATTCACATGGCCAAAACGTACACTCGAAAAGCATGGCAGGGGTGGTGCAGTGGTAAGATGCCGGGCTCGGAATCGTGAGGTCGCATGTTCGAATCCTAGGCGAAGACTTCTCTTTTTCTAAATTTTTTTTCTTTTATGTTTTTCTTTTATGTACTAACAAATTTACATAACCTTACGGACGTCTCTGTCAATTTTTAATTAAATATTGATCAAGAACTACAGAACTTTCTACTACAGGACGTCACACTACAGACAACAGAACTACAGGCAACAGAACTACAGGCAACAGAACTACAGAACCAACGTCCCAAAATACGACAGACTGCAAAAATTTCCTGTTGTGTTTTTCAACTGGGACTGCATGACACTTACACAGACTTCCGATAATGTGTGGCAAAGCGGCGACAAATCTATGCCTTAATTTCAGCAGAGAGAAATTGAGAATTATGGTTTTTAATGAAAAGACAAATAAATACGTGGCATCTATTCAATAGCAAGTCATACCTATAGTCAAGCAATATAAGTACTTTGGCGTGTACACACACGAAGAAAAGATTCTCAAGCACACGCCAAGGTTATGTGAGAACAAAAGGGAGCGGAATGCAGGAATAATGAAACATATAGCAATATGTGGCTGCAATAAATATGAGGTGGTCCGTGGAATCTCGAAAGCAGTAGTGGTGCAATCGCTAAAGCTCGCAAATGGCATTCTGTGCTAAAATCGAATATCCTGTCGGGGTTGGAAGTAAACTACAGATTGGTAGAC
Organism: Dermacentor variabilis; assembly: GCF_050947875.1. Lineage (NCBI taxonomy): Eukaryota > Metazoa > Arthropoda > Arachnida > Ixodida > Ixodidae > Dermacentor > Dermacentor variabilis. The sequence goes on from NC_134570.1 coordinate 193,154,759, forward strand.
CGGTTGCCTGGGAGAGTTCATCCTGAAACGGCAAATTAGGTGGGGCAAAGTGACATCACATAACCCTCTTGAAGTCAGAGAAGTGCAAAACAATCAACATAAGTTTTGAACAAGGGTTGAGGAAGATGGACGAAATATAATGGGCGGCTAAATTGCAGAAGTACCTGCACCTGAAAAGCGTAGACAACGAATCAGGAATATTTCAAGACAGTTATCAACAAAGTACAGGGTAATTGAAACGGCCAATAGACAACCAGGAGTCATCAAAGTGAGACAAGCAGAGACCGTAAATTGGATGGAAGGAACGGAAACAAAATAGATAATAAAGATTTACAGGAAGAGTTAAAAAATTTATACGATAAAACAAAGATGGAGATTATCATACGATAATCTGTAGAATAGCATTGCCGTACGATTTGAGGTTCGAGTATGCTCCCTAAGGAGAAAAACTTACCCTAACAAATATTCGCAACAAGATGAAGCATGTATCTCCTGCATGCTCCTGCTCATGCTCATGCTCTCCTGCATGTATCTCCTGACGCTTTCTTCTAGTCTTGTTTACTAAACGTACTACAAAAGTACCACATCATAGGGCTAAAGTTGAGGCGCTCCAGCAACGCTGGCACGCCGGCGTCGTGCGATGCATAGCAACGCCTAACAACACTTTCATGCCGAACGTGCGACTGAAACGAACATGGTTGGCAGGACGTACCGCGCTCGCGCTTCTCGTAGGCGGACGACATGGCACATGCACAAGCAAGCTTCACGTGGCTAAGCACTGAAGTGAAGCACTCGTTCAGGGCCAAGAGGGGCGTAAGCACGCATGAGGGTAGCTTCGGAGCTACCTAACGCTGAGGAAGCACCAAGGAAACCTTCACTCACAATAAGGAAACTTTCAGAGGCACGATCTGATCCGGCTTGGTTAAGTGCCTACGTCTTTCGCGGCAGCTTAATTTGTCTGAATAGATTTAGAAAAAGAGTGTAGATGTTCCTTGGAGCTTCGTTACGCGTTCGTTCATTTCTAGTTGTCATTTGTGGCTTAATAATTCTCTTTTTTCTGTTCTTTTCCCTTCTGTTTTCACTACCATAGTGTTGCTCCTTATTATGCAGGTAGTTTTGGGGTAGGCCACAGCTATATAAGATAAGCATAACAAAAACATGATAGCTTTCCACAAAGTAGCTCATCTACAAATTACTTCTTGGGGAGGCCAGTGCTGGACAGCAAGGACCGACATGAGGTGGGGTTTCCCCTCCCGTGCTGGTTCTTCCCAAACGTCTGGCACATTAAATCCAGCTGTGGCCACTAGCACCACAAGTATTGTGGTAATGTATATTATTAGCCTGGCAGCAATGAAGGCTTCCTTACTAGGGTAAGCAAGATGTCATAGTTTGGCCCTTAATGCCTAGGCTGTTTTAAATTTATTTCAGCCTGTTGGAATCTTTCAGAAGCTTGTTGGGGATCATTTTCGTGCGCTCTTTTCAGTCATACGTTGAAGCGGTGTTCCCGCAGATGTGCTCTGCCTACAAAGTTGAAGACGCAGAGACGCCAGACGATCCGATACTTACGACGCGTCCCAAGAATGACCACTGAGAGTGTTGGACTGGGCTGCCACCTGTTTTGAACTTAGTACGTCTTAGGAGATTGTTGTATGTCTTGTTAATATGACCAGCCCTACTACTGTTGGCGAAGCTTCTTCACACGTGCTTAGAGCAGCATACGTCCAGGGAATTGCGCGGAAATTGGGTTAATATTTCCTGATATGAGGGGGGGGGGGTCAACACCGAGAAATGATGTGCTTTGGCCTGAAGAGGCTGAGCGTACGATAAGAGCACATGGGGCTAAAAGCCTCTCGCATCTTTAGGACCAGGCAATCTCCAAAACCCAGAAAAGTCTGTATACGGCGTGTTTCCATGGTAAGACTCGTGCAGGAGAGCGTTCTCGGGGTACAAATTTAAAACAACGTGGAACGCCAAAGAGGGAGGGAACTAGTATAATAAGTGCACAGGTGTCGTCGTTTAACGCCTGTGCATTCATTCCACAGTTGCTCACCTATTCACAAACCACGTACCTTAATGTAAGATATTCGTTAAATCATATATATATATATATATATATATATATATATATATATATATATATATATATATATATATATATATATATATATATATATATATATATATATATATATATAGATAGATAGATGGGGAGTCTTCAGATAAATGGAAAATTATAGTGTGTTTCCTTATTTTGAACTTCCTGTAGACCAGTCCTCTATGAATTTGCTATACGATGTCAGTCTTGGTGCTCTCCAATTTGAAGGCCCTTATGTAAGCTCTACCTCAATGGGTTTACTCCATTGACATGCCACGTACCTCGCTTCCCTAGAACAAGATGACGCGGGGAAGCTGTGCGCGAGCGAGGCCCTAACAGCCATGTTACAACAATGGACTCTATGCTAACAAGCGAGGGAAGTTAGCCCTCGGTAAGGCTCCGCTCGTAAGGGCGTGTCCGCAGTATCGTGACCTCGAAAAGCGGGCCACTGCTGCAATACACAACTTACGAGTCGCGAGAAGCTGAAAAGAGAAGATCAGGTTCACGCACTTAATAACAGTAATGCACAAGGTAACATATATAACGGCAGCCAGTAAATTACATGCATGCAGGCGAATCTTAACACAATTGTTCATAATGGTTCCTTGCGCACGCGTTTCCTAATTGACGCCTAGATGTGGGCTGATGCGTGAAAACTAACCGCCTCAGTAGCTTAGCGACTATGGTTTTCCGCAGATCAGCGCGACGTCGCCGGTTGTCACAACACTGGCGTGTTCAAAAATGTTCAAGTGTTCAAAAGGTCAACTCCGAAGAACAAGAACTCGGGAAAACAGCCCACGTCAAGCCACTGCCAGGTCGGCTCGCCCTACCTCAGTACCCACCGCAGACTACCTGTATGATACGGTGAGCGGAGTGTATGCGCTTGGCCACACTGACAGTTTTAACCATGTTCTCGCACGTTTTAACCATGTATCGCACGCAAAGCCATCGCCGGATTAGAGTACTAGATGTGCGCAGACGTGTCCCTCTATAGCGCACGCCTAATAACGATACCCCGCGCCGCAAAAACTTTGACCAAAGTTGTCAAAATGAATCCGGAGTCTCCCGCTGCGCCGCTCCCACTAATCAGATGTTGGCTTCAGTGTGCAAAACCTCAGAAGCATTTAGCCACGACGTGGCGATTTCATCGACTTAATGAAACGCAGGTGACGACAGGTGGCGGTATGACTATTCCTTAAATGTGTAATGTACGACTTGTGTTCGCGCAATATTAAGATTATATAAAAAAGCTACGTAATTACCTTTAACAACCCTTTTTTTTAATTATCCCCTACTTTTCACTACAGCCATGCCGATGACGTTGTACTTTACATCTAGAAACGGCGTCATCGATACGCCAAGCACAAGGTGCGCGAACATTCACCTAGCCAAAGCTCTGGCAATTTTTACCATGAATTGCCCTAAAAGCTATTCATTGCTTGCTTTCACTTCTAACTTTAACGATTAATTGAATAGCCGAAGGCCCGTGTCATAGAAACTAATGTCTTCATTTACGTCTGCGACATGGTGACAAAACATGGTCAATATTTACTGCTCTAATATCTACGCGCCGCACAAGTGCAGCCGCCATTTTGTTTGAAACACGTGCACTGACATTTCAATAACATTAGAACCCTTTCTGCGTGAGTTCACTCACTGCACTTAGATATAGCTCTGCACTCGACTTCTCCATACGGTATGTTGCCTATGTATATCTATGACTATATATTGCACCTACTTTTCACAAGGCTGTTCTCTCTGTTACTCGCTCAAGCAGGCCGGTAGTGCGCAGCAACACAATTACATTTGAGGTAAACAGCGTACTGCATGAATCCTACACTGAACTTGGCGTTACTAATCTATCTACACCCTTTATCCCAGGCAATCTTTATTCTTAAGATGAGACTGCGATGGGGGCGAAATGCAAAAAACGCCCGTGTACTTAGATATAGGTGCACGTTAAAGAACCCCACGTGGTCGAAATTTACGGAGTCCTCCACTACGACGTGCCTCATAATCAGAAAGCGGTTTTGGCACGTTAAAACCCATAATTTAATTTTTAAATTAAGATGAGACTGTCGTAAATGGGCAATGTTCAAGGCCAGTATCATCCACAGGCGCAAAAAGAACGGATTTGGTTTCAGTGGCACAAACCACGACCCCGTGCGACTTTTTGGACACTCTAGGAGACAGTTCTACTACAGTCGCACTTGCGGCTTCTCCCCGAACTTGCTTATCGCAGCTCTCTACCAAAAAGCGCAGGCGAGGCAGTATGCCGACTTCAAGAGAGATGACAGTTACGACGGCGACCTGCTCGTCCAGCTCATTGCAAACGGTGCAAAAGAGTGCTTTATAAAAGGTCACATAAAGAGCTATAAATTATGGCGTTTTCCGGGGTTATAACCATGAACCAAATATAAGGCACATCGTTGTGGAGGACTGCGGACCAATTCCGACCACCTAGTGTTTTTTAACGTGCGCCTAAACCTAACTACTCAACTGTTTTTTTTTTAAATTTTGCAGTCATGAAAATGCGGCCGCCATGGCCGGGATGGAACCCATGACCTAGAGATCTGAAATTGAAGATTGAAAGAACCTCATGCCTTTCCTTCAATTTGTGCTACATTGCTCTTGCAAGTAAACTTTGCAAGCCGCACAAATTCTTTTCGCATGATCCCTCTTACATGACAAGTAGCTTACTCGATTTCTAGAAAGCGACGGAGCATGAATAACTTATCGTGAACGCAGGGCTGAAGAATATAGCGTGTTGTACAGAATTAGCAGCTACAGGTAGAGATCAATCCCTCAACATCCTTGAGCCATTTATGTTTTGTACAGCGTACTTGCACCACACTAGGGAGGTTCTAATAGCAAAGTCCTCTAATGTAATCAAATAAGAACATTGGAATATCGAATCAAATGCCGCATATTTTTTGTTTTTAATTGAAGTCAAACATTAAAGTAATTCAGTTGCCGTTTAGAACCAAAAAAAAATTGCAAGAACATCACTTGCATTGATACGCGAAAACACCCTGGAGAAACAACTTACACGTTGTATATACAAGGGTAGCAAGTACTGCCCGATATGGAAGCCAGCCAACATCAAGCATGCACCTCGTCGCCATTAGATGAGCAGCGAGCGCTTGTGTGTACATCCCACTAAACTCAAGGGTCGACATAATCTTCTTCGAGTAGCACGTAGTGTGACCTCCGGCGGCAGAAGCGCCGGTCCGGCGGCACTAAGGACCAAAAGCAGAGTAAGAGTAATAATTTTTGAGTCTTGAAAACGCGGACGGCGCAGCTGGGCGACGGAACGGTGGATGTAGTGGGACTGGCGGACAAAATCTCGTACCTGACGTCAGCCACTTGTCGAAGGAAGCAGTATGTGCCCCTGTAGCGCGAAGAAGCTATTCAGAAAGGCGCATACGTCGGCTGGGAGACCAACGTGCAAGCCACAGCAAAATTTTCGTCCCGGTGTCGCTGTTCATAAAGATACTTCGCAGTGTCTTGGAAAGCAGTAATCCACTACGGTCTGTCTGCCGCGCCTTATCAGTCCTGGATATGGCATAGACTGCATTTTCACTAGTAGGGGTTAGAGGAAAGCAATTAATGTATCCAACAGTAAAGTTGGTTCATGCCCGAACAAAAGGCAAATCGGAAAGTATCCAGCAGTATCGTGGCGAGATGATTTATATGTTAGTGTAACGTATGGCAGTGCAAGGTCCCAATCAAGGTAGTGAGCCGACATGTACTTTGAAAGCATGTCCGTTAAGTTGCGATCCAAACGCTCGGTGAGCCCGTTCGTGTGGGGATGATATTAACCGGTGATCTTGTGCTGCGTGGAGCCGCAGCGCAAGATAACGTCGGACAAGAAGTTACGGTCTCGGTCAGTCAGCAGTTGATGTGGGGCACCGTCACGGAAGAAAAAATTTGCCACGGGTGTACAAAAGCTGGGCCGGTATCTTGTATGAGTTTGAAAAGCCGACGATCCGTTTATCGTCACGTGATTCGCCTAGATTGGCCTAGACCTCGATATCGGCGCGGCCTAGGACAATGGCGTGAGACGAAACGGAACATGGGCTTTTCGAACGCGATCGAGATAGTGACCCTGGTTGCCAGCGCTCGTGTCATTTCAGAGTGCGTCGCGTAATCGGTAGCAACAGCAACAAATTAGTTTCTTCAAGCCGATTAGGAAAACTTTCGAGAAGGTCCACACCGACACGGATGAAGGGCTCAGGTGGGATTTCGATGGGCTGAAAACACCCAGCAGAAAGCGTAGACGGTTTCTTTTGGCTTTCACAGAGCTCGCAGGCGCCGACATAACGCCGTAGTGAGCGAGCTGGGCCATGCCAATAGAAGTGACGGCGCACACGGTCATGTGTGCGGGTAACACCAAGGTGGCCAGTGGTTGGCGTGTCGCGAAGCTCACGAAGCATTGTGTAGCGCAGGTGCAAAAGTATAACTATGAGAAGATCGGGAACGTCAGGGTACACGTTACGCCGATATAAGCAACCATCATTTAAGGCGAACATGCGTACAGAGGCGTGGACGAGACAGGATTTCAGGCGCTCAATTATTTCTCTTAAGTAGGCATTCCATCGCTGTTCTTCGGTGATGTTAAGCAAATGGCTCACGCAAAGACGCAATCAAGGGATTCAGTGCGCGCAGAGTCACACTCGGCCACCGGGTAGCGGGAAAAACAATCTGCATCTTTGGCCAGGCTCCCTGTCCTATATACGACCATGTAGGTGTACTTTTGCAGGCGTAGTTGACACCACGTGGGTCTGTCTGTAGGTTATTTCAAAGAGGCGAACCACCAGAGGGCATGGTAGTCTAAAACTACTGTGAATGGTCGGTAAAATAGTTAAGGAAGAGATTTTGCAACTGCCCATACAAGAGCGAGGCACTCACGTTCTATATTTTAATAATTACGCTATGATGCGGACAGCAGCCTACTAGCATAAGCGATACGCAGTTCGCTTTACATTGACGTTGGAGCACGACAGTGCCTATTCAGTCGTTCGGTTTGGGCTGATGTGTGAAGAGAGAGAAACAACTTTACTGACCCATAATGAACTGGAGCGCGTTAAGTGTCTGATGGCGTGGCTCCCTCTTCACGGACTCCATATGCGTCCAGGGCCGCCTGACACCTGTGGATCAATCGGAGCTGGTTTTCCAGGGCGGGGCTGGATAGCATGATCTCCCATAAAATGGGCCAAAATGGGAGGCATTGTGTGGAGTGTGGTTAACTCGGAGAAAGCCGTCGCTTGTGCAGGACCCAATGTAAAAGGGGTGTCTTCTTTAAGAACTCTGGGCAGTTTCGCAATCAAGGTGAAATTGTTTACAACCGGACGAAACCACGGGCAGAGCCACACGAAGCTGCGAACATCTTTACAAGACTTGGGCATAAGGAAGTTTTTCATGGGTCGAATTTTGTCTGGGTCAAGTTGTATGCCGCCATTGTCCACAATATGATCAAGGATCGCAATGGGCTGACCCTAAAACGGCACTTCAAGTTCAGTTGAAGTCCGGCACGGCGAACGCGTCAAGAATCGCCGAGAGCCGTTAGAGGGGCTCCAATGGAGGCAAAAACTGAATTACGTTGTCTAAATAACAAAAGATGCATGCCACTCGAACCCATGAAGCAGAGGCCATCATTCACTCGAACATGGCTGGGGAATTACACAGACTGAAATGTATAAATTTGAACTGATAAAATCCATCAGGAGTTACAAAAGCCGTTTCCTCTCGGTACATGGGGCCCACAGCTATCTTCCAATTTCCATATTGAGGCTTGGTGGAAGAGAACTAAGCGGTAGGATACAGACAATCAAGGGCATCATTCATTCGCGGCAGCGGGTAAGCGTCTTTCTTCTTATTGTTGCTGAGGTGGCGATGTCCACACGAAAGTGGAACAATCCATCCTTCTTTTATAGCGATAGCAATTATATAGACAGTCCAGGTGGATTTCTGTCATCGGCGCAATCGTGAGGTTCCGTATCAAGTCCAAGGGCGATAAAATTGCTGCCGCGTGCCGTATGCTATATGTGCGAGTGAAAGCGTGCGCGGGTGAGCCGGCGATCGAGGCTTAATCTCGCGCATGCAAGCGCGGAAAGCGTAGAGGAAGCGCGCCGCCTTCCGTCGCGCCCAAGGCTCCGGGGGGAGGTTAGGGAGGCAGGGACGCGTCCTTCTAGTGTTCCTGTATATGCTCCCGCAGGGAGCAAAAGTGCGCATAACTTTTCCGGCGCCGTTCGCACCGCTATTCGCCGAGAGCTTTCAAGTGGCGCAAAATGACGTGAAATGTTCAACTGCACCTCTGCGAAGCAAATTTTACGGGCGCGATGTGACTCGTCGTTTCCGTTCGTTCCATCGACATTGCAATCAGCGGACCATCGAGCGTGCGTTGCATTCATCAGCTCCAGGCTGTGGGTACGTTTTTCGACGATATTAATTCAAATACCTTGGTGAAGTGATACGAACCACATCATATTGACTCTTGTATGTCAGTATGACGACGTGCAGAGCATCAAACCGCAGAAACCGTACGGCACGCAGCAAAGCTTTTTACGCGGTGCTGCGCGTACGGGCAGGCGTGCGCCGGCAACTGGCATGGCTACTGTGTGTGGGTCGAGACTGGCCGGTTCCGAAAGGGAACAGGATATGCGAGATGCCTTCGCCCTATTTACAGAGGTGAGTTTTGTTTACAGGCGAGTTTTGCCTTCTTTACAACACTTATCTGGAGTAACACTCCTGTTAACGCTGAGATGCGTACGGGTGGCATGAAAAGTTGTTAACTTGTATCATATTTGGCGTATATGTGAGTCACGACACAGATGCGAGACAAAGAATGAACAACACGTCTGTGTCGCGCTTCACATATACGCCAACAATCTTAACTAATCAAACTCACCCGATTCGCTGTGTTCCTTGTATGCTTGTTCTGTCTATGCGGCTCTAGAACAGTGTATTCAAAACAGAGTAAATACTAGCGGATGCAATTTGCCTACTGCACCCTGGTTTTTCCCTCCTGTCTTTTTTTTTCAATTTTGGTCGGCTTTTTGATTTTTCATGTAACGTTAATTCATGTTCATTGTTTTGTAGTAAGTGCAAACCTTGCGCGCTCTCGCCTATGAGACAGCTGTGATAGCTTCAGCATTTTCTGCCACCAATATTTTGTTTGTTCGATCAGCCTTAGTCGAACGAGCAATGTAAAATTAGGCATGTATGTTTAATAAGCGCTGTGCTACAGCAAATTGACCCGAGTAGTATGAAAAATCAAGAAAAATGTGTGATATTACAGTCTGGAATGTGTGAATAACTACTTTCCAAGTTTCCCATCTTGACGTGATTAATGCAATAAAAATAACCTGTTGTTTCTCTTAATAGCTCTTTCCCTATCCAGTTGCTTGGGATTCTGTCCCCCAACGCTCCAAGAACCAGCACTATTGCGCTCCTGCCAGCATGCAGCGATTGGTCATCCATTCCCTAAATATAAATATGATCTAGACGCTCGTTCATCTTTATTATGTTTCTACTTGAAGATTTGCTTCTTTGAAGCAGCTGGGTATGTCCGCGGTATGAATCAATCGTAAAAGTAAGGTTTGCAGAAAATGCGCGCATGTTAACGTTTGAAATGCGTTTAAATTTAGGTGTCGACACCGCATATATGGGAAACGCGTACCTGCTGTGAGCGAAGGTTAGTGATAAATGACGCTCTGTTAATGATTCCTGACATAACTGTAGGCACGATAATTGTCTTGGAAATGATCAATAATCGGCTGGTTTCGGCAGCCAAAATCCTCTGATATAATTTTCCACCTTACAGTTGCGCAATTTTCTTTAAACACTCTTTAAAACATTTCTCGCCTTCCGGCCTCGGTGAGAAAGCTGCATATTCACGCTGGAAAACATTGCAGTGCTGTTTGTTTCAAAGTTCAGCGCGTTTTCACGCAAACATTTGAGCTGTTCGAGCCACTGGCATAGTCAGGATATTATTTCGGGGGATCGAGCGGGGTCCTACCCCCTATATGTACGTTCACTCGAGTGTATATTTGTATACCTTTACATACTGTGGCAAAGCACTTCGAGCAGTAAGCGTTCGCGACTAAAACGATAGAGCATTGAGAGGTAGTTCAGCCGATCGAGCACCGAAACAAGGTTCTTATCTCTCGTAGTCGTTTTCTCTCTCATAGCCACTGCCACACTGCTCCTTATTTTACAGTACAATACAAACAATTTCGGGGGTCGGAACCCTGCCTCATTCTAGCTAAGGCAATGGTTTGAGTGTAGCATACAATAAATGTGTCACCTTTCTCAGTGCTTGAGAATAGTTGGCGCATGTAGCTCGTGACCAGCAGGCAAAAACACAAATGGAACACCGCACAGCATTTGCCTCCTGCGTGCGCAAGGAGTAGCTTCACTACATAGCTAGACCATACTGGCGGACCTACGCGTAACTCTGCTCCCTAAGGGAACATATACAGGAACCCTACGTTCTGCTCCAGGCGGTGCGAGCAGCCGAGCTCCGCGCCAGAGCCACAGTATATCGAAAGACATCTGCTACGGGGACACAGTCGGACACAGTTTTTGCGGCTTAGCTCACGTTGATGCCAGACGCAACACAAAGGTCAATTCGCTCGCTGCTCCTGCCACGCTTCGTCACTCCAGCGCTCTGAAAGCCAGTTTCCGCAGTCATCGAGTGAGATGGGTTCATGTTCGCTCGTGCGTGTGTGACACCATGCTTGTTAATTTGGTTAACATACCTACGTTTACAAGTGCATACGGCCTGTAAATGTACTAGCCTTACTTCGTAAGCTATCCACTTATTTGCTATTGCAGCCGATGCTTCGCCTTTCGGGTGAAACAGCGACTTTTTAACTAGAACGAGAGGGCTTGCCCATGGGCAGGAGAATGGCTCGATAATGTCTTTCGGAAGGATCTCGTTGACTTTCTGCTAGGTGACGCTTAGCCTAGACGTGGACAATCAATAGGGGCGTCCGTCAACAGAGCTGGCATCGACGGACGCCTGGTGCGAAGGCTTATTAAGTAGAAAATGCCTCAACAGGACTAGAATATGCCTGAAGGCTTCATTATGTTGAGGCGGAAGGTCACTGGTGACTATGGTCCGAATTTCGCGGCTGCCAAAGTTCTCGGATCGAAGTTCCCTTCTGAAGACATGTAGCTGTTATTGCAAAAACTTCTAGCTGAAAGTCTTGCAGGGGGAAAGGTGGGAGATGGAAAGCCCCTCCGGACGTAGTTGATTGGTGAAGCCAAAATTCACAACTCGAAGGCAGGTTCTGTTTGCCGTAATGCTCACGACCGTGTAGAATTCAGTGACACCAGACATGAGTAAGACCACAAAAGGGACCTCAGATTGTAGTCGCCATCTGAAACAGGTGGCGAACCTGACAATTCGACATTGGTTACGCCCTTACATAGTAGGCGAAGGAAGTCGCTGCAATGTAAGCGGTACGGAGGAGTTTCGTTAGCGGTGTCACAGAGGCGAGGCCGTTCAAGGCGGACGACACCGGCGGAACAATCGATCAGAGCGAAATTTCCAGAAAGAAAATAAATTCATGCATGAGGTCGTGAGGGCACTGCGCAAGGCCCGTAAAAATGTCAATTGCCTGGTGACCAGCAACGGTAACCCGAGCTGTGCACATCCCAGCGACAGCGACCGTCACACCATCAGCGCCACGTAGAACTCAGGTCGTGTGTGGTGTAAGGCTATTCTGCATGCGACGACGAAAACTGGTACTCGTGAAACGGAGGCGCGCCTCAGCGTCGCCTCTTGTATTCTTTCAGCGCCAGTGCAATCGCTCGCTACATAACGGACGCCGTTGGTGCGCCGTAGTTGAGTGAGTTGCCGCGGCGCAACGCTACCCAGATGGTACCACTGCTTGCTTCACGCGTACGTCTGAGTGAACACCGATGCGGTTTTGGGGCAGAGGTGGTAGACACTCCACCCCTACGTCTGTCAGGCTATTACGCATCTCCCCGTCTTCCTCCGACTTCCGTCGTGAGGCGCTACCCAGATAGGACTCTCCCCCACGACGGTAAAGCAGGCGAGAGCGCTAGTCGACAGGGGAAAGTAGAAAAGGTTGATAGGAGAACGAGACGAACAGCCTGATCGGCCGCAACTGGTTGCAATTGAAGAAACTAAAGCAGGTGCTGGTCAGTCTCAACCAACGCTCTCACAGCGACGTCGTAGATCTGGACTTCAAGATGTTCCGATGGGCACGTAAGGGCAGGTGACGACTTTGGGTCAAAGTCGACAGTGAAGCTTCTCCGGCAGAATCTGCGCAGTTTAGTTTACGACGAGAAGGGCCTGCTAAAGGTCGCCGGAGGATAGCGGTGGCGAGTGGGTGAACGACATTTACGGTGATGTGTCGGAGGCCACTGCGTGTAGTGGGTTGCTTCAGCAGGATTCGGTGCACGGTGCAGAAGATGCGGTGCACGGCGTATAGCGCCTTGCAGTACGGAAGGGCCCACTGTAAGCTGGGAATGGGCTATGAGACTGAGATGCACACTGATTGCTGCAATAGCGAGCAATGTATCCAGCTTGGCTGCAGCGAAAATAGATATATTATCATCGCCTGACAAAGCCGGCAATATCATTACTAAAATGGATGAGATCGTTCAAGTGGCTGAGAAATTCTATAGAGATTTATACAGTACCAGTGGCACCCACGACGATAATTGAAGAGGCGATATTCTAGAGGAATTTGAAATCTCACAAGTAATGCCGGAAGAAGTAAAGAAAGCCTTGGGAGCTATGCAAATGGGGAAGGCAGCTGGCAAGGATCAGGTAACAGGAGAATTGATGAAGGATGGAGGGAAGATTGTTCTAGAAAAACTGGCCACCCTATATACCCAATGCCTCATGACTTCTAGCGTACCGGAATCATGGAAGAACGATTACATGACCCTAATCCTTAAAACAGGCGACGCCAAGGACTTGAAAAATTATAGACCGGTCAGCTTACTATCCGTTGCCTACAAACTATTTACTTAGGTAATCGCAAATAGAATCAGGAACACCTTAGACTTCCGTCAAGCAAAGGACCAGGCAGGATTCTGTAAGCGCTACTCAACAGTAGACCATATTCACACTATCAATCAGGTGATAGAGAAGGGTGCGAAATATAACCAACCCTTATATATAGCTTTCATTGATTACGAGAAAGCGTTTGATTCAGTCGAAACCTCAGCAGTCATGGAGGCATTACGGAATCAGGGTGTAGATGAGCCGCGTGTAAGGATACTGAAAAATGTCTATAGCGGCTCCACAGCCACCGTAGTCCTCCATAAAGAAAGCAACAAAATCCCAGCAATGAAAGGCGTCAGGCAGAGAGATACGATCTCTCCAATGCTATTCACAGCGTGTTTACAGGAGGTATTCAGAGACCTGGATAGGGAAGAATTGGGGATAACAGTTAACGGAGAATACCTTAGTAACTTGCGATTCGCTGATGATATTGTCTTGCTTAGTAACTCAGGGGACCAACTGCAATGCATGCTCACTGACCTGGAGAGGCAAAGCAGAAGGGTGGGTCTAAAAATTTATCTGCGGAAAACTAAAGCAATGCTGAAGAGTCTCGGAAGAGAACAGTAGTTTACGATAGGTAGCGAGCCACTGGAAGTGCTAAGGGAATACATCTACTTAGGACAGGTAGTGCAGGCGGATCCGGATCATGAGACAGAAATAATCAGAAGAATAAGAATGGGCTGGAGTGCGTGTGCCAGGCATTCTGAGATCATGAACAGCAGGTTGCCATTATCCCTCAAGAGAAAAGTGTATAGGAGCTGTGTCTTACCAGTACGCACGTACAGGGCAGAAACGTGGAGGCTTACGAAAGCGGTTCTACTTAAATTGAGGACGACGCAACGAGCTATGGAAAGAAGGATAGGTGTAACGTTAAGGGATAAGAAAAGAGCAGATTGGTTGATGGAACAAACACGAGTTAATGACATCTTAGTTGAAATCAAGAAAAAGAAATGGGCATGGGCAGGACATGTAATGAGGAGGAAGGTAACCGATGGTCATTAAGGGTTACAGACTGGATTCCAAGGGAAGGCAAGCGTAGCAGGGGGCGGCAGAAGGTTCGATGGGTGGACGAGATTAAGAAGTTTGCAGGGAAAACATGTCCGCAATTAGTACATGACCGGGGTAGTGTGAGAATTATGAGAGAGGCCTTTGCCCTGCCGTGGGCGCAACCAGGCTGATGATGATGATGATGATGTTGTTGATGATGATGATTATGATGATGATAATGATAAGCGGCTGTTCTCCATTCTGACGGGTTTCTGGAACAATGAAGGCCGTACTGTCCGTGGTAACTAGGGTGGCGTCAGGAGTGTTCATGGTCCAGACAGTGGATCAGAAGCCAAAGTTCGCAAATTCCTTGCGAATAACAGCCTGGATCAGCGAAACAACTGACGTCGAGGAGTTGGATACCGTTGGTTTATAAGAAGGCGGATAGGCAGCCTCGAGTTTTCGGCGGACGATACGCGTGACGTCGTCCGACATGGATAGCTGATAGGGAATGGCCTCGTACTACCCCATGGAAGCGATATTCGGCAGAGGATCCAACTGAGGCAAGACGCGCCGGTATATCGCTTGTTCTAGACGACGGCACTCTTTCATTGAAGTGTCAATGGTGGTCACTTCAGTGAAGAAAGGCAGATCAAACGCGTCGTTCGCAGTACAGTTCCAAATGGGGACGATCTTGTCAGCCCCCGACATCTTGTCGGGTTGTACACACACTGCTAGCATACCCTGCCTGTAGTTGTTACTCGGCAGCAAGCTGTCGCCCAAACGGGCTGGCGAAAATTTCGGAGAGCTGCTTATTGAATGTGCCCCAGCTGGCGAGATCGGCCTGGTGGGTTCGAAGCCAGGCGCGAGGGATGCCGCCAAGATAAAAGATGACGTTTGCCAGCATTATAGTTCAATTCCTGCATTCTGTTTGCTAGCTGTCTCGTAGATGCTGAGCCATTCGTACACCTCAACGCTGTTCGCCGCGAAAAAAGTTGCCGGTATTCGTTCGGGGTCTGTGTGATGGCGATAAGCTGGGTAGTGGTCACAAGCGTAGCTGACGGCGACTTGTCATCACCTGGAGGCACGGCTGTAGATTCGAGATGGCGTCCGCTGCCAAATTCCGTCGTGAAAAGAGTACTCAGTGCTCCCACCAATCAATGTTGCGTGAAATCACACTAGGGGAACTAGTTAAGGGGTGTATTTACAACGATAGCAAGCACTGGCAATCATGGAAGCGAGCCAACATGAAGGAAGAGACGTCGTCGTCATCAGATCAACAGTGGCCGCTTATGAGTACGTCCCGCCAAACCCAAGGGTTGGCATCATCGTCTACTAGTTGCACATGGAGATATAATGAGATATATTTAATGCCATTTAGAGCTGGACGTGCGGTCAAGTAAGAATCTTGTTAGAAGTGATTTAAAGGTGACCATATCCGGTGCACAATGACTATTACAGCAGTACGAGATAGCATCAGCATCTCACAAGCTGCATGTAGATTGCTGAGTTCCTTTGCGGTGCAAATAGCGGTTATGATCGGCCTGTATTTTAGCGTCGGAAATCCAGGCAATCCCCCAGTTCGCTTTTCTTTGTTGGATTAATTTCCCTTCTCTACGAGAACACGCCACTCTTATTGTCTCTGCCACGTATTGAGCTGACCTGGACACCTAGACAAGCCACGAAGGGGAGAGGCCAATTGACTCCACAAATCGACGTTAGGACCAAAAGCTTGGATCGAGAACTGGCACTTTTATGGGCACACCCGCAACCCTTTCTTGAGATGAGTTCAAGAAACACGAAACCGCCAAGAGTAGAGTACCTGCTCTGTCGATGCCCTTCCCTTTTCTTGACAACATACCTCTTCGCTGATTGTCACGGCTATAAGTGGGAGGGGATTTAAGGACGTCCTCGTCCCTGTGTTAGCCAGAACTGCTTGAGACTGACCGACTCACAACCTTCTACAAGTGATATATATAGATTTCTTCTTGCTGTTGATTACTGCGACGCCTGCCTTGATTGTCATCTCCAGATACCTGCGCTGAACGCCTACCTGACCTGTGCCATACTACAGCACCGAAAATGCTCTTAAACAATTGCAAATAAGCTGACATTGTGTAAACAATATGTTTGTATCTCCCAATCGAGAACTCAAATTGCCTGATGGCCAGACATCCGTTTTCATGCCTTGAAAATATTAAGCATAAGTTAGCTATTCCATGCGATTGCGGAATAGCTAGTGCTCTGATCTGCGCAGCAACCCGGGCTCCCTTCCAGCAGAGTCAATAGGAACAGTTCCCACCACAATTTAATGTTGTGCCTGTCGACTCAAGTAAAAGTGCTTTTATTTTTTTTTAAAAATCGGGCAGAAACACCTGCTGAACATAAAGTAGTCAATTGCCGAATTTAATACGAATGAAATGGCAATGGCTGTGCAATTCGTTATCGAAATTTTGAATATTTCCACTTCCTTATCCGCACATACCCAGCACACCGGCGTTCTACAGACCACTCTCATGTGCAGACCAGGTACAGCTGCGAACTAAAGATGCTGGCTAGTCTATTAAACGCAACTATATTATACGTGCTGTCCCAGGTACCATTAGACAGGCTACTACTTACTTAATTTACTTTACTATTTAATTTACTGCTACTTTACTTAACTGTGATTCTTAGGATGTTAGACGAGAACTTTTATTCCTTCAAAAGGGTTGTTTTTGTTGCTTAGTACTTCCCTGGTGATTCCATAGACGTCATACTGTCAACAACTTCACGTCCGATCAATGCCGACACTAGTGAAGAGCTCATAAAAAGGATAGGATGGTTGCGAATTATCAATTGTCAATAATAGATCCTAGAAACATCAGCTCATGCATGTAAAGTGCTATGTTATTCGATAGCACTGCATGACTCCTTTTTAGGAAGAGAACAACATTGTGAATAAAAACTAACGGGAATCGTAGTTCCAATTTCATCTGGATCAACATTTACTCATCGCAACCATTATTAAAGTACTCCGTTCCGCAGCTAAGCGATTACTTGGCCCCCTTTTCGACCATCAACAATTAATTAAAGCACACCAGCGACAGTGTACTGCAGGAGGACTGCCTCTTCGAGTTATCTCAAGTCATTCTTTGCTTGCCTTAATTTGTATTGTCGTGCCTGTTCAGATTTACCAACGACTTGACAAGAGAGGGCACAGACCACTGCGCTGTAGTCCGTGTCCTTCTTAAAGCTTAATCGCTTAGACATGCTTTCACTATCTGTCTGTTGCTGCAGTTGGTAATTAGTTATAATGAACAAGTTAGCTATTGCGTGGGACAGTTAACCGATCTCATATTAGCGTGGAGCATATTTCATTGGCTCACCGCTACTGCAACAACTGAATGGTTATGGGTAACGTGGCCGGGAGTATCCGATGATCAGGTGCTGAAGCGACATTAGGATATCTTGTGGAATTGTACGCAACAGGCAAGAATGAGGTAGAACGGGCCAGTTTGCGATAACGCGGATGCCTTCGCCGGGCAGTGAACCTAAACAAGGCAGTGACAACCATCGGTAAAGATAAATTAACAGAGCTGTTTTATACGGCTCAGGTAAATACTCGGCATATCGAAAAAAAGAAAATGACGTTTACGTGGCGCTTGTTCGAAAATCGGGACACCCTCATCCTCGAAGTCGTTCGCGCCGATGGCGTACAAATCTCCTGAAAAAAAAAAAAGAAGTATTGTCAGGAAAAATTTCTTAAGAAACCTATTTTCGTATTCACCGCGGTTTATCTATCAATACCAATGCGCAGCGTCCCAAAACACAGTAGTTCTCGCGATGCAACCTAGTTCGAGTTATCAGTTTAAGGCATAACAAAAAAGAAAAAAAAGCGAACCATTATTTCAGAATATTTACTTGTACTTGAAAAATTAGGTGAGATGAGTAATGTTCAAAGCCAGTCTAGCTTATTACTGGCCATATTGTCATCTTGTAGCGGCCGTGAGCTAGCGAGAACTGTGAATCAGTTAACTAACTCTTTATTGGGCGAGGTTGTGCCCAGAAAAATAAGTAACACTAAGGTATAACGATACTGTCGAGCAAATTCGGTGACCATCAAAAATAGAATCTGCGGACCAAGCGTATCGGCATTTTTAATGGGGTCGTCGAATAGTACAGCGTAATCGATGATGCCCGAGTGCATTGCAGAAAATACTGCACAATTCGCGTCTCGCATACAGTCAGACTACACCAGATTTGTTGATAACAGACAATCAACGATATCCTTAAGGTTTTAGCCGGTGAAATGGCGTTCCCGAGAAAAGGATTAATAAATACACGTGTCAATCCATCTTATAAAGCATCGTACCGATGCTATAAACATGAGAGCAAGACACTAAACGCATTTAGTGAGCAAAAGGAACAAACAAAGAAAAAAGGTCCCAGACGCTGCTAGAAAGGCTTAAGGCGCACAACATGGACTATTTTAGGCCGTGAGGGGCACCGCATGATGCCGTCTTGCACAACCTCATAGTCTAGTGCACCATTACGTCAGATCTTGTAGGATCCGAAATAGCGCTGCAGAGCTTGCTCGCCAAGTCCCCGTCGGCGTACTGAGGTCCCAACCCAAACATGGCCCGCCCGGGTGGTATTCTACCTAGCGTGGTCGAAGATTGCAATGCCGGTCGTCGGTCCTCCGTTGATTCTTGATGCGAAGGTGGGCTTGCTGTCGGCCTATTCAAAGCGCTGGAAATAGACGGCAACGTCGATATATTCTTCCTCGGTGACGTGCGGCGCCATGGTGTCCAGAGTCGTCGTCGGGTTCCTTCCATAAGCGGCGTGGTTTGCATTGATTCTAGCACAGCCGTATTTTAATCAAAATTACATGCGGAAGGACGGCATCACATGTCTTGTTCTTGCCGTCGACATACATTCTTAACATGCTAGTGAGGGTCTCGTCCAGGCTCTCCGTACGACCATTCGTCTGCGGGTGGTAAGCAGTTGTCTTCCTGTGGTTTCTCTATCTGTAGTGCAAAATGGTTTGGGTGAGCCTAGCAACCCAAACGATCGCTAGGCACTATTTTTCCGTCGCAGAATAATTCGCTTCCGTATTCGACAATGACCCGTTGCGGTAACGTAAGCTTAGAAATGCGTCCTTCCTTTGAACTAGCATCACCGATGCCTAGGATAATTTCATCGGTGTGTATTTCCACCTCGACGTGTTCATCGAAGTGTGAAAGTACTGGTCATGACTGCAGCTGTCGTTTCAGCTCATCCAAATCGTCGCCCTTCAGTGTTTCCCATTTAAAGATGAACTCTTAATTTGTGAGATGGGTCACTATTTGGCAATGCCTGAAATGTTACTGACAAAGAGCCTGTATTGGGCCCATAGAACAAGGAATGTGCGGACTCCCTTCTTGTTGGGAGACCGCGGGAAATTAGCGATGGCACCGTATTCTGCGGATTGCACTGCAGACTCGCTGATGAGTCGGTATAGACGCCGTGCTTCGTAAACGCCATTTTTCCGCCTCCAGGGTGAGTCCAGATGACTTGATGCCCTCTTATACTGTCTGAATCCATCTCAAGCGATTGTCGAAATGTTTGGCAATTACCAGAACGTCATCCAAGTAGACGACAGAAGTCTGAAACTTCGGTTCTACAAACACTGTGTCTATTAGGCGATGGAATGTTGCAGGCGCAGACCAAAGTCCGAATAGCATCACCTTGAACTCGAAGACCCCATCTAGCGTGATAAACGCTGCATTCTCTCAATCAATTTCCTCAACTTCAATGTGCAAATGAGCAGTCTTGAAGTCCATCGACGAAAGGTACTTGGCATAGCTGAGTCGGCGTAATGCGTTGTCTATCCATGGGAGGGGTATTCTTGCTTCACGGAGGTTTTGGTCAAGCAGCAATATTCGGCGGAGGCACGCAGTCTTCCATCCTTCTTCATCTCTAAGACCACAGAAAATGCCCACGGGCTTCTCGATGGCTGGATGATGTCGCGCAGCACTTCGTCGGCTTGTTGCCTTATAGCTTCTCGTTCTCGCGTCGACACTCGGTAAGGGCTTTGGCGGAGTGGTCTAGTGAATTCTTCGTTTATTGTGTGACGCTTTGCAACATGTGTTCGCCGAATGTTCGATGACGTCGAAAAGCCGCCTTTAGATCACCAGAAAAAACTTTCGAGCTGTTGTTGCCTGTTCATGGGGAGGTTCGGATTTATTTCTGACTAATTCGGAAATTACGCTCGTCGAGACACATGTGGTAGAATCGGAGAGAACAAACGCATTGCTGATTTGCATAACTTCCTCGAGGTATGCGATGGTCTCGCCTCTAACGGCGGAGGCACGCGGTCGGCGATTGCGCCGTGCTGGCTGAGGAAGCCCGTGCCGATAATGATGTCTCGCGAACACTGTTGGAGGATAACGAAAGTGGCAGGGTACGTGGCACGACCGGATTTTCTGTCCGTGCAGATTCCAGACAGAGTTATTAGATGACTTCCAGCGGCCCGAGTGGGAGGACCTTCCCATGCAGTCTTAACTTTCTTCAAGTGGGCCGCGATGGGTCCACTCATGACGGAGTAGACGGATCCTGTGTCCACTAAGGTGGTGTCTGTGTGACCGTCGCGAAGCACGTCGAGGTCAGCCGTTCTTCGCCTTGCGTTGCTGTTATGTCTTGTCATCGGATCACGACTGCGTCGTGCTGACTTGCGGCTGGAACGTTACGTCGTCAGGTTCTCTTTTTTCGGCGTATTATGCGCTTCTAGGCTTCATCGGGGTGGTGGCGTCTCTTTCCTATATCGTCTCAATATTCTTTCCGGCCTCTGCGTTGTCGGCGGAGGATCTTCGTCAGTACAACGAACAGCAACCGCATCTCCATCGGTTGCTGCTTTTAGTTTTCTGGATATGGGCTAGTGGACCGGCCCCGGGCTGGGCGAGTGTATGGGCGGCACTCCAGTGACCAATAGCGGCCTGGTGGCGGCGAAGGTAGTCGGTGATATCGCAATGGCGTTCACCTAGCTGCGGGCGTGGAGCGTAGCGTTGACGGCGAACGCTTGTAGTCCTCTTTAGCGGTATGGGCACCTGTGGTGGACGTGGCCCGCTTCTCAGCAGTGCTAGCAGAGTGGACGATAGTCAGGAAGGGGGGGAGGGGGCGCCCAATATTGGTGTTCTTTCGAGCGCGTCCGGCTTGATAAACGCTGTGATTTCTCGATTGCTGAAAAATACAGAAGCGACCATATGGATCACGTCACGAAATCTGTTGGATGAAAATGTGCCCAGCAATACATGTAGCACTTAGCCACAACGACAGCCGCGAGCAAATTCGACGATCGTCGAAAATCTGGCCTGCAGTCAAGCACACTGGCTTTTCTAGATGGCACGCCGAAGGTTCCAGCGTTATCGCCGGTGGCCGCTTGCCCATCGGAAAATACTACTCAATTCACGTCGCGGATACAATCAGATTGCACAGGTTACGGGGACAGTAAACACAAAAATATAATTAACGATATGCTTCGAGTAGTTACAAACCATGCAGGCGCGTCTTGCGCTGAGCGATAACATTACCTTGTGGCATCTTCAGCTGGCCGTTTCGGAGCACTCTAGAGCGCTCTAGCCAGCAGCGTTGTCTTCGGCAGGTTGAAAGACGGTGCGCGCCCTGCGTTCGACTTTTTTTTTTAATCGCTTTCCTCCATCTTCGAGCACTCTGAGGCCCTCTGAGGCCTGTCGTCGGAGCAGTCGTCCAGTTTGAAGCGTTTCCATCAATGTCTCCAAAACACAGCGTCGCCGCTGTCGCTACTGTTGCCGACGGCCCACCGTAGCTGAGGTAATCTAGGCCACTGCATGTTGTCGCCTCAACGAAGGCTCGTCCCACTGGCGTGTCCACCAGTTTTCCGGGCAGCGACGGGAGCTTTGAATAGGCTAAACATCCGACGTTGGCAGTAGTCACGTGGTTGTGCATCTGCCATTTCCTCCTCCGAGAGCAAGTCACACGTTCGGTTTGCGCGCTTGTCCTCTGCCTATGAGTTCGTGGAATGCCGGATCTGCATAACTCTGCTACGGGGATTGGAGGCGACAAGCCGAAGATGCCATTAGAGTTTTCCAAAGTATTCGACCGTATAAAGCACAAAGTTTTGCTTTGAAAGCTGGAAGCCTACTGAGTCCGCTGTAAAGTGCTGGCGCTGCTGAAGTCCTGCTTAGCGCAGAATGCAGTACGTTGATATTTATAACGGCAGGTCCACTTTCCAGCCGATAGGAGGTGGGATACCGGAACGAAGTATGCTTGGACCAATTTTGTTCATTCTGTGAGTTAATATCATCACAAAAATATCAGATTGCTCAACAATTGCCTCGTACGTAACGACACAGGCGTATTTATTATGAGGGTTACACAAAGGGAATTACAACAGTAGGGATATAAACTGTTCTTGCATTTTCAAAAATGGGCATAAGTTCCTTGCGTATAAATTCCAAGAAGACAGAAGTGACTGACGTATATGCCGAAGGGGAAAACGATGAAAGCGCTCCTCAACGTAAGCCTCTCAAATTAATAGAGTGAGAGGGTTGGTTCGGCTTCTAATGACTGACTTAATTTCTCCATAATCCCGTCACCGTACAGCGTTGCGCGCTCGCTCACTTGTTCTCAAGAAATTTATTTCCTATACTTGGTAATATTACACCCTTCTAGGGGAAGATATGTAGCAATCCAGCACGTTTCAGTTTTAATGTCACGAAAATTAGACATCCACACGGTTCGCGGATACTAAAACAAATCATGAGCTGGACGCGGTAAGCATCAACTGAAGAATGTGGCGAAAGTTCATATGCAAGAAATGGTTTTGCTGGAAAAAAAAATTGATGGTATAAATGCCCGAAGAGCCAAGGACGCGTCCAACAGGTTAATTGAATGCCATCACAGACCGAGTGGCACATACGTTGTAGTTAAAGTTGACGTTAGAGTTTTTTTTCGGATAGCAGATCCTACCCAGTACCGTATCTACAGAGCAACTATGTCGGCGTAAAAGTGCATCGTTGAAGAGAGGCATGTCTGTACACACTGACACCTACTCAGTGACCGATGTTCATCCGATGGTTAGTTTCGAACCCTGTTACCTCAGCACGGTGGCCCTTGCGCTAACGTTTTGACCACGGACTAGCAGTGGCCTAGGTAGGCGCGGAATCGGTTAGATACAGACATAGATACATAAGACGTGCATAGACAGATAGCCTGCGGAAATATTATAAATGTAAATAGTATCCAATGAATGAAAACCTGTTAAAATGATCTGTCCGTGCCTAGAAATTTAACGATCTCGGTCCCAGGATGGAGACGAACCACGTAGAGCAGTGCTCTTGGAGAGTTATTGAAAGATGCCTCTGTTCTCTCGTGAGCCTAAAGAGACCGATGGTGATAATAAGCAAGGTAATCTTACTCATTCCGCACTTGAGTAATGCTGACTTTAGTGCCCGATCTAAAAGACGACGTTTACTTTACATACCTGGCTGCGCCTGTGGAATTTCTTCCCCGTAATTGGCGTCGTAGGTCTGAGTGTCTCCTGAAAAGAAAAGCGAGCGTTTTCCAGCTAATATTTCTCAGAAATTTCTGAGAAATATCAGGACGTTTACTTCACATACTTGGCTGCGCCTGTGGAATTTCTTCCCCGTAAATAGCGTCGTAGGTCTGAGTGTCTCTTGAAAAGAAAAGCGAACGTTTTCCAGCTAATATTTCTCAGAATTTTCACACACACACACACGCACACACACACACACACACACACACACACACACACACACACACACACACACACACACACACACACACACACACACACACACACACACACACACACACACACACACACACACACACACACACACACACACACGCACGCACACACACACACACACACGCATGCACACGCACGCACGCACACAGACGTGCGCGCGCACACACACGCAGACACACAGCGAAAAGACGTATAAAAGCGGTGCACAAAACAAGCATAAAACGATTTCTAATGCACCAATAACTATAAAGAAACCAAGTAAATAAAATGTTCAAATAACTTTTTAACCATTTTTACTGAAGAATAGGGTGAGCATATTATTGTTAGCAGATTTTTAAGGATATTCCGCGACAACGCAGCGCAACTCTGCTTCTTCAGCTCGATTAGATTCAGAAGTGAACATTCGCACAAAACAAAATAAAATCAAGATTTGGGCATATAATAGGGTCTCGTTAATTACCTTTTCATTCAAGTACTTTACGATACATATATTGTAGTTAACGAATTGCACCCGGTGACTTCGAAAGTAACGTCCACTTATAACGACTTCTGAGGTTGACATCAATTTCGGGATATACGTTCCCAAAGATTGCGAAGAAATGTACTGGTGTTCCAATTATTCTTGAGCTTTAATGCGTAAGATATGTTAAAAAAGACGGAATGGAATAGTGAATATTCAAGCAAGTCTGACAGTGCTAATCTTAAAGCTGGTCCTAGTTCCAAAATTTGTTTGAAATTGATATCACTTGTGAAAGCAGTGGCTTTAATTAGTGCATTGCAACATGTGTGCCAAAGTAATTAAGAAGTTGACTGGTGATTTTTGAATTAGTCACTGATGCGTTTTGATTTACAAAGCAAGTAGTGTCGGCTTCATCGAGTTCTGTTCAATTAGCAGATTTGTGCAATATGGCAGAGCGGATTTAAAAGAATCGTGCTGGTGATAAAAAAAAAGAACCTTGTGACATGAATGGGTTACCTATACACGAAGCGAAATCTTAAGAATTCTGACCGAACCAATCTCTTGACAGTGAAAGGTAACGCGTGTAGTACTGAATCAGCATAGTGACATAACGTAATGCGATCGCAGAAACGTGTTATAGATGAGTTGAGTGCTGGAGCGCGGCCCCTGTTTCCTACTTAAGAGCCCTCTAGCGCTGACACCGCGAATGCTGTGCGGACCTGCGAGATGCATGACGCGCCAGTGCGTGCGAGCACCGAGAAACACGTCATGTGGCCACTGTAACCCTCTCTCGCGCTTGATTCTGGACACGCGGCGCCATCTATTGATGCTACCTAGAAGTCCGCGCACGGCGTCCGATACTAGAGGCGTGGCGCGCCGGTGCCAGCGAAGGCTTAAACTTGTTCCCTAGCTTGCCACACACCCAGGGGTACATACTCAGTGACTCAAGTTTGCTACAGGTTTATTGAAGAGTGGAACATAATGAGGGCATTTGTGGCGCAGCCTGGTAAAGCGTCCGGTTGCTGTCCTTGAGGAACCATTGTGACGTGAGTTCATTCCGAGTCAGCATCTACAGTGAACCATGTCGGCGTGAAAGAGGTTCCTTGAAGAGCGGCACATATGTACGCATTGCCACATACTCAGTGACCCAAGTTGCTTGGGCGGTTGATTTCAAAATGTGTTCTTTAGCACAACAGCCCGATGCGCGATCCATTCGACCACGGCTACCATGTCAACTGGGTAGACGATTAGATACAACCATACACAGATACAGACTTTGATAACTAGCTTCCGAAAAGTGCGTCATGCACCTTAAGAATGCTAAAGCCCTAAAATGAAGCCCTTTTGGAATAACTTAACGGAACTAAAATGGCTCCAAATATGTGTAGCCTATGACGTGAATCACTTGCGTAGCTCAAACACTGTGACAGTTAGCGCGAAACGGTGGTGGAACTGTCAGTTTTAGACAACCTAAAAACAAGCCGTTGCAGTCTACCCGATATCTGTAGTTAAAGAAGAAAATATTTATGTTTGATGTCTGTCCTGATCGTACAAGAAATTTAAATGTGCTTACCCATAGTTCGGCTACCGAATCAGCTGTTTGTTAGGACAACAGGTGTGTAGATGGTGTCTGTGCCCTCACCGTCTAAAGGCGTCGGCCGTAACGTCCAATGCGTCTAGACGCTGTCACCTGCAAAAGTCGTATGCAGAATGTTGCATTGGTGAGTGAGTTAGGTTTAAGCGGTTTCAGAGGCGAAACCACTGGCTCTTACGCTCTATTATCGCACAAAAGCATAATGTCATGGTGCCCCTCAGTCGGTATTATGTCGAATTTAGGTATAATATCCCGCCCAGTTCTACTATGTCACACGGAGGTTTATTAAAAGTTATCTGTACTCTTGAATGCAGTACTTGTCTGGTTCTTCGAGAATATAGCTGAAAAACACGTACTGTGCGGTGATGCTGAACTGCTCCCTGTAGATAAATTCTGGGCCTGTCTGGAACCTCAGGCCGGCTTGCTTCAATATTGAATGATTCGTCTTTTAAATACTGTTAGAAACACAATCGGGCTCTCCGATCTCTGTTTCTGACATGCTTCGAGAATACGACTTCATAAACCATATCGCGATTGTACATAAAAAGAAGCATGATGGAGATATTGAGAATGTGTGCCGCATTACCACTGTAGAATTGGACACTCATCCGGTGGGTTTTGATACGCTGAGCGGCAATGCATTGCGCAGCAGTAACAACAAAAGAGATTTGGAGGGCGCCTAAGCTTCGCCTTTAAGTGTGGAGCGCGATAGCATTCAAACATCCCTGACTGCTTCTCACGATTCCCAGCATCTGCAGCTTACGTAACTTTAATGTTTACTGGGAAACGCTAGCGGCGAACGCTATGCCCGAAGGCGAGCTTTCTAATAGAAACGCGGTATATTGTGTGGGCCTATCCCGCAGGTAATGCACAGCCGCACCAAGAAAGTTACATTATTAGGACGTTACTGTGATTGTTTCCCACCTTTAATACTTAAGCTTCAGAAGATTTAATATAAAAGGCATGGGCTGTCAGTGTTTTGTTTCATGACATTTGCTTGAGAACTGTCATTCTCAAAATTCTGTGCAATAAGTTTGTGAAGAATGTAACACAATATATGAGTAACAATACTTATAGAATGTTATAGCAATATATCCCGCATATACCACATGTCATACAGCAAAGCCTGGCATATACGTATACGTAAATATATGCAAAAATGTTAGCTCACAGTTTACATACAGGGGGTCCTTAACGTTATCTTGTTAAAACGGGTATCATAACAATGGGTGGACTATCCCCGTAAGACTGGCGTTTCGTGAATCTTGAAGCGTAACTCACGAATGCATGTTAACCTCAATTTCCTGCTTGGTTTCCGTTTAGGCAATTATTCGTGTGTATACAGCATCATAAACGCTACTATATCATGCCATGTTCGCATCCTTAAGGAAATGAAAGCGAAGAGTAGGCGTCGTGATTCACTCAAACTGCGCAATACGTAAATGAGATTCCACCAGCGTGAATTTTCCAAGAGCGATTCAATGGGTACCTGACAAGATGGAGATCTCAACGACGAAGATGGTGCCGTTGGTGACTGTGTGGGCTCAAAGGCAAGCTGGCGGAGCCTTGCAGGAGCGCCTGCAAGTGTAGATCCTTAGAGATACTAGCACTTATCCACTCTGGGGACTGCTCAAGAACCTGGTAGGTCAAAGTTAACTAAGAAATAAACAGATAAAATTTTATAATTGCTACGCTAGAATAGAACGATAGAGATTGGGCAGACTGATTTTAAGAAATTGAAAATTGCGGGAGACAGGGAGAGGGAAAATTATGCAAATCCCACAGACTGCGAGAAGCGATGTAAGCGAAAGTTTCCGTGCTCCGTCCTGGACGCTCTGATTGACGATACTTGGCGGTGTTGTTGACGGCTAAAACTTAATTTCTTGTACGATTAGGCTAACGCGAGAATGGTGAAGTGATGTCAAACGTTACCTTGCGTGCACCGCTCCTGTTTGTCTGAGTAGTACACAGAACACTCAGGGAGAGGTTTTTGCTTGAGGCGTTGTTGTGCGCCTCAAGCAAACAGTCAAGCAACAAGCAACAGTCAAGCCTCTCAGAGGCTTGACTGTTGTCATTTCCTCACATGGCACATCTCATAGTGGCAGAAGTATTAAACTTTAATTGGATTATGGGGCTGTACGTGCCGAAACCACACTCGGATTATGAGGCAAGCTGTAGTGGCGGACTATGGATTATTTTTAACACCGTGATGTACTTTAACGTGTCCCAAAACCTAAGTGCACGTGCGTTTTCTTTTTCTTCCCCGTCTCAATGCGGCTGCCGCGATTGGAATCAAATCCACGACCTCCAGCAATGCCATAGCCGCAAAGCTAATGTGGTGGCCACATGCAGAAGTGTTGATTTGACGGAAGACCACTTCCGTAGTGTCTCCTTGACCCTGCGGTGTGCTTTAATTAATGCCTCTCTGCTTCTGCACGCCTTGCGTAAGTTCCGCGCTTGACACATTTGCATGGCATTTATTGTTCAGAAGTAACAGCAACGTACTGTACCGTACCTTGAACTTAAGCTAATCCTGTTTCCTCGCAACCGCTGTCGTATAGCAGTGGGGTTTCCTTGCCTTCTCTCGTCACCTCCCCCCTCTTTTACATTGGAACGCCTTCTTTTCCTCCCTCTTCTTCCTCCCCCCTTCTTCTCCTCTCTACAGTTCTACCTGCGTCTCCTGTCGCCTCACATGTTAGTAGAAAGGGAAGCACTGCACTTAATGCAATGCTCCTGAGGGGAGTCATGGATAATTGCAGCTGTCAAGCGGCTAAAGTGGCGACGACCAGGGAGCTCTCGAGGGCATTGTGCACATTCGACGCGATTGGGTGAAAACGAGTCTCTCCCTTCACTTTTCCTCTCTTAGTCGCGCCTGTCATCTATATACACGCTCTGAACCACGCCCCAGGCGGTGTGCGCGACAGCAGCAGCGAGAGCAGCCCACAGCTACAGCAGCAGTGGGAAACTTGAAAGTAGAGGCGAAGAAAACTTCGCTTTAAAATAAAGCTTTAACCGTCTGAACCAGTGAGGAAAACTGCGTACTTCTTCACCCGAGGTTGGTGGCCTCCTTAGTCTAGAAAGCAATTGGTCTTTGTCGCTTAGAACGATAAAAATATCGTAATACAGATTCAAATATGTTGAAGAAAGAGGAAAATTACAAATTGGAATTCCGAGTTTTATATCATTCATACTAAACAACTCTGTACGGCAGCACTAACCTTTCCGTCACTATGCGCAAGAGTAGAGGCACCCAAGAACAGTAAATCTTGAACAGTTACATTCAATGAAAGAAGACGGTGTGGTTATTGTAAGGTTCGTTTTCCCAAGTAAATAAATCTTCAAGAAATTTCAAAAATATGTTCTATAGCCACATGTTCGCAACATATACAACAAATCGGCGAGGGTGCTAGACCAGTCCTGCATAAATAAAAAAATTATGAAGGCATAAAACAGTGTAGCCTACAAATAGCTACTTCAATTCTTCTCGTTTGACATATATTACTCTGCCGGGGCAAAATAATTATTTAATGTGGGAGGGCTGTATTATACAAGGTGCAGAGAATTCTCACAACCTGATTTGTTCCCCAATATTGCACCTATAATTAAGGTTGATAGAGAGAATTTGAATGGTTAGGCCAAATATTGAAACCAATGAATCTGTTTCATTTACAGCTAGCCTTGTATGTCCAGGCATCCAGAATAAATCGATATAAGTTAAGCGTTGAGGTAAGAACCATTTAAACACTACCAAAACCTGAGAGTTATTAGGTGCTCCGAGCAAAGTGTACAAGGACAAACAATCAATTGAAGTTGCTACAAAATCTATTGACGGGTCTAACTTAGGAAGGACCAGAGCTACCGCTAAATTCAGCAAGAAAGATGGGTTCCAAGTCTGGAAGCCAAAGGGAAAATGACAAATCCAACAGAGGGCTGGAAGTACTAATGCCACGTTGTTCTGCAGCTCGCGATGCATCAGTATATACTACCACATTTGTTTGTGATATAAATAAGTAATTCTGGAAAGTAACACTTCACCTTCGGTAACACAGTTCTTTTGCATTACTTCAAAAAATATCAGCAGATTGTATGTGGAGAGAATTTTCCTTGTAGAAAATGTCTATTATCGAACTAACAAGTTTACACAATGGAAATTGAGGTTTATGGAATCCAGGCCAATGTTCGTAGAAAAACATAGCAGGCTTAGAAATTGTCATTGCTTGGCAACATCTTATTGTTGATTTTGTACGACTTTAAAAATTTTCGCACGGCAAGTGCTTGAAACCGATTTAAAAACGGAATCCTCACGTCTAGACCCATAACACGTTTACTCAAAATTAGGTAGGCCTAAACAAAACTCCTAATGCCAGCGGATGTAGAAGAAGAGTGGGGCGACGCTCACTAATAGAGCCCCAGAGCATACCACACAACCAAATTCTAGGAGAGGGCGGTAGAATGATAAGCTGATCCTGTGCATCCCTGATCGACTGTTGTATAGCCTACGTTATAATCCCACCGCCAGTCGAACACCTTTTGCTACAATCCAATCTATATGCGTATGCCATAAAGCACAGTTGTCATATATCACACCAAGATACTTGACAGCAACTCCTTTGAATGTACAATGATACTGAGCTGGTACGATAGAGATATGTGTACTGTGTCCTTGAGAGGAAATGGGAGCAATGAGCCCTTGTTCATGTTTAGAGACCTATTACTGGTATTAAGCCAGTCCCCTAGAACAAATAACTGGCAAGTTTTTTTAAAGCGCGGGAATGTAATTTGGCAAAGAGAATAACGCTTTGTCATGCGTAATAACGTAAGTATGCACATCCTCTCGGAATTGGAAGAATCTCAGAAAAAAATTAAATAATGCTAGCGATAGCACTGCCCCCTGTGGAACTCATTTTGCCTGTTTATAGGCACGCGATGAAAATCTTCTGTGAATGAAATGAAATTATCTATCACCTAAGAATTTCTTATTCCATGCTTGTAAATATTTGAGAAAGTTCTCGCAACCAGGAGATTGCGAGAACTTTCCGAGTGATTCCTTGGAGATTCTAAGAGTAACCAATGCCGCATGGTGGTTTTGGCTCCTTGCAAGTAGTTTACGACATTCAAGATCAAAGTGTGCGCACCATATTAAACATGCCGGCCTTAAACCAGTTAGACTAGGGCTAATAGTGGCTCTATGATTATTAAGTTTGATATCACGCGCATGTAAGCCCGTTTCTAAGAACATTACAAAAGTTGATGTTAGAGCAACTGGCCTAATGTTTCCTAAGGTGCTCCTGAACCCTCTGCCGATTTTTTAGGCAACAGTAATATCATTGAAATTTCCTACACTCATAGAATACACGACCTTTTGATGGAATAGTTTGTGGTGTTCAAGTCAATCTTTCTGGAACTCTGCATAATTGCAATACGTTTCGCTGAGTTTTACACTGGCAAAAATATGACGAAGAAGGGAAGAAGAACGCGCGTGCATAAAGCGTTCCACCGCGTCCTTCGACTTGTTGATTGCCACTCCTCATGTAACATCTTTAATATGGTTGGAGTGACTCCATCAGGTCCCGTAGTCGCCTTAAGGACTGCAACGACTGTCTGCAAGGACGGGCTCCGCAGCGCGGAATTCTGCCTGAGACGACAAGGAATATTGTGGCCAAATCAACAACCACCATGACACCCTTTTGCGAAATGCGAAGGTTGTGGGTTCGGTTCCCACCTGCAGCAAGTTGTTTTTTCATCCACTTTAATCTCCATTAGTTTATCGTTTCTTTATTTCATTTATTAAGCACAAGTAATTTCCCCTATGTTGTCCTTGGTGTCAGTGTTTGTTGGCTTCTTATGATAAGAAGAGTTGAAGTAATGTTTACCAGGGTATCCATTTGAGCATTGATTGGACGGCATAAGCATTCTGAGGTTCTGGTGACTAAGGAACCTATCGCTTTTGCCATTGCTTCTTTAACTATAGCTTCAACTATTTGCACGAAGGCCGCATCCGCGAAAAACGTTTCGCGCGCAGTGTCTCAGCGTAACCGTAGCTTTTCTCTTTGACAATCGTCATACCTCGTCCGAAAGCACATACTCTTGTCAATAGCTTCTAGCACTTGCCTTTCGGGCACATGAAAAGGACAATTTATATATTCATCTTTTTTTGCACCTTCACAGATATAACACTTCTCATCGTGGGCAATTCAGTTAATATTAGAGGGGCCCTAAACAGATGTGCAACAGTGCAGTGAAATCCACATATTCACCCGCCAACACTATGACAGAATCGCTAGCAGTCACTGCAATATAATGTGCGACAAGCAAGAGGTTCAAGCTTGAAGGAAAGAGGCCACGAATTGATTTCTCATGGCCGTGTTGTACCAGCAAATGTCGCCAGAACCAATTCAATTACGATCATCATTACTTACACTATGCGAATACAGAGGTAAACTACTGCTAGTCCGGCCATGGTGAGCTTTTCCAAGGTTTCAGATGGAGTTAGCTCCTAGTCAACAGCGACTTCCGTGGGGCAGGGAAGATGAGGTGGCATAAGCGGAATACCGGGACACAGGAAAATGATGACGTGCACTTCAGTATATCCGATATGCAAGTCTGGTCTGGCGTCCGGCAAACTATCAGCGCGAGCGAAATGCCACACATACTCTGGTAGGGAGGCTTCAAAAAATTAAGTTGCTCTTGTAGTGATTTCGATGTCATACAAGCTGACAGGTCTGAGGGAATCAACCGGCCGAGGGAACCAACGCGACATGAATACTGCGCACGACGCTGCGAATAAATGTCTCTAATGGTCTAAGATGTATCGCTTTAAAATTACGCTTTTACGTGCGAAAACCACAGTCTGATTATGAGGCAAGCCGTAGTGGGGGACTCCGGAAATTTGGACCATCTGAGCTTCTTTTACATCCACCTAAATCTAAGTACAAGGGTGTTATCGCGTTTCGCCCCCATCGAAATGCGGCCGCTTGGCTGGGATTCAATCCCGCAACCTAGTTCTTATCAGCCCAAAACTATAGCCGCTAAGCAACCACGGTGGGTTCAGAGGTAGCGCTGCATAAAAAACCGATTCCGCCTTAAATAGACAACAAATGAAAGCATGAAACACTATAACAAAACTAGCCGATACTTAACGAATCCCGCGCGGGGTAACGTCATCTGAAGCCACAACGGGCACGTCAGCGTCGAAGCAATGGAGGCGGCTTGCAGGTTCGATTAAAGATTGGAATACTGCGTACCGGCCAGCTGGATGTAACACGATGATGATGATGACATTAAAGTCTGTGGCACATACCCACTCGCGATTATTGGCCAAAAGTCGGGCAAATTTTACATATGTGCTGAATTGCTTGCTTCGTGCTTATACCATGGCGCGTGCCCACTACTAGGGATTGGCCGAAAAGTACGCGGTTAAACGAAAAATGGTTATACGAAAATGGACATTTCTTAAAGGAGATCAAGTCACAAAGTAATACATTTAAATTAGATTATTCGGAATTTTGTAAAATAATCAATATTATATCAGTAAATTAACATTGTGACTCGCAAAGTAATAAATAATAAATCAGGAAATTAACTACGTACTTTCATTGTATCACCAAGAAACTTAGAACAGGGACACGCCCTCGACTTACAACGAGATTACTAAAGACTACAATCTCCGCCGTAGAACCTACTTCGTTCCTCATCCGCGGGTCAATAGAGCTTAAGCACTAACGCTCCGTTTACTACAAGTGAATTCATGTCCCAATCCGTCGCTCTTACAGTCTCTACGGATACTTAGACCGATGGTACTTGCCGCGATTGCAGAGAAATATGCACGTTAGAACACATGCCATGGCGGTGTGCCCGGTCACGCTCTATCGTGCATAACAGCTCGGCCAGATGGGAGGGGGTTCTCCACAGCCCTCTTATTGCTGACCAACTCTGGGCTATCCAGCAGGCCCGCGATGCGGCTGAGCGGGGTGACCGGCTGGTTCCCACGTGGGAGCGGCTCACAATCTGCAGGACCTCAATAAATTTTTACCATACCATACCATAACAAGGAACTCTCATGGGGTCATGCATACGTTCCTGTGGCAGAAACCAATTGTATATGCCCGAACGGAGAGAGTGTCTGAATTGTCGGCATGAAATATCGAAGTATTTCTTTCTCTGCATTGCGAATCAGTGGCAGGTTAATAAAAAAAGTCATCAATGGTTTCATGCTCTTTGAAAAGATGACCGAGAAGGGACTGCGCCATACGACACCTACGTAGATAAAATTTAGTGGTGAAATACGGCATCGTTATTTTGTGAGAGAGATTTCCAATTTACGTGTGGGGCACCCTTGATTGTCCCAATGGTAGAGCAAATGTTTAAAGACCTTTATTTGCAATGGCTGTTTTGCAGAGTATATTAATATAGATAATCTTCTAAATCTAGCCGCAGTGATATAAGCTGAAGTCGGCAGAACATACATGACTGGTCCATCTAGGGTTGCACGTGTAAGTGTGTCGGCCATTTCATTTAAAAAGAAACCACGGTAACCCGGTGCCCATATCAAGCGCACCAGACGCGAGTTCGAAGGGATTAGTGCTTCTGGATCAATCAAAACAGTATGAGACGGTACTGTGCACACTTGACAACAAGTCAGTCACTATTGCAGCTGTCGAAGAATTTACACTAAGTTTTCGAAGAGCTAAAGTAATTGCTAATAATTCTGCTTGGAATATGGGTACAAAGCCAGAAAACCGCATTGAAGACGACCAGAATAGTGCCTCTCCAAATGACTACACCCGTATTCCCTTCATGCATTGATGCATCCGTCAGTACTGCATTACTCATATTCAGTTACGCTAAATGATCTTGTAATAAGCCGCCTAAATATCTGGTGGGTAGGAGTTTAGCGTTGGAAGAAAATATGTTGTCTAATTCAATCTTATTAGAATTTACCGGTTTTTTAAGGGCATTGACCTCGCGTATATCAACATTTAATGGTTCTAGTTGTGCCTATACAAAAGAACCTTCGGGTTCTATGGACCGGACCACGGTTCCTCAAAAACACGTATCTTTTCCTAATAAATACAGCCATCATCTCAATGAAGATGCGTAAGTGTTTCAATAGGTTTTTAGTGTATGAATGTGCAATCTGCAAAAAAGTGTGAGTGATCGGGCTTCTTGATATAATACATTAGCAACAAATTTTGGCAAACCAAGACACATCCGGAGGGCCTTTCGCTCTAGAAGAACGAGGGGGTTAATCTTGCGCGCTGGCCCACCGCAGAATAATACGTACCCAAATTCCAATATGGGTCCAACATACTTACGATGAATCATAATGAGTGTCCTTGCGAAGCCCTGACTGGCGGCGACCAAGATTGCAAATTATGCCAACAGCGCCTGCTACCTTAGACGGTACATGTTCGATGTGGTTGCGCCAGCTAAATTTTGGATCGTAAATAATGCCCACATACTTAATAATATCAGGCTGAGGGATTATTTCTTTAGAGTATTGGAGAGAGACATTAACAGGTATATTTAAAGAAAATACAAACAACGTACTCCCGCTAACATTGAATGAAATATGAAGATCAAGTCAATTTTCAAGTAATGATGAAAATTATTGCAGCACTCACTGCAATCAATGACTATCGCTTAATGACGCAAAGAATGCAATGTCGTCTGCGTAAACATACACTTGTACGTTATCACACAGTGGAATTGAAGTGATTAATTATTAAAGAAAACAGGAGAAAGAACGGAACTCCCTGTAACTCCTCTGGACTGACCTTATTTGGACTTCGAAACGCCTTCTAGGGGAGTAATGGAATTTCCTATCTCATAGGACTTCATAAATCTAATTTGTAATATAGAAGTCAGACTCTGGAGTTTTGCAAGACGCGTAGCGCCACCTGCCGGTGCGAAGAGGCAGTAATTGAGTAGCGCGAAGCCCGAGTCCCTTGCTTAGTTGCCTATACAACTAGCGAGTGGGAAACAACGATTTAACTAGATTTTAGTCCATATTGCGATTGTTTTGCGCATTTAACACGCATACAAAGGGCTATAAATTTCTCCGCTAGTCGGACGCACCACCGAACTACCATCAAGCGCTTGCTGGCTCACTCGTCGGACTGATGGCGGAAACGACGCTGCAATCGACGCTACTGTTGTGTTGTAAATTACCATGTACGTGAAGGGCCGAATAACAACGTTCAGTTTTACCGATTGACATCGCGATTGTATCAAGAGGAAAGGCGAAAGCGCTGGATATAGGCCGTTCAACTTGTTGGGTAATCGAATTGCTTACATTTCCAGCAACAAAGCGCCTTGCATGAGAAAGTGTGACAATTTTGTTCTGCTGTAATTGTGTTGCGTAGCCCTGACGGAGGATCATGGCAACCAAGCGAACACTCAAGGTTATGAAGCTGCGGATTCGTTGGCAACAGAAAAAACAACATTGCGAACCATCCTGCTATCAGTATTTCCACCTGTTTACAGACGCCTCCGCTTGACTCAACAAGTGTAACGGAGAAATTTGGCTTGTCAGTTTAACGAAACATTTTGTTTCGTTTATGAATTCAAAATCCTGTTCTAGAGCATCGTTGTATCGCGAGCTCATTTCTAGTTTCGATATCTTGTACGTCCTGCACCGATACAACAATCACGTATCGCAATGTGCTGAGCCTGCAAGACTGCGTTTTTCAAGTGTGCGCCATAAAGTTGCTGTAGGAGCATTGGATGAGTAATTGTGAAGTAACGCACGTGTGTAAAAAAATGTCGCGTTTATTTACATTTATATGCGCACGTGTGTTGTTTCAAGCGTGTGCGTGAAATTCAAAGGTTCTGAGCGATGCTGTAGCTCATGCGAGACAGAAAGATGCGGCGCGCAGGCACCGTAGGAAGCATACCATCGTTATGTTCGCACGCTATTTGCTGCCTTAAAAAACGTTTTCTGTTTGCTGCTATGAAAAAGGCTGTGGAAGGATTTACTCTCTGTAAATAATTGCGAGAGAAAACATTAGGATAAAATGCATAAAAGATTTAGGAGACATTTAAGTCTTGTGTTCGGGACACTATCAATATCAACCAACTTGAAATGCTTAGATGGTTATGCTGATATGCCTATAAAGAAACCTGTTGAAGAAATGAAAAGAAAAAGACAGATGTGTTTTAATTTGGTCAACAATATTGTGTTTCAGTGCTATATTACTTGAAAAATCATGGAGTCCCTTGTTGACAACCTACATACATCACATACATGCCTCAGCATCTTACTTTTCAGATGGTAGAAAAGGCACCAGGTAGATGCTGCAGCTACAACTGTGCAAAGTACAGATCTTTCAGCTTATGCCGAGTGTGCAAGCGGCACTGTACCAAACTCTTGTGCAGCCAAAGAACATGCTGAAGCCGAAACGCAAAATGTAAGTTTGCCGGAATTAAGGTACGCTTTGTATGGAATTCATACTTTTTCAAATGCACGTATCTCCAATTCATTTCTTTATGGTTCCTTGCTTGCAGATTCACAGCATCGAAACATAAGTTCTCCCTGTCACTGAAAAAGGTGTTGCTGGTCCTGGGCTTTCCCTTCAAAGTGTTCAGGTTGTTCCTACGGAATGTACTAGTGGAACTGTTGTCATTAAGGATCATATATTACGGACTGTTGCACTTGGCCCCAGCACTAGAATATGCATTTTTGGTGGCTTCCACAGCATCATTGGCAGCCCAGATGCACTAAGAAGTCTGTGTGGTGTTGACAGCAATGTGTTTGCATTGTTACTCGGCTTGTTACCAGCTGTTATGGAGAGAAGTAGTGATGTTACCGTCGAAAATAAGTTGGCCATGTTTTTAATGAAAATGAAGCTGGGAGGATGATTCTCTGCAGTTGCTTTTCTTTTTAGAGTGCATGAGAAAACTGTGTCTCGTGCATTCTACGCTGGGCTGCGCACAATGACTTAAATAACAAAGGACTGGATTTACAAGCTCCTAATAATTAAAATCATGTTGTCGCAGCCATGTTGCCTTAAAGTAAATTATCCACAGTGCACACTCATCATTGTGTGCGCAGAAATGAAAACATGCTCATGATGCTCACATGAAACACATGCTCTACTCTCCATACAAATGGTGGTCTTCATGTCCGACCTATATGGTGGCAGATGTTCAGACAGTTATATTACATTAGATTCTAACTTTTTGAACATTATTCAAGCTCAAGGCACAATATCGTCTGACAGGGCATTCCAGGCATCAGAACTTTCCCTGCTGATAGAGGAGAAGGCTTCGTAATGCCACCTTTTTCAGCAGGAAGCGATGTTCCCTTCACACCTGATGAAATGGAACAGACTTGCAAATAGAAACTTGCAACAGACTTGTTATATGGAACAGACTTGATAAATACAAGCCATTAACGAAAGAGGAATATCATTTCACCATTCTAGAATTACATGAAGCCCTCAATAAGCTAAACATTCAAAATCGACATCACCGCCAAATAAAGCAAACACTACAGAAACCATCACTTACACCGATTCACACAATGGCAGTATCTGCATAATATTGCTACGGCACAATATGCGCGATCACGAAAGGCGAGCAGTGTGAAGACGACGACGACTATTCGAAGCTAGCGCGGGCTGTTGCCTCTTGGCCAAGCGAAGCGTATTGCCTTGGAAATATACTTGTAAATAGCTTTTC
Organism: Dermacentor variabilis; assembly: GCF_050947875.1. Taxonomy (NCBI): domain Eukaryota; kingdom Metazoa; phylum Arthropoda; class Arachnida; order Ixodida; family Ixodidae; genus Dermacentor; species Dermacentor variabilis. The sequence goes on from NC_134570.1 coordinate 193,193,392, forward strand.
GTCGGTGTCTTCCTACGTAACAATATTTTCTGGTCCTTGACCTTTTACATGTAACTTTTGAACAATAATGTTTTCTCTAAAAGGCAATTCCGAATCAGATTATTGAGCCTCAATGTCCCTAAAATGCCACAAATTGTTCTTTCACATCGCTAAAAAATGTCAGTCGTCGCTAAATTGAAATATTCCTGTCGATAAACTTACCAGAAAGTCGCTAAATTCAGCGATCAAAGTACTAAAATGAGAACACAGAGTCCGAACATGTGGATATTCATCGAACCCTTAATTGTCTACAATGCCTCAACTGCAGCAATTCCCGAACGTCTTTCAAAGTTAAATGTCCATTCTTATATATGTCCATTCGTACAATTTCAAGTGGTGAAATACCTGTAAAACTCAAAACAGCAAAAGTAATACCTCTCTACAAAAGCGGTGCGAGTAATAAAATTGAAAATTATCACGCAATTTCAATTCTACCATCTATTGCTCAAATACTAGAAAAACACTTATTGTTAAAGATGACAAGCTTTCTGGACGCCCACAGCATTTTGTCGCCTAATCAGTGTGGCTTCCGGCCCGGCAAAAGCACTCAAACCCTTCTGGAAGATTTCTCCGATCAGTTGTATATAATTTTCGATAATAATAAAGTACCTTGGTGCTCTCCTTCTTGATTGTAGCAACACTTTTGACAGTGTTCATCATGGTCTGTTGTGAAAGAAGCTTTACTCGTTAGGATTTCGGGGTGCTTTCTGGTCGTTGTTAGCAAATTTCCTTGAGGGTAGGTGTCAGGTCGGCTCAGTTGGGCAAGTGCATAGCGCATTCTCCATTCTTAATGCTGGAGTTTCGCAGAGATATATACTGAACCCATCATTATTTTATATTTTTGTAAATGACCTCTATAGAATGATATTCGTTTCTCTTTATCAATACGACGATGACACGATGATCGTAACTTCTGCCCACAGCTACTATCATGCGATTGCTTCTTTGCAGTCTGCTGCCACAAAAGCTATGGACTGGTTTCGAAATAACCTAATTAATATAAATGTATCTAAGACTCAATTAATCTGCTTCCATAATCCGTTGAGGAAGGTAGCCCTTGATTATCCTCTTGTTTTGCATTGTTCAGATTGTTCATCTTGTTCTTGTAGACCATTACAGTACTCGCCTGTTGTAACGTATCTAGGTCTATATATTGACAGTGACCTTTCATGGAACAGCCACCTTGCTAACGTTTGCAAAAAACTTCGCGCCATATCATGTATACTGTACAATATAAGATATTACATGTCCTTATCGCTAAGAAAAACAATAACACGCGCTTTAGGCTACAGTCTGCTGCGGTATGGAATAAAAATTTCCGGGCACTATGCTGTTCACTGGCACAACAGAGTAAATGCAATACTGCACTCCTTCTTAAAAAACATATCTTATGATCTGAGCCTCAATACTGAGACAGAACGTTTCAAAATAAGTTCGATGCCTAATTTCAATGATCTTTTAATGCAAACATTTGTTTTAAACACTTCTCGTCTAGTGAATTCCAAGTTCGGTACACCTCTTCCCGTTGCTTAAGGCCCAGGGACCCCTTTTGGAGGCCACGTTGTTCCACAAGTTACGGTACTAGAGCTCGCGCCCATTATGTTCCAACCGACATCAATAATTTACCCCCCAGCATCCGCTATGCAAAAACAAAATACAAGTTAAAGAGACTGCTAAGGCGTATCTGTTTGTAAAGGGGTATTTGTTCCTTTAGTTTACCGTGATTTCTTGTATTCATGCATGTGATTGTGCAATTCCTTTGCACCATGACGGTTAGATTGGTGTGTGATTATGTTATCACATGGTAATTTCGATGACAGGCATTGCTGCGTTTCTGTTTGATTATTCTCGATGAAAATTCTTCTATTAGACACTATAAATTTTAATAACTTTTTTCTGGTATGCTATACTCGAGTTCGGTGCTTATAATCTATTATGTACCGTGTATGATTCTGCTGCCTGCCAGGCTCTGCCGCTCAAGCCTTCAAAGGCTTTGGCAGGCCTCTATGAATGTACTGATTTCATTGTTGGGAATAAAGGTATTATTATTATTATTATTATTATTATTATTATTATTATTATTATTATTATTATTGAAATCATGTGAAACAATGAATTTCGGAATGTTTTCATACATATGCACCATTGCGAATACTCCATCAATTAGGATGTGACTTGCTTTGAAGAATGTCTGGAAGTCTGCTCATGGTGCCTTCGACGTAGTTTCTGGAAAAATAGACTGAATTCCCTTTTTAGATCTACCTTTGTCAAAAGACCACAAGAATTTTGCAGGAAGCTTCTACAGAAAGTGAGACGTTTGCACAAAAAGCAAGAAGTATGTGAGCCACCTGACTACAAGGTGTGCACGGAGTTGCTAACACTGCTGGCGTACTGACAAAGTTCGTACAATGAAATGCAAGTTACTAAGTTGTTAAATGGTTTTTTATATTGCCTTGTGCACATATGATGCGGAGCCATACGAACACGGAATGCCCCTTTAAGCCAAGCTTTCGACATGGGGATTTCGCTTTGCTAGTGCAGCAGCTGCTTTTGCCGCAGCTGCTGCCCTGACGAAGACAAGTCCCCTTGTGGGAATGTTGGCTTAAAGGCGCATTCCTTGTTCGACTACTCCGCATCACTTCAAGTTTCCATCTTCCCTGGAACTTGTTTCTTGTTCACATTCACGCAGATATGTATTAGACATCATATTTAGCTTCACAGCAGAACGAACATCAAGTACACTGGTCTACTACCGACCAATGCGCCAGCTAAACTGGTACCTGGCAAGCATTCGTGTGTTTGCGGTGCCACATGCGGTAACGCTTAATTTAGAACCTGGAAGATGACTAGCCTTTTGTTATACAGAATGCTATGTGTCGTAGAAGCCCTTTCAGTGTAAGCGAACACCTTGCGAGGCGCACTAAACGGAATAAAAATGGCTTTCTCTCGTTATACTGTAGTCCACTGTGTTCAAAACGCCCTGCTTAGCTTCAGGTACTTCTCCCGTATTTTGCTGGCGATACCTTCTCAGAATATTCGTCTTTGCTTAAGACGTCGGCTTTAATTGTGAGCGCCGAAGAAGAGTGATTGAGTAGGAAAGGTAATTGCGGTTTTCGAAAACTATTTCACCAAAATACGAAAAAGTATATCGAGAGAGTAAGACCAAGATTTGATTCACTGTAAAAAACTGTCTGATTTCACGGCGAAAGCTGAAGGTAACACTTTGCCGGGCAGTTTTCGGTAGATGAAAAACGGTGTGTCACGTTAAACGGACGGTCCATAATTTTTCTCCTCCGTCTTAATGAAAACAACAAATTTCCGTTGCTTTTTTTTCAACGAAAGAACGGAGCCTTTCGTTGAAAGGAAGCCCCAAAATATTCTTTACGCGTATTCGAAAAGAGCACATTTCCCCTGTTCTAAAATTAACAACGAAGGGTTTCGTTAAAAGAATGTCCGTAAAATGTTCTACGTTGCCCTAAAGTATAACAAACGGAGGTTTTATTTTATTGAATATTAAGGGTTTGTGACAGCTGCATGCACCCCTGTTTGTTATTTGTTTGTTTTAATTTAAAACAGAGCGATAGTTTAAGCAATGTAAAGATATTTATTAAAGGTGACAAGCAGCAGATAAACAGCAGCCTAGCAGCAGCGAACGGCCGGAGCTCTCTTGCCAATCACAGCCCGGGTCGCCGTCGTCGCCTCCCGAGCTGCTCGAAACACGAGGCGCGTCGGCTTCATTACAACAAACACACCATAAAATTTGAACTCAGGTACATCAAAGCTTATTAAGTTTATATGGCACTTCAGATGGTTCAACACGCAATAATTACAGGAACACTGTTCAGACAACTATAGAAGTAGTACGTCATAACTCTACTTGTGTGATATGTCTCATACGCTATTGGAATTTCCCTGATACCGCACTCATGCATTCTGCATCCATAAACCAGTTCTGTGATTTCACGGCCGTTAATGAAGTAATCATTAGTACCCGCACTTCTGAACATAAATTGAAGGAGTTTATTGACATATTGCCATGGTTACGAGCCCGCTTGTGCGTTGCTTATAATGTGAGAATATCTTAGAACGACAGAAAGCTGACCTAGTTGGTAAGGATTCATTCTTCATTCAGAATGAAGATACGCGTCTTATGGTAGAGGCGTGGCATATCTATAATGGTGGAAGTGCGTGCGTGAGTCAGCCTTCGATTACTTTACTTAAGGAAGGGATTAAATGCCTTAACAGTTATCTCTCACGTAGACCGGCACGTGTACCTGATTGACACGTGGTGTTACCATTCCTGAGCATGCGCAGATGAGTTCTGTGTCTTTCTTTTTTCGCCTCAGTGCTGCCTTCAGTTGATAGTCGGCGTTCGTGTTGTCCACTTCCCTACTCTTTTGTCCTGTCTACACGCCTCACTTCTATTTTGCATAGAGAGTGTCTTCACAGCTTTTGGCATGACTGAAAAGGGAATGAAAGACAGCAACTGATGAAAACACTTAGACCAAACCAATATACACCTTTAGCAAAAATATAATGGTTGCTGATAATGCGTGCAGCGCTCGTTTTTAGCATTACTGCTGAACAACTCAAGAAACCAGGTGTAACTCCATGCCTAGTCGCTTTGGTGCAGAAAGGACAACATAAATACCAACAGAAACTTGATAAATGGTTCTGATCCTAGGCAAACTAAGCATGCCATCTTCAAAGATTTGTTACTATAGCATGTGATAAGAATTCAGTGGTATATACACCACTTTCTATCTGAAAGAGAACTTACACAGTCGCGCTACCCAATTATGTTAGCTCATTTCTATGATGTCATGGCAAACTGCTTTCAATATTAAGAATTTTAAGGAATTATACTTTAGAGCATGGTGGAATAGAGTGCCGATGCGTAGTGGTCCCTGTAGCTTGCACTGTATTGTTAGGTTCTCAGTGAATGCACCTGGAATTGGGTATACTTGATGTTCTAAGCTTGCGCTTCTTTTGAAGGAAATGTTTTATTCGTAAGGTGAAAGGAAAGGAGATAAACGTGGCAAGAAAAGTAAGCTGCCGGTAGGCTTTGAATTCACATTGCGCTATGACCGCTACATCTTTCTTCATAACTTTATGTATATAGATACAAACACAGCCTTGACTACATGTCTCCTGCTGATACGAAGGGTAGTGGGTGCGAAACGGTTGCTATGCTGCAGTCTTGTAAGCTGGCGGTTTGCCATTCGGCCCTTTAATGCCACCTGATCCCCCACGACTTCTGATTTTGAAGGCCTCGCTACGCAATGTAGAAAAGATCTAGAAAATTGGGAGGGCTCAATTTGATTAGGTAAATATTAGCATGAATATACAGGGTGTTCAAAATTAAGCTTTATGGCTTTCTTAACTTTAAGCACTGAGAAGCACGCAGAGGCCACATGTGCAAATAAGTGATGTGGCCACGAGGACACAAAATAAGATTATACTTATCGCTGTCAGTAGCCCAATTAACTAAAATTGAATAATTTACTTTTTGTTGACTGCAGTAAGTGGGTATGCTTGTATTAAAACGTTAGGGGCAGCCTGCTTTCTACACAATATCAGTTGGAAGAATTCTTCTAGCGTGTCTGTGCTTCGAAATATTCTATTCCATATTTTAATTTTCGTTCATATGATTACGCATGGAAGAGCGTTAGGATAGCGCAAAGCTCCTCCCTGATATTCTGCGGCTGTTGCTTCCACCGTTTAGTAGTGATGGGCAGCCAGTGACGATGACAGCAGCTGCCATGCCGAGATAATGGCGCGAGCGTGGAAGCTGGAGGGCAGTGCGCGTGCGTAAAGGTGACTAGACGAGCGGGCATGTTCCTTGCCTGGGCTACGCAACTAAAGTGACTGCTGATTTCGAAGTTTTGTAAGTTTCATTGAGACCAAGATCAACGACTGCATGGCACACCACGCTGTCATATCTTGATTTCGCCAGCCGAGAGTGGAAGGGGAACAGTTATCCTCTTTGCCTATGCCTCGGCCCTGTTGTCAGACTAAGCGCCGCACGCAACAGCCGCTCCACATTAGGGAGGAGCTTTGTGCCAATCCTCGCTCTCTTGTATGCGTAATCATGCGAACCACAATTAAAATTTTCAGTCGGATATCTCGGAGCACTCCCAAGCTGGAAGAATTTTTCCAACTTATACTCTGTATAAAAACGACAGCCTCTAGCTTTTAAATACAAACACACCCGTTAGAAAACATTCATTGACATTTTAGACACTGCACTCTCCAGAAAAAAAGACAGCAGACCATCAATTCATTCGGTTCTCTACTCATTTATTGCGAAGGCAGCACCTTCACACAAATTATAGTAATTTTCGCTTGCCTAGTTTCACAAATAATTTTGCTAAACCACAATAGGGGCTTGAACAATAACAAGCTAGTGATTGTAGGGCTGTTGATTGGGTTAGACGTGGTCGTATAATATTGTGCAGTAGAAAGAATTTAAATAAATGGGTTATTTTATATAGCATTTTAATTATAATTGGTAAAAGCCTTGTGTAAATTAATATAACTCGTGGCCTATCTTGTTTGCTGCATGCACCGTCTTCTGTATGACAAAGTAATGCACTTCGTAGAATGGAAAGCATGTACAGCATGGTCCAGATTTTAGAAAACACTTGCATGCGCAGCTGTAACAGTGCTGGCGCAATACCTGCGAGTCTCTGTTGGAGCTACGTCAATTCACTGCATAGGTGCGTAGAAAAATGCAATCAAGTCATTTGCTGCAAAGTTGCAACGTTGTAAACTTGCCATAGTAAAAGATTAGCGTATGGTGTACACTCTGGTGTGCCTTTTAACACTGGATCACACTGTACATGGATATAGTAGCACTCGCAGACTTTCCATGTCTTGATAGGCTTTAATTATTCAGTTAAAACGTACAGCTTTATGAAACAGCGTGTTCGCTGCTCTTCCGCCAAACGCTTATACTAATATTTATTTCTTCGAGATTTTACTGTTTCAATATATTTTATTCATACGATCTTCGTGCATCACGGTTGTCTTGTGATCTGTGTAATAAGTTTTTAAAACTCGTGAAAGATGCTCTATTTCGGTATCCATCATTCAGTAAGGCAACGTTCAAGCAACTATCTGCGCAACTTGTCAACGTGGTAATTCACATTATCTCAAAAGGGGGACATGAGGGCTAGAGATCAAAAAGTTGCGAAAGAATACATTATATGATAGTTGAATAGCTGTAAGCAGAGCAATTATATCACTAGTGGTGACTCTCTAGCAATGTAAATATTTCAATATATCTTGTTGCAGCATTCATTAAAATTAGGCGTTATTCTTTTTTACATTTGGACAAAACAAATTTATCGCTTCATGCATTCTTTCAGGAGTGACATCTCCACCGTCAGAGCACCTAGAATCATGATTTTTATTACGTTATATATGCGAATTCATAACGCACACAAGTGTGGGACGAGATGATCAAATTATGGTCCTAATTCCTTTTATTGGCGTTTTTTTAAATAAGTATACTTGCTCAGTTTGGTACTGAAAATTTTGAAGTGCTCTAACGTTAATGCTCGTTATAACTGTTGTGCCATTCTGAACCTTATGGTTCCTTGTATAGAACTATGTACTAAAACAATATATGGGTGAGCATTGTTTCCTCGATTGTTCCTCTAAACAGTACTTCTTTAATTATTTTGGAACTGTTGGCAAGCTATAAAATGATCGGATTCTTGTGATAAGCTCAAATAGCTGAACAATGTTTCGAAGTTTCGTTAAATTTTGTAAAGGAGGCTTTGAAGAAGGCTGTAAGAAGCACGTCTCTATTAAATCTAAAGCTTCCCCACAGTACTTTTTACATTAAGTTGGTGTAAATCAAAGCTTAAAATGGCGCTTCAGAATCATTTGCTGTTTTAAGGCTTCTCGCTTTCCATGCTCAATTAGTCGATTTGGAGGTCTCACTTGTGGACGAATCAGCTTCGAGGACAAACCTTTCTGCTGCTATATTGTGCACTTAGTGGCTGTGTATCCTATGGGCTGCTATTTAAAGAAATGTACAGAAGCCACCACTCTGAAAATATGTGGAGCGCAAATGACTGCAGTACTTGTCCAGTACTATCATTACAGAATGGTGCAGTGGTAGCAGGCCTGACATTGACGTCCATTTTCCTCCACTGACATGGCTTTCCATCTCACTAAAGGCTGTTGTGAACAGAATTTTGTTTGAATGTGAAATCATTACATGTCCCATGAGGCCGAAAATCCGGCGTGATCTACCGATTGTTAGAGAAATGTGGCCGTTAGTGCGAAGTATTAGCAACACATTAAAAATGTTCGCATTGACGTCAAACTTCTCAGGGAGGTTCCTGTAAACACAGTAAACAGTGAATGCGTTTGAAAAGGAAATTATGTACATTTGGGTCTGAGTGAGAATCGAACCCGGGGGGCGGAGGTTAAAGTCGAGTACGCTTCTCCAACGCCAAGGTGGAATGACGGTTCCGGCTCACTAAAGATGTGACTTCTGCGTGCGTCATTGCACACACGGAGTCACGGCTATTTGGCTGTGACGTTACAGTGGAATAAGGATGGTGCAAATCAAAGCAAGTGGATTAAGGCAGATTTGTGAAGGACGCATGACAATGTATGACGCCACGTTTTATAGATGTAAACAGGTAATTAGAGAAGCGCAATGGTTTCTCATTCAAATCACCTAAGTATTCTTTGAATAGTTTCTTTGCGCTATGGTGGTGGTGAACCTAGGGATGACAATGTGGCCTGATGACTAAAAATAAACGATAATGGCAACAGTCCTCGTCAGCGTACCAGAATTATCAAATGGCCGCGCAACTTTTGAAGCCCTTAACCGCTGTTTCAGAAATATATTTTTTCAATGAATGAAGTAAATCTCCTCTATGTACTCTGGCACAAGTAGGCGCAACGACCTCAAGTTGTAACCACATAGTGGACAAATAAAATTAATGTTGCCACAACGCTAGGCATACAGCACCAACATTGCCTGTTTCACATAAACAGATTTTGCAGCTTTTATCCACAGCTTCATATTCTCGATAGACATGCATCGATTGCGGTGAATGTTTTTTTTTCATCTTTGAGCACATTGAGGAAGCCTTAGTTACTGTTGAAATATACTTGTATTTATCGCTACAGGAAAGGCTGAGAACTGCAGTATATATGCCAACAAAGAACGGACGTGCACCTAACGCGAAAGCCCTGATCAGCCACATTATTAGTTGCCTGTCTCCAGCCCATAAGCAACTTCACAAGGCAGTTTAGCAGCTTTATTAGAAAAAGTTGCATGCATGAAAGGCCCAAGATGACATTTTGTGCACTTAAAAACATGTGAAAAATTGCAATTAAAATTACATCAAGTGAATCAGTCTTAGTAAATAGGACCCGTTCCTTCCAAAAATCGCAGAAAGGGAAACATGACAAATATGACTTCTCCTACGGCATAGCTACACTCACATCTTCTTATTCCAGACAAGGAATTTGCTGCCAAGATATTGTTGTGCTATAACAGAAACATGAACTGCAAGAACAATTTACCATGCGTAGCACTGCTCACACTATGGTCAATTGGATCAGGAATACAAAATACAGAAGCACGAATTCCTAAAAACAACTCGTAAACGTTTTCATTCTTCAGGCTTATGTTGAGTATAGACTAACAGCTATCGTTCTACTCTTGCTTTGGGATCCCACAAATGACACATCAGATGTGAAACAAGGCTGCTTTGAATATGTATATGAATTTTCATGGCTCCGAAATGCTTAATACTGTTAGTATTAAGAAGCACAACTAAATACTAGAAATGCAAGTGGTCCTGGTCTCATTTTGGCACAGAAACACCAGTAAACCCGTGATGACATTATTAAAAAAGCATTTTCAACTCGACATAAGTTTGTGAAAATAGGAACGTGCTTAGGACAATAAAACTATTGCAGATTCAGTCATTAGAGAATTGTCTGTTGGGTGACGCAAGCCGCACCCAAGCACTAGGGGATGCAACTCGACCGTGGGCAAATCGTGTTCGCTTGTGCTTGCTTTGAGTTCAATTGCACGCCCAGCCGTTTGCGTATCCCAACACTTATGTACGGTGTGCGTCCAATAACGTAAAACTCTATATTCTCTCTTTTAAATAGCAATAATGTTAGCAGGAAAATACAGAATGAGTACACTTCTTTACGTGACATCCTTCACACTCGGAAGAATTAGTATACAGAGGTAGAATGCAGTAAAAATATATTTCTGAGCTGTCATCATCACTCATAAATGACAGCAGCATAACCTGGTAAAGCGCAAGTGATAGTGTGACAGGTTTGTTTTTCCACCACTAGACAAACTTACAGGTTTAACTCTCAACTGTACCTCCCGCTAGCAGGTACACTCACACATAAATTGCGCAGTGCAATTTGGACCTATAGGTTATTTTAAATCTTTATACAAGGAACAGTGGATAGTAATGTCTACATTGGAACGTATCTAGTACAACGGTGGTAGTGGTTCAAGGTTGGTGAGCCAGCTCGCCCACAAGACTGGCGCCCTCCTGGAAGAACAAATGGGTCCCATGTATACAAACAGTACGAACCCAAGTAATACCCAGATGCATCTGCTGCACTCACAAAACCTGAATCATTAGAGATGGCATTCTACAAAGCTCTCTTGTAAAGACAAGGTCTTCTTTGGCAAGTTCAGATAAATTTGAGATACGTACAATCTTGGTATCTAATCACTTGCGCCTGATATCTTAGACAAATCGATGCAGTCTAGTTACCAAAGAACAAAAAGAAGTCAGTATAAAACTTGGAACCAAAAATACATACCAACTTAGTGTAGAGCTGTGCGCATATCAATAGTAATGCCTTATTAGGAAAAAAAAACAAGGCTCAAATGAAACCCATACCCACCTATAAAACTATGCTTGCCTAAAACCAAAATCATAAATGTGGTTTGTCCAAGTACTAAAAAATGTAAGCCGATTACAAAGTAGCGCAGTAAAATAAAAACTAATACGCTACGTGAAAGACTGAGATTTCGAAAATGAAACATTCATTTTCACACTTCTCATCAGCAAATACTATATTCAATTAATCAAAACCACACCTCATCTTTTTTTAGAAAACCCCTGCGCGAAGATAAACTCACCTTAAAAACTTGGAAAAAGCAGTTTTCGTCGTTTTTGAAGTGAAAACACAGAAGGGGAAGCAATGTCACCTGAACTGCTTCCTCATATTTTTTTGCGTCAAAAACATGCGCAACCGCGTGCATGCTCTTTCCTTGGAGTCCACTACATCAGGTCCATGAGCTATGGTGCACAAGCCAACATTTTTCTTGAAAGTTGACATTTAATAATATTCAAATTAAACAAAAATTCGCAGATGAATGACTATGTTACAACCAGGTCTTCTTATTAAAAACATTATGCAAGCGTGAGAGAGTATCACAAAATGATTTCACGAATTAGACAACTGTCCTAAGCAGCCGGTAAACTTTGTACAATGCCAAATATGTTCAAGATGAACAACCACCACAAGAACTCCAGCAAGGTGACGACATTGAACGTTGCGGCACCTACGGCTTCTGATGTAACACGTGGTCGTCCCCGCTACCCATCACGGGGAAACAGTCAGTCCGAAGTCTCAGTAGGTCCCGGGGACGCAGTCCGTCCAAGGACCAGGAGCAACCACAAGGTCGAAGCCCATCTTGGAGCCGCAGCCTGACGCATCAGAAACAGCTACCGAAAGAGCCTCAGGCTGCGCGGACGAAAACGCCCGACCATGACACCAGGAAGGTGACAGTGGTGAGTTGGTCAGCGCAGCTTTTCCCTCTTTCCTCATCCCTTCCTTCAACACCGTACGCACTGCACACAAGCAAACAAAACAAACTATCCCCCGCAGAGATGATTGCACTCACTCAGGCACCCACACTCGCACCTGAGAAATTCCCTCCCAATTCCTGCACCAAACAAGAAGTGTGCGATATGGTAGAGCAAATAGTGACAGTTTTGAGAGCGGAGACGAAAAAAATGAAGGGAGAGATTATGGCCGATGTCAAGCACATGCTACAACAGGACATACAACAAGCCACGGCTGACGTGAAACAATTCATCATTGCCACTTTCAGCGCAGCTTTCAGCCATCAAAATGGCTCCCACCCACATGACGCTAACGCCACTGCATACCCACAAAGGTCATACCCTTATACTCGTCCCGTTCGTACAAGACCTGCCCTCACCAGCGAGGCGGTATTAATTAATCATGGCCAGCAAACCTAAGAGGCGCACTACCACCCCCTTCCGGGTGTGGCATTGTAATTGTAGAGGGTACCGAAGGAAGAGGGGCTCCCTAACACATTTTCTAGCCACACAGCCTCACCCACCAAACGTTATAGCACTTCAAGAAGTACACTGCACTCCAACACTCACTGTATACTATACATACACCGACAAGCATGACACCACTAAACCACCAATAGCTGCCACCGTTGTGTCCAAACAAGTCATAGTAATTGAGCACACACTCCACAGCTCCCATATTCCGCATGTGCTCATAGAAATTGTACCCAGGAATCGATGTCAGACCAGCTTGTTTTTGTCCAATATTTACAGTGCATCTAAATCGCGACGAGATGACTTCGAAGAACTTGTTTTGGCCGCCAGCAAACAAGCGAAAAAATTTGTTATTCTGGGAGAGTTCAATGCGTACAACCTGGCCTGGAGGTAGCAAACAAACTCCAAACGGCCACCGCCGCGCTCAAGCCATGAGCCTTCATCGATTCACTCTGCTGACAGCACCTGACACACCAACCAGAATGGGGTAACATCGTAGACAGGGGTACCTGTCCTGACCTAACACTGGTCAAGGGGTTGACCCAATGCTCCTGGAAGAACCTAATGGAGAATCTGGGCAGTGACCACAGCATTCTAGCCACAGAAATCCAACTGGTGGCCATACGTAACCCAGAACGTCCAATTAAAATAACGAACTGGGACGCTTTCCGGTGCAACAGAGCCAAATTGCAACACGTCGCGACATCTCTACACGAGTAGACGGAACAGCTACAAGCAGATTTTAAAGCTGCCACTAAGCAACCTACTGCAACAACGGTGACACGGGATGTGGACAGATATCTGCTCCATCTCTCCGATACTCGAAGAGGCCTGACCAAATAATGGAAGAGGCAACGGCACAACCGTAAACTGAAATAATGGATCGCCCTGATAACAGCAGAAGCTGAAGGATACGACACCAGCCTCGCTAATAACATTTGGCACAACCTCAGCGACCTCCTTAATGGTATACTAACAACTTCCAAAACGGGGTCCCAAAACATGGCCCCTGCTCAGAGCACGACTTAACCCAACACACACAAAAACGCACGGAACCAACGCCGTCCGCACTATCATCCACAAAGAACAAATGGAAGTTAACGCTCTCCTCCAAACACTGCAAAATGAATACATTGCTACAGGTCACCGACCGAAGTACAAAGACTATCCGCACGAGAAAGAAATCCAATTGGATGGCGATATTACAGAGACAGAAGTGAGGGCACCCCTACACGGCATAAGACGTAGCACGGCGCACGGAGCAGACGCCATTCGCTGTGTACTACTACGCAACCTCGGAGATCAGGCCATAGGACAACTCAATGCATTCCACAACCACAGTTGGATAAACGGAACGTTTCCACAGGAGTGATAATGCACCCATATTACCTTAATTCTGAACAACTGGAAACTGTTTTCCCTCGAAAATCTCAGACCCATTTCCTTGACTTCGTCTATCGGCAAACTCTTCGAACACGTAGTACTAACGCGCCTCCAGCCTCACCTCGAAGCGAACCAATTCTTCTCCAATGCCTTATTCGGCTATCGACCAGGTCTGTCAGCGCAGGACATAGCCCTACAACTGAAGGACGATGTTGTAGGTGGTCCCAGTATTTTTAAGTTTTTTTTATTTGTAAGATAACTTACAAGGCCCCTACATGGAAATTGAGTAAGGGGGCGTAGAATCAAGTACATAAAATCTAGTAACAATAATAATAAAAAGAAAACACCAGCCAAATGCACAGCCTAAAAGTCAAAGAAACATATTGGCTACATAAAGCTGCGTGTGAGTACAATAAAAAGGAACTCTATAAGTTTGTAACAAACGCATAATAGTGCAAGAAAAAGGTAGAAACAATAGCACAGAACCGTGAGTGTGACATTAATGGTTAAGAAGGGTTAAGGGAGCTGAGTGAGTGCTTGAATTTTTCACGGTAAGCTTCCGAAATTATGTTTCCGGGGAGGTCGTTCCAGAGCCGAATGGCACGTGGTACTGCAGATGATTTAAGTGCTTCTGTTTTACCATGGATTCGCGTGAAGCTATGATCATTGTGTAAACTGTGCGACGTGTGCGATGACGTTTCTAGGTGTAGGGAATGTTTGTTAGTGTGGTAGGCGTATTTATGAAATAATGACAAAAGGGCTATGTCGCGACGATTGCTTAGCAGCTGAAGTGAAAGGTGAATCTTTATTTGAGTTACGCTAGAACGGTAGTCATAATTCTGGGAAATGAAAGGTGCAGCTCTATTTTGGATTGATTCCAGCATGTTACTTAAGTAATTTTGGTGGCGAAACCAAACTGGAGCGGCGAACTCAAGTCGATGCCGAACAAATGTTTTAAATGACAGTTTGCTGATAAGTGGAGGTGAGTTTCGAAGGTTACGTCGCAGGTAATCCAGTGATCGAGAAGCACTGGCACAGATGGTAGTAATGTGAGAAGTCCAGCAGAGGTTTGTTGAATGATTTACGAGTTTTAAATAATGAGGTCCGAGATAATGGGATATGTTTAATACAGTAGGAATAGTCAAAGTTAGTGCGTTTGCGGGTGAAGGATATCACTTTACATTTTCATGAATTTAGAGTCATTAGCAAGGTGTCACACCAATTAATAATTTGGTTAAGATCATTAGGAAGGATCAGGTGGTCATCGGAGGTGTTAATAGAACGATACATAATGCAGTCGTCAGCGAAAATGCGCATGCATGATGATAAAATATTGGGTATGTCATTAACGTATATCAGAAAGAGTAAGGGACCAAGAACGCTTCCTTGTGGTACACCGGATGGAACATCTGAAAGGGGCGTGGAGAAGTTGTTAGCGAAAGTAAGCTGCTGCCTGTTAGAAGATTTCGAAGACAGGATAGAGTTCAATAGACAATAGCCATTCTGGCGTTGGGCCTCAAGGGGGCCTTCGACAACGTCTCATATGACCTCATTCTAAACAATCTTGCATCCTTCCGATGCGGAAAACGCATCTATGATTATTTCCACGCCCTTTTATTTGACCACACAGCCACCATCGGCCGAGATGACATTCTGTCCGACATCATCAAACTTTCTGGCACAGGGACTCTCGAGAGTTCGGTTCTCTCACGCACCCTGTACAACGTGGTGATGGCAAAGCTACCGCTGCTCCTCGGCAAACTTCACAACGCGCAGCACACCCTGTACGCCGATAATGTAACGATCTGGGTGACCACAGGGTTGGACGGCACCATTGCAGACGTACTACATGAAGCAGTAAACATAGTACAAGAGTATGCAACAGTTGGAGGACACCTGTGCAGCGGGGAATTCGGAGCTCCCGCTTGTATTAAAAAAACGCAATAAGGCCAATATTCCACCAGCCATCACGTTGTATCTCAATGGCAAAGCGATACCAAGGGTAGACAGACTACGTGTACTACACCTTCACAAACAACACAACTGGAAGGCCACACATACCCTAAACATTTTGCACCAGCAAATCAGCCAAGTAACACACATGGTAAAGCGAATCACAAACCGCCTACAAACACTCAAAGAAAAACATGTACTCCGAATTGTGCAAGTCCTCATAATTAGCAGATTAACCTACCACCTCGCATATCATAACCTGACTCAGGCCGAGACGCACCAGATGGACACCCTCCTCCGTACAGCACTAAATGCGGCGCTGGGACTACCATATTTGTCCACGCAGCTCCTGCTACGACGTGGGGTGCACAACACCATTAGTGAACTAGTCGAAGGTCATCTTAACGGCCAATTGCAACGTCTCCAACGAACAATGCAAGGGTGCCACATTCTTTCCCGTCTAGGATACCAAACACCAAGAAAACCACAACAGGAAGACCACACACTTCTTGCACTTAGCATTCACATCAAAATTCACGTGGTCCCCATTCCCCGGAATATGCATGCAAAAGGCCAAAGAAAGGCAAAAGCACAAGCCCTGGCTCGACTCCGGCGATGACACATTTAAACGCACCGCTCCTATGCACCGACGTGGCCCGCTACCCACAGAGACGTGCCCTATGTCTAGTCGTACTAGATAGTACAGACATTCTGAGGGCTTGCACCACGCTGAACACTGTGGACATGGCACGGCGCAAGAGGCTGCTATCACCCTAGCCATCATACACGCTTCAACTATACCAGCAGCGGATAGACCCGTCACAGTGGTCACTGATTCTCAGACCGCCTGCAGGACTTTGGCACGAGGAAGGGTAACACTCTACGCACACCGCATCCTTACGTCATTACGCCCCAACGCGTTACACAGGGTGCGTATCGTCTGGGCACCTGGACACGCCTCTCTCCATGGTAATGAATGCGCTAATGCGGTAGCTCGAAAGCTTGCTAACCGGGCGGCTTTGGAAG
Source organism: Dermacentor variabilis (assembly GCF_050947875.1). NCBI lineage: Eukaryota > Metazoa > Arthropoda > Arachnida > Ixodida > Ixodidae > Dermacentor > Dermacentor variabilis. The sequence continues at coordinate 193,210,131 of NC_134570.1, forward strand.
AGCTGTCCAACCGAGACGACGCACCGACAGAACCAGTGAACTACACTGAAACTCTACAACATTACAGAGAGAGCAAGAGACACTTCCGCCGCCTCCTGATTCCCTTAACCGAGAAGATGCCGTCGCGTGGCGACTACTCCAAACTAATTCATTTCCCCTGCCTCTTTATCTTCACCTCTTCCACCCCACAGAATATCCCTCATACTGTGCTTACTCTGGAGTAAAGCTCACAGTATATCATTGCACCTGGGAGTTCCCACATCCTACGGGTTACTCCCATATTTTTTTACCTTCACCTTCCTCCTGGGAGACTGTGCAGACCAGCTTAGACGCCAAAGAGCAGTGACGGCTGATCGGACGGGCACGCGGAGGGGCGCGCACCAATGGGGACCTGAACTAAGGGCTTGACCCTACGAGGAAGTCACCCCATCTCATTACAAATAAATGCTTTCTCTTTGTCTACAGGTTGAAGCAGACCAGGCTGTGGAACAGCGGGACGTTTACGCCGTTGACAGCACTCGCAGGCAGCAACTTATCGGCGCACATAACGGTACAAGTCAGTCCAAAAAACCGCTGTCGCACGCGGTCGTAGATGCGTGAGGTGCCGACCTGTCCCACACTTGGAACTTCATGTAGATATTGAAGAATGGTGTCACGCAGGTGGCCAGGAATACATAGCGAGAATGTCGGCCCATCAAGTTTTATGTTGCGACAGTGTATATTCATTGTGTAGGACATACTACAGTAGAGAAGGTTCCGAACGTGCGGAAGAGAGTTGCTGAATGGTGAGCTTCGGTGAACACCGGTGAGCCTTGGTGAACACCGGTGAGCCTTGGTGGACACTGTTCGATGCTGCTGTCGTGCAAATCAGATATGGCGAGCATACAGGAAACATCGTCATGGTCAGCGAGGCTAGCAGAGTCCACCGGATGGCGAATGACAATGGGCATCGTGACGTGGTACGCCAGATTTATAATTTCCGTGTAATAGATATTCCTGTAGTCGGAGAGCCCAGCGACCAAGGCGACCAGTTGGGTCCTTCCGCAAGGACAGCCACCAAAGAGCATGGTGGTCGGTAAGAAACGAGGATTGGCGGCCCTACAAACACCTTCGAAATTTCGTGACAGCCCAAACCAACGCAAGGCACTCGCGTTATGCGATCGCATAGTTCCGTTCAGACGTGGAGAGAAGGCGGCTGGCGTATGCAATAACTAGTGTTTAGTCATGCTGGTGATGAGCGAGGACGGCACCAATTCCATGTCCCCCAGCGTCTGTGCGAACTTCAGTAGTCGCAGATGGCCGAACTGAGCCAATGTAGGCGGTGAACTGAGCAAATTGGTCAGCGCCGACAATGCAACGGCTTGGTTGTGGCCCCACGATAAGAGGACGTCCTTCTTTAGAAGGTCGGTTAGGGCTCGCGCTATGATGGCCAGATCACATATAAAACTGCAGAAGTACGAACATATTCCCATAAAACTCCGAACATCTTAAGTAGACGACGGCACCGGGAAGTTGTTGACAGCACTAATCTTCTTATAATCAGGTGGGACACTTGTAGCCCTTACAAGATGACAAAGTACAGTTATTTGTTGTCTGCCGAAATTACATTTGTTTGATATTAGCTGGGGTCGCGCGCGACGAAATACGGGTAGAATGGTCCCCAAACGAGTAAGGTGACTTTCAAACATTAGGGAAAAACAATGACGTCGTTTAGGCAGCAGAGGCGGGCGGACCATTTGTAACCACGAAGGAGAGAGTCCATCATGCGTTCGATGGTTGCGGAGGCTTCGCACAGCCCAAAGGTCATAACTTTGAATTGATAGATGGCGTCCGTTGTGACAAAGGCAGTTTTTCTCAATCCAAGTCGTCAACAGAAATCTGCCAGTAACCCGAGCGAAGGTCTATGGATGGGAAGTACCTCGCACCCTTCGGACATTGAAGGGTGCCATCGATTCTTGGCAGCGAGTGTACGTCTTTGCACGTTATTTTATTTAAGCGACGATAGTTGACGCCAAATCTGCAGCTGCCATCCAATTTTTGACTAAGACGGCAGGTCCTGCCCACAGATTGGAAGGAGGGAGCCTTTTCGACGCCTTTGGAGAACATCTTATCGACCTGCGGCTCTGTGACCTGGCGTTCGGAATGGGAAACAAGATATGGTCGCCGCCTGACAGGAACAGCACCTCCGGTGTGCATTTGATGACTTACGACAGACGTTTGACCCAGACAGCAGTCATCGAAGTCGAATATTTCCGTGTAGGCCACTAGGAGGTGGTGGAGTTCCGCGGCTTGACAAGTCGGCAGGCCAGGGTCAATCATCTTAGTAATTTCGTCTGGGACTGGACTCGCCAGGCCGGTTGCGACAAAAAAAACGAACAAGTTTCAGGGTCTAATGTAGCGATGTCGCATGCATCAATAGCTGACGCGTTGGCCACTGAGATGCCTTGAGGGAGAGCTTGGGTCGAGTTGTTGAAGTTCAGAAGCAAGAGCTGAACAAGCTTGCCGACAACATTCACAGGGTAGGAGGCACAGCAATATTTCGGGTCAAAATCACGTCATCTAGTGGAGGTACTACGAAGTCCTCGTCGGGGGCTGGTGATGCTGTCGTCCAGGCAACACACGAGGCGCCTTGGCTGACAACCGAACGTAATCGATAGAGCATAAGCGGTGTGACGGTGAAGGTGCAACATCAGGCAGTGACGGAAGCTCAAGTGGAAGGACTCCGGCTGCACATTCATTGAGGGCGGCACGCGCCGACAAGAAATCGAGTCTGATAATGACGTCGTTAGGACATTGCTCGATAACAGTGAACAAAACAGGTGTATTGTGACCAGCGATGGTGATACGCGCTGTGTACATTCCGATGGATGGATGGATGCATAACTTTTATGAATGTCCTGAAGTACGCGACTCAGTGCGCTGCGGGCCGCTCCCACGTTGGGAGAGTCAGGCCATGCCCGACCGCCGCATTGTGGGCCCTCTGGACAGCCCATAGTTGGCTCGGGGCTCTTGATAGCGGAGAGCCACTTGTCCTCATTGATTTGTACCGTGCCTCGCAACCAGGGGCAACGCCAGAGCATATGGTCTAGACTAGCGATGTCGTTGCAGTGCATGCAAGAAGTAGTTGCATTGGTGTCGGGATAAAGTTTGTGGAATAAAGCCGGGCTTGGATACGAGCCTCTTTGCGTTAATATGTGGGTCAATGCCTGCGCTCTATTTAACTTCTTGTGCGGAAGGGGAAAGTCTCTCCTGCAGAGATAAAAGTGCCAAGATCCGTGAAGAGAATAATACCACTAGCGGTGGGGCAAGTACTTTCTTGAGGCAACGACGAAGTTGATTACTCCTCACGGAGATTTCTGCCCCAATATCGACGAGTGTGGAAACAGTTGCGCCGTCAACGTCAGCGTTGATCAAGTTTCGTCAAATCTGCAAGACGCGGAAAGGATCTGAGGTAAAATTCCATGATACAGCGTCACCTTTAAGAGCTGCATAACTTCGTTTCACTGTCGGAGGTTGGGTGGGAATGTCGGGCGTCGTCGTAGAGGCGAAGGAGACGACGGAGGACGCGCCAGCGTCGGATGGTTCTGGCGACCTCCGGGCGACGGGGAGCGCCTGTGCGGAGTAGAGGTGACATCGACGTTGTGCGGCTCAAAAGACTAAAAGCGGCGAAACCTATGGCTGTTGTATGGTTGAGTGGGCTGCAGATGGCTGTAGCTGTCGGATCGGCTAGCAATGTCATCGCGTTTGGACAATGACACCCAACTGTTGCAATGACGCGTGACGTGACCACGATGTGTCGTCAGTTCTGGTACGGTACAGCTCCACCAAATTGTCACGGGGATTTACGAGTACATGAGGAAGAGACGAAATCGTATATTACAATAATTGCAGGCTGCTGCTACCGTAGAATGTCTGACAGTATCTCCCGCGACATGGACCGTCTTCTTTCTCTTCGTGGAGCGAAGCGGTACTTTAACGGCATGTTAGTACGCAATGAATCGTAACAATATTGTAAAGGAAAGCTTGCATGCATGCGATTCCTCCATTTCAAATCATTATCTGCTCGAGAGTACAAACACGCTGTTTAGATGACGACACAGGGTTTAATTTTCCAAGTATTCATAATATTGTCCTCAACAAGTGTTCCTTTTGGTAATGCACATTTGTTTCCATCACAGACATCGTCAAAGCTTAACTGCGTCGAACTGTTAATAATTCGACTCTTGCACTGGCTAATCCGCATGCGAAAATGTATTGAGCACTTGATGTCGTCATCATCATCATCATCATCATCATCATCATCATCATCAGCCTGGTTATGCCCACTGCAGGCCAAAGGCCTCTCCCATACTTCTCCAGCTACCCCGGTCATGTACTAATTGTGGCCATGTCCCTGCAAGGTTCTTAATCTCATCAGCCCACCTAACTTTCTCCCACCCCCACTACGCTTCCTTTCTTTGGAATCCAGACCGTAACCCTTACTGACCCGGTTATCTTCCCTCTTCATTACATGCCCTGCCCACGCCCATTTCCTTTCCTTGATTTCAACTAAACGGTCATTACCTCGGCTTTGTTCCCTCACACGATCTGCTCTCTTCTTATCTCCTTAACGTTGCAACCATCATTCTTCTTTCCATAGCTCGTTGCGTCGTCCTCAATTTGAGTAGAACCCTTTTCGTAAGCCTCCAGGTTTCTGCCCCATATGTGAGTACTGATAAGGCACAATTGTTATACACTTTTCTCTTGAGGGATAATGGCAACCTGCTGTTCATGATCTAAGAATGCCTGCCAAACGCACACCAGCCCTTTCTTATTCTGATTATTTCAGTCTTATGATCCGGATCCGCGGTCACTACCTGCACTAAGCAGATGTATTCTATTACTAATTCCAGTGTCTCGCAACCTATCGTACTCTGCGGTTCTCTTCGGAAGTTGTTAAACTATATTTTAGTTTTCTGCAGATTAATTTTTACACCCACCCTCTGCTTTGTTTGTCCAGGTTTGTGAGAATGCATTGCAATTGGTCCCCTGGGTTACTAAGCAAGGCAATATCATCAGCGAATCGCAAGTTATTAAGGTATTCTCCACTAACTATTATCCCCAGTTCTTCCCAATCCAGGTCTCTGAATACCTCCTGTAAACACGCTATGAATAGCATGGGAGAGATCGTATCCCCCAGCCTGACGCCATTCTTTATTAGGATTTTGTTTCTTTCTTTATGTAAGACTACGGTTATTGTGGAGCCGCTATAGGTATCTGTCAGTATTTTTACATGCGGCTCGTCTACACCCTGATTCCGTAATGCCTGCATGGCTGCTGAGGCTTCGAATGAATCAAACGCTTTCTCGTAATCACTCAAAGCTATATATAACGGTTGGTTATTTTCCGCACATTTCTCTATCACCTGTTTGATAGTGTGAATATGGTCTATTGTTGAGTAGCATTTACAGAGTCCTACCTGGTCCTTTGGTTGACCGAAGTCTAAGGCGTTCCTGATTATATTTGCGATTTCCTTAGTAAATACTTTATAGATAACGCACAGTAAGCTGATCGGTCTATAATTTTTCAAGTCTTTGTTGTTTCCTTTCTGATGGATTAAGATTATATTGGCGTTCTTCCAAGATTCCGGTACACTCGAAGTCATGAGGCATTGCTTATACAGTGTGGCCAGTATTTCTAGAACAATCTGCCCACCATCCTCCAACAAATCTGTTGTTACCTGAACCTGCCCAGCTGTAGTCCTCATTTGCATAGCTTCCAAGGCTTTCTTTACTTCTTCCGGCGTTACTTGTGGGATGTCAAATTCCTCTAGACTATTGTCTCTTCCATTATGGTCATGGGTGCCACTGGTATTGTATAAATTTCTATAGAACCCCTCAGCCAGTTGAACTATCTCATCCATATTAGTAATGATATTGCCAGCTTTGTCTCTTAATGCATACATCTGATTTTTGCCTATTCCTAGTTTCTTCTTCAGTGCTTTTAGGCTTACTCCGTTCCTGAGAGCTTGTTCAATTCTATCCATATTATAGATCCTTATGTCAGCTGTCTTATGCTTGTTGATTAACTTCGAAAGTTCTGCCACTTCTATTATAGCTGTCGGGTTAGAGGCTTTCATACATTGGCGTTTCTTAAACAGATCTTTCGTCTCCTGCGATAGCTTACTGGTTTCCTGTATAACGGCGTTACCACCGACTTCTATAGCGCACTCCTTGGTGATGCCCATAAGATTGTCGTTCATTGCTTCAACACTAAGGTCCTCTTCCTGAGTTAAAGCCGAATACCCGGTCTGTAGCTTGATCCGAAATTCCTCTAGTTTCCCTCTTACCGCTAATTCATTGATTGGCTTCTTATGTACCAGTTTCTTCCGTTCCCTCCTTAAGTCTAGGCTAATTTGAGTTCTTACCATCCTATGGTCACTGCAGCGCACCTTGCCGAGCACGTCCACATCTTGTATGATGCCAGGTTTAGCTCAGAGTATGAAGTCTACTTCATTTCTAGTCTCGCCATTTGGGCTCCTCCACGTCCACTTTCGGCTAACCCGCTCGCGGAAGAAGGTATTCATTATCTGCATATTATTCTGTTCTGGAAACTCTACTAATAACTCTTTCCTGCTATTCCTAGAGCCTGTGCCATAATCCCCCACTGACTTGTCTCCAGCCTTCTTGCCTACCCTGGCATTGAAGTCGCCCATCAGTATAGTGTATTTTGTTTTGACTTTACCCACCGCCAATTCCACGTCTTCATAAAAGCTTTCGACTTCCTGGTCATCATGACTAGATGTAGGGGCGTAGACCTGTACGACCTTCAATTTGTACCTCTTATTAAGTTTCACAACAAGACCTGCCACCCTCTTGTTAATGCTATAGAATTCCTGTATGTTACCAGCTATATCCTTATTACTCAGGAATCTGACTTCTAGTTCTCGTCTCTCCGCTAAGCCCCGGTAGCACAAGACGTGCCCGCTTTTTAGCACTGTATATGCTTCTTTTGTCCTCCTGACCTCACTGAGCCCTATTATATCCCATTTACTGCCCGCTAATTTCTCCAATAACACTGCTAGACTTGCCTCACTAGATAACGTTCTGATGTTAAACGTTGCCAGGTTCAGATTCCAATAGTGGCCTGTCCGGAGCCAGGGATTCTTAGCACCCTCTGCTGCGTCACAGGTCTGACTGCTGCCATGATCAGTTGCTTCGCGACGTCTGGGGACTAAGGGCCGGGGTTTGATTGTTGTATTCATATAGGAGGTTGACACCAATGTAGCACCAATGTGGCACCAGTGACACCAATGACACCATTGGTGTTTCTGACACCAATGTGGGCTAAATATGAGCCAAAGTTTCGGTAAAAGAGTGCTTTTCCCATGGCGCGTGACGGCCCCCTTAGTGGTTCGGTTGCACCTTCCCCTATATCGTTTGAAAGAGCTGTCTCTCGTCTTCATTTTCCCACCACCACCGGGTTCGTCCGCACATTGACGGTGGAGAAATTCCGCCTCAAAAAGAAGACCCAATGCGTGCTGTAATTGGTCGATAAAGGCACGTGACCCTCAGCTAGCCACACCATTGACTAGACTGGCGTCATCTGCATCACTCCGCGGCTGCTCTGCATAAGCTGTGCGTGCCGACAATGTTTCCCACCCTGGCAGCGATGCCGACCTCGACTCCGAAGTGCGCTGCGAAGTTAAAATTTAGAAAAAGAAAAGGAAGAGAAAGTCGGCTGCCGCGCACCAAACATCTGCACTGTCTTGGGCTTCGTTTCCGGCATCACTTGCAGCAAAGAATTTGCGAAAAAAAAAGATGAGAAAATAATGTAAAAGATAGCTCAAGGGTATGAGCAGCTTACATGCAGGCATCTGTTGAAGCGGACAGAGCAAGGGGCAAAAACGATGCGAGCGTGGCGGCCGCGGCATCGAAGGGAGCAGGCGCCGCTGCCGCCGCCGCCCGCACAGCAGCCATAGGCAGGCGCGCTTTAGCTTGCGAGATTTGAACGCGCTGCTCCAGTCAATCAGCCTACTCTGCCTACATATGCCAACATCGCCGCAGTGTCTACACTTATGACCATGCCTGGGACCACATCATCTGCGCACGTATTCGTGACTTCAGTATCTGTGCAGGTTCGTCCTCAACCTTCATACCAAGTTTGTTGTCCTACCCATCCTCTTTGTTATTACTGCAGATAGCAAAGACACATTTCCCGGTTCTGCCGACAGTGCCAACAGGACGAGAAGCATATTTACGTTCCTCAAGAATGCTCCGATGCCCATGTGCCTATGACTTAGCAGCGGATAACATACCCACCTTCGTCGCACCGTTCACCGTCTCCCCCATATGCAGACGATATTCCTTCCACCAACCGCCCATCTTGGTGCCGCTCAGTGCCCCCACTTCGGCCCGACTCACAAGCCCCTGACTTCTGCTCGGAAGACTCCACACTGCAGTTTTAGGAAGGGAAACTGCATCCATTGGACTGCCTATAATTCCTCCAGAGCACCCATCAAATCTATCATTAGTGTTTATGGAAGGTGTTCGCGTAGAAGCTCTTATTGACACTGATGCTGCCATTTCTATCATTCATGCTGATTTATGCTCCTGTCTATGAAAAGTGACCATGCCTTACTGCGGCGCTTCTTTGTGTGGTGCAAACAATGCCAGAATTTACCCCATCGCGCAATTACCCTTGCAACCCCTCCCTTGTCCTGCCTCTCCCTTTGAAGTCGTCGGAATAGACTTGTATGGGCCTCTCTCCCTGACCGTGAATCAGGGTTGCCAGTTCTGCTTAATATAAGCGAATGTGGGCTTCTTTTTTCACCGAGTCGCATATAAATTTTTACAGTCGCTATTCACGTTTTTTTTTGGGCTTACTCGCTCTTTCCCGGCAAATATTGGTATTTTAATGCCCGTCGCGCGCGTTTGTCGTTAAATATACGTGATAATAGCAGGAGTCACAAAGTACAAAACTGTCCCTATCCATTCATCAATGTTTTGTCGCCTTGCCAGCACTCGTGGTCGTCTATGTCGTAGTGTGTTGGTGGTGTTCTTTGTGCAAAATGGCTTCGAAGTGGTCTAAATATGGCAAACGATATTGTAAAGAGTGGGAAAAGGAAGCGAAGTTCAAGGACTGGTTACGCCCAGTCACCAAAGACGATAAAAAAGCTGCATGCAAGTTTTGCAAGTGTGAAATCCGCGCTCATCATGCCAACCTCGTTCAGCACATGGCAACAGAAAAACACGCGAAGAACTCCCGGCCACTTTCCAGTGCACATTTGACAGCCATGGGCTTCATGAAATCATCGCCTCCAACGACAACACCAGAATTGGAGCTTAAGCTGGCATGTTATTCGGCGTTTCATGCCACTATCAACTCTGTGGATCATCTCGGCGAGCTGTTACAGTCGTCCACGGCGTGCAAGGTAAAGCTGCACCGAACAAAATGTGCAGCACTAATAACAAAAGTTCTTGCCCGTTACCTGCTTGAAGATCTCGTGAAGGATATAGGTGCCTCGCTGTACTCATTATTGATTGACAAAAGTACTGACGTAGCAAATGAAAAGCAGGTCGCTGTCGTAGTTCGCTATTTCAGCACCTCACTAAAAAAAGTAGTGTCCACGTTCCGGGGACTGTTCACGCTCGAGGGTTCAAGTACCCAACAGATTGCACAAGGCCTCTTAGACTTCTTGACCAGTGTTGACCAACGTCAACTTTCGATTATCCCGCTTCCAGAAGAAGATATTCATTATCCGCAAATTATTCCGTCCTGCAAACTCTACTAATATATCTCCCCTGCTATTACTATAACCTATGCCATATTCCCCCACTGGCTTGTCTCCAGCCTGCTTCTCGCCTACCTTGGCATTGAAGTCGCCCATCAGCATAGTGTATTTTGTTTTGACTTTTACCCGCCGTAGTTGCTCAGTGGCTATGGTGTTAGGCTGCTGAGCACGAGGTCGCGGGATCGAATCCCGGCCACGGCGGCCGCATTTCGATGGGGGCGAAATGCGAAAACACCCGTGTACTTAGATTTAGGTGCATGTTAAAGAACCCCAGATGGTCGAAATTTCCGGAGTCCTCCACTACGGCGTGCCTCATAATCAGAAAGTGGTTTTGGCACGTGAGACCCCATAATTTAATTGTTTTTTTTGTTTTGACTTTACCCATCGCAGATTCCACGTCTTCATAGAAGCTTTCGACTTCCTGGTTGTCATGACTGGATGTAGGCGCGTAGGCCTGTACGACCTTCAATTTGTACCTCTTATGAGGTTCGAAAGACCTGCGACCCTCTCATTAATTCTATAGAGTTCCTGTATGTTACCAACCATATCCTTATTGATCAGGAATCCGACTCCTAGTTCTTATCTCTCCTCTAAGCCCCGGTAGCAAAGGACGTGGCCGCTTTTTAGCACTATATATGCTTTTTTTTCGTCCTAATCTCACAGAGCCATATTTTATCCCATTTACTGCACGCTAGTTCCTCCAATAGCACAACTAGACTCGGCTCACTAGATAACGTTCTAGCGTGAAACGCTGCCAGGTTCAGATTTCAATGGCGGCCTGTCCGGATCTATAGATTCTTAGCAGCGTCTGCTGTCGTCGCAGCTCTGACCGCCGTCGTGGTCAGTTGCTTCGCAGTTCCTGGGGCCTGATGACCGGCGTTTGAAATTTGTATTCCCATAGGAGGTTGTGCCAAGTACTGAACCAGGGTGGCCAATCCTGCTTTGGTGAGGGAGTGCGTTACCGGTTCTGGTCACGGGGATCAATCCGCACTGCAGGCCTGTTCATGCAATTTTATCAAGAGGCGGATTTGTTTTCGTTAATCCGGTGGAAAATTGCGCGGCACCGGGATTTGAACCACGGTCCTCTTGCACGCGAGGCGGATGCTCTACCTCGACGCCACCGCTGGCATTACATCACTTGTTGTAATATTACTCAAATGTTTGTGCGAATAAACTTCCTGGCTATTGGAGTAAGTGAAAATCTGAAATATATTGCCGATCTTTTTTTTTAGCACTTCATGCACCGGATTTGTAAAAAGCACGCGATATTTTTGAAAGCATCTGACTAAAAATAAATGAAGTATTTGTCTACACAGATAAACGGCTAGTGCGATGCAAGTCTGAAACGTGGTCCCCCCGAAAGAATACGAGAATCTTTCATCCGCAAGCAAAATAAACGATGAAAAGCGACATCTTATTGGTTAGCTCGGAAATAAGGAATATAATTTTACCTATGTAGAGTTTAGCTTTGTAGCTTTAAATATTTCGCAGATTGTTATACACGTCGGAAGTCACCGTCCCTGTTCCAGGAAAGGCCTCTTGTAATTTATATTGATTTACGTACTCATCAGGGCTGAAACGTATTATCGAGGGTAATGGGTTGAACAAGATAAATAAATGATACAGCCAGCAAAAAAGTTACTTTCTAAATATACATTGTTAAGTGGCGGTAAATTACCAAACAGTTTCAGTGCACAAGAGGAAGTCAGTTTTACAGAATTACCTGTAATTGAAAACAATTCAAAGAGAACGTACTCTATCATTCAAGTTCATGTTACACAATGGTTGGTAATGTTCCACGAAACATAAAATTATAAATACTGCTTACAATTTCTGGGTGAAGTCGATAACATTCAAGTACCATTCAAGGGGTGTGCGAGTAAAAATGCTAACAAATATTAGTGTGACAAGATTTGATGCATCTTTATAAAGTTTATTGATGCGGTGGGATGTTTGTTGCAATGAGATATTGACACATGTGCTTGTTTATCTTTCTTCTGTGAACGCTGTTCACCGGCTAACAAATGTTGAACGATATAGCTCAGCGCATGACGCGCCTGCATGTTTTTGAAGTTACGCGAAGGTTGCCGTTCATTCTATAGTGTATGTCGCCTGCGAACACTGTATTATCAGATATCACGCGCGACACGAATTGTGTAATAGTTTCTGGAAACCATGCGATTACTCTAGAACCTTCGATGAGTGATGTATCAAAGCCGACGCGCTTGACCCGCTGAATAGATTCCGATGATCGCCGAGCGTATTCACTGCTATTGCTGCGCTTTCAGCATGAACTGGCTCTTGTGGGCAGAAGTTCGCCCAATAAAAAGTTGGTTTCGTCATTCACAGTTTTGCCGTATTGTTATTAACCGTCACTACTACATGGCAATATCAATTAAGACGTAGACATTCAAGCTTAGTTCTACGTGCGGTTAGAGTAGCGACCATATAAATTTAAAGGAAAAAAAAGTAATTTTGAGAAGTTTTAATTACGCGATAGCTAAATGATATCTCATATGGCGAATTGATATTCGAATTCCGTTTGTATTTCAGTTTTGTTTAGTAGCACTATAAGAGGTGATGGTGCCGTATAAAGGTACTGGGGCAAAAAACCCAAACTTCATTTCGCATTCTTTGTGAGGTACTATAGCTTGACCATGTGGAATAGCGGTAATATTAACCCCTAAATACTTATACGAATCTAAAGGTTCTAACGCAGTCTTGGCAAGTAAGTACATCGACAAATTTCTCATATTTATAGACAAGCACATAAATATACATTATTAGGCGTTTATTTCCACGAGGCATTTGCTACAGCAATTAGTTACGGCATCATACTCACAGAGAACTCCCTTAATTAATCAAAATTGACGGGTTCGAATTGATTAAAAACTTCGTAATTTAAACCTGTTTTTAGCACTTACTACGTTCGACAATTAGTCGTCACATTGGCATGTTCCTTCGTTTCTTAAAGAAGAAAATGAGCAGAGATACTTAAAATTCTGTCTCCTTTCAAGTTTAAATTACGCGCTCAATCGATATTGGTTCAAAAGGTGGGTCCTGATGACATCATCACTGCAGAGCAAATAGAAGTTGGCTGCCTGCAGAACCAACGCGACATTTTGTGCGTTATTCAGGAGCACTGCACATAAGTAGTTAATATTGCTTTATTTCTATGTAAATGTGCAATACAGGATATATTAGGCTTGACCATTGTCCTCGGTCAGCTGAACAAGACTTCGTGCATTTCGAAATGGCGTACATCATGTCAGATGTGCGTGCATGGTTTCATTGGTGTCGGTTAATTGAGATTTCATACAAGCGTTATACTTCTGTTTTCATGCATTTTGGGGAACGAGACCTGACATTGCCTTTCAATGTGAGGAAAAAGGGGCTGAAGTGGGTATACCTTGAAAAATTGCATGGGGCTGACGTTTTACACTGTGTTAATTTTACAAGCAATGAAAATTGCTACTGCAACTGCTTGACACAAACACCATCGGTGGAAGTTGTGCCGAATTCTGTAAGATCGCAAAAACCATTAGCGTTCTTGCGGCGAAAGCGTCAAATGGCCCACTGAACAAAAAATTCGGCGTCTGTCGTCGCTAGCAGCGAAAACGCGCCTAAAGTCACATTGGCCGCGACATCACGTCACCCTCGTTCTCGCAGTTCGCGTATGAACTGCACATCGGTAAGGCCAAATCAAAACGCGATCGCCTGCCCGCGAGGAGTTTATTAAGGCGGACGCCTTTAATGGCTCATTGTCAAGGTCATCTGCCGTTAGCATAAACTGTCACAGCTTTCCAGCCTCCTGACTGGTCTCCTCTATGTCGTGGCGTCAGTGTCGCTCGGCGCAGGTGTACGCCTCCTGATTGGATCGCGTGCGTGACGTCACTGTCGCCAAGCGGGGGTGTCGGGGTTGTTCGGCACCGCACGGGATGACTTATCACATCCGCACGCGTGGCGGCCGTGTGCTCGATGGTGCGTCCTGACGTTACTATCGTCAGGCGCTTGAGGTGGCCTCCCGATTGGGCGCTGTGTGGCCTGACGTCACTGTCGCGAGGCGCGCTTGGCAAACGTCTGCTTGGATGTGGTGTGGCGGTGGCAGTGGCGGCAATTTACTTTGCGGTATCGTGTGGGAAGGATGCCTCGTCTCGCTAAACCAGTGTCTCCCAACACGCAACGGGCGGCAGCCACTGAACGCAAGCGGCGCTCAAGAGAGGCTGAGCGTATAGGTCGCATGCATCAGGGCGGCGAGGCGCGTCCTGATGTCCACATGGCGCGTGCAGGTGCGACACATGGCTCGTCCAGACGCGACACATGGCGCGACAGGCGCATCCACAAAGTCCTGGGACGCGACGGGCCAACGCAAGAGAGGCAATGCGTTTGAATCGACTCGCTGCATCTCCGGGTACCAAGGCAAATGAAGCTCGGTAGCGCCGTGACCGCCCCGTTGCCGCGCCGCTCCAAGCAAGTGCAAGTCAATCGAGCGAAGCGGATGATGAGGATGGCCAACTACACCCCGACACTGCCAGGGAAGACGCGTCTCCTACTTTAAACTACTTTAACAGACATTTCGTAAACTACTTTAACAGACATTTCGTCCAGAATGATGTTGCAGGCATTTAATAAACAAACAAGCATACACATTACAGTGTGCGAGTTGTGTGCCTCCATGGTGTTTCCGACACAACAAAGAGCCATTGGCAATGGTTTCAGGCTTCCGCCGTTTCACACTTTAGTCTCCACAAAATGTCTTCCATTTTTGTTACGCAAGCGACCGGTCAGCAACTTTCAATTGGATATTAATGCTTTGGCAATTACCAACTTATAGGAAATATTTAGGGGTCTTCGGATTCTTCAGATTCTCAGGTTATATCCTGATAATGTTTCAGCCGCTTGCTGAACATTGCAATATGACTCCTGCAATGCGCATTAAAGTGAGGCGCCTTAAAATATTCAGGTGCACGCGGCTCTAACATCTTGCAAATAATTTACTCCAACCGTTATAGGATATTAGAAGTAACGATTTAATTATTTTTACCCAAGCAGTCGCTCATTTATTTAACAACCCTGTCTTCTCCCTTCTTTATTTACTCTCCATTTCTGCGCAACTTTTCAAATATATCCTACCGACGAATATCTCTTGCTAACTCAAACTTTAGCTGCCTCCTATCTCAATATGTAGAAAATCGGCAATGTTTTTGCTGCTCAAACACTGCGCCAAATTTGAGAAAGCTTGTTGCATTAAAAGAAAAAGTTGCAATGCAGTGATTTCAGAAAGCGATTTCTTTAGGCTGTCAACTTTTTCACAAAAGTTGATAAACATGGCAACATCTGAAAAAGAAATCAGATATATCGCTCTGTATCGCACGATTAAAAAAGCAATATACAATTCTGTAAACTGTACCAAATGTTACAGCTAAACCGGACAAAAATGCTGTAATATGCGGCTCCTAGAAATATACTACTAATTTGTGAATACTACATGCAAACATTACCTGAAATAAACATACGTCATAAATTCATACAGCCTATTTCTTCGCATTAGATGTTCTAACGGATACAATTTATAAAAATGCCATGTTTGATTTTGATTGTGAGCTATGGACTAAACTTCATGCTTCTATTTTTTTTCAGATTTACCGATTTCCTCGAGTTCTTCTAAAACATTCCACGGCTTAAATCAAAATTTTGCTTGCTGCAGTCCTTGTAATTTACCTTTGTGTGAAATACGAGAGATTTCATCCCAGCATCTTCAGCGGCTCTAACATCGAATATTACTTTGTTTAACATAACCTGAGCAGCTGGAATGAGAGATATACCCGAGCTTAAGGGTTCCTGCTAAGCAGCGCTTCATGCAAGTTTTATAGGAAATTCATGATCGAAACGATGGTGTGTACGGCGGCGCAGATATACAAAATAAAGGAATTCAAGAAAAAGAAATATTTGCTGGAAGCTCATCTCAGCCAGACATCTCATCCGCAATACTGTCAATTTATGGTCAGATGTCCAGCCAAATCATCGAATCAATGCCATTCGAGCATGTAGCTGGCCATCTTCAAGAGAAGGCCGATACATAAGCACACTCATTTCCAGGTGACTAGGTGAAGTGACAGCCTCGGCGTGTGCCACTTTCGATTGAGCTTTGTTTAGCTGCGCGTCTTAGAATGCGTCATGGAGGGAATTTCGAGTTTTTTAGGGTCGATACGCCACGTGGTAGAGAAAAAATTAAACAACGAAATGACATTTCTTTTTCTTCGACCACTGATTTTTACTTGAAGCCTCCGTCTTTCTGGGAATTTGTCTTGTTTGGAGCTCCATCTGTAAAGAAGACATTGAAACCACATTGGGAAGCCTTACAGTATTATTGCATTTTACAACCACTCTTTCCTTCTGCAGTAGCCATCGTATGGCATGCCTCTTGACAGTTCGTTGGGCATGCTAAGCACACGCGCATATGTGTTTGGCATCTTGCGGTACTATGGCTGGAATGCTCGAAAATGACTTATTTGCTTGTTTGGGAGGAATGCACGGCCCAAAGTTGGGGGGGGGGTGCCTTTATATGAGCGATGCCGGAGCAGATGGCTTCGTATTTAACTGCCAGTGGTTATTTAGGGGGCCACTAAAGATTAGCAGATGAACGCTTTCTTTTCTTTCCCCAAGACTAACATGCGTTCGCCGCAGCAAAGTGGTTATTCGAGTGACGACCTTTAGCCCCGCAGCGAAACGCCAC
The DNA here is from genome assembly GCF_050947875.1 of Dermacentor variabilis. Lineage (NCBI taxonomy): Eukaryota > Metazoa > Arthropoda > Arachnida > Ixodida > Ixodidae > Dermacentor > Dermacentor variabilis. The sequence goes on from NC_134570.1 coordinate 193,226,639, forward strand.
AACAACTGAGCCAATTGAACGAGATATATTTTTTATATTTACACTGGCGCTTAGTTATCAGGGCCATTTCTTTATTCGGTTCAGAAGCATGACCTCCACGTAAGTTTAGCGTTCAGAACGAAAAGCAGTAGTTGCTTTTAGTGACGAAATACAAAATAAATTACTGCATTTTTCTACACTCCGCCAACATAGGAATGAGGACTTGGTGCAGCGCAGAGACGATGGGAAGGCGTTTCAGCCGCAACTTAGCTGGCCTAAGAAGTCATGGCAGATCCATTTAATGGCGTTGAAAGCGTCGACGCCGCATCTCTTCCTGACGTCCCCCAGGTGGACGTTGAACATCAACAAGGCAGATCGGTGATGGAGCGATCCAAATATCCGACGGGCTTTGCTGTACTGCGTACGAATGTAGATTTCTAGGTTGAGTCTATCATTCGCCACCAAGAGCACATAATTCACTAAATACACACGCACGTTTTCAAAAATATACCGACACAACATCGTGTTCAACTTCGACACCCGGTCCTGAGAATAACTTAGCCATATCCGAAGCTAACTACCTCAGAGACATATCTCCTTGGAGCCGCACAACATTATGAGTTCGTCAACCCTGCCGAATCTTCGTGTGCCCGTGAGGAAAGGCGTTCTGAAGCCGTCTTGCACAAGACAAATCGGGCAAAACATCTGCAACTATCAAAGATGGCTAAAACACGTCTTGTCAAACTGTTTTTGTTGCTAAGAAGGCCAGAAAACGCTTTGCGGAAACCTTTAGGAGGTTTATGTGCTGACACTCATTCGGATGAAAGTAGAACACATACGTTTCGGTGCTTTCCTACCCTGTAAACAATCTTTAGATGTTTAACAGCCTAAACAGCCGCAGAAGCTGCACTTTAATAACACTTACATGAACCTCCTTTCCTTCGATGCCTCATTTTCCCATCCTGGAAGGCGCACGTTCTCATTAGCCGCACAAATTGAGTTGCGCAGTCTTTCGAGTGATAGCGTCTTTACGTATTTGACGGAGATAATACACAACGCAAACGTAAAAAGTAGCGCTAGGATTGAGTGACAAAGCGTATGTGAGCTTACACACATGGCTCAAGGCCTACAACCACGGTAATTCAGAAAATGTAAAACCTGAAAAATATATTCATTAGTATTAAGTGCCGAAAGCACGATCTAATTCTCAGGAACACTGTTCATGGGGACTACGGATCGTTTGTAACCGCTGCGTTTCCTAGCATGCACTTCAATGCAAGTACACGAGCTTTTTTACGTTTCACTCCCATCGCAGACCCAACCTCGAGCTGAGCAGCGCGATGCTCAGGCAATAAGCTACAGCGGCAGGTAACAGAATGTATGTGCTTTCGTAGCGCAGTTGCGCAATATTTAGGGTGAATGCTAGTTTCAGGCACATCGATACGCAGTTACATATCTTATCGCAGAAGGTCGCGCGCAATCACGCGGGTTTGTACCTGGCCGTCTTTCCTCAGGATGTTACAGCCGGATGATCTGTAGTGAAGGCGCGACAGCGACGGTGGACGAAGAAGGACCATACACACACACAGGCTGCCACTTCCAGCAGTGTTTAATCAGGAAAAAAACGCCACTAACCCACTAGTTACATCCGGAGTTTTTATCACGATTCCGGTTCAGCCTCCTCACAAGCGTTTTCCTTTTCTGCCTGAATCTGCACATTGAGCTGTATTACAAATGCGTCGTGAGGTATTCAGTCGAGTAGAAAAATACAGTATTATCGCAATGTGATTAATTCCTAATCCATTATACTTTAACCATCAGATTTGACAGCAAAGAGGGCAGCGACAGCGTCCGTCAGAAGCGGCTTTGCGTTCATTGCAGGTTAGCATCCCTTTTGTTACTACACGAGAATCATTAGGATAGCTAGCTCTATGCTGCCAAAGTGGAGCTCTCGTCTGTGACAGAATTCTGTAGTCATGAGCGAATTAGGAATGTTTCTAGAAAAGATGAGCAAGGAGATGCTTGAATTCAAATCTGCAATTGAGGGAGAACTAATACAGGAACTAAGAGACCTAGTACAGGGTGTGAGCTTTTTCAATGATGAAGTTGAGAAAATAAGGCGAGATAATTCCAATGTTGTGGGAGATAGCATGTTCCTCAGGAGCGTCAATAGAAAGCTAGCAACCGAGTGTCAAGATTTCAAAAAAGAATTTGTAACAACAAGAGCAGAGAATCACTGCATCGGAACAATACTCTCGCAAATGTAACGTTTACATTAAGAGAATACCGAAGCTTGGTGATGAGGACCTCGGTAATACTGTTCACGGAATTGGCGAGCTTCTGAATGTGGCTGTCTCCAAAGATGATGTTGATGAGGGCATTAGAAACACAATCTTCATTTTTGCTTCTAAATCATTTTTAATTCATTTCTTTGACATCATTCAAACGTTGCCTCAAGCGCTTTCAAAAGTATTGTTTTCGCCCATGTAAATTAGTCGCCATTCGCACAGCGTAATTTTTTTAGAATGCCTGGCAGCGTCTACTTCATCTTCTTTATCTTCACACCTTCCAGTCCATAGTGCAACTAGGGGTGCAAGTCTGGGCTACCTAACTTCATAGGTTTTCATAACTTGTGGCAAGGCATCACTCAGTTGAGTGAGATAGCATAGGTGACGTGGCCTTGAGAGCGCGTGGCATTGCGAGGTGGCAGGACTCCCTAAACGATATTCTATGGAAGGAATAAAAATTTTGGGTTGTGCTCTCTCGGGCTTACTCTTGGTCAGAAATATGACCGCTGAAATTTGGTCTAATCAGGACACTAGAGTACGACGCGAAGTTGCCGAGTGCGGATACCCCCAAAGTTTCATTCCTTGCATAGAACCTCGTCCAGGAAGGCCAATATTCTCACTTGGCCGCGCGTCCTTGATGTTACTGTTCATTATGTCCCACTGGTGAGGCCTTCGCACATGTTTTGAAAACCTATGAATTCAGCTGGCCGCATGTTTCCACTCGCAAGTTGCAGCATGCACTGTTGCATGTGAGGGACAGGCTCCAGAAGAAATAATTCGACGCCGTGGTATATATACATACCATGTGGAATCTGTGACAGCATTTGTATCAACAAACGATGCAATTTCAAAAGCGGCTAAAACAGAATGTGCATGATGTCAAAACTAAAGATGTCGCTTGACTATAGGCAAGCAACTTATTTACAGCGAAGATGTTTATGCGGACCATTGCCGTGGTTGTTTGACACCACTAAAAAGGGGCCACGTGACCTAGCGGGAAAGGGAAAGAACATCTGAATACGGGGAAAGGGTTTGGAGTGACCCATTTGAGAATGCTGTATCATACGCGAAGCTTATATGGTTGTGAAACGGTGGATTTTCTGCGATTGAGCTAGACAGGCATCGAATTTATCGACGATTGATTCGACCCTGAAACGAAAGAAACAAATGTTATGCTGGCGGTTTCGGGCGAACGAACAGTGTCCAGCGATTCAAACGCGATAATAGCAGCGCGTGGCTTCCCAGCAGTGCCGTGCCGGCCGCCACGCCAAACGTCAAACGTCAAACCAATCATCAAAACTATTGTAGTGTCCGCATCTCGTGTGGTGGGCCTAGCGCCCAATATATGAAGCTTTGGATTACTGGGTCCGCCCATTTCATCCCAGCTACAACTGTGGGAAGACCACGAGTAGTGCGTACTCCTGAGAAGGTAGCTCCTTCGCACGAACCCCAGCGAGAGTTGACTCGTGAAAGGGCTCGTCGTCCTAGGGCCAACCCGGAGCTGCGCTCCAGAGACGCCGGGTTTAAACGGCAGGGCTCCTAAAGCATGCCCACCACGCGAAGCATGCAAAGGCGAAAATGAGCCAAAGGAATGGTAAAATAAAAGATTTACAATATGCTTGCGAAGTTTGACTTGCACGGTGTAACACTAGCTTTAATTAACACAGCTTCGCTGTTCGACCATCTTGATGGGCTGGAAGGGGTGGTAATTTTTTTGGCATACTTTCGGAGGACATGACAACCTCTAAACATGACATTGGCCTTCACTGACAAGGCTTTCGTGATCGCCAAAATTGTAACTGCATTTCACGGCAGTATCTCGGGTGCTTGATATCTAACCTAAAGAAAAACACTGAATCGGAGTGATCACACTACTCCGTCAGCACACGCAAGATGCCTAGTTACAGTAACGTTTCCGAACAAGGCTTCCTCACAATTTAGGGGGTCTTCTATCAGTTCAATGCAATAAATCCTCTTCGTTATTAAGTTTACGGGGGAGCCAACATTATTTCCTTACATTAAAACTTCACTGCAATATTTTTTTATTTTTTATTTATGTTACCTTGACGCCCGAGGCCATCACAGAGAGGAGTGGTAGAACGGGAAGCATAACAATGAGATACAAAAACTAAGCTAAACAATGTATCAATTATTGATTCCTAAGTATTCAATGTGTCAACTCAACTAAAGGTATATTTTTGAAGACAGAGATATTAAAGACACTGGTAAACTTGACAAAGATAAAAAGCCGTGCATGCTTGGCACAAACAGCCACGTGCGACAAGAAACATATGAAAAAGCCATGTCGTGTAGAATAAACATGCATAAAAAACAATCTTTCGGACAAATCTTTCAAAAAAGCCCACTTAGTTGCAAATAGTTTGCAATGTTAGTTAATTTCTGCAATAATAGTACGCCAAGTAATTGAAATGGCATAATAATAATTTTTACTTGTACAATGCGAGCTAATGCATTGCGGGAACCTTTGTTATCGACAATAGCGGTAATATCACCGAGAAGGGAGTTTCATTGCTTGACGATGTGGGAAAAAGACATGACTGAAAGTGTCAGTGTGACCTGTTTAACTCGAACTTTATGGAGATGATCCATCCGGCTAGACAGATAATGAGACTAAAAATTATTTCTCTGTGAAAGGAGGAATGGGGATAACATTGGTGAACCAGAGTCAAACGTGCTATTTTTCCACGATATGCATGTGATGAAATGCATAAATTGTCTTTTATTGATGTCATGCTAGGGCTACGATTTTAATTCGAAAACGTACACAAGACTGAATTATTTTAAACAAGCTCGAGTGAAAAAAACATGGTTTGATGTTATAGGTCCCATAAAGCTGCAGGGTACTCTAACTTAGGGTGAACTAATGACTTGCAAGTATCAATTGTATAGCTGATGGTGCCTTGTAAATATAGTGACATACGTAACCGGACAGTATATTAGCTTTATTTATTATATACGCAATCTGAAGACTACGAGTTATATTTGCTGTATATTAATACTTAAGTATTTGTATAAGCGCGTTCTCGGGCAAATTTGTTCCGTTGGTAAGTAGGAAGCGTACTGGTGTCCCCTTGTGCACACTCATAACTTTACGTTTCATAATATTGAGTTTCATTACCCAGGTGTTGCCCCAATCAATAACACAGTTAAGCCAAATCGAAGCACACTAATTCTGTCGTTAGTAATTAGTCGACAATGTATCACGCAATCATCGGCAAACAAATAAATTGTGATGTCGACGAAGAAGGTAGGGCGTAATTATCAGTCACGAAAAGTAGGGGCACTAGTACTGATGCCTGAGGCACATCAAAGGGAACAATTGTGAATGATGAGTCATTATTATTCGTAGTAATAAAGTGATACGGTAAGTAAAAAGACACTATAATCCGTGTCAGCGGGTTAGAGCCAAGGTTTCGAAGACTTAGCTTGAAAACCAGCAGCTTCTCGCGAACCTAATCGAAAGCTTGCTAAAATCTAAAAAAAACACACTCCATACACGAAGCACGATCCAAAATGCAACGCAACCTGCGAGTAAAAGACAGTAGTTGGATTTCTCACGAGAACGCTTTGCGAAAACCACGTTGGGCTGAGGTGAAGAATCAGTTTTATTCAAGGAAATGCACAAGGTTATTAAATCGTATTAGGAACCGCTTTATTCCAGCTGAGCTCGTACTGCCAGACGAAGATGAAGCTGCGCAGCCGATGATGATGCATCCAGATGAGGAAGACGTACAGTGCACTATGATATGAATATATTACGAAGATAAAAGTAATACATGTGTTGCTTTCCCACTTGTTCGTTCTTGCTGTGGGAGAGGCCACGTGGCCGCGCGGAAGTATTATAAAATGTGCAGTGCATATCGTTTCAGACGAGAGACACGCACTATCTCTGTCCCGCGGCAACGATAATTGGATGACGTTCTAACGTGCGAGACGCGGTAATTAGCAGGAGGTTTCTGCTCAGTGAGCGTGTAAGGTCTAATAAATCGATTGATAAATTTTTTGCATAAGCCAGGAACGCGAACAGGAGTCCAAAGAAGAACTTCGTCGCCAGGAGAATAAGTCCCAGCATGGTGCGTCGAGTTATATCCAGTCTTCCTTTTCTGATGGTAGAAACTGGTGTTAATGCGGACGAGGTGATAGCAGCCCGCGAGGCGAGACAAAAATTGTTCTAAGAAAGGAGCTGTTGGGGGTTAAAGCGTCGCAAGAAACGATACATCCAGAACGAAACTGGGCGAGCGGCCATGGATGAGGAAAAGTGGAGAAGAGCTGGTGGTACGCTGCGTAGCCGTGTTACAAGTGAATGTCACGAACAACCACGATTGCATCTCAGTTCGTGTGGTCGGGGCGGATGTACATTGCAATCATGTCTGACAGGATACGATGAAAGCGCTCCGTCAAGCCGTTGACGTGCGGATGGTAGCTGGAAGTCTTCTTGTGACTAGTGTTTGAGGCGTGCAGATCTTCGACAAGTATAGAAGAGAGGAAGGTTTGCCGTGGTCGCTTAGGAGAGCTCGGGGAAATCCATTGTGTAAAAAACTGTTTCGTCTAAAGAAATCGGCGGCTTCAGTGTCAGCCCCCAATTGTATAGAGAGGCGGTGTCCGCGTAGCTGATTAGGTGCTCAATGGCCGTCACAATCCAACAATTGCCATTTTAAGTCGTGAGAAGAGGACCGTACAAGTATTTTCCAATGACCTGGAAAGGCGAATCGGGATAAGTAAGATGTTGCAAAAATCCAGAAGAAGCAGCTGTCGGTCTATTGCGGCTTTAACAATGAACGTAGAACCCGACGTACTTCGCAACGGCCGAAGAGACGCGAGGCCAGAAGCGGCGACTTCGTATTTTGTCGTAAGTCTTGTGGCGGCCTAGACGACCGGCCGTTGGATAATCGTAAAAGGCTTCCAGCACCTCACGTTGCAGATAACGTGGTATGGTCGGGATCCATCTATTGCAATCGGCGTGATAAATTTAGGGATGTAAAGCCCCACCGTGCAGTTTCAATTTATTCAGTTGTCGACGAAGTCTGGCGTTCGGAGGTCAAGATGAACCTTCCATGCTTTCGAGAATAATTCGTCAGTATGGTGTGGAAACTTTGGTGGGACACAATGACTGATGGGCTGTCGGCTCTGAGGTCTTAGTAAGGCTGCGCAGTGTGGAAAAAAACGGCGCGAAATACTGACGGGGCCCAAGGCCTCGCGAAGCTGGCGAGATGTGTTGGGTACCGGGAAATTCCTGACAGCCTCGATGTGGAATAGCAACGGAAGGATGCCGAGTGCCGAAACATGATGGCCCACGATATCTAGCTCAGAGGTTCCAAAAAGGCATCTATGTGGATCACGATGAGTCCATACTTTTGCAGATATAAACTTCACAGAAGTCACCCTCGTTGTCTTGTGCGCAGCTAGCGGTTAGCATGTCATTGACGTACGCGAAGACTTCATGCAAACTCCGTGTGACCACAGCGATAAAGCGCTGGAATGTTCGTTGAACGTTGCGCAATCGAAAAACATGCGCACAAACTAGGATAAGCCGAAGCGCGTGGGAATGGCAGTTTCACTAGTTTCGTTGGGCTCAATTAGTATCTGATGGTAGGCCTTAACCAGAATTACTTTGTTGATGACGTTGCACCCATCCAGATTAGATGTGAAACTTTGAGTTTGTGAGCACGGTAGTCTCGACACGGACGTCCATCATTCGTACCCTTCTTTGGTACTAAGTGCAGTGGCAAAGCCCAAGCACTGGATGAAGGACGAACAATGCGGAGTTACACATGCTGCGACTCGCGCTTAGCGACGGCCAGACAATCGCCGAACAAGCAATGAGGACCGGAAGAAACTGGGGGACCACGTGTGATGGTGTGGCGAGTAACGTGTGCTTAGGAGGTTTGTTCATATTGCAATATTTTGTGACCTCTGGGAACTCAGCCAAGATTCCCTGGACTTGTCGGCGCAAGTGTGAGTGCCTGTGGGGTAGTCTACTCTCCATAGAAGTCCAACCATCGACAGACGAGTAGTGCCATCGATGAGCCGTTGGCGCCACATGCTCACGTCAAGTTTGTAGAAAGCTAAAATCCAAACTGACGCTGGGACGGGCCATGTAAGCGATGATGAAAATACAGCGGTGCTTGCCTCGTAACCCGAGGTCGATGGCAAGTGAACGAATCCCGTATGTCGCTATGGTAGAGGCGTTAGCGGCGCGGACCGGCCGTCCACGAGAATTCGTATGGCGATCCTTTCCGAATGCGCCCTATACTAACATGGGCACCCATGTCTGTTAGGGTACATAAGTCCGCAATCTTGTCCGTAATTGTGAACAGATGGCCACATCGAGGGGAGTGGTCATGTGCGTCACCCAGTGCTACAAGCCGTTCTTTCAACGGCTGGAAGACGTCTTGCAAGACGTCTTATATATATTTTTATTGGACGGTGCATTAGACATACTTCCCAATGGTTACCAGACTTCCGACAATGCTACGTAAAGGCGGCTGGAAGACGCTTTTATTATTGTTACTAACCACCTCCTTTGACTCACGAAAAGATGACGATCGCCGGGACATTGCGGATGTTCAGCGATATTCATCATCTCTGTAACTAGTCTCTGTTTATTATAAATCGTGCTTCGCTTTTATCTACTTGACGCCCCGTAACACAATGGTCGAGATGCTGGGCATTCCCACGAGACGACGGAGTTGCGAAGCGGTCGGCGCTGCGGTGCGACCACCATTGCAAATCAACCTGAACCTGCTTCTGCGCTGCGGACCACGATTATGTTATACGACCTTCGAGACCCAGGAAGCTTCAACGGGGCCGATGGCATAGACGGTAAGGAATGACTGACGCAATAAGAACTAATGAGCGATCACAGTCACTGGGTCCTGGCGGCAATGCTGGACAATGTTTTTTTTTATTACGGCGGAGTTGTGTAGGGCTAGGTCCCTATAGATTTTTCGTGTCATCATTATCGTCGTCAATGACCCATGCCCCCATAAGTAGTAATACCCTCGTAACTAAGCAAAAAATGCAATGGCTCATAGCCGAGTGACGCAGAAGCTACAAGCATGCAGCAGAGCGAAGTGAACAGTGTTTGCACTGTACAAACGGACTGCTTTATTGTAGCTTGCTAATTACCTCTTCTTCTTGATCACTGCGCTACGTTCATTTCAAGTGCCGATGTGTGTTCTCATATTTTCCGTCATATATATATTGACACAAAATAGTGGAATGAAAGAAGGCAATCTGATTCAACCAGTCCAAGCATTCGTAATAAGCAGAATAGTAAACGTGGCACCGTACCTACGATGGTACTCGTCAGAAAAATACTAATTAGACTGCTTAATTAGAAAAATCTACAAGCAAGCAATGGGACTCTCCATCACCACCACCAAAGATGCACTACTGCAGCTAGCTCTCCACAATACACTGGATGAGCTAATCGAGGCACAACGAATAGCACAATACGAATGCCTGTCCCAAACTAAAACAGGTAGGCAAATGTTGGATCGCCTAGGTATAAGGTATCATACCCAACATGGCGTCAAAGTAGATACGCCCAGATAAATCGGAGAGATGATAACCGTCCCTCCAATACCCAACAATATTCATCCTACGTATCATCAGGGTAGGCGGGAAAGCAGAGCACGCAATATACAGAAGAAATTCGGTAACAGCAAGGATACCACATTCGTAGACGCAGCTAGGTGCAGACACAAGCCTACACAGCAGTGGTGATAAATTACGAGAAAAAATGCACGACGAGCACTACAGTCAACACGCTACATGCAGAAACCGCAGAGGAAATAGCTATTGCCCTAGCCATAGCACAAACACCAGCGGGTGTAATCATCAGTGATTCCCAGGCGGCCATACAAAACTTCGCCAACGGTCGACTCTCCCCAGATGCACTTAGACTCCTAAAGGTAGCTACTAACCGCGACAAAAGTGTCGATCTCATCTGCACACCCGCTCACACACCACCAGACGGTAGCGATGAGGTGGCGCACCGCACGGCTCGAGACCTAGGACCGAGCCTCGGTTAACCCGGCCTCACCGACTACCGATGAGTGGGAGTGGGAAGATCGAATGACCAGATTTAACGAAATTACACAAAACCATATATTGCAGAGGCGTACATTCCAGCCGCCGCACAGAGAATTCAGCAAAAACCAGTCGGTAGAATGGCGGCAGTCACAGACCAGACCCTATTAGAGTCCGGCTATTATGCACCTAATACACCCAGATTTATACCCAACGAACAAGTGCAGACATTGTAACTATAGAGCCACCCTGGAGAATATCCTATGGGAATGTACGGCTGTAATAGAGGGTAACCGTGATGCAGCCTCAAACAGCGACAGCCTCCGCGCGTGCTGGGAGTCTGCGTTCGGCAGCTCGGGTCTGCAGCAACAACTCTGGGCCGTCCTGCGAGCCGAGGAAGCTGCCAAGGGCCAACAACCCTTGGCTGAAACCCAGGCGGGGTCCAGGCCCACCCCACCAAATCGCAGGGCACTGAATAAAGTTACTTGAATGAATGAACTATATTTGGCACAACCATAATGCAGCGGGTATACGCCATTGGGGACGACGCTGAAGTAGCGCGGGTTTTTAGGTCAAGCGGGGAAAACGAAGACGTTGTTGTTTCCCTTGTACGACTGATAAAGTGCATTTCTTGGTGGTGCTGCTCCGCATACTCGTCGATCCCACGTCGTTACACGGGTGGAGGTGCTGGGTATTCTTCATGCTTGGCACCGCTTCGCGGAGCCGACGATCGAACCTGGAATCACCATCGCGTACCAAAACACCAGTCCACCGGTTCAGTCGTCGCCTGCTAGGCTTAGCGCCCGAGTCCAGTCTCCTGCAAGAAACTTCCAGAAATCGTTTGCTTCCTGCAATTAACGTGGCTACCGCAGCTCCATCGCAAGTAACACTACAGAATCCTATGGTCCCGGAGAGCTTTCATGGTGATGCCTTTGAAGACGTCCAATATTGGCTAGACCAGTTCGAGCGCGTCGCCCAGTACAACCATAAGACCAGGTCGGCGGACAAACTCCCGAGTGTCTATTTATATCTGAAGGACAATGCTGGTACGTGGTACGTAAACCGGGAGAGGAGCTTTGCCATGTGGGACTACTTCCGCGCACAGCTGCTGGATACATTTTTAGGCATCGACAGGAGGGAAAACGCGCAGCGTCTCCTTGAAATTCGCGTTCAAAAACCCAATGAGAGTGTTACTATGTTCTCGGAAGACATGGCCCGTCTTTTCCGTAGGGCAGACGCAGTCAAGCCAGAGGAAAGAAAGCTGCGATATCTCTTGCCAGGAGTGAAGGAGCTACTGTTTGCCGGCCTTGTGAGAAATCTACTGAAAACAATGGCACAGTTCACAGAAGAGGCTAAAGCCATTGAACGGGCCTTGCAGCAACGATACCGCCAGCATGACATGAGGAACTCGGCGGCGAACACTTCCGTACTGGCTGCGAGTAATGACATGTCTCTGCATGAAGTTGTCTGAGAGGTGGTGCGAAAAGAGCTTCGGCAGCTCGGCTTTCTTGTTGCGCCTACAGAACCGACGCCAGTGTTATCTTTTGTTGCTGATGTGGTCCGGGAGGAAGTCCGGCAAGCTTTTTGAGCGCCAGACTGTGGGAAGGTTCCGCGGCGCCTCACGTATGCGGAGGCTCTTCGCCGTGCAATCAAGGCAACTTCAACGCCGTTGACACCCATAACTACAACACCACCTACACCACAAACAGAGGCGACATCGCCACCCTCGTCGACTCTACCGACACTGCCGATCATGCCAGCACAAACAATGCTGCATTTTTGAAATGCGCACGCTACTCATTGGCTCCATGGAGAGTTACCGCCGAACTATCAGCGTTGGAAAACCGATTTGTGGCGCACCGTGGACCGTCGATCATTGTGCTACCATTGCGGCGGAGTTGGACACGTCTATAGAGTTTGCCGCAAATGGAACAACTATCGCGCCGCTCAACATCCAAGCTTCCCTACCAACTATGCTTATTCTCCGTGCGACGGCCGACGCGCTAACAAGGACGCTCCTGTGAACTGTCAGCCACAAAATACGACGATGCCACGACCACGTTCTCCTTCTCCAGCTCCTGCGCGCTACAATTCGCCGACTCGTTGCAGTTTTGCCGACGTCATTAGGGGCAGATCCCTTAGCCCTTGACGGGGAAACTAGCCGCAGCAACCTCCGGGTGAGGTTGCCAATACTCGTTATGCAAAAGAGAGGTGAGGCGTGCAGACAGGACACAAGGGTAGAGAAGTGGACAACACGAACGCCTAATGAATCCTTACCAACTAGCTCAGCATTATGTCGTTCTATGCCAATACTATAACTTCTCCACATCCCCCGTTATCAACGGACGACGACGTGAAGACTACGATGAGGAAAAAGACGCCCAGCACAACGACGAATACGACAAATACGACAAATACGACGGATACAAGTAAGAAAGACGCACTGACATCGTCAGCGCCGAGCTCATCGTTCGCATTGACGGCTACGAAGTAGCCGCTCTGGTTGACACTGGCTCCCATTTTTCAATCATAAGCTTACAGGTCACCGACAAACTAAGCAAGGTGAAGACACCATGGCACGGGCCCAACATAAGAACCGCCGGAGGTCAGTTGATGACACCTGTCGGGAAATGCACGGCCCGACTCTTAATCGCCGGTTCAACCTTCGTCGCGACCCTCGCCATCCTTACTGATTGCTGTAAAGAACTTATATTGGGCACGGATTTCTTACGTGAGTACGGCGCCGTGATTAACATCCGTGACCGAAGCGTCACATTTGCCACGAGCTCGGACAATGTAACCCATGAGAAGCAACAACAACCTCGCTTACGTTTTGCCACGGGCAGGTGCGCTGTGACAGCTTGTAGAATGGGACTGGAGTAGCTGAACACATCAGTGCATTGAATTACGGTGTCTCCATTGCCAAAGCACTTATCAATGTAATCGACAGAAGCGCCGAACCCTTGCTAACGAATTTTAGTAAGGAGCGCCGACACATCGTTAGAAGCACTGCTTTCGCCTGTTTCGACGAAGTGACACAAATGCAAGACTGCCACTTAGCGCAGGAGTCGGCCTCTACAATTCACACAGTTGCGCCTATTGTACACGTTAATCCGACGTTAACGGCTGTTGAACGGAACCGTCTTCTTGAGCTCATCAGTCAGTACAAGGGCTGCTTCTCCTCTGCGCCAAGAGTTGGTCAAACGTCACTTATCCAACACCGCATCATTACTGATGTCGACGCCAGACCAATCCGACAAACAAAACCCTTATAGTGTGGCCCCAAATGAACGCGAAGCATACAAAAAGAAGTGAAGATGATGCTGGAAGATGGCGTTATTCGACCATCTAATAGTCCTTGGGCATCATCTGTAGTTTTAGTAAAGAATAGGGACCGTAGCCTGCACTTCTGCGTCGACTATCGGAAGCTCAATCAGTTCACAGAGAAGGACGTTTATCCACTGCCACGAATTGATGATTCCTTGGATAGGTTGAGAAACACGTTGTACTTTTCGTCAATGTATTTGAAAAGCGGTTATTGGCAAATCGAAGTGGACGAGAGAGACCATGAGAAAACAGCATTTGTGACGCCTGACGGTCTTTATGAATTTCAGGTACTTCCTTTCGGTTTGCGTTCGGCGCCAGCAACATTTCAGCGTCTAATGGACACTGTGCTCTCCGGACGCAAATGGCAAGCATGCCTGGTGTACTTGGATGACGTGATTGTCTTTTCCGCAACGTTCGACGAACACCTACGAAGGATGAAAACTGTTTTTGAAGCCATACGCTCTGCCGATATCAATTCGAAGCCTGAGAAGTGCCATTTTGGTTTTCACGAGCTCCAGTTCCTCGGTCACGTCGTCAGTAGCCAAGGAGTCCGACCTGATCCGGATAAAATTGCCGCCGTCGCTAATTTCCCGATTCCATCAGCCAAAAAGGCCGTGCGACGTTTTCTGGAACTCTGTGCATATTATTGGCGATTTATCGCGAATTTTTCGCGCATCGCATGGCCGTTAACACAGCTCACCCGAGAAGATATGCCTTTTACTTGGGGCGAAGACCAGCAGCGGGCATTTCACGAGCTCCGGCAACGCATGCAATCGCCTCCCGTATTAGCACGATTAAGCCGCGACGATATTGCACACAGACGCTAGTAATGTCGGTCTGGTGGCGGTGCTAGTACAATGGCAGGGCGAAAGCGAAAAAGTGATTGCTTACGCCAGTAGGACACTAACCCGAGCCGAGGCTAACTACTCCCCCACTGAAAAAGGATGCCTCGCAATGGTATGGGCAGTTCTGAAATTTCGTCCGTATTTGTATGGTCGGTCTTTCACCGTCGTTAGCGATCACCGTTCCCTGTGCTGGCTCATTAATTTGAAAAATCCTTCCAGCCGGCTCGCACGCTGGAGTCTTTGACTCCAAGAGTTCTACTTTATTGTTGCATACAAGTCGGGAAAACGGCACGCAGACGCCGACTGCCTTTCTCGGTCTCCTGTTTACCCGGCAGTACAAGACGATAACGACACGGTCTTTCTGGGACTCGTGGATACTGCCGATCTTTCACGGCAGCAACGGGATGACACTGAATTGCTGCTGCTTATTGAGAACCTAGAAAGACGAACCAACAGCGTGCCGAGGCTCCTTGCAATAGGGCTGGCATCGTACTGCTTGCGTCGCAACGTCCTCTACGAGAGCTTCTCGCCTAGCGGCAGCAACTACTTCCTCATTGCTTCACCATCGCTTCGACGTGAAATCTTACACGCCTGCCACAACGAGCCGACTGCTGGGTACTTGGCCTGCACTCGCACATTGGCACGGATTCGGCCTAATTACTACTGGCCGAGACTTACTGCGGTCGTTAAACGTTACGTTCAGACTGTAGTTCAGGATTCTGTAGTGTTACTTGCGATGGAGCTGCGGTGGCCATGTTATTTGTAGGAGGAAAACGATTTCTCGGAGTTTCTTGCAGGGGACTGGACTCGGGCGCTAGGCCTGGCAGGCGACGACTGAACCGGTGGACCGCTGTTTCGATGCACGATGGTGACTCCGGGGTCTATCGTCGGCTCCGCGAAGGGGTGCCAAGCATGAAGAATACCCAGCACCTCCACCAGCGTAACGACGTGGGAGTGACGAGTATGCGGACCAGCACCGCCAAGAAATGCACTTTTTCAGTCGTCCAAGGGAAACAACGTCTTCGTTTTCCCCGCTTGACCTAAAAACCCGCGCTACTTCAGCGTCGTCCCCACTGGAGCATACCGGCTGCAATATGGTTGTGCCAAATATAGTTGTCAATATATATATATAGCTTCCCCGTGCTTTCTCTTAGGTGTCCTCTATGGGTATTCTCTTTTCATTATTTTTTTTTAATTCTTTATTATCGCTTAAAAGCTTCTAGTCAGCTACACTTAACATTATCATACCAATTAGATGCCTCAACCTTGCAAATATCGCATTTTTATGCTTAGACAAGGCATTCAACTTTTCGCGCATCCGGGCTGGCGAGTGCTTAGGGTGCTTACGCATTGATAGGAGCTACAGCTACGCACAACGCCGGTGCACTGACCTTTTCCCGAACGCTTGTGAAGTACTCGGAAAAGGCGACGTGCCTCTTTGTATTATTTTGGACGAATGTGCCGTACACCATGTACGGTTCTTTCAGCCAGTGCTTCTTTTTGTCGACGTTCTTGGAAAATGGGCAAATCTGTAATGAATGCCAGCTTGTAAACATTTGTTACTTGCAGACACATAATTTGCAGTTCCGTCACTGGCGAAACAACAATATTTCACGAGAAACCGCGTGCTGAACTGGGCAGTTCGTGAAACTAAAGTCGTGCCCTAAAAATTCATTATGCGCAGTGCGAGTGCCAGCTACGTCATATTGTTCACTCTCCTAATGAACAAATTGAGACATTTTTAGTACGCTATTCGTAAAAACTGTTTTAAACGAATTTAAGTTCTCGGGACATACTCGCAAGAGTTCCAGTAGAAAAGTTCGCCTGTCTATCGTTAAATACCCAATAGGTTTGGTTCTCCAAAAAGCCAGCGGGGGTGGTTATTGGGTCACGAATGAAAGCGAAAGCGAAAGATTTAAAGTAGCACAACGTGAAAGTGCAGTTGCATAATGCGACAGTTGCACCGTTCTACTATACATGCGCCCATGCTTAGTGTGCGTATGGCAAAAAGCGCATGGGCACTGCGCATGAGCTGAATGCCAACCGATTCCTTGGCTTGAGTTCGCGCGCTCCCCTAACCCTAAATTTCAGATATTCCCGACTGCACCTGAAGAATGTGTCAACAAATATGGTGGCAATAAATTGGATCAACTGCTCTCGACTAGCACCAAGTCTGACTTGATTTCTCTGTAGCCGGTTATGTTCTCAAGACACAACCAATCATGTGGCATATTGCTTCCTCTCGCCTCACGTAAATAACACATTTTTCACGGTATACTTTTCAACGAAGACGATAACTTTAATATCATTTGTGGTTGCTAGACCTAGCAGGAGTAAAGCGTGAACATTTTGGATTGAGTACTCTCATCTGGATTTTTCTGGCTACAAAAGCCTCAAAGAGAACTCATTTAAAGGGAAGCTGAAAGGTTTTCCAGAATAAAATGAGTGAACATCTGTACATAATGGTATTCAACCCTCCGAATTCGTATATCGTATCGAAATTGAGCGAAAGAAAGCGTAAATATATTTTATTTCGACGAAAAGTGCAGCAGCGGAGACGCCCAACTCGCGCATCTCGTTTCCGCCTGTGATTGGTCGGTCGCCTCGTGACGTCAACACTAGTGTTCGTCCGAACCGACCGCTGCCGCTACACATGAAGCGCGGTGCCAGGTAGTTTGGTGCTGTTTTTCTGAGACGGTAATGGAAAATTTAGAGAGACTGCGTTTTTCTGAGGAGTTCAGCGTTACTCCCTACATGTACGAGCCGATTGCGAAGAGCCGGCCTCTCGAAGAAGCAAACGATGCTGGTGCGAGCAGTGCTTTCGACGCGAACGAAAGCGAAGTCTTGGGATCTCCTCGTGTTGGAAATGCTCTTTGGGGAGTATGTTTTTTGCAAAGCGGTCTAGTGATCTCGCCGATCTTTCGCTGATCTAGTGAGCTCGTTTCCGGTCAAACAACTGTAGTGTTGTGTTCCTGCATGCCTCTTCGTGGAACGTAAGCGGGGATGCGATCGTCGGCATTTGTGCGCTGTCAAAGCTGTCGGCAATCTACAAAGCCGGTTTAAACGCGTGAAAAGCTTCCCGGTTCATGCAGTACGTGTAGTGACCTTCATCTGTGCGCCATCCGCACACTACTCGTAACCGAAGTCGTAAAGGCGGCGAATTCCGTCGGTTACGTGAGACGGTTGGTTTCTCTCTGTGTGCGAGAGAAGGCGGGAGCGTGCCGTGCTCGCATGCGCCGGCTTTCCAGCACATGCAAACTCTACATTTGCACTGCGTTATGGTAGCTGCATGCAGGCTGTTTTACAACACACGTGCAAATAGAAAATTCGCGGCGCTTTGCGACGAAACCTGCGTCAAGGGCGGGAGATAAACATGCACCTTCCGTTCAGCGTGCTAACACGAAGGAGCTCGCAGTAAATCAAAATCCAGGTCTGGGTGAGTTCGTGTATTCATAAGGCCTTCCAACACCAGTTATCATCAGTCACTCCGCACTCGTGCCGTCTTTGTTTTCGTTGCTCCGGTCTTTTCGCGCTTGTGGGAAGTAATGGAAGACAACATCGTCGCGGCCGCTGGTGTTCGTGCAACCCTAGGCTGCACAGAAAGCCGGCACGATCGACCCACCACTTCAATTGATGCTGCGCACGTTGACTACCACTCTACATACACGCAGACGCACCAACAAAGGAATGCAGGGTCGATCGAAGCAGATTACGATGGCACGCACATAGAAACAAGCACGGTCAGGCACGGTCGTGGAGGCTGCGAAGGAACGGAACACTAGTGTTGACGTCACAACACCGCGGTCTCCGGTCTCCGCTCGCATCGTCAGCGTCAGCAGCAGCGCGCGGCATTCGACGGGGAGCGTAGCTACAGCGCAATTTTAACCAACGATTACGTCGCTCCTAATTGAAAAAAAACCAAAATTTTACCTACATGGTTTATAAGGTTCCCGCATCCGTATATGAGCGTCTTATTGAATTCGACAGACTCTTCAGCTTCCCTTTAAGTAAGCTGTGCCTCATTGGCGATCATTATATCTTAGCTAAAAAATTAAACATGTTATATGTTCAAGTGTTGTAGTAAATGACAAGGTCCTTCCTCAGGTTCTATTTCTGGAATTTTCTTCTGTTCCCGTGGGGCTCTGATAGCGCGCTATGCTCTTGCATACTGGCAACTGTACAGAAATAAACATGCGCCGGAGTACGTAAGCCGCACGGTGGCTGGTTGGAAACGCAAACCTTGGAACCCTATATTCTAAAGCTCCCTAAGTTCCAAACCGAACGTATGAGCCGGCATCAAGAGAAAACAGAGAGGCGATTGTCGTGACCGCCGTTTCGGTGCATCGCCGCGGGCCTACAAAACCTCCTCGATGATTGAGAACTCTGCCCGGAAACAGCAAGAATGCTTTGATTTGTGTGCCCTAACGTCCTGCAACCTGGGGCCCTATAACATGAAACTATACCAATATGTTTTTATTCCAATCTCTATACGTCAAATTTGAGTAACCACCGACGCAAGCATCGGGTGGTGACTTGCATAGGGTTGTCTGAACAGATCAATCAAACGCGCTCCTCGTTTATAGCAGGCCACTTTTGTTTGCATTAAAAACGAATAACACTGCCTACACTGAGCGGATTGTTTTATCTAATTCGCTGACAAGAAGCGAGGAGTACGCTCAAGTGGAGAGGGATTCGATTGAGCCGAGCCAGTACACTGAATACCGATAACTGGATGAAGAGGGTGTTGGCGGCCTTTGCGATTGGTCCGCATCCCCTTATTTGGCTTGCGGTGGCATGCAACGGAATGTTAATAATGCCGCTAAAACGGACCCTCAGCAAGGAAGAGTTGACAGAGCGACGTCGTAAGCGTGCCGAAAGTGCTCAAGAGTTTAGACGGCCACGCAAAATGTTTCATTGTACTCAAATAAACCGAAGCTCTCCGGCAGGTGCGAGTAGCCAGTGCCTGAGTGATCGGCGACAGGCATCTTTTGTTCCTTTCTGATTGGGGCAGCCTGTGGCTATTCAAAAGCAAATTAAGTTTTCTTCGGCATACTAATGCATCTTTAACGCGTGCGCGTCCCTTGGACGCGGTGAGCTTTCGCGGTTTTGTCACGTAGTGGGACAGGCAGGTGAAGTGGGTGCAGCCGGAAAACTTTTCACCAATAGCTGAGGGCTAATGGCAAAAAGGCGCGAATGAGAAACAAATATTTTTCTGTCGTTCGGTCCAATCATTCATAATCACTGTGTACATCTCATATCAGGTGAGAGCTATTGCGGTTTTCGTGACATCGCGTGACAAGCAGGCGAAGTGGGGGTGGTACAAAAAGTTTTTGACCAAACTCGAAAGGCTGATTGCAAAATTGAAATAGAAAAGTTTGGAATAGCCCTGTGTTATAGCGCCCCTGACACTGTACTAAAGGGACGCCGTAGTGGAGGACTCCGGTTTTATTTAGACAACCTGTGTTTCTTTTCTTTTTTGAAAATTGGAGAGGCGCTGACACATGCATCCACAAAGTAACAAGGGCGAGACACAAGCGCTTGTGTTTCGTCCTTGTTACTTTGTGGATGCATGTGTTAGCGCTGTTACAATTTTCAAATCAAGCACGCACCAACTCGGCCAGAAAGAAGTTTGAATGCTGCGGTTATTTAGCTGACATATCCTGAGCCTAGTCTACGAGAGTTCGCATATTGCATCGACAAGCATGGCGCCTGTCGTGATCACGACGAAGGCGGGATAATGAGCGCCCTGTGCACATTGGCACCAGGTATTATATAGGACAAGTTAAGCAAGGGCTTCAAGTAAAGATCATTTTCATAACGCGGGGCAAGACATCGAAAAAGATGGACGCGTCAGGCTTACAAGCAACTGGGTATCCATCGACCCATCGACGTGGTGCGATGCAGCAATTGCAACAAATAGGCGAACATGCTTTCACGTTATTGACCTACTTCTTTTAACTGGCAAATTCAACAGCAATTTTTGTAAATACCTTTTTATGTGCCTGAGTGAAAATACTACGGGAACAAACGTGCAACTTGTTCGTGAGAATGACTGGTGCTTGTATAAAGGGCATCCAACGTTGTTTTGAACATATATAATAAACGTGCTTGTTAGTAGAATTGTAGACAGAGAAGCAAAATTTTAGAGAATGTTTGCACATGATGTGAAACGCTTACACAGGTCGCAAGAAGTATTACAGGGCTGCAGAACTCGGCAAACAATGCTAACGCATCAATACTGGTCAGAGCTACGCAGAACATCGGGTGTACACGAGGGGTATACATGAAGTTGCGTAACATTGCCTGTGTTTATCCACAACCCTTATAATGTCTCGTAAGTTGTGTTGCAAACATGTTGCACGAGTCCTTGTGTTCATTCGTGCAGGTTTATATCATACCTCTCATTTAGGTCCAACGCGGAACGAAGACCTCTAACACTGGCCTCCGGTTACACATTTAGGCACAAGCCGACATAACGCCTCTACTGGAAAACTTGAAAGCGATGGCTTTCTTAGGCTCCTCCCCTCAGTTTGCGGTTTGTATGTTTCTGGCTGTTTATGCAAAGAAGGAGCTCGCTACTGTCTTGCCCAGCGTACCACGTAGAACACAGGGTATGTGACTGAATCGCTATCTTGCTGCTATCTTCTGTCTGGCGTAGTAGACCACTTGGGTACGCAACTAAATATACAACTTAGGGACTTGTCACACAATGAATGGGCCCGAAGAGACAAGTTTGTCAATGCATATGTTATATTGGTATGTGCCCACTCTCGGAATCCGCCGTAATGGATGTGCCAAGATGACACAAAGGGTATGTAGCCTTTAACATGGTTCACCGATAACACCCCATTTTCAACATACGCCTCGGCGTCAAGCATCGCCGCTTGCAGAATAGCCATTTCAACGAAGTTGCAGCCAGGATGCTAGGAATAGTGGCTGTTGCTGGGAAGTATGAATTGTCAACTGCAACTTGATCTACTATGTCACGGTATAAAATGACACTGTTGCTGACAGTGAGATGGCCACTTCCTGTATCTGCTTACGTTCCCATGAGGTTTCGTCTCTCCCAAATGGCATGGGGGTATGCAGCAAGTCACACAACAAAGCTACCGCTTACATTCACGATCATTTTCAGTGGTTTCTGCCACATTTTGCTTCCAATCTCCCTCCTTGGTGTCTTCTGGCATGTGAATTTTATTTTCATACTACCATAAATCATTCTTTCATATTATAGACCACGAATGATTTGTTATGGCCATTAGAGAACATGAGGCCCTGAGGCCATTGCTTTACTAAATGAGGCCCTGAAATATCGGAAGCGCGTAATTGTCGGTATCGAATTGTGCTCCACCGTAGCCCGGCATGGCGAAGTTCATTAACCGGCTCATTGGACGCATTCGTGCTCCCGTTGTGTCACGCGCTATAACACTCGCTTTCCGACGCGCCATAAGGCTGCACTTCCGCCGTACAGAAGGCAATTTCTTTTTAGCACGCCCTTCGGCTGATGGGTGTGCTAAAGGTTCACAGAACCGAATGACGACGGCGTCCTCTCTTTAGACTGAGCGGCGGTGCGCACAAAGCGGTGAGCTTGGCTCCAGGTGCTTCTCTCGTATTTTCCAGCGGACAGTTTCTGAGCAGATTCGTAAGTTCTTAGGAAACCAACTTAACTTTATGACTAGCGAAATAGATGGACTGAGTAGAAGAGTTAAGCACTGTTTTCAAAAATAATTTGAAGAAAATGCGAAAACTTATGCCCGAAGTATGTCGACTTTCTGGGAGATTAATGAAGATAAAGCTAAGCACTCTTTGAAAGGCTTATTTGCGAGAAAGTATAGCTGTTTGTAGAAGTCAGCGTCTCGCAGTAACACTGCCTGGCGATAAACCTCGAAGTATCTCTTGAATATGATCCAAATGACTACTAGATAATTGGAGAATTCAGTGCGGGTTCCAAAGACTCTCCTTTAAATTATTGTGCGGACGGCATGTGACATAAATAAGTACTTAGAATGTAAGGGCCGGAGTACACTTAAGTATATTTCTGCTGCTATAGAAAAATCAGCTTTTGTCAACATTATGCATGTTCCTATTGGTGTTTAGGCTACACCTGGTGTTTTTAGGCTAGCTTAACAACAACAGGTGGCGAAATTCGCCATGTCAAAGGATTATCGACTCGATGCTAAAAGAAACCTGCTTTACACGGTTTCTTTAGCCTAGCGTGGGAACGATGCAGAGGGCGTAGGCCACGTGCGCTAGCAGGAGACAGAACCAGCTTACCGCGTCTTGGCTCGTCATACCGGCCTCCGTGCAATTGGCGTAGGCGCTGTCGTTCAGGCTTTTCGCGTCTTGTTTGAGGACGTAGATCAGCGTCCCCATCTCGAACGACAGGCCCACCAACGTTTCGCCGTTCGCGTACGTCGCGTTGTGGCGCACGAGAGGCCAGTGACTCTCCTGCGGGAGCGAGCGCTGAATGACGGGCGTTTTGCAGAATCTAAGGGGCATAGAGGTTTGTAATTGGCTCAGATTCTGGAGGGCCGACGCGTAAACAAGCGGGGCACCAAAGAAGGACCCACACATTGGGCAACGTGCGTTTGGCTGTTTTTCGTCTCCTTCATCGAAGCGCTGGTTCTCTATATTCTCTACTGTACAATACTAACCAGGTAAACATTCTTCCACATTGCGGTTCTTCGCGTAAACGAATTGTGATTAGCGTTGCCTCGAACGAAGAAATTTCGATTTGTAGCAAAACAAACAAAGTTCAACCTCGTTACAGTGAGTCTGGATATGGGAGTTTTCTTGCCACAATAAACGGAGGCATCCGTTCACGTTTAAACATTTATTTCATTGAGAAAGAAAGAGAAAACAAAGATGCAAAGCCTGAAATATGAGTTATGCAAAACGCTCGACCCCGGCTTGCACGGCCCAGCTTACGGCGACATTCTCGGCAATCAACAGGCTGAAGCCCGAGCTTTACTCCTCCCTTCATATTCTATTTCACTTCGCCCATCGTCGAAGCATCTGCCGAACCACTACCTACTAGCAAATCTTCGCATCGCCTACTTCTCGATCCGTTGCTTCCGGTTCACACTGTTACAGTTTCCCTAACCAACTTTCTTATACAGCGAAGTTTTTGTGATTCATGGTCCTATACTTGTGCCGTAAAACTGTTGGCCTAAGAAGCTTTGTGAGCGTTTTGAGGCAAAATCGTTGGCTGAATGAAATGCTTGAATTGACACGACCAACTATCAACCAAGTCAACGGTCAGTTTACTATAGCAAGAACACTCTACTAAATAAGGACGAGCTTAGATCCGAACATCTCGTAAAATGACGAGCATTTTGCCATGTCAGAAATACGAAAAGAAGGGAAAAGGAAAACAAAAGTCGCAGTTTCACCGGAGAGGTGAAGCATCGATTGGGATAGCAAATTAGTAGACAAACATACGAAGCAAGGATAATAGATCTATCGGCCTCGTAAACTTGCAAACGTAGGCATACTATACCTTCGACCAACCTTGTGCGGCTATCAAGGCTAAGCTACAGGCGCCTAGCTGCCGCGCATGTTTTAGCGTATTAAACAAACTGGCAGCGTTTGACAGTGCTTTTGGTTGTTCGGAACAGACGGTGAATTGGCGCAGCTTTCACGTGCGATGATTTCGCGTTTCCCCAGACGCGGAAAAGAAAAGTCGCAAAATAAATAAACGTTTACACCGAGCGTTGTGTTCTATCTTGTATAACGGCTGCTAATAAGGTTTCTTTTTTCAGAAGGGACTCTTTTCAGAAGCGCTCTAACTTGTGCGCGCTTTGCCTCCGTAGCTTTCCGTTCATGGCAATAGAAGGATGTCCGCGAGCATTACTTAATTAACAAGTATGGTGTCACGCGGGCTCAATCCAGCCTGAACATATCTCACTATATGAGCGCGGAAACTCGCTGTCAAAACGCTACAGTGAACAAACGCGGCAGCGACAGCGTGCGAATTGACCTTCGCGAAGTCGCGGGCGTCAACGCGAACTACGCTTTGAAAACAACGCAGCGCGGACTCTGCACCAGTGGCAGATAGCTTTCAAGATACAGCGGGCCACCCGGAGTAGAACGCGCCCCCCTTACTGCACCCTGAAGCCTCGTGCGTAGGAACGCGACAGGCTTCCTCTCCACTTTCTGCCGTTTCGTGCGCGATATTGAGCCATGATCGGTGGTTAAACCTCGCACACTTTCACTCGCGCATACAACATACCGCAATAATTTTATCGCCTGTGGACTTTATGCGGAACCTCACGGCAACGGCAGGAATGCGCTTGGAATGTCCATATAATTGCTATCGCAATAAAACTATGCATTGGTTAGAGAGTAGGGATACATTTCGAGAGAATCAAATGCGAATCGTAGCGCCAGAAATTCACATTCTAGCATAGGTAAACGATAGCAAGTTCCTGTAGTGACACTGCACGCTCTCAAGCATTATCGAAAGCATTCGGAGGAATATGAGCAACTACTTCGCATACTCTGCACCAGTTACTTTAGGGAGTAGAGCTCAGGAAATCCAGATACACGAGCTGCGTAGCCTCGTACAATTCATGCATTGCAATTTCACTCCAGTTATGAGTTAGATCGCACACAGTTGTAAGTCTGAGATCTTTGAGAAAATATTCTATTAAGGAATAGAGATCATTTGATTCGAAGACCGACTCCGACAAAGTAATATTCGATTCCTTATATAAAAAAACGGTGTTTGAATATTTGAACATTTCGTTTTCAGTGCGCAAGTATATTTCTACGAAAGCGTATTAGCAGAACCCTTACACAAAGCCATGAAGTGTGACCCGAAAGGTGCCACATTGTAGCGGTGCATGAAACCAAACCTCGCAGCTCCGTACCGTATGTTCCTTATCGCATCTTATATATCTTGAACCAGAACGCAGGTGCTTGGAGCGAAGAAAATTTTCGAATCTTATAGTCGGCGACAATTTTTCTTGGCAATGGAGGAATAGCTACAGGGCGGAACTTTTGTACGTCTGCCGCAAAATAGCACGGTCACGTAATTTGACGTCCATTATTGCATCGGTTTGTTTACCTACCTTTTTCCTTAACCTTCCAGCTGCTGTCAGCAGTGATCTTGGTAAGTTGGTGAACCATTTTCTTGCGCTAGCTAACATTTGTCGCCATTTAGCTGTAATAGCCCATTAGGATGGCTTGATAATTACTGAGTGTTTGATTTTTAGGTACCTATACATGTGCGCTGTATTGTTATACACTATATAGAACTTCACAAAATATCTTCCTAATCCAAAGACCGATCGTACAGCGCGAGGATGTAATGATTAGGGTCACCACATCGGAATCCCCCTACTGGTACGACACCCAGAAAAACGATAAAAACTTTGACATATAAAAGATAAAAAAAATATACAATAAGGACGTAATATATGCGCACAAAAGGAACACAGAGCGATTATATGAAAAATACGCAAGAGAGGGTATGGACGCAAAATGAGAAATTAATGGCAGGAAAAGTAAACAACCCAGTCAAATATCCCGGGCGCACCATAATTATGTTAAAAAATGGCTCATTAGCTTTTATGAATTACCATTTTCTCAAAACACCCAGTGCCCTTCCACTCTGTGAAGGAGGATGACCAGCAAAGCTGTGTATGTGGGCCCCTTAATGATGAACAGCACCCCCTCCGCGGGTCGGCCCGGCATTGCACTATCTTCGGGATCGGCCCACGTATCATCATCAGCAGCAGTCTGGTTACGCCCACTGCAGGGCAAAGGCCTCTCCCATACTTCACCAACTACCCCGGTCATGTACTAATTGTGGCCATGTTGTCCCTGCAAACTTCTTAATCTTCTCCGCCCACCTAACTTTCCGCCGCCCCCTGCTACGCTTCCCTTCTCTTGGAATCAAGTCCGTAACCCATAATGACGATCGGTTATCTTCCCTCCTCACTACAAGCCCTGCCCATGCCCCCCATTTCTTTTTCTTGATTTCGACTATGATTTCGTTAACTCGCGTTTATTCCCTTAACCAATCTGCTCTTTCCTTATCCCTTAGCGTTATACCATCATTCTTCTTTCCATAGCTCGTTGCGTAGTTTTCAATTTAAGTAGAACCCTTTTCATAAGCCTCCAGGTTTCGGCCCCGTAAGTGAGTACTGGCAAGACACAGCTGTTATACAATTTTCTGTTGAGGGAGAATTGCAACCTTGCAATTGCAATTGCAATTTAGGTTGCCTTCCAGGGCTACAAGTTGCTATCGCGGGATAACATCAGAGAAATGTTATCCCGGGAAACTATCAGCGCTGCAGAGGAAAATATAATCGTCTTTAGCGGGCGTGGAGTACGTATGCATCGTACCAGACGTGTGCACGTCGTGGTGTAAGGAGGGCTTCCTGGCTGTCGAAGCAACACTCGTGGAAAGCGATTGCACGGTTCACACGTACTACCTCCGTTTCACTCGCCTGACGGGGAGTCACGCAGCACTTCGGATCCGCTCCGAGTATGACGCAGCGTTGCGGCAATTGAACATCGCTGACAAGGTGAAATATGTGTTTTCGTACACTTTCGCCTCCGTTAACGGTTCTTACTTTATTTTCCAGTTCCTTCGCGTGGTGACACATAACGCTTCATCACTAATAAAGACATTTGCATTTACAGGGTGGGAGGCTGAAGAGGACGATGATGATGACACTTTCGACGACTGTCCGGATCTTTAACCAAGGAGTTTTTAAGCGAGTGCCATCAGCGGCAATTTTGTTTAGGCTACGCCGCCCACAGCCTGCAGTTTGCCGTAAAATACGCCATTCGGCAGGTGCGCGAAAATTAAACAACATATTGGTTTCATCTTATGTGCTTTGATACGTCGTTCATTTATTAATCTTTTCATGAACAATTGTTTCGGCCATACATTGTTAAATAATTTGCCAGGAACGCATGGCCAAAGAAAGTATGGATTTGATAACTGCAGTTCGGAAAGTAAGGGGAGGCAACTGCGCTTATTACAGTTTTGGTGCTTTAATTTTTAAGCTTTATCATGCAACTACCCCCAGCTCATCTTTAGCCAAATTCTCGAGCGTGCTTCGTTTTTTTTTTCATCTTGCGGATTTGTGGTGCTTTGGTGTCATGGCCGGGGTCACGAGCTATGCCTCCTATCAAATAGTGGCTGCGGATCATTTTTCTGCCGCAGGCCAGGCAACGAGCTTACGCGACTTCGTGGTCTGCTCTCACCACGTCATTCAAGCGTTCTGAAATACCTCTAAAGACAAACAAAGACAAAACTGGCGCATCATGTAAAGAACGCGCGCGGTGTCTCGAAGTTACATTTTAAAAAATTTCGGTTTGGTTGATTCATTGTTCAAGCTAATTTTTTTTCTCATCTTGTTTTGTGTTCCTTGCTATTGTTCTAGTTCCGTGGTTTCTCGATAGTCTTTCTTTAATTGCACCTCCTCCCCCCGCCGGGGAATATGAAAGCTTGCATACGGCACTCTTTCTAATACGAATCCTTCTGCCCGTGAACGCAGTTGCCTGACATATGCGACCAGTTAGAGAGGCGACAGTCTGCTGCTAGTACGTTTATTTGAATTACGAGGCCCATTTCACTAAGATAATACCAGCCGTAGTGTCGTAACCATGGCACTAGGTGAACGCAATTTATTCCTAAAGAAGAAGGTGCAACCTATGCAATAATGTACATTCAATTTTTCGTGGCCCTGGAGAAAACGGCTGTTCCTGCCCTCTCTTTATTTTGTCTAATGCAGTCATGAAGAGTGTCAGTGTGTCGTCGAGTGCAATCTAATACATTTACATAGGTCATCATTCTCTTTCTGAAATTCTATTGCATTGCACGTTTACCGTTTGCTCTACCTGCACTTGCAGTGGCAAAACACACTCACTGTTATCCTCGCTTTATTTTAGGACGCAAATGCCGATGAAGTGGGCAAAAATGCGGCGCCATTGTTGCATCTGTACGCAAAAGCACCGCCGAAACAGAAGAAGGGCTGAATGCGGCCGGTCTGCATTCGGAATCTCACAACGCGATGAGGCGGAACTCAAATCTGCGAACGATGAGAAAGCTCGTTAACAATCTTCTGAGTCGTCCAGGCTTGACAGAAACTCTGCACGCGTGCAAGAAGGCTAAACTCTCTAAATATGAACTGAGGTTTGCGACAAACTTGATTGAGCTTCTCTCCTCAATAGAGGAAGGCACGTAGTTGCTGCAGAAAGGCACGAGACAGCCAGGCTTTTGCTTTCCTCGTTACGAAATATCGAAGTTTCTTTTGCGAAAATCTTAAGCAAAGGCCCAATTCTGTGCAAAGAGGCGGCTAAAGACCTACAGCGTATCCTGGGAAAGCGGTTCATTAGCACATAGGCTGATCCTCTCTTTTTTTATGATTGGCCTCCTAGGCCAACGATTTAGTCTTCTTGGTGTTCAGCAACAACAGCGGAGCAGGTACGTTTTGCTGCGCTGTGGAGGGGGCCTCTTTAGATGAGGAAGGACAGCGCCAGCACCGTCGCGAATGCAGACTAGCAAAGAGGGCCAAACAGACTGATGTGTAAACACATCAAGCAAACTGAAAATGCCCATCAAACCTGGATGCATTGCAGGGCAGATTTCTATTTACCTGACAGAAGGAACTTGCACAGACAGGGTTAAGACGCTGACCTATTCGAGAGCGAATGCTAGCCGTTCTCTCTTGCTTTCCCGCCTCGCAAGGGCAGTTTCCACAGTGAATGCGACGTCAGCTGATCATCCCTCATATTGAAAACGAAGTGAAATTGGCTGTCCAGTATCTCCTTCGAGCAGCTCACGTCAGTGAAATGCAACGCATAGTAAAGTAGAAGGTATTTTTTATCTCACGTTCTTGTTTTTAGAACTAATCGTTGAAGCAGCCGTCATTTATACTTCGGGTTTTCATAATTAAACGGCGAAGGGCTCATTTAGCTCATGGCAATTTGTTGTAAAATTCCGTTGAATAAAACAAAATCAAGGTTATTTTTGAAAATTACACAGTTTGTGACCTTGATGGCAGCATTTAAAAATCGCGAGGATACCTAAGCAAAAATGTGTTATGTCGTCATTTTAGTATTCACACATTTAGGCTTGAACAATATTAAAACATTACAAGCCGTTAAAACATGCTGACCATGCAAATACTATAGGTAACGGGAGAACTTCTCCTAGGGCAATTAGTAGGGTGGAAGAACTGCATGAGATATATCACCAACCTACTTTCCCTCAAGCTTGATAACGTTTTTTGCTTATTTTTGCCGTTCTTAAAGCGCCTGATGACATTAGCTCTATGGTGCGTTCATCAGTAACTCGATAAGAAACCAAGGTGCCTTTCCTACGTTGAGGTATTACAGGAATGCAACTAAACTGCCCGGCCATTCCCGAAGTGGCAATGGGGTAAGTTTTTCATTCCCAGGAATTGAAAGGAATGGAGTTGCGGCAAGTTCTTATTCCGCGGAATAGAATAGGAAGGAATGGGGGCGCCCATTCCGCAACACTGATTTAAACATATACTTTTTTCTCACGGTATAGTTCCCATCTTCTGTTTAGTTCACTCTGCGGCCACTGCAGTTTTTTGCATGCGTATGTTTTCGTGACGCTTTCAGTCGCTCATCGATCGCTTCTTTTATCAGTTTGTTCCAACAGCTCTTCCGTCTTCTTTTCTATTGACTTGACTTTTTTCCTTTGATATTGTGCCCACTGTCCTCTCTATTGCCTAGGGCATTGTTCGTAGAGGAGGTATTATAGATAAGTGATTATATAATAAATAAATTACTAGTTAATAATTAACTATCATTAATTTGTTTGCCATCAAGGCCCTAGCGTAATAGAGAGGGGTGCAATATCAAAGGAAAAAAGTCAATAGAAAAGAAAACGGTCAATGAGTGCAATATAAAAAGACGGTCAATAAACGAGAATAATTATTTGTTTAATTCATGGTTATTCGGAAGATCTTGTACAACAGTCACTGCCCGATTCGCTGCTTATACGTCAGGCCATCCGTCCCACAGTCTACGCTTCATACACGTTCGAGCGCCTGTCCTAAAGTTTTGATGAGAAAAGCAATAAAACAGATCGTCCTGTCTACACGCAATACACGCAAAGTGCCTCGAGCGGCCAGTCGCGCGGCAACATTGCGTGAATTCGCGGGCTTCTTTCGCGCCCAGAAAACACTTTTACGTAGCACGTCCTAAAGTAGAAGAAAGCTCTACGGGAGTTTTTCATGTTGCTGTACAATTTTCCCATTGACACTTCTAATCTTAATCAAATATTTCAGATGCTGATTTATTAATTCGTAATAATTATATAATTAGGCAGAATGCAACAAATATTCCGAGTCTCTGCACGGGACGGCAAACAATATCACTTTGGTTCCACCCAGCTCACGCGGCATTTGCATATCTTTTAACCTTTGTGCATGATATTTGGGACACCATTTATAAACCCCCATAGGACCCAATGTATACCCGTGGAGCACTCTTCTGGCGCGTCGCGGACAGACGGACAGATTTTTGAGGGATGTAGACCTAGAATGTTTACACTAAAACATGTTCTGAAGAGGTCCATGATCAAGGTAACGCAGAAAGAGCCGAACCTAGTTCTTAATTTGACGGATAAAGCGCAGTAATGTTGCCCTGAACAGTGGGGTAGATGTGCCCCTTTTGTCTATCGAAATTAGAGTACGTCCGCCTGTAAGTCAGTTATTCTGTCTCTCTCTCTGTGTCCTTCTGCTTGCCTGTCCGTCAATTAGTACGTTGGTATAGGCAATGAAGCCAGAAAGCCAGACAGGGTTGTATGGAGCCATGGCAAATAAAGGAGTGTAGCTGCTAGTGATTCGTATACTTACAACGACGGATACCTACCATGCTCGGGAACCTTAATATCGGAGAGATGAGGACATTTGGCGGTGCGGCGTAGCAGTTGGCCTCGTACTCCATCGATCCGACCGATGAGATAGCGATGACTATGTCGGCCTTGAATGTGCTGCAGCGGCAGAGGACACGTACACATTGCGCTATTTTCATAAGCGATTGCTGAGCACGTGTGCAAAGAGGCCATAGGCGCCATTATGGCTAAAGGTAGGCTTCCGAGATAAGCAAAAGTATTCAACGCCAACACAATAGGGTCCTACCCCCAGATATATTTTTGGTAGGTCAAGGTAAGAGTGCTTGCTTGATATTCATGAGACGGCGCCGCATTAGTGGCTGGGGAAGAGTATTGACCACCTGGGCTAGGTCCAGGTATCAAAAACGTAGCCCTCGACCACACATGTTCTGCCGGAATATGCCAATTGACGCACATCTTCAAGCGAAGCTTGTATACGCTAGCCTGCGCCGGCAATCTAATGTATAAAATCAGCTGCTCTCAAAGTTGCACCCGTCTGCTGATTGATATTAAAAAAAACAAATATTAGACCCCATTAACGGACGATCGGGCTGTGCCATCGCACTACTGACGTCATTCTCTCTGCCAATAGGTTCGTTTGTCTAAGTAAGCTAAGAGGAACGAGTGTTTACCGCGTCAGAACACCATTGGAGCGGCAATGGGTCGGCCACGCGTCGTGCGTTTGTCCGAAAAACAGGCGGCGTTTGATAAACGCCTCCGGGAACTCGCTGGCGAAGGAACAGGAGTACGAAAAACTTTACTGATTATTCAGAGGGGAAGAGGGGATTGAGGAAACTGGTAGAGTGGGTGGGAAGTGGCTGGGTGGGTTCCTATTCCAGGACATCAATCATCTGACTACTCTCTCCACCTGGTCCAAGAGGCCCCTTTGGGCCCCCAGCCCCGGCAGAGCGAGGAGGATCTCCCACGGCTACCTAATGTAGGTAAGCATATCAGGCAAGTTTGCTTCTTGTGGTCTTTTGTGCATGCTCAAGTCACATGTGGTAGTGACGGCCCCACACCGCACCATGGACAAGGGCGGGCACAGTATGTGATTCATGTGGTGTGCTCTTCCCAAGTGGGGATAGGTCTTTGCTCTTATTCTTCTGTATACGCGAACTTCTTGTACCCCCAGCTGCTAATGCGGCGGGCCAAATGCGCTCTCTCGTGCGACGTTGGCTCTCTCGTGCGACGTCGTGCGATGTTTCACGCAGTAAGTCGACAATCTTGGAAAGGGCTGTGGTTCCCCGCTCCGTCTGAGAGTTCTCGAGCTAGGGAATGTGCCCTCTCATTGTCTGAGATTCCCTCGTGTCCTGGACACCATTTGATCGCATGTTCTTGGTATGCATCGCCTTTGGTTCTCAGCGCGATTTGTCAATCTGCCTTGCTTGTACATTCTGCATGCTGCTTGAGAGTCGGAGATAACCAGTGCCAAAAGCCCGTCGGTGTTCCTGTGTATGGTTGCCATCGCGATTGCTGAAGCTTCGGCGGTGGCTGTGCTTGTTGTGTTTACTGAGGCTGTTATCTCGGCTCTTTCCCACTGCGTGTTGAGAACTGCTACTATGACGTGTCCTCTAGCGGTTCGAGCGGCGTCCGTGTATTGGACTTCTTGTTTACTCCCAAAGCTTTTGATAAGTAGCTTGGCTCGGGCTAGTCTTCGGCCTTTGTGGTATTCAGGATTTATGTTCTCCAGAAAGGGCTCGTGATTGACGTTCCGACTTCGCCGTGAGGGAGCGCGAAGTGGACGCGTTATGACAAGGAACAGCCGCAGATCTCGAGCTTTGCTTGCACTGCTCTTCACAGTGCTGGAAGGGAGGTCAATTTTTGCTCAGTCACAGAAATTTTCAGCATAACCAAACCGCCGTGGTAACCCCGTGGCTCTGGGCCTATGCTACTGAGCTGACGCCGTACGTTCAGCACTCCGCCGCGTACTCATCGAGCCAAATGTGTAGCCCACGCTGGGTGCACGTTAAAAGAGCACTAGGCTGTGCCGAAATGCATACGAACTTCATTTCAATGTATTCAATCTAAGGGCCGAATCGAATAGGATTATACTTTTATTTTTCGAATAGTCACACACCCGAATATATTTGTCGTTGCTTAAATTATGAACCAGACCAAACCATCGTTGGTAGGTTGAACTCGCCGCTATGTATCGGTGACGCTATGAAGAAAATGTTTTCCAGCTAGGAGTAAAGCTGCGGCGCGATGCCACAATGTCGTAGTTACCCGACGACTTCTGCAAATATATCCTTGTATTTGGCCATGAAACCGGAACCACTGTAGTCGTACGATCCGATCGCGATCACGGTGGTCTTGCCGGGATCGCTGCCTTGGATGTTCTTGAGCGCCTGTAGCAAGCGGGGCAAACCGTGGAATCGCTCATTACTTAAAAAAAAAGACTCAACAACGTTTCTGGCAAACCTTGGTGTTCATACATTTACTACTAAGAAACAGAAAGATATTAGGCAACAAGAGCAAGTTAGAGAAATGCGAATAGATTGAGGAAAAGCGCATGAAAAGCTTATGTAGGCCATGAGTGAATATTATTCTTTCAAGTGCGTTTGCTGCAGAATATGGAGTCACTCACTCACAATGGTTTATATGGAGAAATGTAATAACGCATTCATTGTTTTCTGTGACAATGACGCATGTGCTCATGGTCCCACAATCTTTTCTCAGAACAAAATAGAACACCACATTGGCATGGTGTACCAGGCGGGTGCGTTCCACGGAAACGGCATCAAAGCACACAGCAAGATACAAAGTACAGTACTTATATAAATAATTCGTTATATGGTATATATTCCAGCGAAGCACCTTTTGCGATTTACGTATTCATAACCTGAGATATGCACGAAGGAAGAAATGCACGTCACCACGACAAACTCTCTTCTGGAGTTTTTATTGAAGAAACATTGTTTGTACGAAACTTGCAACTGCCACATAGTGAAATAACAAACTGACAAACAAAATGTAATTTAAGCATTGGAACATCCACTAGATTTACTATACGGTAATAAAATAGATGTTTGGGTGGCTAAATTCTGTTAACGAAATAGATGTCAGACTGATGCAAGCGTCGTATATATTAATAATATAGAAGGTACGTAAATGTCTCGGTGTGTTGCGAGAGCTAAGCCGCATGCCGAGTCAACCTTAAAAAATGGACAACGTGTCACCTCCTTGCTCGTGGGAGCCATTGTGTTCCATAGAATAATAATGTAGGAAGTTCTATGGCATAAGCAAACATTGCACGTGGAAGCACAAGGTGGTTGCTGTCGGCAGAGCTAGAGCAGACCGCATCGGCATAGCTTGACGGAGTTGAGAAGCGCAGAAAGGAGGACTCGTTGGTTTCATAGAGCTTCAATGCTCGGGTGGCCAACAGCTGTGGAAGGGACAGACAGACAGAAAAACTTTATTGTGTCGAAGGAAGCCGGTCAAGCGCGAACGCACGAGGTGACCTCCAAAGAACACTTTATCTGTTCCCGCGACCCCGCAGGCGTATGGGTCTCTGCACGCGCCCGCTTGTCTTCTCTCTCCGTAGCAATCCTTTGTGCGACGCCGTCACGTCACCTTCATGTACCGCCAAATCGGGAGCTTGCAGTGCCCGTATTGGAACGTTCGTAGAGGCGCTTCGCACAGTCATCGCATGCCAGATACCTTACGTTCGTGTCACTTGCTATTCTTAAGGCGATAGTGTTACGGGCCTCCTGTCACAGAAAATCCGGGTCGGCGTCTGGCACTTGTGCCCCGTGAGCGAAAATTACTGTATATATCTAGGTATATGTATATGCCACGTCCTGTTATATGGCACGCGGCATATGCGGGTTATACTGCCGCGATATGCTATCACTAATATTGCTCATACCTTCTCTTACATTCTTGATAAATTTATTCATTAGCAAGCTTGAGAAAGACTGCACAAACACATGTCAGGAAAAAAAACAACGACAGCGTATGCCTGCTATGTTAAATCTTTTCAGACTGAAATATTAAGAGTGCGAAACAATAACAGAAACTTGGAAAATGATGTAACTTCCTTGGCGTGGCTCTGGCACTACCTCCTGGATCGGCCTATGCAAGAGGTCGCGTTTCTACCAGAAAGCTCGCCTCCGTGCACAGCGTTTGCAGCCAGCATTTGCCGGTAATCATTACGTTTACATAAGCTGCAGTTGCCGGGAAGCAAGAGAAGCTGTCATGGATCTTTAAATGCTACCCCATTGTAACCTTAAAGGCGAAACTTAAGCATTCTCCAATGATATTAAGCTCGAATGTATGTTTTAGTGTCCTTCCTATCCCCATGTCTTCCTTGCTGCCCTCGCAGGCATCCTCTGACTCTCGCAGTAAGCATGATCTTACAACACTCGGCTAATTTGCTTCTTGCAACGGGACAAAATGCGGGTGCCAGTAAACACAGATGCTTGTCATCTTTTTCTGATTAACAGAAAAAGAGTAACATGTGGACCAGCAACCACCGCCACCAGACCGTCGGCCTGTCCGGCCGCGCAACGCCTCGGAACACCGACGTGTAGCGCCCTCCAGGTCCACGCCCGCTCTGTTATCACTGCACAAAAGCGGGCCACGTCCACCTCCAACGCCGATAGTGGGAGATGGGACTACGAGGCTGCGCCATCAATGCGCCGCGAGTACAGCAAAGGGAGCGGGCAAGGGACCTTGCCGACTGCATCGCGGCAACGCAGTGGAGACTTGGACGTCCTTGCCGTTCGCCATGACGAGAACGCTACCTGTCATCGCAGTAACAACCGTACAAAGAACCAGTGTGTGGCCGGTGCATAACCGCGTATCCGGAAAATTCGAACCAGCAATCGATGGAGGTGCAGTTGCAGTTCGTCGACATGCTTGACATGCTCCGCCCCCTACGAAGACGCAGGAAATATCCTCTCGACTACATAAATTTTACACTTCAAATGCCAGTGGGCGCTTCACAAAACCCTCGAGAATAGGATGTTTTTCATAGTGAAACTATGAAAAACATCCTATTCCTGAAAATGTTCCCCAATGATGACGATAGCCCGTACTGTGAATGTTGAGCGCAGCTTTATGCGTGTTTTCTTTCCGCAATATATTGGCTGGCGTGGACAATCTGTCTAGCACGGCACGTTACAAAAGGAGCGAAGTGTGGCGCAACTGCCTCGCTAATCGAGTGATGGCGAGAGGCAGCGCTTGGGTGATCCGTGGACGTGATTCACAGATGCCTCTGCAGGCAGATTTCCGCTCATGCGTTGCTTTGCTCCCCTATGTGTAACGCGCGCTTCTCTGGCACCATCTCGCAGCGGTCCTCGCCGCAGAGCCCCCCTTGTGTGGCACGACGCGTTTCTTCCCACGCTTTCTCGATACCTTTTCGTCATTCTCCTCCTCCGCTCTCCACCTGATGGTCCCGCAACGCCCTCCTCCAGCGTTTTCCTCATGCTATTTTCGCCATCGCCCTCTTTCATCCCCAGATGCGCTCCGCATTCGCTCTTTCATCCTTCGCTGTGCTCGTTCGCTTAGTTACGCCGATGGAATCCGACGTTTAAACGCAGCAACGGGCGTCTAAACCCCAGACCACACGTATGCTTCCGGACGCGCTCAACCTCGCGTCTTCGCGTCTTGCGCCTACCGCACCTCGCAAGAAATGGCGGTTTGCATGGACAAGGACGCGCGACACCGCACACTCACGGGGCTCACTCATGGACGCCTTTGTCAGACGCCAATTCGTAATTTGTTATTGGCAATGTTTCAAACTGCTTCGATATCTATAACCGTGATTGTCATATTTTTATAGCTGTTAGATGAGCACAAAAAGCAAAGAAGAAGCACTTTCTTGCATGGCTTAAGTGAGAGTTCATTGCAGTGTACTGTAACTGTGCAGCAAGGCGCGTCGACGCGAGGGAGCCCAAGCACGCGATAACAAGGAGCTGGGAGGCTATGCAGGATGCGCCGAGTTTGGCAAAACTCGATATCTACCCGAGCTCTGGCGACACGCCAAGATGAAAGCACAAATGGTACCGAGACACAGTTTATCTTTCGACAAGCCTCCAGTTTCATTGGTTTGTCTAGATTCACTCTGGGTGGCTATCATTCCTTGGGCGTTGCCTTCTGGGCGGTCCACAAACTGGGGCTCACATGATCATACTGTCGGTGCATGGTCGTGCCTTCTTTCACTTGTTTGTCGTTCAACCGAGTGCAGTACATGCACAAGCGAGTTATAAAACAAACGCATTTAGTGCAATATTATTAGTTAGTTTAACGTGGTATAAAA
This sequence comes from Dermacentor variabilis, assembly GCF_050947875.1. Classification (NCBI taxonomy): domain Eukaryota; kingdom Metazoa; phylum Arthropoda; class Arachnida; order Ixodida; family Ixodidae; genus Dermacentor; species Dermacentor variabilis. Next base: position 193,264,283 of record NC_134570.1, read on the forward strand.
GCATTTTAAAGCTTACAAGATGTACACTGAATGTGTATTAGACTAATTTGTAATTTAGTACGCTTCGCATTATACCACGAGGGAACGCTGTGGTGGCGTCATCACATACATTCACCGGGCGAGCATGGTGGCTAAACATCGAAGAGGCCCAGTGTAAACAAACTCGTACAACTAGCTTGCCGCGCGCGACGTAGTGATCAGGCTCGACGATGACCGCTATTTCTTGTTTAGTTCTGTTGCTCCGTGAGCAATCTTTCCATGCACCCCGAAAGACTGCCAATAGCTTCGGCGATTTTACAGATCGCAACGCGCACCTACTGTTCACGACGCAATCCTGAACAAACAACTTATCCGGTGCTGCTTTTGTGAGTGCGCTGAGTTCCTCACTCTGCGTGACTGCGAGCGTCACGAATATTGCATAGTGTGTGCAAGAGGAAGACAGCCTATACAGCTACGATGCGAAAAGGAGTTGGTGCCGACGATGGATCTCGCAACCAACACAATGAAGGAGACATCGACACACTGCAGATCAGTATATTTCTTCTGTTTCATATTTAGCAGTATAATAGTGCACGCATTAAGTCACTTTCGTAGTAACGAACTCAATGTCCAGCAGTTTAAAGAAGGCATTTAGAACCAATGAGTGTTCGTGCTTTACATGCACGCGGGCCCTCGAAAATATGGAAAAGATAAAGGTAACCTTCACTAACTTGGTGAGATAACAGAAATCCATCATTGATATTCAGCCCGCAGAATCTATGGAAGAGTGTCTTTATCCAGGTGAAATATCAATAGCAGGTATTGATATAAAGCATGAAACTTATACAAAAATTTCATGGATTGAACAGCACATGGGAGGCATTACCGAATCATAATCGCCACGTTACCGACATCCTTGAAGAATGTTTAGAATCATTGCAATTCGACCGGTTATGTAATATGGGACATAAACCTGGAGGTTAACCAAGAAACTTGAGAAGTCGAGGACTGTGCAGAAAGCGAAGTAACAAAAATTGTTGGAGATAGCATTAAGGCAGGAAGACAGTGGCGTAGTAAACTGTGGCAACTGATATGCTAGTTGAGATTAAGAAAAAAAATAGAAACGGCGGGCAGGCCATGCACGTCTTCAATCACTTGTTGCCAGTTCATAACAGGTGATTACATAAGCGTGACAGAATGGATGTCAAGGAGAGAGAACTGCAGCCGAGGATGGTAGAAAATTGCGTAATGGGACAGAAGTATATTTATAGGAAAGATGCAATCAGCTAGAATAAGAAGGGTATGTAGGGAGCGGCATTGGTTTTGCAGTGAACAAAAACAGGTTTGTGACGCTGACAGTAGAGACTCACGAAGGTGCGAGGACACCTCAGCTGCTGGCACACTAATAAACATTACAATTGGCTCTGAAAAAAAAACAACCCCAGTTATGAAAAATTAAGCAACGTTTTCCCGACAAATTGTTTTATTATGCATACACTAAAGGCTTCCACAGTTAACGGCATTTAGTACCAATGGTGCAATGAGCATTTTTCTTTGTAAATAATGGTTTATATGCAGTTGATTCATTCCAACAATCCACTTTTTTGCAGCAAAACATTCTGCTGCTGGAGGCACTCAACCGCCTGGTGGCAGTAGGCGAGCGCCAGGCACGTGCTCTTGGGAGTGTGGCAAGGTCCAGAGGGCTCCTCTGCAACAGTAGTATCAGTGCCCTCACTGCTCTCCAGACGAGCCCCCAGAACACGCCTTATAAAGCAGCTTTCAGTTTATTATTTTGTTTATTATTCAAGGGCATGATAAATAATAAATTCAATAAAATTATTGCAGTAAACAATATGCTGTGCATATTGGGACACTTGTTACATGCACTTGATGTCTCTTCAAAATGGGCAAACACGTAAGACAACCTGTGCCACTCTTGGACCATGTAAATGAATGACACTAATGCAGCATACACGTCATTGTGCTGTTTGTTCTTTCTGTGTGCAAGAATACAGTGCGTGTTGATTAGTCACAAGATGAACGGTGTGTGTATTTCACAATGAAAAGACAGCAAACGGCATGAGCTTAATAATGCTATCACCTATAGACTGTGCATATTAAACTTGCCATTAAACTTGATTTAAATTTGCCATTACATGTATGTTCGATACCACATATTCTTTAACAATGTAATATATTTGCATGTACTAAATTCCACATAGCTTAAGCCCTTGCATAGCTAACTTGTGATGTATCCATTTCATAGGCCAAATAATTGTACACTTTGTCCTTTTGTGTTGTATGAAAAGCGGCATCCTCTAGTCGGATACAACTTCAGAAGACAGGAGAGGCCCCGCCCAGATGACCAAAGCTCAGCAGCCGATTGCCTCCACGTCTAAAGAAATAGTCTATCTCCAACGAGCGGGTATTAGTGCGTCCGGAGGCACGACTCAGTGTAGAGTGTGGGCCCATTGGTGCAGGCTTGTGTTCACCTGCCGTTGAAGTGCAGATTCTGCGGCCTCCTAAAGTTGTATCCGACAATAGGATCACGTAATGCCTTGCACCAGTTGCATAGACTTTAGCAACATGATAGCACACAATGATCAGGAACACAAATCTATAAAGGCATCCAAGCAAATCTGGCTGGCCACACTTTCATTATGAGGGGCTGTAAAGGTCTCGCCAAATATTCCCATGACATCCTTGAAAAAGAGGTGGTGTTTGGCACTACTTTAGAATTAAAAACAGATTACAGTGAAACAGATTACAGTAACAAACTGAGCTTGGTTATCTGCACAGCATGTAATGGAAGCTTATGCTTCACATAGGAAACAAACTGCTCTGTCCAGAACAATTTGTCGAGTTCGGTGTGTCACGTATTATGTCATTAGTGTCAACACACCAATTACACTTTTCACAGGCCATTGATTTCACCATTATTTTTGTATGACATTTCTTTCAATCAGTGCTTGTATTACATGACCAGGTGGACTTGAAAGCAAAGCTCTGTTTGCAAACCTTAAGACTTCCATAATTGTGTGGCAAGGCACTGGCATGTTGTCGAATAGCTCACACTTCCTCTGTCCTGCACCAAAGAAGCCCGATGTTCTATTTGAAGTTGGATCGCGCAACAATTCGACGGCACACAAAGAAGAATAACACACATAGCAGAGCGTTCTGCTGTGTGTATTTCTAATCTTTGTGTCCCGTCGAATCGTTGTGCAATTCCACTTCAAGCTTCCATACCAATATACCCAGTCTTCAACCTCACCAATGCTGCAGTTATTAGTCCACAACTGCACATCTTTGAAATGTCCCAACACAAATTAGCTCTCTAAAAAATCACAAGTGTTAAATTTTGCAGCACAGGCGTATGCACGTGCCATATTCTTTACCACTAAACTCCCAGGAATCAAAGGGGCAACCATTAACCAGCCTTACTGCTGCCGTTGCCATCATCATCATGACGCCAATGGAAAGTCAGTGCTGCATTTCAGTAACAGGAGTGCCGGAGGGAAAGGCGTGACAGCGAGGCTTACAATAAAAATAGCAGTTACAAGACATGTTCAATGCCAAAATATGCTGCATTTCGCTCATCCTACTTTGGCATTGCGGCAAGCTTTTACAAATTTGAACATATCATGTTTTGGGTAATAATTGCTCTGAAGCTGCACAGAAGGTCTATTCGCTCTGCAATCTTTATTTTTATCATGGCAGGTTAAAGACCCACTTTTCATTAGCATCTGCACCACACTTCTCCCGATACGTAATTTTGCCTTGGTGGGTTTGGCATCTTCACGCTCACCGAGTTCTGCAGAGCATTGGATCTGCATTGTTCTACTGCTGAAGAATTAGAGCCCCATTATGCGACGAAAATATACGATTTGTGCATCCGGAATAATGCTGCCCCCCCCCACCCCAAAAGAAAATACACTGAACCTCCGGCACATGTACCAACAGTGAACCCAGCAAACACTCTGAAGTATTTTCTTCATGCAAGCCAGCACACTAAGGTTCTCAATGCATTTTCATTTCGCTATAAATGCATAGGCGCAACCGGCTTGGCGCAACATCCGCATCTCGCACTGCAACGAATTGTTCAATGCCTCGCTGTTTCATAGTGCGGCTGATAGATGACGCATGATCAAAATTCAGCATTATTCATACTCTTTAACTTGCACTAAGTACTAAGTAATCTCATAAAGAATCCCAATTCCTTTATGAGATTAGCATTCGCAGGGTACTTGCCACAATTTGTGATATCCATTTATCTATTTATACTTCATTAACCTCTTTCCCCAAAGAGTGAGCCATTTGGAAGGCACCCTGACAGACAAGTAGAACAATCGGCAAAAAGTCAGCAACCAGCGAAAAAGTCAGTATCATAGGCTGCCGCATGTGTGATGTCGGTAAAACAAAATTTAAGTCGGCTACACACAAGTGACAAATTCGCCAAAATGTTGTGTTGTTGTGATATTGCTTCAATGCTAATCACAGTAACGCTGACATTGAAGGCGCCTTAATTCCTACGTGCGTTCCGTCGACACACACGACTACGTTCATAATGTTTCCACGAAGTAGCCTTCGTATATAAATGCCCGCTCAGCCGCAGTCTTCGGGAAAGCCAGCCACCGCTTCCGCATTGCTGCATCAATAAGCGCATCAGACACATCTCGGACACAGCGGCTCACAGTAGTTTGATGACGTCCAATGTAACGCTCGGCGCCGACGCTTCCCTGAAAACTCCCAGTGCCGTAGAAACGGAGGGCGCAGAGGACTTGCTCTTCGACGGTGAGCAAATGAAGCCCGCCAAGCTGTCTCCACAGACGAGAGTTTTCGCCTAGCTCGTCACACTGATGTCATCGACAGGCGAAAATGACGCTGAAACTGCACGGCGGTCATGTACGTGAACAGGTGCAGACGGTCACACTGCCGCTTGCTGCCGCTGGACGCAATGACACAGGCTGCTGCTGCCGCCGCTATGTTCCCGAGTTGAAATCGGAGGGGGTTTCGCGATGTACGAGTTTAGCACGAGTTCGCCTGTAAATCAAAGCCAGAGGTCCCGCACCGCGCGAGGCATGTAACTCTTGTGCGCGCACCCACCATGGTTGGGCCACGCCCAAATTATATTTCTGCAACAGCGACGCGGCGCCGCGCTGAGAGGCATCAACAATCTTTACCACCGACATAAAACACGCGCAACGCACTCTCATCGGTGATGTACTGCGCACTACTAAAAAAACAAAGCGTTGACTGTCGCTGGCTTATGCATATATTTTTTCGGGCTGAGATGGCCCCACAACACGGTTTCATTGCCTGCATTGTGGCGACGTAGCGCACAGTAAATAATTATCGACACGTCACTGTAGCTACTTGCAAGGCATCGATGCGCCGAGGGGGACGACGATGCTGAGGAGTGCGTATCGCAGGAGTCGTTTGAGATGGCTGCTCTGTTATCGGTGATGTATCGGAGCCACAGCGTCGTAAACACGATCAGCTTCCGAGAATCGCTGGCTTTTCTAGACCCAGTGCAATGGCATTTCTTTATCACAAGCACTGCGCACTCAACAGCTCCAACACCTTCCTCAGGGGTGGAGTCCTTCCCAATCCGCAGGAAACAGCTGCCATTGCGAACATTACTCAGCCCGACGACAACAAAGCAATGCGCAGGTTTTTTGGTCAGTGTGCTTATTATAGGCGCTTTGTGCACAACTTCTCTCACACTGCCAAGTTTCTGATTCTTCTCACGAAATTCGACGTCGCATGATGGTAGGAAACAACGCAAGTCCAAGAATTTGAGGAATTACAACGACGCCTGCAGACGCCACCAGTACTCGCTCACTTTGACGAAGATGCCGATACCGAAATACACAGCCAGGCAAGCAGCGTAGGTCTCTGCTCTGTCCTAATCCTTAAGAAACACGGACTTGAAAAGGTTATCTGTTAGGCCAGGCAGTCGCCGTCGAAAGTGGTAGCCAGCTATTCGACGACGGAGAAGGTATGTATTGCCATAATTTGGACTACCACGTAATTTCGCCCTTACCTATGTGGCAGACCGTTGAGTCATAAGCGAGCACCACGCACTGTGTTGACTTACCAATTTAAAGCACGCTTCGTGACGCCTAGCGCGGTGGAACCTCCGACTGAAAGAATTCTACATTAGTGTGAAATCCGGATGAAAGCGCTATCAGGCTGACTCCCGCGCACCTATAGACCCGCAGCCGAAAAACTTCCACGACGACGACGATTTCCTATGGACGATAAGTGCGGACGCCTTCGCCGAACAACGCTGATTCGACCCGTAGCTAAACAGCCCTGTCGAGTTATTAGGAGGGTAGACCGACGTTGTCCCAAGGGGGTTTAGGCACGGATGGTTTGCATTTTCATTTCAAAACAACGTCCTTAAAAGGAATAGAATTCACCGACGATTACGACACTTCCTAATGCGAATTTTGCACGCTGCTGTTTAGGCGTTTGGAATTCGCGATAGATTGCGGCAATTAATTTGATTCTGAATGACAGGATCCTCTCGGCTGCTTCGCTGAGCCTCTGCCCGAGCAGCTCGTTTAGCACGAGCGGCAGACCAAGCATTTTCATCGGTTGCGTCGCTCATTGTTTAGAATAAAAGCGTGAACACGGAAACGCATGGCTCGCCCAGAGCGCTTCATCTAGCGTCAGTGGCGCAGCAGAAGCACGACAACTCGCCCGTCTACCCTTCAACAACCAGCAAAGTACAGGCAGCCGACACAGGAATCTTCGGCGAAGCTACGTGCAATATTAGCTTGGCGACCGTGTTTGCGTTTACACATCGGTACGTCAACGAGGACTTAGAAATTTTTGCGACACTTTTCTGACCCTACAAGATCATCCGACGCACTGGCGCACTCCACCATGACGGCGTTGCAGACGGCATTTCGCCGTCACAGCGGCGCCTGTCAATCCCTGAAGCAGTCCACATGGCGCATATTAGGCCATTCTACGTCCGCTGACAAACTTTGAGACCTTGTTTCGTTGTAGTTTTACTTACTGAGGGTGCTTGTGTTTTTCGATTTTGTGTTGCCGTCTGTTGCATCGGGGCGATACTTTATAAGAGCGCAGCATAGATACGTGTGTTACCTTTATCGCGTAACAACTTTTCACCAGCTAACAAATGTAAAACGCTACCGCTGGACGCAGGATGCGCCTGCATGTATCGGAAGTTCCTCGAATGTCATGATTCTATCTGGTGTCTGTCGTAATCGAACCTTGTGTCATTTGACTGTATGCGCGATGCAAATTGTGTAATTCTTTCTCGGACGCACGCGGGCATTTCCAATTATGCTGAATCCTTAGACGAGTCATGGGCACGAGGTCCCGCGCTTGACCCGCAGATTGACTTCCGACGATTACCGACTGTGCTTGCCGATATCGTTTTGGTTTGAGTGTAACCTGCGCCGCTATAACATAAAACTATTTTAAAATTTTCTATTCAAATTCTGCAAGCAGCCCACCGCGATTGGTCAAAAACTTTTCGGACCAGCCCCAGTTCACGTGTCTGTCACGCGACGTCACGAGAACCGCGATAGCTCTCCATTTGATATGACGTGAACACACTGATTATGCATAATTTGACCAAAAAGAAAACAAGAAAATAGTTATTTCTGATTCGACGCCTTTTTGCCATTAGCCCTCGGTTATTGGTCAAAAGTTTTCGGGCTGCACCCTCTTCACCTGCCTCTCACGCGATGTCACAAAACCGCAAAAAGTAACCGCGTCAAAGTTACGCGTACGCGTTAAAGATGCATTAATATGCCGAACAAAACAGAATTTTCTTCAGAATAGCCGCAGGCTGCCCAGTTCCGAAAGAAATAAAAGATTGCTGCCGCCGATTGCTCCGGCACTGGCTACTCGCCCCTGCCGGAGAGCATGGATTTATTTGTGTGGAATGAAACTTATTGCGTGGCCATGTAACGTTTACGAGAACTTTCGGCAGGTTTACGACCTCGTTCTGCCAACTCTTCTTTGCTGAAGATCCATCCGTTTTAGCGTTATTCTTGAGCTTCCGTTGCATGCCGCCGCTATTGTCGACGAGCCACCGCAAGCTAAGTAAGGGAAAGCGGACAAATCGCACACGCCGGCACCACCCTCTTCATCCGGTTATCGATAGTCAGTGCAGTGGCTTGGCCCCATCGAATCCCTCTCCACTTCAGCATGCTCCTCGCCTCTTGTTAGCCATTTAGATAAGACAAGCCGCTCAGTACAGTCAATGTTATTCGTTTTTCAAGCAAACAAAAGTGACCTCCTATGAACTAGGGTAGCATTTGATTGGTTTGTTCAGGTAACCATGCGTGTGACCGCCCGATGCTTGCGTCGGCGGTTACGCAAATTTTACGTCAGGAGATTGGAATAAAAACACATTGGAATAGTTTTACGTTATGCGACCCCTGGGGCAGCATTCACAAACCGGCTCGTCCGTAAGTGCGCTTTGCTATTGGCTGGCTGCCTTGCCTAACAATATATCCAACATCATTATTGACTGGAATTTGGTCTTACAAAAAAATTACAGCGTAAGAATTTTTTCTGAATGCGCGCCTTGGCTTTCTGGGCACAGGTTCACCCAGAGTAGAAGAGTTAGTGTCAGGATTTACAGCTCTTGCTATTGTGTTTTTAACTCTCAGTAAAATGTGACAATATGAATCGGTACCCACTCACTCACCTCTCGTTTGTTATATTGCGATCATACAACATAAATATTCCGTACAAACTCCACCCACATAACCGCACTAAACTTTCCTTTGCTACCTCCGTGCCCCACGTTACAATTCTGGATGGAGAACGATATTGCAAGTTCGTTTTGCCACCCGAAAATAAGCCAACGTAATTCGCTGAAGCGTCTATATCACTCCCCACAGAGCTGTGGAGTAGTCACTGCATTATTAGGTCACTAGCGTGAAATGCCCTCGAACACGTGAACGAGAGGTGAGTAAGAAGAAGCGCGCGTCCATTTGAAGACATCAGTGCTGCGACTTCCTGGCAATTAGAGGCCACACGACATGGTCAGGGCTTGTGCAAAAATTTTGCAAGCTTCAAGAAAATGACGCGCGTTGTGGTAATTTTGAGCATGTAATTGTATGGCCTCTCAGTCAACTACAAGGTACAGTCGAAATGGTACAGTTAATGGAGCTGAGTGTCTAAGAGGTGGAAGAATGTAGGCCCTAGTTCTGTTTCCGCTGGCCTTGCTTTGCTATCTGTTGCTACGAAAATGATCGTCCAAGAAGGGAATCATCAGCTATCAATTTCGTTGTCATTAGTGCGCAGCTATTAGGGCGCCGATTCCTGCGGCGAGCATCGGCGCCCCTCGCAACGGAGTGAACGAGCACAGCGAAGGATAAAAGAACGAACGCGGAGCACAGCGGTGGATGAAAGACGGTGATAGCGAAGAGATCGCCAGGAGGAAAGCGGAGGCGAAAGAGTGAGAACAAAAGCGCAGTGCCGCATGAGACAGGCTGTGCGTCGACGATCGCCGTGAGATGGCGCCAGAGCAGTGCGCATCGTCTCTTCAGCGATGGCGCTACCAACGCCATATATGAAAACAAAGCGCTGCATGAGCGGAGGTCTGTCTGCGGCGGCCGCTCTGAATCGCGCCCACGCGTCGCCCACCTACTGCCTCTCGCGAACTCCTGATTATTGAGGAAGTCGCGCCAGACTCCGGTCCGTTTGCAACGTGCCACACGAGACAGATTGTCCGCGCCAGCCAATATATCGCGAAATGAAAACAAATATAGAACTGCCCTCAAATTTCGCATGAGGGAGTATTGTAATCTTCGGTGATATTTTTACATGTTGCCAAGAAATGTGACATCCCTCTCTGAATCGTTTATTTATTTATTTATTTCATATACCTCACAGGCTCCAGAAGGAGTATTGCGTGAGGGGGGCGGTACAGATAACAAAATAACAAATGCGGAGCAAAAACATAGTTTTTGTTACATAAGTATGAACAAAACGAGGATCAAATAATAAACAAAGAACGCGAAGTAAACAAAGATAAAAAGCAAGAAAGGTAAACGAACAGGTGTTAGCTTTCAGTATACAGTAAGCAAACAACCTTAGAGCAAATGCTTACATAAATAAATAACAATGAAGTTAAAAGTAACAAAACTGAACAGATACTTGTTTTTTAGCTAAGTACTAGCCAAATATGCAGTGATTTTTTGTCTGAAGGTTAATGGGTCATTAATGTCAGCGAGGTTATCAGGAAGACCATTCCACAGTACAATCGCACGTGGCAAAGCTGAGCAGTTGAATGCATTGGTGTGACCGAAGATGCGTTGGAAACTGAGATGATTATGCAGGCGTCTAGATGTGCGGGAGGGACGAACGAGTGGTAAAGTAGATGGGTGAACATTATGCATGATTTTGTGCAGAAGACAAAGTAATGCTATATTCCTGCGCGATTCCAAAGATGAAAGCGACAACGACAGCTTGATGTTAGTTACGCTCGAAAATGGGCTATAATCTCTGGCAATGAAACGTGCAGCACGGTTTTGGATCGACTCGAGAAGATGGATTAGATATGCCTGATGAGGTGACCATATAGATGCTGCGAATTCGAGCTGCGGTTGCACTAATGTTTGGTAGGCTATCTTTCTTGTGAGGGAAGGAGCGCTGCGAAGGTTACGTTTTAAATATCCGAGAGTGCGCGATGCTTTAGCCGTTATTTTCTCAATGTGGGATGACCATGAAAGGCTAGGTGTTAGAATAATTCCAAGGTACTTGTATGAAGATGTGCGATCGACGATACTATTGTCAAGTGAGTAACTGAAAATGGAGTAGGACTTTTTGCGAGTAAATGTCATCAGTTTGCATTTGCTAGTGTTTAGGGTCATTTGCCAATCCAAACACCAGTTAGTGACACATTGAAGGTCACGTTGAAGAGCAATATGATCAGCGGGGGAGCGGATTTGACGGTAGATAACGCAGTCATCTGCGAATAGTCGAACACTGGATGTAATGTTAAATGGCAAGTCATTGATGAAGATTAGAAACAGTAAGGGTCCAAGGACACTTCCCTGAGGTACGCCTGATGTTACGTTACTGAAAGGGGAAGAGTACTGGTCAATGACAGTGGACTGCTTTCGAAAAGACAAAAAGTTTCTTATCCAAGAAATTGTTAGTTGGTCAAGGTTTAAGCATGAGAGTTTAGAAATGAGGCGACAGTGAGCCACGCGATCAAATGCTTTAGAGAAGTCGATGAATATTGAGTCAGTCTGAGCATTGTCGTCCATATTTTGAAAAAGATCCGTAGTGAATTCAATTAGTTGTGTCTCACATGAAAGGCCTTTTCTGAATCCATGCTGATGTTTAAAAAAGAAGTTATTACATTCTAAGTGATGAACGACATTACTAAAAATGATGTGTTCGAGTAACTTGCAGGGAACGCTGGTTAGTGATATAGGACGGTAATTACTCACATCGCTCTTGTCACCTGACTTGAAAATGGGTATGATTTTGCCAACTTTCCAATCATTCGGCAGCTCCCCTGTTGACAGGGACTGCTGAAATATATGACTAAGGATTGTACTGGAAGGGACTACTGTATTCTTTAAGATTTTCGTGTTGATGCCATCAAATCCGGAACTACTCGATAATTTGAGATTGTTAATCAAAGTAGCGATTCCAGCGGCTGTTACGGTAATAGGAGTCATATATTGGTAATCAGAGTCTGCCATCTTTGGCATATTGGAATGGTCTTCCTTTGTGAACGTGGAAAGAAAGTAGTTGTTAAATACAGATGCGCAGTGCTCTCGCGGTATGGGAAGACCAGTGCTATCCACGAGTGTGGGAGTGTCAGTGCTGTTTGAAGGAGATATCGTTTTCCAGAATTTCTTAGGATTATTTTTTATCAGTGACTGAAGGTCATCGGAAAAGAATTTATGCTTTGCACGACGAAGGGAACTGCAGTAGGCTTTTTCGCAGGCTTTATGTTTATTCCACGAACCTAACGTGTTGACACTTTTGGCTGCCCTGTATAAACGTTTCTTTTTGTTTTTTAACGCATTCAAAGTTTTATTAAACCATGGTTTGGAGCAGTTGGTGCGAAATGAGATCTGAGGTATGTATTTATTTGCTAAACCTAGTAGTTGTTCTTTAAACAGGCACCAATTTTTGTTGACTGATCGTTGAGAAAATGTTGCGATAAATCTAGATGAAAAGCTTTGTAAATCTCGGTTAATGGCATTATAGTCTGCTCTTTTATAGTCAAATATTCGTTTTGTTGTTAGATTACGTGTACATGAAGGTGTGCGAACTGTAAATTCTAATAACGAGTGGTCACTGAACCCATCAGTGATTGAAATGGTGCTAACTCTATTAGGTGCTGTTGTTAGAACAAGGTCTAAGACGTTAGTAATGCGCGTTGGTTGGAAAACTAGTTGCTCAAAAGAAAAATCAAGGATGAGCTGGACAAAGTCATTAGATGCACGCGAATTGCCTCTTAAGTTAGGCCAATCTATGTCCGGGAAATTAAAATCGCCAAGAATGAATATATCAGCTTTAGGGAATTTAGAACGAACAGCAGTAAGGTTCTCACGCAAGTTAGAAACGAAGTTATCAGTGCTGTCAGGAGGCCTGTAACACACTCCGTAAAGTGACTTTGATAGTGTCGATGTTATACAAACCCACACTATCTCAATAGCGGAGGGTATCGGTAGCTTGCGAAACTTTGCTTATGAAGAATCTAAAGCATCAATATTTGATCAGTGCGCCCCTTTCTTTGGGAGGGATACAGAAGTGAGGAGAATGAACATGTTCTAACCGTATATATTTTTATTTGGCGGCAACGCCTACCGCACATCACGGAGCCCCACAGACTGACGCGGAGGCAAGTATCAGAAATTATGTTTCAGTGATCTTGCCTAACCTCAAGAGGCTAATCCAAGCGGCCAGAAAATTTGGAAAAGAAGAAAAAAAAACATACAGGACTGCTCGTAAAGAATAAAAAATGAAGATGTGCAAATACAAATGTCAGTGCTGATTTCTCCGGGGGTCCGTCTACAGGAAGCGGAAATCAAAGGGGTTCGTTTCTACCTCTGAGGGTCCTTAAAGGCCCTAGCACTTGACATCGGGTTAACCTCCTTGATCCACTTTTCAAGAACACGGCTGTGCAGTGCAGGGCTAAGTACAGGAGTGTCCGATTTCAATGTGTTCGAATCCGCGGTATCGCAACCCACGAAATGTCAGTTAAGCACAGACGCCCCTACCGGGCCTAGCAGAAATCACAAAGCTAGTTTAAGTTTCTACACATCGAACCCCTAAATTCTTACTTTAACCGCGCTTATGATTTGGCAATAGCGGACACCTTATGCGATTATTTTCATGAGTATGGACTAGTAATTACCACTAGTGATACAAGTTTCTTCAAAAGTCTTGTCTGTAAGTGTACCAACCTTTTCATTGCTTTAAAAACAAAGAAAACAAACACTCAAATTCCTTTGCAGACTAGGGACTTTTTGCATTTATCACGTCGTGTGGCCAGATTACGTCGATCGAAACGCTCTGGTGACTTAAGAAAGCTCATGCGATTCCACAGTCATTAAAAGGAGCTCTGTTCTAAAATGGTTGCTGCAAAAGAATTTTATTACCAGGCAACCTTGCCGAAATTATTGCTGGATAATCCCTCAAAAATTTGGAAAGCTATCTTACCACATGGGTCATCCTCGGACACGTTGGTAATTAACAATATTGCAGTTTGTGATTCGTAGACAATAGTTTCTTCTATAACATCTACTTCCCCTTCTGTCTTTACAACTGATAAATCTGTAACCCCTGTTTTTGATTCCTAACCACACCCTCCAATTGACGATCTATCAGTGTCTACTATCTGCTATCATTGTCTATCATTGTCTACTACTAATCGTAAACTTAGGCACCAAGAAGTCGTGTGGTCCTTATGGTATCCCGACGGTTTTTCTCGGTCGATACTCTCGTTTGTGCAGCAGATGTCTAACAATTACTTATTGAAAATCTCTCTCTACCACCTTCCTTCTTCCATCGTGGAAACTTGCTTCAATTTTGGCCTTATTTATGTCGGGTAACGTTCAATTATTATCTAACTACAGGCCAATCTACTTAACAGCACATTCGTGTATATTACTGGAACACATTATCTTCAAATAGGTTATGGAATTTCTTGAAAGTAACGAAATTTTATCCACTTTCCAGCATGATTTTAGAAGTTGCATTAGCACTATAACACAACTGACAGAATTCGTTCAAGACATCAGCAGCTCTTTAGACATAGGTGACCAGATTGATGCTATTTTGATAGACATCGCAAAGGCCTTCGACACTGTCTGACAACCCAAACCTATGCACATGCTGTTCGCTATAATAAAAAAGCTATCTTTGGTTGGCTGGAAATCGGAATTCCTTTCCCAGCGTTCGCAATATGTAGGTTTCAACTCTACTAACTCACCCTTGATGCCTGTTTCATCAGGGGTTCCCCAAGGCTCAGTACTGGGTCGTCTTTTATTCCTGCTTTACATTAATGATCTCTCCCTACACACCTCCGTTAAAATAAGGCTTTTGCAGATGATTGCATTTTATATCATACAATTAAATCTCCTACTGATCATTTTGTCCTTAACAATTGTTTTGCTGACCTCTGTAACTGGTCCAAAGCACGACAAATGATATCAACTTTTCCAAAACTGTCTCCATATCCGTTACACCACGCTCATCCCCTTTCTTCTTTGCATATTCCTTTAACAATGTCAATTTAAATGTGGTCTTAGAATTCAAATACTTAGGTATCATACTAACACACGAATTGTCATGACCGAAACACATTGATGTCACCTGTAACGAGGCCCTTAAAAGACTACATTACTCACATCCTACGCTGCGTCTTGCTTCTCAAGAAATTAAACTTTTTACATATAAAACCGTCATTCGCTGCATCTTCGAATTAGGCTGCGTTGTATGGAATTCATACATACACTGCGACGTCAAAAAACTAAAATCAGTGCAAAAAAGGCAGTGCGTTTTGTTTTGAGGAGATACGACAAGGAATTTTTGCCATCTAACTGTCTCTCCCCCCCCCCCCCTTGGTCTCACTCCTCTTGCAAACGTCGCAAACTTGAATGCCTAAAATTCCTTCACACGTTAAACAATTCTCCGCGCCGCTCCTCTCTAGATAACTATTTGTCTTTTTTCCAAACCCTCATGTAAGAGGAACCCCATACTCTAAATATCAACCTTATCTGCTCACACTGATTCCTTTAAACACAGTTTTTTTTTCATCAACAAATGACTTGGAAAGCATGTTTAGCGCCAGCAGAAAAGAACAGCAGGGAGAAGACACCACAATGCACTATCATCAATCAATCAATTGAAGTCTGGAATTCATTACAGGGCAACATCCGATGACTACCATTAAACAATTCACGCAAGCATGTTTATAAATATTTGTACGTTTGTTGTTCACCCCACTCCTCGAATAGCCTCATTTAGGCTGCAGCATGTATAGATAAAAATAAATTAATAAATAAATAAATAAACAAATAAATAAATAAAATAAATAAATAAATAAATAAATAAATAAATAAATCCGTATTGGCATTCTCATTTCCAGTTTCCAAACTGACTGGAAAGGTAACGAATGCTCTAGCAAACTTTATGGACGGATGATATGAATATAATGTGTCAACTAGTAGGCGACTTTATTTCTTGAAGTGCGTTAATTGAAAAACAAGAGATCATAGGATGCGGTTTTTAGTTTAGTAAATTTTTGCCTCAATATGGAGATTTATAGGCCATGTCAGCTTCATCAGTAATCACTGAATAAGTCGAACGCAATCTCCCACTGTCAGTTTCATGGTTTTGTGTTTAATATAAAACAATGAAACAGTTGTGATACCTTACTGGTGATAGAAAACTTGCACTGTAGTGACTGCAGAGTTGCCAAGATATCTATAGTCCATAGTCAGTACTATGACTCATCGATACACCAAGCGTCAGAGAAACTGCCATGCTCGTCTTCATGAATAATCAATACGCGTCGGAAAACCTGGGTACCCACTCAATAGCTTCGCTTAGAATTTCTAAAGTCTACCTAGTATAGTGTCGATGACCCCACCAAACTTCATTGAGGCATACGATAGAAATAAGGAGAATGAAAAGCATGATTGCAGCTACATCGTCCGGTATTTTGGCAAGTGATCCGTGTCACAGCAATTGGACAAAGTGGGCATTCGAACCTCACATTCCTCCGGTGCTGTAGCACAGCGACGCTTCTACTTACTTCTATAGCTGGCCTCACGGCCTGCACGGTTTGGTGAAGTACACTGGGCTTCGTGATAATATTCAGCAAGCCGTAACTTGCGATCTTGTTTGTGGCCAGCATAGTGAGCTCGCCCATGGCCTCAGATATTAGCTTCGGTGTGATATACCTGCAGTGGAATAAGGACAAGACTTAGTTTCAAGATAAACTAGGCTATTAAAGGGAAAAATACACATCCACCCAATCGTAGCGATTGCTGCAAAGAAAATACATACAGGTTCCTCGAAATAAAAGGAGACAAGCAGCGAGGGATGCTCCAGAGGGCACGGCACCTGGCCTAGCGACAACATGCCTAAGCGGACGTTACTGCTGTTGCAGGTTTTGCCATGGATCTTCGCTACGTCGGTTTGGAACGGTACAGCATGGAACGCTACATCGGTTTGCAGTCCGGACGACGCACCGCTTTTCTTCACGCCTTATCAGGACTTTGGGATTGATGGTATCCGGCTCGTGGATCGTCTTTCGTCGATGACGGTGACGTCACCAGTGGACTGGCTACAAAAGGAGACAAGCAGCGAGGGATGCCCCAGAGGGCACGGCACCTGGCCTAGCGAGAACATGCCTAAGCGGACGTTACTGCTGTTGCAGGTTCGTTATTTGCCTAATGCTACAACTTTTAGAAGCGATAACCGCTTTTTGTTAGCCTGCCGTGCCCTCGCAGTTGCCTGAATTTTTTGGTTGACTCTTGGTCTATGATGATAACACTGTTGGTTTCGGGAGATGTTGAAGAAAATCCTGGGCCCAAAACCGCAGAAATGTTGCAATTAATCATTGATAATCAGGCTTCATCAGATGCTAAAATAGATGCATTAAGATCTGAAATGACCGAAATGAATGAGAAATGCGAAAAAATGAACACTGCACTTAACGTGATTTCAGAATTGAACAAGCGAGTACAAACCCTAGAATCCCTTGTTCGTCATCAGGCGGAGAAGTTAGTAGAATATGAAAATAGAAGCCGATCGAATAATCTCTTGGTTTTTGGTATCGATGAGGACAAGGGTGAATCAGACAGCGACCTGAAACAAGCTGTTATTGAGAATGTCTTTAAAACAACCCTGGGAGTACAAGTGAACACGATCGACAAAATTCATCGCATTGGCAAGAAGAAAGATGGTAGTAATCGGCCGGTAATCATGCATTTTTATGATTCGCGAGAAAAACAGTCTGTGATGCAGAACTGCGGCAAGCTGAAAGGCAGCTCGATAAGCATAAGTCAAGACTACGCTAAAGAAACTGTGGAAATACGGAAAAAATTATGGCAAAGCAGTGAAAAGGAACGAGCTAACGGCAAAAAGGTAAAACTGGTACATGACAAGCTTAAGATTAACAATCATAACTACGTCTGGGATCGTGAAAGGAATAAACGGTGTCTGTACCGTACTGAGCAAGATAAGGTTCCTCAATTCAAAAAGAGTGGAAATACTGCTGGCCAGACATTGCCTCAGTTGCAAACTTCAGACAAGGCTTCTGACACGGATAGCGATTCTTCTCGATCATAGCTCAAAATTGTACTTGTCAACGCCCGCAGCATAGCAAATAAAGTAACTGGTTTAGAGTATCTACTAATTTCTCAAAATCCTGATGTATTGATGTTGACTGAGACATGGCTACATAGTGCAATTAGTGACAGTAGTATTTTTCCTCCTGACTACAAGGTATTTAGATGCGACAGGGATTCCAGAGGTGGTGGCGTGGCTATTGTTGTGAAAAGTTTTATAAACACAGTCACTCTTGATTGCAGTCTCTCTGAAATGGTTTGGTGCAAGATACACTGTGCAGACATGTGGTATATATTAGGGACTGTGTACAGGCCACCAGCCACTCCGCCAGAATTTTTGGATGGCTTGAATGAATTTCTTAGCTCCCATGTAAATGAAAACACAAGACTAATAATGGCTGGTGACTTTAATTTGCCGCATATTAATTGGGAAAGTCTATCAACGGGTAATGTAGAAATAAGGAGCGCCAATAAAATGATCCAGTTTATGTTTTCACATAACCTTAAGCAAATAGTTAAAGACTTCACAAGAGTTACACCAAAGTCCCAGTCATTGTTGGACGTGGTTTTCATATCCAGTAGAATACGTGACTATACTGTATCAGTTGAGAATGGTTTATCAGATCATAAGATGGTTTGCTTGAATGTACCGCTGCACACAAGAATCTGTAAGCATGCATATGTCGTGATGTATGTTAAGGATTATGGCCGTGCGAATGACGCGTCTATCCTAGACGTTTTGGAAGAAAAGTTTACTGAATTTGAAATAGTATCAAACCGCGAAGGTGTAGAAGAACTATGGGACCGACTAAAAGGCATAATCAATTACTGCACAGATCATTTTGTCCCCACACGTATAAAGAAATCAACGAAAAAAAATCCATGGATTACTAGGAACATCATACATCTTAAGCGTAAGATAAAAAGATTAAGGAAGAAAAAAAGCAGGGCAACAGAACTATCAATAACCAAACAAATGCTGAAATCTGCATTGGTGGAGTCTAAGAAAACATTCTTCAATAAAACGCTTACAAAGTTCCTCAAGTGCTCGCCACAAAAGTTTTGGCGCTATTTCACAGATAGAAAGGATGAAATAGAACAGATAGCGGATGGCGATGTAGTCGTGACAGAAAAAAAAGATATTGCAAACGCACTTAATCAGTTCTTCCAATCAGTTTTCACCAAGGATAGATGTGATAGTGACGATGATCCTTTAGTCTGCGCAATACAATACCCAATGGAAGACCTACGCATTACAAGGGAGGGCGTGTTCAAACATTTGCTTACGTTGGACGCAAAAAAATCGTGTGGCCCAGATGAAATACCTTCGGCATTTCCTCAACGGTACGCTGAATGGATGTCGTATTATTTGCAGCTTTTATTCGAAAAATCTTTGCGGGATCATTCAGTACCTCAGGACTGGCGCGATGCCACCGTCATTCCGATATTTAAAGGTGGCAATAGGCTATGTGCAAACAACTATAGACCAGTCTCGCTCACTTCTGTGTGCTGTAAAGTCCTAGAGCATGCAATAGCTAGACATATTCTGTATTTCTTAGAAAAAAACGATTTATTATGCCCAGTCCAGCACGGTTTCCGATCTGGCCTTTCGACAGTGACACAGTTAATCGAAACTGTACATGACCTTTGTAAAGCTATAGATGAATGCCAACAGATAGATGTTGTATGTATAGACTTTATGAAGGCATTTGATAAAGTTGCCCATCATAAACTGCTTTCCAAATTGAGAAGCCTAGGAATTAGTGAAAGTATAGTATTGTGGATTCAGGCATATTTAACAAACCGCTTTCAAAGGGTCAGAATCGGGAAAAGTGAATCGGGGAAGTGTGAAGTTGCGTCTGGAGTGCCGCAGGGGTCTGTTTTAGGTCCGATATTGTTTTTATTGTATATTAATGATATTCCTTCTAGTGTTGATCCGCCTGTAAAAATTAAACTATTTGCCGATGATTGCTTAATTTACACGCGTGTAACCTGCAAGGAAGATCAGATTAAACTAAACAGCTGCCTGCAATCATTAAACTCGTGGTGCCAAAGTTGGGGCATGGTAATTAATTTTAAAAAATCTACATACACTCACGTAACTAAAAAACAGAACTTTATCAGATTTGAATATAATATAGGAGAAAATGCCTTGGTCGAGGTAGAGAGTTTTCGATATTTAGGGGTGACAGTGACGCATAATCTAGACTGGCGTATTCACATTGAGAATATCTGTTCGAAGGCTTACCAAAAGCTCTGCTTCCTTAGGAGAAAGCTTCCAGATGCGACTAAAGAAATTAAATTGGTCGCCTACAAAACGTTTATACGACCAGTTCTGGAATATGCGAATGCTGTGTGGAGCCCTCACCAAAAATGCTTAAAAAAGAAAGTGGAAAGGATTCAGCGGATTTCAGCACGCTTTATATGCTCCAAGTATCGCCGTACTGACTCGGTTACACAGATGATACAGCAGTGTGAATTAGAAACGCTGGAAATGAGAAGAATAAAACATCGACTCAAACTTTTTTTTCAGATAATGCAAGGGGCATTAAAAATAAATAAGGAACATTATGTGAAAGCGCCTCTAAAACATGGTTCACGAAAAAACCACAGCAGGGTACTACAACCTATTAACACACGTACGGATGTATATCGGTATTGCTTTTTTCCTGATATAATTGAACTATGGAATAAACTGCCAAGTGACGTTGTGGAGAGTGTGAACGTGCAGCAATTTGAGCTGGGTGTCGATATGTTTTTGAAAAATGGTGTACAAATTTTGAATTCTTATTCATGATTGCTCATTGAAGTGTTTATGAAATGTATATGTTCTTCTTCCCTCCCTGTAACGACCCTCACTGGAGGGTTAACAGTATGACCAAATAAATAAAATAAAATAAAAAAATAAAAAATAAAGGCCTCGCAGTTGAAGAAAAATTGTCCAGGTCCCCGAAATGAAGCCGGCACCACCACCTTTCCGGGGCAGCCGCTCTGACATCTGCCATTTGCCGCCTGCACATCTGCCGTCTGCCATCTGAGGCTTTTCTTTCGCGGAAGCTGTATGGGCTTTCATTGTAGCAGTTGCTACAAGTGGATGGATGTCTGATTTGGCTTCTATTAATTAATTCTTTCCGCCTTGCGGTTTCTCGCAGAACTATTACGTCAGAAACTAGGCTTATTGGTTTCTGTACTTTGACATACTCAAGGTGCTAAAAGAAACAGACACAGAAAGGGAAGAAGACTGGAAAACGCCTGTACTGTCTTCTTTATGTTATCTGTCTGCTTTGTAAGCGCTCTGACCACGTCATAGCACAGACAGCATGTGACATAAAATTTACAGATCCGTACAAAGGAGAAAGCTTTGAACCAGTGTTTGCACGAGTTGCAACTACTGTGCTCTGATAGGGTTTTCCTCTTTATGGTTGAGCAAGTTGTATTTTGAGGCGCTTTTCCCCCTGCGTCACTTTTTTCTGGGTACAAACTACCCTGCTAGTCATACCACACTTTTTACTCATTCGTCATAAGGGAATGACTACTAGCTTTCTTTGAAACACCACGAATTAGTAACCTTGGTTGGCGATGATGCCTTGTTATGCCGATTTTAACGGTTCCCATGCAATCAACAATCCTACTGTCTTAAATAATGAAGTGACGTTGCTTCTTTGTGACGGCGTTAGTTTCCGCTTCATATTCAGACACTACGCTATAATGTTCAGTAAGTTGCGCTAAGGGGGTCTTCAGGCACATGAGAATAAGATGAACATTCATGCTCTATCTGTATAAATTTCCTTGGTATTCCTGCAGACAAAAATCACACGGAGTATCGCAACTCTCTTCTACAAGGAAGTGCTTGTCGCACATATATCTGCAATTTTGACAATCGTTGTTTACACTACTACATATTACAACATATTGCTGCGTCTTAAGAATATCGAAGAGAAAAATGAAGCGAGCAACGTAAGCAGCAATAGCCAACCATAAGCCTGGGCGTGAAGATGACGTTGGGGAGTCGGATAACCATATTTAGTGCCAGTATTTTGCACGCCGTGGTCGTGACTATATTTATTTTATCGCGGCACTGGTGGACGTGCCGGAGTTCATCGTCTAATGCTAGACACTCCGCCTTCGAGCCGTTTAACCAGCCCGCAACTACCTCATCGCATTGTACTCCTGTCAATTGCTTTATTCGTCGCCTGTTAAGCGTAAGCCCGGAGTTTGAGGCCCTAGAATGCCATGAGATAAAGACAACCTGGAAACTACCAGCCCTTCCCACGACACCTTTCAAGTTGACGCCTTTGAGGACGGGGATAATATGCACGAACAATATGAACGGGTTGCAAAGCGAAGAAATAAGCGCCAAAGCTCAAGTTCTCAAACATCTTCTTCGCTCTGGGAGTCAGTATGAGAATCTAGGCAGACCGCTCTAATAACGCGGGATAACTTTGACCGTCAACGTCTTGGGATTTTCCCTTGCAGCGATCATCGCGATTCCGCGCAGCATTGCATTCACTGGCGCATCGACAAGCCTAACAAGAGTGTAGTCATGTTGCGGAAGACATAGCTTGGCTGTTCCGCCGGGTCAGCGCCAAGATTTCTGAAGTCAATAAACTCCGTCAGCTGATGAGAGATGCCAATAAACAGCTGTTTTCCAGCCGTCCGTGCAGTAGAGCATAAACGCTTGCATAGTTCATAGGGTTTACTGCGATTGAATGAGCACTTCAGCAGTAATTCCGCCATTATGATCATCCAAGGCAAGCCTCGACCTCCGCTCTGATCGCTAGCAGCGCGTCCCTTGGGTGAGCCCGTTCGATAAGTTTCCAGTGAGGAGATTCGCAACCTGGCTGTAACTTCACAAGTACCTTCGGTGGCTTGCGTTGCCGAAGCTGTAAAGCAGCAAATCATGCACCCCTTCTTATTGCCCAATTCACTACCGGATCAGCGCTGTATCAGTTATGCGTCGGCTGTCCGTCGCCTGCCGCCAGTCACTTCGCCATTACCCCGGCACTTGTTGACCTCGCCGTACAACCCGGCGTCGCTAACGCCGTATGGCCCCGTTAGTGGCCCCGCCGTGCAGCCCCCACCGAATACTGGAGCTTGGCCGCAAGGGGTACCGTTGATTCGAAAGAAGGACCTGTCGCGGACTACTAAACAACGGTAACTATGCTTCCATAGCGGAGAAGCCGGCCTCGTTTATAATCTTAGCCCGTATCCTGAAAATTTATGACAAGACTGCCGACCTATCTTTCCCCGCGCTTGCTTTGAAAAGTAAAGTGACGATATCTCCGTAGCTCCGCAGCCATCCTCAGACATGCCGAATTGCCGAGTCCGCTCTCCGTCGCATGCTTGTAGCTCTTTGCTGCACCGTCGCAGTTTTGCTATTGTAGTTCGGGTCTGCGTCGATGGAAACTAACAGCTGCAAACTCCCAGGAGAAAGCAGGAGCACATCGAGACACAAAAACACCCTCACGACAACATTCTCACCGCACAATGCGAAGTTGTCGAACCCTATTATAGAAATTGTAAGCGCCCTGCTTACAGCAGTTATCGACGAACATGATATGAGCGTTCAGTAATGTGGACAGTTGGGCTAGTTGGTGATCGGTCATCATACCTTGCTGGTCAAGCAGCGCACTGACACGCACACAGAGAAAACACGCAAGACGACACTCGCTGACAGCAGCGAGTGTCGTCTTGCGTGCGTCTTCCGCCCACGCCACCACTCCTCATACACTCGTCTGAATCTTGAGACTTGACAGGTCTTCGGCGGTAAACATTTTGGTGCCTTTTTCACTCCTTTTGGATGGAGGTAGTTATCGGCATCTCCTGGGGTGTGAAGGCCAGTTTTCTGATCGGTTTGGTGCCGGCGCGAATTACTCGAGCTGCGTTCAGTTGACACCATCTATTGCAAGGGTCACGTACATCGCTCTTGCTTCATTAGTTCGACCTTCATTGTTTAGACGGACCAAGATATTACGATAAGGATTCCGTTCGTAGTCAGCTGGTCAGTATGCTCGTGGCACGAGTTACCGCCGGCGAGAACGTCACTTGGGTTCAACATTTATTTTGCTGCATTATTTCCTTGAGTGACGGCTGGCCGGGACACTGACCGGGACACCATCTACCGGTGATACTGGTTAGATGAGGTAGAAAATAAAAGCATGCAAAACAGCGTCCATCATAAAACCCTGCAATAATCTTTCAGTCCATAAGCAGTATGAATATCACCCGTTAACTCGTATGGTTTTTCTCTAATTGTACAGCACATTTCGTGGAGAGTTGGCAACTCGAAACAAGGCTCGCAAGGAGTTGATAAATAGAGCGATATACTAAGGGAGAGGGACGAGGCAACGGCCAAACCGGAAGGAACAGCGAAAATTAACAAACTTAATCGTTCATTGTGAAAGTATTTATGAATCAACATCTTTTCATTTCAAAAGGAAGTGGAAAAAACGCCGCCAGAAGCGGAGAATGATTCCGTGTGTTTTGAATGACGCTTCTACAGTTATCAGTCGAGCCGCTTGACGTAGCCACTTCTCTGTTGTGGTTATGTGGGTGTTTTTGTGTTTCCGCGGTGGGCTCAGTACATCTAGAACCACAGCGTCCTGCACTCTACGCATAGGGGACTGGCGGCCACGCATCTTTACACAACTTCCCAAATAACAATACGAGTCCGTTTTTGCACTTGGTAGAGCAGTAAATGAGGGATCCAAAAGAACTGTGATTGTTCCGAAAATATACATCCCTGTATAATTCTTCAAGAGGTAATGCAAGAAACGCTACTAGAAATTTTTATTTTGCACTTTCGCTTGTTTACCTGCATTTGCCAGTGCTCTTCGGGCGGTTCTTCCCTGCGCGAGCCCATTTGATTTGGTTGCTTATTGGTCACGTAAAAGAGGGGTGTATCCCGCAGGCGTACCTGTGTGATACACGTTATTTCATTTTTTTTGCAGGTTTACGTGTGTTTATGGCAAACGGTGGAAATAATTCACATTTCTACTGGTAAAGCTACCTCCCCACGCCTTTGCATAGAAAGAATCACCTTGGGTTAGGCCGACCCCCGAAAAAAATCCTGGGTACGTGCTTGTTAGAGGAACTGCAATCGCGTATTGAAATGCTTCATCAGGTGACGGAGAGCTTCACTGTCGATAAAGATAGCGCCGCCCTCCTTTCGTGCCTCTGGACGTCGGCCCAAGCTTGCTGCTAGCTGAGGAAAAGCTCCTCCTGGTGCTGATTAGTTCGGGGATTGCTTCGCGACAACATCTAGGGTCAGCCAAATGCTGTCGACGAAACCTCTACTTGTTTTGTTGAAGCGAGCGGCTGCGTCAGTACCAGAGTGAAGGCTCTAAATATATTTAAGGAGAGGGGTCGTGGTCTGAGCTTAATCTTTGAAGTTCCCAAAGGGGGCAGAGTATACAATTTTTGGACCTAATTATCCTAAGTGGGGCTGAGCATGCCTCTTGGGTGTATTCACCGTGGTCTATGAAGTCCATTCTGGATTTCTGTTCTAGTCACTCGAAGCTAGTGAAGAACGATATTGCCACATCCTGCTTAGAAGCCGCATTGCGCAAGTCCTGCCCGGATCGAGGGAGTGAAGCTTTTTCTTATTATCTGAACTGGCTCACGCAATACAGTTGTCCAGTGGGTACTTTAGCATCGCTCAATGAAAGATAACTGAGGAAGGCAAAATTACAAGCAAAAGCTGTCATGACAGGAGAGGTCAACGCTAAAGATAATAATATCGGTCGTCAGTATTCCATATCTGCACACCTTGTCTCACCGCATGAAAAAGGTCGCTAGTAGGTTTGGTATAAATGCCGCCTTCGTGAGAAGAAACAAATGAAGCCGCAGCTGCTAAGCGGTAGGAAGAAAGATTGAAAGGAAAACACAAAACACAAAGCATATATTGTGCATAAGCCCCG
The DNA here is from genome assembly GCF_050947875.1 of Dermacentor variabilis. Lineage (NCBI taxonomy): Eukaryota > Metazoa > Arthropoda > Arachnida > Ixodida > Ixodidae > Dermacentor > Dermacentor variabilis. The sequence continues at coordinate 193,290,003 of NC_134570.1, forward strand.
TGACATGTGCGTGGCGAGGCCACTAGTGAGTCTGCACGAACTAGAAAATGATTATTTAGCCAGTAATCGTTAAGGTGCCACACGTACTTACGGCAGGACATATATTGGGCGTGTTTTTTAATATGAACCATTGTTGACACTCTGCTCTTTCCCTGCTTTTCCATCTAGTCCCGGTTTGTTAGCGCCATACTTATTTGAGAACGAATTGCTCATCACGCGCAACAGTTAGGACTTCTAAATCTTTACCAGGTACCTCGTAAAGACGATTCTCTCCGCAGAGCATGACGTGCACGTTACTTCTCGTCGATACATTTGTGGAGCTTACAGAAGTGGATGAGAGAGACCGAGAGAAAAGGGCGTTTGCGGCACCTAGTGGCTCGCATAAAATTAAGGTACTTCCCTTTGATCTGTGCTCCGCACCAGCTACATTTGAGTGCCTTATGGACACATTGCTTTCAGATCTCAAGTCTCATCGTGCTTAGTGTACTTGGACGACGTCGGTATATATTCAGCAGCAGTCGAGGGACACATAAGGCGGGTACTTGCGATTTTCCCTGCCATACGATCCGCGTGTTTCACGCTTAAACCAGAAAAAAAAAAACGGAAGACACTTTGTCGAGACTAAAGTGTGAAACGGTGGAAGCCTGACACTATTGGCAATGCGATTTGTTGTGTCGGAAACAACACGGAGGCACACAACTCGTGCACTGTTACGTGAATGCTTGTTTGTTTATTAAATGCCTGCAATGTCGTTTACGCGAATTTCTGTGGTTTCGATGTCTTCTGAGACCATCATTTCAAAGCGGTCATCTGGGAAGATGTCGGCTTGCAACTCATGGCCGGTGAACTCCTTGTGCTTTAGCGGGTCCACATCCTAGATCATCATCCACTTCGCTCGATTGACTTGTCCTTGCTCGGCTTGCCGCGGCAAGATGGTGGTCACGGCGCTTCCGAGCTTCATTTGCGTTGGTAACCGGAGATGCAGCGAGTCGCTTCAAACGTATTGCTCCTCTCGCGTTGGTCCGTCGCATCCCTCGACTCTGTGGTGTCGGACGTGCCTCGCCGCCCTGATGCATGCGACGTATACGCTCAGCCTCTCTTGAGCGCCGCTTGCGTTCAGCGGCTGCCGCACGTCGCGTGTTGGGAGACACCGGTTTGGCGAGACGAGGCATCCTTCCCACACGATACCGCAATGTAAACAGCCGCCACCGCCATCCCACACCCAAGCAGACGGTCGCCACGCGCGCCTCGCGACAGTGACGTCAGGCCACACAGCGCCCAATCGGGAGGCCACCTCAAGCGCCTGACGACAGCGACGTGAGGGCGCACCGTCGAACACACGGCCGCCACGCGTGCCGACGTGATGAGACATCCCGCGCGGTGCCGAACCACCGCGACACCCGCACCTGACGACAGTGACGTCATGCACGCGAGCCAATCAGGAGGCACACACCAGCGCCTAGCGACAGTGACGTCACGTCACAGAGCAGACCAATCAGGAGGCCGGAAAGCTGCGACAGTTTCTGCTAACAGCAAATGACCTTGACAATGAGCCATTAAAGGCTTCCGCCCTAAAATACCACTTTCAAAATGAAAAAGCTTATCCTTCTAGGCCACTCAGTCAACAACAATGGTATACGGCCACAGCGTACAAAATAGCCGCTGTCGCGAATTTTGCCGAGCCATCTGACAAGAAAGCAGGGAGGCGGTTTTTATGTCTGTGCCTTTATTTCCGCCGTGTAGTGTCCTTGAGCAGAAATACGGGCGGGAAGAAACGTAGTGGACAGGACAGGACAGAGGCTCTGTCCTGTCCACTACGTTTCTTTCCGCCCATATTCCCACTGAACGACTCTACATGTTGCACTAAGGGGCCCAACCGTCTACGCTTATTATTTCCGCCGGTTTAGTCGATACCTTTCGTGCGTGTTGCGTCACCACTGACAAACCTAAGGAAGCAAGACGTCGCTTGCGTGTGAGGCAAAGAAGCGCAAATTGCATACAACGAGCTGTGGCAGCTTCTCCAAATGTCTCCGCTCCTCGCACTCGTCGATGGAAACGCTCTGCAGCGGTTCCCATTGACGCTACCACTGTAGGAATATGTGCTGTACTCGTGCAATAGCAAGACCATACCGAAAGATTAATACCCTAAACAAGCAGAACACCATCACGTGTGCACGAGAACTATTCATTGGACCCCTGCAAAAGTGTTTTCGTATACTACGGACGGTCATAAAATTTCATCCATATCTGTACGGTCTCTCATTCTATGTACTCAACGGTCGTCATGCCATTTCTTGGGTAACGAGCCCAAGAGATACATTAGCACAGTTGATGCGCTGGAGTGTTACGGTTCAAGTGTTTGACCGGGCTGTCAAATGTGGAAAGTGACATTTGGGCGGCGACGGCGTTTCTCGCACCCCACCTAAACCCACTGCTACAGAACATGAAGACGGCGCAGCCTATATCGGAGGGTTCGACGCGTTCACTATTACACGGTAGCAACAATATGACTGGGAATACGGGCCCATTGTTTAGCGCCAGGAAGGTCGCTTTCCCGATGTCCCAGACGTTTTTGCAAGAGGATTTAAATCGCTTTTCTTGTGCATCAGTGTCCTGTATACGATGAACTTTGCTATGACTGGAAACGCCTACTTACTCGTCATCCGAACATCTTTCAGGAACAAAATAGCGCTGTTGGTGCATGTTTCCAGAAGAGGGTTATAGCGCCGAAAAACCACAACACACAGCAAGCGAGACGGGACAGGCGCCTGTCCCGTCTCGCTTGCTGTGTGTTGTGTTTTTTCGGCGCTATAACCGTCTTCTGCATTTACACCTGGCTGCTTCACACCATCTTGAGACTCAGCTGCGGTGTTCACCGGCGAACAAAACAAATGGACAGACGGAGCGTTTTAGCAACACACTTGCCGATAAGGTTTGCATCAACTTTGATGTGCAACATAAGAACTGTGACGAGACATTGCAATTTGTTACATTTGCTTGCTATAAATGGGAATAAAAGGTACAGAGATGCTCGATTTTTACGACTCGTATCCTAAGAAACCAACAAACACACCAAGGACAGCATAAGGGAAATTACTTGTACTTGTTAATTGAGTTAAATGAATGATAAATAATTGAAAAAAACTGGTTGAGAAATCAAATGCCTGCAGGAAGTATACGAATCCAGGCCTTCGCACTACGCCTGCGATGCTATTACTAACTGACCTACCGCGGCGCCGTTTTTCCATACACTTTCTCAGCTATTTATGTTCGTCTAATAGAAGTAACCCTATGAGTGTTGGCAAGCGCCACCACTCAAAATTCTTGGCAGGGGATGTGGAATATTTTTTCTGCCACACACGGTACGTGTAGGTGAACTTTTTGGGTGAATGCAAGTGGTCAATAAACCTATAATGTACGTGAAGGCATCAATGCTGCCGTATTCGAGACTCTCGCTATACAATAAACGTGAAGAAAGGGAACACAAGGGTCCGGTTTTTATTAGTCATATAATAAGAAGCCAACAAAGACACCAAGGACAGAATAGGGGAAATTACACTTATTTCGTTACTGGACTATGACGGAAATTCAAGTGGATGAAACAACTGGCTGGGAGTGGGATAGGAACCAACGTCTGCGCATTTCGCGAGCAATGCTCTTACCATTTGAGCTACCGCGGCACTGTTTTCCCATCCCCTTTCAGGGGTATATATGTTTACATACTGGAAATAACCAGTAAATGTGTTAGCCAGCGCCACCACACTCGAGAGTTCGCGGACTCCAAACGACGTTATAAATATTGCTCTTAATACGCTTCAGCAAGAGACAAGAATGGCACCTGTCCTTCTTTTCCTCGTCAAGACAATACAAGACGGAATGCTGCCTTATTAGTGCAATGGCAACGAAACGGATGCCGATGACTTCGATCAGCGGGCTGAAGAAGCCTGATAGCGTGCACGCATACGGATACTTCGAAAGCAGAATAATGACTCAAGACGCTACAGTGATCCTTACCGATTCCTCTCCCACGAGCATGGTGAAAGCGTTGGGGTTGGACCCCTATCCACCGCCGTTTCTGAATGGCTTCCCACACCACAAACGTGAGCAGCCCCTGGTGACGTGATTAGAGCATCGGGGCCATGTTCACTTTGAAGGGAGTCTAATGCCACATCTTAAGGACACCGAAGAGGAAAATGAAGTGAGGAACATGGCCATACACCAGCAGCCTGGTAAGCAAACTGGTAAGCAACCTGGTGGCTGGGGTAAGGACGAAGTTGATGTATCGACTCAATAAATATAGAATCAGCCACTGCCTTACCGTGATCGTGACTCCGATCTTATTTTGTCTAAAAAATATGGAGTTCATTTACTCTACGTTTCGTGAAGTAGAATGAACGTACTAAACGGCACTGCGAGAATATGAAGGTGAATTTGAAATGGACAAGCTTCCTAACACTCGAAAAAAAAAAGACCTGCCAGCAGTGTGTGTTCTTTCTTGAAGTGGACGATTGCCGCTGTACAGGCGGAATAGTAGTAATCCCTATGCTACGCTTTAAACACTAGCGGTGCCACTTTCCTATTAAAGTGCACTCTAACCACTTCGTAAATGTCCTGTTATTCCTTCTTCTATTTGCAACACTTGCAGATTAAAAAGAAACATTTGGGTCGAGATTCCAGCATGATCAAGTGTGAAATGTAGGTACCAACGGCAGTGAAATCAAATTGTGTGAAAACGCATTCGTTGTGATTTCGGCCTCCTCACCTGTGGTCGAAAGCAATACCCGACTTGACCGTGTTGTATTTCTTGGCCTTGATTTGGAACAATTTCCAGCTGTTCTGCTCTGCTGCAGCAACTATCTTCGCGTCCACGATGACAACGTCGGTGTAGAACAAGTATGTGCAGAGACCTTCGGGCGGGTACATGGTCTCTGCGATGGCAGTACGGCCCACCGAGCATAGCATTTGCCGTACTGTAATGAGATCAGAAGGTTTACCACAATTTTATGGCGGTAACTTATAAACGAAGTATTCCTTTTCATTCTCTAAGGTTAGCTTTCGTGCTCGTAGAGGGTTCTGAGAAGGACCATAACATTTGAAAGTGCCCATAGGCAAATCAACATTTAAGATTTTTCTCATGGGTTGGTAGATAACATTTCTGGACGGCCTGACTATGTTATTGCGAGAGCTTTATAATGCTCAGTAGGCAAAAAAAGACTGGAAAAGTGAAGACGGTGGTGAAACAACATTATAATTGTTATGCAGACTCCAAATTACGCAAAGAATATTGATCAGCGTGCTGCTCAGTTTAGGCAGCCAGTTATTGTTGGTCAAAAGTTTATTTGAAAGAACGAGCAATATACCTTAGCATATATACCTAGCTTTTTTATTATAAGATTTCAGTTTGGGGGCTCCCAAAATTTCCAGTACAATTTCAGTAAGGTTACTAGGCCTACTCAGCAAGAGGGGAACGTTATCTCAGCAATAAATAACCCAAGGACGTCGAAATTTATTGAATTTCCCCTATTTTCGGTATGAAATATTTGAATAAGCGAGCACTATATGATTAGGACTGGTGCTTTAATATAATCCGTAAAGCAATCAATTACATTTGCCTGTCTTCTGCGCTTTATGTGATGAATGGTGATGTCTGTTTTGTTTAATCTATGTGTTTTTCGCAGTCGTTGCTTCAATATTTTGTTTACATCTTGACAATCTCCGTCTAAATTATGCGCGCCTTATTGAAAAGAAAAGTACATGGAAATGTCACAGAAAGACATAGTAATTTCTTTTAGGACAAAAAATTTTATGCGAACGCGACGGTCCGCTCAATTGTAAAGTTGCTGCGTTTTACTTGTACTTAAACATTGAAATTACGTTTCTGAGTTGCAGCCCCTTTCTGGCGGTCGTGTTGCTCAGCCCCTTACCATATCACCCTAATCATAACAAGAGGGTTCAATAGAACTAGCAGAGAATTCCATAAAGCGACTTTGCTACATCTGGCCTTTTTCGTGAGTAGAAAAACCTCGCCTCTTTCGGATACAAATATTCTTCCCATGACGCAAGTTATTCTATCACCGAGTATTAATATCACGAGTGGCGTGGATGTCTAGAGTTGCGTGGACTGTTCCCGCAGAAATTGCGGCCTAAGACAGGGCTGATATTGCGCTGCGTTACCGGCGAGACCGGTTGTAGCCCACGGGGACACTCTGGTAAGGACGCGTTCTCGCCTTTCCCCGTATAGTGACAGCTGGCCTTTTCAGAAGCTTCGCCTCCGCATAAAACCGCAGACACTGTCGTCTGACACGATGCACCGGGTTCTAAGCTTATCGCTGATGAAATGGCGCTCGTAGTACCGACTGACATACGAGAAAGGCCCGGTGGTGAAAGCTAGCGCCACCCATAATACCTTGTGCAACATAGCGCCAGAAATAACCACCTCCCAAAGCATGCTAAACGCACTTTTGGGTAGTAGCTGGGGTTGCTTTTTCATAAAATTTTAGGGCTCACCCAATAGCACCCAATAGGTGGACATCCTTGGCAAAAGAGGCCCAGTACTTGCTAGAGCCTGTTTCACCTGCTGCGATATTGCGCAGAGCTTCTTGCGGCTCCTTTTTTTCCCAATGGTGAACACCTGATGGGAAACTCAGTTAATCTTCATGTAAGTAAGCTAACACCCTGCCTTAGGGAAGAGTGTTATGAAGGTGCCCTGCATTGGACCCGAAAAAGCTTGCTGACCGGCACCGATAGTACCATCAGGATGCGAAGATTTCGTGTACTTCGCGCGACAAATGTGACGTAAATGTGTGGCACTACGATCACTGGTTAAAAATGTGATATTATCGTGCGCGTACTGCGAAATAAGCAGCAACACTGCCTTTAACAGCTATTTTATTCATCGCCTGATTATCGGCATCCACGCGCAAGGTGACGAAACCGTGCAAGCACAGTGTATGCCAACGTCCGACTAGCTGAAGCTGCGATCACTATAGAAACGACACCTGCCCTGGTTGCCCTAGTGGCTTTGGCGTTGTACTGATAAGCTCGATGACTCGGGTCTAAATGCCAGCCACGGCGGCCGTGTTTCGATGGGAACGAAATGCGAATGTGCCCCTGCAGCATTAATCGGGTGCGCGCTAAATAACGCAAAATGAAGCGAAGTCCTTCGCTACGGCGTGCCTCATAATCATTTCGAGGTTTCGGCACGCAAACCGACGGAATGCATTTTATATAAATAGATGCGGCGCTATTGCCTTCGAAATCGGACCATGCTTGTGTTGATGTGCGTGAATTATTCTAATTCATTTTGATTTAGTTCTTTGACGTGCTAACAAAAGGTCTCGAGTGAGAAATGCGACCTTAAGGATGTGTTGCTAGAACTCTCGAAGTCCGCTTCCGGTTTACGCCGAAGAGAGTAAACTTATTCTACTTCTTAGAACTCACCAGTCAGCTGACGGAGATAGGGGCATTTTTTGCGCGATGGAAATCGTCACATGTGTGCGAGTAAAAGATTGTGAGGCCAAGTTAATATTTTTCGAATACCTTGCAAATAATAGACTGTATAAAACAATTGTGGCATCGCTGTATTAACAACAATAAAAGGTTCAGGCGATGACACTGCATTATATAAACATATTTAATGAAAAAAGTAGTCGTGTCCCAATTAACGCATCTGCATACCTTCGAGACTAAACCAAAGCGTGTATCGTCTGCGGCGATGGTACAGCAAAAAAAAAATCACTTGATCTCTAATTTTTAATAGTCAAGGTAGATGGCACCTCTATCTGGTCAAGTATAATGCGATGAAACGTGTTTCGATATAAATCGATGAGAAGGCACAACTATTGCATCTAAATATTTTATCAAAAACATACCTGTTGCCGAGCGGCATGTGGAAACAATATTCTGTTGCCACTTATCGTGGTGTCATAAGAAAAATCTCGCTCCCTGAGTGACGCAGTGTCCTATGTTATTTTATAGGCGCTGAGGCTGGGGTGAAATGTGGCTTCCTTTTGCTTCAATTTCATATTTTATTGTACGCAGCCGACGAGCTGAAGTACGGGAAAGAGTGTTCAGAGTATGTCAGGATTTTATAGTAGGGTCTATTCAACTCGAGGAGAGAATCGAAGACGAAACTGTTCGATTGATTATTCGAAGGATTTGAATATTTGCACAACCCTACTCTGTGAAAACAAATTAACCCACGTGAGCGTTCGAACATCTGACATGCCCGCTTTCCTCCCGGCCTCTAAATAAGTACTACCACGGGAAAGAAAATAGGCTGAAACCATTATTTTATCCCCGCGTTCGTATTGCGGTACAGTAAGGCGATGTCACCTGTTTCTGCTCCGTATTAAAATGGTTTTGTTTTTCAAAATACTACCGGTACGTACATAGATAGGGACTGTTAAATTGCGCCCTTATGAGACACGAGCCACTCAGCGCCTTCCCTCTCATGATCAACAATGCTGTCAGCTTGAGCCGCGTGTTCAGAAAAATTACTTCTGCAGTCAGATTTGAAATATCTCGCCTAATGTGTGTGCATGTTGTTTTCTTGCATGGAGTAGCCACGCGTTGACGCTGCTGAGAATGCCAAAAGCTGAAACTACGCGCTAGGAGCGCAGGCCTTCAGAGCGCGCGCGTGCAAGAAGCGGCCAAGAGACAACCATTCCCAGCAACGGCGCATCCTGCCACCGTTGTTAGTGTCTCGTGCAGTTTTGATCAAAAAGTAAGTGATTCTCAACGACCGCAGCATGCTCTGTGGCCAAATATATATTGTAATGTGAGAAACAGCACAGATATGAGTTATTGAGGAGTTAAGTGCAACACTTGATAATCTAGAACCGTTCGGATGATCGTATTTTGTGCTTTGGAAAAGGGTGTTGTGTTTGAATTTCCGCGTAATGAATGACGTGTTCTGGTATATTAAAACTACAAACCGATACTATCGCTTCGGTAGGTTGTGTTTAATTGGTAATTTATAATTTTATTGCGGTCGCAATTATATGGACACTTCAAGCGCAATTTTGTCGTCCCCCTACAGTTGCTAATTAAGTCCAAGGGCAATAACACCGTTGCCCGACGTCGTATGCTCTATGTACCAGTGAAAGCGCACGAGGGAAGCCTACTATGGCGGCTCAATGTGGCGTGCGCAAACAAAGAAAGCGGAGAGCAAAAGGCCGGGGGGGAGTCAGCGTTCTGCTCTGGCAGCAAATGCTCATTTCGCGACCGGGCGCAAGGTGCTCTGACGATCGCGGCTCAATCTCGAGCGCCATATATGAGGAAAGCAGGAAGGCAGCGCGGAAAGGAGTGGGGTGGCGCCGAGTCCGCCAACAAGTGCGTTCAGTGCACGGCCGCGAATAGGCGTGGGCACCGTATTCTTAAAGGTATGTGGGGGGGGGGGGGGGGTTTCTGTAAGAGTCCACCGAGTGGACTGTCCATTTCGGCAGCTGCTGATTGACCGCAGCTGTACGAGCGAGGAGGAGACGAGCGGCCCTAGCAAATCAGCTGCGGCCGAAATGGACAGTCCACTCGGTGGACTCGCTGCTCTTGCGCTGAAGAAAAAGATCGCACGAAGGTCACATCGCTCGCTGCTGCTGCCGCGCTTGCTCACGCCCGCGTTTTTACAGCGAGCGTCTGCGCTCAACAAGTGTGATCTATTCATGTTGGCTCGTCAGCACTAACACCATGCTTGTTAGTTCAGTTAGCAAGCGGATGTTACCAAGTTTATACGGCCGATTGAACTACTATCCTTACTCCGTAAAGCTGCGCACGAATTTGCTACCACAATCCATGCTTCGCCTTGCGGACGAAACTACAACGTTTTTACGCATCTTACGTTGAAGAATTCAATTAGTTCAGTTATGCATGTGTGCCACGCGGAGTGGCTGCGCGGTTGTGGTTCAGAATGATTTTTCGCAAAAGGACTCCGACGCCGTGAGGTTCCGTATAGAGCCCAAGAGCGATAAAATTGTGGCCGCGCGTGGTATGCTGTATATGCGAGTAAAAGCGTGCGAGAATTAGCCGGGAATGGCAGCTCAATCTATTGCACGCAAGCGAGAAAAGCGGCAAGGAAGCGTGCCGTTTTCCGTTGCCCACAAGGTTCCGGAGCGAAGGTTGGAAATGTAATGTCACGACACGGGAAGCGTGCCCGCCCAGGCCGTGACATTACATTTCCTAGCACCTTTGCAGCGCGTGGCGTGAGATGGGTATTTATGGAGTCGCCTGAGGTTTGTGCGCATGCGCGAGTAAGAGGCGGTGCAGAGAGAAAATCTGGGGGCTTCTGCTGCTTGACAATGGGACTTTGCCGGCGTTTCTTTGCTCGATTTCTATGCGTTTATTCCAAGGCGTGCCGCTTTGCGGAGTGAGGTCGAAGGCTGGCCATCTCCATGCGCGAGTTTGTTCAGGCGCATTTATAGTTCGACGTTTTCAGCGCGCGGGAAGCGTCGCTTGCGGCCAGTCCCACTGCACCGCTGCCACTGCGCCAGCCGAAATGCCACCCTCTCTCTACTTCGACGTGCGCGCCGTCGGCGGCTCCCGTAAGAGCATATGCAGAACGACCCCCAACCCGCGTGACGTTTTGTATGACTGCCCGCGACCGTCGGCGAAGCGGCATGAACCCGTTTCTTCTTAGCGCTATGCATTGTGGGTCGGCGCTGTCCGCATGGCGCGACCTACGCACGGATCTAGCAAAAGCCATCCCGACGCCGGGCCGGTCAAAGCGCGTTAGCCGCTGCAGGTTACATTGGCTGTGCCAGTGCGTCGAAGTATAGACGCTGTTGTTACCAATGTGACGCAGCGTGTTTGTGTGCGCGCTTGCTCTTGCTACGTCAGAATATATACGCGCTATTTACGATCCTGTGCAGGCTGCCGGTACGATGAACCAGGTGAAGCAGTGGTACTACCGCCCCATTTAGTGTTACCTGTGTCTAAAGGAACGTCGGACGTGCGCGAATAGCAGAAGCTAGACGTACGTGGAGCAGACTTCCTCGCACTAGCGGCGCTCGTGCTGAGTCAGTCATGCCGGATTATAATTTTTTAGCGCCTACGGCGCTCTCCCTTCAAAATGACATCTCTGATTTTCTTGTGGGAGCACCCAAAGAGATTGGGCCTGCTCTCCTGAAGCAGCATGTTCGCACGTGACAGTCCTTTCGTATGCTGCTCGCCGTTACTATTCAAAAGCATTTTTAACGGTCCCTCTTGAGTTATGTATGTGTCCTTCTCTAAAAACATGTGCAAAATCGGTTGGCGGCAGCCACGCAGCTAGTTAAACGCAAGTAAAGCATGCACGTCCGATGTGCATTTAGCATGGCACGATCGAAGATACTGCCTCTGGAGAGCGGGCCCCGTCTCTACTGTGGCCCCTAGTGCTCCACGGGAAAATCAGTGTTGTTGATTTGAAGGCACAGCACCGTAAGGCTCGAGAAAGTCTGTTCAGGATGTACTTATAGCTTCTAGACATTTTAATATGAATCAATTTCAAATGCTTAGATTATTATGCTGATATGCCTATAAACAAACCTGATGCTCTCTGTACTTGCGAATTGCAGCACGCCGAAAAAACACCCGAGACTTCTTTTATATATTGTACACGTACTTCGCCCTGCTGAGCTTCCTCCCTTTCCGAAGTGTGAATGGGGCGAAGAAGCTTTCCAGGTCTTTGATTTGTAGCAAACCGTGCCTCGACACAACGGAAAGAGGAGGGTCAATTGTGGCCTATGCACCTTCGCTTGCGGACAGCTCGTTTTGTACTACTTAGTTCGTGCCAAGGCTGCGATGGGGGCGCTGGTGACGTTTTTTTTTTTTTTGCAGCGCCGCCTGGGCAGAGTCTGAGGTCTATGCTAGCAAGTCTAGGGACAAGCGCATATAATACGAGCAAAGAAACTTCTCTTCCGGTAATAACTAGGCAAAATCACACATTCAAGGAGCAAGAGCCCCCACATTTTCTCTCTCGCACCCGCTCTTGCTGGCGTCTGCGCACAAGCCTCGGCCGATTCCTAAAAAGCTGCGCCCCGCTTAGGTCCCTAGCCATTGCAAAGTCGAAATCGGGCCACTGTAACTTGAAAGCCATTTGCGACGGGAACAAAATCCGCCGCGCGCTGTGTTATTGCGACTTAGTTCACGTTGATACCAGACGCAGCACGAAGGTCAGTCCGCTCGGCGCTGCTACCGCGCTTTTTCACTCCAGCATTTTGACTGCTAGTTTCCGTGATCATTGAGTGAGATGTGTTGATGTTTGCTTGTGCGCGCGCAACACCTTGCTTGTTGATTTAGTTAGTATAGCTATGTTTATAAGTTTATACAGCCAATAAAGATACTATCCTTACTTCGTATAGCTAGCACTCCACGAATTCGCCAACGCAATCGATGTGTCGCCATTCGGGCGAAACTGCGACATTTTTTTTAGCGTAGAAATCGCGCATGGCTTACGTTCCGGGTAGCGGCTGGTCGAGGTAGTCGAAGTTGTCGGCCTTCTTGTGGTTGTAGTAGCCCTCTTTCTAGTTGTGGTCGTGGTAGCCCTGGTATTCGTCGTTGTTCGAGTGGTCAATGGACTTCTCGGATATCCTGTACTCTTGATCCTTGTACTTGACGACGTTGTGGACACCGGTGGCCGCACACCTACGGCGACACGTAAATTCAACCGTGAACACAGCGTTTCTCGTCCGACACGTGGTAGCGCTCACGTATGATGTGAGTCGTGATTATCGTTACTCGGTTGTAAGGTTGACTTTAAATATAAGTTCCTTTTCAAGGGCCCGTAAGCATGTTTCATATTACAGACAGTCTAATGAAGCTGATGATACTGCAATAATAGGTGAACTAGCCTTCTCTTTTCAAAAGTTTGAAAAATTAAGTCCAGATGAATCTGCGCATACCAATGAGTTATGGTTAAACTTCAAGCGAATGGTTCACAAATGTATAGGGCGCTATTTACCTCTCAAATATAAAACAAAACGAATGCACAGCCAATGGATTACGAGAGAGATCATACAAATGAAAAGAAAAGTGGCAAGGCGAAGGGCACTTTATAAGCGTACAAATGATTCTGCTCTTCGTGATGATATGTCAAACTTAAGTAACAGCTAAGAGAGGTAATTAGAGAGAGATAATTTAATTCAAAGCAGGGAGAGAGGTCGGCCTGACCTAAGGCGCTCTAGCCTGCTTCTCTCCACAGGGGGAGGAGGAGCGGGGACATAACGGTGTGATGAGGGTTGATGATGACATAGCAAGAGGGATGCTGCATCGTACGCAATATATTTACTAAACAGCTAAAGTTAATCATGAGGGAATCGAGGGACAAGTACAATGGTGTCACTATGGATACTTTTCTACGTGAATCACCCCAGAAGTTTTGGAGGCACCAGGCTCCAACTAAGAAGGTTGTCACTAAAATATGCACAGAAGAGGGACTTATTGAGGATAAAGGTCATATAGCGGAGGCCTTCAATAACTTTTTTGCTTGTGTGTTCACCAGCGATGACGGAAAGCAGTCAAAATTTGAGGTACGCCAACAGCTACCAGTTGCAGAGGAACTGCGGGTAACGTATGAAGGAATATTAAACTTGGTGCTGAACCTAAATACAAAGAAATCGGCAGGTCCTCATGAGATACCAAACTTGTTTTTAAAGAGGTATGCTGAATGGACAGCGAAGTACCACTTCATTATCTTCACGAAGTCACTACGGTCAGTTACACTTCCTGAAGCATGGAAAATGAGCAAAGATATACCCGTCTTTAAAGAAGGTGACACCACGTCTACTGTCAATTACAGGCCCATTGCGCTAACGTCCGGGTGTCAGAACATATTGTTTCTACGTACATTCGGCAGTTTTTGTCACAGAACAAAATTCTTAGTAACTATCCACATGGGTTTCGCGAGGGCTTGTCAACCGTAACACAGTTACTAGGAAGCGTTCACGATTTCAGCAAAGTTATCGATGGCAAGGGACAAATAGATCTGATCCTTCTCGACTTCAAAAAGGCATTTGATAAGGTTAACCATAGAACACTGTTAGTTAAACTAAAGGCTCTTTTAGGAGATACATGTGTAGTCAAATGGGTGGAGGACTTTCTTACTGATCGCCGACTGTTCGTCAGTATTGATGAAAATAGGTCCAGGGTCTGTGACGTCCAATCGGGCGTGCCTCAAGGTTCAGTTGTTGGGCCGGTGTTGTTTCTGGTATATATTCACGACCTAATCGAAGAATTGGCAACAATTACAGCGAGGTTATTCGCAGATGACTGTGTCATATAAACAGAATTGAAGTCTTTTAGTTGCCAGATACTTTTAAGTAACTTCTTACGAAAAGTGCACCAATGGTTCGACACGTGGCAGATTTCTCTTAACCCAGCCATTACTGTATGAATGACCATCACACACAAACACACAAATCCGAGAAATGATGGTGACATAGAGCTACTGAATGAAACCGTAAAAAGGATGGCTTCAGAGGCAGCAATTGACGTGGGAGGCAAGGCACCAAGGCAAACAGTAGGGAAGCACACCCAAGTAAAAAAGGACCTAATAACGAAACGGCAAAAAATGAGTGTCCAAAACAAGAGGTAAGATACAATTCGCGGAACTGTCAAAACAGATCAACAAGACGAAAATAAATAATATTGGAGGCTCTAAACTGAGAAATACTGATGCAGCCTTGAAAAATGAAGGCAGCCTGAAATCAGTGAGAAAGAAACTTTGCATACGATAAAGTTAGATATATACACTGAAAGAGAAGCAGGGTAATATCATCAGCATTCTCGAAGGTATAGTAAAGGAAGCGGAAGAATTCCATACGGACCTGTACACATCCGGAGGAGTCAGGATACGTCAATTAGAAACAGTAATGAACAGGATACAGAAACTCCTCCAGGACGGCCTTGCAAGACATGAAATGAGGAGAGCGGCAGGAGAAGATGGAATAACAGTCGATTAAATCAAAGATAGAGGAGACATATTGCTTGGGAATCTGGCGGCTCCTTATACGAAGTGTCAATCAACTGTAAGGGTCCCAGAATATTGGAAGAAAGCAAACATTATACTAATTCATAAAAAGGGAGAATTGAAAAATGATAGGCCCATTAGCTTGCTCCCAGCATTATATAAAATATTTATGAAGATATTCTCCAATAGAATAAAGGCAACACTGGGCTTTGGTCAACAAAGGGAACAGGCTGGCTTCAGGAAGGGATACTCTACAATGGACCACATCCATTTCATTAATCTGGATACTGAGAAATCCGCAGAGTACAATGAGCCTCTCTATACGGCTTTCATAGATTACGAAAAGCCATTTGATTCAGTAGAGATAGCAACAGTCATAGCGACATTACGTAATCAAGGAGTAGAGAACGCTTGCCTAAATACCTTGTAAGATATCTGCACAGGTTCTTCGGCTACCCTAATTCCATCAGATACCCTAATAATAAGAAAAAGAGAGCAACCCAACAGAATTATGCGTTGCAATAGACCATTCTTTCCAGTATAATACGCATGATCACTTTCTCCGTAGAAAAACTCAGCAATGCATGTTTTTGCGCTCTTCAAATATCAACATTTCACTGATATGGCGTTTTTACAAAGTGAACTATGATATTCTAGAAAATATTGGGGCCATACATGCCATTCTCACGTAAGACCCCTTGTAGTTCTCACAATTGAGAAATTCATTATGTCAAACATAAATTATGCGACCTCCTTATGTCATGCCTAAGAGACATTCGGCTCGCAGCGACGACGACGACGAGAGGAAAGGGATCGAAACGGCGCGAGCGCAGCAGTGGCACGTTCCGGAGGATCGAGGAGCCGAGCCGGTTATGGAGGCCGTGATGGTGGCATCCCGAGTCTTGGCTGCCGACCTCGACGACGTTTGAGCGAGGCTCCTTGGCCTTGCTCCTGCGTCCCACGGTAGTTCCGGACAGTCCCCGATGCGCTTCTTGGACCCCTGAACAAGGCACTAGAAGGAAGTGGTGGCTAAACCCATCGCTAGGCTTAATTAGCTAGGACTCGGTGCTACGTCATAGACGACGACTGGGACACAGGCATCGTATACGGATTGCCAGTTGATATACATGCAACGGCATCCACAGGACCGTCGAGAGTACCGACCACGGACGAGATGCCACCAAGCTGGGACTTTGAGGAAACACAAACCGGTGAGAGAAAGTAAGAACATTTCATTCGCGTAGCGGCGTGGCCAGACAGGCTAAGGTGGTCAGACTGCTGTGTCCTGCGAGGACGAGAATTTACGTGTTGACAAGAACTCTACGACTGATTGTTAGCTTTATGTTTGTATCTTGTAAGGTTTTCACGTATGTTCATGGTTATCGAGTGTTAGTTTTAGTTTTCTTCTGTGGAGTTCTCGGGATGATTAAATAATGTCTGTGGTGCTGATCTGCGTACCACATTTCTATCTCAGGAACGCACGCCCCCGAAATTGGTGACACTATTTGGCGAGCCTGCCAGGATTTCATCAGCCGTGTCACCGATTATCGGGAGTTGCAGAGATGGACTATGAATGTTTGGCAGTAGCAGCTAAAGACTTAAACTTATCAAAAGAGGTGATGATAGCGTTTTTGAATAGGCTCAGTTGGAGCAAGACAAATATCATGTGCGAGCGCGCGAACCGTACGAACGGGAAAAGGAAATCCTTGAGTTGAAGTTGAGGGCTAGCTGAGGTTAATGCTTGTACCCGCGATGACATTAATAGACCGACGTCGGTGCCATCCGACTCACCCTCTTCTACACCAATTCAGGTTTGTCCTACACTCTAAAAAATTTACCACCCTTAAGGGTGTAAATGACTTGTCCCATGGGTGCCACCCTTTTTAAGTATATTGCTACACCCCAAGCAAAGGGGTGTAAATTAACATCCCACGAAGGAAAGGGTGTTAATATGACGTCACCTTGCCTATGGGTGTAAAACAAACAACACCCTTTCTATATGGGCGTAACACACACCCCTTTCAATGTGGGTGTAGCGTGGACAACACCCTTCCAAAAGGGTGTTATCCCTGCAAGCACTTTAGCGGTCACTACAGCCATGAAGTTAATGGACAGACTAGCTGTTGTGAATCCTGCCTAGCCTTAGCTATGGTACTACCTTGTTCAGTATGAGCCAGAATGTGTGAGGCGTCGTCATATTGCGCTTCTGGTCTGTCATGTGGTAGCATATATAACGTGCGACCCTTTCAGGCAATAAAATTTAAGTTTCACGGGCGCAGCAATGCACACACCCTATGCTTTTCGTAATCTTCCTATGCAGTGATAGTACACTGCCGGCAGGATGCAGAGCGATATAACAGCGCGCGCTGTACTAAGGACACATGATCTCCTGCACCTTGGTGCACCAGTACTTATCACTCAATGGAAACAGCACAGCCAAAAGCATGATGTTACATGCATTTCAGAAATAATTAAAATCTCCACTTGGCCAAAAATTTTCGCAGCAACACCAGCTCGACGAGGAGGGAAAGACACCACAGCTCGTTGTTGTAGCTCATATTGAATGCAATAGAGCGCAAGCAATGCATGGATTGGCGACGGTAACAAGTGCAGTACTACAGAAGCATACGTTTTCCTGTCAATCAGCTTTTTGCCGTTTTAAGCACATATTTTATACCTCTATCACCAAAGTTGTCATTTATCTCCACGGGATGCCTGTACTAGTACCTTCACATATATAATGACTTAAAGGTAGCACTGAAAGCCAAAGAACAAAGTGTAACAAAGCGCTTCCACTTAGAATAATGTTTCAGCATTTACAAACAAAACTGCATTTGTAGCTGTGCATGCTGTTACATATATAAGCATGTACTATTTCCTGAAATTTATGTATGCTGCATTTACTGCCAGTGACCAGCTTATACCAAAAAATTTCGCTTATTTTTCACCATGTGCTTGCACTAAATATCCCACAGGCGTTCTGAGTTAAGCTACTAGAATAACAATCAGCTAGTCTAAGGTTAGCTAACTGAACAAAATCATTGTAAAATTTGTGACGCAATGTCAGAAGAAAAGTACTTATTATTTCATTAAAGAGAAATGGTTACATAATATTGTTTGCACATTTTACAAATAAAAAAGAAGATAAGGAGTGATACCACACCAATACAAAGACATAAGCACCGAATATTGGCACAGGCTTGTTCAATTAAATTTTAAGCAGAGAAGTTTTTTAGATGACCTCACTATGAACTATCACGTTTTCATTCGAAAAGCACTGCATCTTATCATAAAGTACGAAAATAACCGACCACATAAGGAAGAACAAGCCTGGGTGTGTCTATGTGAACACAAGGATAGAAAGTTGGGCAAGTTGGTACGGTAACATGATGTTGGATTGTAGCACGAAGTGACACGGACACAGACTAGAAGCAGACAGGATGAGCGCCAACTCTCAACTATATTTTCCTTGAAACGAAGAACATATATGTATAGGTGATTGCAAAAAACCGCAGCTTAAGAACATGACAAAGTATGAAGACATCAGTTAAACATATCAGGAAGTAGGGAAGTCAAAAAAGGAAACAACAAAGAGACACCACTTCAGATTAACACACGTGTTGTGAAGATACTGAAATTCGCATTCTAACAGAGATAAAGATGCCTGGCTAACGCAAGTCTCTCCTAATCTGTTAATGTGCAATGCCTCGATTATTTCCCGTGTGGTTTGGCATTTGTGTGTTGAATGAATTTTTGTGTCTTCAAAAAAATATTTACAACTGCAATTAAAACAATGTGATGCTAGATGTGAAACATTAGGGTTGTTAAGTGAACGTTTGTGTTCTTTTAGTCTAATATTGAAGCACCTGCCGCTGTGTCCACTGTAAGTCTTCCCACACTTGAGAGGAATCTGAAACTATACCAGTGTTACAAGGCACGAAAGGGGACACCATGTCTAACGCCGCAATCATCTTTTCTTTTTTGCCACCTTGTTCAAGTTTCCTATTTTTCATAGGGCACATGGTAGACAACTTGCGGGGGCTGAGAAAACTTTATCGACGTCATATCTATTGGCCCCATTCCGTAAACCATTATAATCTATGTACATACACAGCGGCGGCAGCATGAGGTAGGCGACACCCCTTCGCATTTGCCGCAAAAATTTTTCAAATTGCTTAGGTAAGAGGCAACGCGCACACTGCATTAAGAATCGTGCTGTGGTGAATTGCTACAGGGTAATTAATCATACTCTGAGGGATATATGCGAGTCGCTTTCTCCGGATCCTGTATATGTAGCTGATCTGAGGAGATCGGACTATGCGGAGTAAATGCGGTTTATTTATTGCACAATGCGCGAAGGCGTGTTCGGAGATACGACGCTCTCAAACCATTCCCTGACATCTCTTTCAAACGCCTGCTTCACGAGGTCTAGTTCAGGTAATTTACGGCTGTCTCGAGCTGCAGTGATGTTCCCACGGACTACGAAGTTCAGCAATCTCTGACCGCGGCGCGCGCCGTGTAACACGGAGTGAGCAGCTAAAGGCAGACTAAATACGCGCGATAAACTTCGCACACACCATGACCTCCCATAATCCACACAGCATCGCGCACCCACATTTAAGGTTAAACTTTCCGGTTTTAGCTAGCAAATGCTAACACGTGTTCAAACAAATAAATGCTAAAATATTGTTCGTGACAACCTTTAGGTTAATTTTGCCTTCGATTGTACCCCGAGAAAGCGGACACGTACGTATCACATTTGCAGTAAATAGATACGAAACACAACTCAAAGATTCGCTATAACACGGTCGAACGTACAGGAAGTGAGAGCTGAAGCAAGAATGCAACAGAAAAGGCGAGGGTCCCCAGGGCCATGGGGCCGTTATAAAGCGAGCTTTGTCCCACTGACCGTAAGCTACGCATCTAACTGAATTAGTCGTCTATTAACTTCATCGCTTTGAAATAATGTATGTACCCAAATTGAACACATTTAGACGCTGGAGAAGGAACGTCGGAATGTTTACCTCGAACTGGATAACGTACGATGTTATCTGTACTTGCGAGTTGCAGCACGCCAAAATAACACCTGAGATTTCTTTTATATTGTACACGTACTTCGCTCTGCTGAGCTTCCTCCCTTTCCGAAGCGTGAATGGACCGAAGAAGCTTACCAGGTCTTTGATATTTAGGAAACCGTGGTTCAACACAAAGGAAAGAGGAGGGTCCATTGTGGCCTATGCACCTTCGCTTGCGGATAGCTCGTTTTGTACTACTCTAGTTCGTGCCAAGGCTGCAATGGGGGCGACGGTGACGGGGATTTCCGCAGCGCCGCCTGGGCAGAGTCTGAGGTCTATGCTAGCAAGTCTAGGGACAAGCGCATATAATACGAGCAAAGAAACTTCTCTTCCGGTAATAACTAGACAAAATCAAACATTCAAGGAGCAAGAGCCCCCACATTTTGTCTCTCGCACCCGCTCTTGCTAGTGCCTACGCACAAGCCTCGGCCGATTCCTGAAATGCCGCACCCCGCTGAGCTCCCTGGTCATTGCAAAGTCGCAACCAGGCCACTGTATCTTGAAAGCCATTTGCGACGGGAACAAAGTCCGCCGCGCGCTGTGTTATTGCGACTTAGTTCACGTTGATACCAGACGCAGCACGAAGGTCAGTCCGCTCGCCGCTGCTACCGCGCTTTTTCTCTCCAGCATTTTGACTGCTAGTTTCCGTGATCATTGAGTGAGATGTGTTGATGTTTGCTTGTGCGCGCGCAACACCATGCTTGTTGATTTAGTTAGTATAGCTATGTTGATAAGTTTATACAACCAATAAAGATACTATCCTTACTTCGTATAGCTAGCACTCCACGAATTCGCCAACGCAATCGATGCGTCGCCCTCCGGGCGAAACTGCGACATTTTTTTTTCCGCGTAGATATCACGCATGGCTTACGTTCCGGGTAGCTGCTGGTCAAGGTAGTCGAAGTTGTCGGCCTTCTTGTGGTTGTAGTAGCCCTCTTTCTAGTTGTGGTCGTGGTAGCCCTGGTATTCGTCGCTGTTTGAGTGGTCAATGGACTTCTCGAGTATCCTGTACTCTTGATCCTTGTACTTGACGACGTTGTGGACACCGGTGGCCGCACACCTACGGCGACACGTAAATCCAACCGTGAACACCGCGTTTCTCGTCCGACGCGTGGTACTGCTCACGTATGATGTGAGTCATGATTATATTTACTCGATTGTAAGAATGTCTTTAAATATAAATCCTTTTCAAGGGTCCGTAGGCTTGTTTTATATTACAGACAGTTTAATGAAGCTGACGATACTGCAATAATAGATGAACTAGCCTTCTCTTTTGAAAAGTTTGAAAAATTAACTCGAGATGAATCTGCGCATACCAATGAGTTATGGTTAAACTTTAAGCGAACGGTTCACAAATGTATAGGGCGCTATTTACCTCTCAAATGTAAAACAAAACGAATGCACAGCCCTTGGATTACGAGAGAGATCATACAAATGAAAAGAAAAGTGGCAAGGCGTAGGGCACTTATAAGCGTACACATGATTCTGCTCTTCGTGATAATATATCAAACTTAAGTAAACAGCTAACAGAGGTAATTTGAGAGAGATAATTTAATTGAAAGAAGGCAGAGAGGTCGGCCTGACCTAAGGCGCTCTAGCCTGCTTCTCTGCACAGGGGGAGGAGGAGCGGGGACATAACGGTGTGATGAGGGATGATGATCACATACCAAGAGGGATGCTGCATCGTACGCAATATATTTACTAAACAGCTAAAGTTAATGATGAAGGAATCGAGGGACAAGTACTATGGTGTCACTATGAATACTTTTCTACGGGAATCACCCCAAAAGTTTTGGAGGCACCTGGCTACAACTAGGAAGGTAGTCACTAAATTACGCACAGAAGAGGGACTTATTGAGGATAAAGGTCATATAGCGGAGGCCTTCAATAACTTTTTTGCTAGTGTGTTCACCAGTGATGATGGAAAGCAGTCAAAATTTGAGGTACACCAACAGCTACCAGTTGCAGAGGAACTGCGGGTAACGTATGAAGGAATTTTAAACTTGGTGCTGAACCTAAATACAAAGAAATCGGCAGGTCCTCATGAGATACCAAACTTGTTTTTAAAGAGGTATGCTGAAGTGACTGCGAAGTACCTCTTCATTATCTTCACGAAGTCACTACGGTCAGTTACACTTCCTGAAGCATGGAAAATGAGCAAAGATATAACCGTATTTAAAGACGGTGACACCACGTCTACTGTCAATTACAGGCCCATCTCGCTAACGTCCGGCTGTTGTAAAGTGTGAGAACATATTGTTTCTAAGTACGTTCGGCAGCTTTTGTCACAGAACAAAATTCTTTGTAACTATCAACATGGGTTTCGCGAGGGCTTGTCAACCGTAACACAATACTAGAAAATGTTCACAATTTCAACAAAGTGATCGATGGCAAGGGACAAATAGATCTGATCTTTCTCGACTTCAAAAAGGCATTTGATAAGGTTAATCATAGAAAACTGTTAATTAACTAAAGGCTATATTAGGAGATACAGGTGTAATCAAATGGGTGGAGGACTTTCTTACTGATCACCGACAGTTCGTCAGTATTGATGACAATAGGTCCGGGCTCTGTGACGTCAAATCAGGCGTGCCTCAAGGTTCAGTTCTTGGGCCTGTGTTGTTTCTGATTAACGTTGCTTCTCTTGTTTCTGTTTTCGTAAAGTTGTTTCTGTTGTTTCTGATTAACGACCTATTCGAAGAATCGGCCACAATTACAACGAGGGTATTCGCGGATGACTGTGTCATATGTACAGAAGTGAAATCTATTAGTGACCAGATACATTTAAATAAATTTTAGGAAAAGTGCACCAATGGTGCGACACGTGGCAGGTGTCTCTTAAAACGAGCAAAGACTGTATGTATGACCATCACACACAAACAGACAAGTACGAGAATTGATGATGACATAGAGCTACTGAATGAAACCGTAACCAGGATGGCTTCAGGGGCAGCAATTGAAGTGGGAGGCAAGGCACCAAGGCAACCAGTAGGCAAGCTCTCCCAAGTAAAAAGGGACCTAATAAAGAAAGGACAAAAATGAGTGTCCAACTCAAGAGGTAAGATACAGTTCGCGGAACTGTCCAAACTGATCAACGAGGCGAAAATAAGTGATATTCGAAGCTATAAAGTGAGAAATGCTGAAGAAGCCGTGAAAAATGGACGCAGCCTGAAATGAGTGAGAAAGAAACTTGGCATACGGTAAACCACGATATATACACTGAAAGAGAAGCAGGGTAATATCATCAGCAATCTCGAAGATATAGTAAAAGCAGCGGAAGAATTCTATAGTGACCTGCACAAATCCGGAGGAGTCAGGATACCTCAATTAGAAACAGTAATGAACAGGATACAGAAACTCCTCCTATAAACAGCGATGAGGTCAGGAGGGCCTTGCAACACATGAAACGAGGAAGAGCGAAATGAGAAGATGGAATAACAGTCAATTTATTCAAAGATAGGGAAAACATAATGCTTGGAAATCTGGCGGCTCTGTATACGAAGTGTCAATCGACTGCAAGGGTCCCAGAATATTGGAAGAATGCAAACATTATACTAATTTATGAAAAGGGAGACGTTAAAGAATTGAAAAATGATAGGCCCATTAGCTTACTCCCAGGGTTATATAAAATATTTATGAAAATATTCTCCAATAAAATAAAGGCAACACTGGGCTTTGCTCAACAAAGGGAACGGGCTGGCTTCAGGAAGGGATACTCTACAATGGACCACATCCATGTCATTAATCTGGATACTCAGAAATCCGCAGAGTACAATGAGCCTCTCTATATGGCTTTCATAGATTACGAAAAGCCATTTGATTCAGAGATACCAACAGTCATAGCGGCATTACGTAATCAAGGAGTAGAGAACGCTTGCCTAAATACCTTGCAAAATATCTGCACAGGTTCTTCGGCTACCCTAATTCCTTCAGATACCCTAATAATAAGAAAAAGTGAGCAACCCAACATAATTGTGCGTTGCAATAGACCATCCTTTCTACTATAATACGCATGATGACTTTCTCCGTAGAAAAACTCAGCAA
The DNA here is from genome assembly GCF_050947875.1 of Dermacentor variabilis. Lineage (NCBI taxonomy): Eukaryota > Metazoa > Arthropoda > Arachnida > Ixodida > Ixodidae > Dermacentor > Dermacentor variabilis. The sequence continues at coordinate 193,314,060 of NC_134570.1, forward strand.
TGCGTGTTTTTGCGCTCTTCAATTGTCAATATTTCACTGATAATGCGATTTTACAAAGTGAACTGCCATACTCTAGAGAATCTTGGGGCCATACATGCAATTCTCACGTAAGACCCCTTGTAGTTCTCCAGAAACGCGAAATTCATTTAACGTCAAACAAATTATGCGACCTCCTTATGTCATGCCTAAGAGACATTCGGCTCGCAGCGACGACGACGACGACGAGATGAAATGGATCGAAACGGCGCGAGCGCAGGAGTGGCAAGTTCCGGAGGATCGAGGAGCCGAGCCGGTTATGGAGGCCGTGATGGTGGCATCCCAAGTCTTGGCTGCCGACCTCGACGACGTTTGAGCGAGGTTCCTTGGCCTTACTCCTGCGTCCCACGGTAGTTCCGGACAGTCCCCGATGCGCTTCTTCGACACCTGAGCAAGGCACTAGAAGGAAGCGGTGGCTAAACCCATCGCTAGGCTTAATTAGCTAGGACTCGGTGCCACGTCATAGACGACAACTGGGACACATGCATCGTATACGGATTGCCAGTTTATATACATGCAACGGCATCAACAGGACCGTCGAGTGTACCGACCACGGACGAGATGCCACCAAGCTCGGACTATGAGGAAACACAAGCCGGTGACAGAAAGTAAGAACATTTCATTCGCGTAGTGGTGCAGCCGGACAGGCTAAGGTTGTCAGACTGCTGTGACCTGCAAGGACGAGAATTTACGTGTTGACAAGAACTCTGTTATTGATGGTTAGCTTTGTGTTTGTATCTGTTAAGGTTTTCACGTATGTTCATGGTTTTCGAGTGTTAGGTTTTGTTTTCTTCTGTGGAGTTCTCTGGATGATTAAATAATGTCTGTGGTGCCGATCTGCGTAGCCCATTTCTATCTCAGGAACGCACGACCCCGAGATTGGTGACAACATTTGGCGAGCCCGCCAGGATTTCATCAGCCGTGTCACCGATTATCGGGAGTCGCAGAGATGGACTATGGACGTTTGGCAGTAGTAGCTAAAGACTTAAACTTATCAAAAGAGGTGATGATAGCGTTTTTGAGTAGGCTCAGTAGGAGCAAGATAAATATTACGAGCGAGCGCGCGAATAGTGCGAACGGGAAAAGGAAATCCTTAAGTTGAAGTTGAGGGCTAGCTGAGGTAATGCTTGTACCCGCGATGACATTAACAGACCGATGTCAGTGTCATCCGACTCACCCTCTCCTACACCAATTCAGATTTGTCATATTTAGAAAACTAATGGTGCGCTTCGATGAACGAATATATGACCGGGATGCGCATTTGCATCCATTTGAGAGAAATGCGGTCGGGCAAGTTTGGGAGAAGGGCAAATGAGTAGGCGCCCTGAGCCTGCGTTAAGTTGGTGAGGCGTTGATTGTGTTTGATCGAATGCCAGCGGAGGAATCGTGAGGCTTGAAGGAGGCCCTTTATTGCACACCTTTATTACACAGATTCAGGCTGACCTGAGGCGCTTTTCGTGAGAAGTTCAATTCCTGCAATCCTCAAGATTCAGAAACAGGAAGGCAGTTCTGTGCTGTCTCAAAGAGTAATTCGCGAGGTGGATATAGCTGTCCGAAATGAAAAAAAAAACATACGAAAGAGTTCGCGAGAGAATTGTGAGTGAACAATGTCCAGGTGTAGCAAGAGATTGGCAATATTTCCTGAAGTGAGAAAACTACAAATTGCTGAAGAGATGCCAGAACGAGCAGATATGTTTAAGAGGCGCAGGGATTCAGAAATTTAGGAATACGTGATGGAGATACGCCTACAGCAACAACACGAGAAGTGAGGAGCGAGGTCCAAACTAACTGAGAAATAGTACCGCAGAGATGTTTCCTACGTAACCGGTTGGTTCATTTAGTGATGAACTGCCGTGTTAGAAATAGTCGACAGGAACCAAAGGTGAAGTGTCCGTTGTGCCATAAGAGGGGTCACAGACTCGCAGGGTAGACGAATGCAGGATGGTCCGTGGAATAGACCGCATGTGTAATGAGGTCACGATACAATGAACAAAAAGGACATTCCCCTAGTGGAAGGCCAGGTACAAGGACGCAAAGTTACATTATTGAGAGACCCAGGAGTAAACGATGCAATGAACAAAAAGGACATTCCCCTAGTGGAAGGCCAGGTACAAGGCCGCAAAGTTACATTATTAAGAGACACAGGAGTAAACACAGTCCACGTAAGGAGGAGTTTAGTTTCAGCAGAAAGCATGACCGACGCTTTGAACCCGTCACCTTTGTAGATATGTCCATTAAATATCTGCCAAAGACCCGAATCTAAGTATCGACGCCGTTTTTCACAGGAATAATTACGGCAAGATGTGTGGAGGACCCTATATACGATTTGATTCTAGGAAATGTACCTGGGGTGAGGAAGGCAGACGACCCTGACCCGAATTCTAAGGGGACAGGAAAGGACGCGGAAGAGAAGGAACACACAGAAGCTGAGAAAAAATGGGAGCCAGAGACAGACGTAGCGGCTATGGTACAAACACGAGCAGGAACTAACGGCACCAAACCGTTGAGAGCACTGCAGGTAACAACATTTAATGGATTAAATATAACAGCAGCACAATTCAAAGAATTACAGGATAAAGACAAGTCTACACAGACGTCTGAACGGAAGATATGAGAAATAGTGACAACAAAAAAGAGTCAGGCAATAGTGGAATTTGTATAAACGAAATCCTATTGCACCGAAGGTGCGCGTTTAGTTTAGGTAGGGAAGTAAAACAATTGGTGGTCCCAGAAAAACTGAAGAGCACAGTGCGGAAGATAGGGCATGCCAATGCAATGACAGGCATTCAGGGAATAAAGAATGCGTTAGAGAAGATCACGGAAGAGTTCTTTCAGGGGGAATCGGGGTGCGGGGTGATGTAATATGATATGTGATGTCGTGTCATTTATGCAAGAAGATGGTGACCAAGGGCCGTGTGAATAATGAGATAAAAGGAGGGAAGAAGGAAGAGAAGCCCATAATTTGGAAAGTGATTGCCGAAGGGAATCACAACGAGGAAGTCCAAAATTATACCCATAAGAAGAACATGAGGGCAGGGAGTGTTAAAGTGGAGCTGAAGGAGAATATTCTCAACAAAATACAAACAGTGGGCAAGCCTAGGACAAAGAAACAAGTGCGATCATTCTTAAGGTTTACAAAATTTTATAGAGAATTTATCCCACAGTATGCTTAGTTAGCTTAACCATTCATAGAATTGTCAAAAACATTTGTAGGACGCTTAAGCTTCGCCTTTAAGAGTGGAACGCCGATAGCATTCAAAGATCCGCGACTGCTTCTCACGCTTCCCGGCAACTGGAGCGCATGTAACCGTAATGTTTACATGGAAACGCTGGCCGCGAAAGCTATGCACGGAGGCGGTTTTTGTGGTTGAAATGCGGCCTCTTGCGTAGGCTGCGATGCAACGTCGGCGAGCGCCAGGTGGAGCTAATGCAAGGAACCGGGCGCGCCACTCCATGGCCTCCCAAGACACCCATCGCACCGGCGCGCAGAAATGGCTGACGCTGCGGCCGCTCTGTGAACGCTGCGGCATGTCTGTGTGTGGGAAGGAGTTTTTTGAGTTTCCGCGTAACAGAATTGTTTTCTTGTACAGTGAATATATAATCCGAGGGCTATCATGTCGGTAGGTTGTGTGTAAGTCGTAGTTTACAATTTTCCCCCGTATATTAGATTGAGAAATTCAATTAGTTCCGTAAATTCCTTGGGTTACATGAACGGCCTGTGTATGGATGGTTCGGAAATACTTTTACCGAAACGGCGTCCGACACCAGATGCCGACACTGACGCCGGGTTTCCTGCGAGACGGGCTCCTTAACGCCGTTGCTTTAAAAGGGGCAAGTTACCTAGTAAAGAGGGATGAAGGTCATGAAAGAGCGCTCGAAGTGTTTAAGGAAAGCTTAGCACATCCGCCGGTGCGTTTATCAGCAGGTATGTGAAAGCACTTTGTGTTATGCAAAAAAACCGCGGACAAGGTATTCGGAGCAGTACTCCTACAAGAGAAAGACAAGAGATCCCATCCGGTATTTTGTGCTAGCAGGAGACTAAGTAATGCAGAACAGAACTACTCAACTAATGAGAAAAAATGTGTCGCCCCTTTTATGGGCAGTAAGGAAATTCCACATCTATTTGTGTGAAGACAAGGCCAGGTGCAAACGGATCACCAGCCCTTAGAGTATTTGAGGAAATCTAAGCTGTCCAATATCAGAGCAATGAGGTGGACTCTCAGCTTACAGGGATGCTGTTTCCATGTAGCATACATAAGAGGGAGACAAAACGTGGTGGCGGACATCATTAGTAGGCCAACTAAAGGGTGAAGTGCCAGGAGTATAAAGCCCAGACCAAACGTACGCTTGCGTATGCGCACAAGCTCGAGTCCGCATGCTCCCGCATGTGCAGACGGGGCGGCACGGCTCGTAGGCGTCAAAGCGCGGCATCATCTCGTTGAAGCTCCTCTCTGTTATCGCGCGCTTGGGCGGCCTCGCGTCGGCGCGCCTGGCTACACAGCTACGGCGCGCAACATTCAACCCTCAGTGAGGCAGTTTTATATCGTGCAAGGAAGTGCTTCTTTTTCCTTCTTGTGCTCATCTAGCAGCTCTAAAATATAACAATTACGTTTATAGATATCGAATCATTTTGAAGCGCTCTCAATAAAAAGTATGAAGTGGCGTCTAGCTGTCTGCCAAGGTTTCTGTGAGTGCGGCCTGAGAGCGAGCGCTTTCACGCGTCTTTGTCGATGCAAACCGCCATTCCTCGCGAAAGCGGCAGTCACTAGGCGCGCAGACGTGAGCGAGCTTGCGCGCGTCCATATCCATATCACCCATATCATGTGGTAAGAGAGAGGCTGCGCGAAACGTTATCGACGAGAGGAAGGCGTTGGAAATGGCACGAGCGGATGAGGGGGGAAATTCCGGAGGCTCGAGGTGCGTAATCCGAGCCACGATCGGGAGAAAAACAGCGCTGAGCTGGGATTGTCTGCGTGGCTATGGCTGAAGTAGGTTGTCTAGACAGCACCGGGGATATTGGAGGCGGGAGCAGCGGGTGTTTGGTTACGGAGGCCGTGAAGCTGGCATCCCCGAGGTATGGCCGTCAACCTCGACGACGTTTGAGTGAGGCTCATCGAACTTGCTGCAGCCTACCGCAGTAGTTCCGGGCACTCCAGCACCAATCCTCCTTCAAAGGCAGGCTAGCAACGCCACGTAAGACAGTCTGCGGGGCACCTCGTGGTCATTTGAGCAAAGCACTCGACAGAAGCGGCGGCCGTACCTTCGCTAGACTTAATCCTCTGGCCTCGCGGTAATTCATCGTAGAAGCCGGGACATAGAGACAGACGGATGGTTCGGCTGATACACAGGCAACGGCATCTACAGAATCGTCGAGAGTACCGACCAAGGAGGAGATGCCACGAAGATCAAACTTTGAGGAAACACAACCAGTGACAGAAAGTAAGGACATTTCATTCGTGTAGCGGCAATGCCAGGAAGGCTAAAGTGGTCAGACTGCTATGACGAACAAGGACTACATTTAACGTGTTAGAGAAGAACTGTAGAACTGATTGCTACCTTTCTTTGTATCTTGTAAGGTTTTCATATATTTTCATGCTCATAGAGTGGTTATTTTTTGTTTTCTTCTGTGGAGTTTTCCGTGTGATTAAATCATGTCTGCGGTGCCGTTCTGCGTCACTCATTCCCATCTCAGCAACGCACGACCCCGAGATTCACCACACCTTTCGTCTTTTCTCAATACCAAATTGTGATCCTACACCAGCTAATAACTATCAAGGTCCCAGTTCACAGTTTAGTAATTATTCCTTCCCAATTCAATATAAGACTATATAATTCTGGTAACTTCTTGAAACTACTTGTAAAGACTGGTACAGAAAACGACGGCTTTCTAGTGTTGGCTGTTATTTATGGAACATTACTATTCAGGTAAAGCAATTAGCTTCTTTGTGATGCTGCACAAAGAAGTGCAGTAATTAGCGGATTTCTTTTGTTTTGTATACTAATCTGATATGCTGCTAAGTTTATGTATAAAAGTGCATACTGCGTGTATGTTGATGCTTGTATTTTTGTTATTTTTCCTGCATGAGTTCATGCTAACATGACGCTATAAATTCAGATGTTTCCAGACATGTTTCTTGTATGGTCATATCGTGTCTAATGAAAAGTTAATCCAATTCACTTCAACCTGTTGCACATTCATTGAGGTGTGCAATGAATGAAAATAGGTTGTGTATACGTAAAGGATGAGTGAGATCGGCTGACGGTGACAATCGCGAAATAATTTTGAGAGCCACTTCTGTGAACGGTTTGTCGGCAATTACACAACTGATGTCTCGGAACAAACCAGAGTCTGTTCACGCTGTAGAGAGTTATTCTGAATATATAGCTTACTTTATACATACCTCTTGTGCTCTCTTAATTTATTTATTTATTAGTTTGAGCATAAGCACCCATCTGAGCGCTGATATCATCGTCACTCATTAAAAATATCCACGTGGACTTTTTTATTGCCAGTTTAGCTGCACGAAATGCATCTGGTGTATCGTGCGCACTGGTAGATTTTTAACGGAGCACTAAATAGAAGGCCCAGAAGAGATTTCCTGCTGCTGCATGACGATGTAGTCTTTATCGGGAAGATAAAGAAGGAGGTCACAAGGGTTTCGCGAGCATGATGAGTAACCACGTAGAGGGGAGAGGGTCCGGTCTGGATTCTTGAAGTATTCGTAGTCAAACTTTTATAAAGTCACTGCGACGCAAGACCCACAAGAGCTCTCATTGGCGCCCAATGAAACCTTCACCGCTCATCCGTACAAAACTTAGGTCTATTGTACATGCCACTGGTTCAGCAAAAGTAAAATAAAAGCTTTTCTGCCATTTAGACGTTCTGCAAACCTTCCCGTTAAAGAGCTTCGCTGCAGCCATTAATGAGTTCCTATCATCTGCGTAAATGTTTGTTTACTCTTAGCTTTGTCTTCCAGAATTTGTTGTGTTTGATTCAAACTTGTGCTCCTTGTCTAGACATTTGCAAGGACCTGCTTCGCATGTGAAGTGTGCCTCCAATATTACGGCTGCTTTTTGAAGATGGGGTCATGTTTCGGAAGTATGTTCAGCAGTGGCGCTGCCACTTGTAACGCCGCAAGATTTTGGGTGTGTTTTGTTGGTCCGCTTCACCGAAACCTCATTATAAGCTCGACTGTCGATAGTTCTCATATTTAATAAGATACCTTGAATCTAACTAGGCAAGTGTTTAATGGAGTGAATGTACTAAATCTGGGAGGACGAAAGCCAATGTTTATTTACACATGCCTTGATAAAAGGAATACTTTCAAGGTATGCAAGTGCTCTCATGATTTCTCACGACAGCTGACAGGGTTACATATAGGGCGTCTCCCCGAAGAAAGTTAGGAATGTACCGCTTTTTATTAGCTCTTTGGAATGCGCACTGTGATAACATGATTTTTTCGCTGAAAGGCTTACGTGTAACCATCATGACGTATATTTTCGGTTTCTTCTTTGTTTTTCACGGCAAAAAGAGAAGACGACAGACGAGGTTGATTAGGAGGGGGGATGAAAATAAAGACCTATCTCAAGGCTCGCACCGCGGTTACAATGGAACAGAGGCAAGAGCAACATATTGTCACGGGTATAAAACTATTTACACGAAGTATTTACTAGGCGTATATAAACAACAACCGAGAATCCCGAGAGGCTGTCGCCACTTCGTCGTCTTCACCGTCTACGAACTTCTCTTTTTCCACCGTAACACGACCCCCCGCAGAAAAAGCACCGTCCCGGTGCTGCAGACGGGGCCGTCGGTAAGGGCATAGTACGGCTTAAGCCGAGAGTCGTGTATGAGGTAAGGTGATGTGGAACCGGGTTTATTTCGTAAGTGACAGTTGGTCACTTGGCGTAGAACACGGTAAGGGGCTTTGTAGCGCGGAAGGAGTTTCACGGAGAGACCCACTCAGCGGAAAGGGGACCAAAGTAGCGAGAGGGAGCCTGGTGAAATATATGTTTCACAATGGCGGCGATTGTAAGCGTGCCGTTGAGATTCCTGCGTTGCCAACAGACGAGTACGGGCAAGCTAATGCGCATGGTCAGCGTGGGCATACTCGGTCCTCGAGCCCTGTTTCAAGGGGAGTGCAGTGTCAAATGGCAATACAGGGTCACGACCGAAGAGTAAATAAAGGGGGAATACCCAACAGTATCGTGGCGTGATAAACTATAGGCGAATGTGAGATAAGGGAGTGCCACATTCCAGTCCTTGTGGTCGGATGAAACGTATTTCGATAGCATGTCAGCAATGGTCCGATTAAGTCGCTCAGTAAGGCCGTTGGTCTGGGGATGATAGCGGGTAACCAGATCGTGCTTGGTAGAAAATGAGCATAGGATATCGGCGACGACATGGGAGAGTAAAGTCCGGCCGCGGTCAGTAAGGAGCTGTCATTTGGCGCTTTGTAATAAAATGAAATCCCGGAGTAGGAAATCTGTGAAATCGGTTGATTATTTCGTGGGAAGTGCCCGAGGGATGGCATAGCGCGTCGCGTAATCAGTAGTGACAGCGATCCACCTGTTGCCGGAGCTGGACTCAAGGGAAAAGGCCAAGCAGATCCAAACCCACGCGAAAGAATGGCTCAGGTGGAATCTCCATCGGCTGCAAGTGCCCGGCAGGCAGCGTTGCTGGCTTTTTGCGATGCTGACAGGGCTTGCAAGCAGCTACATAGCGCGGTACGGAGCGTGCGAGGTCGGGTCAGTACAAGCGGCGGCGCACGCGGTCGTAAGTAGGAGAAAACCCAAGGTATCTCACAGTTGGGACGCCATGAAGCTCCTGAAGCACGGTTGAGCGGAGTTGTTGAGGAACGACAAGGGAGAAGGGGAGGACCGTCCGGATGATAACTGCGTCGGTACAATAGCCCGTCGTTGAGAACGAACCACCGCAATGATGGATCAGTAGAAGCAGATTCCATTCGGTCAACGAACGTCCTTGAAGTAGCGTCATGGCGTTGCTCGTTGGCTATCTCCAAAAGCTGGGAAATGTAAAGAACACTTTGTCAAGCGTTCCTGTCCCCGTTGGCGGGTGTGTGTACAGGGTAACGGAACAAGCAGTCACCGTCCATGTGTAGGCGACAAGACCTATACACCGGCGAATAAGAGCACTCTCGTAGCCGCAAAGCCTCTCGTCCAAGTCTCCCTGTGGAATCTTTTAAGGACGGAAGCCAACAAAGGGAGTGGGTGGTCCATTACATTATAAAAGGGCCTGCCGTATAAATAGGGGGAAATTTTGCCACCGCTCACACAACGGCCGAAAATTCGCGCTCGGTAATAGAGTAGTTGCACTCCGCAGGCTACAGAAGACGGCCAGCGCACGCGATGACACGCTCATGGCCGTGTTAAACTTGTGCCAAGATGGCACCGATTCTGTGGCCACTGGCATCGGTGCGCACCTCTGTAGGGACTGGAGTAGCGAAGTGTCCTAGAATCGGTGGGGCGGTGAGCATGGTGGTAAGGTGAGAAACGGGCGTGGCCTGAGACGATCCGCATGAGAACGGCACACTTTTCATCAGGAGATTTGTGAGAGGGCGTGCTACAGTGGCAAAATATTTAGCCAAGCGGTGGAAGTAAGTGCAAAGGCCCACGAAACTTAGAACATCTTTTGCGGACAGTGGAACAGGGAACACTTTCACAGCGCGAATTTTCTCTGGGTCCGGTCGGCTGCCAATCACCTTGACGACATGTCCAAGGACAGTAATCTCACGATGGCCGAAATTACATTTCTTGGAGAGCTCAGTTGTAGACCGGCCTTGCGCAAAACGGCAAGTACAGCTGAAAGGCGCTCAGCGTGTGTGCTGATTGAGAGCGAGAACGCAATAACGTCATCTAGGTAGCAGAGACAAGTCGACCCCTTGGATCCTTGGAATAATGAGTCCATCATACGCTCAAAGGTAGCCGGAGCGTTGCATAGCCCAAAAGGCACCACTTTGAAGTGGTATAGACCATCAGGCGTTACAAAGGCGGTATTTTCACGATCTAGATCATCGACAGCGATTTGCCAATGTCCGGACCGTAGGACGACGGATAAAATATACTGTGCCCCGTATAGGCAATCGAGGACGTCATCGATACGAGGTAGTGGGTAGACGTCCTTTTTGGTGATGCGGTTGAGGTGGCGGTAATCGATGCAGAATATCCATGAGCCATGGGCGTCCCTTGCCAGCACGGCAAGGGACGCCCATGGACTTGACGATGCCTCAATTAATTATTTCGCTAGGATCTTGTCTACTACCGCTTTGCTGACGTGACGCTCCTAAGCTGAGACTCGTAGGGTCACCGATGGATGGGTGGATTATCGCCTGTATGTATACGATGTTTGACAAGTGACGTCTGGCCTAAGGATCGGTTTTTCAGGTCAAATATATCCTTGTAGGAAAGCAGTAGACTGCAGAGCTGCTCAGTCTCCGGAGGAGTGAGATTCGGGGTGACGATTTTCCTAATGTCGTTGTCAGTACATTTGGAATACTGGAAAGGCTCGCAGGAAGCGTCGATGGCGAAAGTCCAAACGCAACTAACTTCTAAAGCCCTGATTGCAGCCAGGGTAATATATTTAGGGAAATTTGTTTAGCGAGCCCGAAATTCACCGCAGGGAGGTACGTGCGATTGTCTGTGACTCTCATTATTGTATGCGGGACAGTAACGCTGTTGGTGAGAACGATGGCAGTTATGGGAGCGGAGATGTCATCACCATAGGGAACTGGCGTAGAAGGCGTCATTTCGATGTATGTCAAGACGTGTGGTGGAACGTAAACAAATTCAGTCGATCTTAGGCGAATTTCGTGTGGTTTTGGAGGAACGTCCAGTAGAGGCGGGTGAAGACGCACAGTACTTCAGGAACGATCCATAAGCTCTGAATGGGCGGAGAGGAAGTCTAGGCCTAGGATGAGGTCATGGGGGCATTGGTCAAGCACGGTGAAACGGACGACAGTATGGCGGCCGGAAATGCTCACACGTGCAGTACGCGTTCTGACCACGGTCACCGTGCTACCGTCGCCGACTCGCACGAACCGAGTAACAGCAAGCGTAACAATCTTTTTAAAAAGGCGGCATAGGCAGCTGGCCATAATCGATAAGTGTTCTCTGGTATCTATGAGGGCTGCGACGGGTGTGCCATCAACTTGGACGTCAAGAAGCTTATGTCTCGTTAGCAGCGTCAAAGGGAGGTGTTGCGGCGAATCCGACATTGCAGCACCACCTCGAGATGCCACATTGCCTAGTTTTCCTGCTGGGACGGCCCTGGGTAGGCCGGCGTGGGGTGAAGATTGGGCGGACGTGGCTGGCGACGTTGAGGCAAAGGCGAGCGATCGTAGCGGCGATTCGAGGTAGTGGTGTCGGAAGCTTCGCAGAAGCGACGGTGGGAAGAACTTCAGGGCGAACTTAAATTCCGGAAGGTGTTTCGAGGAGGGGACGGCCAACGGCTCCGGCAGTGATGGGAAATGTGACCGATTCGGCTGCAGCAGAAACAGATTGGCCTGTCGTCAGATGTACGCTAGCCCTAGGATTCCTGGTAGTGTGGGGATAACGGACACTGTGAGGTGGACTGCGATAGGACCGAGGCATAGGAGCAGGGCGGGTGCCCCGACGACTCAAGGACCAGGAGCTGGGAAGACCCACATGAGTAATTTCCTGACGAACCACTGACTGGATCAACGATATCGTCTCAGCAGTGTTTTTCCAAGACGTCTGTTGAGGCGAGGCAGGAAACGTTGCTTCGAGTTCGTAGCGTACAATTCGAGTCACGTTTTCGCTTGATGGTGGTGAGCTAGGTTGGTCGGTGGGGTCGGTACAGGAAGAGCTCGCTGCAGTATTTGAAAGCCATGTAAACTGACTGTATATACGGCAACTCTTCGCCTGCTCGATACGGTGGCCTTCCTTCATGATGGCGTCGACAGCCGGTGAGTTTCTCAAGACCAGAAGGTTGAATGCGTCGTCCGCAATGCCTTTGATAATGAGTCCAACCTTTTTCGCTTCTGGCATGGACGTGTCAATCTTATGACAGAGGGCTGGACGTCCTAAATGTAGGAGACACACGACTAGGTAGAAGTGTCTGCACTGGTGGCGAGTTGTTCCATGGCGGCTAGTTGTCGACCGGTCGGATTGCCGAAAATGTCGGACAGATTTTCTTTGAACAAGCCCCAGCTGATGAGCTCTTCCTTGTGCGTGTAAAACCACTTTGGCGGCGTTCCGTCCAGGTAGAACACGACTTTCGCCAGCATTATAGTTCGATCCCACCTGCTCACCTTGATGACGCGCCCATACTTCTTCAACCATTCTTCTACGTCAACACCATCGAGGCCGCTGAACTAGCCGGGGTCTCGCGGCTGAGGTAGAGCAATGTACTGGGTATGCGTAGTCGTATTGCAGCTGCAGAGGCGGTGCCTTCCACTGGAAGCATGGTCCCAGGCTGGGTGAGATGTCCGCTGCCGAGCTCCGTGGCGAAGACGCTTACCCCGCACGCCCACCAAATTGTCACGGGTATAAAACTATTTACACGATGGATTTACGAGGCGTATATTAACAGCAGCCGAGAATTCTGAGAGGCTGTTGTCACTTCGCCGTATTCACCGTCGACGACCTTGTTCTCTTCTCCCAACGTAACAATATCACAAAGAGCAGACACAGAATGCAACACTAGCAAAAAATAGAATTCTTGTAGTAAAACAATAATTGTACGCCATTCCAGTGAGTTCGGGGCTTCCGAAAATAAGTATCGCATCATTGAACGGTCATGTTTAGTGGAGGTGCTTTCAAACACGTTTGTTACGTGTGCTGTATGTGCATATGTATGTAGTTCATTCCCCTAGTTTCTCTAAGCAAAAATTATCAACTTGTTGATGATTTATGGTGTTTAATGGTGCAAGGGACAAATATGGGTAAAGAACATCAGTAAATGGTATTAAGCGATCGATGGATTGTTTAATAGCGGTAAGCAGACGTAACATGGCTGGGGTGAGGGGTATAGAGGCCGAAAATTGATGGGTCAATAAATGCGCTAAAGATATACTTGCAATAAAACTATGGCAGGCACTAGAATGAAGTGGGCTGTGAGTAGAAATGACGTATAAACATAACACATTCCAATAATAATAATTTTCGAGCAGCGCTACTTCTTCACTAGGGCCCTTGTACGCAAGGGGGTGAAGGCGTGTGCTGTATATAGTACTGTCGCAACATATGCCTCTATTAGGACGCCGTCCTACGGATCGCTCGGATGTATAACACCTAGTAAGTGAACATCATTAAAAAGAATCTGCAATTGATTTCAAGTCACACAGCGGGTCCCTGCCGAAAACAATAATGCTCGGTGAAATGTTTTATGCTGCTCTGTAATGCAACAGCAGAGAGCTTTTTTCTTTGATCTTCTGCTTCGCGACGTTCAAGGAAGACGTTGAGAACAGTTAGCGTATAGCAACACTTTCCGCAGCCATGAGGATCACCGCTGGCTAAGAGTTAAGAGTGTGCACCATGCGTGTCGCCTATTCAAAGTTGACAGTACGTGATCACAGTTCGGCGTATTTTTATTATGGGTGGCCGGATTCCTAAATGTGGCTTTATTACATGAAGCTTACTACATGAGTCTGCGGCCCACAAGCATCGCCAGTAACACGTCAGTTTTTTGTGTAAGAGAAGTTTCAGATCTATGGCAGTGATAGTGATGGAAGAGTTATGATTATTTGATCCTATGGATCTAGCAACGTTGTTTGCAAACCTATTGCCTTCAGTACCTCTTTATCCAGGAATCTAGCATATTATTTATTAAGTAGTGCAAGATTTGCATAGAGCCAAGTAAAGCTCTGCAATTGCAGGTCTCTTATCTTTCTGTAACGATAATAAAGGTTTACCAACACTTAAAGAGTCAGTACAGAGAACTGCTTTCCGAAGCTGGATATTACTGGTGTACGTTACAGCCGATATTAATGTACACGCCTCAGCCGTAAGAATACTTGTTTCGTGGTGCAGTGGAACGGATTGCATGAACGGTGGGCGCACCGCTACAAAAGAAACACGGGCACGTCACTTTAATGCCTCGCTGCAGAATTCTGGGTGCGCACATTTTGCGTGAAGGTCTAAGAAGTGCATTTGAATGTGTGTCGGGGGCATGGTTTTTAACTTCTACAAAAGAGGAGCCACAATCTATGTGCCGCTACTGCTATGGCGCTAATGACTTTGAGGGAGCCGTTAGGTTATGTACGTGCAGTGGGACATTTATTTCTTCGCTCAGCTTGCTCACATTTGGCGAGGAAAGTTCTCTAATTGGAGGTCGATCTTGCAAAAAAGTGTGGCAGACGTCAGATCGCTAACGGTTTTCTAACACGGGTGCTCAAGATTAGATTACACGTTAAGGAGAAATGTGAACCTAACTTGTCATTTGCATGTAGTGTGACCATTCACTGGATTATACGTATAAACTTAGCCCACGACTTGTTCTGAAGGCACCTGTGGCCATGCAAATGCCAGGTGGTGAATGACATCCAAAATTTTTAATGTAGATGGAGCACCAGACGATACACCACGGAACCTTAATTCAGAGGGGACCGTACGAGACTACTGTACAGGTTCATCAAGCAACCGCGTCACTGCCCCATGTCGTGAGGCTGGAATATTAAGAATATTCATTGTTTTTCAACTTTGGATTGCAGGTACTTTGTATATGGAAGGAACGTAAGTTTAAAATCATGCATGACCCCTAGACATTTCGGCCGTGGGTTCAAAGGCAAGCGCTGACCATGGGGCGGGATATTGGGCTCTAGGACAAGGCACCTCTTCATTGCAAAGAGGATGCAGGAGCTTTTCTGGGAATTCAGCGTGAAGCCGTTCTCATTTGTCAAGTCTGTCTTTGTTAAGCCCAAGCTGAACTTGTCACTCTCAGACTTCGCGGTTACGTGATTTCAATCCAATCTGCACGTCATCAACCTAGGCCTAATAAAACATACTTTGTGTTACAGACGAATGTGGATAGTTTATTGTACCAATAAAAAAATACAGCTAAGTAGGTCACCCTGCGTTACCACAGTTTCCTCTCTAACATACATAGAGAGATCATTACCAGTTCTATCACAGAAAGTCCGGTGTGAGACATAGCTTTCGGTTATGCTAAGCATGTTGCCACGGCCGGCCATACCAGATTAGGGTCACTTAATATATTAGCGGCATTTGGTGCCATGGGCCTTATCCATATCTAGAAAAACTGGCACAATATATTGTTCATGAACCTCAGTGTGCACAGCCTCAGTGTGCACAAAATAGTCGGTTATTGACCAGCCTGCTCGAAAACGACATCGATAGGGATCAAGCGTTTTGTTTGATCGTAGAGAAAGCAAAATACGGCGATTTATCTATTTCTTGAAAAGCTTGCATAGCCAGCTTGTGCGCGCTATCGCATGGTAGCTTGTTAATATGGGTGGAGCTTTACTGTGCTTCAAAAATAGCACAACGATAGCTTCCTTCCATGTATCTGAAAGGTGTCCGGCTGCCCACATGTTCTTAAAATGCGTGATCAATGGAACTTATGTGTCCTTGTGGATGTTCTTGCTCATGTCAAACATGAACACATCTGCTCCTCGCATAGAGCTTTTGCAGACGTTCAATACTACCCTGAGCTCGCAATGCGGGAAGTACGGTTATATCGATAGTATCTTCTGCAATTGCGGTCCAGTGTCTTGTGTTGCTCTATTTCTTTATATTTATGATATGTCTGTGAACACTCCGCGGAGCTAAATACACACACAAAATATTGACCAATAACGTATGTCTGGTCTTCCAACCTGCTTCCTTGTTTATTTACCAAACGCAGTGGATGCGGTTGCTGCCCATTTAGCCTTCTGGGCGAATTACACACTTTGCTTTCCTAGATATGCAAATTCATTCCCAAAAGAAACCTCCCAAAACTTGCTTTCCTATCCTGCCGTTGTGTGCGGCTTTCCTGTGATTTAGTCTGTTTTAAATACAACAAGATTTTGTGCAATTGGATATGGCCGAAGAATGCCCCACGCCTAGTTCCGCCTCTATAAAGTTAGACTGGTATAATCGTTCCACCAGCGCACTCGTTTTCCGCTTGAACGACTTTTTCTTTAAGTGATAAACTTTCCTGAGGTGTCAATAATAAAAGAGCTAAATTAAGTTAGAGCGTCACGTACGGTGAAATCGCTTATAAAATCGGGTGATAAATTAGTTGATTCAATATAATGAACACAATCTGCGGAGGATAGCTTCCATAGAGGAGCATATGAAGGACATTAGTGTTGCTGTATTAGGTTTAACGCTACCGTGTGCCGACCACTTCCAGAAGGATTCTTTATTTCGCTCTATTCCAAAAAATGCAGACGGACTACCGAGGCAGTCGCTAAATCTATAGAAGAATATGAATTATGATAGACGTTTTAAAAGGTAGACTTTTTATTAAAGAGGTACGCGCCTCAAGTTACCCTAAAATGTTCAATTGTTCGTTCTCTCGTGTCGCACTCGGAGTGATTCTTAAGGGCGTTTAAGTCATTGTTGATCACTGCAAAGCGGGCACGTCTTGTGCTACCGGGGCTTAGCGGAGAGACGAGAAATAGGAGTCGGACTCCTGATCAATAAGGATATAGCTGGTAACATACAGGTATTATATAGCATTAGCGAGAGGGTGGCAGGTCTTGTTGTGAAACTTAATAAGAGGTACAAATTGAAGTTCGTACAGGTCTACGCCCCTACATCCAGTCGTGATAACCAGGAAGTCAAAAGCTTCTATGAAGACGTGGAATCGGCGAAGGGTAAAGTCAAAACAAACTACACTGTGCTGATGGGCGACTTGAATGCCAGGGTCGGGAAGAAGCAGGCTGCAGACAAGTGGGGAAATATGGCATAGGCTCTAGGAATAGCAGGGGAGAGTTGTTAGTAGAGTTTTCAGAACATAATAATATGCTGATAATGAATACCTTAATCCGCAAGCGGGATAGCCGAAAGTGAACGTGGAGGACACCAAATGGCGAGACTAGAAATAAAATAGACTTTATACTTTGCGCTAATCCTGGCATCATACGAGATGTGGACGTGCTCGGCAAGGTGCGCTGCAGCGACCATAGGATGGTAAGAACTTGAATTAGCCTAGAGTTGACGAAGGAACGGAACAAAGTGGTACCTAAGAAGCCGATCAATGGGTTAGCGGTAAGCGGGAAGATAGAGGAATTCCGTATCAACCTACAGAACAGGTATTCGGCTTTAACTCAGCAAGATGACCTTAGTGTTGAAGCTATGAACGACAATCTCTTGGCATCATTAAGGAGTGCGCAATAGAAGTCGGTGGGAACTCCGTTAGACAGGATGCCAATAAGCTATCGCAGGAGACAAAAGATCTGATCAAGAAACGCCAACGTATGAAAGCGCCTAGCCCTACGGCTAGTATAGAACTGCCAGAACTTTCCAAGTTAATAAACAACCGTCAGACAGTTGACATAAGGAAGTATAACATGGATAGAATTGAACACGCTCTAAGGAACGGAGCAAGCCTAAAAGCGGCGAAGTATAAACTAGGAATAGGCCAGAATCAGATCTATGCGTTAAGAGACAAAGCCGGGAATATCGTTACTAATATGGATGAGATAGTTTAAGTGACTGAGGAGATATATTGAGATTTATAGAGTGCCAGTGGCACCCAGGATGATAATGGAAGAGAGGATAGTCTAGAGGAATTCGAAATCACACAAGTAACGCCGGAAGAAGTTACGAAAGCCTTGGGAGCTAGGCAAAGGGGGAAGGCAGCTGGGGACGATCAGGTAACAGCAGATTTGTTGAAGTATGGTGGGCAGATTGTTCTAGAAAAACTGGCTACCCTGTATAGGCGATGCCTCATGACTTCGAGCGTACCCGAATCTTGGAAGAACGCTAACATAATCCTAATCCATAAGAAAGAGCACGCCAAGACTTGAAAAATTAGACTGATCAGCTTACTGTCCATTGCCTCCGAAGTATTTACTAAGGTAATCGCAAATAGAATCCGGAACATCTTAGCCTTTTGTCAACCGAAGAACCAGGCAGGATTCCGTAAAGGCTATTCAAGAATAGACCATATTCCCACTATCAATCAGGTGATAGAGAAATGTGCGGAATATAACCATCCCTTATATATAGCTTTCATTGATTACGAGACAGCTTTTGATTCAGTCAAAACCTCGGCAGTCATGGAGGCATTACGAAATTGGGGTATAGACGAGCCGTATGTAAAAATACTGAAAGATACCTATAGCGGCTCCACAGTCACCGTAGTCCTCCATAAAGAAAGCAACAAAATCCAAAAAAATAAAGGTGTCAGGCAGGGAGATACGATCTTTCCAATGCTATTCACACGTGTTTACAGGATATATTCAGAGACCTGGATTGGGAAGAATGGGGATAAGAATAAATGGAGAATATCTAAGTAACTTGCGATTCACTGATGGTATTACCTTGCTTTGTAACTCAGGGGACCAATTGCAATGCATGCTCACTGACCTGGAGAGGAAAAGCAGAAGGGTGGGTCTAAAAATTAATCTCCAGAAAACCAAAGTAATGTTTAACAGTCTCGGAAGAGAACAGCAGTTTACGATAGGTTGAGAGGCACTGGAAGTCGTAATGGAATACATCTACTTAGGACAGGTAGTGAATCCGGATCCAGATCATGAGACTGAAATAAACAGAAGAATAAGAATGGGCTTGTGGTGCGTTTGGCACGCATTCTCAGATTATGAACAGCAGGATGCCATTATGCCTCAAGAGAAAAGTGTATAATAGCTGTGTCTTACCAGTAGTCACCTACAGGTCAGAAACCTGGAGGCTTATGAAAAGGGCTCTACTTAAAGTGAAAACTACGCAACGAGCTATGGAAAGTAGAATGATGGGTGTAACGCTAAGGGATAAGAAAAAAAACAGATTGGGTGAGGGAGCAAACGCGAGTTAATGACATGTTAGTTGAAATCAAGAAAAAGAAAAGGGGGCATGGGCAGGACATGCAATGAGGAGGGAAGCGAAGGGAAGTGTAGCATGGGGCGGCAGAAAGTTAGGTGGGCGAATGAGATTAAGAAGTTTGCAGGGACAACATGGCCACAATTAGTACATGGCGGGGGTAGTTGGAGGAGTATGGGAGAAGCGTTTGCCCTGCAGTGGGCGTAACCAGGCTGCTGCTCCTGCTGCTCCTGCTGCTGCTGCTGATGATGATTATGAGGCAAGGTTCTGGAAGCTAGTGAATGAGGCTGTAAAATTACGTTTTACTGAGCTCATGATTGGGCGGTATGTAAATTCCTTGCACATATACAGCCTGAAGCACATATACAAGCGTCTGAAGGGCACAAGTCCTATTCTCAGCTATAGCTACACCTCCGGAATAGCCAGAAGCGTTGTCACGGTCTTTACGAAAAATTGCAAACTGCGTGACAAAGTTCTACTGTGCACATTTTAGGTATGTTTCTTCGACACACCTTTACGAAAATGCTATATTGCGTGACAAATTTTCACTGTGCAGGCTTTAGGTGTGTTTCTTGGACACACAGTACCTTTGGATTAAATTTATGTATGAGTTCTGTTATGTTGTTGAGGTTACGAAGAAGTCCTCCGAACTTCCACTGTAGTATCTGCGTACCTATATTGCAGAAGATGTTTGTGCTGTGTGTCTAATATACGAAAAGTAACTTAAACAGCCCCTTTGGTGTCCTCTGATGTAGATGTTTTTTCTGTTTGAACGATCCCAAGAATTTCGCTGCTGCATAGGCGCTGGCTTCGCCTTCTGGCTGGGTTGTCCATCACCTCTTGAAAGGCGCTACACTCGCGTTCTTGCAAGCAGTTAGACTGACGTAAGCGCATCATATCGAGTGCTAGGCCCTCGCGGTCATTATCCCAGAGTTGATGGTCTCTTCTTCTAGAGGACCAGCTAAGACTGCAGGCGCCAAGGGAGCGGATCGCGTCGCTGCTGGATCACTGCGTGTGGGCCGCACAACCGCCGGAAACAGTTGTGGTGCTGCCCTCTTCCGCGCCACAGCTGTTCATTGACAAGTATGATATCCGCCCGCGTGCTTACTTGAATCAGATATTTTCTTTCATTGTTACAATTTCTTTCTCCTTCTTCCATGGTGGGTACGACCGCGAGTATGCTGCGTGCTACAGATCAAAGTTGACACAGCGTGGACTCTTAATGTGTGTGCCGGAAGAATGTTTGTTGGTGCTACACTTGGCGCAATACAGCTGGCCTTGGCAGTTCTGTGAACTATGGCCCAATCTTTGGCGCTTGAAACGTCTGGAGGAACGTGGCACGCATGGCCCAAGACGAATCTTGGCCTACCCGACATCGCTGGACTCGGGTAGAACACTTCAGCAAAAAGGAAGTAATAGGTGCATGGTATGGATTTCTTTTCCGTCGTGCTTTATTTCAACTCGTTTAACGTTGATCGCCCTCTCATCACTCGAGCCCTTCAGAATTTCAGCCTCGCTCAGCCCAAACATCAGAATCTGAGATGACGCCGCCGGTGGTATTCATGATATGGCGAGTTACTGTTATTGGAACATCTCCAAATGACACTAGATTGGGTAGTTTTATTGCGATGGCAATTATATGGACATTCCAGGCGCATTCCCCCGCCTCGTCGCTGTCGGCGTCGCCGTAATGTTCCGTATAAAGTCCAAATGTTATAACACCGTCGCCGCGCACCGTATGGTGTATCTGCGAGCGAAAGTGAGTGAGGAGAGCCAATGATCGCAGCGGAGTCTGACGCACGCTAGGGAGTAAAGCCGGGACTCTACGTGTGCGACGTCTACGTGCCGACCCACCGGTTGGAGGGGAGGAAGGGAGGAATGGGGCCGTCGTTGTACTCTGGCAGCGACTGCGTATGCACAACCACGCGGGCCAGATCTTGAACGCGATCTGCATTGGGGGCAGAGATTAGGTGCACCGGAGATTCATACCTTCGTGAGTGCTGTGTTCTCGCCGCTAAGTTTGCAGTAAAGCGATAGACAGCCAGCACGAAGGTCACTTCGCTCGATGCTGTCCCAGCGCTTCCTCACGCCAGCGTATTGTGAGCGAGTGCCCGCGGTCACTGAGTTTGATTTGTTCACGTTTGCCAGTGTACGCTGAAACCATGCTTATTTAGGTCTTATGCCAATGTTCACATGTTTTTACGGACAACAAAACTATTACCTTTACACTTTGCAGCTGTCTACGAATTTTCTATTGCATTCGATGCTACACCTTTCGGCAAAAAGAAACTGCGACGTTTATATGCGTGAGCATTGAGATGGTTACCGAACGATAAAAGTGATCGTCCGCCCTTCTATCGTGTAAGAAGATCGCTTTGAACAAAGAGCTAGCCAGCTATAGACGAAGACGACAAAGTACGCGCGAGCAGTCGCACGAAAATTTGGAGGTGAACCAACTTGAAATTGGGCGGTAGGCCAAATTACCTTTCGGGGTAGGCCAACTTGAAATTTGGGGGGGGGGTCAACTTCATGTTTGGGGATGGGCAAGCTTGAAATTTTGGGGTCAGATAACCTAGATTTGAGAGTGAGTAGACTTGGAATTTGTAGATGGGCCAAATTGAAATCTGTGGGTGGGCAAACTTTGAATTTGATGGTGGGCCAATTTGAAATCGGGGGGTGGGCCAACTAAAGTTTCAGGGAGGGCCGATTTTGGGAGTAGGCCAACCTAAATTTTTGGGTAGGCCAATTTGAAATATTGGTGTGGCCCAAAGTTAAATTCAACGCTGCTGAGGATCCTTCGAGTCATGAATACCTCGCGGGCAAGCGAGCGTGTTGAGCCGCTTGGCGCGTTTTCACTGGACCTAACTGAGGCGAAGTCATAAGGCAGGTGAGAGCTTCTGTGGAGAAGGAATGCGCGCATAATACAGGCTTGCGTGTGCGACAGCGAGGGTGACATGGCATCGGGGCGACGCACTCGCCCTTCACTTAAGGCCTCACGCGCTACTTCGGTAGCTGGCGTTTGCTTTCGACAGCTCTGCTCCTTCGCGGCGCACTCGTGCCTGGCTTTCCGGGTAGTTGGCAAAATTGCCTTGGAGGGGTTGGATGCGGCGAGAAATTCTATTAATTGTCGATTAAAGGCCAAGCATTCGTTTCCACTACAAGGGCCATCGGTCATGGCTCTTCCATGGTTTCGGAAGGGCCATGGCTATGGCCACCTTGTGTATCAAGTCAGCCTTAAAGAAAAAATGCATAAATTATGGGGTTCTACATGCCAAAACTACTTTCTGATTATGACGCATCCCGCAGTGGAGGACTCCGAAAATTTCGACCACCTGGTGTTCTTCAACGTGCACCTACATCTAAGTACATGGGTGTTTTCGCATTTCGCCCCCATCGAAACGCGGCCGCCGTGGCAGGGATTCGATCGCGCGTCCTCGTGCTCAGCAGCCTAACATCCTAGGCAATGAGCAACAACGGCGGGTATCCTTAAAGAAGTCACGCAACATAAAATACAGGAAAACATTGACAACTGGATTGTAAAGTCAGAAGAAGCTGGTTCCCCGCAGTCAGTCGTTTTAGCAGTAGCGGATGCAATGCTTAAGATGAATAAAAGGGAAAACAATATTAATGAAGCTGCGAGGGAACGCAAAAATAAAAAAAGAAGTAAAGTTGTGCTTTATGCTCACAAGACTTCGAGCAATTTAAAAAAAAGAAAGTTGTGAAACGACATGGAGTTGATGGGGTGTTTTTGGCTCCTCCAAAGCTTCCTGCATTGTGCTCGCGCATTAAGAATCATGAATAGCGCCAATGGTGCGGAACAAAGCACACCGATTCTAACGTAGATTACAGTGTTTTGGTAGTCTATAAGAGTCCTCTATCACATGGCAAAGTCTGCGCAGGCCAAACAGGAAGATGTGTGAATGTGCACTTGCTTGAGCATGGATTGTCCGTTAGCAAAAAAGCGACAGAGCACCTTCCTACCCACTGCTTGGCATGCCCGTGTAAGCAGATCCTGAAAATAGTGAAGATATTGTGCCAGTGTCGAGATAGCCGAGCGAGAGTTAGACAAGGCATATCATATAAGAAAGCAGGGAGATGGTTGTGTCAGCGACACCTGAGTTTATCTGTACAACAATGCGACCTCGTTTATCGATGAACGTAGTTAGGTTGCGCACTGCGTGAACAGAAAATATTTTTGGTGATTATGCTTTTTCTGCGCACGCGTATTGATGTATTTCTGGAATGCACTTATATATGGTCTTTGTGCAATAAATATTGGTTGCATGCCTGCGCCTGTGTTTTTGTGCTCTCTCAGTGATCGTTTGTTCGAGCAGTTATAAACCTTTTGGCCATGGGTA
Source organism: Dermacentor variabilis (assembly GCF_050947875.1). Lineage (NCBI taxonomy): Eukaryota > Metazoa > Arthropoda > Arachnida > Ixodida > Ixodidae > Dermacentor > Dermacentor variabilis. Next base: position 193,337,423 of record NC_134570.1, read on the forward strand.
GACGTCTATAAGCTACGGAAGGCAAGTAGGCAACATTATGCAAAAACGACGCCACTGCCGAGTCCAACAATGCTTACACTTTAGTAGACAATTCTCAAAATTGCTGTAGTTAATTTTTTAATTTGGTTTTTAATCACGGAGCTGCAAAAGCTGATGACCCCTTGTCATTATCAATAGTATAAACTGGGGCGCTATAACGTAAAACTATTCCAAACTTTTCTATTCCAATTTTGCTATCAGCCGTCCACGATTGGTCAAAAAATATTTTTGCCCATGCCCACTTCACCTGTCTGTCACGCGACGTCACGAAAACTGCGATACCTGCCCATCTGGTATGATGTATACACACTAATTATGCATTATTTGACAGAAAAAAGAAAAACACTTACTTCTGATTCGACCCCTTTTCGCCATTAGCCCTCGGCTACTGGTAAAAAGTTTTCGGGCTACACCCACTTCGCCTGCCTGTCACGCGACTTCACAAAACCGCACAAACTCACCGCGTCAAAGTGACGTGTACGCGATAAAGATGCATTAATATGCCGAACAAATCTGAATTTTCTTCGGAATAGCCGCAGGCTGCCCCGTTCCGAAAGGAATAAAAGATGGCTGCCGCCGATCGCTAAGACGCTGGCTACTCGCGCCTGCCGCAGAGCATGGGTGTATTTGCGTATAATAAAGCTTCTTGCGTGGCCGTGTAACGTTTTCGAGCCCTTTCGGCACGTTTACCACCTAATTCTGCCAACTCTTTTTTGCTGAGGGCCAGCTTTAGCGTCATTTTTAAGCTTCCGTTGCATGCCGGCGCGATTTTTGACCAGCCACCACAGGCTAACTAAGGGAAAGCCGACCAATCGTAGACGCCGGCACCACCCTCTTCATCCGGTTATCCACTTTCAGTGCAGTGGCTAGGCCCCATCGGATCCCTCTCCACTTGAGCGTTCTCCTCGCTTCTTGTCAGCCAATTAGATAGGACAAGCCGCTCAGTGTAGGCAATATTATTCGTTTTTCAAGCAAACAAAAGTGACCTCCTATGAACGAGGAGCGCCTTTGATTGGTCTGCAAAGACAACCCTGCGGGTGACTGCCCGGTGCTTGCTTCGGTGGTTACGCAAATTTGACGTCAGGAGATTTGAATAGAAACATATTGGAATAGTTTTACGTTATAGGGCCCCTGGACGGAAAAGTTCTGCCAGACGGTTCGAAACATAAAATGGTGAAATTCTTCTCACGTGTTTCTCTGGTTCTTCAAAATGAAGGATGTGGGACCGTGAAATTTTCTGTATTTGGTGTTGAAAAAACTGTGACATACATACGGTGCGCCTTTGTTTCCGAAGGCAATCGGGGAAGTTTGCAGAAAGGGCTGTGCATAAGTAGAGCTGGCCTTTTCGGCAGCGTGCCAACCCCCTACCAACGCTTCCAGCGCGGGAACGCGGCAGAAATTCCTGCAAGGGGAGCCCTGCCAACACCAAGTGTACATCGCTGCTATGACCAAATACAGCATAACCAAGACTGGTTAGCCACAAAAGGATAGATGACAAGAAAAAAAAACAGTGCAAGAGAGAGAGAAAGAGCGTGGAGAGCGGGATAAGAAAAGTCGACTGCCGATTTCCTCAAGGTGGGTCAGTCTGAAGGCGTTATCTTTGTGAAGCAGAGGCAAAAGAGGTGTTTTGCCTACATGGGTAAAATTGCATCCCTTCAGTTATATCTTGTCCCACAACAATAATCGTCGTCTGTCTTGTCCGCATTTCCTTCCTGTAACGCTGCGTGCCCGGTACTTCGAAGGCCCGAACAGCACTGTGTGCGTGTTATGAGCGCACTTAGCATTCTAAACAGAAAATTTAGCGAGCGCAGGCATTTCAAGAAAGGAAAGGAAATCAAGGCAGATGAAGATTATTGCTGTTTTGTATTGTTATTGTTGTGTTATTATTGTTATACGCCGTATACGCCGAGGCGCCTTAAAGCTCCGAACAACCGGCATCGGCTCAACCCACAGGATCGCCATTTCGACAGAAACGACTAAGCGGTGCACGGCGAGGCGCCGAAGGGTGCAAACCTCATGTGCTCGGTTCCGTGGTGTCGCAAAACACCAAACGCCGGCTAACTCAGACGCCCCTGCGGCTCCTCAATTTTCAAAAAGTGTGATAACTTTCACATAAGAGCTAATTACACATGCCAAGTAGTGGCTCCGCATGTAGCGGCGTGAAAATGTGTTTAGTCTTTCAGTGACGTGGTACGTGTGCAATTATTTGTGCAGCTGTCTTTTAGACTATGTACTTTAGATAGGTGAGAAACTCTCGTGGTACGGCGCACAAGATCGCAGTATCTGAGTGTTGACAAGGGAATGAAATAGCAGGAGTTTTACACATACCTGCAAAAAAAACCATATGCGCTATAGAACGCCAATGGTCCGCGGGAGCTTAGAGTTAATATGTTCGGCCTGTGCATTACTCAGCATGTTTTATTGAAAGGGAAGACCGAGGCTTCTTACTACAGGCATCAATGGTGGATAATGCAGCTGGGAGGCTATGTCTAGCGTGACAGGTTTTTGCTTCGGATGGGAAAGTATGGATTTTGTTTCGAGACATTTACTGTTAAATAATTATTTGTGCTTTATGTATTCAGGGACGCGAGTAAGTTGTTTACTTTGCGTATGATTTCAGATAGATTGTTGTTTGCAAATGATGAGCTAGTGTGGCCTGCACAAAGAACAAATTCCGTAGCTTCATCTACATTTACAATGTCGTTTACGTAAATGTTATAACGTAGCGGTCCGATGATGTTATGTTGAAACATGCCACCTGTCCTTAGTTAGAGGGGAGACCTTCAGTCATTCATTGCAACTCTGTCTAATCAATAAGGAAGGTAGGTCTGTATAAGATGAGGAAAAGTTCTCCAGAATCCACAATGTTCGAGCTTCTTTCATAATGTAATGTGCCCAATTGTATCACAGTCCATGGAGGCGTCGACTAAAATTCCGAGCGCCTACAAAGGACGTTTTATAGGACGATCACTTTCAGGGATACTATCGCCTTAGCCGTCAGGTGCACGCTGATTGGCTGCTTGAACACTACGTCACGCGAAGGTGATAGTATCGCCGAAAGCGATCGCCCGAGAACACGTCCCCTGTTCACTTTCGAAAGCAGCCAGAATAAATTCATTTTACAAGAGAAGAGCGCTTACTGTTAAGCGTCTTTTTGAAAAATCATAGTGACCTGGCGTCATAATATACTGTTTAGTAATAGACGACATGATTCGCTTGTGGAATATTTTTTAAGAATTATTTTAGAAGACAGAGGAAGAATTGAATCTGGCCTGTTATGTGACATGTTTTTTTGCCAATTTAGTGACGTGGAGAAGGTGAGGGAAAGTGCCTTTTAAATATTTGGTTATTAATGTGCTCCAAGATAGGGAGGCTATCATACTTAAGGAATATTAAGATTGCCGTAATTTTAAACCATACAAATCACTAGAACGACTAATTTTGCAAACAAATCCTGCAACAATATCTTCTGCCGTTAGTGGAAACAAAAATGCGCTTTCATAAATTTGCGAAGCCAGAAATTTCATAGAATTTGTCTCGTGTGCAATTCTGCCAACAGATATGAAGAAATCATTAAATGCCTCGGCCAGGTGCGTGCCAGAGATTACTTTATTCGTTACAGTTATCCCGATATACGTTTTCGTGAGGCCATCGATTAAGAAGCGTATTTAATCGCTTCCAAACGAGTTAAGGCGTTTGCGCAACATCCGGGTGACGTAAGCTTGCAAAGTACTGTCATTTATTTAATCCTAAATAAAAGATATTTGTTTTGTTTCTCGGCTCGTTATAAGTTATCCAAGGTCCTTTATCTCCCTTGATTTAATTTAAACTGCTCAAAACTGACATTCTTTATATTTATTGTTTTATATGCAATTCATGGTTTTTGTGTACTTCGGGGCTGTTCTCTGGTTGCTGAGGGAAAGCACACGGTATACGCATCTATAATTTTCCCCATAAATACAGCGTATGGTTTCTCCGCGTCAATACTGCGGAAGGCAGCTTCCCAGTAGAGTTCAGAAAAAAGAGGAAAGAGGCGTTCAAGGGTACTGTTAATTATTTGCCGGAAAATTAAATACAACCTGCACAGTAATATCAGTCCCCTCTCCATAATATGATGCAACCTTCTGAAACCGCTGATGCACCATCCAGCACACCCTTCTGGACACGTGCATGGTCCAGTGACACAGGCGGCTGAGTGAAAGGAGGGTCACAATCAAGACACCGAACGCTTGAATCCGGCTGCGCTCCACTTCACAAGCTTACTTAGGCCTCGATGGCTGACCCATTCTTTGACTGTAATTAATGCACCAAAGCGCACCAAACATCTGAGCTTTGAAAATCTATCGTGTATTTCTTTCTGCGCACTAAATTCCATACGGAAGCGCTAGTGTACTTAGACAAGCGCTTGTGGATTCAGCCTGAATATCAAGGAGGGTTCGTTGACGAATAAAGGCCTCAGCAGCAGAATGGTCGAGCTAGCAAATCAAGGCAGTGGGGTATTTGATTTCAAGTTATTTATCACTGGTGGCAAGAACACGAAATTCGAGCTGTCACCTCGATAGAACTTCCTTTGCGACGTACCTGTTGGTGGCAGGGTTAACGAGACGGGCGGTGCTGGTCTTGACGGGGCAGCTGTGGACACAGGAGGAGCGGTTGCGGGTCCTGGTGGTGAGGGTCGGGATGTCAAAGGCTTAGTAACGGTTGGCTTGGAATAGATGGTGCCTGGAAACGGTACATCTGTGATGTCATCCTTGACGTCGCCACCACCGCCACCGGCACCGTCGTCCCTGTCATCGATATCTGCAGGGTACAAAGCGAGAACGGGGAACAGCTGCACACGCTGTTAACAGGTCTTTACGCTTACATTTAATATTGGTTTGCACAGTGGATGCAAACTTACCTATCTGCCGCCGCACACATTTTCGTCCGCCATTCATTTCTCTTCACTATTATTTTTTTCAATTTCAAGCAATTGTAATTAGGCCTGTGCTTTCCTTGTCCTCATTGCTTTTTGGCATTATATAGTCGCGAATGTGAACTTGCGAGACATGTTGTGGTAGATGTGCTACGCAGGCCTCCTATCTGGAGGACAACAAGTGGGACGACGCTCTTAGAAGAAGCGAGCTACAAGAGCAACTTTGGGCTGTTCAGAAGGCCTGTGAAGCGGCGGGAAACCTACGGCTACCCGTCCCAACGTGGAGGATGCCCTCTACACCTTGACGAAGAGGCGGGTGTCCGTGAGGACCTTATTGTGAAATAAAGTTTCAGCACCGATGATGACCACACCCATTAACAAAAAACGAGTCCCTCTCATTCCTTTTTCACTTATAAACACACACACACACACACACACACACACACACACACATATATACATATATATATATATATATATATATATATATATATATATATATTACGCAGAAAGATGCAAACGAAAAGCTATATACAAGTTTATTTACAAGGGAATACGCCGCACATGGCCAAGAGGCGACAACCCTCGCTAGCCTCCAATCGTCGTCCTCGTCGTCTTCTCACTGCTCGCCTCTTCGTCGTTGCAAATACTGTTGTGTAGAACAACCCCCGGCAAGAAGTTGTATCGAGTGTTCGATTTCTTTCAGTGCGCTTCTCGACTGATTTCCTTTCCGTTGTGAACAAAAAGAAACTGTATTGTGCTTTGTGCGACGTCCTTTTCCCAGTGCCACTGTACAGGTCCTTGTACGGTGGAGGCCCAAGCAGCGATGTTTTAAATAGAGTAAAGAAAATGCAGGTCCCGCCAGGAACAAAGACCTTCTTCTTTAAATTACACACGGGAACATTACCAGTTAAGAAGTTTTTGGAGGCAAAGGGAGTGTATTTACCGTGGGGAACACACTGTTTAATTTGCAAGCAGCCAGAGACAATAGATCATGTTTTTTTAAACTGTTGGGGAGGCGTGTTCTTCTGGGATATATTGCAGAGGACACTAAAGAAAGAATTTCCACTAGACGCGTATGGCATTCGTTACTTAAGCATAGATAACGAGGACCGGGTGCCTTTTGACCTAATTATGCTCTTGGGCCTCCACTGTATTTGGCGCGCAAGAATGGCGGGATACCATCTTGATAAAGATGCGCGGCCTGCACGAATGTATTTCAGGGAACAGATGCACTGGTTTGTCGCTCTCCATAAGGCGACAGAGGAACCACCCGAGTGGCTCCCAAGAGTAGAGCCGTTGGTTAATTTGCGCAAATTTTGATTAGACTCAGCCAGTACGATACTGGTTGAATACGTGCCCAACAGCAAATGTATGTTGTATTTTGGTTTTTGTTACGGTTATTGTTTCCTCTTGTAAATAGTTATGTACTGAAAATCAGGCAATAAAAAAAAAAGAACAACCCCCGGCGGCAAAAGCGCGCTCCCGGAGCCACTACAGGCCGGACTCGGGAGCAGTGTAGTAGGCCTTGAGCCTACTGACGGGCCCGACATCACTAGATGCCAGATTAGAGGACGAGGTTGAACTCACAGGACCAATTTCGTACAACACAGGCGTCACCTGGCGCAGCACGCGGTAGGACCCTGTGTATCGGGAAAGGAGCTTCTCTGAAAATCCGACGTGACGAGAGGGCGACCACAAGAGCACGGGTGCACTAGGCGAGAACTGTACGTCACGGTGGCAGGCGTTGTACTGACACTGTTGAGTGGCTTGTGAGGCCGTCAGTCGAGCACTGGCAAGCTGGCGTGCATAGTTGGCGAGGGCGATGGCGTCCCGCGCATACTCGCTTGTTGAGATCGCAGCAGGAGGAAGTGCCGCGTCAAGGGGCAAGGTCGGTTCGCGACCGTAGAGTAGATAAAATGGGGAAACTCCGGCGGTGTCGTGCCGGGAAAAATTATACGCAAATGTGACGTAGGGAAGGGCAATGTCCCAGTCGTGGTGGTCCTTGGAAGCGTATTTGGATAGCATATCGGTAGGAGTACGGTTTAATCGCTCTGTCAGGCCATTGGTTTGAGGATGGTATAAGGTATTCAGCTTGTGTTCAGTGGAGCAGGAACGCACAATGTCGGCGATAACTTTCGAAAGGAAGTTACGACCATGATCAGTAAGCAGCTGTCGCGGGGCCCCGTGAAGTAAGATAATGTCGCGCAAAAGAAAGTCCGCGACGTCAGTGGCACAACTGGTAGGGAGAGCCCGCGTGATAATAGGATATCGGGTGGCGTGGTCAGTTGCGACGGTTACCGATTTGTTCCCAGAGGCTGACGTGGCAAAGGCACCGAGGAGGTCTAATCCAACACGAAAGAACGGTTCCACAGGGACGTTGATCGGCTGAAGATGACCGACAGGCAGCACCTGAGGTGTTTTGTGACGCTGGCAGGTATCAGAAGCAGCAACATAGCGTCGGACGGAGCGAGCGGGACCAGGTCAATAGAAGCGGCGGCGGACGCGGTCGTACGTGCCGGTCACCCCAAGATGTTCTGCAGTGGGTGCGTCATGAATCTCAAAGAGCACAGTCTGTCGTAGAGGTTTTGGGACGACAAGAAGAAGATCAGATCCGTCAGGGAGGAAGTTCCTTCGGTACAGAATGCCGCCCTGGAGAACATATCGGCGAACGGACGCGTCGGTAGGTGCAGAGAGCAGGCGCTCGATGAGTGCTAGCAGCGATAGGTCTCGCTACTGCTCATCGGCAATGTTAGCGAAGGCAGACACAGAGAAAATTCCGTTGGCGGTACTTCATTCGGCGCCGTCAGGCTCGTCTACCGGGTAACAAGACAGGCAGTCATTGTCCTTGTGTAGTCGGCCAGATTTGTAGGTGACAGTTACGAATATTCTATTCTACGAATATTCGTTACGAATATTCGAATATGACTACGAATACGAAAGTTACGAATATTCTACGAATAGGCGTAAGACCCAGCGACCAAGTCTCCCTCTAGGATCTTTCAGTGAGCATAACCAGTAAAGCGCGGGATGGTATGTGACAACGGAAAAGGTTCGGCCATATAAGTATGGGCGGAACCTCGCAACCGCCCAAACTATGGCCAGACACTCAGGCTCAGTGATGGAATACTTGCGCTCTGAGGGTGAGAGGAGCCTGCTGGCGTAAGCGATAACACGGTCATTGCAGTGCTGGCGTTGTGCCAGTGCTGCGCCAATTTCGTGACCGCTGGCATCAGTACGCGCTTCGGTAGGCACAGAAGGACCGAAATGGGCCAGAACTGGAGGCGTTGTGAGAAGGTAGATAAGATGCGAGAATACAGAGGCCTCGTTATCGCCCGACTGGAAAGGGGCGTCTTTCTTCAAAAGCTCGGTTAGTGCTCGTGCTATGGCCGCGAAATTTTTCCCGAAACGGCGGAAGGTCAATGAAGCTGCGCACATCCTTGACACAATTCGGAATAAGGAGGTGCGTAACAGGATGGATCTTGCCTGGGTCCTGTTGCACTCCATTCGCGTCAACAAGATGCCTAAGGACGGTAATCTGGCGACGGCGGAATTGGCACTTCGATGCATTGAGTTGCAGAGCGGCTCGACAAAAAACGTCCATGACTGCTAAGAGGCGCTCGAGGTGCGTAGCGAACGTTGGGGAAAATGCTATAACGTCGTCCAAGTAGCACAGTTCTGAAATTAACGTTGCAGCGCAAACACCTAAGACGAACCACAAAAGGAAGACACGACACACACAATTCTTGGCAAAAGCAAGAATGAGCATACGCGACTTGCCTTAGAGGCCTACCAAATTAGAATACAAAGAAATAATTGCATCAGTGACGCATCTTTGTCCCTGCACCCATCAGTATTTGAATTCGTAAGTTTGCGTATGCGATAAGTTGGCAGATATCAGTAATGTATTCTCTGCGCCTGCACGGTTGTGTGGTCTAGGTATATATATGCATCGATGACGAAGAAATAAAGAAGTTAGTCAGCGCCAGTGTGTGTCGTGTCTTCCTTTTGTGGTTCGCCTTAGGTGTTTGCGCTGTAACGTTAAGTTCAGAACTATGTACCAACTAGGCCCAAACGAAGTTTTACTGAAGTAGCACTGGCACTTGGACCATTTGAAACCGTGAAAAAGGGAGTCCATCATGCGTTCAAAAGTGGCAGGAGCGTTACATAGACCGAACGGCATCACTTTGAATTGGTGAAAACCGTCGGGTGTTACAAGAGCAGTCTTCTCGCGGTCGAGATCATCCACGGCAATCTGCCAGTAGCCGGAGGAGAGGTCAATAGAGGAGAAGTAGCGAGCACCGTGGAGGCCGTCAAGGGCGTCATCAATCCGAGGTAGGGGATACACGTCCTTTTTGGTAACTCTGTTAAGGTGCCGATAATCCACGCAAGAACGCCATGAGCCATACTTTTTTACCAGTACAACAGGTGACGCCCATGGACTACACGACGGTTCAATAATGTTCTTGGGAAGCATTTTGCGAACTTCTGCGTGAATACCTTGGCGCTCAGCCGGTGACACTCGATACGGGCGGCGATGAATAGGAGAGGCATCACCGGTATTAATGCGATGTTTAACAGCTGTAGTTTGGGAAAAGGACGATCGTTAAAGTAAACAAAATCGTGGTAGGAAAACAGAACGCGGTAGAGCTCACGAGCGTGCTCGGATGGCATGTCGGGAGCAATCATTTTCTGTAAGTCGGCGATGGTACAAATTGCCGACTGTCACGGTAGAGGAGGATCGGCTGAATTGTCGTCTACTGCAACAGATGCTACTGAGCGATCCTCGAATGAGCAAAGCTGTGCCACAGACATCCCGCGTGGCGGCACTGGTGTCGTCAAGCCAAAATTGGCTATTGGCAGGCAGACGCAATTCGCCGTAATAGATAAAAATGTATGAGGTACTGCGATCCCGTGTGTAAGTAGGACGTCTTGCACAGGTGCCGTGATGTAGCGACCGTCGGGCACTGGTGGGGATGACACTAAGTCTACGTATGTTAGTGACGAAGGTGGCAAGCGAGTGAAGTCGACGGAACTGAGGCGTCTGGGGTGTGGTTCAACGGGATCCAGAAGAGCCAGGTCAAGGCGGAGAGTACTGGCGGAACAATCGATGAGAGCAGAATGTGCGGAGAGGAAGTCTAAGCCAAGGATGATGTCGTGGGGACAGTGGGCGATGACTGTGAATAGCACGATAGTAGAGCGATCGGCGAAGGAGACGCGGGTGGCACACATACCAATTACGGGGGCTGTTCTGCCATCTGCAACACGGACAACAGGCGTCGTGGCGGACATGATTATTTTCTTCAGCCTGTTACGAAGGTCAGCGCTCATTACCGACAAATGCGCCCCAGTGTCTATAAGAGCAGATACAGACTTACCGTCGACTTGCACGTCAAGAAGGTTCAGATGAGTGCGCAATGTTAGTAGAGGATTTGGCGGAGTAGGAAGCAATGCAGCGTCACCTCGAGGCACTGCATCGTCTAGTATTCCGGCTGGGAGCGGCGTCCAAAGGGAGTGGGCGAAAATGAGCGACGGGGCTGGGGAGAGCGAGATTGTCGTCGTTGGGGCGAAGGCGAACGTGAATAGGGATGGTTCGGCGCAGGAGAATCAGTGGCGGCATTATCGGAGCGTGTGACATAGGGACGAGACGGGCCACCTGGAGAGCGAGAGTAGGCAGTATAAGTAGACCGGGTCGGGGTACTCCAGCGACTGCGACAGTGCCGAGAAGTGCGCCCGATTCGACGGCAGTGAAAACAAATGGGTTTCTCGTCAGCAGTGCGCCATTCAGATGCGTCGCGGAAACTTGGTGTGTAATAAGATGCGGGGCGGGGCGGAGTCGAAGAAGCCGGGTGGGTATCAGGGCGATGGGCCGAGCAGATGGTGTGAAGACCCATGTTTCCAAATTCCATGCGGACTACTGCCTGGATCAGGGAAACCGTGACTACAGGTGCCTTGGAGGAGCTAGAGTCGAAGGCAGCCGAATAGGCGGCCTCAATCTCACGCCAAATGATGCTGGTAACATCACCAGTGTAGTTGTGACGAAGAGCGTCGGCACAGGATGATGTCGCTGGGGTGTGGGGCAGGCGGGCCAACTGCTGGTCGGTACGTCGGCTTTTAGCGAGTTCCAGGTGGCGGCATTCTTTTATAACTGCATCCACCGTCGCCACGCTGTTGAAAACGAGCAAGTTGATGGCGTAATCGGCAATGCCTTTGAGGATGTGGAAAACCTTGTCGGACTCAGTCATATGCGCCTCAACTTTGCGGCACAGAGCCAAGACGTCCTGAATGTACGTGACGTAGGGCTCCGTTGACGTCTGCACACGGCTGGATAACGGCTTCAGCGAGGCAAGTAGGTGGCCGTATGGGTTTCCGAAGAAGTCACGGAGGTTTTACTGAAGCGAATCCCAACTGGTGAGCTAATCTTCGTGCGTCCAAAACCAACCTCGAGGTGTGCCACCGAGGTAAAATAGTACGTTGGCGAGCATTATAGTAGGGTCCCACCGGTTATTGCGACTGACGTTTTCGTACAGGATGATCCAGTCCTCGACGTCTTCCCCAGCTTTGCCCGATAATACGCCAGGATCACAGGGAGCCGGGAGAGGGATATAGGTCGTCTTAGTGCCAGCAGGTGTCGGAGGTGGGTGAGTCGAGTTGTCATCGCCGGGAGCCATGAAGGAATGCTCGACGCACCATCCACTGCAAAGCTCCGTGACGAGGTACAGGGAACGTCCATCTCCACCAGATATTTTACGTAGGAAGACGCAGACGGAAAGCTATATACAAGTCTATTTAAACGGGAATACGCCGCACTTTGCCAAGAGGCAACAATATATATATATATATATATACACGAGAAGAAAGGGGGTTAACCTAGAGGTCCAATTTCAATTTGTCACGCTAGAAAAATCCAACGAACGCTGACACAAGGGACAATATAGGGGAAATTATTTGTGCCTAATGAATGAAATAAAGGAACAATAAATTCATGGAAATGAAAGCGGATGAAAGAACAACTTGCCGCAGGTGGGGAACGATCCAACAAATTTTGCATTTCGGGTGCGATGCTCTGCCATTTCAGCTACCGCGGCGCCGTTTTCTGATGTACTTTCTTGGGTACTTGCTAGTAAAACCTTCGCAATGTTAGCCAGCGCCACCACACACAGACCTTGGCGGCAGATGTGGAACATCCTTTCTGCCAGAGGCGTCTCGAGAACGTGATCTTTTTGGGGGGAACGCAACCGGCCAATAAACCCTCACATGCTGCCTGAAGGTATCAACGTGGCCAGATTCAAGACGCTCGTTATGTAATTAAGGAGAAGAAAGGGGGTTAATCGAGGGGCCTGATTTCATTAGTCATATTATAAGAAGCCAACGAACACTGACACCAAGGACAACATCGGGGAAATTACTTGTGCCTAATAAATGAAATAAAGAAACGATAAATTAATGGAAATTAAAGTGGATGAAAGAACAACTTGCCGCAGGTGGGAAACGATCCCACAACTGTGGCATCTCACGCAATCGGGAATGCACATGCGCAATCCGGCAACATTGATGCCTTCAGGTAGCATGTGTGGGTTTATTGACCGGTTGACTTAACCCAAAAGGTCACGTTCTCGTGACGCCTGCGGCCGAAGGATGTTGCACATCCGCCACCAAGGTCTGTGAGTGGTGGCGCTGGCTAACATTCCCAGGGTTCTACTAGGAAACATAAATACCCAAGAAAGTGGATGGGAAAACAGCGCCGTGGTAGCTCAAATGATAGAGCATCACGTGCGAAATGCGAAGGTTGTGGGATCGTTCCTGACCTGCGGCAAGTGTATATCCATCTACTTTGATTTCCATTCTTTACCGTTTTTTATTTCATTTAATAAGCACAAGTAATTTCCCCCATGTTGTCCTTGGTGTCAGTGCTCGTTGGCTTCTAATATTACGACTAATATTTATTTATTTATTTATTTATTTATTTATTCATTTATTTATTTAACATACTGTCAATTCCTCATGGGATTATAGCAGTAACGGCAAGCACAAATGGCAGTATTTGCGAACAAAGAATATAAATACGTCATATAATCACGATTGTGTTATTGCAAAGGTGTTTCATTCACTAAACAAAAGAATTAATTACTTGATGACACATGCAATATATGGGTACAACATATTATAACGAAGAAGAATCTGAGAAAAGAAGAAACCAAATTAAAAAAGAAACCGTGAACACACGTGATATAAAACACCTAATGAACATGATAAGCAGGATGCAGTCATGCATATAATGCATTGTGCAAAAAGAACACTTATAGAATGAAGTGTTAGGCTATCAAGATTGGTAACAAACCGGAGTAAGAGCATCAGAGCTGTAAGGCGAGGCGATGTTTTCCCGCTGAATTAGCAAAAGTATTTAATGGGGAGCTGTTACTAATCGATTCACTCAGTTTATTGCACTCTCTTTTTGCTAGAGGAAACAATGAGTTCTTGAAGCAATCGGTACGAGAAAAAAATGCCCATTGAGTGTTTGTGTGTGTTTATGCCGCGATGGCGGTGTTTTATTTTTGGAGATGTATCTAGAGGTATCAATATTAAGCTTGTTTAGGAGGTGGCAAATAAGTTTAGAACGGGTTAGGCTACTGCTTAGGTTTTTACTGTTAACATGTGTCAATCGGTCCTTACGTACAATTTCGTAGTTTGGTGGTGTGATTTCTGATTCCCTGATACTGATTGTTAACCATGTCTCAGCTATAGGAACAAAATATGGTTCGATAACGAGGAGTAATGCTTCAAGGAAGTCAGTGTTCTTTAGTATGCTACGTGCAATAATATTGCAGAAAATTATTTTGGACGATGTACGTGGCGCCGACAGTACGTCGCGCCCTCCTGCTTCATGCTTTTGTTTACTCAAGGTAGATGAATGTGGTTGGATTAGGGCCACATCAATTGTTTCGTCATCGTATCGGTAGAGGTCGTCATTGACATGCAGTTTGTCGTAGACCATGGATACCTTGTCCCCAGATTATTTTCTGGTTGTCGCATAGTTCCATAATTCTTTCCTGATGTTTCTTATACGCCACGAAAAATCTTCGCTGATGGAAGAACTGATCCCCTTGAGCTTATAACAGTTGCATAAGATTTGCGATTTGTTGCGGTAGACCAAGAGCTTCAACATAACCGGTCTGGTTATTTTAGGTGCTGGCCTGTCGAATCTGTAAATCCTGCAAATTGTTACATCTTCGACTTTGAAGACACATTTAAGAATGTTTTCGTGCACTTTATGCTCGAATGAGCCTTCGCTTTCCTTAGCTTCCTCGGTAAGACCATACACGAATAGCTTTGATCTTATGGAACGAATTTCGAGATCGTCCAATTTTAGTTCAAGCAATATTAGTAGTAATATATATATATATATATATATATATATATATATATATATATATATGTCTTGCTCTTGCACTGTATAACTTGGCTTGCAAAAGAAGTTTGGTCGGCTGCTCATTAATGTCCCCTACAACTCGCATACTATAAACTTATTTCAGGAAGCCAACATAATTTCTGTGTTAAAGTTATACCAGTACAAATTAACAACTGCATTTAGGCGGGAAGTAAAACAGAACTGCTCCTTTCTACGAGAACTTTGTAACCTTGAACTTAATGACAACTTTTATGTTACCCGTCATAAAGAGATATGGCGGGTGGTAACACCCAGAACAAATTATTAAAGGGAAAAGCTGTCACACACAATGCCAATGCCTCTAAATAAATATAATGATCTAGGCGTTGATATCACCCAAATAAGGGCCCAACAACTGATAGACTTGTATATGCGGGATTTTTAAATTGCTGGTTAAGTGTACATCCTCTCGTCTAGTATGTATATAAAGTGTGTATATATGCTTCTGTATATGTGTATGTATATATGTAGGTATGCATACGAGTGTGTATGCATATACGGGTATATGAATGCATCTATATATATATATATATATATACATATATATATATATGTGTGTGTGTGTGTGTGTGTGTGTGTGTGTGTGTGCGTGTGTGTGCGTGTGTGTGCGTGTGTGTGCGTGTGTGTGTGTGTGTATAATGTTCAGCGGCGTCTTCTTGTTTCATTTCGACTCACCACGAGAACCACACTAGCTACCCTAAGTATTTTGATTTAGTCAACAGTGGGTCTGTATGGATATGGGTGTGCATGTGCATATGCGAGTATGTGGGTTCATGAGAGTGTATATATAGATATATATATGTATGATGCATAAGTGTTTGCATGTATGCTGTTGCCGAATATTCTGTAGGGGGGGCTGCGGGCCTCGTCAAGCTGCCTCTACTGGAGCAGCTTTTACTTGCAGCCTCCTCCATCAAGTAGATGGAAATAAAGCTATTCTATTCTATAACAGTTCAAACTATTATTATCGCCGTTACACGCCCGCGGGGCCGTACAATTTTGCTGTCGGCTACGCCTTTACGCCTTGAAGGAGGAAGCACGTGTTGCGACGCGCCGTCTAATGTGATGTGCTATGCATATGAAAAATGGGAAGTTCCATGCCTTGAAACAAAGTAGAAGCTAACGGCAACTTGTTAATGCAGCTAAGACAGGCCATGTTGAGTGTACACCACATCGCGTGACCATACGACGCCTGGTTGAAGCAGGATACCCATAGCACGACGCGTCTTGCATTGTCACATATGACGTGCGACGCATGTGAGAGGTGTTACGCCTGCTAAAAGCTTTTGGAATTCTTCGACGTCGCTGTTGAAAGTAATCGTACTTCGGCTCCAAAAGAAATCGAATTATGTGTATGCATATGCTCGGGGGGGAGGGGGGGGTCGCGACTTCACATATTTTCTTTTTTTTTCCGTTATTTACCATGAATGCCCATCGGGTAAACATAAGGGGTGGCGGACCTTTTAGTGGAGTCAACATCGAAAATATCACGAGCGCAACAAATATTGCAGTGGTACTGATAATTTGGTACATCACTACTGGAAAACATCATAAAGAAAGACTTGCGTGAAGACGTACAGGTACAGTTCCTTATTTACAAACCACACAAGCTACCCTAAGCATTTTGATTTAGTCACTAGTGGGTCTGTATGGATATGGGTGTGCATGTGCATATGGAGTATGTGGGTTCATGAGAGTGCATATATAGATATATATATATATGTATGATGCATATGTGTTTGCATGTATGCTGTTGCCGAATATTCTGTAGAGGGGGCTGCGGGCCTCGTCAAGCTGCCTCTACTGGAGCAGCTTTTACTTGCAGCCTCCTCCATCAAGTAGATGGAAATAAAGCTATTGTATATATATATATATATATATATATATATATATATATATATATATATATATATATATATATATATATATATATATATATATATATATATATATATAATTCAACATATCGAATATTTTAATCAGATGAAACGCGTCAATGAGAAAATTGTAGAGCGACGTGAAAAACTCCCGATCCAGCTGGCTGTTCCTGATTAAGCGCTACATAAAAATGTTCTTCGGAACGTGAAAAAAGCCCACGAATACACGCAAAGTGCCTCGAGCAGCAATTTGCGCGCCAGTTTCGCGTGCATGTGCGGGCTTCGTTCATGCTCGGAAAAACACGTTTATGTAGCACGTATTCAGCAATAGAAAGCGGTATTGTGAGTTATTCATATATATATATATATATATATATATATATATATATATATATATATATATATATATATATATATATATATATATATATATATATTTTTTTTTTATATATATATATCTTGAAATACCACGGTCGAGACGACGCTTTATTCCAAGAAGGAAAAATGGCGCCGACGCAAAAACGAACACGAGCCGATGATTGATGATGAATTTGTACAGGTGAAGATGAAGTCCGCATAAATGCTTACACTAATTTCCCCCGTGGACGGAAGCGGCCAGCCTGGCCGCACATTAGACAGTGGAACGGAGATGAAAGGGTTTCAGGCGAGAAACGTGCACGATCTCTGTTCCGCGGCAGTGTCGGTCGGTTGGAGCCTCAACAGGTGTAACGCGATAGTTCACCGGCGAGGTCTGCTCGATGACTTTGTAGGGGCCAAGATATCGAGACTCAAGCTTCTCACATAAATCGGGTGTTCGCGCAGGGGTCCATAGGAGCACATCGTCACCAGGGCGGTAGGAAACGGCGCGATGAGAGGCATCGTACCGATGTTTGCGATCGTCTTCGCTGGCTGCAGTGTTCCTACGGGCACGACGACGACATTGGGCAAGACGAGACACAAACTGGTCGCAAATGAATGGTGAAGCGTTGACGGGGCCAGAGAAGAAAGAAACGTCGAGTGATGAGGTAGGATGGCGGCCGTATACTAAGAAAAACGGAGAGTATCCGGTGGTCCGTTGAACAGACGTGTTGTACGCAAATGTTACATATGGGAAAATCGCATCCCAGTTACGATGATCAGGTTGAATATACATGGATAGCATGTCACACAGCGTGCGATGAGGGCCGTTGGTTTGAGGGTGGTAGCTAGACGTTGTCTTGTGCACGGTGTTGGACGCTTGCAGAACTTGATTAAGAGTGCTTGAAAGAAATGTCTTGCCTTGGTCGCTCAAAAGAACGTGAGGCGCCCCATGACGTAAGTAGACAGCCTGCAAGAAGAAGGCCGCTACTTCTGAGGCCGCTCCTGAGCGTATTGAGGCTGTTTCAGCGTACCGGTACCGGTAGAGCACGTCGTCATCAAACTTGAACAGTTTGAGTTGTTTCCGTAGCCTAGCATTGCGCGGAGATGAAACACCGCTAAGGCGATTGATGATACTATGGCAATAGGAATCGGCGCGCTGGTGAGTGGAAAGCACTGAAAGGCGGTTTGGTGAAGTCAAGGAAGAAATCGGTCTAAGAGACGAAGCGTCCTCCGTGCGGCCAATTTGACAAGGTGATGTGATGTGCTCCGATGATGGTGGTAATGGGCATCGTGAAAGAGCATCGGCATCTTGGTGCTTCCGTCCGGACTTATATATGACATTGAAATCATATGCTTGCAATCAGAGTATCCAGCGGCCAAGGCGCCCGGACAAGTTTTTGATCGTCGACAACCAACATAGGGCATGGTGGTCGGTCACAACCGTGAAATGTCGACCATGGAGGTATGGACAAAATTTCTTAATGGACCAGACAACAGCCAAACACTCTTGTTCGGTTATCGAGTACTTCTTTTCCGCGGAAGTGAGAGTGCGGCTTGCATATGCAACAACCTTTTCGCAAAATTCGTGGTCGCGCTGCAGCAGTACGGCACCAATGCCGTGACCGCTGGCGTCAGTATGCACATTTATGTGGGCGCCTTGTCATCAAAATGACAAAGAACAGGTGGGGATGTTAGTGCGCGCTTGAGTTCTTGGAACGCGGCTTCACACTGATCGTTCCAATCGAAGGAACTGGAACTAGCAAGGAGCTTGTGGAGGGGTGAGGCAATGCTGGCAAAGTTCCGGATAAAACGTCGAAAGTATGAGGCGAGTCCAATGAAGCTGCGCAGTTCTTTTGCACGAAGTGGACGTGGAAAGTTGAGCACCGCGGAAATTTTATCCGGATCGGGCTGTATGCCGTCTTTGCTAACGAGATGACCCAGGACTTTAATCGTTGTGCTAGCGAAACGGCACTTCCTCGTGTTTAGTTGAAGTCCGGCATTAGAAAGGCATGTGAGCACTTTATCTAAGCGTTGCAGATGGTCAGTGAAAGTCGAGGAAAACACGACGATGTCGTCGAGGTAACATAGACAAGTTTTCCACTTGAGGCCGCGAAGAACCATGTCGATCATTCTTTCAAATGTGGCGGGAGCATTGCATAGACCGAAAGGCATTACATTAAACTCATAAAGACCATCCGGAGTCGAAAAGGCGGTCTTTTCTTTGTCCGCTTCGTGCACTGGGATTTGCCAATATCCGGAGGGAAGATCAAGGCTGGAGAAATATTGCGCGCCTTGCAACGAATCAAGGGCGTCATCGATACGGGGCATCGGATATACATCCTTACGGGTGATCTTGTTTAGCGCACGGTAGTCAACACAAAATCGTACCGATCCATCCTTCTTCTGCACCAAAACGACGGGTGATGACCAAGCACTGGCGGAGGGACGTATGACGTTTCTTTTCAGCATATCGGCGACGTTCTCCTCGATGATTTTGCGTTCGGCCAAAGAGACTCGGTAGGGACGACGGCGTACAATAGTCTGGCCATCAGTGTCGATACGATGGAAGGCTATGGAAGTCTGTCCGAGGGACGAAGTATCCATATCGAAGGAGGCCTGGTGCTTCGTAAGCAATTTTAGCAACGCTTCATGTTGAGCAGCAGTAAGGTCAGGGCTAATCACGGAAGTAAGGGCAGATGAAGCAGATTTGTCCTGTTGAGGAAGAGCTGGCGAGGCGGCAAGAGGAAGCAGGGAGACTGGTTGGGTATCCACATAACACGTCACTGCGGAGCCTTGAGGTAGGAGGATTGTCTCAGTGGTCGCATTTAAAGCGATGATTAATGCAGAGCTTTCTTTGAACCGCACCATGCAGGAAGCGAAGACAATCCCACAGGCAAGACAGCGACCGTAAGGAGTGATGAACACGTCGCCATTGGTGATGTCCGTAGAAAAGAGACTTATGACTTGCTCGTGGCCGGAAGGCAGTACAGAATCGGCAGCAGTGAGAAAACGCAGTCGTGGCTCATCGGTACTCCCGCCGCAATGAACTGTCTCGCTCATATGGACTAAACATTGACGGCAAGAGATTAAAGCGGACGCTGACGAGAGAAAGTCCCAACCTAAAATTAGTTCATGAGCGCACGGGAATAAAATCGCGAACCTAATGTGATGACAGATACCATCAAAGAAGACGCGTGCTGTACATTGGGCTGATGGTCGAATGATTGCTCCATTAGCCCAAATCAGGGATGATCCAGTATAAGGCGTCTTCAGCTTCCGCAGACGAGAGCACAGGTCGGCACGCATAACAGATATAGTAGCTCCCGTGTCAATCAGAGCTAACAAAGGCACACCCTCCACAGACACCAATAACATGTTCGAAGGACGTTCAGGAGGACTTGGAGCACTTCACGGTGATGCAGTTTTCCCTCCAAAAACTGCACTGGTTAGTTTTCTGGTCGCTGGACATGGAGTTGGGAGACAGGTCGAAGTGGCGAAACAGAACGTCGGAGCGGCGATGGGGAGCGGCATCTCGAGGCACGTGTGTTGAGTGCGGTGTTGGAGAAGTCGGCCGGAGATGGAGATCGGCGAACGGGAGGATTATCGTCATAAGTGCGGTAATTGCGAGGAGGTGGCTCATCGCGTTCAAAGGCCGCGTAACCACGACGTTCGTCTTGCTGGCGGCGTCGGCAAAACCAGGAGATATGGCCTCGAAAGCCGCAGTAGTAGCAGATAGGCCTCGACGAACGCCAGGCAGAGTAGTAAGGCGGGTTAGGAGCTCGGGTGACTAAAGGTGCCAGGTGATCGTGAACAGGCGCAGATGGTGTAATTGGAGACGCCGCGGCTGGCATTGCAGCAATCTGGGCGTAAGAAGCCGGTTGTGGGCAAGGAGAAGCGTTGGTATGCTGGGCGTTCTGCAGGGAGGCCAATTCCTCCTTAATAATACCGCGCAGGTCAGTAGAAGCAGGTTGGACGTGAGCGCTGCTGCAAGGGGTTGAGCCATGCGCTTGCAATTCCTCACGAATTATGGCTCGAATGATAGACCGGAGCTCAATACTGGTTGCCAGGGGGTTGTCGGAAAAGTCCGGTTGCAAGCGCATTGACTGCAGGGCGTCGAGGCGCTGACAGACGGAGACGACGTCCGACACCGTCGAAGGGGTTTGAGCGGCGAGTGCGTTGAAGGCAGTAGATCCGATACCCTTAAGAAGGTGTAGCACGCGATCAGGTTCTGGCATGGCACTGTCGACACGGCGGCAGAGCGCGAGGATGTCCTCAATGTACGAGGTATACGATTCGCCATAATGCTGGACGCGCTCAGACAGCCTTTTTTTCGCAACTTCCGAACGAACCGTGGGCGTGCCGAAAATCCGCCGTAGCTGCTCCCTGAAAGACGACCAATCACGGAAGTCGCTCTCATGATTCAGGAACCATGTCTTGGCTACTTGAGAGACGTAAAATGGCACGTTGTTTAACCGCGATGTCTCGTTCCAGTTGTTGTATTCGCTGACAAGATCGTAGTTATCGAGCCAGTCTTCAACGTCCTCACCGGGCAAGCCAGAGAAGATTTCAGGGTCGCAATACCGGTTGTTGGCAGGGTTGGGATTGGGGGTGGCTGGCACTTGAACCGAGATGGTGGATGCTGCGGTGTGGTCTTGCGACATGGCGTCCTCTTGGCGTAAGCGGCGTCCCGAACGTAGCTCCAGGAGAGATCTTGAAGTGGATTGAGGTCGAAGGGATCTTAAAGCACCTCCACCACTTGAAATACCACGGTCGAGACGACGCTTTATTCCAAGAAGGAAAAATGGCGCCGACACAAAAACGAACACGAGCCGATGATTGATGATGACTTTGTACAGATGAAGTTGAAGTCCGCATAAATGCTTACAATATATATATATGAAAAACTCACAATACCGCTTTCTACTGCTGAATACGTGCTACATAAACGTGTTTTTCCGAGCATGAACGAAGCCCGCAAATGCACGCGAAATTGGCGCGCAAATTGCTGCTCGAGGCACTTTGCGTGTATTCGTGGGCTTTTTTCACGCTCCGAAGAACATTTTTATGTAGCGCGTAATCAGGAACAGCCAGCTGTATCGGGAGTTTTTCACGTCGCTCTACAATTTTCTCATTGACGCTTTTCATCGGATTAAAATATTCGATATGTTGAATAATTCAGATTTTCATCGAATAAGGTGGAATGAAAAAAAATAGTTTGTGTATCTTCAAGCGACGGTAAACAACATTACCTTCGTTCTGTCCAGCTGCGTGGAATTTGCATATTTTTAAACTCTTGCTAAATTTAACTAGGGCACCCTGTGTATATCGCCGCTTAGTGTTCTTGGGAAAAGCGTGCACAGAAGACAAAAAAGTGGAGTCCGAGTGAGCGGTTCCGAGTAAAACGAAAGCACCTTGTCATCTTGTTCACCTTGTCTTCCAACGACGTGACAAGACTTGTGGAGTTGTTGGCTACAATGACAATGACGCAACCCATGCAGAACACGCTGTCCAGCAACTGGAACACGAATCCTATGCCTGTGAACGGCCCAGTTCAAAGCACAAGCCGTCCGCAACGAGGCCTACCAGTAGGTGCACCTGGACTGCCTGCCGAGACAGGGGCTATGACGCCGTCTCAAGTCACCACGGAAGTTACGACACCTCCTATGCCAACCTACAGTGCCTCTCAGTACCCGCTGTTGCCCCCTAAATTGCACGGTTATTTATATGAGGAGGTGGATTACTGGCTAGGTGAGTTTGAACGTGTCGCTGCGTTTAACTGCTGGGATGATGCCACAAGACTTGGGAGCATTACTTCAGCTTAAATGATACCGCCCGCACGTGGTTCCAAAATAGATCAAATGTGTTAACATCCTGGCGTGAATTCCGACATTGCCTTCTGGAGTGCTACAGCAACGCCGACAGCCGCGAACGCGCTTAGCTATAACTACAATCCGGCGTTCAGATATCGACGTTCAGATATCGAATGAGGCCATCACGATGTACACCGAGGATAGGACTCAAATTTTCGAACAAGCAGATCTGGCTATGCCGTAAGGCAAGAAGCGGCTCCACCTGATGAACAGTGTGAAGAAGCAACTGTTTGCTGGCCCGGTGCGGAGCCCCAAGAAGACTGTGGCCTAGTTCCTCTCAGAAGCTGTGACTATGGCGAAAGTCCCTGACCGGTGGTCTGCCCTCTTCGACTGTAAAGTGAATGGCCCGTCAGCTCCCAAATTGTTCGACACTTCTGGGAGCAGCAGCACCGAATGGGTTCGCGAAATTGTTGGGTCTCTCGTACGCGAAAAAATGTAAAGTACTCTGGAGTGAGACAGCCAGTGATTGGCTCTATTACCAGTGTAACACGCTATGAGGTTCAGCAACCACTGCACAGCCACCGATACCCACTGATGAAGAACGCTGTGTCCAACGTTGCGAGACCAGCTGCCATGTTCGCCGATATTCAGCACCACACGCATGAGTAATCCTTGAGAAACTCCATGCCTGTTTCTCGGCTCGCAGTCTAAATTCAGACGACGCCGTCAGTTGCGATTCAATCAGCACACGCTGGTTTGGAGATCGACGACTGCCGTGCAACCCCGCGGAACTTTGATCTGTGTGTCGTATAGAGAACCCATCTGCTACCATTGTGGTGAAGCTGGTCACATCTACCGCGAGCGTCCAATCGACATCTCGGGCTGCGCGGTTTCTCAATCAATTCGCCTCGTCCTCAAGTTCGCCCGAGCCCAAGGGAAATTGAAGAGTATCTATCCCAGCAGCGGATAGCTTTTTCACAACGTCAATCGCAGTCACCATCTCCGAGGCGACCCTCGCCCATTCGCCTACGTTTCGGGGCGACGGCACAGGGATGCTCGCCAAGCCCCCATCGGAACAAGTGAAGTCAGCTGCATTTGTGGCCGAGGTCGTTGAGACTTAAAGTGTGCAAGACCACCCGTCGGCGGTTGCCCGGAATGTCACACATTCACTGAAGATAGCAAGTTGTACAGGTAAGGAAGATATCACATGAGTCACATCCCCACTTGAGTGGAGTGGCAAGGAATCGCCGGTGACACCATCTGAACTTGTTCAGTGAGTGTGGCTTGAACTACCTAAGCTTACAGATGGTCTACGAGTTAGTACATTAGTGGACACATTTGCAGATTATTCAATAATTAGCGTAAGACTGGCTACAACTTATTTTTTTCAATATACTTTTATTTTGAAATAAAGTAACATAAATCGTCAGCAAGAAACTAGCTACAATTCTTAAGAAAGCTATCACCCTTGGAACGGAACGCGCTTTCGCACAGCTGGAGGTCACGTTGTTGTTCCGCTGGACCGCTCCACTGCAAGAGCTTAAATTCATACGTCTTCATTTGTACCCGCTTGCCTCGCCCTCCACGACTATTTATGTCAACTCATTCTCAGTCACCGCCACGAGCAACTGTTCCCGTACATTTCACGCGGGAAAACCTCCGAGACGGGGACGCGGTCGCCTATAGAAACGCCTCACTTTGGCTCAACCCGCCGTGGTTGCTCAGTGGCTATGGTCTTGGGCTGCTGAGCACGAGGTCGCGGGTTCGAATCCCGACCACGGTGGCCGCATTTCGGTGGGGGCGAAATGCGAAAACACCCGTGTGCTTAGATTTCGGTCTACGTTAAAGAACCCCAGGTGGTCAAAATTTCCGGAGCCCTCCACTATGACGTGCCTCATAATCAGAAAGTGGTTTTGGTACGTAAAACCCATAATTTAAAACTTTTGCTGCTTCAAGGTGTATGCACTGCCCGAAGCCTTGTTCGTATTCGTGACCGGTGGTCGCAAATGCTCATCACGAATGTCAACTGCGAAAACTAGGATCTTTTCATCGCTATCTCCTATGGAGATCCTGTAGCCGACGTTACAGGGTGTTTGCGTCCGAGGAAATGAATGCTAATAGAAAGCTTTTTGCACGTGAGAGAAGCCCTAAGTTGTCAGGCAAATGTTGGGCCTCACACTTACCGAATTATTGTGCTTTCGATTTTTCTTCATACTTTTTATTTTATTACATTGTATTGAGACATACAAAACTTATGATCCGCCATTTCCTTGCCAAATGTCATATTGCATTAAATCACCACATTTTGCTTGAGTGCCATACAGCACTGCAGATGTTAAAGAACTGCAGCGATCACCTCATTTATTGATAATGGCGTCAAACTTATTTTTTACAGCGCTTGGTGTCAACAAAATAAAATGTTTGTGGCTAACGCAGCGTGCGACCTACCACCCTGTGCGCACTGAGCGCAGGCAAACGCTTAATTCATGACAGCACAGCGACAGCAGCTCTTCGAGCATTTAGTGCTGCAGGTATTTGTCGGCAATCTAGTATGAATTTGCAGCAACCACGGAAGTATGTATTGTAGCACTAATGGTGATCAGACCGATAAATCAACACAAATCAACAAAAACCGCGGTTCTGACGGCGGCTGCCCTGATTTTTAAGGACAGAACTGCAGAATATTCCATTCGTCAGTACCCTCCTATGTCTTTTCTATGATGCACACTGCACAAGGAAGGCTTCTTCCAGCGATGCCCAAATTGAGAAAGCTTGTTCCAACTTGTTAATACTATTGTTCCAATTTCATCACTCTACCTAGGTCTCTGCCGTCCTCGGTTTCACCTCCTTTCCGTTGGCGCCCAATCTGTGTATCAGATGAACGACCGGCTATCTGCTCTTAGGGCTGCCTACACTTGAGTCGACGAAATGGGCACGGGAAGGCAAGGGGATTAGTTTTTTTCGTCCTCTTATGTCGCTCATGACAACGGGAAAAGCGCAGTATCGTCCTCGCTCAAGTGGCTGGCAGTAGAGATAGAGATACCTCGACCGGTTATAAGGCCTACAGAAACAGTAGGACCACGACAAAGATGAAACTTGTATGATTATGATAGTTCTCAATAAGAGAGTGGTATAAAGTAAAATATTCCATTCTAATTTCATTGCAATGTCCTCAAGTACGCAACTTACCACGGGAGAATCGGGCGGTGACTCACAGCATTGCTTGAACAGACGAATCAAACGCTTTCCTCGTTTCTAGGTAACTATTTTTTTAATGTAAATAGCTTTGCCTACCTTAACAGATTTTCCTTATCTAATTGCCTCACAAGAGGCGGGGTGCACGTAGAAGTGGGGAGGGTTTTGGTAAATGTGATCTAGCGTATTGAATCTTGATAACCGCACGAGCGGATCAGGAGGGCTGTGCCGGCGTCTGCGATTGGTCCGCTTCCTCATGCTTATCTTGCGGTGACTGGTCAAAAATCATGGCGGCTTGCCACTTAAACGAATCCCCATAGAGGAATATTTGGCAGAATGATGTCGCATACGATCGTAACAGGATTGAGAACATTATGCTCCCACGCAAGAATGTTTATTATAGGCAGAGAAATCTATTACTGGCAGGTTACTGTCACTTTGGAAACCAACAGTGTCTAATCTTTTCGTTCCACAAGTACTGGCATATAAGGCATAAAAAGGTTTGAGGCTAAGAAGGAAGCTTTAGAATAATTTAGGAACAAATTGATAGGGCATTAGAGGACGTCAGGATGAATTGGAGAGAATGGGAGTCCCCGACTCTCTAGTTGGAATAAGGAGGAACAATTCATGTTCAGGCAGCTGCGCAAAGCATAGAGGATATTACCGGTGTACTCCTTAGGCTCGTTCTCACCGGCGCCTCGCGGAGTGCGCGCGACCGAGCACCACTTGCAAGTGGTTGCAAATTCTTGCTTTGGTCGAAAACAGACTCTTGTGCGTCAGTGACTCCCGGCTCCATTTCTCGGTCACCTCACAGCAATCGTAGACTTACTGAGCCAATCAGCGGCGCAGAAGCATGACGTCAGTAGACGGTGAAGCTTATTTTACGTAGCAAGCGGACGTCAACCGCATTATTCGCGGGACATTTCAATGTGGCCATGGGCAGGCAGCGTCTGTTGTCCTGAATGCGCCCTTTAAATGAAAGAATAAGTGTGAATGAAAGGGAAACACAGCCAAAGACGCCAGTGAATTGGGTAGCCTGAAATCAGGAATTTGCAGGCATCGGATCCGACAACTGAAGATGAAGACTGAAGACAATTGAAGACAACTGGCAGAAGCTTTAACGAAGCCGAATACATAGCTATGCCAATGTTATGACAGCTACTAATTTGCGAATGAACACAACGAGTCAATCATGTAGCCGACATTAAGTACATCACACATTACCTGAAGTCAAAGTGTTCTAGTTAGGCATCAAAACCGTTGCCAAGGAGGCAGACAAAAAAGCAATTAATGCCTAACAGAGTGTCAGCCCCCTTCCCCCCGCTCCCGAAACCCTTCACCCAACATTACTGTAATTACTGCTACATTGCCACTCGACAAAACTTTCAACATAAATCAATGGAAAGCACTGGCAACAATCCATGAAAAGAAAGCTTTGGATCAGAGCAATCTGTACAGCCAGCAATACATATTCATTAATGAATTGTAGACTGGATATCGTAGACTATCCCTAAAGCGCCGAATATGACAGCATATTGCATGCATAACACTGGCTCTACTGGACTGCCCTCGGTGTGCCCGATAGTACTGAAAAGACACACTGATGAAAACGCCCAAGAAAACGTCATTGTCTGCAATGGCATTTACTGCGCTATTGTGGTACTGAAATATTTCCAATACATACGTATGCACAATTACATTAGACTGGCATGAAATATTTTCTCGTGGACTGAATTTCTGCGGCCACTTGCGGAGATATATTGAGTGCACGTTGTACACCTATTACACTCGCAAAAACTTTGCTGAAAGAGAACTTACGTCATTTTATGTTCATAAAACATACATGCCGCCTAAAGCTGCTGAGAGAGCCGCGCCCTTGTAAAGGCCGCGTCTCCAAAATGGCAGCGCATAATATTGAGCAACAGAATGTCTAATCGTTCGTTCAGTGCACTGACGCCACGCGCGCGCATCAGTGTAATTTTGGTAGGAAAGTACATATGCACACCGCAACTAAATGGCGAAAGCTGCTCCTTCCTCCAGGGCGTGGCTAGAGATTACCGTGGCCATGACAAGAGTGCACGCTCTAGCCCTGAGTGGCTCCATCGGAAAGCGCGCAAGTCGCCGGCGCCCTATTTTATTGACTGTCTAGCTTTGGCAGCCAACTAAGCCTGCTGATTTGTCTCGTCCGTCACCTCACTGAACATTACGGCGCATTTCATACCGGTAGTCGCAAAAAAAGTTGATTAAATGTTATCTAGCGTATCAAAGTTGCACGTCGTTAAAATCACCAGAAAGCGCGCGGCCCTTACACGAGTCTATAGGGTAAAAAGAGCTGCGAAGTGACCCTGTGTCAGCATGTGCACGGGGAAACCGTCTTCACGTGGATAGGCGTCGATGCACTCACCTATGTTCGCCGTTGACATGAGGAAAAAGATAAGAGCGATTATGCCCAGGAACAGCAGACAGACCAGCCACACCACAAATGAGGTCTGGCCATCTTGGTCACTGCAATGTGCATTGTGCGTGAGATATCAGTACGTTGCCTTGTAATGCGTCGGTATTCTAGGGCTACTTTCCTCGGAAATCTGTCCGACCGTCTGCGTCTAACGCGCGACACGGTGGGCTTCACAGGCGTATACGGAATCCTAACGGGGCAGAATAGATGATCATTTTAAGTTTCCCGGCATTTTCAAAATTCGCCTGTGGGAGATAGCGGGATTCTCCTTCTTGAGCAGGTTTATTCAAACGGGCGGATATAACTAGCAGAAGAAATCGAAAGGTATATTCATCTCATGAACAAGCATTCCAAAACTACCTTCTTATATAATTACTTTACTGCTCATTTCGCAATTTACGCATTGTAGCCGGCGAACTTCCAAGACGTCTGCACTTGAACTGAATCTCCGTTGTAACAACACGGAGGAAATGTATGCGCGTTCTAGTTTTAGTGCCTCATTGCATAAACGAGGGCTTTCTTAAAGAAGAGGACACCCGCCGCGCTTTCTTAGTGGCTATTCTGTTGGGCTGCAAAGCACGAGATCGAGCGATAGGGTTGCGGCCACGGTGGCCTCATTTCGATGGGTGTAAAATGCGAACACACCCGTGTACACAGATTTATGTGCACGTTAAAGAACACAGGTGCTCCAAATTTCAGGAGTCCCTCTGTACGGCATGCCTAATTATGGAATCGTGGTTCTGGCAAGAAAAATCCCATCATGTAGTTTATGACGCGAACCAACAGTGCTTTTCTTAGCGGGAGTTTGATGGCGCATATCTTCAAATTAGTGTCATTTTGGAAATTCATTTGAAGTGAATAGACCTTGAAAACTCACCGGCGACAATTGACAAATTGCAATGTTTCCCATAAATCATTTATTTAAGAACTTAATAACCAATTTTCCTCAGCTTTATTTTTGTTCCGATTTCTCATGTAAGTAATGAGCCCCTCTATGAATACTGCAGCTGAAGGACGATATCTATAATATCTGCGACAGGCGGTTTTTAAAAATTGCGGATAACTTGAAAATAATTACCCCGTTTATGACAATGCCTTATGACTATATGTTACATCCAGCAGTAGAGATGTCTTACGAGTAATTAAGGTGACTAAATATACTATAGAGATAAGTGCGATGAAATAATTATCCCAATATAAGACTCATTAATGCTAACGAAAGGTAAGGAGGCCTAATAGAGATTAATCACCACAATGAAAAAACTTTTCCGTTGCGATGAATTATTAAGGTTAAGAATAGTCTGACTACTTAAATTTAATTAAGGTTGATTTACGTACTTCAATGAAGAGAAATTATGGTTGAAATATTAACCATAAGCAACATTATTCAATGGCACTTAATATTAAAACGATAATTATATTATGCTAATAATCAATTCAGTAGGACTACTCAGAATTCATTCGGCATAATTAAGACGGCTATAGCTATTAACGTTATTTTCAAGTACATTACGTACCCCCATCAACATTAATAAGGGTAATGCAGAATTATCCATATTACGTAACCCAAATTAGAAATCATTTCGTCCCATAAGAGTAATTCCGACAAATCCGGTTCATCAATGAGGTAATTGTAACAGGTCATTGAAATACTTGCAGCAGATTGCGTCATTCAGAAGAATCAGAAGCACGCAGGTAATCAAAATTGTCGAGGCAACACGCACCGCGTCACCTTCAATGCGGTAACGCCGTGCAAGCCGCTTTCAAATTATGTTCTATTATAGCACAATCACTTCTCAAAGAGTTGCTTCTGGCCTTTTGCAGAAGTAGCTACGTCTACACGAGAAGAATGGCGCCGAACAAGCGAATACGTGCAACGCCCACGCTTAGTGCACTTAACTACCCATGTTCCTCTGTGACTGAAACGAGCACATTCCCCTAAAAAGGTTTCCATTTGATTTTGTTGAGAGTTTTCCGACTGTTTAGCCTCCTATCCTTCTCGTTAAAATGTTCACACATTGGAATAAATTATTCATGCTCATAAGGGGGAAACAATACCGGAACACCGGCACACATTTCGACGCCGTCGCTTTGCAAAGCTCTATACATGAAATCATCACGCCAGCACAACCGCTAACAGTTCTAGTTACCTCTAGCGGCAAAATATTTAAATATATGTGCCGTTGACAGAACAGAATATCTAACACAGGCGTACGATTACGAAATCCCTAAGACCAGATAGGATTTTTACTGCATACAGCACTATCAGCAGGTGGAGAAGGCGGCCGTTACACTACGCTCGCGTGTTTTGTAACAATACAGCGAACAGCTTTCGTTAGTTGCTTCACCCACATTGAAAGCACGATTGCCAATCTCATAGAATATATGCGGTGGGAGAGTCAACTTGAGCAAATAGATATCTGCTGTCTGCGGTTTTGACGGGCATACTGCATGGGCCACAAGGTATGCGCTGCAGTACACAATCTGCTGGTGGTTGCTGTTTGGCCTAGCATACACCTTGGATCACTGGGTACACGCCCGAAAAGCAAATGCGCCACCGCGTGTTTTATATTGCTATTCGCCCATTCTTGGCCATTGTCCTAGGAGAGCAAGAAATCTGCTTGTTTGGCACGCTCGCAGCGGGCCTTACGCAATGGAGGATTAGAAATTGAGGGGGTCACGTCGCCTTCACTTTTCGCCCTGGAGTGCCGTGTCGGCCGGCCGCAGTTCACATGTTACTGCGTTAGCTCTATGAATACTTCACAGACTTTCTGGAGGTTCTATATATATATATATATATATATATATATATATATATATATATATATATATATATATATATATATATATATATATATATATATACATAGCTAATGTTTGTTTGTATCTCCCTGTTCTACCGCTAACCTGGGTCCCTGTGTGGTCCATTGACTAAACAGTGGGTGAGTGGGTGGCATTACAAACAAAACCAATTTGCTTTTACTTACATGGCATAGAAAAACCTGACTCATCCGAAACAACACCGTACATAACGTACCACAAAACATCTGATTTTCAAGCATTTCCTCTTTCTTGGGTCTTATTTCTTACACTCTAAGAACGCAAATACATGGGCAACTGCGCGTTTACAAAAGAACTTGGCTTCAATCGACGTGTCACTGTGTCACTGTGTAGTCCATGGACCACACAGTGACCCAGGTTGGCGGTAGAACGGTTAGATACAAACATATATTAGATAGATAGATAGATAGATAGATAGATAGATAGATAGATAGATAGATAGATAGATAGATAGATAGATAGATAGATAGATAGATAGATAGATAGATAGATAGATAGATAGATAGATAGATAGATAGATAGATAGATAGAAAATGCGTAGAGCATTGAACTACTATGCAGCGGGAGCAAGGTTCGAAATCAATTATCAGAGATTCAGTCACAGAGTATATGACAATGTGTGTGTGTGCATATGTGCCACTCTTCAACGAACCTCTTTCGGACCAACATGGGTCACTAGATGCGGCACTGGATAAGTACCGCTATTCAATTAAAATCTGACAACGAGTTCGAGCACTGGATGATTATGCGCCAGTCGGCCTTTGCTTGCCTACAGCGAACCTCTTTCTTGCCAGCTTCAGTCACTCGGTATGATCCAGCAGGTGCGTTCTGTTCTTCAGCGGCAACAAAGATCCTTGAAATTTCTCCCGTGTTGGGGGAAATAAACCCTCGTCACACTTTATCCTCAAGGACAGCCAAGCGACGCTTTAGTTGGCTGCGCAAGAAATGCACTCGACATGGGCCACTTGTAATGTGTTCGCATTCTCTGTGTACATCACGCACTTTTCAGGCGCCATATATATATGTATGTATATATATATATATATATATATATATATATATATATATATATATATATATATATATATATATATATATATATATATACGAGATGAACGGGCGTTAACGGAGGGGCCCGATTTTTATTAATCATAACATAACAAGCCAACAAGCACTGACAAGCACCTGTGCTTAATAAATGAAGTAAAGAAACGATCCATTAATGGAAATTAAAGTGGATGAAAAAACAACTTGCCGCAGGTGGGGACCGAAACCACAACCTTCGCATTTCGCGTCCGGTGCTCTACCAATTGAGCTACCGCGGCGATGTTGCCCCACCCACTTTTTTTGGCTATTTATGTGTCCTAGTAGAACCCTGGGAGTGTCAGCCAGCGCCACCACTGACAGACCTTGGCGGAAGACGTGGAACGTCCTTTTTGCCGCAGGCGTCACGAGAACGTGATCTTTCTTGGGTGAAGGCAACTGGTCAATAAACCCAGGCATGGTACCTGAAGGCATCAATGTTGCCGGATTCGAGACCCTCGTTATGTAATAAAATAGAAGAAAGGGGGTCAACCGAGGGGCCCGATTTTTATTAGTCATATCATGAGAAGCCAACAAGCACTGACACAGAGGATAACATAGGGGAAATTACTTGTGCTTAATAAATGAAGTAAAGAAACGATACATTAATGGAAATTGAAGTGTTAAAATTAAAGTGTGTATATATATATATATATATATATATATATATATATATATATATATATATATGCGTATGGTGTCTCACACTTTTTCCGCCTACCTGGGTCACTGGGTAGTTAGTGGTGGAATGGCTAGTGCATCGGGCTGCTGTGCTAAAGTAACAGGGTTTATCATCTTTATCCAGGGCTCGCGGGGTCCGTAAATTTTCGCCCTCGATTGCAGGTTTTCTCATTCAAGCAGGAGACACATGGTGCAACTCGGCATCTAATGGGATGTACTATGGATTTGAAAAACTGGCAGCTGCAAGCCTTGAAATTAGATGGAGGCTGTTGGAAACTTGTTGAATGCAGCTGCCAGAAGCTAGGTTAAATGCACGCCACATCGTATGAGCATGTGACGTCGGCTCGGAGCAAGGTATACACATAGTACGACGGATTGTTTTATATGACGTGCGACGCATGTCCAAGATTGCTGCTCCGCCTGTTAAAAGTTCTTGCAATTCTTTGACGCGGTTGTTGGTAGTAATCTTATTTTGGTGTCCAAAGGAATGAAATTATGTGGATGTATACACGTAGGCGGGGTTCCACATACATGCTGGTCTCGCACCCAGTTTGCTGGAAACATGCGACTGTCGGAGCTTGTTTGAGCCTCCTAAGAACGTGTCGGCGCAATTCTTGCTACGACGCAGTTGGAATTCTAGTATGCGGATCCTTACTTAAGTTCCTACAAGTAACAAATTGCCTGGCGTATCTTGGTTAAAGGTTACAAATAGCCATGCGTACTATCCGTTCACAGAGAAAAAAATTTCTGTCATACCTCGGGGCCAACTCCCATTACCTTATTTAAGATGCTCAACTGTTTCGATAATTGCGACCGCTTGACCAATGTGAATGGCATTTGCTGAATGTCTAAGAGAAAGTTAACTTGTAATAACATCTTGAAGCAAAATTTGAATTACCATTCACATATCTTTTCTAAAAGCTAGGTAAAACTTGCTAGGTTTAAAAAAAATAAGAATTAGGTGCTGGTGAAAGGGCCCTTATTCGAAAAATCAAATACTGGCATCCGGCCTAGCTTAGTCTTCCATCTGCTATATCAGGGCGATTAAAATTTCTAAACTCGGCACCACAACCAGATGTTGAAGTTATGTAAACTGCACCTGTTAGGGCCTCTAAAGCGGACAAAATGTACGTATGAGTTCACAGATCACGTGGAATTGCTGTAATGTTTAGTAGTGTTCTGCAAAAGTCCAACACAAATCAGTGGTATACTTGAGAGCAATGTTTAATGCATACACATTGTTCTATGTATAGGTATTATTAGGCGCAGTTGATATAATGGTTATATATTTTTATTGCTGAACTACGGAAGTGTAAACTTCATACTAATTTTGATATTAACTTGATAGATTGGTAAAGAAATCGGTGAGAAATTGGTAAAGTGATTAGTAACTTGATAATAAGTATTATATTGATTTTAAGATTCCCTAAAATATTTGACGTCAGAAATTGAAAGCTCACTTCCTGCAGTTTTCAGCGTTTCAAAAGTGCAAGAACAGTCAAACTTGCTGCCGCGGCGGCCAAGAAAAAAGATTTCCCCACTCCCATGCATTCATGAGGTTCCGTGGCGGAGCGTCTTAATAATAAAAAACATGTAGAGTCGTGTGCAATACGAGCTTCAATACGGTGCCCGTGTTCAAGAGGGTCAAGAACTGCACGGCGACAACAGAATATAAATAGTTCAATAAATACACACCGATATAGTTACCGGTATTTGTTCGAACAATTTTTATGTTGGCGCTGCCGTTGAGTCACGGGTACCTTTGAACACAGCCACAATATTGCAGCGCATATTGCACGCGATTTTATATCAAACGCCCCTATTTCTCGTAGGATAATTTGGACAAATGAATGCTCGCTTTTTTGTAAATTTAATGCTGGCTGTTGGAATATTACAGAAGCCTGTTGCAAATCCATTTCATCCATAAATTAATTTATGGAGTAGCACATCAGATTAGACGGTGCTTGCGCGCTTGTGTTCCCCTCACAAAGTGGAGAACACACAGGGGTCAGACTATCCGATACTTCTCACGTCTCTTCGTAAGAATGGGCACTACGAGTGTGAGAGTCCGCTGCGAACTGTCTAAAACCTGATGGATGTCTGTAGTAGTCGTACTGTTGTTCGTACCTAGTTTATGCACGCATGCTTAGAGCTGGATATGTCCATGGGAGTGCATGGAAACCAGGTTATTATTTCCTGATATCACAACTGCGAGGCATAAGGTACTTCGGCCTGAAGAGGCAGAGCCTTTCATGAGACTACGTGGGGCTATTAGCTTGTGCATAAAGAAACCATCTGAGTCCTTTAGAAAATGGTGATATAGAGAACCTTCAAAATAGTTTACACGGTGGATTTTCATTGCGAGACTACAGAGTAATCCCAGGGTATAAACTGAAGATGGCGCGCCACACACAACCGGTAGGAGAAGTCCGTTTAAAGTCGACAATCCATGTTATCTCCTGTATATTCTTCCCACAATTCCTCCCTTATTCACAAATATATCTCATTGCATGATATTACCCGAAGGACACTAGCAGATAGATAGATAGATAGATAGATAGATAGATAGATAGATAGATAGATAGATAGATAGATAGATAGATAGATAGATAGATAGATAGATAGATAGATAGATAGATAGATAGATAGATAGATAGATAGATAGATAGATAGATAGATAGATAGATAGATAGATAGATAGATAGATAGATAGATAGATAGATAGATAGATAGATAGATAGATAGATAGATAGATAGATAGATATTTTTCGATGGCAACGACATGCCGTCAGCATCATCGAACCACTTCGCAATTTCACGGCAGATTTCTACTAGTGTGGCGGCGCCTCTAGCACTGAGAAAAACTACGTCAGGCACGTGTTTAAGCTGGAAAATGGTACCGTGCCGGTCGACAGTTGCAGCGATCAGCGCGTTACGTCCCATGCAAGACAAAATAAGGACGGTCCACAGTACGGCGTTTTTCACTGGGCAGTGAGGATGACGTGCTGCCGGCAACCTGTAATTCATCTGCAATTTTACTGTAGGACGTCACTCCCTTTAGCGACGTTGTTTTAAACGCATTAGATGTGCTCGCTTTCGTCGCTACTGCTAAAATTCGACTTTTCTTGCGTGTCGTTGTGTCTTGCGTTTGTGGGGAAAATATCTACACAAATGACCGAGGATTTTGTAAGATACAAGAAAGATTCTAGAAGTGAATTCCTTCAACTGAAGCAAGACATCCTAAAGACATATATCTCAGAAATGAAATTCGCAAATTAAGAACTGAAGAACGAAACAGGACGCAAAGTATCGAGTTTGCACAGACGAAACTCACAAACATGAAGAAACAATTGCATGATTAAATCGTCATGAGCGCTCAGTTGAATAAATAAAATGAGGCACTTCAGGGTAAGTGCAATGAACAGGAATGCCGAAACGGGGATCTTGAGAGACGAATAATTGAAACGGAACATTACACCGGGAATACAATGTTGAAATTCAGGGTGCTGCAAAAGAGGAAAACGACAACGTCGTAGCCATCCTCTCCAACATAGGGGATGCACTCAGTGAACCAATTTCTTAGTCAGATATCCGGGTTTATCATCGTTTACCTAACCGTAAACTCTACAAAAACTAACATTGTCATGCCGTTTAAATCTCATACTGAGCGGGACCTCGCACTAATAAGGGCAGAAGAAACATGCTTGGATAACTGGGGCATCGTACTGAGCCGTGAAGCAGCAATTTTTCGGAATGAATGCCTCTGTCCTGTCCAAAAGAAAAACCATCAGGAAAAAGCACGAACGTCACTGGAAATCAGTAAAGAAATAAAATGGACGAACAGAATGATATCCTGCTCCTATACACATCCTCATGGAAGGTGACCTAACAAAGGTGAACAGCAGTGAGTAGCGTTATGCCTCTAGCATACAGTATGACACACTCAATCTCACCTAGTCTATTCAGCTTCAGGAGCCGTCATACAGGTCAGCTTTACACAATGACGTTCGTTCCGCCTCTTAAGAAACGATGCCAACATTGAATTCCTGAATGCCTTTTAGAGCGCATCTCTTAAACCACAACCACTGGAACGCGTCAGAAAGATTCGGAACGCGCCGAAGCGTGAAAAGCATCAAAGACATCAGTCGGGGACGGCAAAGCGTGACCACGCACAGCGATTATGTCGACTACCAATGCTAGAAATTTACCGACGCGAGGCGAAGCTTCGCCGGCGTGCACCACTCAGAGGCTGCGAGGCATCGCCGGCGTCAACCAATCGGAGGCTGCAAAGCCTACGGCTGCCTTGCCTATTGATAGCCGCCCATGCGAAGGCGCCGACACCAAAGACAGTACGAGTTCTTTGGACGCACGACGCGCGCGACAGTGTTCCCGAAAGACAGTGTTGTGATAGTAGTCCGACAACGACACGAACGACGACCGCGGGTTGTGGCAGTGCGATGTAGATACCAAGCGACTTCGAACGATGCCGACTAATCCAACCTGCCCACTGGGTTCCGCCGGCCTCAATGCGATCGTCTGCTAAAACAGCCAACCGAGTCATAGTTGCGCCAACGTCTGTGCTTGTTGTATGTGTATATTGTTGTGGTCAAAATGAATGGAAACATGTTTCCGAACTCGGAAGTCTGGATAATCAGCACTCGCCTACCGTCAATGTTGTTTACATTACGCGTAGGCCTAGCGCGTCCGTCGAGTTCGTCACTGGTGAGTGAACGATCCCAGCTGAGAAACTTTATCGAAGGGCATGAATTTTCGGTTCCGTTTGGTGCTGCAGCGATTTAAAATATGGCACCCATGACTTCGTGTGGTGTGTGATGTGATGAATGAACCGTGTGGAAATTCAGGTGGTCATCCGCGGCGTGTTTCCTCTGGTCTCAGGTGATTCAAGTTTAACGGGCGAGCTCTCCGCTGTTTCCAGTGGCAAACATAACTTTCGAAAGCGAAAGACACTATGGTAAGTACGCACATCATTAGCCATGCGACCCGTTTTAGCTGACAGTGCGCTTTTTTATTAGGCGTGGGAATCCAGTTCAGTACAAGTTCACTGTACTCCTTCACTCACTTCTTTCAAGTGCATCCGTCTTTTGGGCTAGTTGGGGATAAATTTTTCCGGCTAGAGATAAAGAACACTGAGGCACTGAAGCATACGTCGTGACAGCGCAGTCATGTTTGTGTCAGTCTGCCCTTATACTTGAGCACAGCAAAAAGAAATGCTCTGTTTGCAACGTGTGCACCGTGTGTAGTGCATAGCAGGACCTGATCACGCAAGACCTATGCATGTTGCAGCGTATACCAGGATTGCTTCGATGTCTGCTTCAGAAGAAGAAAGTACTGAGTCAATTAAAGTGCAAGCCATCTTCGATATCACTTTTTCTTTATGGAAAGTGTAGATGGAGTGAGTGCATTATGGGGGAAGTGCCAAGGTGTCATGAGTGCTTTGTGTAGTCGGTATGCTTAAACTGCTCAAATCCATTCAGCTTCTACTAATACGTTTCTTGCTGCGGTAATATAAGTTGTAGTCAGGACAAAGATCTACTCAAAACCAAGTTACTAATGCATCTTCGGAGAATGTGTTTGATTCAGAAGTTAACACTTTCTCAGCAACATCACTCGGATGCACAGCATATGTGCTTGAAATAAATACATTACGTAAAGGTGAACGACTCTGCCTACAATAACAAACTTTGCAGTAGCACTGCAAAATGTGCTGTCATGCGTATCAGCCACAACGAAACGGCTGCGTGTCCAACCTACTTCCTCGGAGACACCTCTATGAAGACTGTTCGGGCCCTTTCCATTCTGGGTGTAACATTCGGCTGTTCTCTCAACTTTTCCGCATATGTCCCCTGCACTGTATCTAAGGTTTGTGCCCCGTCTCTCCTTTTCCTGATGACCTGAGGTTTTCTGAGCACTCTACATTTCTATCATTCTGTCACGATTTGAGTACTGCTCACCAGTATAGTCCGCGTAAAAAACTCGTGACGCTAACAAACGTAAGCTTGTTCAGCGCCGTAATACAGGCACCCTCTCCTGCCGTCTTTTCGCTTGTCACAAGCTCATGCCAGCCTACGAAGATTGCCTCGAACCCCTCAAGTGACACACCCTGCAATACTAGCGCAACATTGCACTAGTCTATTCTGCATGGTGCTTCACAGCTCTCTAGACAGCACTCATCTTTCTTCTTGAGTTCTTCTGAACAAGTGGTCAGCACAGCCTGAGCCCCATCACGCCTGTATGACCCGAAGCCCCAGCTCCATGATTAAATCTGGGATACAGAGCTTTCTCCCTCCCCCCCACCCCCCAGGCCATTCGGACTCCCCTTACTTGCGACCAGACTGAATTGGCACTCCTGTGTGCTGGGCACCCTTCGATTGTGTGCGTGTGTGCAGTGCTGTGTGACTGAGAGACTGTGTGTGTGCACGTGAACGTGCACGTCTTCTGCACCATGCAAATTCCTTCAATAGATTTCTTGCTCTCAGACGCTCTAACATAAAAGCATCAGCCATTCTTTGGTCTAGAGTGCCATCGTGACCACTAAGATTATTATTATTATTATTATTATTATTATTATTATTATTATTATTATTATCATCATCATCATCATCATCATCATCATCATCATCACTACGGCCACATTAATTGCGTTGAAGCCAGCGTGACACATACTTCAAAATACTTCTGGAGGTTCGTGCGCTCTCGCTCTTCTAGAAAAAGTGCCAAGATGTACGTCTTCTTGATGAAACTGGTGATGTTGTCTCGAACACTGCTGATGCCCTTGCAGAACATTTCTGTTCGCTATATGGTGTGAAATATGCTTCAAGTAACCTTCCTTCTCAGTCTGGCACGGTGCGTATGCTATCAGTCAATCAAAACCTTGTTTTCAAGTGTATAAAGTGCTTCAAACCTACCCTTTCTTGTGGTGCTCATGGTATTTCTTCAGCAGAGCTTAACCCTTTGAGACGCTGTCTACACAATTGTGCACAGCAGGAGAGTGCATCCATAGTAAGCGCACTGATGAATGCAATGGTACTTAAAATGTGGTTCATACATCTGAAACCCTATTATTGGGACTGTAATACACTTTTGAATAACGTGCAGAGTGTTTTAGCAAAAGGAGTGGGAAGGTAGACGGCTGGGTATTTTTACTGTGTGTCAGTATGTAGTATGTAGCAGGTTCATTTCTTTGTTTTTCACAATCTCATGCACCAGGCATAGTTTTCAAGTGGCTGAATAAGTGCTTTTTAAGTTTTTCAAAACACTACATAGTATATGTTCTCATATTTTATGTTCCTGTATTGAGTTTTCTCATGGAGTAAAAATATTGTAAACTTGACAAAACTCGCTTAACAATTGAAAATTCTTAATCTTTTCTCCAACTGTACACTTTCTATGATTCTGTAGATTCAAGAGATTGGTGAAAGTAAGTTTTCAGTCTACGGGTTAAAGTGCCGTCTGAAAGGATCAGGACGTACGGAAGCATACTTGTTCCTGTTCTCACAAGCATCTTCTATAGTTACCTAAAGTCGAGTACGTTTTTTTAGTACTCGGAAGGTAGCATTAGCATTGCCGGTGCACAAATGGGTGCTAGATGTGCAGTTACTAACTGCCGGCCAATATCTATCCTCTGCAGTGCGTCAAAAGTGTTTGAATCGGTATTGGATTCCTTGCTTTATGTTAGTGCTAACAGCATTTTAATATCAATAGTGCTCACCAGTGCATCGACATCCAAAAAAGACATTTTTTAGCTCTCAAACTGGTGCAGAAACAATAGGTACTCTTAAATGCTTCCAATACAAGGCATTTGATTGAAAAATGTCGTAGCAATTGCCCGTCATCAACAGGTGCCTTCTAACCCTCGGCTCGCCCCGCGATCAAACTTGTTCCTTTCCGCTTTTTTCACTATCATGCGGGGCTTCATCCCAAAACGTGACATTATTTCTAATCTGGTTTCGTCAACTTGTAGTAACGTTCTAATATTAACGGGAACATGGCTTACAGGAGAGGTAACGGACAGCGAAGTGCTCGCTGACCTAGCAAATTTTCAACTTTTCCGAAACGATCGCAGAGGCACGAGGGCGGGTACTTGTCACCGTAAACCAAGATATATCATGTACAGCTGTTAAAATTATGTGCACTCTTGAAATCCTATGGCTTCAATGCCATGCTACACCCCATTCAATTTTACTTGGCGTTTGCTATAGGCCCCCTCATAGCACTCCAGACTTCTCTTTGAAACTGAATAACACCTTAAGTGAAATAATGAGCGAACACCCCAACATGCCTGTAATTTTATTTGGAGACTTTAATTTTCCCAATATCGATTGGTCAAGCCGGCCTGCACCAACGGCTACATCAAGGGAAACGAACGAGTTCCTTGAGGTATACCACAACTTTAACTTATCTCAAGTGCTCACAGAACCAACACGTGTCGCCGATTACTGCCAAAATACTCTAGACCTTGGCTTAACAAGTAATCCTGAGGGCGTATCATCCATCGTGTATCTTCCCGAAATCAGCGACCATAAAGTCAATCATGTCGACATCGCAATTAAACCCGTTTTGACCCCTACTGTTAAAAAGACTATTCGCTTGTATGAAAGGGCAATTATGAAGCAATTAATCATGCACTAACGCAATTTTACCCTGGTTTTGCAAGTGCTTTTCCTTGGCATACCATGGGTGAAAATTGGCAAATTTTCAAATAGAAACTAACAATTTAGTTGGCAAATAGATTCCCCAAATTAGCATTCATTCCAATTCAGCACAACCCTGGTTCAATAAAGCACTGAAGCGATTAGAAAACAAGAAAAAACGTCTCTTCCGCTTAGCTAAGTCCCGTAACACCCCTGACGCATGGAAAAAAATACAAAGCCGCTGAAACTCTGGAATCTGGAAAATCTGGAAGCCATACATCATGCCAAACGCTCATTCTTTTATTCTGATGTTCCGAATATGCTTAAGAACGACCCAAAAAATTCTCGCAAGTCTTAAGCCCACAGGACACTTGAACTATTACCCTATCAAATGAACCAGCTGATTCCCTAACCGACGCTGAATATGCTCACTTGTTCGACACCACCTTTGCATCATCTTTTATTCAAAAAACTCATTTTCTGTTCCCCAAGCGAACTTTCAATGTACCATGCCACCAATTATATTTTTTTTTCCATCCGGCATTTCATTCCTAATAGACAATATCACACTTTCATCAGCAGCTGGTGTGAATGACATTACGTCTAAACTTCTAAAAAACGCAACATATTTGTGCAGAACATATTTGCCTTCTATTTTCACAGTTTCAACAGGCGTGCTGCCTCCAGATTGGAAACACGGAAAGGTCGTTCCAGATCACAAATCGGGCAACAAACACTCTCCATTAAATTATCGCCCAATCTCATTAACCAGTATTCCCTGCAAAATCCTTGAACATATCATCTACACACTGAACATATCATCTACACACATATCATGGACTTCCTTGATGCCAACCATTTTTTTTCATCTTGCGCAGCATGGCTTTAGGAAAGATTTTTCCTCCGAAATGCAGCTAGCTATGTTCGTTCACTACCTGAATGTAAACCTTGACTCTAACTTCCAGACTGACGCCATCTTCCTAGATTTTGACAAAGCTTTTGACAAAGTTTCTCATGAATGTTTACTACTAAAACTTGCCGCATTACATCTTAATACCAATATCTAGGCATGGATTAAAAAATTCTTGTGTAACCGTTCACAATCACTCTATGTCAACAATCAAGCATCTAACTCTACACCTGTAACCTCAGGCGTACCCCACGGGTCATTCCTTGGTCCACTGCTATTTGTAATTTGCATTAATGACTTACCAATGCATGTATCTTCTAACATCCGTATGTTTGCAGACGATTGTGTAATTGATCGTAAAATTAGCAGCGTTTCTGACAACACATCCCTTCAAAACGCCCTACGAAGTGTACAGGAATGGCGTAATCTTTGGCTAATGGAACTAAACCCCAACAAATGCAAGACTGTCTCCTTCCACCACCGCAGAAATCCACTTGTTTTCTCGTACCAAATTGCTGACGTCAACCTTGAATTAGTTCCTTCCTACAAATATCTCGGAGTAACCTTTGTAGTCATTTAACCTGAGAAACGCACATTGTGAACCTCATTTCATCTGCTAACAAAACACTCGGGTTTTTAAAACGCCATTTGGGCCATGCCCCCCCAAATGTAACATTACTAGCCTGTCAGTCTCTCGTCAGCGCGGCATTAGTATATGCAAGCCTGTCAGTCTCTCGTCAGGGTGAAATTAGTATTGCATCCCCCATATGGAACCTTCATCAAGTATATCTCATCAATCAACTTGAATCCCTTCAAAATCGAGCTGCAAGATTTATTCGTTCTAACTACTCCTACGACATCAGTATATGGGCACTAAAAACAGAATCCGGCTTATCATTGTTTGCATCTCGCCGCCGCATTGCTAGTCTTTGTCTTTTTCATAAGTTCTTTTACAGCTAATTTGCCGAAGCCCCATACATTCTCCCCCCGGCACGCATATCCAGCCGCACCGGTCACCCGCAACAATTCGCGCGCCCACGTGCACGCACTGTCACTTTTTCGTCTTCATTCTTTTTTCGTGCAGCAACAGACTGGAACGGCTTTTCCAACGAAATCAGAGTCACAACCTGTCCTAGCACATTTTTAAGCACCGTAACAAATTATCTTACCCTGTAATAAAAATATGGCCTTCAATTTTTTATGTATGTATATAACCGCCCCTTATGTAATACCCCTTCAATGGGGCCTTTAAGGAAATATGAAATGAAATGAAATGAAATTAAATTAAATTGTATGCGGAAACACACCATGTGAAATTTTCATACACCCTACGGGATGCTCCACTCCTTAGGGTCGATGAAATGACAGATCTTGATGGGTATTTGGACAAAATGCTAAGCTTCTCTTCAGATAATTACATAATATGCCCTTAACATTCTAGGAATAGCATGCACTATACTGCATGATTTCCAATCACTTGTTGTGTTTCTGCCCTTAACAATATAGGAATGGCATGCCCGATACTGCATGATTTTCACTCACTTGTTGTGTTTCTGGAATTTTGCTCTGTGCCTTCCACTAGTAGAGTATGCCTCTCTAGGAGGGGTGCAAAGTGAAATTTAATTCCCACCTCATTGAACGCGTCTAAAATACATTCATATCTATCTTAAAGCACCATTTTTACCATTCTGCCGACCA
Source organism: Dermacentor variabilis (assembly GCF_050947875.1). Lineage (NCBI taxonomy): Eukaryota > Metazoa > Arthropoda > Arachnida > Ixodida > Ixodidae > Dermacentor > Dermacentor variabilis. The sequence goes on from NC_134570.1 coordinate 193,381,386, forward strand.
CAGTTGAGCCTTCTCCAATGTACGTCAACTCGTACCTCAACATCTCACCTTTTGTTCCTGCATAAGGTGGTCCATGACATTATACATTACCCAAAGCTTCTTCAGCATATCATTCGTTCGGGCCGCAACAGTATACCAGGCAGCATTCCACATTCTTTGCCTGGCCTTGTTGCAAGACTGTGCCATATATGACTCCACTCGAAAACGCATAACAAGAACTGTGCCAGTAATGAGATACTTCACAGTTCATTTCCTGTGTTTTGTATATCTGTAGATAATCATGTAAGATTAATTCCCTTTTATTCTTCCTCATTTTCTTTTTTCCGTATTTGTTTCTCTATCTCGCATTTTCTTGTCTTCAAAATTCATGTTTTCTGTGCATTTCGTCTCACTTATTGCTCGTTAAGTGCATCAGTATGAATGGTCTCTAACTGTTTCTGGGCACTAAATAAACATTTGAATGATTGATTATAATTATTGTATAGTATCGTGCTTTTAAAGTATGCACTAGTATATTATTTCAGTGCGCTAGCTTTTCTGCAATTAAGGAAAGCAGGAATCAAGAAAGTGCAGTAATATGCTACGTGCCTGATCATATGCCTTGTGCTGGTAATTTTTTCTGAATTTTAGTAATGTTTGGCTACTGTATCCAGTGTTGTGCTATAAAAGAATATGACACAGCAATTATTGCGTGCCTCACAGAACAAACTGAATATTTCTTCCTTACTCAAAACATCATAGCAGGCTGAAAACAATAAACTGGTACTTTTGGGGGGTGAGGAAGTGTATAAATTATGAAAATTTCCTGTTTATATGTATATTTCTATATTATGCAAATGAGTTGCCCCCATACATTGGAATAAGCACTTCAATAGGATGACTTGACAAATGGCAACGATAGACCCCTATTAAAACCCTCCAATTCTCAAGGTTGTATTAGCTGACCGTATGTCATTTCATTAATGTCCAGAAAGGTAAACTAGACATGTTTGAACCAGTTACAACAGAACATGGCCTTTACACTATGAAAACGCTTTCTAGTAATACACTAAATGTGAATGCCTCCCGATGCGGTGTTGATGCCTCAAAACAACCTAGAATAATAAATTAGGTGCTTCATGGGCAAGATTTTAGAGAATCGAAAATCAGGAGGAGACACGCTACGAATTGCGTAAATTTTAGCTATTGTAACTTTTTTTGTCAGTGATACAGGTGTTTCAATCCTCTTTTTGCTGATTTTCTTAGAACCCACTTTTTTACGTTTCTTTCATGCACCAGCTAGCATAATTATATTGGCACAGATACTTTTTTCTGTATTGGGGGACCATATTTCAACGGCTAAAAAATTTTAAACGTTATCGCTCGGCGCACGATGCTCCTGAACGTATCGGAAGTTTCACGAATGTTGACGATGGTTCTATCGGTTGTCTGTTGTCGACGAACCTTGTATAATCTGATTGCATACGCGACGCGAATTGTCTAGTAGTTTGTGAAGGGTGCACGGGAACCAGCGAATACGCGGGATCTTCCGACGACTGATGTATGCAAACCGACGCGCTTGGCCCACATATGAGATTTTCGACGATTGCCGACACTGCTCGCCGCTATCGTTGCGGTTGAGTCTGCATCGTTTTTTACCGTAACTACTACGTGACAATGTTTCCAACACAGGTTATTTTTCAATAATACATTGCACGCCTAATTCTTATATAGCTGGCTGTGCAACGACCTATCAAAAAATGAAATCGTACAACAGTTTTGATATAATATAGCATCGTCATGCAGGTGTTTGCAAAGCGATCTTGTATTCTGAAGACGCGCGAGCGCGAGCGCTGACGTCGATATTTTTGTAGACTATTGTTACTTCAAAGATAAAAGTAAACTGTTGCGGCAGACGTAAGTTCATTATTGAAACGTGTTTCAAATCTGAAAGGGCATACAGATCACTAACTTATTGTCTCAAGTTTAGTGTACAGCAGGCTGTTTTCGGCCGGACTTTGACGGATGAAGACAAAATAGTCCAGCAACAGTGCGCCCCAGCCGAGGAGCGAGCTTCGGCGCACGTCAGAGCTGCTGTCCATTGGTTGCGTGCCCTCTTTCTCCAACCAACGCGCAGCAAAGCGTTCGCTTGTCGGCGTGTGCCGGAGCTCGTCGACACGTGCATGTGGTTAGGCGCCCCATAGCGAGCGTCGTCGTCGCCTAGCGAAGAAAGCGAATGCGGGGGGACGAAGAAAGCAGCGGGGGGACGAAAGACGCGAGAAGCAAGGCAGGGAGGAGGGTGCAGCGCAACCCGCGCACCCAGAAGGAGGCGGAAGGCGGAGGAGGATATGGCGAAAAGATGTGAGAAGGAAAGCGGAGTGCGGGTACGACCAGGCACGCGGCGAGAGAGCGCAGAAGCAAAGTGCTCACGTGGGCTTCGCACCCACTGCGCATGCGTTACTTCTCCTGCAGCGCCGCCGCCGCTAGAGAATGCGATCCCCGCATGCCACGCGTTCCCATGTTCACGCTTTCTTTCTAAACAATGAACAACGCAACCGGTGGAAATGCTTCGTCTGCCGCTGCTTTTAAACGAACTGCCAAAGAGACTCCGCGCCACCGCTGTGGGCCCTTTGTCATTCAGAATAATTTTTTATAGCATATCGCGAATTCAAAACACCTAGGAAGCTGCGCTCGAATTTCCCATTAGGGGGTATCGTGAACTTCGGTGAAAGTTTGCTGTCAACACACTCACCTTGACAGCAACGTGCTACTCTGATGATTGCAGTATGCTTCAGCTTGACGGTTTCAATAATTTCTTCGCAAATTATCCTAATCGGCGCGGTGATGACGGCGCTCTATATTGACACAAGATGATTTCAAATTACGCGCGCCAGCCGCCTCCTGCGTACGTCCAGTTTACTGCTACCTGCGAAAGATAGCTGCAGTGAAGCGGGCAGTGATTGCGCGCAAGGCACGCGCAATCGGAGCAACCGGTCATCAGCGCGGGACACGAGCGAAGAAGTAGAGGTGCGGGACTGTGGCCAAAAAGAATGTTTACGTTCTAGTGAGGCTCTCGCTTAGCTGTTTGTCGGGCACAAATTCGCCCAACGTAAAGTTATTAAAGTAGCCCCATTCAACTGTGCGTTACAGTTCTGGTGGAGGTGTGGGGTATGATTTCAAGCCGTTCTCGAGTCAGAGAAACAAGCCCGGACTCACGGCGACTTGGACCCATCGAATTGACTCCTGTTTACGAACGCAGCAGTCGTCGCCTCCTAGGTGAGCCCGTACCCCCCCCCCCCCCCCCGCCCGAGTTCTCCCCTATGCCGGATTCTATCGGAGCATCAGCATCTGCTAGCGGAAACGCTACCGAGATGACAACTCAAATCACACCAACTCGCATCGTAGTGGACTCGCCAATGACGCCAGAGGCTTTCCACGGCGACACATTTGAAGACGCAGAGGACTGACTGGAACGCTTTGAGCGCGTCGCCGAATTCAATGGATGGAACGGAGAGCGCAAGCTACGAAACGTTTACTTCGCCTTAGAGGACAGCGCATGAACGTGGTTTGAAAACCACGAAGCGACATTTGTGTCCAGGCCTGCTTTCCGGCGGGAATTGCTCGCCACTTACTCGAGTACTGACCGCAGGGAGAGGGCTGAAGCTGCCCTGCAGGCAAGAAACCAGCGGAACAATGAAAGCCTAGCCATGTATGTAGAAGACATCTCCCGCCTATTCCGCCGAGCTGATCCGAACATGAGCGAGGACAAGAAACTACGCCATCTAATGCGGCGCGTAAAACAGGAGCTGTTCGCAGTGTTGCTACTAATGCAAGTTACTTCGGAACCCGCCGCGCACCGTCGCTGAGTTTAGTTCTGAGGCGACAGCAATGGAAATCACGTTGCAACAGCGATCAAGGATGTACAACCGGGAAATGAGCATCACTCCTGTAGACGCAGTTCCAGCCGTCATCGGGAACAGCATGGAGTTCATACGGAAGCTCGTGCGATCTGTAGTGCGACAAGAGCTTCAGAGGCTATGGCTTGAGCACAACGCTCCAACGCCCTCTTCGCGTGCAGATATGGTTCGCGAAGAGGTCGGACAGGCGGTCCGGGAACCACAGCTCAGTGCGCAGCCCCAAGCGCCACTACTGCGCCAGCCGAGCGTCTCGTATGCCGATGTGCTGCGGCAAACTACCGGACGTGCTGACGTCGCAGCCACTGCCTCTATGAATAGCTCGATGCCTCGAAATACGCTGCCGCCACTCGAGAGAAGATTTAGGAAGGCCGATGTATGGCGCACTCTCGACCGAATACCTCTCTGCTACCACTGTGGTGAGGCTGGCCACATATACAGAATGTGTCACTATCACCAGGCAGGGCTTCGCGGTTTTTCGGTGAGTGCACCTTGCCCTCTGAATGGTGAGCGTCCATTTGAAATCGAATAGTACCTGTCTTCTCGTCAAAGCTCCCCAATACGCCTACAGCAACACTAACCTCGATCAATAGCGCCGTTGCGGATCGGTCACCGAGCCCCCGCCCGTCATCAAGCTCCCCAAGGCGCCGTTCACAGAGCCCGCGTTGGGAAAACTAGAGTCAGCGGCCTCGGGAGGTAAGGTCGCTGCCGATGCGAAAAGAGAAGAAGCTGCGTTGATGATTCCGAACGACAATGAGGGACTGAGAGACCAGTGCCGTAGAGCGACTTTGCTTCCGATTTACCTGTGTGTGTTGGTGGTTACGAAGTGAACGCGTTAGTTGATACAGGTGGAGATTACTCGGTTATAAATTGTGAGCTAGCCAGGAAACTGAAGAAAGTGCTGACTCCTTGGAAAGGGCCAGAAGTTAGCACAGCAGGAGGGCACCTCATCCACCCGACGGGTAAGTGTATGGCTAGAATAGGAATACGAGGCTTCACGTACGTCGCCAGCTTTATCGTGCTTTCTGAGTGCTCAAAAGACTTGATTATTGGCACGGACTTCTTGCAGGATAATGGCGCTGTAATCAACTTGCGGGGATCATTTGTTTCATTTTCAACCAAGCACGCTGTCGCAGCATTCAACACTAAAGAAAAATTCGATGCCCTTTACATTGCCGATGACGGCTTCATGCTTGCTCCGTGATCCAGCGTAGCCGTCGCAGTCAGAAGCGAGGTTTTCAGCGACTACTAAGGAATCGCAGACAGCAACACCAGTCTCCAACTCGAAAAAGGGATCTGCATGGCAAGAGGCCTTGTTCAGCTGCGTGGCGGATGTGCGAACGTTTTCCTCGCTAATTTCGTAAACGAGGTGCCACATGTCGCGAATGGAACCGTTATTGCCAGCCTTAATAATTTCGTCCAAGTTGCAGATCTGAGCATTCCAGAGACTTCACCAGCGAATTTCCAAGATGTATATTCTGTCCTTGCAGCCATCGACATCGAACAAAGTCTAGCCCCCAGACAGAAGTAGCAAATAGAGACCCTCGTAAGAGAACTCGCCGAATGTTTTTCAATGTCATCCAAAGTCCAGCGGACATCTATTGCGAAACATCGGATAATTGTCGACGAATCAGGGAGGCCTATTTGTCAGCATCACTACCGAGTGTCACCAAAAGAGAGAGAAGCCATCGGAAGTTAAGGAAATGCTTGAAGATGACTTAATTCAGCCGTCGGCAAGTCTGTGTGCGTCGCCTGTGGTATTTGTAAAGAAAAAGGACCAAACCTTGCGCTTCTGCATTGATTACCGAAAGCTCAACTCCGTCACAAAGCGGGATGTGTGCCCACTTCCAAAAATCGATGACGCTCTAGATAGACTACGAGATACCAAATTATTTTCCTCCCTGGACCTGAAAAGCGGCTACTGGCAGATAGAAGTGGACGAACGAGATCGTGAAAAGTCGGCGTTTGTGACGCCAGACGGACTGTACGAATTAAAGTGCTCCCATTCGGCCTTTGTTCCGCGCCTGCCATATTTCAGCGGAAGATGGATACTGTGCTCACCGATCTGAAATGGCAAACCTGTCTCGTTTATCTTGACCATGTCGTGGTTTTTTCTACCACCTTCGAGTAGCACGTAGAACGACTGCGGGCTGTGATGAAAGCTATTAGATCGCCAGCTTTGACGAAAAAAACGCGTAAATGTCAATTCGGATTTCGCGAGCTTCTTTTCCTCGGCCATGTCGTCAGTTCAGAAGGCATTCGCCCGGACCCCGAGAAGACTGCGGCAGTGGAATGATTTCCCAAAACAACCGACAAAAAGGCTGTTAGCCGATTCTTAGGACTTTGCGCCTGCTACAGACGCTTCGTCAAACATTTTTCTAGGATCGCCGAACCACTAACGCGGCTAAATAAAGAAGACACGCCTTTCGTCTGGTTGAATTAGCAGGAGAATGCTTTCAATGAGCTCCCAAGGCGTCTTCAGAACCATCCAGTTCTTGCTCATTTCCACAAGGAAGCCGAAACTGATATTCACACAGACGCAAGCAATTTAGGCCTCGGTGCTGTCCTCATTCAGGGGCGAAACGGAGAGGAATGAGTCATTGGGTATGCTAGTCGAACGCTTTCGAAGGCTGAGGTGAACTACTCAGCGACGGAAAAAGAATGCCTCGCAGTGATATGGGCCATCAGCAAGTTTAGACCATACTTATATGGCCGACCATTCCGAGGTATCAGCGACCATCATTCGTTGTGCTGGCTGGCGAGTCTCAAAGATCGTTCTGGACGGCTGGCAAGATGGAGTCTACGGCTGCAGGAATACGATATAGCGGTCGTATACAAGTCCGGTCACACGCACAGTGATGCTGATTGATTGCCACGTGCACCGATTGAATACACGGAACCTACGTTTAGGGAAAATGGACAGGATTACCCGTTCCTAGGAGCTGTGACAGCATCGCAAATGGCTCAGTATCAACAATCTGACGCGGAGTTACACCTTCTCGTTGATTACCTACAAGGACACACTGTCGACATTCCAAGAGCTTTTGTCCGCAGCTTGTCGTCGTTCGTCCTGAGAAATGTCCTGTACAAAAGTTTTCAACATAGTGCAGAGGCATTTCTGCTCGTCATACCTTCAAAGTTACGACTCGAGATATTGGAAGCATGCCACGACGACCCATCAGCAGGACATTTAGGAGTGAGCAGAACATTCGCACACATCCGCATGAAGTATTACTGGCCGAAGTTATTGAATTCTGTGCAACACTACGTAGGAACCTTCCGGGATGGCCAAAGACGTAAAATACTACCATTCAAGCCAGCAGTTCTCCTAAAACCGATACAGCCACCGGAAACTCCATTCGTGTGCAAATGGACTTACTTGGCCCCTTTCCCACATCGTCATCAGGAAAGCGTTGGATAGTAGTTGCAACATACTACCTAACTCGATATGCCGAGACAGGGTCAAGGGCACGGCCAGTTATAGAGGTGATTTATTGTCACTAACATAGTATACTACGGCATGGCGCTCCTAAAGTACTCATCACGGACCGAGGAACCATATATATTTACTGCCCATTTGACACAGTCCCTTATGAAACTAACGCACACCAGTCACCGAGAAACAATCCCATATCATCCGCAGACAAATGGACTGACTGAACGACTCAACAGAACGCTGACTAATAGGTTGTCAATATACGTGCACTTAGAGCACCGAACGTGGGACGGGATACTACCGTACGTAACGTTCGCGTACAATACCGCTGTGCAAGAGACGACTGAAACGACACCTTTCCAAATCGTTTTTGGCCGGACTGTCACCACAACCTTATATGCAATGCTACCTGTAGATGAGACCTCCGAAAATGACAATGACGGCAGTGACTTCACACAAAGAAATGAAGAAGGATGGCAGCTGGCATGACACCGCATTCAGAAGCAACAGCAAATCGACGCGGACCGATACAACTTGCGACGAAGAGACGTCCAGTATGTACCTGGACACAAAGTGTGGGTGTGGACTCCCTTACGGATGCGCGGCCTATCCGAGAAGCTTCTTCGTCGTTAGTTTGGCCTGTATAGGATAATTAGCCGAATTTTTCCCTTGAATTACGAAGTTGCACCAGAATGTCAAGTAACCTCATCACGACGGCGGCATCGAAGAGAAATCGTCCATGTCGTCCGAATGAAGCCCCACTACGAAAGGCAATCACTACTTCGGCCTACAAGCATTGCGAATTCATGACAGTCTGGAAACCACCGCTTTCTGTATGAGCATCGGTATGATGTACTCTTGGTAGAGGGACAATGACACAAGATGATTTAAAATTACGCGCGCCAGCCGCCTCCTGCGTCCGTCCATTTGTTTACTGCTACCTGCGAAAGATAGCGGCAGTGAAGCGGGCAACACGGGCTCGCAAGTCACGTGCAATCGAAGCAACCTGTCATCACCGCGGGACACGAGCGAAGAAGGAGAGATGCGGGACTCTGGCCAAAAAGCCTGTGGACGTTCTATTGAGGCTCTCGCTTAGCTGTTTGTCGGGCACAAGCTCGCCCAACGCAAAGTTATTGAAGTAGCGTCACTCACCTGTGCGTTACAATATGTACAAACCATCGGCATCACGGACTTGTCTATGAATATAGTTAAATAACGAATGACTTTGAAATACCTGTGTTACGAAACCAGCTTAAAATAAAATGTGAAATCCATCACTCAACGAACGCAAATGTATCGCCATTTCTATTTTTTTTTCGAAGTGCTTCCAGATTGTATTCGTACAAAGAACTATCGTCTTATATGTGCTGGTGTCATGAACATTAACACTTCTGAATCTGGTAGCGCGGTAGTTACAATTACAAGCACAATCCTTTCCACTGTCTTTGTAAACCATCTTATAGCACCAATACGCATCGCTGTTTCTACTTCGTCTGCATTAGGCCTTATCATTACATATTTAGAATCAGTTATTTACCATGTCGGTACTATTGCATCCGACATCAGTGACCGCTGTGCCATTTTCATGTTTTCCGCATGCGGGATCTAGAACTCGAAATATTCAGCCCAGGAGCGTTTGATTTATCAGCACATATCAAAGGAAGCCTTAGAATCATTTGGCTGGCCCTCTCGAGGTAAGGCTGGTGTAGCATAGTAGGTAAAACAAACGCGAACTACGCGTACTCTGCATTCATCACGGTAAATGTGCAAATCTAAAAAAGCAATTTCTAATCCGTGAGATCGCACAATCAAAGAAAGCAAAAAAAAAAACAAGGATGACAAGCCGCCACATTGGCATGATCAAATAAAACGATAATCGTTACCCCAAGTTCATGGGCACTCAAGAAATAGAGGTACTCAACGATTGTAATAAAATAAGAAATAAACTAAATGCTGTACTTAGACAGGCAAAGTCATTCTACTATAGTGAATTTTCGCCAACATTAGTTGAGACATTGAGATGCTCCACGCGAAATGTTAAATTAAGTTTTAGGTCGACGACAACGCAATGCACTACTTGATTACGCTTTTCAGAGTGGCCAAGAACTCGCTCGTAGAAGTTCATGATTGCGTCAATAAGCATTTTGTAAGATCAGCGGTATCAAACACAGGTTATACTGCAATATGAGGTTTGACTTCTATCTGTGCTGACAGTCTGTTTCTTGTGCCAACTGATGGTTTTACACTTTACAGCACATTCATAAACTTAAATAATAAGAGAGCCCTAAATGCAGAAAATTTTCAAATTAGGCCCGTTAAATGCGGTCTCGAATTTGTCGTAGCTATGTTGGCGCATATATTCAATTTGTTTCTTTCGTTAGGTGTTTTCTCGCAGGCTATGAAGAAAACCATGGTCTCAGTTCTTTACATTGGTGGTGAAAAAAAATGCTGATTCTCCCATATTTGAGATAGATGTAGGCATAAAATGACTACCGGCAAAGTATACTGCTTAGAGATGACATTAGCCGCAATATTAAAATGGTCGTACTGAATGTTTGCAACGTCACACCACACCGCACAACACCAAACTCTTCCTTGCTATACTGTGCACGGATCCATATGGACGATGCTCGGCTTGAATAATTAAACCAGCGGTTGGCGGCATGTCAGGCAGCCAAGGACACCAGGGAGATAGAGCACCCTGCCAAGCCAGAAGAAGAGCGCCTTGAGGAGGCGTCACGCAGCGTGGCGCCACTTCTCGAGGTGCCGCAGAACCCGCGCCGCGAAACTGCTTGTGTTTCAAACAGAACACGTGACCCCGCCTCAGTGCAAGAAGATGCGAAAGAAGTGTATGGTATAAGCCTGCATACGCTTTTTGAACGTCGCCCTACTGGAAATTCCAAGTAAAACTTCAGCGTAATGGCAGTTATAGATTGAGCCATGTTGTGAACAAACATTAGGAAGAACTTGGAAGCAATATTTTTTGTATGTTGTTTGATCAGTAGCTAGCGTATGTAATGCGGTCCTGTACAAAGGGTTAGGGACCAAGCAACATATTTCGTTAAGTTTTGATTGGTTGCCCGCATGATCTCGTTTTGTTGCCCGCTTGAATGCACAGATAACAGCTCTGAATATGGGCTCAAGGTCATCTGAAGGTCGCCGATAAAACAAGCTAAAAGCATATTTTGCTTAATATCAGGCTACAAACTATGAACCGGTAAACGTTATTCCTGTTTTTCTAAGAACCCTGAAAAAATAATTTCAGCTCACCTAACTGAAACGAATATAGTGCTAACAAGCCAGAGAAGTTGGGGCGATGTATGCGGAGCGCTGTCGTAAGCGCTTGGTAACACACCGTTCGCAAGAGTGTGCCCGTAGCTTTATGAAATAAAAGAAATGATCATTATTGTGAAGATCAACTTACTCGGCTTCAGATGCTGAAAAGAGAAGTACCAGCAGGTTCATTAGTTGAGAATAATTCGCAAGATAACTTAAGTAGCTATTGACAGCGAAATACCTCCACGTAAGAAAATTTTTACGCATCCTTACTATTGGGTATCTAGTCAGCGCGTTTCCTGTTTCACGAGTTGATGGGGCTAAATTGTGAAACTTCGTTGGACTGGCAGTGCCGTAATGTAGTGTTTGTGCTCAGCAGCTCAATGCAGAAGCATTGCGCTGCTGAGCAGGAGGTCGCGGGTTCAATACTGGCCAGATTCCAATTGCAGGTGGAATGGGAACAGTCGCAGTTACACAAAGGTGAAGCCTTGATAGGATATCAAAATATTATACAACTACGCAAAACGACGTTGTTAGCTCTGGCACCCTCGTAAATTAGAATGACCATTAGTTAAGTAATGTTAGTAACTTAAGTAATTAGAAAGCATGGTGTAACGTGCACACAAGAATATATTGACAGAAGCTCGATGACCGCAAACACTCGCTGGCAAAACGCTGGTGTCATAAAGAACGCCAGTAGAAGCCTCTCTCTTCAACGTGTCTACTAAACGGAAGCTCCGCCACTAAGCACGCAGGGACACAGCGCTCGAGAATCGACCAGCCATCTCGGCTCGCCCAGCTTTTGCACCCGCGCCAGATTACCTCCGGAAATAGACGCGAGGGCAGCGTATGCGTTCCCTCACGCTGACAGGCATGCGCGTCCATAGCCGCGCTAGCAGTCGACACTTGGGTACACTTGTCTCCCTCCAGTGGACGCCTGAACACGATACCACGCGTCGGAGTTAATGTGACACAGGTCGTTAAAATTAATTCGGAGTCTCGCGCTACGGCGTTCCTCCTAATCAAATGTTTGCTTGAGCACGTAAAACCTCATAACTTAATTATTTAAAGCTTCTCTGCCGACACCGGTAGCGTCGCCACGATGCGGCGTTTTCATGCCCTCTGTAGAAGGCAGGTGGCATTGGCAGGCGGCGCTATGATTATTCTCTAAATGTGTATTTTGTGATATGTATTCGTGTGTTTTTCGTACTACATAAAAATATACTATTATTCCAGTTTACAGCCATTTTTAATTATCCCCTAATACTGATGACAATCGTGAAGACAGGGTTGTAATCAGCATGTAAAAACTAAGCCATAAACACGCAAAGCACACCGGGCGCCAACTTCCGCCTGGAGAAAGTCGTGGTAAGTTTTAATTATGTATTACCCTAAAAATTATTCGTTCATTGCCTTTACTTCTACTTTTACTTTCCTCAACCACATACCCATTCTGCTAACTATTATTTTTAAAGCCGTAGACAACGGGCAGAGAAATTGCGCTCTCATGTTAACAAAGTAAGCTGAATAGTTTCTGCAATATTTTTACGCACCACGCAGGTGCAGCCGTCATCATCAAATGTTCCGTGTACTCACATCATCTCATCTTGCTTAGAACAAGTGCACTGGCCTTTGACCTATACTAAAACACTTTCTGTTTGTGTTTTATCCTTGCACGTAATGTAGCTCCATACCCGACTTCTTCACAGAGCAAGATGTTTCTGCATCTCTGACTATACCTTTGGCAAATCGTTCACTGCGCTTTTCGCTCTGTTAACGCAATATTTACTAGTTAGTTTTCGGGCTTTCCCTACTTCCTGTGAGTTGAAGTCTTTTTGTCTAATATTTCCAGAAACGTTCCGAGCTCAATCCAACCTGGTGGTAGTGTGCGGCAGAGCATTACATCCGAGATCTATGGCGCAGTGCAAAAATACTGCGCTGCACATACGCGTGGATGAAGTATTGCGCTTTTTATTCTGGGCAGTCTTGGTCCTTAAGGTGACGCTGTGTCGTGCAGCAGCAGTATTTTCCGTGCATTGAACGAACATTAGAGATCCCCGGGTGGTCAAAATTATTCCTGAGTCCCCCACTAGGGCGTGCCTCATAATCAAAATTGTTTTGTCAAATTTAAGCTTTGCCACTTAAAACCCCACAATTCATAAAGAAACTGCGTTAATAGGCACTGTCTTCTATCAGTGCCAAAGAAGCAATAATAACTAAGCCTTATGCCAGCATATACTTTGTGTTCTGTTATGTCACTAATTAGGTTACCGCAATATACAAGTACCTACCCAGGTGAACCTATTGCAATTTAGCTTAACTAAAAGGTCGAGCGCCCTCGATACTCTGTAATAGACCCATTTGAATGGGTAATGTTTGTATTTCTTAAAAATGACGAGTAAATTTTTCGTTTGGCGCCTTCCTTGTGTAGTCCTCAAGTGACAAGTTCATCTGCTAAAGTTCAAATGCTAATAACATAAATTGCGTTGGGAAGCATGTAATATTACCTACATTCCCTTTCAAGGTTGTTGGCAGGTTATTGTTCATGTTATGAGATAGGCTGACGTATACGTCACAATATATGTTTAGTAGTTATAAAAAGTCCACATCCACATATCAGTCATTAAAACAACCATGCCTTTTACCTTAAATGCTGTTAGCTGTGTTCAATTTAATCTAGATACACTGAATTAGTTTCCTCGAAGTCCGCACAATGCACCAACAACTACTGCGTGGTTAAGAGGACAAACTTCCTTGTTGCTCGCCACCCAGTTACACTGCACGCCGAAGACTTCTAGCGACTTTACCTTGCCTAGGCTAGTACTGGGACCAGGACGGAGAAGGAACACCACATAGCGCTATTAGTCCCAGTATCGTGTAATATGTTGCGGATCTGCGCGGTAACTTCAATTCCATCTTCCAGTCAAGTATAATGAGCTTATACAAGTCTTAAGGAGACCGAATGAACTGACAAATTGTAATGCCCATATTTCGAAATAGATGTATTTGCTTCTCCTTGGTAAAGGTTAAGCTTGAATAAGACGGTACGTATTGTAGTTTGCCTCGTGCTTCGAGGTTATTTTCCAGTTAGGCTCTCTTGTTCAGTCAAATTGTGAAATTTAACCCTACTCACACACCCTCATCCTAGCTCTTTTGGTGGACATGGTAATAACGCGAAGTGGACATGTTAGGTTTCGCGTAAGAGAATTAACCCACGGTGTATTAGAGTGATGCACAAAATATTACGTTCTCTGATCCTGTAGAAACATCAGAATGGTTAAGGCAAACGATATGTGGGGAGGTGTCAGGTGATTAGGTGCAGCGACGAGAGCAAGCTACCTTTAGACTTAGACACAGGATGCAGAAGACAAGAACAACCTACTTCAAGGCTGCTAGATATAACGGGGCACCTTTGTCCTGCAGAGAACCTAAACATGCTAGTGACGATCATCGCGAAAATGAATTTACCGCACTGCATATCCAAGCTCACTCAAGTACTTGACCTAATTAAAGCACGACGCTTACATATTTCTGTTTCTGAAGTCGGAACGTGCTCCACAGAGTAGACGCTCGACGTGTAGTCGTACGGATCTCCTGAAATGAAACCAAGTGCATGTTTTTCAGAAAATATTTGGTTCACCGCACTTTATGCGTGCAAGCCTTAAGAACATATGCGCCTTGCCACAAAACATGGCAACTCTCGCGATGCAACATAATTTGGATGCTTTTCAGAAAAATTTTCTTCACCGTAGTTTGTTCATAAAAGCTTTAAAAACACATTTGCATTTCCACAAAAGAATGTGGTTCTCGCGAAGCAACACTCTTGGGAAAAAAGCCGACCGAACCATTGCTTCCATAAATGACTTTTTATTCAGATAATATTAGTAAAATCAGTATTGTTGAATGCCGGGCTAGTAGATTAATAGCACTATGAAACATTGCCTCAACGCCCACGAGATGCGTAGAACGCGAGTGCCGCCTCGGGGCGTGAGCTCAGAAATCGCGCGTCCGTTCGTAGGTGATGCCTCGAGCGGAGTATCTCCATTCTTAGCACTGCAGTCATGTTTCATAATGCAGGTGTATTCGCGTTTATTCGAAAGCTGTCGCCCTGCAGTTGCGAGCCTGCGTGCGCTACGGTCTCTTTCACTGCGGTCTGCGTGCCCCACATTTCGCCGATTTAGTGCTCCAGCGCGCCGGAAAATGAAATAAATATTACGCAAAACTCATTTCGCATGGGGTAAGCGACTCCACCTTAGCGGTCAGCTAGTACATTAAATTCACTAGCGGCCGGTTGGCGGATTCATCGCAACTCTATTTGAAACGGAATTAGTTATTAAGTGGGTAAGTATTAAGGAGGTTTTCTGTCATTGTTCTTACAGCGAAGCTGTGTGAGTGAGATTAGAGGCGAAGGCAAAACAATTTTGTTCTGTATGGGTTAATTAGAGACGAATTAAAACAATATGATTGTTTTATGTCTCTTTAAAAGCCTTATACGAGATGTTTATAGTATTCCCTCGATGCGCTTGGAGTATCAAAGAGGCAGTAATTTTTATTTAAATACAACATATGGGCCGTGACATTGGAAACCTGTGCTGAAATATTGAAGCGCGTAGTTTATTAGACTTCTGAGTAATTACCAAATGCTCATTTGCTCAATATTTTTATCCGTTACACAATCTTAAAAAGGCAGTGGCAAGCAACCGAGGCTGTCAATGTTGATGATTGACCGTCACTACTGTTACTAACCAGAGATTTGGCGAACAGAAAAAAAAAAGACTGATCAGCTTGATGCGATAATTACGCACCGGAGAAAGCTTACGAACGTTCATGTGCAAAAATTGAGTCCCCGAAAAAAGGGAAACGAACTTTTTATTGGAAATAAAGACCGAAAAAGTACACCCAATTCCGTGAGAAAGCCCTTCTGCCCCCACAAGAAAGAAGTAAAAATGAAAATACGTGTACGCAAGAAACACAGCATTTTCGGATAGAGAGTGAAAACAATGAGCAAAAGCTATTCTATAAAATGGGACGTTTACTTCACGTACCTTGCAGCGAGTAGAGGTTCGTGTCGTCTCCTGAAATGAACAGCGAGCGTTGTCCACAAATGTTTCGGAGAAATTTCTTTCCTGGTTAGGCTCGAATTACTTAACTATGCCATGAAATGATATGCGGACAATCACAAAGCGTCGTGGTGCTCACGATATATTATACATAGTATTTTTTGGATCAACCGAAAAGAAAAAGAGTATATGCTCCATGCATGCGCCTTTAAACTGTGGAGTGCGATTCAAAAGTTGCATAAATTGTGTTCTCGAAAACAAGTTCGTAAAACTAGTAAATCAACAACAGGAACGTAAGAACTGCAAATCTTTGTAATTATTTTAATTCCAAAATATATACACGTGGTTTAACTATACACAAAACTATATGTTTGAGAGGAGGCCCTTTCAGAACAGCGTACTAGACCTAAAATGGCTGTATTATGTATAATTTACGGGGACCAACTTTTTGGGGTCCCTTAGAGACAGCCAGTTAGTGCAAGACCTTTTAGGGATGCTCACTTTTAGACAACTTAAGAACAAGTCGTTCGCGTCTGCGTGATGTATCTAGAGTAAAACGACTGCGTCTTCGTTTTATGTCCATCTAGACCGTGCGAGAAATGTAAACGCGTTTACCCATCTTTCCGCTGCTCAGTCAGCTGGTTCCTGGGACGGCAGGCGCGTAGAGGTAGCCGGTGTACTTTCCCTCCAAATGCGTGGACGGTAACTTCCAAAGTTAGCACACGCTGGCACCTGGAAAAACCCTATACGGAATGTTCCATCGTGGAGCGAATCTGGTGTAGGCGGTTCCTTGAGGCTAAACCTCAGGCCGATTCGCGCGAGAATGTTGGATAAAATTTTAATGTCGTGTTTCACCTCGGCGGATATTACGTCGGAAATAGGTATCTTATCTCGCACCGTTGGTAATATGTTACGCAAAGGCACTAAACAGTTCGCTATGTTCTTAAATCCAGTACGTGCCTGTATTCTCCAAGATTACGTCAGAAATACACTTGCTCTGCGGCAATGTAGCAGTACATATTTTGTCGCAGAAGAATTAATTTCGATCCCGTCTGGAGCACCAAGCCGACGTCAATATTTTCTGATTCATTAGACTCTAAAGCTAACCCTAAGTCGACGTGTACTGTGTAAGTACCCCTCCAGAAACCTCGCAACGCTTCTTTCATGTCAAGAAAAGACTCAGTTTACGTGAAAATGGGATCTGAAGAGTCCGAATACATTTGTCAATTTTTTTTCCATTCTTTTTTTTTCTGGAGCGCTAATTTATCACTTTAGCTTGACTAAATACTTGCCTTTGGTGTCCCTCTAAAGGCGAGTGCGTGAAGGAAGTCCGTTTGATCGGGATGACGTTATCTTCGAAGTCGGGGTGAGGACATTAAGCGTACGAAGGATTTAAAATCGTTTTCAGTGACTACACGCGGCAGCCTTGTTCACAATTAGCCATATTGAACATTATTAGTTCACTGTGAACAAGGTTCATGTGGGAGAGCCCGAACATTAAAAATTATTGATTCTATATTTACAGGCGATCAACGGCACAAAGTAGTACATGAGTTAGCAAGGAAGCCGTACTGAAGCATTCAATAACAGATTAAACCACCTGGCGTGCTTACGCGCGTGTCCGAAGCTGGGTACCATTTTTATTTGCTGCGGTCAAATAAAATATTAACATAGAAACTCCACCGGTGTTGTCTAAAAATGCGTAAGCAATGTGCAGCTTGCGCAACTGTTAGTATTAATTTTATCACACTGGATCCAACACCATGCACTTATCAACCCTTATCGATTGTTATCAACTTATCGAAATAAATCCCGCCCTTATCGGTGCTTATCAACCTTATCAGAATTTCTCAGACCCTTATAGGCACTTATCGCTCTTTAGCACCTGGTTAATCCGCTTCGAGCCATTCTCAGCCGCCATGCGACTCATCCCCTCATCACTCCTTACCAAGTGATCGACGGCTTACCTGTATTGCGCGACTTCTGAGATAGGCGGCACGTCGATCGGTGAAGGACCGCCCCAACGGAAGGTGCATCCCGCGACCACCGAAATGCATCAGGAATGTGGCGCATTTGGCAATATATTTTCGCAAAATCGGAATTTTCCTAATGTCTACAATGATCCAGGTCGGCTCCTGATGGCTTTTATTCCACCATTACCAAATCTTTCATCGAAGCCTTCATGAACATTCTCCTCCTTTGACACTTGTTTTGTACTCCCGGTACAACACATTTTTATGGTTCAGGTATACTCACCTGCTGTAAGCGTGGTGTTCAGCCCAGCAGGTAAGAGACTCGGCTTCTGAGTTTGGACTGGTTGGTTGGAAACTCACCCACGCCAACGTTTTCTTTTTGTTACGAATTCTTCGTTTTGCATATTAATTTACTGATAGCGATTTACCTTACGTGACGGACAGCTTTTCTGGGTGGATAAGTATATAAATACTTATGCAGATAAAGATGTGTGATGGCTGCGGTCAGTAATGTAACCCATAGAGTTTGATACAATAATTACTAGATAGAACTCTTTCATTAGCGTTTAGCGGAACAGAAAACGGGCAGGCTCAGCCAGTATAGGAATTATGGGGAAGTCACAGATTTGCCTAAACTTCGTCCTTTTGTCTTCAATCGGCTTCGTGGCTTTGTAAACTCATAACTTCAACAAAGTATTGGCTAATAGATTACTAAAGAAAAATTATTTAAAGTTGCCCGATGGCAGGACTCGAACACAGAACCACCAGAACTAAAGCCTGATATTGAAACCGTTACGCCACGGACGCCTGCACAGACAAGCCAATGAACGCCCTCGTGAAACAATCGCGGTCAAGTCAGCGCGGTCCGATTGGGACACACCTCGACAGGCAATACAGTGCAATTAGTAGTAAATGTGCGTATCTGCACTCAAATAATTGGACTATTTTTTTTTACCTACACTTGCTACACAAATGTAGCTAGTTTAGGTAGTCGCCATTTTTTTTTACTTCGCGTAGCAATATGTACCTCCACCTCCCTACGCCAAGCGTATATTTAGAGCTGTAGTATAGCATAAAAACTACACTTTCTACACGGCGGTTTTGATGAGTGTAGGCAGCAGACGACAAACAAGCATGCTGGCGTTGCAAACACCCGGTGCCATTTTGTCTGTGACTGCGCTGACACTGTGACGACAGTGAATATTTGCTAGAAGGACGGTAACGAAGTGCTGGTGTCACCATGTGTCACGCAGCAAGGTGAAGTAATCTTTCCAGAACATAGAATTATATTACTCGCGCATGGTGCTGGCTGTTTCAAACTCCGCGCTGTATTATACGCACTGGCAGGTTGTCTTCGTGGACGGCGTATTCTCGACGTATTTTGGTGTAGTATGCTTAGATTTGTTGATGAAAAGAAGCTTCTACATTGGCGTTTAACTTGAGGCAATAGCATATACGCAGCCAGTAAGTGCGAAGTCAGGCAAATTGCAGAGTCAGGAGCTTTTCATATGGAGAATGGCTTTTCGTCAGCTGATGCAGCAGTCTGTTGTGATTGGCTACAGACGAGCGAGCCATGCGCAGCACATGATGTCATAGCCTTTGCACGGCACTACACTCGTTAACATGAATCTTCACGAAGTGTAGGGGGAAAATAGCCTTAGTATTGATTGCTCTCAAATTTAGGACAATAAACACAGGCAAAGGGTAATAAACAAAGTCGCAAGAACTTTGGAAGCCACAAGCACTTAAATCAGACAACTGCATGTACTTCCCATCACTCACATGGAGGCTGAACGATTGTAGCGCCAGAGTTTCCTCCAGTAATTTCATTTCATTTCATTTCATTTTATTACCTTAAAGACCCCTTGCGGGGTATTACATAAGGGGTAGGAAACATTGACATTGTAGGGAACTTTGACGAAACCCAGGACATCGTTTTTCACCGCCGAGTGCCAATCACGCAGCCATTGCGGTGGATTCTGCATTTCTTAAACATAAATTTACCCATCCGCCTCTACCCCGTTTTTCTCCCGCTTGTCAATCGCGCTGTCAGAGTAATCCACCGTTTCGTTTATTTTTTTTATCAAAGGTGATGTACCGCAAAGCAGAGGATATAATAAGAGCCTTTGTTGATGACTCTGAGACGCCAGACTTAACTATACTATTTCAGTGGCACGTAAATGGAAGTGACGCACATGGCGGCTTCGTTTCGCTCTGCAACGCAGCCGTGACAGCGATCTGCCTTTCACTTGTGGCATGAGCGTTGTAGGCACACATAAGCCATTATATGCATATAGCACGGTGTACACACTGGTCTGTGCGAAACAGAGAGGGAATGTCACTTCCATCGGTCCGTCGCTCTCCGCTCGTGCACTATCGAGGTGTGACGCCTCCAAATCCACTGGCGGCGTTCCTCTTTGCGCCAGTGTTTTGTCTCGCTTGGCAACTGCCAGAGCGTCGTTTCTGCGGCGCAGCAGCAGTTGTCCGCGTGATGCGTCGCACCAACATGTCGCTTCCGCGTTGGTTTGAAACGTCGTCCTAGAAGCTCAAGTGCAGCAGTAAACTTTCATATAGCTCTCAGTGCTTCGCCTCCAGGTGCAGCTGCCAGTTATTACAGAATTTTTGTCAGCCGGTTTATGATCCCAAAAGTATGGTGCCAAGGATACGGATACGCACGCCAAGGAGGTAGGAGGACTGGGCGATGTAATCAGAAGAGAAATTCGCACGTGTCCGATTGGCCTAGCTCAGAGAGGACGGTGTAATTAGCCACTGCTAAAAGAGTCCTTGGTTTTATAAAGGTCGCCGAAGCCTTCTCTCGGCTCATGCAATTCATTACATCACGGCATTTGGACTACGATATACAAGGTATTTCACGTAACTTGAACTAAGGACTGCAGCTGATTGAAGCGAACGAAATATGGGTTCCAGTATTGCGGTGCTCCTTAGAGTATTTCTTTTATATTCTGCTTAAGTAGTAAGTACCTAAGATCAAATATACATTATCGTTAATGTTCACGTTAGGGCCAACTACGTTTCGTTAAGTTGTACAGCGTATTCAGAAGTGACAAATCCAATTACTCTGTGGCAACGTACATGCGGCGTCGTTGTCTTTTTTTTCTTCAGGCTTTCAAATAAAGCCCGCTTAATAAGAAATAAAATACTCATGCGCTATCGTATTGGAGAGCCCTCAACCGCACTCAACCAATATGTATATTTCATTGAAAGATTTCACTGAACGCCTTTCCCGCCAACGCTTTAGCGACCTACGCCATGAATGCAGCAGGTTTGCCATGTGGTGTAATGAACCGCTCGCCATCTTGGGTCATTGTGTACGGGCCACTGGGTGTGCGGCAAGCGAGGGAACAATTGTCAGCGTTCGCAGGAATCGGTGCATCGCACTTCATATCTCGGAGGCCGTGAACGGATTGCTCGGCTCCCTAACTAGATGGCGCAACGTACCGATAAACAAAGAGCGAGAAAGAAGGCCGGTTGCCATATAAGGCATTTCTCGACAGCGTTCGCACATGCCGCAGAACCCATAATTTCGGAAGCCATGCACAGGATTCGCGCCTGCAGCGCTAGATGTGCGAAATGTTCTTATGGAAGCACGAAAAAGAAATCCCGCTGCCAGTACACGCCTCATACATAACTCGCCTCGGCGGTGACAATAAGTTTTCTCGCTATATTAATTAGATACCGAACGCATTATCGTCGACAATCATACTGAGATGCGTTTCGCCACCCTTTGCCGCTTTTCCACTGCTAATTATAGCGAAGGAAAGCACTTGTCTTCAACTTTGTGGCCGGTAAATCGGCTCGGGTGATTTGTTAGGACGCGAGTCACCCAGACATTTATATACAGTGTCATCACAAATGAAGTAAGGAAGCCTGTAATGGTAGACCAAGTATATATATATATATATATATATATATATATATATATAGTTCTTCGGAGTAACCCACGCTTCCCGAGAAGGAGCTGAATGGAGACCAAGCCGGCGCAGCCCTTTCTGCCCATGGTTTGTGAGTGGCGGCGCTGGCTTATATTCCCAGGGTTAGTTCTAGTGGTAACACAAAAATACCCTAGAATGTGGATGAGGAAACCGCGCCGCAGTATCTCAATTGGTAAGAGCATCGCACGCTTAATGCGAAGACGTGGCATCGTGTTCCGTCGACGGCAAGTTGTTTTTTCATCCACGTTCAATTCCATTACTTTATTATTTGTTTAGTTCAATTGATATTTGAACTAATGAACTATTTGAACGCTGACTGCAACAAGCTGCCGAATATTTGTGCTGTTTTCTCTCAGGTGTTACCTGCAGATGGTAAATCTTTAACGTGCTCTTTAAGCAAGCGGGGGTATCATCTTGGCAAATGTGGTTCGGTGATTGCCGAAGGTACCTACGCTAAAATGACGTCCGAAAAACGCGAAGCTTGGTCCTGCCAGACATGTAGGCAATCTGGATCCACCAATAGCGATGTTTCGTTCTCACATCAGTTAACAGAAGTTAAGAACAAACTGGATCAGCTTACAAGAATTGTAGAAACACTTGTAGTTAATCAGATGGAAGAATTTCTGGAATTCAAAGCCGCGGGAGAAAAGCTGACTGAGTCTGTTGGGAAAATGCAGAAGTCTATTGAGTTTCTGTCCTCAAAATACGATTCCGTACTTTCGGCGGTGTCGGATAGCCAAGTTGAACTTAGCCAGCTTCGTGCCCAGTGCGAGACGTTGTCATTGACAGTTTCTTGTCAGGCTGCAGCCCTCCACAGCATGACCACTGAAATCAATGCACTTGAGCAGTACACCAGAAGGTGTAATCTTGAGATACACAGTTTCCCCGTTCAGCATAACGAGGACCTGATATCTGTACTGGGTCAAGTGGCGGGAAAGCTTGATATAGAGTTTCAGCCTTTAGATGTTTCTGTTGCACACAGGTTACCAGCTCGCAAGGATTCCATCCCGGCTATTCTTGTGCAAACTCAAACTGTAGCGATCAAGCAAAAGTGGCTCGATTCTCGCAGTTGTCTCCCAAGTCTTGTCTTTAATGGAGTGGCTCCAAATCCTCGGCTATATTGCAACGACAATCTGACACGCGCTAACCGAGATTTATTCCGTCAGGCTCGTCTAAGAGGGAAGGAAAAGGATTACAAGTTTGTCAGGACACGCAACGGAAGGGTGCTGGCCAGAAAAGCTGAGGGTGTTCCTCTCATTCGCATTGATACTTCAGTTGACCTCGAAAAACTCGTGTAAATATGGATGTAGCTAGATCACTCTCGTTTCATAGCTTCTCAGGCGTTCATGACTTTTTTATTGCTAACACCTGCAATGCCTTCACTGCCACCCATGTTAATATCCGCAGCATCCGTAAACACTGGAATCATTTTTGCGGTTTAACTTCGCCTTTCATGTTTATCTGTGACGTCTTTGTTTTGACAGAATTAATGTACAAGGCAGGCCCAAGGACTGTGTGAGGGCAGTATCACACCACGGTGTAGAATATTCTCCCGTGGTAGTGATGGTAAAGAACACAGTAGCCGTACTGTGAAAGACGAAACTAACTTTTATTGGGAAACCCTGTGCCCACAAAAACAGGCTACACTTAAAGCACAACGATAGCGGCGAACAAAGTCGGCGGTCGTCGAAATCTGATCAGTGGGTCAAGCACGTCGGCTTGTATACTCGAGCTGTAGAACGTTCCAGAGTAATCGCTGGTGCCCCCGTGTCTTCGAGGAAGTTCTACAACGTTCGCGTCACGCATACATGCAATCGACTGCACAAGATTCGGTGACAACAGACAGCGAATAGAACAAACGAGGAACTTCCGATACATGCAGGCGCGTCCGCGCTGGGAGATAACATTTGTTAGATGGGGAAAAACGCTCACCCGAAAACCATAAACAAGCCCGCGTGTCAAAATCGTTCACCTGGTCATCATTGACATTGTGTTCCGGTTGCGAGACTCGCTACGGGTGCTGGCGCAGACTTCCCTTGGCCCCGGTCTCAATGTGGTGAACGAAGGCCAACGTGCGGCTCCAAGAAGGTTGTTGATGATGAAATGAAGGTTAAAAACGGTTGAAAAACGGTTGAGGAGCTCCAAGAGTTGGGTGCGCCGGTTATCGGAGAGTTCTGAATCAATTGATAGGTCGAACATATCGGAATATGATGGATTATCAGGGGTCATCAGGCATCTGACGAGGATACATGGAGCCAATGTCCGCAAGTCGACGCAGAATTCACCAGGTAATAAAGTTGCTGACGAAGATAACCAATTCGTAACGTAAGTAGCTCTGCAAAAGTTTTCGATGGTGAGAACAGCAAAACGAAGGAGCAATTTTTTGCGAAAGGCGAAGGCGTCGTAGGGTGAAAACAGAGCAGTCGAATACGTAATAGAGTCGCAAAAGGGAGGCAGGAGAGCGGAAGAGAATGGAGGTATGTCTGTGTCCGCAGGAATCACCACTCGGGGAAAAGGAGAGAAACACGGCTAAGTTGGGTCATCCCACATCAGCAATAATGGAAATTCGAGGCGCGCTCAGTGAACAACGGCCTGAAGGGAAGTCCCAGCCCAGAATGATGTCATGTAAGCATGGTGAAAAGGCAAAATTTACGACATACAAAACATCCTGAATGATAAGCCGAGCCATGCACGACACAGAATGCTGGGCGTGGTGCGCTGTTGCGTTACGCAGATAGACGGAGCAAAGCGGTGTCCTAATGTTAATTAACTGGCGGCGTAGCTGACCATTCAGCACAGAAACAACAGCACCGGTATCAACAAGCGCTTGTGCAGTGACACCGTCAACATACACGTTGGTTCAACATACACGTCAACATACACGTCAACATACACAATGCAGCTCGGCCTCTTCCTAAGAGGAAACATTAGGTCGGATGCTCCTATGTAAATACATGTAGAAAAATTATTCGTTTTTCTCGGCACCAACATCACCAAGTTTGATGAAGTTTGTTGCATTTAAATGAAACACTTCAATTCTAGTGATTGTTTGAAATTTTCGATTTAGGTCGTCAATATCTTATTGAGGAGTGACAAAAATCGAAAATTTTCAGAAAACGAAACAATGAAGTTTACAACTCTGTAAATCTGTAATGAAAATTGGCATCACAATTCTATGAATTGCACATAATAGTACATCTATAGCGGACAAAATCGATGTTACACATGAGTCTCAAAAAATTAAGTATTATGGAAATACGGCTTTTGCACAACCCTTGTACATAACCAATTCACATAAGATACATATAGACATATCAAATTTGTCCGCTTTGAATGGTGTAATGGATGCCGTTCACAGAACCGCAATACCTGTTCCTGATGCAGAGCTATTAATTTGTAAAGTTCCTGCTTCTATTTTTTTCCAGGTTTCTAATTTTTGAAAATATCTTAAACAATGTTCGGGCCCTAAATCGAAATTCTGCTTCCAACAGACAATAGAATTTAACTTACTCTCTTAAATGCAAGAAATTTCATTAAAAGCGACTCAGGAGTTATCTGAGACAAGCGCTTCGGCGTTTTACATGTATCTGAATAGGCCGCGTCGGAGTTGGGCCCGAGCTAAAGCTTCCTCTTGAACAATTTGCCTAGGGATCAAACACATGAATAATAACTGCATTGCCATTGGCAAAGATACCAAAGATGCTGCAAACGAATTCTTGAACGCTTCGCACTGTCAGTACAAGTATAATATGTATTTTTTCATAAAATATTATACTCGTATATTCCAAAAATTGTGTCCAACATAACTGATGTCAATGCTTCCATTTTTTGTCTAATAAATAAAGAAAATATCACACGAACTTTAGAACTACCTCAGTTCGAAACCAGCAAAGCAGTGCATGCCGGTGATATGAAAAATGTAAAGGCCATGAAATGAACAAGTTGAGGACAAATATGTTAATGAAACTTTGTCATTCAAGAAGCTTGTTTACTTTTTTGTACATATGCAACGGCAGGGAAAAATATCTATGACGCTCTCATTTATTCCAATGTATTACGCAGGAGCAGCTTTCACAGGTCGTGTATCGTGAGTAATTGCACCGAAATTATAGTCGCAACATTTGCACGTATGAAAAGCTGCAGTTCTGCAGAATATATGAGGGCGAGTGAAATGACAGTGAGCCAGTACGAATATATGTCAAACAGGGTACAAGTAGCCTCCATAGACATTTGTCCCATTGACTAACGAGTCGCGTAATTCCCGTCTCATAAGGCTCCTTCGGTTGTTGCTTCAAAACGTCTGCAACCAACTGTCACGTCATCATCCGAGACGAATGTACTTCCCTTGAGCTGTTTTTCAGTTGCCCCAAAATGTGGAAGTCGCAAGGCGACAAGTCTGAGCTGTATGGCGGATTTTGCAGCTTTCCCGCTTGAACTTCGCCAGTTTTGTATTAACCACATCAGCGACGTGGGGACGGGGATAGCCGTGGAAGATGACCCTATTCGTCAATTTTTCACGTAGTTTGTTCTTGACTGCGACACGCAGCCGATCCGGCGTTTCACAATATCGGAAACAATTGATAATCTCTGAAGATTTAGCAAATTCTATCAGTAATGGCCCCTGACGATCGAAAAATAAAACTCAACAACACCTTTCCGGCGGAAGTGACAGCCTTTGCTTTCTTTAGGGGTGGTGAATTTTAATGTTTCCATTGTAAGCTTTGCCGTCGTGTTTCAGGCTCGTAGTAGTGGCATGATGGTTCGTCTCCGATCACAACTGCAGACAAGAAATCGTCACCCTTATTCTGATACCGGATCAGATGAGTAAAGTCAGCGGCGAACTTCTGCGTATTCTGGCGGTGGTTCAAAATTTTGGACATCTATTGCGCACACAGGAGCCGATAACCGACATGTTTATGAATTATGGCATGAAAGGTGACGGTGAACCGAACCGTGACTGATGTTCACACGCTGTGCGAGTTCATCGATGCTTATCCTCAGTTCTTGTGGCATCAGCTCATCAACCTTTGCAATTTTATTAGGGGTGATTGCGCGATGGGCTTTGGTCCGGTCTGGGATCGTCTTTGCAACTTTCACGTCCTTCTTTGAACTGGTTGTTCTAACGCTTCACAGTGGCCAGTGAAATGCAATGTTCAATGTACAAGGATGCCATACGGTGACTGATTTCTTTTGGGGAAACACCTTCAGCTGTCAAAAACCTCACGGCACCATGCTGCTCAACTTCTCGAGGGTCCATTACGTCACACAACCATGTTCAACCCAGTGTATGAGCGCATTAAAGAACATTTATCCTCACACCTGCGTGTCACTTTCCTATATGAGAGATGCCTGTGTGCTACGCGCAGGCCTTGAACAGAACCATAATGCGCAGGGTGGGTAGGCTCACTTTCATTTGACTCGCCCTCGTACATTAGAAATGCGAAGATGGAATGGAATATACAAATGCGAAGATACAGCTTGATAAAGGACAAAAAAGTGCCATTAGAAACAAAGTTCACTGCAGGTATGCACAAAACCTCGCAACAAGATATTTAAACATACGTATACGCAAGTCTCCAATAAATATACGTACCTAAGAAAAAGTCGCGGTATATAATGTGTCAAACGAGGCAAATAAACCTGTTAGGCAATCACAGATTCACAGAATCCTAGATCCCTCCCCCATTCCATCCACTCCCCGCGATGTATCGCGCGCGGTGGAAGGCGGCGCGCTTGCTCCTCACTTTTCTCCCTTGCGCACACAAGACTGAGCCACCATCGTCGGCTCACCCATTCCACTCCACCCCCCACACGCTTTCACTCGCACATACAGCATGCGGCGCGCGGTCACGATATTATCGCCTTTGGACTTTATGCGGAAGATGAGGGCGATGGCGACGGCAGGAATGCGCCTAGAGTGTCCACATAATTGCTATCGCAATAATATAAGAGTATCCCTTAGCTGAAGCGTCCCATGGCCCATTACTTTCCGTAAAAGAAGTAAGAAAATAATACTTTCACCATACGACAATTCGGTGCGTCGCAACAACGTTATTTGTTTTCCTTTTGTGGGGCGGGGGCACCGTAATTTAAAGAAAGAAACTACGCAAAGTAAAGTATGTTGTTCATAATCGAATGCCTAC
Source organism: Dermacentor variabilis (assembly GCF_050947875.1). NCBI lineage: Eukaryota > Metazoa > Arthropoda > Arachnida > Ixodida > Ixodidae > Dermacentor > Dermacentor variabilis. Next base: position 193,409,120 of record NC_134570.1, read on the forward strand.
ATTGGGAAACTAATGTGGCTATTAAAGGAATATCGTAGAAAACACGAGACGCTTGGTCCACCAAGAAGCATGCGCATACTGCTCGGTATCCTACACCGGCGAGACAAGACTTTCTGGAGAGGTTGCGTTCAAGCGAACGCGGTGCAATCCGTCGAGTCCTCACAGTGATGGCGGCGACCAACCGTTGTTTCTGTTTCTCGTCTGCTAGCTAGAAGGCGTCAAAACTCTGCGAGGCGAAAATTCATTCGGCCAGAGCAAACCGAACGCGCACCGAAGTGCACCGCGCAGTGGTCAGGGCAACACGAGAAAAACGTATGCGCTCTGGCTGGCTCTGGCAGCCCGCGGGTAGGGTAGCGAAAACAAAAGAAATTGAAGAGGCTCAATGTGTCGTCGCGATTAAAAGTCAAAGTAGAAAAAATAAATAAGAACGTAGTTACCTTGGCTGGCTTTAGTGTCTTCACCAAATGCTTTGGCGAAGGTGAAAAAAAAAAGACGTTGATATTTTTTATGTGACATCACGGCACGAATGAACCACCACAACGCTTCGACTCATCGGGCCTTACTGCTGGCTTTGTCAACTTGTCTGACAGTGTGTTGATTTGGCTTGTCTCGTCGTATGGCCCGATGTACGACTTTGGAAAAGTTAGTGAACCTTTGGCGTCAAATATTTACGGGAACATTAAACTTACAAAGTTCCGCAATTGAAAATCCAAAGCACACGATTGGAAATGTCAATCCACTTTTCACATGAAAAGTTTATGAGAACCTTATACCCATAAAGTTTTGGAATTGACATCCACACGGTCCATAGATTCCATGATAGAGGGTAGATTCCGCGGCCTCCGAGAGATGCCGCGGCGAGCCCGTTCGCCATCAAACGGTCCGTGAAAATTTGTGCTCGGATGGCGATGCTTGCGTTATGTGACTCCCGGTGAATGGGCGTGGCCACGAAATCCACCCCGAGTTCGCAATTTTTGGCGTGAAATGGCGTTTCGAGCGTAAAAAAGACGTTCTAGACAAAATCCAGAATGATTTCCGGCGCCGGGGGTTGCTTTGGTCGGCGGTGCATGGACAGCACGACAACATTTCGGGGGGGGGGGGGGAGCTGAAGCCCCATAAGCCTGTCCCTCCCCCCCCCCACCCCACCGTGGCTACGCCACTGGGTGGGACGTAGAAAAGGTAACGGAGCCGGATATGGGGGGGGGGGGGGGGTGTCTCCGCTCGGCGTAAGAGGCGCTTGGGGGTTGCCCGGGATCCGAGGCGAATGAACCTCAAGGTCTGGAAGCAATTTCAGCGCAGGTCAGAAGTGCGGAGACAGGCCGATGCTGTTGAGTATTAGGCATTAGGCCTTGTGGATTGGGCGGCGGCTCGGAAACTTGCTGATGGATTACCTGTCGAAGCACTGGGTCGAGCGCCTGCGTAGGGTCCGGGAAGACGGGTACCAGGGGCAATCGTTGAGCCACTTCCTTGCCGACAAACTGCTGTATTTGCTGCAGTAAGGAAGTGTGGTCACCGCAAGCATCACCAAAGGCGAGAACGGAAATGCTTGTCGGTTGAAAGATTGAGCGCCACGTGGAAATGCGCTGTTTCTGCAGCCCGTCGTAACTTTGGCAGAGCTGAATGACGTTGGCGACTGTTTGGTGGTTTTTCGAAACGGGCATGTGGGAGGCGTCGTCCCCAATTCCCATCATTATGTGCCTGCTTTTGTTAGCTTCCGATAGTGGGCTTGATGCGGCGGCAGGAATCAACGACATCTTCCATGTACGCGGTGAAGTTTTCGCCTGTTTGCTGGGCGCGACCACGCAAGCGCTGTTCTGAGCCGATCTTGCGCTCAGCGAGTTTGCCGAAGGCTTCTTCGAAGCTCCTTTTAAATGACGACGAGTTGGTAGTGTCAACTTCGCGGTTGCGAAACAAAAGATGGACCACATAGCTCAAAACGAAGGTGACGTTGTTTATTTTGGCGGTATCATCCCATTGTTGTGCGCACTCACTTGATCGTTGGAGGACAGCCAGTCCTCTACGTTGTGGTAGTCGGTACCGCTGAATGTAACGTGGTAACGCTGTCTGGGAACGTCCAACTATATGACGGCAGGAGGCGGACTATCCCCTTGTGGTGAGTTGTTGTCAGCCATAGTAGAGGCCGGAGGTAGATTCCGGGTGCGGAGTTCCAGGATGAAGAGGGAAAGCAATAGCTCCACTAAATGCAAGTAGACGCTTAGGTGTAGTCTCTATTTTTCGCAGCGATGGGCAAACGAAAGCACTCGGATCAACGGCGAAGCAGGGCGAGCGCGAGCAACAAGTCTGCTATTTCCTCTTTTGCTGGGGTTCGTATGTCACTATGGTAAATATATATATATATATATATATATATATATATATATATATATATATATATATATATATATATATCCAAAGCACACGATTGGAAATGTCACTCCACTTTTCACATGAAAAGTTTATGAGAACTTTATACCCATAAAGTTTTGGAATTGACATCCACACGCTCCGTACATTCCATGATAGAGTGTAGATTCCGCGGCCTCCGACATATATATATATATATATATATATATATATATATATATATATATATATATATATATATATGTCTTGCTCTTGCACTATATAACTTGTCTTGCAAAAGAAGTTTGTTCGGCTGCTCTTTAATGTCCCCTACAACTCGCATACTATAAGCTTATTTCAGGAAGCCAACATAATTTCTGTGTTAAAGTTATACCAGTACAAATTAACAACTGCATTTAGGCGGGAAGTAAAACAGAACTGCTCGTTTCTACGAGAACTTTGTAACCTTCAACTTAATGACAACTTTTATGTTACCTGTCATAAAGAGATATGGCGGGTGGTAACACCCAGAACAAATTATATATATATATATATATGCGTGCGTGCGTGTGTGTATGTGTCTGTGAAATCAGTAAAAGGCGGCAGATCAATGCTCCAGTAATTCTGTGAAGAAATGAGGGCACCACCAAGGCGTTATTGCAAATATTTCAAATTTATTATGCCAACAGTGTCGAGAGGAGCGGTCCTCGCAGGGGCAGTTTCAAAGTTTCTGTGAAGCTTCGAACTGTCATGATCAACTAAGTCCACTGTAGAAACTGTTGACATAATGAAGTTTTCTTTTTAACATTAACGCCTTTATTGTGCTATCTCTTGTTTATATGCGTGTTGTGAGCCCGATTTAACGGAAGCAAGTAAGACATGTTTTGAGAGGTTAAAAACGGAGAGTCTACTGGCTTTATTCTAAAGTGAAAGTAGGTTTGCCGAATGGCCGTGGTGTCGGCCCTGTCGGGCAGCCACCTTACTGGCATGAAATTGTAGCGCACGTAAACTTTAAAGGTCTACTCAGAACGTGAAACCACACAAAGGGAGCCTTCACGGGAGCGAGCCAATGGTGGCTTGATACAGTAGCGCCACAGCTAAACGTACGTGCTTGTGTCTATTGTCGCGAAAATAAACACAACCTGGCGGCGGGCGATACATGGGTGTGTACGTCGAAGCTGGTCGAGGCAAGAATGCATCCTAACCGCTGCGCGGCCGCCGCTAGAGGGCCTTGTTGGGTGCCGAAAAACTGGCCTGGAACGCGGATTGCTGATCCACAGAGGATCTCGGCTGCTCTCACTCCGAAGCCATATTTGATACCTGTTCGAAGCCCCAGTGGTACTAAGGGTAGCCTTTCCACCCAGTACTGTCTGCCGAGCGTAGCGGTCAACGATGCCTTCAGTTGCCGTTGCAGAAGCTGGACCATGTCGTTGCACTTTGGATGGTAATCCGTGGTGTTATGAAGGCGCGTGCCAAGCTGTCTTGCCAGGGCAGAAAAAAAAAGAACTTTGGTATGGTCGGCCTCCGTCAGTAGTTATTCGAAAAGGACAGCCGTACCGCTACATCCACGTAGCAAAAAATGCTTCGGCCACTGTTTCGGCCGTGATGTCGTGGAGCGTTGTCACCTCATACCACCTTGAGTACCGGTCGATATACGCGAGGAGGTACCTGAAACCTTGGGATTGCGTGAAAGGCCCCACCAATTCTAAATGCACGTGATCAAAACTGCTCTCTGATGGTCGAAACGGCTGTACCGCTGAACCCGTGTGCCGGGTCATTTTTCACTGCTTGACACCCTGGCCTGATGAAGCGGCCTCTTATAAGCCCTGGTGTTGCTCTGATGCTGGATCGTTCAGCGCGCGCAGGGAATCAAACATTGGCCGCGAAACTGATGGGGCACGAACGGTCGAGGAGCCGCCTGCGATGTGTTGCACGTGACCAATGTTCTTATGTCGGGAAGCGTCCCCTGCGGTAGCTGTAGCGACGAGCCTTTTTCCCGCAATTGGTGCAGCTCGGTGTCGCATTGCTCGACGGAGGCTAGCGCATGGAAATCGACAGAGCCAGCAGGCACAGCGCTTATCCGCGACAGTGCGTCAGCTGCCTGATTTTCGCTCTAGGCGATATGGCGGATGTGTATAGAAAATTCGGAGGTAAAGGAAAGTTGCCGAACCTCACGTCGTAAGTACGAGGAACTGTTGTTCTAGAAGATGAAGGTTAAAGGCTTGTGGTCAGCCAGAATCTAAAAAGTTATAGCCTTCAAGAAAAAAAATGGAAATGCTTGTAAGCGCAATAGATGACCAACGCCTGCCTTCCGAAGGTGCTGTAGTGACCTTCTGTGGGTTTGAGGCGCTTTGAGAAGAGACCCATCGGCCTCCAGTCTGTGACATCGTGTTGCTGTAGTACTGCACCCACTGCCGTGTTCGATGCGTCTACCATAAGGCGAGTTGGGGCGTCGCGCAACAGATGAATCAGCGACACTGCAGTGGGCAACCGCGTTTTGGCTTCTTGGGAGGAGTGTTTGTACTCTGAGGTCCAGTGGAAGGTTGGTGATTTTTCGGAGTCGCGACGCAGCAGGTCGGTAAGCGGTTGAAAAATTTGCGCACAGGATGGTATAAAGTGCCTATGACTCCAGAAACTAGCGCAACTTTCGGAAGGAGGTTGCACAGGGGAAGTCCTCGTCTACCCGCACCCATGATCCCAGTGGCTTGATACCTTAGGATGCAATGCGATGGCCAATAAAATGCAGGGGCTTCAGCTCCGAAAATGCATTTCTGGGGCTTTAGGACCAAGCTGTGTTCATCGAGTCACTAAACTAGCAGAAAAAAGTGCTCTTTGCGGTCTTCGTCTGTGTAACTTGCAACGAGAATGTCGTCAAGGATAACGAAAATGAACGGGAGTGCACGCGTGACCTCGTCCATGAACCTTAGAAAAGTCTCCGCCAAATTCTTAAATCTGTAAGGCGTACGGACAAACCTAAATAGACCAAATAGAGTAGTGATTGCTGTCTTTGTAATGTCGCTGGCTTCGACAGGAATTCGGTGGTACGCGCTCATCATCTTTGTGTATAATTTGGTTTCCGTGGGATGAGCGCCTAAGTCATGTATTTGCGGAATGGGATATTGATCCGAAATAGTGACTGCAATCAAAGCTCGGTAATCAACGCAAGCGGGCCAGTCGCCACTGTCCTGCTCTGGAACTAGATCGAGAAGTGATGACCAATTGCTGGAGGAAGGACGAATGACGCTGAGCTGAAGCGTCTGTTCAAACTCACGGCGGACCACTTCCGACATCCGTCCGGTGAGCCTCTGCGGCCGCGCAGTGGCATGTGGGCCGGTGGTGCTGATATAATGCATCACCTCGTGTTTCAGGGGTTTTGTGAGTTGCGGGTACTCAGCAAGCATCTTGCCATACGTTGACACCGGCCGACACGCACGGATACCATATTGAGGTGAGGTTGGACTGCAGTACATGTACATCGAGGGATGTGACGTTAACATTTAGGCGCCGATCGCGAACACTTCCATCTAGGTTGAATAGGCTGGGGAAGTGCGCTTTCACTTTGTAAAGCTGGCGTCGGGGACCACAAACAATCTTCATGTCAAGCGTCAGAATCCGATGTCTAGCGTTATTGACCGAAGCCCGTACGACGCTATGGCAGTGTCCTTCACTGTGTGGAGCATCTGCGTGGACTTGCCGCGTCGGCTATCTGCGGCCGTAACGGGGTAGACAGAAAACTCGACTCCTCTGTCGACGAGGAGGTGCGTGCCGGTGATGCGGTCGACTACGAAGAATGGGCGGCTTGCGCGAGGGCAGATGTCGCATGCCGCCGTTAGTGAGAACACGGTGCATTTACCGTCCACAAACAGGGCTGGGTGCCGCAACTTGCTTGTTCGCGAAAGCGACGGTGACACCAGCACAACTGCCGCAGTGAGTCTCTAGGTGCGCTGCGAGACTGTGAAAGCGAACGCTTGCGCCGAACTGGGTCAACAATGTTGCCACCCGTCGTCAGCTTCTCTATTGCACTAGTAAGGCGGTCGACTGTTTCCTCCTGGCGCGACGGTCGGTCTCCTGGCTTTGAGACTCGCAGTGGTGATAGGTAACTGTGACACAGACGAGCAGTCGCATATGTGGTCAGCGAGTGCTGCTAGCCGATCGAGACTCGTCTCGTCGGAACCCGCCAGCACCATGCCTGCGGATTGTGGGAGGCGCCGCAAGAAAAGCTCGCGCAAAATCGGAAGCTGGCTCGAGTATGCACAGTGGCCAACCAGCGATGAGGCAACCGATGCAAGAGTTGTTACGGTCGTTCGCCGTGTACCTCGGGGAGGAGCTGTTCAAGCCTACGCTGGTGCAATGGCTCGAGGCGCTGCAGGACCGTGCGTCCCCGGTCGTCGTATGCTGTAGGCGAAAGCTTACTCGCAAGCAAGTCATCTAGGGCGTCCGCGATGTCGGCGGATAGTGCGGCGGCGACTTGGGGGTACCTTGCTGTGTGTTAAGTGATGCGCCGGAGTTGGAAACGGGCCTCTGCTTGCATAAACCAAACTCGACGATTCCTGTGCCAAAAGCTAGGAAGCGGAAGCTGGGCATCGATGACAGGAGACGTAATCACAGCGTCGTCTCTGTCGGCAGGAGTAGGAGCAGCATCTTCCATGGCCAGTGTTTGTGAAAACAACATTAAGTTCCTGGGTCAACACTTGCTTGGAGCTTGGTTCAGTGGAGGCAAAGGAATGCACGTTTTTCAGGTTCATAACTCAGGTCGACTTTCAGGTTGATAACTCCGGTTTTCCGGTCGACTGGCTTTATTCCACAGTAAAATCAGGTTTGCCGAGCGAATGTGGTGGCGCCCTGTCGAGCAGCCACCTGACTTCCAAGAAAGAGCATGGAGCAATGTCCACCACGTGGAGGCCAGGTGAGGTAGCTGGATTTCCCAGAAGCGGGGACAACGTGTAACAATGGACGGTTGCTACATATGTATAGGAATAGACAACTGTGCCGTCTACCGCCTAATATCATGATGAATAACTTTGTTACTTGGGTGCCTCGCCAAATTTTGCTTTTTTTCGACTGGAGCCTAAATACACATTCAGTAGATGCGTGTTTTATACATATAGGTGTAATATCTGCAGTAGATACAGCCTTTGCACTTTATGTTACCGTGAGGATTTAAATCACCATTTAGGGTCACGCTATACTTGTTTGAACTGGTAGTTAAATTTTTCTAAAATCATTGTTCACTTATTTGGTGGAAAAGGGGTTAATAATGGAGGAAATTATGGCATAACTTGCCTTCTAATTTCGAAATCGACTTCAGCGTTGGTGCGTTATAGGGACGTCATAGATTACACTGTACGTAACTGTATGTGAGCCGCTTTGGAGCTGGAAAATTCTTCAAGATATGGGGTAGGTTTCAGTTTTTGTCCCTTTCAGAACACAACTGAGTGCTTCATTATCAGCGAAAATTGCCGTAGTTGCTCCCAAAACGTGAGGCACCGAATGGGATAGCAATTATACAGCAATGCGAAGTAAGGATAATAGCTTTATTGGACGTATAAACTTCTGAACTATCGCCTATTAACTAAATTAACGTTAATTGCGCATTCACGCGCACAGGGAAACTTAAACACATCTTACCCGATGAACGCAGACACTCGCTGTCACAACTTCGGCTTGAGCGGGATGTTAAACTGCGTCTTTTTTTTCAGTTTCATTTGTTGCTACTTATTTCGCCTGTTTTCGCTACATGTTATATTGCCGCCTTCACGCAATGCTCCAGTCAGAATGTGTGAGGTATGTGCATAAATTCGTAATGATAAGAGAGCGGCAGCAGCAGCGAGCAAATTGTCCTTCGTGCTGCCTATTGCTACAAACGCGAACCAGTCGTCGAGAACACAGCGCATACGAAGCCATAAGCCCTCCGCCCACGTAGACTGTGTACCGACGGCAGATCACTTCCGAGATAGGGCCCGCGCGGCTACGCTTGGCCGCATAACACATAGCTGCCGCAGGTGTAAAACCCTTAACACCCCTACCCCCTCCTCCTGCCTTGCAAGGGATACAAGAGGGTGCGCTTCCTTCCCTCATGCCTTTGATGCACGCGCGAGATCATGCCGCCCCTACTCTCGGCTCACTTATGGATGCATTTGCTCGCATCCACAACATACGGGGCGCGGACGATACGTTATCGGACTTGGAATTTACACTGGACATCATTGCGATGCCGACGACGGGGCTAACGAGCTTAGACTATCCATATAATTGTTATCGCAAAAAACTTAATATGGCCGTGCACACGCTTCTAAAATTCGCGGTGACAACCCCAGCTAGAGCCAGCAATTCACGACGCCAGCCGTGAGACGCGTGAATTCGCTCGTATTGTTCTTGCAGCTGTTTTTGACTCTCTCCCCCCTCCCATTAACACACATATTTTAGTCTTGCGTTAAAGGAACGGAATAAAATTCAGTGCTTCTCCTGACATACTGATGAAAATGAAACGACTAATGTTGATTGTGACAGAATCAAGCATGCTCTTTGCGATTTATGTAGGAATTGTAAGTTTAAGTTGGCACAGAAACCGCCGAAAGACGATATGTCGTGTGATTTTGCGACGAAGCCTTGACACTAGCACTCGATGCTCACCACATCACAGCGAATCATCGTATCCAAGTCTGCTGTTATAAAGGGAATATTATATAGGCGTTTGCGCTGTATTTCACACGTATTGTGAGCTAAAGGACGGTAAAGCTGACAAGCGGCACTGCATTTGCTGCAGGGACTAGAACGAAATGACCTTCGGGAGCCATGTCGTCCCTTATTGCATTCCGGTGGACGTGGGTGCTTTTGTAGGCGCGCGATTTTGCGAGTGAGTATCTAGAATACTGTGGTTCCTCTGCGAGATACAAAAAGCATGGAACTGCAAAGTAAAAGGGCGCCAGCACTAGATAAATAGCACTACTGGCATTTCCTACTACTACTCCCCACTAATGCCGGCGCAGAATTGCAGTGGCACTAATCACTGTGTCCAGCATGCTTCCGGCGTACGACTTCCTAGGCACGATTGCAACTGCAGATTGAAAAATTTTCATAAAGAATGCTCACGACATTTTGTGGGTTAACACAGGGGGATTCTGCACTAATAGGTAAAGTTAACATGCAGTAAAGAAAACCGATGCCGTAAAAATTGGTCGCCGGCCCCTAATGGCTTGGCGCTTCACAAATTCAGAAGGATAACTTACTAATACGAATTTCTTTCTGTCGTGCCCGTTTAGGAATAGTGCCGAGCACCCGTTATAAAGAGCAGTTTTCGCAGCTTTAAGGGCCGGCAAGGGAAGGGTTAGCGTTGAGACGCAATCGGACTGCACGGTATGGAAATGAGATCACCCCAGCACGAATTTTGCCAGCAACGGTTGCAAATGTACCTGACGTGTTGGCTATGTCAACACCGAAGAGGCCCGAGGGGTTCTTTTGGAATTCCAAAAAAGCAGTGCCGGTGAGGACCCCGCGAACCGCACGGAAAGCTGGCTGAGCCTTGCAGGAGCACCTCGGCCGCCGGTTTTCTTCTTCATTCACTTGTGGCGCTTACCCACTACGCGGGATTCGCGAAGGAGCCGGCGGTTGAAGGCTAGAGGGAAAGGGGAGGAAAACTGAAATGAAAAAGTGAGTCAGGGTGAGGTGAAAGTTTTATCCGAATTAGGGAACAGATTTACTTGGCAGACAGAGAAATAAAATAAAAAGCAGTAATTATGTGATAACACAACTTTTTCTGGTATTTTTGGGATATAAGAATAATTTTGAGCAGACGATCAGCGATGTAATGAGCCATCCCACTATTGAATCCGTGAATTATTATGTTAGACTTATTGTGTCAGAGAGATAGTCGCAGACGCCCATTGTCAATAAACACGAGCGAAGACGCATTCCTCTTCTTCTATTCAAACTGAACCTCAATTTCAATGAACTTCAATGAACTTCAATTTCAAATGAACTTCAAGACTTTCATCTGCCTAATAAAGCGAAAGCCCTAAGTGCTTCACGGATTCAAAAATTCATTGTCCGATGTCATCTAAAAATTTACCGCCCGGCTCTATAGCACCAAACATGATGGTACCACCCACGACCCTTTGTGGGAGTTGAGCCCATGACGTTTCGTTGAGGCAAAGATAACTAAGGCAGTCGCACCCTCGACCTTTGGTGGGACCAAAATTCAATGGCATCAAAATTGATGATGCCACCATTGATGCTCGAACTCATGACCATCGCTGGGAGTCAAACCCACGACCTTTCGGTTTAATCAGGGCGAAGATTACAGAGGCCTATTTAATTAAGATTGACCCAGTTAAGGCACTATAACCCACGACCTTTGGTGGTATGAAACAAGGAACAGGAAGAACAATGCATTTGATTGAGAATGTGAAGTAATTTAACAAATATATCATGAGCCCGCAGATTTTCGCCTTCGTCCGCTTTAGCGTATGCTAAAGTGACTGTCAAATGACGCGTCAAGCGTAGGAATTCTAATTTTTGGGAACCTGCAGTACCAACTCAATGACATTTTCTTTATTAAAGACAGTGAACTGCTACCGAAGTATTGGCTTACAAGGTTCTCTGCTCCCAAAACTCGACTACGTCAAGTTCACGAAGAAAATGAAAACGTGCAGGTCGTAGGGAACGTCAAGAATATTTATTAAGATTATCTTAAGCAGGTATCCGGCTGACTGCATAAACTGCACGTATAAGAAGTAATATTCAGCTGAAAAGCTATTGTAATACATATAGATGGTGTGCGCATGTTTTGAAAACGTTACTTTAACTAAATACAGGCATTCTTAAGAGAGGCCTTTAAAAATATGTTAATATGGTTCGCTTTTGAAGTCCTCAAAAGTGCAATTCGCAATATTTTCATGACCTTATTTCTTCTTGAGTTGGCCTATTTAAGTTATACATCTGATGCCTCATCGTTAACATTTTTGGCAATTCATGTACAAGATTTGCCGCACCAAATAATATATCTGACACAAAGTGCCTTGGAATGTGACATTCTTTTTCAAATGAGAAAGAACACTTATCAAGGTGCTTCTTCGGGGGCTGAAAAATGTTTTTTCCATTTTGTGCACCGATAAAACCAGAGGAATGTAAACAGTGTTTTGAAAATAAAGCTTTATGAAGGGATGGAAGACTAACTTTATTGAGGTTCCTCGGTGCACGCGAGTAGCGCGCAGCGGGCTGCTCCCACGTCCGGACAGAGAGGTCGTGCCCCTCCGCCGCGTCGCGGGCCCGATGGACCTCCAAGAGCTGTACTTCAAGGTCCGTGCGTAGAGCTCGGACCCACTCTACCTTGCTGGTCCTAGACCCCGGTGCCAGGGGGCAACCCCAGAGCATGTGAGCAAGGCTAGCTAAACCATTACAAAAGCGACACGCATTGTGAAGGTGCGCGTCCGGAAAGATATTGTGCAGGAAGGCCGGGCATGGGTGGGTGCCCGTCTGAAGCCGCCTGTGCGTGACTTCTTGTGATATATAGAATACTCTGTGCGGTAGCGGCCTAATTCTCTTGACTAACCTATACTGCTTGGTGAGATCATTGTGAGTGACGAGAGGGTCGCGCTTCCTCACCCATCCTGCCTAGAGGGAGTCCGGGCTCGCACGGTGAGTTAGGTCTAGTGCGGCCTCGTGTGCCGTCTGGTTGAGGTTGAGGAGCGGCCTCAACAATGGTTGCATGTGTGCCGGAAATCAATTGATGTAGTGTGGGGTGAGGTCCTGAATACCAAGTATTCTGCCGACGGTCGGGGATATGCACCCTGTTCCGAAGGACAGAATTGCCCTCTTGGAGTCGCAGAAGACCAAGCTTTTACGGTCTTCTAGGAGTGTAAGGCTGATGACCGCCTGCACAGCCACCTCAGGACTATTAGTTCGGACCATGCACGCGTTGATGGCCGCGCCATCTTTGTTGACCACCGCCGCTGCATAGGCTCGTCTGCCAGGATATTTAGCCGCGCCCGTAAAACAGCATGCTTTCCCGGAGGCGGTTGCCTGTCGGAGGAGTGCTTTGGCTCGAGCTAGCATTCAGTATGGTTTTCATGAAACTAGGCACTGGGAGGGACACCAAGACCACCTGTGGAAATAAATTTGTACTAGGGGGACATAAAATGAGATGATAAGTATCGCTATGAGCAGCTTAATCAACTAAAATTATTAACTTTTTGTTGACTGTAGTAATTGCGTATGTTTGTATTGAAATGTTAGAGGCAATCATGTTGCAATCATAATAGACAATCAGTAAATAGCGATTCGCTGATCATATTGCCTTGCCTAGTAACTCAAGGGAACAATTCCAATGTATGCTCACTGACCTGAAGAGGCAAAGCAGAAAGGTGAGTCTAAAATTTAATCTGCAGTAAACTAAAGTAATGTATAACAGCCTCCGGAGAGAACAGCAGTTGGCGATAGGTTGCGAGTCATTGGAACTGGCAAAGGAATACATCTACTTTGGGCAGGGAGTGACCGCGGATCCGGATCATGAGACTCAAACAACCAGAAGAATGAGAATTGAGAAGAATGAGTGACACTTCTTCCCACCTTGGGCTGCGTGAGTGCTAGCGCTGTCAGGGCCTCTTCTGCCGCCTCCGGAAAAGACGTCTTCATAGAGGTGCAGGTTACGAGCTCATCCCTCGTCGTAACTGCCAGTGTAGCTTTCGATGAAAACTTGGGTAACGAAGCGTCTGTGAAGAGAGTGACCCCCTCTTCCTCTGCTACTATTTGATCTGAAGTCTCCGTCAAGGCTGCCATTTTAGCCGCTCGGCGGCCGTCGTTTCGACCCGACCTCATGTTTCGAGGCAGCGGCTTGCTGTCGATCTTATGCGCCCACAACCTGGGCAACGGCCCCGTTTCCCTCCACTCTGCTTCTTGCCTGCCCAAGTTGGCAAGAACGCGACGTCCCGCCGAAGTTTGACTGAGTCGAACTCTTTGATTAGACAGGTGAGCTTCTATGAAATCTTCAACGACGTTGTGCTTGGCCGTGCCGAAAATCTTGTTCGTCGAAGAATGCTTCGGCATGCCCAGCGTCATATTGGTTGCCTTGCGTATAATGATGTTCAACTCGTCCCTGTCTTTTCTTGAGTAACTTCAGGTACGGCGCCGCGTAAACGATGCGCGACGTCACGAAGGCCTGGATGAGCGTCAGTGCATCGTCCTCCTTCAATCCTCTTTCTGACTCTTCTGATCATGTTCGAAATTTGTTCTGTTGAAGCCTTCATTTTGTCGATCGACGCCCCCGCCTTGCCATTGTTCGGGAAGATGGCACCCAGGATACGTGCTTCCGTGGTTGGCGTTACGGTCGTCCCGTCGATGGTGATGCGGACGTTCTCTTCGTCTCCTTTCTTTCATCTTAGCTTGATGACGAGTAACTCTGACTTTTGTGGTGAGCAACTGAGTCCGCACGATTTAGCGAACTCGTGCATGGTTTTTGCCCCTCTCTGAAGGGTCTCCTCCATCCAGCTCTCTGACCCTGCCCTCGACGTCCACACAGTGATATCGTCTGCATAGAGAGCGTGATCTATGCCCTCTATGTCTTGAAGTAAAGCAGGGTGAGGTAGGAGTGCCAGGTTGAAGAGAAGCGGCGAAAGAACCTATTCTTGCAGGGTGCCTCTGTCCCCCAGGGATATCGGTTTCGACTTCTCTTCTCCAATTTCGATCGTTGCCGTTCTAATGCTTAAGAAATCCTACACATACCTGAGTGTTCGCTTTCCGCACCCCCTTTGGCACAGGTTACGTAGAATACTTTCATGTGTGACGCTATCCAAAGCCCCTTTGAAATCGAGCGCCAGGATAGCCCTTGGAGTAGGAGGCTTCGCTTGCTTGATAACCAGCTCGTGTAGTTGCACCAAGACGTCTTGCGTGCTCAGGGGCCTCCGGAATCTGTACATGGTCGGTGGCATCTGATCTGTGACATCGAAATGTCTCTGTAGTCTCTTGAAAACCATACGCTCGACCACCTTCCCCACACACGACGTGAGGGAGGTGGGGCACAGATTGTCGACGCGGGGTGGTATCCCCGGCTTGGGAATGATACGCACTTCCGCTTCTTTCCATTCTTTTCGTAACGAACCCTTCTCCCACTACGCCTTGGCGAGGTTTAGCACTTCAGCTCGGCTTTTGTCGCTCATAAATTTTAGCATCTTGTATGTAACGCCGTCAATTGCCGGTGCGCTGCCTTGATTACTGTCATCGATGGCCGTAACCAGCTCCAGTTCGGTGAAGGTTTCGTCCCACTCAAGGTTGCTATCCCTTTAATACTCGTGAGTCGGGTTACCGTTCTTCTCGGTGTTGAGGTATTTACTTGTGAGTTCACGAATGAGTTTCTCCCCGTCCCCGTCGTAACTGTTGATCGTTCTTGTGAGGTCTCGAGCACATGCGCTCTTGCTCTTTAACGGATCTATGAGGTGCCGCAACAGCTTCCAACTCTTCGTAGACAGCGTGCCTTCCAAGTCGTCACACATCTTCAACCGATTTTCCCTGCATAGTTGTTCCGCATACTCGGTCACCTGCTTGTTGAGCGCGTGTATACGTCTTCGAAGCTTCTTGCTATGTCTTTGCCTCTTTCACCTTCGAGTAAGACAGCGCCTCGCCGCCCACATGTGGCTTAGCCTGCTGTCTACGAAGGGAACTTGCGTAGTCGTAGTACTCTTCTGCGTGAATTCCTTTATAAATTCCCGTTGCTTTTTGGCCCACGCCTCATATATCTTGGTGTCTTGGTCCTCGTCCTCGCGTTCACTGTCTGCGCTTCTACGTAACCGGTCCCAGTCTGTAATGTTGGCTTGACCTAGTTTCGCCATGATGTCGGTCCCCCCGCGGGTTACACAAATTATGATGCGATCTGAGCCAAGATTTTTCCCCCGTGTTACGCCAAGTAACGTCGATGTTCCCCCGAACTAGCGTCAAATCAGGAGTGGTGTCTCTGACCGTGCTACTGCCTGTCCTGGTCGGCACGCCCGGTTCGTTAACGACCTCCATGCCGTGATCCTCTATAGGTGTTCCCAATTGGTTTCCTCTTCTGGACGAATATTTGTAAGCCCTCATCGTATGTGCCGCGTTGAAATCTCCTAGCACTAAGATCAGTCTTGTTCTTGCTTCTTTAATGCAGTCCAATATGGTGCCTTTAAAGTCAATGACCCTGCTGGACGGCCGGCAATAAGCATTCAGGACGAAAATGTACTTGTCACCCCCCTCTCTTCTGCTGTGAATTTCGATGAGCGTATGCTCGCAACCTCACTCAGCGGTCACGTGCTGTGTAGTATTAGTTCGAATAATTCTTCTATAATGTCTGTGCTCCGAGATACCCGACTCGAAATTTGTATTGTCCTTCGCATAATTACGAATGCAAGAGAGGTAGGATTGGCGCAAAACTTTTCCTTGATGTTACGTGGCTGTTGTGTGCGGTGTTTAGTCTGAGAATAGGGCAGAGGCATTGGCTAAGAAGATAATTGTGCCTCTTCCCCTCTCGGCTCACGTCATAGCAAAAATTGCCATATGAATCGCGAATGCACCTCAATGCAAATTGCAAAATATATATCCAGGAAGACAACGATTCCACACTTCCACCTATACGAGAAGCTACTAGATGACAGACAACGGAGCGTGTGGGAACCAAACACAATTTGTTTTAAGATATAAGGCGAAAATTATGAGCCATTTCAATCTGTGAAGGTAGTTGACCAGCGAAGCTGTTTAGCACACGACATGAAGGTGACGCGTAATTTTGAACAAAAGTACGAATTCATTTATTCTCTTGGTGGGTGGTCATTGTAACGAAAGGCACGCACACTCATTTATTCTCTTGATCGGTGGCCATTATTTTACTCGCAACTGGAATCATATTCTTTGGTAATGTGAAATCAATGTACGTACGCCACTGGGTCGTCGGTTCGGCCAGATCGGTGTGGCATCGCAAGGGCATCGCATGTCTACAACACGGAACGGGTAAACCGCTCCATTTTCGCGACCGACACATCAATATTGAAATCACCGACAACGCGGACAGGGGTAGTGTCATCGCAACTAATTCACGCAAAGTGAGTAGCCATGAACCTTACGGGAATATGAGTCATTGCATTTTTGCTTGCTTACGGGGGTATGGCCATTGCTCATGGCGGTATGAGCCATTGCTCAAGGGGGTATGAGACACTGAAGACAGTTTTTGACGTGCTGCTCTGTATATTATGTGAGTGATTAGAAATAATTTAGGCAGTGTTCGCTTCTCTTTGCTGATTGTTTGTAGCCGCTGCCTTACGAAGCTGTGAGTCATTACATTCTTGCTTGCTCAGGGGAGCATGGATGCTTACGGGGGTCTGAGCCATTGATGATGATAGTTTTTGTTAACGGAATACAAAAATGCGCGGAATGTAGCCATATAGAGCTTCGCTTTAATAAGCTTAGATACAGACTATAGAGACTACACTTTCAATCAATAACGGTGTAGACACCTGCAAGAAAAATTAAGCAGCTCCCACACACTGTGGGAATCGATGTAACCGGAATTTTATGTGCTGTTTGCTCTGATTGACGATAATCAGTGGTGATGTTCACGGAGATTGTTTAATTTCTTCAATATTTCTTTCGACTGAAGAGTGGTGAATTGACGTTAACCGTTACCTTGCGTCCACCACCGCTGTTTTTCTACCTCGTACACAAAACATAAAGAGAGACGTGTTTGCTTGAGGCGTTGTTGTGCACCATATCTCATAGCCTCCGAGAGGGTTGGGCATTGTCATTGCCTCACATGGCTCATCGCATCGCGGAAGAAACACTAAACCAGAATTAGATTATGGGGTTGTACGCGCCAAAACGAGAATGGGATTACGAGGCAGGTAGAAGTTGCGCACTACGGATTAATTTTGGCATCATGGTGTTCTTTTACGTGTCCCTAAATCAAAATGCGTGGGCGTCTTTTATTTCGCCCCCGGGAAAATGCGGCTGCCTTGGTCGAATCTGCGACCTTGAGGAATGCCATTACTGCAAAACTATCGCGGCGGGCGTAAAAGTGTTGTTTTGACGTGCGACCACTTCCGTTCTCTCGCCTAGGCCATGCAGTGCGCTTTAATTAATGCGGCTCTGCTTCTACACACCTGCGTAAGTTGTCCGCTAGACATACTTTCATGGTTTTATTTTTCAGAAATAGGAGAAACGAACCGTACCGTACCTTGAATTTAAGTTTGTCCAGCATTTTCTTCCCTTCTCACGTCACCTTTTCTTTATCCTCCCTCGCCCCCACAGTCTTGTATTTGTATCGTAACTGCGTGCGAAGAGTGGTAAGGCCGTTATTCACTCCTTTCGGGACTGCGTTGGTGTTACCCATTCTCTGCCTTCTCTCCCCCCCTCCTCTCCTGCATTCTATGTAACTTCCCTCTGCACGTTGGTAGAAAGATAAGCGATTGCGCGGGGTCACGGATGATTGCGCTTGTCAAGACGCTAAAATGGCGACGACCCGGGGGCTCAAGAGGGCACTGTGCACATTCGGCGCGATGTGGTCCAAACGAGTTCCTTGCGTATCTTTTCTTCTCCGCCATGCTTATTGCTAGAATATACACGCTCAGAATCACACCCCGACACGGCGTGCCGGACGCATGTGTCTATTTACGCCCAAGCCCCATGCTCAACCGCTGCGCCACCATGCGCCGTTCGCGTATACCACGTTTCTAGGTACTTTTACCCCAAAGTGCCTTTTCGAGCGCCCAAGATCCTCATATGTACTAGGTGGGGATAGGGAGATGTTATGCCTGGGCGCGCAATCTGCTCACCCAGCTGTCGCTAAGAGCAAATAGAGAAGAAAGTGGGTTTACCGAGGTGCCCAATTTTTATTAGTCATATCATCAAAAGCCAACAAACACTGACACCAAGGACAACATATGGGAAATTAATTGTGCTTAATAAATGAAGTAAAGAAACGATAAAAAAATGGAAACGAAAGGGGATGAAAAGACAACTTTCCGCAGGTGGGGAACGATCCCACAACTTTCGCATTTCGCATGCGATGCTCTATTTGGGCTACCACGGTGCCGTTTCCCCGTCAACTTTCTTGGGTATTTATATTTCCTTGTAGACCCCTGGGAGTGTTAGCTAGCACCACCACTCAGAGACCTGGGCTGGGGATGTGGAACATCCTTTCTGCCGCAGGCGTCACGAGAACGTGAAACAAGTTCACGTTGTCGTCACGCCATCAGATATACGCTATCAAACGTGCCTAACGGCAAGTTTGATGTGGTATTGTGGAAATTCATTTCGAAGGCATATGCCTTGCAAGCTCACAGGCTACAATTCGTAAATTGTAATATGTGCTGTATAGTAATTGATTCAAAAAATAATTCGTGGAGTTTTTGTTAATTAGTTGAACGCGTGTTTCCATTTCTCGTGTAATGTCCACCGCTCAGTACAACGCCGTTCAAGGACTCTTAATTGCGCTATCTCCAGTAGGCTATTTTTTAAATTTCATAAATTTGAAAAACGATCACTGTGTATCACACTCTTAGAGCAGCTGCACCTTGCGTGGTGTATATTTGGCTCACAACAATAATCGTCATCTGTTTTGCGTGCGTTTATTTTCTTGAAAACGCTGCGCTCGCTACTTTCCTGACGGGAACGATCTCTCATGATTGTAAAGCGCACGCCGTTGCTGAGTTGGAAGCAGCGGGGTCACAGCGTTAAAGAAAGGAAATGCGGGCAAGACAGATGATGTGTTCTGACGCAAATGTATACTCGAAAAGTACGACTGCTTTGTTGATGCCTCTATGTCACTTACACTTTTCTTAAGCATAAAAAAAACACCCTTGGCTCCTTTTAGAGGGAGCTAAAGACGAAAGCAGCCTACCGAAAGGGCGTACTACTGCAACATAATGGCAAAATTGTGGGGAAAATTGTAAGCAAGGTTGTAAAAACGTGAATACACCCTTTTTACACACTTTTCAGTCTAAAGCTTTTATTGTTTACGGTGGCAGAATCTTGTTTACTTCCGCGTGCAGTGTGTTACCTGCTCCGCAATTTTGCAGCAAGGAAATGGTAAAGCAACATCCTCTGTATATGTTATATCTACGTATACCTACGGATAGCGAGTAGAATTGCGTGTGAGTGTGTATCAAAATGGGTTGCAGAAGATGGTTTGTGTAGCACAAACGTTTGCAGTGACAAGGAAAAGCAAGTCTAACAAAGAATTTCCTATATTTATTAATTTACGCGAACAGCGCGTGCCGGCGGCCGGGGCTGATAGTCCCTTTGTACAGCACACAACGAAGTTATCGCAATACAACATTGGGAGAACTGCACGTGTTCGTGTCCTTTTTTTGTTTTGTCGTGACAGAAGAATTCGTACTCCGTTCACATGTTGAAAGTTTGTGTAGCAATAAGCTCGAATAACAATGCACACGTGTTTTACAGAATGTCGTGAAACAAGCGCGAATAGCTCAGGACGCAAAAATAATACGAATGCCGTTTGAGCGCCACAGAACCCATTCTCACATAATTAGGGTTGAAAACACGGGACACACTTAAATCGGAACTTAGCCTCCGCCTCGGCAACAATTAATGCCTCTTAATCACAGACAATGTCGTCTCAAAGTATAGTCCTTGAAGGCGTAGCCAAACAATTTCCTCTAGAAATGTTTGGCTAATACTTCAAGAAAAGCGTGGTGTATCTGTTTGGCGAACTAATGTTTGCTCAAAAGTTTCTCTAGTTTTATTTTTAGATTGCAAGCATAACAACAAAAAGACAGCATACAAACTATATGCCACTTATGGAAATGAAATATTTGTAGGCGCATCTGTTCATCTGGCCGAATGGAAAGAGCATAAATTAGATATAGTTGGACTACCGTACTAATGTCTTCATTTGCGATATTATACGAAATGAAAAGTGGTTCCCAAAAGCTCCTTTACTATAAGATGCGACATAGTGTATGCATTTAACTCATATAACCGAGCAACGCTATGTTAAGAACAACTACATTTGTGGAGTATTATGTCTGCAAGTGATTCCAAATTATTGCAGAGCTGTAAAGGCATTTGTTTTTGCTACAGAGATGCTTCTCTTGCTCAAGTAGGATATCCTACTTTGCCCTAGGGCGAAGCTTCTCAGGACCTTGTCATTAAAGTTCTTTGTCTGTCTGTCTGTCGATGACAGTTAACACCTATTTTGATGTGGTATTTCTCTTGCGCTCAGTAAACAATAACAATGTTCTTGCTTCCCTATGTATCATGCGTGGATAATTTTGTTAGAATTGATAGCATTGCTAGGTGTTTACTGTCTGCGTGCGTCTTTTACTGTCACTTTAGTGAAACCAAAGCTTAATTGCTTTTACGGTAAATAAAAGAAATCTCACAACAAAGGCTTTCCATTTTGCACCAGCGTCATTTCAACAAGCCTTTTACAATCACGGCTTATATAAAGCTTCTTGATTACACTATGGAAAACGAAAAAAAAAAGATGCCTACGAGGGACTGTCCTTCACATAAACTGAAACGTCGGTGGTAGTACTACAGATGCAGTAGTAAGTGCTCTATCGATTTCCATGACGATGCAGAATCACTCAAAATTTTGTTTCTTAAAGCCGCATCGACCAATAGAAGGCAGGGTTGCTTATTCCACAACGCAACAGATCGGCGGATGTCCCGAGTGGTAAGCTTTCACAAAAACGTGCTCCCACGAATAAAAAAATGCAAGAAGAATGATTTTCGCTCTTGTAGGAAGCTAACATGGAATGGATTTAAAGAGTAAAGGAAGACACTATCGAGTAATATATGCACACCAAGTATCGATATTTGTCCTTTGTACCAGCTGAGCAGCAACGAACTGCCCCACTAAATGCGGAGCCAGCCTGGCCATAGACGCTGGCATGTTGATGGCGGCTGATGAATCTTCAAAGACGGCGATCATCCAGCAGGGCGCAAAGCTTTCTTGTTTGCTCGCGTGCTACTCATTCCGTGGCGCTTACACACTACGGAACATTAGCCAAGAGGCCGGCGAGGAAAGTGGATGGCGGAGCGAAAACCTACAGGCGTTGTCAACCGTCCTTTGGGCTTAGTGAAAGAAACGCGTTCAGGGGATACGGAACGCTTCCGCAATCGCATCAGCCAAATTTCGTAGTCGCACGAGGCGCCTACAGAACATAAGCGCAGCGTGAATGTTTCAGTAAAATCGTCTTTTTAAACAGAGGCCTGCTTCTCATTAGTTTCGAAGCTGCGGAGAACTTCCATATCTCGTCCGCATCAACGTCTGCTGTTGGTCGATAGCTGACACCAATAAGGAAGGTTGTTTGGATCAGCGCGATTATTCCTACTCTTAGTGCGTATAACGACGGACGCAGCTAACTCAACAGGCGGAAATCTGCGCTCCAGGTTGCGATAGAATGCTGCACTTCCAGAAGAAGCCGAATATTGTCCGAACATACTCGGCCGCACCCGCCCTCGTAGGAATGAAACTTTGCCTGCAACTTGATTTTGTGTCGTAGCCATCAGGCCTCCCTAATTTAGAACAGTTTAAAACACTACACTAGGGCGTCGAGCCATGCGAAACCAAAGCACACTCCACACGTATGCTGCCTTCTGCCACGACTTGCGAAGTTGTCAATTGGTCTTCGTCATAGGCATAATAACCGGGGTGACTGGGGGAGGCGCACTTACCCCCATCCATTTTAAAAACCCACTTCTGAAAGCGGAAGTTTCGGTTTCACGCTCGAAATGAGTTCTACGAAAATACAGCCGAAGCTAAAGTTTCTTGCTTAATACAGTTGCCACGTAAACAATGATAATCTTTACTATGCACCCCCTGCTTAGGGAGCAAGGATTGTCTTTTGTGCTTCTTCGAGACGCCGTGTAGCGGACGACGCGCGGTGCTGCTGAAAAGGCCTGGCGCTGCGCAGTTCCCGCTTCAATAAATGTCAGCTTGCGCCACTTGCCTAATAGGCTGAATTTTTGGGACTACTATTTTCGTAGTTGAAAGACAATGAGCTTGCTATATTTATGCTGCGAGTGAAGGGGAGGTCTGGTGAAGTTCTATATTAAGCCATGCCCAAGGACTTGTGTGCATTATGGCATGGGACCTTTGGATTACAAAATGCTGGAAATACTGAATGTTCGTCCACAGGTAGCGCACATATGCATTTGCAGAGTAAATATCTTATCCTTATGAAACATCTGTTTCAACCACTTACAGGTATTTCTGCAACTGTAACTTTAAAACTCGTAAAAATCTACGGACATGACGCCCCCCCACCCCATCATGTGGAGGGCAGTCTGACGTTTTTCGTTCGCCGCAAGCACACATCCTTTGTAGCAGACATTCGCGCTTTTTAAGAATTATGCCATATTGAACACGGCACCAAAGCAACGAGAAATTCGGGCGCAGACACACGCAAGCAGCACACTGTTTTCTGCTTAAGAGTGACTTTGGCACCTAAACTGCTTTTGCCAAATGTGCCTGCCTTGGAAACATGTCTGAATGAACTTGCTCGAAGGACGGATCTCTCTATAGTTGCCTTTCGCCATCAGGAAATTTCAAAGAATACGAAGGAGACCAAAGAGCGCACCTTTTTCACGAACAGCATTTTTCATAATATCTCGCCCAACATTTGTGAAATCGTAGGATGAGTTCCAAATTGGTAATTTTTACCGAAAATGCGGGAGCGCTCACAGGTATACTAGTACTGTTGTCAAAACGTTGGCCACACTGCTGATATAGCCTCGGGCGCCCACCGGGCAGATGCATCAACCCCCCTCCCTCCCCCAAAGGAAAAACAAAAACAAAGGATTATGTGGGAGCATGCGGCCTGCCCAGCCCCTCTGCCCCTCTCCGCATCCGCCTCCGGTTAAGTGGGTGACTTCCTTGAAGAAATATTTCTAGCTTCGCCACTGGCTAAGCAACAGCCATTGCTGTGAACGTTCGTGTCTTTCTAGCACATAAGTTTCAACTTTGTTGCGTTCAGTGATTTCCCATTTTTTGTCGCTTTTATTATTATGTCATTATTATTATTATTGTGAAAAAGAAGACGCTCCTCGCGGCACAGCCGCATCCCCAACGCGCGGCTCGGCTCGGCTCGCGCTGTTGATTGCTGGCGTCTTTTTGGACAGTGCTTCGGGCTGCCCCGCCGTTCCAGGTCGCTGTGCCTTCACATTGGGAGCCGCCAATAAAGCTCTTCTCAATTGGTGGAGGTGCTGGGACTCAAACCCCACCGCTTGAAACCCTGGAGCTGCGACCAACAACGCTACAGCCCGCCATGACCAACAGCTCATCCCAAACGGCGCCGACGCCACAGTCCGTCACCTGCACCGGCGTTCCATGACAACGGGACGCCAAGATCTTCAGCGCTGCAGACGGCGAAGACGTAGAAGATTGGTTTGCGTCATATCAACGGGTGAGCGCGCACAACAAGTGGGATGATCCAGTGAAGTTAACCCACATCACCTTTTATTTGGGTGGTGTTGCCCAACACCACAAAACAAAAGTGACGTACCCACATGGTCAGTCTTCAAGACAACTTTGACGGAAGTGTTCGGCCGACCTGCTGTTCGCAAGCTACATTGAAGACGTCGTGCACCTTTGTAAACGAGTCAACGCCGCAATGCCCGAAGGGGAGCGAATTCGTCATATACTGAAAGGTATCGATGATGGCGCATTGCAGATGCTCCTAAGCAGGAATCCACGCACTGTGTCCGAAGTCGTCAGCCTATGCCAAAGTTACGATGAGTTAAGGAAGCAACGCGCTCCGACTCGGCGTGCTCTGGGAAGCGACGACTTGTTGGCGAGTCTTGACAGCATGTACCACCCATCCTCATTCTTTCAGCAGGTCAAGGACTTCATGCGTGAGGAATTTGCCCGCCAACTGTCTTTAGTCCCCTTCACTCAGAAGCCCACCTCCCGTCTTCCAAACAAGCCCCGCACTCTCATTTCCGAAGAGGTCGCTCAAATTGTCCCTTCCGCACACCATCAGCCGCCTGCAGCCGTAGTTCTCAACTCTGCGCTGGCAGTGCAGCCTGTCGCCATGCCTCTCACCTATGCGCAGCCAGTCCTGCCTGTGGCCGCGCCTCTTACGTACGCGCAGGCAGTACGCAGGCCTCCGCCGGCGTCTTTCGCGACCCAGTCCCAACCGGTGCCACCGAAGCCCATGCTGCATATTGGACCACACCGAGAGCTAATTCTTGGAGGACACCTGACAATCGTCCCATCTGTTATTCTTGCTGCACTCCCGGACACGTCGCGCGATATTGCCGCCGTCGCCCTCAAGCGTTCGGTGACGCCTCTCGGCCCTTCCAGGACGGCAGCCAGCGCTTTCGCCAATACTTGAACTTTACTTGAACTAGTGTTAATTCGAATCTTGTACCCACCCCTTATGTAATACCCCTGCAATCGGGGGTCTTTAAGGAAAATAAACTGAACTGAACTGAACTGAACTGAACGCCGCTCTTTCCCCCACAACTGTACGCTCGTGCTGACCTCCCAGAATTTCCTTCGCGTCGCTCGCCATCCCCTCGCCGATGCTCGCTCTCCCCAATGCGTCGGCGACCCGCACCACCTGGCCAGGAAAACTGAACGTCGCTGTTCAAGAGGCAAGAGCTGCGCCCCATTCGAACTGTCTAAATCCTCGCGCCTGTCCTGCTATGGTGGTGGAAATTTGTGTGGAAGGTGTTCCTGCTTTCGCTCTTTTGTATACTGGCGCAGCCGTTTCTGTGATAGCCGCCTAACTGTGCCGTTCACTGCACAAGGTGACCAGGCCACTTTCTGGACTGTCACTTCGTACGGCAAGTGCGCAGCGCGTCACTCCGCACGCAACCTGTACTGTACGTGTGCTTATCCACGGCATTGTTTACATCGTCGAGTGTATTGTTCTTCCCACCTTCTCGCATGACGTCATCCTCGGATGGGATTTCTTATCCCGCCATAAAGCCGTGATCGGCTGCGCACGCGCCGAATTTGAATTTTCCCCTTGTGACGCACCCTAGGACGAAGATCGTGACCGCCCTTCTAAACTTACCGTGCGCGAGGGCACAGATATTCCACCTGGCTCCTTCGCCCTCGTACCCGTCTCTTACGATGCCATCACTAATGCAACCGTCCTCTTAACACCGTCCGACGTCTTCATGAGCCGTAAATCTCTCTCACTACCCTTGGCGACGCTTAATATGGCTGGCGGCTGCAGCAGTATATACTTCGCAATCCCCTTTGTGCGCCTATTACGTTACACGTTCGTGAATGCCTTGGCTTCGTGGAACTCCTCGACACTTCCTCTTTGGTTGACGTCAACGGAGACACTTCTGATGTCGACTCCGGCCAACCATCCTCGATATCCGCGCTTGAGGAAACGTCCAGGGATGCGTTCTCCAATGCCATCGCCGATACCCTCACACCTGCCGAACGTGCCGACCTTCTTGATCTCCTGCGCCACGTTAGAAGTTCATTCGACGTTTCACAACCTCACCTAGGCCGCACGTCGGAAGTGCAGCACTACATTGACACCGGTTCACATCAGCCGTTACGTCAACGACCGCACCGCGTCTCTGCCGAAAAGCGTCGTGCTATTACCCCCCAAGTCGAAGATATGCTGCGCCGTGATATTCTTCAACCTTCGCACAGTGCCTGGGCATCTCCTCTCGTTCTCGTTCGCAAGAAGGACGGGTCTATTCGCTTTTGCGTCGACTCATCATCATCATCATCATCATCAGCCTAGTTACGCCCACTGCAGGGCAAAGGCCTCTTCCATACTTCTCCAACTACCCCGGTCATGTACTAATTGTGGCCATGTTGTCCCTGCAAACGTCTTAATGTCATCCGCCCACCTAACTTTCTGCCGCCCCCTCCTACGCATCCCTTCCCTTGGAATCCAGTCCGTAACCCTTAGTGACCATCGGTTATCTTCCCTCCTCATTACATGTCCGGCCCATGCCCATTTCTTTTTCATGATTTCAACTAAGATGTCGTTTACCCGCGTTTGTTGCCTCACCCAATCTGCTCTTTTCTTATCCCTTAATGTCACACCCATCATTCTTCTTTCCATAGCTCGTTGCGTCGTCCTCAATTTCAGCAGAACCCTTTTCGTAAGTCTCCAGGTTTCTGCCCCATATGTGAGTACTGGTAACACACAGCTGTTATACACTTTCCTTTTGAGGGATAGTGGCATCCTGCTGTTCATGATTTGAGAATGCCTGCCAAACGCACCCCAGCCCATTCTTATTCTTCTGGTTATTTCAGTCTCATGATCCGGATCCGTGGTCACTACCTGCCCTAAGTAGATGTAGTCCCTTACCCCTTCCAGTGCTTCGCTACCTATCGTAAACTGCTGTTCTCTTCCGAGCCTGTTAAACATTACTTTAGTTTTCTGCAGATTAATTTTCAGACCCACCCTTCTGCTTTGCCTCTCCAGGTCAGTGAGCATGCATTGCAATTGGTCTCCTGAGTTACTAAGCAAGGCAATATCATCAGCGAATCGCAAGTTGCTAAGGTATTCTCCATCAACTTTTATCCCCAATTCTTCCCACTCCAGGCCTCTGAATACCTCCTGTAAACATGCTGTGAATAGCATTGGAGATATCGTATCTCCCTGTCTGACGCCTTTCTTTATAGGGATTTTGTTGCTTTCTTTGTGGAGGACTACGGTGGCTGTGGAGCCGCTATAGATATCTTCCAGTATCTTTACATATGGCTCATCTACACCCTGATTCCGTAATGCCTCCATGACTGCTGAGGTTTCGACTGAATCAAACGCTTTCTCGTAATCAATGAAAGCTATATATAACGGCTGCACATTTCTCTATCACTTGATTGATAGTGTGAATATGGTCTATTGTTGAGTAGCCTTTACGGAATCCTGCCTGGTCCTTTGGTTGACAGAAGTCTAAGGTGTTCCTGATTCTATTTGCGATTACCTTAGTAAATACTTTGTAGGCAACGGACAGTAAGCTGATCGGTCTATAATTTTTCAAGTCTTTGGCGTCCCCTTTCTTATGGATTAGGATTATGTTAGCGTTCTTCCAAGATTCCGGTACGCTCGAGGATATGAGGCATTGCGTATACAGGGTGGCCAGTTTCTCTAGAACAATCTGACCACCATCCTTCAACAAATCTGCTGTTACCTGATCCTCCACAGCTGCCTTCCCCCTTTGCATAGCTCCTAAGGCTTTCTTTACTTATTCTGGCGTTACCTGTGGGATTTCGAATTCCTCTAGGCTATTCTCTCTTCCACTATCGTCGTGGGTGCCACTGGTACTGTATAAATCTCTATAGAACTCCTCAGCCACTTGAACTATCTCATCCATATTAGTAACGATATTGCCGGCTTTGTCGCTTAACGCACACATCTGATTCTTGCCTATTCCTAGTTTCTTCTTCACTGTTTTTAGGCTTCCTCCGTTCCTGAGAGCCAGTTCAATTCTATCCATATTATAGTTCCTGATGTCCGCTGTCTTACGCTTGTTGATTAACTTAGAAAGTTCTGCCAGTTCTATTCTAGCTGTAGGGTTAGAGGCTTTCATGCATTGGCGTTTCTTGATCAGATCTTTCGTCTCCTGCGATAGCTTACTGGTTTCCTGTCTAACGGAGTTACCACCGACTTCTATTGCGCAGTCCTTAATGGTTCCCATGAGATAGTCGTTCATTGCTTCAACACTAAGGTCCTCTTCCTGAGTTAAAGCAGAATACCTGTTCTGTAGCTTGATCCGGAATTCCTCTAGTTTCCCTCTTACCGCTAACTCATTGATTGGCTTCTTGTGTACCAGTTTCTTCCGTTCCCTCCTCAAGTCTAGGCTAATTCGAGTTCTTACCATCCTATGGTCACTGCAGCGTACCTTGCCGAGTACGTCTACATCTTGTATGATGCCAGGGTTCGCGCAGAGTATGAAGTCGATTTCATTTCTAGTCTCACCATTCGGGCTCCTCCACGTCCACTTTCGACTAACCCGCTTGCGGAAAAAGGTGTTAGTAGTCGACGCACGCACAACCTCCTATGTGCGTCGACTACTATCGGTTAAATAAGGTAACGCGCAAAGACATCTATCCTTTGCCGCGCACCGACGACGCCCTCGACAGTCTTCAGGGAGCAGAATTCTTCTCGTCCCTTGACTTGCGTTAAGCATACTGGCAGGTCCTGATGGCTGCGGCCGATTGTCAGAAAACCGCATTCATAACGCGTGACGGCTTATATGAATTTAACGTGGTGCCTTTCGGGCTTTGTAACGCCCCTGCTACCTTTCAATGACTCATGGAAAACACGCTACGTGGCCTCAAGTGGACTATACGTCTGTGTTACCTCGACGATGTAGTGGTTTGCTCGCCTGATTTCGCTACTCACCTACTCCGCCTCAGGCATATTTTGACCTGTCTAACGAACGCTGGCCTTCAACTCAACCTCAGGAAGTGCCGCTTCGCCACGCGAGAGCTCACCATTTTGATCCACGTTGTGTCCAAGCACTGCGTTCAACCCGATCCTGCAAAACTTCGAGCAGTCGCTCGGTTTTCGAAGCCTCAGACCATCAAACAACTTCGAAGATTTCTGGGCTTATGCTCATATTTCCGGCGCTTTGTTCGGAATTTCGCATCGATCATGCCGCCATTGACTCAGCTTTTACGCGATGACGCCGCCCTCTCCTCCTGGTCTCCTGCATGTGACTCCGTCTTTGCTACGCTGCGTCGTCGTCTCACCTCCCCACCTATTCTTCGTCAGTTTGACCCGTCAGCAGCAACTGAGGTACATACAGATGCCAGCGGGCTCGGTCCCGGCGCCGTCCTCGCCCAACGAAAGCCCGGCTACCCCGAATACCTAGTCGCCTATTACGTATCCTGAGGCCAATTACAGCGTGACCGAAAAAGAGTGTTTGGCTTTAGTATGGGCACTTGGCAAGTTCCGACCACACCTGTACGGGCGCCCATTCGACTTGGTCACAGATCACCACGCGCTTTGTTGGCTCGCCAACTTGAAAGATCCCACTGGAAGCCTAGCACGTTGAGCACTAGGGAACCAGGAGTACAATATTCGCGTCGTATACCGCAGCGAGCACGCACACTCCGACGCAGATGCCCTGTCTCGTTCACCTTCAACTCCACACTCGGCCTGCGGAACAACCTCCGCACACTCCGTGTCATCTCTCGACATGGACTCCTTTGCCACCGCACAACGTCGTGACCCGTGGATCGCTTGTCTTTTCGACTATCTTTCTTGATCATCGACCTTCCCTGTATCCCGAACCCTCCGACGCCCAGCAGTTCATTTCGCCATTAGTGACCAGCTGCTGCACCGACGCAATTACACTCCTGAAGGCCGTCAGTGGCTTCTGGTGGTTCCCCGCAGCTTAAGGTCTCAAATATGTGCCTCTTTCCCCGACGATCCACAGTGTGGCCCCGCCGGAGTCTTCAAAACGTACGAACGAATTCGCCACCGCTAATACTGGCCCGGCATGTACAATTTTGAGCAAAAGTTTATTCGGTACTGTCTTGACAGTCAACGCCGCAAATCGCCGCCTTTGCGCCCGTCTGGTGCCTTGCAGCCGCTCCCATGCCCTGCCACACCCTTTGATTGCGTCGGCATCGACCTATAAGGCCCGCTTCCTATGACGCCAGACGGCAATCGGTGGATCGTTGTTGCTCTTGACCATTTGACCCGCTACGCCGAAACTGCTACTTTACCAAGTACTAGAGCGCGGGATGTAGTCTCTTCGTCCTACATCGCCTCGTGCTTCGACACGGCGCACCTCGACAACTCCTCAGCGATCGAGGTCGCGCTTTGCTCTCCGAAGTGGTCGAAAGTTTGCTTTCGGAATGCCGCAGTATTCGTCCGACAAGCACGACATACCATCCACAGACAAACGGGCCCACAGTGCGATTTAACCGCACACTTGGTGTTATGCTCTCTATGTACGTGGCATCTGATCATGGTAACTGGGACCGCATCCTTCCATTCATCACGTTCGCGTACAACACCGCAATCCAGGCCACTACGGGATTTTGACCTTTCTTCCTTCTGTATGGCCGCGAGCCTATGCATACCATGGACACGCTCCTTCCATGCCGTCCTGACGCCTCCGAGTGTCTACCTGTGTCCGACGTCGCCTGACAAGCCGAAGAAGGCTGCCAGCTAGCGCGCTCCTTTACGGCAGAGCACCAGCAGCGCCAGAAAGAAAACCGCATCGACACACTTCCAAACACCACCTATGCTCCACGCCTTATTGTGTGGTTGTCGGTCCCTTTGCCGGGGTTTTCCTCGAAACTCGTGCCAAAATGTTAAGGGCTGTACCGAGTCTTGGAGCAAACGTCCCCGGTGAATTTTCTCATTGAGCCACTGTAACCACCTGAAGACTTGCGCCCGCGTGGACGTGATATTTTCCACGTCTCGCGTCTCAAGCCCTACCACGGCCCTCTCCTGCCCGATTCTTAAGGCGCTAGGATGGCTCTTTTTGTCCGGGGGGAGATTGTGAAGACGCGCCTCGCGGCACAGCCGCATCGCAATCCACGGATCGGCTCGGCTCGCGCTGTTGATTGCTGGCGTCTTTTCGGACAGTGCTTCGGGATGCCTCGCCGTTCCCAGTCGCTGTGCCTTTGCATTAGATGCCGCCAATAAACCTCTTCTCATCATTATTATATAATTGCTTTTTTTAATAACCTGTAATCTATTTTGACTAAATCAATTTCAGTTTCTACTTCTCCAATAGTCCTGTTTGGTCTTATTAGCAGCAGCAAACGTATGCTCGCAGGGAATGTGGGTTCAAGGAAAACGTTCCCAGGGGAAGAGTACAATGCGACCTGGTAAAGAAAGTAAATTTGCTTCTGCATGCTGAAAAAGTCGACTGAATCGTTGGTCTAGCTTCTGTAGAAGTCATGTATTTAATTCAGATGACAAAGTGAAAATGTTGTTACTATATTTTCAGCTACATGAATGTGCTGATTCCGCAGTTTTTTCTAACATGAACCTGCTGCTGCTCCCGCTCCAGCTGCTGCCGCGGCCGCTGTCTTTGTGACGATTGCATTAAAGAATATGTACATTACAAAAGGACGAAAAAGAGTTGCTCAAGCTCCGCCTTTAGGATTGTAACGCGATAGCGTTATCGGCCCCGTTGACGTCTACACCGACTCCAGATATTCTGCAACGCGGCGCCGATGAAAAACAACGGTGGGCCAATCCAGGGGACCGTGCACGACAGAGCTATAACACGTACCCGCGTAAAGCAGACTACATGCAGTGACTAAATGGCTCATAACAAAAGGGGTTTGTGTATGGGTTTCCGTGAAACAGGATTATGTTTTTTTTCTATATTTAAATTTTTTTCTCGTATATTAAAATTATAATGCGAGACACTTATTCTGTAGGTTGTCTGTAAGTGCGACTGTGCAGATTTCCTGACGCATGTTACGTTTATAAATTCAATTAGTTCTGTAACGCTTATCCGCCACACGGAGTGCCTCCGTAGTTGTCGTTCGAGATGATTTTTCTGACGGAAAACGCCACCGACAGTAGATTTTCTGTTACACAGGTCCCTTAATGTCGTCGCGTTAATATTGTTACGTAGGAAGACGCAGACAAAAAGCTAAAAACAAGTATATTTACAAGGGATTACGCCGCACATGGCCAAGAGGCAACAGCCTGCGCTAGCCTTTAATCGTCGTCGTCGTCTTCTCATTGCTCGCCTCTTCGTCATCGCGAATACTGTTGCGTAGCACTACCCCCGGCGGCAAAAGCGCCGTCCCGAAGCGACTAAAGACCGAACTCGGAAGCAGTGTAGTAGGCCTTTGCCTCCTGACGTGCACGACATCACTAGAGGTCAGATTAGAGGACGAGCTTGAGCGCACAGGAGTAATTTCCTACGCTGTAAAAAAAATTTGCCTTACTTTACAGAAAATTTGCTGGTAATTTGTGACCGAACACTCTTCCGTAAATTAAGAACTGTCATTTCCGTAGAACGGACAACTGTAAAAGAGAGACCGTATTAAAAGATACGAGTGCTTCTGTATCTAGGAAACGGAAGACTCTGTATTCTGAATCTGTTCTATAACCGTTAAAACCCGGTGCTTCTCGTATTTAAAAAACGGAACACACTGTATGCTGAATTTGTACTATAACCGTTAAAATACAGGTGCTTGCCGTATTCGGAAACCGAAAGACTCCGTATGCTAAATCTGCACTATATCCGTTAAAGTACAGGTGCTTGCCGTATTTCATCTTGCAAAGCATATCCATTGTTCGGAGAAGGTGCCATCGGGGAGAAAATTGCCCAGGACATGCGAGAGTCGACCGAATTTTATGGTGCACTATTTGCTGGATCAGCTGTGCTACCATCGGCGTTCGGGATGTGCATACGTGACCCACTGTTTTCAGCGGTCTGGAACACAAATGCAGCTTGGTCAACGCTCGCACTTCCAGGGTACTTTTTGTCCACGATAGTACAACTCCTTTAATGCAAATGTCACGAAGGCAGCTCATAGCCAAAGCAGCCGGTCACCATTGAGAAAATTGTCTTGCCAACACACTGACATGGCTGCAGAGATAAAACACTTTGCACTTTGTGATATGAATGCACTGCACAGCATATATACAAAAAGGCGCAACATTTCAGTCCTCAAGTTCTTAGATCACAGAAGCAACTTTATTTTCTTCAATCACTCGTCTTGCACTTCTTCCTGGTGAAAGTTGTTCTTGCCCCCAAACGCTTGCAAGGATAAACATGCTGCTATTAGGAGAAACAAATAGTATTCGTGAATATCCATCCTAAAGAAAGCGGCAAAAAAGTATAACCACAGAACACGACAAAGCAGTAATTTCTGTGTTAGAAAAACATGTAAGTAGACCAACATTGTTGGATCAAGGGATGTTGCTGTAGCCAACATTTCGACATAGGTGCTTGTCATCAGGGTAGCAAATGTTTTGCTTGGCTGTGTTGCTTTGGATTGTGCATATCACTGGCCCCTAACCTTATTGGGGGAGACGAAGCTGGTGCATATATTAGGTCATGAGAAGCCAAAGTGTTAAAATAAAGCAAGGAAGGGTTTGCGTAGTAGTGGTGATTGTGATGGAGTGGGTATGAGTACTGCTGTCAGTTCTTGCTAAGAATAGGGGTGACCATAACAGAAAACGATGTACACATGTAAGCAGTCATTAATCCAGTAGACCTAATCTTCCCAGAAGACAAAATAGGTATTAAGATAAACAGTTTGCACATTTGGAAAAAGTAAACGAAGAATTAAGGAAAATAAGCTTTATATGAAGATGCATCTGGTTAAGATCACTGTAAATGGTAAATGAGGGCACATTATGAATACATATTTTGTTGAAAGCCGATGAAGAAAAGATATATTAACCAAATATTAAAAAATAGGGACAATAAAATTAAACTTGGTATGACCATAAAACAGTAAAGAACAGCCTGTGGAAAAAAATGGGATGGATAATATGATAACTAGGTGCAAGATTGCAAAACGTCGAGCGCTGTTTATATTCATGCTGCTGTTGACGGCTTCAAGTTTCTGTCTTCCTGTGGAACCTTTGTCTTACTTGAACAAGGAAATGGGTCATTCTTTAAACAAGTCAGTTCAAATATTTTTCAGAGCTTCAGGATTATTATCAAGGAAGAAAATATTATGGGCAGTTCTCGGTGTGCTTTCATTCACCAGTTATTTCCACAGGTGTAAGCTCAAAATTTAATGGTCTAAATGGACCTTACCTCCTGGCAAACCACTAGCTGGTCTTTTTCTCAACACAGATGCCTGCACATTATATGTGTTGGCATGAGCGCTAGCGAACTACATTATACTTGTTGCCACAACTAAAGTGAAAGTTGGTGACAGTGAGTGAAAAAAAAATCCGCCATTCCGCATTACTGATTCAAGTCATCTGGAAAAGTTGCTTAAGTTACTGTACTCCCCCCACATCACCTCATCACATCACTTTATTACCTTAAAGACCCCGGTTAGGGGGTATTACATAAGGGGTGGGTTTACATATAAAGGTTACAGAGAGT
Organism: Dermacentor variabilis; assembly: GCF_050947875.1. NCBI lineage: Eukaryota > Metazoa > Arthropoda > Arachnida > Ixodida > Ixodidae > Dermacentor > Dermacentor variabilis. The sequence goes on from NC_134570.1 coordinate 193,443,425, forward strand.
GATCTTCATGAGAAACAAATGTAGTTAAGTTGTCCGCAAAAGTTGATGAACACGTGATGACTGCAATGTTCTGGGGAAGGCCATTCCAGTCCACTGCTGTGCGAAGAAAACATGAGGCTGCAAAAGTAGTGGTGCGAGCACGTGCGCGTGCGATTGAGTAAGGATGGGACGTACGGGGGGATATGCGCGCCGGTGGGATGATATACGGTGCTTGATTGAGCGGACTGTGAAATAATTTGTGGAACAAACAAAGACTGGCGATGTGGCGACGCACAGAAAGATTAGCAAGATCAGTTTTACGTTTTAGGGATGATATGCTTATGTCGTATGAATATGAAGAATGGATGAACCTAGTGGCACTATTTTGTACAGATTCTAGTTCGTTTCTTAAGTATGCCTGTGTGCGGGCTCCAGATGGGCGCTGCATATTCTAGTTTCGATCTGATGAGTGATTTGTACGCGAGAAGTTTTATGTCTGATGGTGCGTGACGCAAATGACGCTTTAAAAAACCGAGGGATCTGTTCGCGGATGATATGATATTGCTGATGTGTGCGTTCCATGAAAGGTCAGAGGATAAGGTGACGCATAGATATTTGTATGTTTGAACTGTTTCGACAGTGGAGTGGGAGATTATGTATGAGAATGATAGGGGATTAAGTTTGCGATGAAAGAAAACGAACTTGCATTTAGTAGGATTAAGCTTCATTAACCAAAGATCACACCACTGTTGTACACGGTTAAGGTCATGTTGGAGTACAGTTTTATCAGAAATCATTGTAATTTACGATAGATGACACAGTCGTCGGCAAATAAACGGATATGGGAGGATACATCTACAGGCAGGTCGTTAATATATATCAGGAATAAGAGGGGTGCGAGTACAGATCCTTGGGGGACGCCGGATGTTACAGGGAGGGAGCTGGAGCGGCTACATTTAATTGAAACAAACTGGGAGCATTTGTTGAGAAATGCTACGATCCATGCAAAAACGTTAGGGTGCAAATTCAGCTGGGAGACTTTTAGCATAAGGCGTTTGTGTGATACTGTATGGAATGCTTTTGCGACGTCGAGAAAGACTGCATCGGTCTGAAGGTTGAGGTCGAGATGAGAGTGTAGATGATGAAGCAATATGGCAAGTTGGGTTTCACAAGATAAAGATTTACGGAATCCGTGCTGGGAAGGATGAAAAAAATTGTTACTGTCAAGGAAGTGCATAATGTGAGAGTATATGACGTGTTCCATAATTTTACATGGGACGCTTGTTAGAGAAATGGGGCGGTAATTTAGGGGGGATTATTTGTTACCTGATTTGTGGACTTGAATGACTTTGCCCTCTTTCCAGTCGTCTGGTAAGGTTCCTGTTTCAAGTGAAAGTGAGAGGAGCATCGAAAAAACACTGCAATTATTTCTTTAGTATTTTTAACAGTTTTGAGTTAATATCGTCGACACCAGCCGATGATGAAAGTTTTGATTTGTCAATGAGTGATGAAATGCCAGCGACAAAAATTTCAACAGGGGCCATCATTGGCAGTGTCGCAGCAGGTGGCGTAGGAAGAGGCAAGTCGGCTTCTTCAGTGAATACGGATGAGAACGCGATGTTAAAAGTGTCAGCACAAACAGCGTCGCTCATAATTTCGTCTTTATCGCTTGTAAGTGTGACGTCATGTGTTTGTTGCGGGTTTATGACTTCCCAAAATTTTCTAGGGTTAGTTTTTAGAATTTTAGCTAAGTCGTTATGATAAAATGTTTCTTGCGCTTTCCGAATTGCAGTGTAATAAGCGTCTTCCGCAGAATAGCACCTGTCCCATGCGCTCGGACTTCCATCACATTTGGCAGTACGAAAAAGGCGCTTTTTCTTATTTTGGAGTCTTTTTAAATTTCTACAGAACTGGTTTATTTTTATTGGCAAGAAAGCTCGCCGTGGGGATGAATTTATTAGTCAGGTCAGTAATTTTGTCTTTAATCACTAGCCAGTTATCATTGAGGGAACAGGAACCGAAATTTGATCGGAAAACAGGCAGAAAATCTCGTAATTCATTATTAATTGCTTCATAGTTAGCCTTATCGTATAAGTGAATTGTTTTGCAGAAGACAGGACGTGTTTTGGGGACGAAGTTAAAAGTGGTATGAATGACTTTGTGATCGCTGATTTCTCGTAAATATGCGATAGATTTTAAGCTTTCGGGGTTATTCGTTAGTACAAGGTCTAGAATATTTGAGGATTCACAAGTGACGCGCGTCGGTTCTGTTACTTGTTGGATGAGGTGAAAGTTGAGACAAATATTGATAAATTCGCTTGCTTCGGTATTTAGTATTTTTTAGTATTTAATAATTTAGTATTATTTCCTGAAGTTGGTGAAGCCTGATTGAGCCAATCAATGCTAGGGAAGTTGAAGTCTCCATAAAAGAGGATGAGTGCATTGTGGTGTTTTTTTAGTAAGCTGGGATAATATTTCATTAAGTTCGAGGGCGAAATCTGGATCAGTTCGAGGGGGCCTGTAGCATACCCCAAGTATTATTGCTTCGGGAGGGGCACGACACATTACCCATAGCGATTCCAGTTGTGAAGATGTAATGATTACAGAGCATGATAGTTCTTTGTTAGTGGCGATGAGTACGCCCCCACCACATGCATTTTTGCGGTCGTGGCGAAAAATGTACCCCACAATAGACACAATTATACATCGCACTGACTCTCCTGGTGTCAACCATGCTATTATAACACTAGGCATCAAGTAGGAGAATTAGGGGATAAGAGGGCACAATGCTTTTTGTTAGAATATCAAATGTGCTTTACATAAATGCTACATTCCAACTAACAAAGGAGCAGCCGATAGTGACCAATGCATACGAAAGCTAATGACATTCTGTGCAGCAGAATGTTGACGATGAGGTGTTATGCGCACAAGTGCACTCTTTCACACAAAATGACATCCTGCAGTCAAACCTTGTGCCAACATTAGAGTTTGAAAAACACCACAGTGGAATGCAAAGAGTGCTAAATTTGTTGAAAATGACTAAACATTATTCGATTATTAATTATCCTTACTGTTCGTTAAAGATTTACAGATTGTTCCCTACGAGTGTAGTAAACAGGCACCCTGCTTTTATAGGCGTAGCAACAATGATCTGTGACACAGACAAGAATAAATGCTCATGAAGTTTATGCAAGAGCATACCCTACAAATACACCCCATTTCACATTCCAATGTGGTAGAAGAGGAAGACGAAAAAAACTACTTTCTGGTGGAGGATGCATACCCCAGAATAGAAGAAACAAGTGTACCCTAACCATTGCTGCTGCCGATGCCTGTGCACTAGCAGTTACATATAATATGGCAGTTGCAAATGTTTTTCCTCAAGCACTGCAAGCTGCTGCCAGTTTACCATGTAATAAATTTAGGGCAAGTTAAAGCTCTCTAATGGATTTATCTCATATGAAACAATCAGAATGCAATATTCTGCAAATAAGTGAAGAGCGATGTGCATTCCCATGCAATGAAACACCTTTGAAGAATCTGAATCCCCGCCTGCACTCTTAGGCAGTTACACCCTTTGGAGTGCCCCTTCTGCCACACAACAATAATCGTTATCTGCCTTGATGCGTTTCCTTTCTTGAAAACGCCACGCCCGCTACTTTCCTGTCGGGAATGCTATCATGCTGATAACGCGCATGCCGTTCGTTAATGGAAAGTACAGGGCTCGCAGCGTTAAAGAAAGGAAACGCATCAAGGCAGATGACAATTATCGTTGTGTGGCAGAGGGGGCACTCCAAAGGGTGTAACTTTGCCTAAGAGTGTGGGCAGTGACGAGGTAAAAGAGTGCGTTCAGTGTAAAGTAGTGCACATGTATAACCTAAAGCTGTGGAGAATGCATTTAGTATCAGCTGTGAAGGTTTCTAATTTTAATTGCACTCAGTAAAAACCTCCGTGCAGTTTTGCAAAACGAAAACCCCTACCTTTTTGTTGTTCAAAGGTAATGACACGTAGGGCCATAACATGTACATTATGGGTTTCTTTCCCAAACAATAAAAGTGAATAGCACCACCCTAAGTGTTACGTGCATTCTGTCTCACATTTTTTTCTCAAACACTGTTAGTGTCAAATGCCGCGATCGGCAGAGAAACGGATTTTTGGAGCGATATAAAGTATTAAGTACTGTGATCTCAGTTCTTTGACGGCTGGTTAAGCATTATCGGGTCTTAAAGTAAAAAAAAACAAGCAATAGATACATGCATATTTTACATCACAACCTTCATCAGGTATTTAGTAGTCTGGATTATAAAGGATTCCAGATTTACAACGCTGGACAGATTTTATTCCCCTGAAAGAATGGCATCATGCCAATGATTCTGCATTTGGTGCTATATTTATTTGTATTTAGTTCAGTTGGAATGTGTGTGTATTGTCAGCGATATCGCTTCGCATATTTAGATTTACTGTTTCCTAAATTTAGACGAGTTCGGATTCACAAATAACCTTGTATGACACCAAGAACTTGCTTAGCAGGAGTATTTCTAGCATTTGCAAGATATGAGGCTCTTGAATGCATATCTAAGCCTAAGGTGCACGCCGCCCCCTAATATCATCAGCAAGTTTCTGGAACTCATCTACGAGGTTTCTTACGACGAATGTGAAGTTGCTTGAACGGGAGAAATAGGGAATTTAAACAGGTGAATTATGCAGCATAAGAATGATGTCAGCAAGAAGCAAGCATCAAGAAGCACTGTCACTTAATGTGCATAGACTATCAAACGCAACAATTATTTGGGATGATTTCAAATTCTGTCATTTGAACGAAATATCTTTTAATCTATATATAAACTCTGATTATTCACTCTACTACCACTACCATCACCAGAAACATTCATAATCATTATCCTATCTATGCCACATCATCCTAGCTAATATTCAAGCCTTCATAAGCTGCTTCTTTTACTGCTAATTCTCTGTGGGAAAGAAGTGTCCGTATGAAGACCATATCATATACTTATTACCCGTTTTTTGATAAATGATAAGGAAAGAACTTCACACCAAAATGCATTGAGCTTGAGCAAGTTCTACATTTGAAGCTGTTGATTCTTTTTTCCCTTTGCCATCATTGAGCCACCTAGTTAGCTAAGTAGACAGAAAAGCTGCAGGAGAAAGGTAGGGGTGCCAAATTAGACTTGTGCCCCAGGGGACCCTTTCACGGTAACTGGAGGAACTGCCTGTGGCCTCGGCATCTTCCTTGAGGGCCATGGTCATGTCTAAGAAACCTTGTCTCCAAAGGCTGCATAAAGAAGGATAATTTTCTGCGCGAAGTCTCTCTCTTAAAAGAACCCATTTAAATTGTATTCGTGGCTTTGCACCACAAAACTGACACATGACTGGCCACTCAAGACACTTAATTGTAATCGCAGGTTTATTCCTTGGAAATACACTTTTATGTAGCACACAATGAGTAACAGTAACAAAAAAGTGTATCAAGAGGCTTTCATTTTGCTCTACAACTTTTCATTGACACATTTCATTTAATTATTTGAGATATTTATTTACTAATTAAGAATTATGTAATTGGGCAGAATGCAAAAAATAATTAGAGTATCTCCAAGCGATGGCAAACAACATTACCTACATTTTGTCTAGTTACATCGCATTTACATATTTCTAAATCTTGGTGCACGATACTTAAGACAACCTGTAGATCAAAAAACAATATAACAGCTTTCATAATCATCTCTTGCGTGTTATTGTTGGCTATGGCTGCTTCAAGTTATTCTTTCAGTACGATACAAGCAGTTTTGAAGTGAAACTGCTTTGCATCGAGGGCGTGTAATCTAGAAAATCAAGCAAATTGTCAACTTGTATTCACTATTCAGATGTTTAACTAAGATGCTGCAGGAAAAAGAAACAGGATACAACACCTAATAAACAATGCAAAATTTGAAAATTTAAACTGAAGAAGAAACCAGTTTTTGAAAACACCGAAAAAAGCCAGCAGCTTACGTCGAATGAACCCTTGCTATGTACTCCAAGCGAAGTTGTTACCGGAATGCTTGGGCACCATATGAACGTAACAATCAAAAACTTTGAGCAGAATATTAGCACCACTAAATGAACGGGCCTTTGAAGATTCTTGATCTGAAATCCTCAACGACTTGTTCTGGCGTTTAATCTGTCGAGCTCAATCTGTATTCTCAAAAGCTGGCTCTCGGCCATAATTTCTCTAAACGCAACATCAGCTTAAATCTCAAGATAGGGTTGACCTGTAAATAAAGTGGATAATGCATGGCAAACATCAACACTCTTACATGTTAACCAGAGGGTTCACTCATGCACCCATGAAATTGTGATGCAGACACGATATATTGAAGCTGGTTTTGTGAAGTATTTCATGCTTTCAAGGCTTCTTCTCCAGTATTGAAAGCTATCTCCACTAGCTAAATAAGCGATGAGAATAAACAAAGAACTTCAACATGCTCACAATACGTTGGCCATTTGCAAGTAAAGAGCAGCCTTTTTGGGCTCCTAGGTTGCCTGGTGGAAATCTACTAGGCCACAGTACTTGCGTTACCCAGTACCAGCCACTTTAAAATGCAATGTATTCAGAGCCCTTTCCCTTTGTTTTTCTGCTTTGGAAAAGTTTACCATGTGTTCAGTAGGCGTGGAGAAAGGGGACAGAAAGCACTGTGCACCATTTATTTCTCATATGTTTTGCTGGATGCAGCACACCGCACCGGATGCAGGTGAAGCCAGTGGAAATGCGCTGCACTGCAGGCGCTCGCTTGTCCTGGAAGCAGGGCATACGGTGGACTAACTAGTGCGTGCGATCAGATAATATTGCTGCTGAAAAACTTTTCTTTGTGGTTTTTCCCATTTCAGGAGGTCTCTACATGTCTGGCAGGCATTTTTATGACAATATGAACCCGTATACAATAGTGTTCTCTTACATCAGGTTTTTTTCTCACTTACCAGTGTTTCCATTGCACGCCACTTATGTTAGCGACAGTGTGGAAACTGCAATGGAAAAATTTTGGACTGCTCGAAACACTGCTTGGGTAGTTTATGGCACATCAGGCAGGCATGTTAGGGGAAGAAATGCCACACACCCGTGCAAACGAAGTGCTGCTGCAAAGTTGTGAAGCACCAACTTCCGGGACAAAGTTGGCTTCAGTCGAGGGCGCTCGATGTGCTGTCCATCCCCTGTAGTAGAGATCAGTGTTGTGTACCCCTTTATACTGGCTCTCTTTTCCGGTCGGAACCATGGCAACAGCTTCCACCATACTTTTTTGAACCTGCAACATGTGCAGAGAAAGTCACATCACTGTGCGTTCATAGTATAGCTCTATTGTTCTACACATTCTATCAAATCATTAAAAAATACAGTTCGCACATTTTTACTACTGTATATAGACAGTCTAGTTGCTTGACACGCGAAACATTACCATCCCTCTGACAGAATGCAATAGAAGCGTACACTGTAATGCTACACTAAAATTTAAATTGATGTGACAGCGTATGAGCATACAGTATGCTTACTGCATGCTCTAGCCCTGTGTCAAGTAAAAGTTAATTGTCAATCATTTATGGTGTATTTCTACTTGCTCTGGGTCATCAAACTGTACAATCAATGTTCCAAGTTTACACATTGTTGGCTTTTGATTGCCTATGTGATCCGTTTCCTACTTACGCATACAGTAATCCCACTGTAATAAGGAGAAAGAGTTAGAAAAAGAAATGCCGTGATAATCATCCACATTTGCAAAGGGCAGGAGCAATGGCCAATAGCATGTTGTTGAAGCTACATAAATATTCAGTTTTCACAGGCCTAATTGCTCAACAAGTAATAAATAGGTATGCTGTGCACCTCTGCATGACCAATAAAATCTGACTACTTGACACTGCACTAAGGCTGCTGCTTGGTAGTGTTCGGCAGTTGGGCTTTCATTTTCTGATATACAGAACTGTTTAGGTACCACTACATTACATTGCGATAAAATGGAGCGTGGAGCACTGGTCATTTGCACATAAATAATGCGACAGCAAATATAACACAAAAATAGCAACGTGGGTCTCTTGGAAAAAGTACCTACACATTACGATTATAAAGTGATGTGATGAAACAATGAAACAGAATGCAACGCATAGAAGTGGACGGCACTTCCGTGCCACCAAGGTTATTGGAGAGACAGTACTTCAGAAGTGCCCGCAACACAATGTGTTGGCGGGCTAGTTGGTGTGAATACATAAATACTTTGTTAAGCGCAAAATAATGGACACAAGAAAGACCCCCCCCCCCCCATCGAAAGGCGCTACTCTCAACTGACATCACTTTATTGCGTCACTCCATTATAGATAGTAGAATCTAGAAGAACATGTGCAGTGAGCAGCATGCGCAGGAACCACCAACAACCGATCACAAGAGCGCACTCATGTCACGGGATCCAAAAAACCATATTGAGCACTGCACAAGGTTAAAGAAGGCACACCAATGCACTGTGACCCCAATGACTGTATGAAGAAAGCTTCCGATAACTCTCGGGCGGTGGTATCACAGCACTTTTTCAAAATCGTAGTATCACGACACATGGCTTTGCACTTTCATATTTTACAATGTTGTGCCAAATGGGAACCTGTGCCTGTTGGTATGGATCGCTTATGTTCGCAATGTTTCGTGATACTACGATTTTGAAAAAGAGCCGTGATACCACCGCCAGAGAGTTATCTGAAGCTTTCTTCATACAGTCATTGGGGTCACAGTGCATTAGTGCGCTTTCTTTAACCTTGTACAGTGCTCAATATGGTTTTTTTGTATTCTGTCGCATGAGTGTGCTCTTGTGATCAGATGTTGGTGGTTGCTGCACATGGTGTTCACAGCGCATATTCTTCTAGATTCTGCTCTCTACAAAGGAGGGACGCAATAAAGTGATGTCAGTTGAGAGTAGCGCCTTGTACTTGGCGGGGGGGGGGGGCGTCTTTCTTGTGTCCATTGTTTTGCGCTAAAAAGCAATTATGTATTCCTTGTGTGTGTTTGAAGACAGCTCCACACGCAGTAGCGATTCCAGTATTGCTGCCCAGTGGTTTAGCTCGCCGCAGTTTGAAGTGCCGGAAAATATAGGAGAGAAACCTGCGTTATAGTCGTGTTGCAAACAAGAATATAACGTGAAGTGCCTTCTGAGGCCAGAAACTATAGAAAAAAATTTCATGATGCACCACTGTGCAGGGTTTTATAGCAAAGTCAAACACATTTAGCGTAAATATCACACTATGATGGTAGACACTGGTGGTAATCTGTAATAATATAAAAGGTGCCGTAATGCTACAGCAAAAGTTGACAGTACCTAATAATAGCCGTGTAAAATTTAGCATGCAGGGGCACCACTTGGTTAAACAATAGTGATGTAATGTCTATGTACACAAGTATTACCCATGCATTTGTGCCATTGTCCAAATGGCATAAATGAATGGGTAATACTTGTATACATAGATATTACATCTCTATTGTTTAACCAAGTGGGTAAACTTTGTCTGCCTCATACAAGATTCGAATTAAACCATAAATTGTAGTCACACTAACAGTAGCACCTCATTTGAACTTCACAGTAAGTAGACGCCTGTTGATGCCAGCCTCCGCCAATGCTAAACTGTGCTGCATGCTTTACAGAGAAATTATAGTGGTATCGCTCAACTCTGAAGCCATTCTGGACTACAGCATTGTAGAAGACATCTACAAATGTCCCATTTCATGTAAAATTTAGCATGCAGGGGCGCCACTTGGTTAAACAATAGTGATGTAATGTCTATGTACACAAGTATAACCCATGCATTTGTGCCATTGTCCAAGCGACATCCAAGCCTCAATTGCTTGAACATCTTAACAAGTGCAAATTAAAATTACTTCTCCCTGTTTAGCATTTTTGCCTGCTACACCACAATCCAATGTCATCAATATATTAACATATTTCCTCAAAGAACATAATTTGGCTTATAGATTAACACCTTCGCATACTGCCACAGCTGCACTCTGTCATATGCGTCGCAATCATGAAGGAGTGCTCGTCCACCAGCACTCCAATGTCCCTAACAGTGATCACCTACACAGCTAAGTAGACGGTCATGATTCAGGTGGCAAATAGCTAAGAGAAGAAAAATTCCACTCACTTTGAGAGCTACAATACTGCGATAACTTGAGAGAGATGGACCCATTGCAGGCGGCAGACCTCTTATCAGCTCCAGCGCAACAGCAATTTGCCTTTCAGTAAAATAAAAGGATTGATTAGTATAGATAAGTTACCTTGTTTTTGCTGAGTATCAATGCAATCTGACTTTTATGCATATCCACTCTCCGCTTTAGTAATACAACTGAATTATTCGTAAAATAAAAGAGTCTATGATGATACCATTCGCTTCTCTTGTATGTCCAATTTTTTTCGCACTGATACCCCGTTTACTGCTCGCTTGCTGACACGAATGCTTTGACTGCCCAGACATCATTCGAAGCAACACGTCTTCCTGCACCGCAAGAAGTTGCACCAAGGAAACACAGCAGAGCAGCCAGAGCAAAGAACTTTTTTCTGGTCACAATTAAAACATGCACCCAAGCAAGAAAGTAACGATCACAGGTAGTGAGCAACTGCTATTGCCTCGAACGTTCATTTCCGTATTTTAACAGAAGTTCTTGTATCTGATACAGCCAATAGAGCGTCATCTCAAGCCAATACAAGCGTCAATACAAGTGCGCAACTGAACGCAGTTTTATTCTACGCTTTTAATGCGAGTGAGCGAAAGGTTAGAAGTACCTCACGGAAATTGCGATCGAGCCGATCGCGCTACGACTGGAATCGATCTGAAAAGGTAGGGTGATCCCTTTCCCCATTCATGCGTCATTTTTGCCCTAAGACGTTGCATAGTGGTCTTTTGAAATAATATTTCTGTTCGCGACACCGGCTTACCACACATCATTTTAACACCTACGTTATGCAAACCGAATAAGATTAAAATGGGCTTACGTCATGAGGAAGTTACGAGCGCGCGTAGATTGTTCAACACCCATTGAGAGCAAGCAGGCTATCCGTGTCCAAGCGCATACGTGCACCCAAACACAGGACAACTTCTTCGATGCCGCAGCGTGCAGAGTTTTGTACACGAAGTGAAAGACATCCAGCGCAAATATCTTGCGCGATGACGGCAAATGACCAGCGCACAAGCGTACACAACACAGCATCAAATTCGGAACTTTGTCAATTCGAACGTGCCGAGGCCCAAGCAGCGTAACCATCCATCGTTTCTGTTCTTCGCTCCCAATGCGTCAATCTCTCTTCCTTGGGGTCTTGCTCCACTCTTGAGTACAAATCAAGAGACATTTACGGCAAATTAACAACTTTTACAACACGACACGAAAAATTCCGGCTGACTACACATGTGCAACTCCGTCTGCCACTCCTAACGGACGCGCAGCGCGCGCTGCCCCCTGGTGGCGCACTCTGTGAGCGCGGAGAACAGAACAGAATCGGTTTCGTTTTCGCATTTGTGCTCTAGTTACTGGAACTGCAATATAATTGCTTGACAATTAATTTAATTCTAAAAGAGGATAACGCTTTCTTTCCCACAAGTTAGTGCGTTTTATACAAAGGGAGAGAGAATGCAAGAAGCAGAAGGGCAGGGAGGTCAACCAAAGCGTTCGCTACTGGTGATAGCAAACCCCTGTGCTGCAATGAAGTGCAAAGCAATGCACTGAGATGCGTCCATAAGCTCTAGTATAGTGATAACTTGAGCTGGTTGGTGCATGTAATGAACGGGTAAATAATGAGTTGTGTCATAACATTACCCATATATAAAGCACATGGAACTAATGTGTTGCATTCTAGGTCAAAAAGAAATAAAGCTTGAATCGTTACACCTCCGCACTGGGCATTCTTTCTTTCCGTATTCTTTCTTTTTCTTTTTTTTGACAGTACACACAGTACTAGCACGGTAATAGGTCCTTCAGCTTCAGTCACCTTCCAGTAGTTTACACACATGCCGGTACATGTTGGCGTTCTTTATTCTACCGTACAAGAATGAGCGCGCTTACCGGTCTTGTTTCAAGATGAAGCGCCAATTGTTTGTGATTACATCTTATCGCAAGAATTAACACATGAACAGTGATGATTATGCGTAATCGATTTGTCTCTATGAATGGGCAGTTATTGTCATAGACGAGATATTTTGTAAATATTATGGTAATCATTTAAACCAACTACATTGCAGTTCAGCAATGCCCTTTGACACTTGGGTTAATTGCTTGCCGCATTCGAAAATTTAATCCGACCCTTGTACTTGGATCTATAGGCCGCCAGTCCCCTTCGAGACCATTTGTTGCAAAATGTAAACGCAGTTACGGTCATTATACCACTCCCTACGTTTCGGTACTGATTTAGAGTTCGCAGAATTTTTGGCGTATACAGCACCCATGTCATTCCCAGTGCACCAGCACCTGAATGCTGCAAGCTTGTTTACGTATGCACGTATGTCCACGGCTCTTCCTTCACTTAAACATATATGCTGTGTTATTAACTACAAAGCGCTTAATTTGAGAACATTGCGAGAACACGCATATATTTGCGCATATGATCAGCGTTACAAGGCTCATATGCGCGGCAAACTGCGACTGCAATAGAAGATGCGTATATATATTTATGCTATCTATTATTACAGCTCTTGATAGAAGGCTAGCTCTCACAATTTGTACGCATCTTCATAATGCCCACAGTTTGCGTGTTCAATAAAATATTGTTAGCTGAAACTTTATGAGTACGAGCGCTCATTCAGACAGCCTAAATTTTCTCAAAATAATACGGATGTTCGCATAACAAAAATACGGAATTCTGTCTGTTTCGTCCAAAACACTGTATAGCCGTTATATGATTACAGTGAAAATGTCCGTAAAGCTTAAAACGGAGAGCACTTTCCGCACATTAAGGAAAGATTTTGCCGTATTTTTGAAATATCACATAGTTTCCGTATTTTTACCTGCAGTTCTCCGTATAATGACGGAAAAACTCCGTATAATGACGGACAATTTTTACAGTGAACGTCACAGGCGTCACCTCGCGCAGCACGCGGTAGGGCCCTGTGCATCGCGAAAGGAGCTTTTCTGAAAGTCAGACGTGACGAGAGCGCAACCACAGGAGCACGAGCGCACCAGGCGAAAACTGTACGTCACGGTGTCGGGCGTTGTACTGACGTTGCTGAGTGGTTTGCGAGGCCGTCAGTCGAGCACGGGCAAGCTGGTCCACGACAGCTGCTTACCGACCGTGGTCGCAACTTCCTCTCGAAAGTTATCGCCCGCATTCTGCGCTCCTGCTCCATTCAACGCAAGCTGACTACCTCATACCATCCTCAAACCAATGGCCTGACAGAGCGGTTAAACCGCACTCTTACAGATATGCTCTCCAAGTACGTTTCCAAGGCCCACCACGACTGGAACATTGGCCTTCCTTACATCACATTTGCGTACAATCCTTTCCGGCCCGACACCGCCGGATTTCCTAAATTTTACCCTGTTCGGTCGCGAACCGACCTGGTGTCATGGTCAGCGAGTGCGATGGCGTCGCGCGCATACTCGCTTCTTGAGATCCCAGCAGCAGGAAGTGCCGCGTCAAGGGGCAAGGTCGGTTCGCGACCGTACAGGGTAAAATTTAGGAAATCCGGCGGTGTCGGGCCGGAAAGGATTGTACGCAAATGTGACGTAAGGAAGGCCAATGTTCCAGTCGTGGTGGGCCTTGGAAACGTACTTGGAGAGCATATCTGTAAGAGTGCGGTTTAACCGCTCTGTCAGGCCATTGGTTTGAGGATGGTATGAGGTAGTCAGCTTGTGTTGAATGGAGCAGGAGCGCAGAATGTGGGCGATAACTTTCGAGAGGAAGTTGCGACCACGGTCGGTAAGCAGCTGTCGTGGGGCGCCATGAAGTAAGATAATGTCACGCAAGAGAAAATCCGCGACGTCAGTGGCGCAACTGGTAGGCAGAGACCGCGTGATAGCATATCGGGTGGCGTAATCAGTTGCGACGGCTACCCATTCGTTCCCAGAGGATGACGTGGCAAAGGTACCGAGGAGGTCTAATCCAAAACGAAAGAACGGTTCCACAGGGAGAGTGATCGGCTAGAGATGATCGGCAGCTGTTTTCCGACGCTGGCAGGGATCACAGGCAGCAACATAGCATAGGATGGAGTGAGCGATACCGGGCCAATAGGAGCGGCCGCGGACGCCGTCGTACGTGGGGGTTACCCCAAGATGTCCTGCAGTGGCTGCGTCATGCATCTCAAAGAGCGCAGTCTGTCGTAGATGTTTTGGCACGACAAGACGAAAATCAGATCCGTCAGGGAGGAAGCTCCTTCGGGACAGAATGCCGCCCTGAGCGACATATCGGCGAACGGATGCGTCGGTAGGTGTAGAGCGCAGACGCTGGATGAGTGCTCGCAGCGATAGGTCTCGTTACTGCTCATCGGCTATGTTAGCGAAGGCAGACACAGAGAAAATGCAGTTGGCGGTACTACTATCGGCGTCGTCAGGCTCGTCTACGGGGTAGCGAGACAGGCAGTCAGCGTAGTCCGCCAGATTTGTAGTTGACAGTGTACGAATATTCTTGGAGGCGTAAAGCCCAGTGACCAAGTCTTCCTGCAGCATCTTTCGGTGAGCATAACCAGCAAAGCGCGTGATGGTCTGTGACAACGGAAAAGGGTCGGCCATAGAAGTATGGGCGTAACTTCGCAACCGCCCAAACTAGGGCCAGACATTCACGCTCAGTGATGGAATAGTTGTGCTCCGAGGGTGAGAGGAGCCTGCTGGCGTAAGCGATAACACGGTCGTTGCCACGCTGGCGTTGGGCTAGTACTGCGCCAATGCCGTGACCGCTGGCATCAGTACGGGCTTCGGTAGTTGCAAAAGGATCGAAATGGGCCAGAACGGGAGGAGTTCTGAGAAGGCCTCGATATCGCCCCACTGGAAAGGGGCGTCTTTCTTCAAAAGCTCGGTTAGTGGTCGTGCTATGGCCGCCAAATTTTGCACGAAACGGCGGAAGTACGAACAAAGGCCGATGAAGCTGCGCACAGGCTTGACACACTTCGGAATAGGGAAGTACGTAACAGCATGGATCTTGCCTGGGTCCGGTTGCACTCCCTTCGCGTCAACGAGATGCCCAAGGACGGTAATGTGGCGACGGCCGAAATTGCACTTAGATGCGTTGAGTTGCAGACCAGCTAGACGGAAAACGTGCAGGACTCCTGAGAGGCGCTCGAGGTGCGTAGCGAACGTTGGGGAGAATACTATATCATCGTCCAAGTAGCACAGGCACGTCGAGAATTTGACAACGTGAACAAGGGAGTCCATCATGCGTTCAAAAGTGGCAGGAGCGTTACATAGACCGAATGGCATCACTTGGAATTGGTAAAGACCGTCTGGTGTTAAAAAGGCAGTCTTCTCGCGGTCGAGAACGTACAGGGCAATCTGCCAGTAGCCGGAGCGAAGGTCAATATAGAAGAAGTAGCGAGCACCGTGGAGGCAGTCAAGGGCGCCATCAATCCCAAGTAGTGGACACACGTGCTTTTTGGTAACACTGTTAAGGTGCCGATAATCCACGCAAAAGCGCCATGAGCCATCCTTCTTTTTTACCAGTACAGCAGGTAAGGCCCATGGACTACATGACGGTTCAATAATGTTCTTGGCAAGCATTTTGGGAACTTCTGCGTGAATAACTTGACGCTCAGTCGGTGACACTCGATACGGGCGGCCAGGAATAGGAGGGCCATCGCCAGTATTACTGCGATGTTTAACAGCTGTAGTTTGGGCCAAAGGACGATCGTTAAAGTAAAAAATATCGTGGTAGCAAAACAGAACGCGGTAGAGCTCGCGAGCGTGCTCGGATGGCAAGTCGGGCGCAATCATTTTCTGTAAGTCAGCCATAGTAAAAGTTGCCGACTCCGATGGCAGAGGAGGATCCGCTGAATTGTCATCTACTGCAATAGATGCCATGAGTGATCCTCGAATGAGCAAAGCTGGGCCAGAGACATCCCGCGTGGCAGCACTTGTGTCGTCAAGCCAAAATTGACCCCTGGCAGGCAGACGCAATTCGCCGTGATAGATAAAACTGTATGAGTTACTGTGATCCCGTGTGTAAGTAGGAGGTCTTTCATAGGAGCCGCGATGTAGTGACCGTCGAGCAGTGGTGGGGATGACACTAAGTCAACGTAAGTCAGTGCCGAAGGTGGCAAGCGAACGAAGTCGACAGAACTGAGGCGACTGGGGTGTGGTTCAACGGGATCCAGAATGGGCAGGCCAAGGCGGAGAGTACTGGCGGAACAATCGATGAGAGCAGAATGTGCGGAGAGGAAGTCTAAGCCGAGGATGATGTCGTGGGGTCAGTGGGCGATGACTGTAAATAGCACGATAGGGGAGCGATGTGCGAAGAAGACACGGGCGGCACACATACCAATTACAGGGGCTGTTCCGCCATCGGCGCCACGGACAACAGGCGTCGTGGCAGGCGTGATTATCTTCTTCAGGCGGTTACGAAGGTAACCGACGAATTACCGACGAATTACCGACGAATGCGCCCCAGTGTCTATAAGAGCAGATACAGAAACACCGTCGACTTGCATGTCAAGAAGGTTCAGATGAGTGGGCAACGTCAGTAGAGGATTTGGTGGCGTGGGGAGCAATGTAGCGTCACCTCGAACCGCTGCATCATCTAGTTTTCCGGCTGGGAGCGGCGTCCGAAGGGAGTCGGCGAAAAAGAGCGACGGGGCTGGGGAGAGCGAGATTGTCGTTGTTGGGGCGAAGGCGAAGGAAAATACGGGCGGTCCGGAGCAGGAGAATCAATGGCGGCATTATCCGAGCGTGCGGCATAGGGACGAGAAGGACCACCTGAAGGGCGAGAGTGGTCAGTATAAGCAGACCGGTCGGGGAACTCCACTGGCTGCGACAGTGCCGAGAATTGTGCCCGATTCGACGTCAGCGAAAACAAATGGGCTTGTCGTCAGTAGTGCGCCATTGAGATGGGTTGCGTAAACGTTGTGGGAATTAGACGCCGGACGGGGCGGAATCGATGAATCCGGTAGGGTATCAGGGCGACGGGCCAAGCTGATGGTGTTTAGACCCATGTTTGCCAATTCCCGGCGGACAATTGCCTGGATCAGGGAAACCGTGACTGCAGGTGCGTTGGAGGGGCTGGAGTCGAAGGCAGCCGGATAGGCGGCCTCGATCTCACGCTGGACGATCCGGGTAACATCGCCAGTGTTGGTGGGACGAGGAGCGTCGGCACAGGAAGAAGTCGTTGGGGTGTTGGGCAGACGGGCAAATTGCTAGTCAATACGTCGGGTTTTAGCGAGTTCCAGGCGGCGGCACTCATTTATAATGCATCCACCGTCGCCACGCTGGTAAAAACGAGCAAGTTGAAGGCATCATCGGCAATGCCTTTGAGGATGTGAGAGACCTTGCCGGACTCAGTCATGCGTGTGTCAACTTTGCGGCGCAGAGCCAAGACGTCCTGAATGTACGTGACGTCGGGCTCCGTTGACGTCTGCACTCGGCGGGATAACGCCTTCTGCGCGGCAAGTTGGCCACCGTAGGGGTTGCCGAACAAGTCTCGGAGCTTTTGCTTAAGCGAATCCCAACTGGGGAGCTCATCTTCGTGCGCCCGTAACCAAAGTCGAGGTGTGCCACCAAAGTAAAAGACTACGTTGGCGAGCATGATAGTAGGGTCCCACCGGTTATTGCGGCTGACGTGTTCGTGCAGGCTGATCCAGTCATCGACGTCTTCTCCATCTTTGCCCGAGAATACGCCAGGATCACGGGGAGCGGGGAGAGTGATGTAGGTCGTTGAAGTGGCAGTAAGTGTCGGAGCGGGCGGAGTCGATTTGTCGTCACCCGGAGCCATGAAGGAAGGCTCCCCGTACAAAAAAATTATTCAGAAGGCACTGAAATATTGTTGGTCAATGTTGAGTTTTTATTGAGGAATTATTGAGAATATGTTGGATAATTGTTGGGTTGAGTGTTGAGGGCTCTTGAATATTGGCCAGTGAAATTTAATTGAGACACCATTGGGTATCTGAATGTTTAAAAACTGTTAAGTTACCGTTGAAAGTCCATTGTGCTTAGACGGCCGGTTTTGTTCATTTTGTTGCATGGTTGTTGGATTACCATTGATTCTGCATTGAACTGAGGTTGTGGTAGCTCTGTTGACCTGTTGAGTTAATATTGCCACAGCACTGAAAAGTACACTGTGGCGCTTGAGACATTGAGATTTCAGAAGTCGCCATTGAAATATGATGGACGTTTTGTTGGGCGAGGCGATTTTTATTCATATATTGAAATTGCTTTGCTGTTCACACTTGCATGCCCCGGTGCCTGCTCATAACTTTCCCAAACACAAACAAAAGCAAAGGAGAGAGTGATCAATTTTAAGTACCTTTATTTACACTTAAGATGCGTGCACATGAAACATTATTACAGTACAGGCGCCCAAATCTTTAGCTGGCGTGCGCGAGCGGCGACTTTTCTGTGCGTCAGCGCCGTATGACGAGGCGAGTCTAGAAACAGTCTGAGGCTAAGCGCACGGCGCCAAAGCGCGCCCAGCTGGGCCCATCGTCTGCTAGGCTGTTTCCAACCTCGCCCCGTCATACGGCGCCGACGCATGGAAAAGTCGCCGCTCGCGCACGCCAGCTAAAGATTTGGGCGCCTGTACATAAGGCCCCACTACATCGAACTTGGAGACATAGGCTAGTACCTACAGCACTCTAGCAGTGGTAAATACATGTTAAAATACCTATACATATGAATTCAATCAAAACTATCATTGTGGTCTTCACTTTCAACATAGGTTAATGACTACAAAGCAAAGCGACTCAAAAGGCAGGGCTCAACATACCCTTGTAACAAACAACTTTGAACACATGAACACTTGAAGCTGCTTGCGTGTGAATACACAAAATACATCTGAATATGTTACATTAAAATGTTTCGCACACTAACACATCACAGGAAGAGCTACGGCTGAATGTGAGAAGGGAAAATAAGACTTGAAACAAATGACTTCACGTAAATATATACAAGCTTTTGCACACGTCTTTCACCGCGATTAAAATTTAATGAAGTACCAAGGTAGACTTGCCTCAGCTTTTTGTCTTCGAGATGTATATATTTTCATGTTGCCCAATTATTTTATAAAATAACATCACTCAACTTAGCTATGGACGAG
This sequence comes from Dermacentor variabilis, assembly GCF_050947875.1. Lineage (NCBI taxonomy): Eukaryota > Metazoa > Arthropoda > Arachnida > Ixodida > Ixodidae > Dermacentor > Dermacentor variabilis. The sequence goes on from NC_134570.1 coordinate 193,462,642, forward strand.
ACATCATTTAGAAAGTTATCGGGCATGGTGAACACCTGAATCATATGTTTCTGATGAACCAGGTTTGCTTTCTTCAGAAACAAACGTGTAAAACTGTTGCGTAATGAATGCAGCTTATGTCCCTGGCACAAGTCAAGAACAAACAGTACACCATTTGATTATGTTAATTTGGGGTAAAGAAGAGTTTGTTGATTGCACTTCCTCAATTTAGTGAGCTCATTTTCAGGTAATTTTTCTGGACACACACAAAGCTAATTAGAGCATTTTTGGGGCCTTCTTCCCTATACCCAGCAACAAAGTGGTACCTCACTCAATAAAGAGATACGGCAAAGCTAATACCTTGAACGATACGACAAAAAATAATCATTCAGCACAGAAAATTGGTAGTAACGCAGGGCTAACACAATTCAAAACAGCCAAATAAATGTTCACCTGCACTTGCAGTATCAGGTACCCTAGAAATACTCATAAAGGATGAGAAAAGGTTCTAATGACTGGACAGCCAGATTGGTTAAACTGTGACAAACACAAGTAAATGCGTATATGAAACACCAATGTCCTTAACTGCGCAGGTAAAATGATATTAAAATGCTACCAGAAATTTATTAAATAAAATACATAAAAGTTGCATAAAAATTGGGAGAAAGCAGCAACAAAAACGGAGGGAGATACAGCACCCGTGTTGAAAAAAAAATTACAAGTGATATACATGCATATTTAAGCTCACCACAATTTTTGCTTCAATATGTATAAAAAGAACACATGCACTTACCGCATAAGAAAGGTTCCTGCACCTGAAGACTGCAGCACAGTACAAAGCAGCGTCATGAGAACCGAAAAGTTGAGCTTAGTATGTTTAAGAACTACGAATGCTTGCATACCTACAAACAGGCTGGTGACATGCCTTGAATGGATGAAAATTATAAATCTTACACACAAAGAAAGTTACCATCACTCTTATTGGCTACCTCAAGGGACTCCTTGAAGTTGAACTAGAAAAATGTACATCAGTGTTAAAATCAAAGAAACTATAGCGTTCTTCCTGAAATAAACAGCGCAAATAACTTCATGTATCAATTCTATGGACACTTCGCCAAATCGGTGTAGATTTATATTTGAGAACCACCCAAACAGAGACGAGAAGGATCAATTAAAGTAGGAACACTCATGAACGCTGACTTAACTAGAAGTGTACTCGTGAAGACAAAGATTTCAAACACACTTGCCAACTTCACAAAGAAAAAGCCATGGATGCGCAGCAGACACAGCCCGGCACAACAAAAAAGGACCGAAAGACGTCCTGTAGAACAAACATGTGCATCAAAAACTAAAAAAAACATGAAAACTGAAAGGTTTGTCCTGTGATATTAACGAGAAGTACTGCATCAACTCTTTCCCACTAAGGGTCACAGAAATCTTGCTTATGAATTTTTCTTCGTGATGAATAAATAATGCTTCCATAAATCATCTTGTGTTGTGGTCTTTGTGATGAAACAATCCTTCTTTCTGCTTTATACCGCTACACCAGAGGAGTTCCAGAAGTAATATTTATTGATCACAAACGAAACAAATGCATAACCAAGTAATCTGTTGTCCTTAGTGGGAAAACTTGCAGTTCTCAAAAGAGTGTTTCTCGTTGGGCAGTATCACTTATCGGACAAATCTATCGCTTTTTCGAAAGATTTGTCTGATAGTTCTCGTTTTTCACGCACGTTTATTCTACGTGACATGGCTTTTTCATATTTTTTTCTGGTCGCACGTGGCTGTTTCTGCCACGCATGCACGGATTCTTACCTTTGTCAAGTTGACCAGTGTCTTTAATACCTCTGTCATCAAAAGCAAACATTTAGATGAGCTTGCGCTCGTGTGTGCTCCTACCTATTTCGTCGTCTGTCGTCCGCCTCCGTTCGTGCTGCTCTTTACAGTTCGCATGTATCACTTGGCTAGGCTGGTAAACATTCTCACAAACAAAAGTAAATGCCTCCCCTCAAAAGGTAGCCGATCCTTTACTACTGAAAGCCAGAGCAAATCGAAAGTAAGCCTTCACAGCATCCATGCGGCAGCTAGTGCACCACAGAGCAGCAACAGAAATAGTCGAAAATCCCACTTGATGAAGAGTGGCAACAAAGATGCGAGCTTGCTAGTGAATCAGCCACATATCAACGGGTGTCTCTTGCACTACGCCAAGGTGCTCTTGGCGTAGAACACTTTAGCACCTGGCTGCACGCGTAAACTGTGAGAAGGGAATGCGGACAGAAAACGAGACTACGCGGATTAAGAATCTGCCACACACTGCACACAACTACGCACGAAATAGAAGCACACACTGTACTGACAAGTAAAAATTTCCGACTCTTTACGAGTTCCGTCGAGAAAAGAAAGAAATGGGCTACCACGGTTAATGTTAGCTAAAACACGCACAGTGATGTTTCACAGCGGGGAAAAATATTCGCGGCTCTCTCGCAGAACCAACGTCCACGCGACAGTGCATAGCCGATACCAAGCAGATATCGAATCTTCGGGTAGAAGTCCAGCAGTACGAATGGCCTAAAGATACGCCGAGAGCGATGCGGGCGTGAGCGTGCCTGTACGAGTGAGAACATGTACCGCTTTTTTGGAGCTAGCCGCTCCGGCGTGGCTCCGAAGATACCGCGCGATTTGTGTGCAGAACATCGCGTACACGCCCTTGCGCGTTTTGCGCGGTAGCGTCTGCGCAGTGAGCTAGCTTCATGCACGCGTCAATCGCCGCGCAAACGGTGCTTGAGTGCGACGCTTAGCTCGAGGCGACAACGCGCCTATTGGCGCTTCTTTCGCTTCTGCAAACAACGCACATTCGGATCGGACCAACTCAAAGAGTCAGCAGATAACGGTGGCATGTTTTGGTTATCGCCTATTAAAATTGTACAGTACGCCTTCAACGGCTGCCCGCAGCGCTAGATAAAGATGCTTACTGCGGTAGCTTTGACCGTGATAGGCAATAAGGCGAGCCCGTCGGCAGCTGTGTTCTTTGCCGACGTCGTCACCACACCTCTGTTCATTTGCGCTGTGTATCCGTGTACAGTCACCACACGGAAGCTGCGATTAATCGGTTGGCCGTTCGCCGCAAATCCCAAAGAGGCCAAATATATTTTGCAGTGCGCCGCAACCTAAATCGAGGCGCGCTTAACCGCTACGGCAAAAAGGTGATCACGCTAACCGTATGCTATACAATGAGCCACTACGGATTAAAAAAAAATTCTGATGTCCTACGTGCCAAACCAACGATCTGATTATGAGGCAGGTCGTAGTTGGGGACTCCGTTATAATTTTGACTTCCTTGAAATTTTTACGTGCATACAATGCACAATGCACGAGCGTTTTTGCCTTCCGCTCCTTTGGAATGCGGCCGCTGCAGGGATCGTATCCACGACCACGAGCCCCAAATTGCCACGGCGGCCGCCATAGTTACGAAATGGGTAAGCGTGATGTGCAACACTGCCTTCCGGTACGAGTGTGGTACAAGCGTAGCACAGCTGCACACCTCCTGCACAATTATTTGTCGCGGTTCTCCTAAATTCGTAGTGCCTGTCTAAATGCCTTGAAAGGCAGCGCGCCTCTCACGTATCGGAACGCGATAACAAGCGCTTAGACGGCCCACGTGAGCCCCTATGAAAGATGACGTGGCCACTGTACAAAATTATCACAGCGCAGAGAAGCCGATCCTTATGTTCCAATTGTGCTCTCTCATACAAATTAAGGAAACGTTACTAGACAGGAACAAATGAAGCAATGCCATTTTACGCACGTGGGGCGCCGCTGCCTCTTCGCCTACCATTGTCTAAAACGATGTAACGGTGGCAGCAAAAGTTAGTATCGCGCGCTTTTGCTCCGGGGCATGCGGCTTGCTTGAAGAAAGTGAACGGTCTGCTTAACATCTCACGCTTGTCAATGTCAAAGTAGAAAAAAAGGCTACCTGCTCAAGAAAACGAGATTACTTACCTATCTGCAGATGTTCGGCTGCGACTGTTTCTGGTTGCCTTCTCTCCAACAGGCATCATGACCTCTGCCGCGCAACTCATCAAAACAACCAGGCTCGCACATCAGTCGAAGACTAGTAGCTGGGCGAGCCAACTACTTCAACGGATAAACGTCCCACTTATCGTCGGTAAAGCATTTCACTAAAATGTGCGTCATGATGTCCGAAAAAAAATACCTTCATCAAAAAGCACGAGGCGTGAACCACCGCATAACTGCAAACAAGTAAATAAGTCCGAAAGCCGTTCACAGCTTCACTATCGTATTAAGTTATGAAATCCTTTCAAACACAAAATAAGGGCACAGTAAACCGCTTATTAATTAGCAATAATTTTTCATCCACTAACCTTCGTAAATTTTTAAGAACTACTTAATTTGTAGCATAAACAATAAATACCACGAACAAAATAAGCAACTAGGAAAATAGCGGTAACCATGTGTGCTGTTGCAAAGGTCTGCGCTAAACGAAGCTACAACGGTTGCAAACTCGTGCGCGCGTGCACACACACGCACACACACGAACGCTACCGTGTAAAAACCCTTAAACTTCGTAAAGTAGTGCCACGCTTTGAAGAATGCCGCCTCCTCCTCCAGCGCTCTGGCCGAAGCCGACGCCGCGTCGCTATTGGCCTAATGGCATCATGTGGCCCCTTGCGCCGGCTTCGTTTGTTTGCAGTCGCGCTTCAGTGCCATCTTTGCTCGAGAAGCGGCGCTTGTTGGCGGCATTCCTTCCGTTCCTGTTCTGCGTTGTTGCGATTTTGTGACCGCCTCGAAGGAAGTTTTGTGGCAAGTGCGACGTCGCTTCACGTCATTTTCTGTGACCATGGCCTGCAGCGCCTTCGGATGCCAGAATAGTTTTAGCAAAGGCAAGAAACTATTCTTGCCTTAACTATTTAGCAAAGAAAGATAGCGTCCAGTAAGCGCCACAAGTTGAGAAGACATGGCTTCACCGAATCGGTAGGGAGAACTTCCGACCAACATCCTCCACGCGACTATGCGAGGTAAGTTGTGTCTCTCTTAGTATAGTGTGTGCCAGGCTTGCGTATTTTGTTGCAGGCAGTAACATAGTAGATATTGCACAGTTCGCTGTGGTTGTTGTCATTTGTCTGCACGCTTTAGCACGATTTTTACGCAACGTCTAATTTGTTTATATGCGCACTACGTGGTCACGTTGGTCGTATTTGGTGCGCCAAATCGTTTTGTGCACCAACCGGCGTGAGTTTGCGGGTAAGCGAGGCTGCGTGCGATAACATAATTACGAAATTTGTAAGATTCAGCGCAGTCCTTTGGACAAAATTTCAGTCTCGATCATGAAAGCTCCTCTTAGGCGAGCAGCTGTCAGCCTTTTGTGGTTACTTACTAGCCTTCTTTGGATAGAATAACTTTGTTTGCCTCATTTGTTCGTGTTCCTCGTTGGCGGTCGCCCGGTGGATTTGCGATACAGAGGCACCGATGAAAAGCGTGCGTGCTCTCCCAAAACCGTGTTACGCGGTGCGTTCGTCGCCGAGCGACAGCATCATAGGCAATTGGGACGTACACCCGTAAGCAAAAGTATACGGACCACGGGAGCGCGTGCCAAACTGCATCGACGCGCCGTCTACCGACGCGGCGCCTGCTGTCGAGAGGGCTGCTAGAGCAGCGGTGTGCATGCGCGTCCCATCATATCTGTTGGCCTGACATGTAGCTTTGCCTGACGTCGCTGTGGTGCTCGTAGACTAAACGTCCACTGGGCGTCGTTTTCGCTGCTCCGTCGCATCTGGGCCATTGTTTTACGCAGCGGCTGCGGCTGGGCTGGCACGCGCGTCCGCCGCGCTTCGTTTCATTCTTTCTTCGGGGGAATTATCGCACGCCGCACTGCCTTCCCTCACGCCTTTAGATGACTCGCACAAAGTGGCCTTCTGCAGCTTTTGTTATCTCGAACTGTTCCAATGCTTGCTGCCTCAGGTAGAAGCAAGGTCTTGCAATCGGTGTCCGCCGTCGCGTTAAGAAGTAGAACTGAGCTGCAGGGGTTACTATGCTCCGCCAGCAGCAGGATGCTAAAAGGAGAAATTAGCGGCACCGTACTGCCTTTATTTCTTGAAACCCTTCAACAAGGCTTGAACAAGAAATGCAAGCGAGGGTGCCACTACAGAGAGCAGCGACAACGCTGACACATGCGCGAGAATATAAAATCAGGTGCAGCTGTGCGGTGCACGCTGCCGTGAAGTTCCAATTACGGTTGCCTCCTTGCGAATCGGGTAGAGGTTACGGACCTGAATCACTGGTCGGGATCTCCTCATGGCATCGCGTTACGAGCGGATACCATGGCAGCTTCGAGGCGTCATCGCCGCCTATGGAAAATTGACAGCGTAGTGAAATCATGCATACAGTTGGGAAAATTATAATCTACGAAAATAACAGCAACACATTGGCTCGTCCTAAGTGCCCTCAAGACCGCAGTCTGTCGATGGTCATGATGTCGATGTTGATCACATGCAGAACAACAAAGCTTGCCATCAGCAAGCTTGATGAGGAAAAGTACAGCGAGACAGTTTCATTCCTTAATGCTGTTATTGACCTATTTCTAAGAGTGCAAATTGGCAGTGCAAGGAAAAATACTTGAAAGCCGGTACAGACAGGAGTAGTACTAGCGACAACAGTTGTGCTCGAATTGCAAGAATACTACTTGAACAAAAAGGACTTTTTCTGTGCTCCTAAGTAGATTCGGACAAAACGCATTAGAAAATCTGTTTTCCACATTGTGCTAGAGAAATCCAGTGCCCAGGCCCCTTGAATTTCGGTGTTCCATTCGAGCTGCAACAGTGGCACACTTTTTAAAACCTAGCAAGGATAGCAGCTATGCCAGCGATGATGGATTTTTTTCTCGTATGCCTAGACAAAACGGATAGAAAGGCCAGTTCGAAGACAGAAGGCGTAGAGTTTGTCGCCCTTCCTGACGACATTCTTCCACTGAGCAATGCAGAGCACGAATCATTAGACTACCTAGCTGGGTACGTTGTGAACAATGTGCTGAAAAACACAGTAAGTTGTAGCGAGCGTAAGGCTGCAATACAGTCAAACAGTGCTAGTATTCTGGCACAGATGAAATCGTACACGAACAACATTAGTCTGGTGATGCCGTCGCCAGCAGTTCTATATTTAATGGAAGCTGCAGAGAGTTTGTTTCGTGCAAATAGCCGAGGCCTTCTGCACAATAAAGTGCCTCTTGCACAGCTAGAAGCCTCTGCTCTGAACAATATTCAGTCGGTAAAGCGTTTTCCGTCTTGTCATGATGTTGAGAGGAAGGTGTTGAACGTGTTTTTCAGGACACGGTCGCACATTATATTAAAGAAGGAAAATGAGCGCGCAGCTTCAAAAAGTGCAAACATGAAGTGTGGCAGTCGTAGTGTGGGAAAGCAAGTGGCAATAACTGGCGTTAAGTGACAAGAGTTTAGTTAATGTCGCGTAGTTTTTTTATTGCTTCTTGCTCTCAGGAGCCTTTATAGTTCACTGTAAATTTCTTTCCTAGTGGTTATTTATAGTAATATTTTCTTTGATTATATTTATCATGTGATTAAGTAGCTGTTGTGAGTTATGTTGTAGATAGTGCCTAGTTGAACTCCCTGAAGATATCCGACTTTGAATTGATAAAAAAGCATCTTACATTTTTCTGAATACGGGCTGCCTTTCTCAGATGTGGACGTTCGCTGTAAAATCAGCTGTGTTAATTTTTTTTATAAGCAATGCTCAGGGGTTGTCTATTGTGCTTTAAATGAAAGCATTTCAGTAGTTAATGTGATTTAGTAAACTTATAAAACAGCATCCTGCCCTTGTTAAACTCACGCATTCGAATAATGCCCTTATTGCTAAGTGTAATCATGCACACGGACTTGTGACTGCAAAGGCTAATCTGTAATGCCCCTATGCTTAAAATAAACTGGTAAGTTACAACTCGAATGCCGTTTCATATCATATTGACCTGTATAAAACATCATTTCACTTGCTGCGATTTTGGCCGCGTCATGGCGGGTCGACTCTTTGCGCGATCATGACTTCACTATATAGCCATGTCTCGCAAATGTTACTTCGGATGGAGCGCAACCGTCCTCAATACATTCATCTCAGTGCAACTCGGTTCGCGATCAGTACGTCACTTAGTGAGCGGATGAACCAACCCACGATGAATTGTTATTCGTGATAAGTCACTAACCTGAAAAAATTTACTCAAGCCCACTATGGTGTTGTTTGAGGGAGTTATGCATTTTTATCGCGCTGCCGCTTCACGCACGAATGCTAAAAACTTATTTTATTTTCTTAAGTACGCAGAGTCCCGACTCGATGATCGGCTGCGGTATTTGTGTTGACGTTGAGACACGAGAAACATAATAGCACGAGCGCCCACCTCTGAGCCTTTGCGCGCGCTTAGATTGGCAAGCACGCACGTTAGCGGCACTGTAGCTTGTAGTACACTTTCGAACCTTCAGAGCAGCGATCTCCGTCAGTCTTTGTACGTCATAGCTGATACGCGGCGCGAATTCACATGGTATGGGCGGCGCGGATTCTTTAGGCTACTGAGGGCTTGCTGGAAGTCAAGATGTTGGCATTCGATGGTGAACGTGTTATTTACAAGCATTCGCAACAAGATCTTGCGTCACGCGCTTAACAAATGTTGCGTACCTATATTTAGGGCACGCGATACATTCGCAGTCGTCAACGCACAGCATTAACACCCCTTCAGATACTTCTTTAAGAAATAGTTATCCAAAAATAAAACAAAAGCTGCGGTCACTGAATTTGTATAACCGTTCGAATAGGAATTATATGCTGTATACGAAGTTAGGCGGAGCTGGAAAGCCAACGCGAGCGCCTAAAGCGTACTGCCTTGCTATGCGTGCATTCATTCTGCGAAAGGTCGTCTGCTGCGCTCGAGCAACGTAGGCGGCGCCGTGGTCGAGGAGGGAGCGTGAGAGAGAGAGTAGACATGAGGAGGAGTGAAGGCGGACGACGAGAGCATGACTACTTTACGAAGTTTAAGGTGTTTTACTACCTTGACGTTTGTAGCGCCACCTAGAATTGAAAATTACTACTAGTTTTGCTACTTCTACAAAAGTAGCGCTTCTGAAATAGCTTGTAGCGGCTTTGCCGATGACGATGTGATAAGTAAGGTATGAAAGGAGTCCGTTACCTGTATTTCATTTCCCTTTGGTGTTCTTCTATTTGACTGAACATACGAGACCTGCAAGCTTGGCAGATGAGAGGACGATAATTCGGCGAGGCTCAAATAAATCGGGTGCTTCTAGCAAGGCAAGAGTCGGGAGCAGCCGCAGATACAGCGATTAGCTGTGATACTGTTGCGGCCGTTGCTGAATCCGAAGCTCTTTGAAGTCAATGGTTATATCGGCTGCGCGCTGCAATCTCAAAGCGCGTTCGTTCTTTGATCTCTAGTACCACGGACATTGGATAAAAAAACTATATTTGCTTTACGGACAGAGGGTACGTCGCAGGAAATTCGAAGACCTCACCCGTTTATGTTTGTAGGGTGTGCACGCTTGCATCCTACGGTTCCCACAGCGCGTCCGATGCTCGAAAGTAGCGTCGTCGCCTGTCGGCACCTGTATTATCGCCGGCCGCGCTGCCGCCGTGTCTACTTTTCGGGAACTCCACATGCGCGTAATCACCGTGTTTGCAAGTGAACTTCGAATTCTTTAGCTCCCCGAAACGTGCTCATTTCGGATCTTACCAATGGCTATGTCATTTAGTGTATGTTGAAACGACAATGGCATTTGTACACCGGCGAAGAAATAAATCGTTGTGAACTTGGGCGGTCATGAATCTAGTCTAACGTTGCAGTTTTTATGTAGCGAAAACAACTACGAAAGTGGGGTGGTCCCGGAGATAGGCGCTTCAAAGCGCCAGCTGTAGCGACAGCACGAGGAAGTGGCGCGCGCCAAGCACTTCAGAGCTTACTGACTTTCGAATTAGAGGAGGGTGAATGAGAGGAGGAGCTCGGTACTCTAACCATATGTTAGAGTACCGGGCTCGACGGCCGGCGTTCGATTCCACCCCATCGGTTACTCATTATTTTTCTTTTATTGAAAGCGAGGCGAAAGAAGGAACCTACCTTCCGCAAAGTGTCAGGAATGAGGTTGGAACGCTTCGCAATAAATTTTTGGAATGTCTTCATATGCGAGTCCTAATTATTGTGTACTGGACTCAACTGCTACACACAAAAAAAAACTTGAAAAAGCAACGCAAATCACCCAATAAATTGTTCATTGAGAACAGTCAACGGCAATTTTAATGTGCAAAGGTTGAGTGAACTCAATCGCTCTTGAGAATTTGTTGAAGTCAGTTGTTTCAACAATTGCCCAACAATATATCAATGGTTAATCAACAGTCATTTTTGTACGGGATCGACGTACCGTCCATTGGGATGCTCCGTGATGAGGTTCAGGGAACGTCCACCTCCACCAGATAACTCTACGCAGGAAGACGCATACAAAAAGCTATATACACGTGTATCTACAAGGGATTACGCCGCACTTCGCCAAGAGGCAACAGCCCGCGCTAGCCTCTAATCGTCGTCGTCGTCTTTTGACTGCTCGCCTCTTCGTCATTGTAAAGACTGTTCCGTAACAATATGCTCTGTAAAGCGCAATAAGGCAAACATCTCTGTTGTAAATAAAAGACCGAATAGTATTGATTCAGAATAGAGTTTCTTCCCTTTTCTCAGTACGTGAAGCACGTACATTTTACGGGTTGGGGCGTATAGTACAGACTCATCATGGTCTCCCGTTTTCTGAATACGCGAAGCGCAGGCTCTTTAAGCGTTCGAACGCATAGTACCAATAGAACAAAGAGCCACACGTTTTGTAAGTACGAAAGTACTTGTACTCTTTATTGTGACTAGCATTTTGCGGACTGTCCATTTTACGGAAATGGCCGGTCTTTATTCACCGCAATGTGATCTTTCCCAAATTACGAACCCGTTTGCTGTAAAGCAGATCCATTTTTTTGCAGTTCAATCTATCGTACGGTTGCGGTTGGTAGCAGTTCGTCAATTACTGAGATTTTGTGGCGTCGTCGGTGCCAGTGTTGTCCCGTCTACGGTAATCGCTATCCGAGAGGCGCTAAACGCCTGCGAATTGGGCTGTGAAACACCCGCCTGAGGCATCAGTGTTCGAGCTAGCTACGGCACTGGCAAAGAGAGATATGCGTGACGTTTGAAGATGACGGAGCAACAGTGGCCGCTGCCATCGAGGGGAGCGAGCAGTTATTCATCAGCGATCGAGGGGGCGGGCGAAATGCTTGACTCCGATAGAATCCTGAGACCTCTGTAGAACTGCCCTTTTCCGTGCAACATCGGCATAGGTAGTGTCTTCAATATGTGGCAGTTGTTTGATTGTTTACGAAATGTTTGGCTTGACATTCGAAGCATAATTCTATTATTCCAGATAGATAACGATCTGAAAGATGTTGCATTATTTTTCTCCCGATTTAAACAGCGCAGTAGGAGCTCCAGTTATCTTAGTCGTGGTTATGGGCACTGCATTTGATATTTGAGCTTTCCTTTGCATATGGTGTTGGGCTGCTGAGCACGAGGTCGCGGGATCGAATCCCGGCCACGGCGGCCGCATTTCGATGGGGGCGAAATGCGAAAACACCCGTGTGCTTAGATTTAGGTGCACGTTAAAGAACCCCAGGTGGTCAAAACTTCCGGAGTCCTCCTCTACGGCGTGCCTCATAATCAGAAAGTGGTTTTGGCACGTAAAACCCCAAATATTATTATTATTATTCCTTGGCTTATTTTTTATTTTATTTACAGATACTGTAGACCCTTCCCGGGTCCAAGCAGGAGTGGGTAGATCAGTGAGTATGAAAACAGCACAAAGCATAAAGATTAGTTAAAAGAAAAGCAATCACTTTAAATACGCAAACGCGATAGAAGTAGTATTAATACAACAAAGAAACGAGAGAAAAATAAACACTCAGTTAGTCGGGAATGTAAACTATTAAATCTCGAGAAATTCCATTGTATCTGTGTTTCTTACAAATTAATCAAGTGCCGTGCATTTCATTACAATGCTCGATAATTTGTTCCCATAAAATATCTCTAGGGAAAATACTAATATTTATGGAGTTTACTGAATGGTTGTCGGATGGTTTTAGTGGCTAGTTCTGGTGAAGTGGTTAACGGGGTTTTGTAAGTAGCGAGAACAAGGACATTTGTAATGCCCATGGTAGAGAAGGTATGTAAATTTAACTTTAGAAATTGTCGTGCGCTTGCTGAATGGTTGAAGATTTGCTCTCGTCACAAAGCTAGTTGCGCTACTGTATCGCGAGTATTCCAACTAGATGAAGCGTGCTGCTAATTTCTTGATATTTTCGATTTCGTCACTGAAGTATTTTTGAAATGGGTTCCATATTATGTCTGTAAATTCTAATACCGGTCTTACCAGTGTCTTGCAGGCATTCAGTTTAACTGACGGCGGTGCGTTACGCAGTCGTCTTTTAGGGAAGGACAGTTTTCTAAGAGCTCGCTCACAAATTGAAGTAATGTGTTGTTCCCCGTTCAGATTACTTCTCAGTGTGACTCCTAAATATTTGATCTCATCGTACAGGGTGATTTCAGTTCCGTCCAGTTTGTAAGTGGAGTTTTAAGATTCTGTTTTATTGGCGACTTCAAAACAGTTTGTTTTATTGGCGTAAAGCCTCTTTCAAGCTCCATGCTTGTATGTTTATTATGGAATTTCGAAGTCTAATTTCATGATCCCGATTCTTTACAGTTGTGTACACTACACAGTCGTCTGCAAAAAGACGTCTTTGTATAGGTGATTGAATGCAAAATTCTATGTCGTTGACGTAAAGAAGGAATCAAATGGGTGCTAAAACCAAGCCTTGGTGTACTCCCGAGTACGCGTCAAAGTATTCTGAAACACTGTTGTTTCAGAATACTTTCTCAGATCTGTGACCAAAACTCTGGTTTGGTCGTGAGTTCGGTATGCACAATAATAAGATAGTTTTCATCCCACATCGAGTGTACCACTTGATGGAAAGTTAATAAAATCTTGGTTAGTTGCGATTTGCTCGTAATTTTTAATGAGTTGCAACCACTGTCGCAGTTTGTTTATTAGATGCGTGATGCAGTTCTTTGTGCAACTCACGGGATCAAACGACTATCGACTTCACGCCCTTTAGAGTCAGTGAAAGTCACTAAAACCCAGTAAAAAGTGTTGGTCATCCTTAGTCTGAGTGAGTCAATTCATAATTCCTTCGACTTTGAATTTCTCCTAAAATATGTATGAAAAGCGGCGTAATAAATGGTTTCCTGTACATGCAATCATAGGTTATTCGGCGCGCCATAAATGTGGGATTGTGACAGATGTGATATAACGCGCACATCAATATGTGGTCGCCACCGTTGAACTATTCTCATGCCGCGACCTTATGCGGAGCTAGAAAATAAAGGCACCGCTGCAGCTGAGCCACCGAACAGGTCCATAACATTTCGTAATACACGCTCTCACGGTTCTGTCATTTACGTACACGGTTGAGAAACACGCTCTACGGTTAGCGTTGGTGTTGGAGAACACTCAGAGAGAAAGGCAGCAGGACCTTGCAATGGTAAAAACAAATTTTATTTATTTTACCGCACTCCGTTGGCGGGTCTATGGCTTCCATGTGCACGACGAAAAGACGCTGGCTCAGTTGCACTTCTTAGCACCTCTGAAGTCTTCGCAGATCTATTTTATGATGGTGAAAGCGTCGGTCCCGCACTTCTTCCTCACGTCCCCAAGGTGCACGTTGAAGATCATCAACGCCGCTTGTTTACGCAGGGAGCCAAACTTCCTACGGGCCGCGGTATACTGCGTGAGAACGGCAATTGCTCGGTTAGGTCCAGCATTTGCCACTAATGAGCACCGGCGTCATGGAACAAACAGACACTACATTTAGCGCTCACTCCAAAGGGGATTTCACCTCGTTTTTTCAATGGTTTTGCCATGTTTACCTGGATTCGTAAAAGCCGTTAGTACTCAGCCATGGATGCATACTCTTCCCGGGGTGTTGGTTACTATGCTGGAATCTGTACTGCTCCGTTAAATGAAACATTCGTTACAAAACAGACCCGACTAAACGCCGCGCGTTCTCATTTAGTGTTCCCTCTAAAAACAGTTGTAGTCCGGACATCTTTTGTAAAAGCAAACTGCCTCTATACATTTGAGTGCGTCCTCGTACTACCTCAACTGAGCACATTCGCTTGGCTCAGGCACAATCACAGTACGCAAAAAAGTGTACGGTAGCGCTTAGTAACGTGATTAATGAACTTACACATTCATTCCTTCCTTTGAGAGTAAGTGCCTGGAGACCCTTTACTTGGTGCGTGCGCCCAGATGTAGTTCAGAGATTAGAGGTTCAGATTAACGTGAGCGCGTTGCCGCTAAAAGCAAGTTAAGATACCATAGATATCTTGCAATACTTAAGCGGCAGTGTACTGTAAGATCAAGTAACCTTAGAAAAGGGCTCTTCATTTGGAGATACAATGAAATACTAGGAAAAATATAGGTAAATGACACCAATACAATTACAGTGCGAACGAGCCAAAACAATGCAAATGACGAGATGGAGCATGGGAGAAAAAGTTCAGGAGACAATTGAGTTCGGCGCCATCATTGAAATGCTGAGATATCCACCTGAGTTACCTGCGTCGGCTAATTCTCTCAGATTCCTACGTACCCCGGAAAATACTTTCTTTGCCAGGAATAAACGTAATAATCGCATAACAGTGTATTCTAACGGCATTGCAAGAGATAATGAAGCGTCAGCTTAAAGACAACCTTCGTCATTCATAAGCCACCCGCCCTGGTCCCGTAGTGGCTTTGACTTTGCGTGGATAAGCACGAGGGTGAACGACTAAATCTCGGTGGCAGAGGCCGCATTTACATGGGGCTTAAATGTAAGGATGGCCTTGTTACATGCACTTAGGGCACGTGAAAGAAGCACAGGTGGTTTAAGGTAATCATCTGCACCTTACTACGGCGAGCGTTATAATAAATCGTGATTTCGGCACGCAAAACCCGGCAATTTTTCTAGATTCCTAAGCTTGGACCCAAATTACTTTGAACGGGTGTATACGCTTGATAAGGTTTCTTTAGACAATCAGCGCGTCCTATAAAACCGGTATGTGGTGCATGCTTAATGATGAAATTTGACGGCTCTCATAATCTATGAGGAGGGAGTCGTGCGCGGCGAGTCAATCGACGTTTTCGCTTTCATTTCCATATTTGCTGAGTAACTCGCATAGGCACCTAGCGTAGCGTCTTTTTTATAATTTATAAGTTGTAAAGCACCCACGAGTATGCATGCAGCATCGGCAATTGCATCATATGAAGTCGACCGTATGCTGGCAAAGTGCATACAGATAGAGTTCATTTTTTTTCCCACAAGACTAATATTGCAGTAAGCCATGTTAAGAACGGTGATGCCCATGAAACTATAGCAGTAGGCAACAAAAGGAAACCACAGAGGTAAAGCAAGAATGCTTGGTTGGATCCCTTGAACTATTTATGTTCTTGCTTATGGAGGTGTGGTGTGGAGGAAATTTTGAAGAATTCTGTACAGGTTTCTTTTTCCTCGTTCAGGTAGTAGCCATAATTCTTTCAGCCTTTGTTTGTCTACTTTTCCACATCGTTGTGAAGCGTGAAAACAGACCTATAGGTTCTCGCACATGCTTGAGTGTGCGATCTGCACATGACATTTGCTCATCAGAAACATTGGTTAAGCACAGCGCTGGCCCACTGACCTTGTCCCGGACGCTGGTGTGGTACTCGGCAAAGGCAACGTGCCTTTTCGTGCTTGTAGTGAGAAATGTGCCATATATAATATACGGGCTCTTCAGGAGCTGCTCCCTTCTGTCAACATATTTTCTTGTCGCGCAAACCTGCTACCAATATATAGGCTGTAAATATTCATCAATGGAAATTACGGAGCGGAGATTACGGAGATGAAATTGTTCATCGATTAATACGGAGCACTCATTTTATTGACAGGTTACGCAGAAAAGATCACAGAACTTCGCGGGTTACATGAAGTGTGCGTGCAGCAGGTGCCCCGATCTATAGTAGTCTGGAGCAATTTCTTAGGTAATCTTATAGACCTGTCAAATAAAGGGGATAACGTGGACGGTACAATTTCACTTTACTGTGTGCAAGAATTGTGTTCGAGCGAGGCTTTGAAGCGGCACATATTTTTAATAGTCGCGTAACGGTGCAATACAGAGTAAAATTTTCTTTTCACATTTACCTAAGTCCCTAAATGACGTTGTAATAAATTATCTTAGTGAACGTCTCAAAACTGTGCGGCCTTTGTATGGCTGAAGTATGTCTTTTGCGTGTGCATTGCGTGTGTACCAGAAGATGCGATGAACAATCGCACACTGAATGCAAGATGCACTGGCACGCGCCTTGGAGGGCCCCTCACCAATATTGAGCCACCAGGCTTGTGTGGGCAGGGGTGTGGGTGAGGCGGAATGGAGCATGTGCTTGCGACGCAAATGCGGAGCGGTCCATCTTTTCCGCTACGAGAGAAAAGAGCCAAGGAGCGTCGCTCGCGAACGCTTGCCAGGCTAAGGTAGCGGGGGTTTATGCAGGCCATGAAGGTCACCTCCTGGCAGCAAAGCAACGCCAAATCTAAATTTCTGCTGTGAATTATAACTTAGAACCAATTTCAAAAATAGTTGGGGCAGAACGGTTCCTAATCGGCGCTTCAGAACTACCATTATATAACTCAATTTACCAATGGAACCACGTCAGAGGCCCCTGATAATTTAAACTATATCATTACTATTTTATTATCGCTGGATTAGACATCGGCAAACAGATGCACATTTCGTGAAGTATTTATGAAACAAACACATAGAGACCCGTGACTGTTTAAATTTCCCTGCAAGATCGTACACTCATCAAGCACTAACCGCCCACGTTGCCGTAACAGAAACGAATACTCTCACGTAGTCCTCGACCAAGCTTGTATTGTTACATTTATTTTTATTGATGAGATACTTTACACTGTTTATTGAAAAACTGTTTATCCTCACAAGTTCAGAAAATGTGTCGAGAAAAAGTCGCTCGCATCTAAGAATGATCCAAAATGTGTGCTGAAAGAAGTCATATCTCCTCAGATTGAGTACTTCGGAAACAGTTACTCAACTCAGATGGTCAACTTCTTTGTGACTTTGTTCAATCAATGTTGACAGACTGTAGAATTGATTTTAGAAAGTTTATATAGGAAAGCATAAGTCTTAAAGCTACACAATAGGTATGTTAGTTAGCCATGTCCAGATAATTCAGGAAGTATTGTTACACGGCTAGTGTTACACCAATGTAATGCCCCGTGTGCAACTAGGTTTTTTTACACTGATCTCTTGTGTTCGTTCGTGAGGAGATACCACGCTTCGCCTGAATATTTTTTAATCCTTACATTTCTCTGTCTGGTGCCGTCAATATTGTTTCAGCTTTGTTGCCACCCATTTTAATGCGGTAATGTAGATAGGTGGGTGAGTTGGAAAGGATGCATACTTAATAATCCGCGCGAAAAGATCGAAAGACGCAGTCAGAAGAACACAGGTCGGCTTTCGTCCAGTCGGCGTGTTCTGTTGTTTTCGCGCCAATAATTGCGGTAAGCGATAATGTTAAGGACGGTGACAGTCATAATAATGCCAATAATGTAGTAATAATGCTAATTGCATTAAAATCCCCACATGATTTTAATGAGAATATCGTTATTAGTGTAGTTCCCGCACTTTCCTTGCGTGCCTGCTTGCCTGCCTTGCCTTGCTTTGGTTTGCCTGCCTCTGTCTCTCACCATTTTCCCGCCAACTTGGATCAATGAACAGTGCATGATCTAGTGATTAAAGCATCGCTTTGCTGCGTTGAGGGACGTGGGTTCGAAACCCAAAGAGCGGTTTTAGCTGTTTCGCTTTAGCGATAACTTCCCAGAAGAAATCCGAAACGCTCAGAAGATATAGGTACATCTGTAAGCAGCGAAAAGCTTTTGCCAATTGCCAAATGTGATAATCATTTCCAAAATTATTTGTAGCAAATTATATGTAAAAGTAGGGACAGGTTGTCCAACTTTCCCACAAACATGGGTCACTTAGTAACTCATGCTTTAATGCGTCAAGTGCCGGGTGGCTATGCTGAGAGTATCAGGAGGGAAACCAATCGCTGGACCAGCTTATGTCAAAGGGTAAATGAGAGTAGGTATGTGCCACTCATCAATGAAGGTTTTTCATGCCAGCCTTGACTTCTCCGCATGTGCCGCCGCGTATGTGCTGCTCCTAAGTAAACCTGTTTGACGCCAACTTGTGTCGCTTGGTGTGTGCCAATGTATGTGTCGTTCTGAACGTGCTAACCGGGGCTGGTTGGTTTGTCTTCGTCCACAAATTCAAGCAACACTTAAGCGTATCTAAGTCGATGAATGCGAAAGCATTGCGACCACTGCGCGGTACTTAGTAATTATGGAACAACGCAAGGCCGTGGGCTCGACTGCCAGCAAAGGTGGGTGGATGACGCGCCTTAATTTTCTCTACATTAATTACCCGTGCCTTAATTAACTTCCACTTAACACCAAAGATCGTGGGTACGACTCCCACGAGAGGTCGTGCGTTGAGTGCGTAAATACCTATATCTTAATTACCTGTGCCTTAATTATTATCGTCTTAATAAAATCAAAGGTTTTATTTAGGCACTACCAATTAAGCCACTACCCTTGGTGGCTTGACTTCCACCAAGGGTAGTGGTTCGAATGCCATAATTAACACTATATTTAGTAACTGTGCTTTGATTAACTTCTGCTTTATTAATACCAAAGGTCGACAGTTCGTAGCCTTTTCGTAGCGTCGCTTGGTCGCACTGCCATTGTCGTATTTTTCGCCTCACCATCAGATATACGTTCGCATCACAAAGTGGTGGAATCCATCTCACGATGATTGTTGACGGTAATGCGTTTAGCGTTGCATCAATATAGTGACACAACGCATTGCCGCCAGCGAAACGATTCACTTCACACCATTTTATTACCTTAAAGACCCCGGTTAGGGGGTATTACATAAGGGGTGGGCTTACAAATAAAGGTTACAGAGAGTAACCTTTGTGCAGTTAAGTTACAGTTAAGTTGTCCGCAAAAGTTGAGTTATGTATGAAGCGTGTACTGCGGCGGAATTTCTATTTCGTGCTTGCCTAAGGACACTCGGCGCCATCTAGCGTCGCCACCGCAAAAGCCTGTGCGTGACGTCCGAAATGCGTGGCGTGCCGCTGCATGCGAACGATCAGGAACGCGTCATGCACAAACCAGGCGCGCTTCTTTCTCGACATGCTTCGCCATCTGGTGGCCCCGTCGAGAAGTTGTCGCATGGCGTCCGAGACGAGCTGGCCGGTGCCTGCTAACGATGAGAATTGTTCCCTCAATGGCCGCACATACAGCAGCACTTACTCAGTGACCCAAGTTGGCGAGAGGTCAATTGAAGGGCGCCATATGGCTAGTTCATTCATGGCGCAGCCTACAACTGCTTCGGGTGGCTGTCCTTGAGGAACCTTTGTGACGTCGGATAGATTCCGCTAAGCATCGTAATAAATTTACGGGATCTGTTTCGTCATTGTAGAGCGGCGTACATTCCCAGTCGCAGCAACATAGTAACAGACGTTTGCGCCAAACAGGGGAGTGTCGCTCATCAACTATTTCATACGCAGTGACTTAAGTTGGCACTTAAGAGGCTAAATGAAAATAAGCACGGCCATGTTGCGCATACGCAATCGGCGTCAAAGAGTTTCTTCGAATAGCGGTGCTTATTCCGTCTCGCATCTACGGTGATTCATGCCGGCGTGAAAAAATGTTCGTTGAAGAGCAGCTAGTATGTGCACACTGGCACATGTCCAGTGGCCAATGCTCTTCCGATGGCTCGTTTCGTACCCCGTTCCCTCAGAATGGTAGCCCAATAAGCTATCTGGTTGACAATCGACTACAGAGAAAATGAGCTCGCCGGGAAAATGGCTAGGGACATACATACATACATACATACATACTTACATACATACATACATACATACATACATACATACATACATACATACATACATACATACATACATACATACATACATACATACATACATACATACATACATACATACATACATACATACATACATACATACATACATACATACATACATACATACATACATACATACATACATACATACATACATACATATATGAAGGTACACACACAGATGGGTAGATAGACAGTTATGCCCCGCAATGTATGTGAACTATCCTCACAATCCTAATAACATTAATAAAGTGTATCGCTGCAAGCGATGCATGGCACATCAATCGGTACAGCGAATATTACTATCCCTAAGGGCAATTTTAGCATGAAGCTACTAGATTCAACAGATTGGCAGCGTTGCACGAAAATGCACACCAGAACAAAACACGAAAGTACTAATAGAGATTACTAAAAGTAGGTTTAGCGTTGGCGGCAACAGAACATCATAAGTAAGCACATTCATGTCAGATATAGTCCTCAAGGAAAAAAAGAGCTTTTTATGCATGTTCTTTAGTCTGAACGGAAGTGATCAAAAAGTTATGTCGCTAAGCGTGTTGCTTATCCACTCGAAAATTATATGGTATCGGAAATATCCACCTGTTACTATCTTTCATTTAGCTGAAATAATTATTTCCAGCAGGTAACGCGATTTCTTTCTAGAAGTAGTTTTAAGTCAGCGTTGGATATAAGTTGCAAAGGGGCACTCAAATGAATTGAAAACAAAGCTGGCTACCGTGTGTCTGCTGCATGTTAGATTTAGCAAATGGATCTCAAGTTATTGCAGCGTAATTGAAGCTTGGTGTGATATTCGTCAAAAATGCCAGTACAAGAAAGGCTCGTGTGGAAACTTTTAGTGATCCTCTCAAGAACAAGAGTTCGCAATTGGCTTTGGCGACGACAGAACCAATGTGTCTGTCGTATTTTGCGTTATTAGAAATCCGTAAGCCTATGTTTCTTTAGGATGCTAATTTCAAAGTCATATAGTGCCACTGTGGGATTGGAAATACACAGGGCTTCGTTTGGAAGAAATCCTCATAAATACTAGTTGTGAAATGTTACTGATATTCGCCAAACCTCGCACCATGTTATGACATTTTGAAGAAGTTATTCAGTATTATCTTATCTGAAATTAAAGTTATATGTGTATAGAGGACGCAGTCGTCAGCATACAGCTTAATTTAGATTAGAAAATCTCGTTCAATCTCAGCAATCCCTAGGGGACAAACTGTGGGATCAAAACGCAGCCCCAAATAATACCAGAGCGAACAGAAAGCTCGTTTGATCTGTGCTCATTAAATGACACGTGCCGTTGCCCCTTTGTAGAAGGGCTACAATCTATTTTAAATACTTCGAGTTCATAAATACGGCATTCGTTCATAAGACACTTTTCTGAGCGAGTCTTCAGGGTCATAAAGACCATGAAAACGGCGTCAATCAGCGTAACTTCATTAAATTAATAGCGAAATTATGAAGTGTATGGCCAAACTGTGTGATAAGCGTAGGCACTTTCTAAAAACACATTGGCACGAACTGAGTATATCGCAATTCATTGAGGATGGACAAAGTAAGATTTTTGAAATATGGGCTCTATCATTTGTGTGGTGTTCAAGCTAGGGACATTGGGCGATGGTTATCAACAACTTTCTGTCACCACTCCTGTAAAGTGGCTTTACTATAGCAGTTCTCCAGTCGCTCGGTATCTTGCAAGCAAATAGAGATTCATAAAATATTCCGCAATTGTAGTTAGGACACCAATCGGCATAGCACCTAAAGAAGCGTAGGGAATGTCTTCCGGACTTGAGATTTCTTTAACTAAGCTTTCAGCAGCAGGTAAATAAGCATTCTTGCCGATAACAAATCATTGAAAGGATGATACGATACATGACCGCTTGGGAACAAACCGTTGTTCTAGATTACAACAGATTTCAAATGTTCCCTAAAGGCAGCACAAATTACTTCATCATCATGAGTTTAGTACTATTGAATTCAAAGACATAAAATGTTGTACAAGGAAAAATTCACGTCAAGAACCTCCTGGGGGACGCTGAAATATTTGGCAGCACTTCACTAAAACGGCAGGTCAACCTAAGTCGATGCAAAACAACAGAAAGTCGACGTACGTGGCATATGCATGTATATGTACTGCAACTGTGGCAATAAAGGTAATGAAATGTTGGATAATGGCACCATATATTCTCAATATTTTGTACGTCACAATGTGAGACATTGCAATTTTTGGGACCCTTTATTTTTATTCATGTCAATTGTTCTCATTGACTTTATTTAGGCGCATCTATGTAGAACTTGTGTTCTTTCGCGTCAGCTGTGAGACACACCTTGCTTAATTCTTTTACCTAGAGACAAAGTAGGCTGATCCTGGGTATAGCTCAGTCTATGGTACAAAGTGGTACATTTTTTTACTTTATTGGTGCTAATTACTCCCGTAGTGTTAAAGTTACCTATACTACGACTAATTCCAAATCGCAGTATAGGTAACAAATCGTAAATTGTCGCGAGATTGGGGGCTCATCAGGACAAGAAGGTGGACTTCTTGTCCTGATGAGCCCCCAATCTCGCGACAATTTACGATTTGTTACGACAATCTGCAGCTGCGAAAGACCCGTTTTCTTACCATGATGCCATGTAGACACTCAAACTCCACGTATACCAAAGTCGTGTGATGTCGCTAAGAGTATCTTCGCTTCAAAAAAAAAAAAAACGCTCCCCCACATGGGTCCTGCAGCCCACCTGTCTCATCAATTATTTCATAAATGTGAGGCATCGGAAATTAAAGAAAATATTTGTACTTGTCAAAATCTCGATTGCCGATGTATACCCTAAAGGTACCGCTTGCTTAGGTAAAGCCGTAATCGGGGTATAAATAGCTATGTTGAAAGTCTCGTGGCTCCGGTCGTGAGGATCCCTAGTATTTCCCCTCGTAACCGTTTCTTTTTATGATATGAAAGAAGATATAGCCAACACATAGCCCCAGGTTCACCATAGTTGTTACATAAAACAAGGTGAGCCGATAAGTGCACTTCCAGAAATTCCATATTTCCTGTTGCTTTAAAAGTTTTCATCGGTTATCTTCCCTCGTTTCGATCGCGAAGACAGCAGCAGCGACACTGAAAACTTGCTTGATGGGCAGGACCGGAAGCAGGACGGTGTTATAATTTAGGTAAATTTTGCGCACAAGATTGTCCTTACTCAGCGCCTGGTTTCTCTGCAAAGCCTAGTGTTTATTGTTGCTAGAACTTTGAAAAACACCCTCCATTTTGCCAATGAAAATCGCTAAAAGTGGGCCCTAAGTTATATCTTAGCATAACCATGCTAAGTGGCCTTCGCTATCGAGGCATATTAGCACTGGTTCAATTGGTCAGCCAACATCTGGTGGAGCCGTTGAGATGAAACAAATATTGAGCTCCCGGCTTTGTCTGTTTGAAGACGCGCATTCATGAACATTAAGTCTCTAAATCTATAGTTCCCGCCAAATTCATGTCTCCAAAATTGCATCACCCGTTGCAGCTTGTCTCACCAGTAATGTAACGAATTACATGTATTTGGTTACTGAAAAATGTAACTGAATTACAGTGAGTGCTACCTGGTGAAATATATAAAGGTGAAATTACAAGATTACGAAGAAATTGAGCACAATAAAAGAATTAATCATCTCTGCTTTACTACACGCAAGTCTGATCGCTACTATTTCAGCGCTTCGGTCTATCGGGGTGGCCGAATGTAAAGCAGCAAAGCTGCTGTACGCGCTGGTCTGCCCGCGAGAAATTCTTAACGGTGGTAAGGAGCCATGCGAACGTGGCATAATGCACATTACTCCCGGTTGTGCAAATGGGCGATCACGGAATTGTGAGCTTCGTCTGAGTGGCATCGACGACATTTAGACGCGGAAACACGATTGTTGACGCAAAAGATGAGGATTACGAGATTATTTTGCAGAATCTGCCAACAGATCATGTTGATTTTAACGCGATATCTTGGCATGGAGATTTGCGCGTGAGGCCCTTTCGTGTGAAAGATTTCTGAGACGCCCTGTGCAAGGTTCGTGTACTCCCAGATGTCGTGAAGTTGGGGGCGCATCAAATTAACCACGTCTGGACGTGACAGGATGCTACCCGGAGGCGACGAAGAGGCTCGCTAATCTGAAGAAACTACAGGTACATAATCACCACTGCCTTTTCATTGATCGGAGGGAGGGGGCAACGCCATGCGGGGAAACTTCGACCGCATTGGCTGGTTTCGTTAAGGTCATCGATGGACGAGCGCTGGCGGGTCGAAGGCGTCAGCGACAAAGCGTTTGCCCCCAGGACCGCGCTGCTGAAGCTTAAGACAGGTCTAAACGTTTGCGACCTGCCGCACCATCACCAGTTTGGTGGCGAGCTAGCCTTTGTGGTCTCGCCTGGCCGGCCCACGCACTGCCTGCGTTGCCAGGGATCTTGGGCGGCTTGCACGAACATTGAATTCCGGAAAATAACAACTAATTTCTAGTCAATACTAGTTCTTATACTAGTACTAATAGTCTAGTCTAATACTAGTTCTAATGCTAGTACTAGAACTAATAACTAGTTCTAGTCTAGGTTAGGGGTTGTCTA
Source organism: Dermacentor variabilis (assembly GCF_050947875.1). Taxonomy (NCBI): domain Eukaryota; kingdom Metazoa; phylum Arthropoda; class Arachnida; order Ixodida; family Ixodidae; genus Dermacentor; species Dermacentor variabilis. The sequence continues at coordinate 193,487,350 of NC_134570.1, forward strand.
GGGGGCATTTAAGACCGCATTCCTAAGCTCGTTATTCTTTTCGCTAATAAATGTTTGTGCAAGCTGCCCTTGGTCACGTTTGCCGAAAGCGAAGGAGAAAAAATGTTTTCTCTTTTTTTTTGAACGTCATCGTCCGGTGCTCACCCCTGGTGGGTCAGCTACGAGTCCTCACCCAACACGCACTTGACGTGCTGGATAAGCACCGGCCGATGAATGTTAATTGCATGGAGTGGTGCAGTGAGCCTGTGCGTTCAAGACCGTGCCTGGATGTTAGTGGGAATGGTGGAGAAGGTTGACTGCAGCTTGGGTTGAATGTGAGGGTAATGCCATGAGCAATGCTCTAGGGACGGATATTCCCTGCATTTCGGGCATTTTGGTCGCCCAGGTGGGCCTTGAATATAGGGACCGAAAAGAGGAGTCACTCTTGAGTTTGTTTGAAGTCTTCAGAGAATAGCGCTGTCTTCTCGCTAGAGGTTAGCGAGAAGACAGCGCTGTCTTCTCGATAAAGGCTACGGCCCTGGCGCGAAGTAATTTTAGGAGTGATCCGCGTCCATTGTGCAAAATCTTTCTGTGTTCCCTTGGAATGAATTCAGAGGAGCATAAGCAGGCAGGAACCCGGAAAACTAACTACGCGGGTGATCTCGTGAGCTGTGGAGTTCCCCCCTATGCCTTGGTGCCCAGGTCTCCACTGCAAGGTTGTACATAGCGATGGGTGTGCATCCAAGTGACATTAAAGTAGACTTTATATGCTAAGGTAGCCGGTTGTCGCAAAACATGCAGCATGGATATTGGCTATCAGTGCGAATAAAAAGGCGTTGGGTAGGATGATGGGGCTAAAGAATTATATGCAGAAAACAAAGGTAACGTTGCATAACCTTTCAAGCGAACAAGAATTCACGATCTGCAATCAGCCTCTAGAGTTTGTACAAGACTAAGATCACCGAGGTCAGTTAGACACACGGAGCCGTGATCATAAGACGGAAATTTACAGAAGAACGAATATGGGTGGTAGTGCCTACCGTGGGCATCACAAAATAGTCCCTGGGAGCTCACAACGGTAGTTGGAAAGAAGAGTACAATCACTCCATTCTTCAACTACTATAATATGGGGCAGAAACTTAGATGTCGGCAATGAAGCTTGGGAATAAGTGAAAGACCGCTCAGACAAGCGCTGGTACAAGAAACCTTAAGCCCAACCTTAAGAGAGAGGAAGAGACCGGTGTGGATCGGAGAGCAAGCGGGGGTAGCATGTATTTGAAATCAAGAGGAAGAACAGGAGCTGGGCAGGCCACGTAATTCATAGGACAGATATCATCATCCTCGGTGGCGGCGGCGGCAGCAACAGCAGCAGCCTCGCTACGTGCACTGCAGGGCAAAGGCCTCTCCCATACTTCTGCAACTATTACCCTGGGCATGTGCTAATTGTGGCCATGTTGTCCCTGCAAACTTCTTAATCCCATCTGTCCACCTGACTTTCTGCCGCGCCCTGCTACGCTTCCATTCACTTCGAATCCACTCCGTAACCCGCAATGACCACCGGTTATCTTCCCTCGTCATTACATGCCCTGCCCATGCCCATTTATTTTTAAGTCGTGTACTACAATTACAGAGTGGGGCAAGGAGAAAGAAAGCTCTGTCGTGGACGGTGGTGAATTACTTGGAGTAAGGAAATCACGAAACTGGCAGTCAATAGGTGGAATAAGCTAGCACAGGTTATGGGTAATTAGAGATCACTGGGAGCGAAATTCGTGCTGCAGTGAATACAAGAGGGCGCTGATGACGTTTTACTGCACGCGAAATTCTTCCAGAATTGAATAGGACGGTGGCTCTTCAGTCGCAGTTCGCTTTGAATTACAAAGCCCCATTCGCATTGTTACAGAACGGCGTCAAGCGGCGCTTGGATAACACCATACCCACCTTGGCCGCGTACTATACGTGCAGCGATGGTCCTGAACAAATTGCGTCGCTGTCGCAAGATGAACGACTTGAATCAATTTCATACAAAATCAGCTATAACGCTGAACTGCTGTGTGTTTCGTCTACGTTGCTGGGCCGTATTTCTGACATGCGCTAGAGCACGTGTTCTTACGAGGCTGGTAAATTTATGGCAACGTTGACGCTGAGAATCGTGTTGATGTTGACAGATGAGCTTGATTTCTCTGAGGTGCCACTTGGGCTATGGCAGACAGTGTAGTTAGGATCTCCAGACACTGACATCACCGACCTGCGATTTATTACCGGTATCCAAAATTGATGTGCACGTGCCTTTGTGCATTTCGCCTCTGTCTTAATGCGGCCTCCTGAACCTGCAAAACAAACTCCTAACTTGGTGCGAGGCACCGTCGTGCTTTATCAGTTGTGGAGAAGCCAAGAAGAAGCAATGGGCGCTGATACGATGTCAAAGTGTGATTGGCAGCGAAACTCTCAAGTCTGGATGTAGGGAAGTTTTCTGTTATAAGCCGTAAGTGTAGGTATCCACGGATTCCTTCTGTATTTCTTTTTAGGGCTGCCTAAATAGTTCTGCGTGCACTCGACAGTCATCCTATGCGAACGGAGCGCGTCTTTTTTCCTCAGTCGGCGCTCGACCACATGGTAGACCAGCACCCTACACGGTAGCGGCTGCTGAAGGAGCTGATATTCAGTTTATGCGCGGCGTTCAAACCGCTCCTGCAACTCTGTGCAGCGTTATCACATACCATGTCAGTGAACGCACGGGTGCTGGGCTTCTTGGGTTGAAGCCATGCCGATTGTATATTATGGAGCCTTCTTTTTGATTTTCGTAATTAGTATCGAAATAAAGGCATTTAGTAGCGTTCAATCACCGCTTTCTAATACGGTGCGGCGAACGGGCGAGCGCGGTTGCGCTTTTCGGTGCTATAGCAGACACCCGGAAAAGGAAGCTGTCCAGTAGTGTTGTGCAGTTGATTTGACGTAGGAATATAGGCTCAACTACATATTAATGATGTGCTATCATGCTGCCAGTTGACCGCTCTTATTTCTGGTTTCTGACCAAACATTTCGGACCATTATAGAGTTATAGCATAGCGTATTGTATAGTTGCGTACGCTATACACTGTAGTACAACGCACGCTAAGCAGCGCACGTTTATGACAGTTTCACTTGACCTGTGAGATCTACCGATCTGAGAGGCCATATGCCATCGTAGCGGCTATCTGCGGACTTTACCGATACGTCTCGCTGACATCTCGAAGCTTTCTTTCTTTAGGCTTCGAGCCATTCGAAACGATAAGCGATCTCGAAAACTCCACAGGGCAATCCATAAAACTCTGTCGCCGAAACGGAGTGAAACGAAGCGAAAGCCGTTTATACAGTCATTTGCTACGAACAAAGTGCATTTTACAAATGCAATGACGAATACATTTCGAAGCGTGCAGCAGGGACCGCCGCCATGTTTTACGCAAACTACGTAAACCACGCAAGGACGCTTACGCTAAATCTGTGAAATAGCGTGCGTACGCTAAACGCTATGGGTCGTTTAGCGTGTTTAGGTCGTTTAGGCCCCTACATGGGGATTGTGTAAGGGGGGCGTAGAATCAAGTACATACAACCTAGTAACAATAATAATAAAAAGAAAACACCAGCCAAATACACAGCCTAAAAGTCAGAGAAACATATTAGCTACATAAAGCTGCGTATGAGTACAATAAAAAGGAACTCTCTAACTTTGTAACAAACGTATAATAGTGCAAGAAAAAGGTAGAAAAAAAATGACACACAACAGTGAGTGTGACATTAATGGTTAACAAGGGTTAAGCGAGCTCAGTGAGTGCTTGAATTTTTCACGGTCAGGTTCCGCAACCTTGTTTTCGGGAACGTCGTTCCAGAGCCGAATGGCACATGGTATTGCAGATGATTTAAATACTTCTGTTTTACCGTAGATGCGCGTGAAGTTATGATCATTGTGTAATTTGTGCGACGTGTGCGATGACGTTTCTAGGTGTAGGGAATTTTTGTTAGTGTGGTAGGCGTATTTATGAAATAATGACAAAAGGGCTATGTCGCGAAGATTGCTTAGCAGCTGAAGTGAAAGGTGAATCTTTATTTGAGTTATGCTAGAACGGTAGTCATAATTCCGAGAAATGAAACGTGCGGCTCAATTTTGGATTGATTCCAGCATGTTAATTAAGTAATTTTCGTGGGGAGACCGGGCTGGCGCGGCGAACTGTAGTCGAGGGCGAACAAATGCTTCAAATGCCAGTTTGCTGATAAGTCGAGGTGAGTTTCGAAGGTTACGTCGCAGGTAATCCAGTGATCGAGAAGCACTGGCACAGATGGTGGTAATGTGAGAAGTCCAGCAGAGGTTTGTTGAATGATTTAAGATGTTTAACTGATGAGGTCCGAGAGAATGGGACATCTTTAATACAGTAGGAATAGTCCAAGTTAGTGCGTTTGCGTGTGAAGAACATCACTTTACATGTTGATCAATTTAGAGTCATTAGCCAGGTGTCACACCAATTAATAATTTGGTTGAGATCATTTAGAAGGATCAGGTGGTCATCCGAGGTGTTAATAGAACGATAGATAATGCAGTCGTCAGCGAAAATGCGCATGCATGTTGATAAGTTATTGGGTATGTCCTTAATGTATATCAGAAAGAGTAAGGGACCAAGAACGCTTCCTTGTGGTACACCGGATGAAACATTTGAAAGGGGTGAGGAGAAGTTGTCAGCGAAAGAAAGCTGCTGCCTGTTAGAAAGAAAATTTCGAAGCCAGGATAGAGTTAGTTTGAACAATAGCCATTCTGGCGTAGGGCCTCAAGGGGGCCTTCGAAAACGTCTCATATGACTTCATTCTAAACAATCTTGCATCCTCCTTATGCGGAAAACGCATCTATGATTATTTCGAAGCCCCTTTGTTTGACCGCACAGCCACCATCGGCCTAGGTGACATTCTGTTCGACATCATAAAACTTTCCGGCAGAGGGACTCTCCAGAGTTCGGTTCTCTCACGCACCCTGTACAACGTGGAGATGGCAGAGCTACCACTGCTCCTCGGCAAACTTCAGAACGCGCAGCACACCCTGTACGCCGATAATGAAATGATCTGGGTGACCACAGGGTTGGACGGCGCCATTGCAGACGTACTACATGAAGCAGTAAACATAGTACAAAAGTATGCAACAGTTGGACGACTCACCTGTCTGCAGCTGAGAATTCGGAGCTCCCGCTTGTATCCAAAAACGTAATAAGGCCAATATTCCACCAGCCATCACATTGCATCTCAATGGCAAAGTGATTCCGAGGGTAGACAGACTACGTGTACTAGGCCTTCACAAACAACACAACTGGAATAAAACACATACTCTACACATTGCACCAACAAATCGCCCAAGTAACACACATGATAAAGCGCATTACAAACCGCCTACAAGCACTCAAAGAAAAACATGTACTCGGAATCGTGCAAGTCCTCATAATTAGCAGATTAACCTACCACCTCGCCTATCATAACCTGACTGAGGCCGAGACGCACCAGATGGACACCCTCCTCCGTACAGCACTAAATGCAGCGCTGAGGCTACCCCAACATTTGTCCACGCAGCTCCTGCTACGACGTGGGGTGCACAACACCATCCGTGAACTAGTCGAAGGTCATCTTAACGGCCAATTGCAACGTCTCCAACGAACAATGCAAGGGTGCCACATTCTTTCCCGTCTAGGATACCAAACACCAAGAAAACCACAACAGGAAGAAAGCACACTCCTTGCACTTAGCATTCGCATCAAAATTCACGTGGCGCCAATTCCCCGGAATATGCATGCAAAAGGCCGAAGAAAGGTCAAAGCACTAGCCCTGGCTCGACTCTGGCTATGACACATCAAACGCACCGGTCCTATACACCGACGTGGCCCGCTATCCACAGAGACGTGCCCTATGTCTAGTCGTACTAGATAGTACAGACATTATGAGGGCTTGCACCACGCTGAACACTGTGGACATGGCACGGCGCAAGAGACTGCTATCATCCTAGCCATCGTACACGCTTCAACCATACCAGCACCGGATAGACCCGTCACAGTGGTCACTGATTCTCAGACCGCCTGCAGGACTTTGGCACGAGGAAGGGTAACACTCTACACACACCGCATCCTTACGTCATTACGCCCCACAGCGTTACACAGAGTGCGTATCGTCTGGGCACCTGGACACGCCTCTCTCCATGGTAACGAATGCGCTAATGTGGTAGCCCGAAAGCTTGCTGTCCAACCGAGACGACGCACCGACAGAACAACTGAACTACACTGAAACTCTACAACATTACAGAGATAGCAAGAGACACTTCCGCGGCCTTCTGATTCCCTTAACCGAGAAGATGCCGTCGCGTGGCGACTACTCAAAAGTAATTCATTTCCCCTGCCTCTTGATCTTCACCTCTTCCACCCCACAGAATATCCCTCATAATTTACTTACTCTGGAGTAAAGCTCACAGTATATCATTGCACCTGGGAGTTTCCACATTCTACGGGTTACTCCCCTATTTTTTCACCTTCACCTTTCTCCTGGGAGACTGTGCTGACCAGCTTAGATCCGCAAGAGCAGCGGCCGCTGATCCGACGGGCACGCGGAGGGGCGCGCACCAATGGGGACCTGAACTAAGGGCTTCACCCTACGAGGAAGTCACCTCATCTCAGTACAAATAAATGTTTCTCTCTCTCTACAGGTTGAAGCAGACCAGGCTGTGGAACAGCGCGACGTTTGCGCCGTTGACAGCACTCACAGGCAGCAACTTATCGGCGCACATAACGATACAAGTCAGTCCAAAAGAACCGCTGTCGCACGCGGTCGTAGATGCGTGAGGTGCCGACGTGTCCCGCACTTGGAACATCATGAAGATATTGAAGAATGGTGTCATGCAGATGGCCAGGAATACATAGCGAGAATGTCGGCCCGTCAAGTTTTATGTTACGACAGTATATAAGTTCATTGTGTAGGACATACTACAGTAGAGAAGGGTCCGAACGTGCGGAAGAGAGTTGCTGAATGGTGAGCTTTGATGAACACTGGTGAGCCTTGGTGGGCACTGTTCGATACTGGTGTCGTGCAAATCAGATATGACGAGCACACAGGAATCATTGTCATGGTCAGCGAGGCTAGCAGAGTTCACTGGTTGGCGAATGACAATGGGCGTCGTGACGTAGCATGCCAGATTTATAAGTTCCTTGAAATACATATTCCTGTAGTTGGAGAGCCCAGCGACCGAGGCGACCAGTTGGGTCCTTCCGCAATGACAGCCATGAAAGAGCATGGTGGTCGGTAAGTACCCAGAATGGGCGCCCGTACAAACATGGGCGAAATTTCGCGACAGCCCAAACCAACGCAAGGCACTCGCGTTCTGTGATCGAATAGCTCCGTTCACACGTGGAGAGAAGGTGGCTGGCGTATGCAATAACCAGTGCTTAGTCATGCTGGTGATGAGTGCGGACTGCGCCAATTCCATGTCCCCCAGCGTCTGTGCGAACTTCAGTAGTCGCAGACAGTCTAACGGAGCCAATATAGGCGGTGAACTGAGCATGTTGGTCAGCGCCGACAATGCAACGGCTTGGTTGTTGCCCCACGATAAGAGGACGTCCTTGTTTAGAAGGTCGGTTAGGGGTCGCGCTATGATGGCCAGATCACATATAAAACTGCAGAAGTACGAACATATTCCCATAAAACTCCGAACATCTTTAGTAGACGATGGCACCAGGAAGTTCTTGACAGCACTAAGCTTCTTATAATTAGGTCGGACACCTGTAGCCCTTACAAGATGACCAAGTGCAGGTATTTGTTGTCTGCCGAAATTACATTTCTTGGAGATTAGCTGGAGTCGCGCGCGACGAAATACAGGCAGAATGGCCCCTAAACGAGTAAGGTGACTTTCAAACATTTGGGGAAAACAATGACGTCGTTTAGGCAGCAGAGACGGGCGGACCATTTGTAACCACGAAGGACAGAGTCCATCATGCGTTCGATGGTTGCGGAGGCTTCGCGCAGCCCAAAGGTCATAACTTTGAATTGATAGATGGCGTCCGTTGTGACAAAGGCAGTTTTTCTCAATCCAAGTCGTCAACAGAAATCTGCCAGCAACCCGAGCGAAGGTCTATGGATGGGAAGTATCTCGCACCCTTCGGACATTGAAGGGCGCCATCGATTCTTGGCAGCGAGTGTACGTCTTTGCACGTTATTTTATTTAAGGGACGATAGTCGACGCCAAATCTCCAGCTGCGATCCCATTTTTGACTAAGACGACAGGTGCTGCCCACAGGCTGGAAGAAGGGAGCCTTTTTCACGGCTTTGGAAAGCATCTTATCGGCCTGCGGCTCTGTGACCTGGTGTTTGGAATGGCAAACAAGATATAGTCGCCGCCTGATATGAATAGCATCTCCGGTATGCATTCGATCACTTACGACATACGTTTGACCCAGAGGGCGGTCATCGAAGACGACTATTTCCCTGTAGGCCGCAAGGAGGTGGTGGAGTTCCGCGGCTTGACAAGTCGGCAGGTCAGGATCAATCATCTTGGTAATTTCGTCTGGGACTGGACTCGCCAAGCCGGTTGCGACAAAAAAAAAACGAACAAGTTTCAGAGTCTGATGTAGCGATGTCGCATGCATCAAGAGCTGACACGTTGGCCACTGAGATGCCTTGAGGGGCAGCTTGGGTCGAGATGCTGAAGCTGAGAAGCGAGAGCTGAACGGGCTTGCCGACAACATTCACAGTGTGGGAGGCACAGCAATATTTCAGGTCAAAATCACGTCAGCTAGTGGAGGCACTACGAAGTCGTCGTCGGGGGCTTGTGATGCTGTCGTCCAGGCAACACACAAGGCGCCTTGGGTGAGAACCGAACGTAATCCATAGAGCATAAGCGGTGTGACGGTGAAGGTGCAACATCAGGCAGTGGCGGAAGCTCAAGTAGAAGGACACCGGCTGCACATTCATTGAGGGCGGCACGCGCCGACAAGAAATTGAGTCCGATAATGACGTCGTTGGGGCATTGCTCGATAACAGTAAACAAGTGTATGGTGACCAGCGATGGAGATACGCGCTGCGTACATTCTGATGGATGGATGGATGCAAAACTTTTATGAAGGTCCTGAGGTAAGCGACTCAGCGCGCTGCGGGCCGCTCTCACGTTGGGAGAGTCAGGCCATGACCGACCGCGCATCGTAGGCCCTCTGGACAGCCCATAGTTGCGCCCCGGCTGGGGGCTCTTGATAGCGGAGAGCCACTTGTCCTCATTGATTTGCTCCCTTACTCGCAACGAGGGGCAACGCCAGAGCATATGGTCTAGGCTAGCGAAGTCATTACAGTGCCTGTAAGAACTAGTGGCATAGGTGTCGGGATAAAGTTTGTGGAATAAAGCCGGGCTGGGATATAAGCCTGTTTGCAATAATCTGAGGGTCAATGCCTGCGCTATATTTAACTTCTTGTGTGGAAGGGGAAAGTCTCTTCTGCCGAGATAAAAGTGCCGAGATCCGTGAAGAGAATAATACCACTAGTGGTGGGGCAAGTGCTTTCTTGACGCAACGACGAAGTTGATTACTCCTCACGGAGATTTCTACCCCAGTATCGACGAGTGTGGAAACAGTTAAGCCGTCAACGGCAGCGTTGATCAAGTTTCGTCGAATCCGCATTACGAGGAGAGGACATAAGGTAATATTCCATGATACAGCGTAACCTTTAAGAGCTGCATCCCTTCGTTTCCCTGTCGGATGTTCGGTGGGAATGTCGGGCGTTGTCGTAGAGGCGAAGGAGATGACGGAGGACGCGCCAGCGACGAATGGGTCTGGTGACCTCCGGGCAACGGGGAGCGCCTGTGAGGAGTAGAGGCGGCATCGACGTTGTACGGCTCAAAAGACTAGAAGCGGCGAAACCTATGACTGTTGTATAGTTGAGTGGGCTGAAGATGGCTGTAGCTGTCGGATCGGCTAGCAATGTCATCGCGTTTGGACGATGACACCCAACTGTTGCAATGGCGCCTGACGTGACCACGATGTGTCGTCATTTCTGGTACGGTGCAGCTCCACCAAATTGTCACGGGGATTTACGAGTACACGAGGAAGAGACGAAATCGTATATTACAATAATTGCAGGCAGCTGCTACCGCAGAATGTCTGATACCATCTCCCGCGACATGGACCGTCTTCTTTCTCTTCGTGGAGCGAAGCGGTCCTTTAACGGCCTGTTAGTACGCAATGAATCGTAACATTATTGTAAAGGAAAGCTTGGATGCATGCGATTCCTCCATTTCAAATCATTATCTGCTCGAGAGTACAATTACGCTGTTTAGATGACGACACAGGGTTTAATTTTGCAAGTATTCATAATATTGTCCTCAACTAGTGTTCCTTTTGGTCATGCACATTTATTTCCATCACATACATCGTCAAAGCTTAACTGCGTCGAACTGTTAATAATTCGACTCTTGCACTGGCTAATCCGCATGCGAAAATGTATTGAGCACTTGATGTCATCATCATCATCATCATCAGCCTGGTTATGCCCACTGCAGGCCAAAGGCCTCTCCCATACTTCTCCAACTACCCCGGTCATGTACTAATTGTGGCCATGTCCCTGCAAGCTTCTTAATCTGACCGCCCACCTAACTTTCTACCACCCCCTACTACGCTTCTCCTCCTTGGAATCCAGTTCGTAACCCTTACTGACCCGGTTATATTCCCTCCTCATTACATGCCCTGCCCATGCCCATTTCCTTTCCTTGATTTCAACTAAGCTGTCATTACCTCGCCTTTGTTCCCTCTCGCGATCTGCTCTCTTCTTATCCCCTTAACGTTACACCCATCATTCTTCTTTCCATAGCTCGTTGCGTCGTCCTGAATTTAAGTAGAACCCTTTTCGTAAGCCTCCAGGTTTCTGCCCCATATGTGAGTACTGATAAGGCACAACTGTTATACACTTTTCTCTTGAGGGATAATGGCAACCTGCTGTTCATGATCTAAGAATGCCTGCCAAACGCACCCTAGCCCTTTCTTATTCTTCTGATTATTTCAGTCGGATGATCCGGATCCGCTGTCACTACCTACCCTAAGCAGATGTATTCTATTACTAATTCCAGCGCCTGGCAACCTATCGTAAACTGCGGTTCTCTTGGGAGATTGTTAAACATTAGTTTTCTGCAGATTAATTTTTACACCCACCCTTCTGCTTTGCCTGTCCAGGTTAGTGAGCATGCATTGCAATTGGTCCCTTGGGTTACTAACCAAGGCAATATCATTAGCGAATCTCAAGTTATTAAGGTATTCTCCATTAACTCTTATCCCCAATTCTTCCCAATCCAGGGTTCCGAATACTTCCTGTAAACGCGCTTTGAATAGCGTTAGAGAGATTGTATCTCCCTGCCTGATGCGCCTCTTTATTGGGATTTTGTTGCTTTCTTTATGGCGGACTACGGCGGCTGTGGAGCCGCTATAGATATCTTTTAGTATTTTTACATGCGGCGCGTCTACACCTTGATTCCGTAATGCCTGCATGGCTGCTGAGGCTTCGAATGAATCAAACGCTTTCTCGTAATCAATGAAAGCTATATATAAGGGTTGGCTATATTCCGCACATTTCTCTGACACCTGATTGATAGTGTGAATATGGTCTATTGTTGAGTAGCCTTTACGGAATCCTACCTGGTCATTTGGTTGACTGAAGTTTAAGGTGTTTGCGATTTACTTAGTAAATACTTTGTAGGTTACGGGCAGTAAGCTGATCGGTCTATAATTTTTCAAGTCTTTGGCGTCGCCTTTCTTATGGATTAACATTATATTGGCGTTCTTCCAAGATTCCGGTACACTCGAAGTGATGAGGCATTGCTTATACAGAGTGGCCAGTATTTCTAGAAGAATCTGCCCACCATCCTTCAACAAATCTGTTGTTACCTGAACCTGCCCAGCTTGTCCTGTCTTGTCTTGTGTCCCAGACAGTGGCGCCTACCCACTATGTGGGATTGGCCTAGAAGCAGGCGGTTTTCCGCATGGTTAGAAGTAGAGGGAAACTAGATCTGTATAGTGGAGCGTGGGACGATAGTACTGCAATTTAGAAGTGTAATTAAATATTGTTAGGAATTCCGATAAAATAAGTAAACGTAAAGAAATTAAATAATTTAAATTATGGGTTTTTTTTAGAAATTCAGCAAGGTACTCTTTTTGTGTCTCTAATAAAATTGTAAACTGCCAGAAAAGCATTCAAGTGGCTGGATCCCAGTGAAGTCGCCCCAAAAGAAAGGATGGTTGGCGAGGTTAGCGAGAGGCCAAGCTTGGTAAATGAGTATTCTAATAGTTTTCTTTGTCTTCGAAAGCGGCGGCACGAGAGAAATTAATGTTCGATTGTTTCAGGTTCACTGCAAAAAGAACATAGAGGGGACATTGCGAGACCAGACCTGTGTAAGTAAACATTTAGAGGAGGTATGCGACCTCTCAATTTTGTAAAAGACACTTCCAATTGCCTTGAAGGACACCAATTAGTATTCCATGGGAAGCCAAGATGGTGGAAATCAGAAGACGGTGTTGGAATGGACATTGCAGAGTTTTGAGATATAGTGAAATTTCTGTACCTAGCCGCGGTGACATAAGCTGATGTCGGGAAGACAGACATGATAGGGCCGTTCAGGGAAGCTTTGTAGGTAACGGACAGTAAGCTAATCGGTCTACAATTTTTCAAGTCTTTGGCGTCGCCTTTCTTATGCCCAGCTGTCGTCCCCTTTTGCATAGCTCCCAAGGCTTTCTTTACTTCTTCCGGCGTTACTTCTGGGATGTCAAATTCCACTAGACTTTTTCCGCTTCCATTAACTTCGTGGGTGCCACAGGTATTGTATCAATCACTATACATCTCCTCAGCCACTTGAATTATCTTATCTATATTAGTAATGATATTGCCGGCTTTGTTTCTTAACGCATACATGTGATTCTTGCCTATTGAGAGTTTCTTCATCTCTGCTTTTAGGCTTCCTCCTTTCCTGAGACCATGCTCAATTCTATCCATATTAAACGTCCTCATGTCAGGTATTTTACGCTTGTTGATTAACTTGGAAAGTTCTCCCAGTTGTAGGGTAAGAGGGTTTCTTATTTTGGCGTTTCTTAATAAGATCTTTCGTATCCTGCGATAGCTTACCGGTATTCTGTCTAATGAAGGTACCACCGACTTCTATTGCACACTCGTTAATGATGCCCATAAGATTGTCGTTCATTGCTTCAACACTAAGGTATGGTATGGTATGATGAACTTTATTTAATGTCCTGAAGATTAACCCTTAGGTTGACGCAGGCGGCTCTCACGTCGGGACAGTAAGGTTTAACCTTACCGCCGTATCGTGGGCCTTCTGAACGGCCTGTAATTGATCGAAAGAACTCCACTGTGTAGGACTCGCCGCCACCAGTCTCTCTCTTTGTCACAGTCTGTGAAAGTCACGGAACACTGCCGAAGCATGTGGTCCAGAGTAATGATGCCATTACACTTCTCGCAATTGATTGGTACCTCTCTTTCGGGATATAGCTTATTAATAAAGTTTGGACTTGGATAAGTTCTTGTCTTCTAGAGTTAAAGCCGAATGCCTGTTCTGCAGCTTGATCCGGAATTTCTAGATTTTTCCTCTTACCGCTAACTCATTGGTCGGCTTCTTATGTACCAGTTTCTTCCGTTATCTGCTCAAGTCGAGGCTAATTCGAGTTCGTACCGTCATATGGTCAGTGCAGCGCATCTTGCCGCACACGTCCACATCTTGTATGGTGTCAGGGTTAGCGCAGAGTATAAAGTCTATTTCATTTCTAGTCTCGCCATTCGGGCTCCTCCACATCCACTTTCGGCTATCCCGCTTTCGGAAGAAGGTATTCATTATCCCCAAATTATTCCGTTATGCAAACTCTACTAATATATCTCCCCTGCTATTACTATAACCCATGCCACATTCCCCCGCTGACTTGTCTCCAGCCTGCTTCTCGCCTTCCTTGGCATTGAAGTCGCCCATCAGTATAGTGTATTTTGTTTTGACTTTACCCATCGCAGATTCCACGTCTTCATAGAAGCTTTCGGTTGTCATGACTGGATGTAGGCGCGTAGGCCTGTACGACTTTCAATTTGTACCTCTTAAGTTTCACAAGACCTGCCACCCTCTCATTAATGCTACAAGTGTTCCTGTATGTTACCAGCCATATCCTTATTAATCAAGAATCCAACTCCTAGTTCTCATCTCTCCTCTAAGCCCCGGTAGCACAGGACGTGGCCGATTTTTAGCACTATATATGCTTTTTTTTTCGTCCTAACCTCACAGAGCCATATTATATCCCATTTACTGCACGCTAGTTCCTCCAAAAGCACAGCTAGACTCGGCTCACTAGATAACGTTCTAGCGTGAAACGCTGCTAGGTTCAGATTCCAATGGCGGCCTGTCCGCATCTAGAGATTCTTAGCACCGACAAAGGCCGAGCGAAACCGACGGAACGTTGCCCCTCACGGCGAGCGACCGCGGGAGTAACATGCGCTGGAGTTGAGTAGAGAACACCCGCTGAGAAGACGTCAGGGCCCGCGTCACGGCGCCATTTAGTCATGGTGTCGTTCTGCAGGCGACTACATGAAGTTGTCTCTCTCTCTCTAGCACCGTCTGGTGTGGTCGCAGCTCCGACCGCCTCCGTGGTCAGTTGGTTCGCAGCCACTGGGGACTGATGACCGGCGTTTGATTGTTGTATTCGCATAGGAGGTTGTGGCCAAGTACTGAACCAGGGCTGCCAATCCGGCTCTGGTGAGGGAGTGCGTTACCGGTTCTGGTCACCGGGATCAAGCCGCACTGCATGCCTGTTCGTGCAGTTTTATCAAGAGGCAGATTTGTTTTCTTTAATCAGGTGGAAAATTGCGCGGCACCGGGATATGAACCACGGTCCTCTTGCACGCGAGGCGGATGCTCCGCCTCTACGCCATCGCTGGCATTACATCACTTCATGTAATAATACTCAAAAGTTTGTGCGCATAAACTTCCTGGCTATTGCAGTAAGTGAAAATCTGAAATATATTGCCCATCTTTTTTTGTTAGAACACTTCATGCACCGCATTTGTAAAAGGCACGCGATATTTTTTAAAGCATCTGACTAAAAATAAATGACGTATTTATCTTCACAGATAATTGGCAAGTGCGATGCAAGTCTGAAACGTGGTCCCCCCGAAAGAATACGAGAATCTTTCATCCGCAAGCAAAATAAACGATGAAAAGCGACACTTTATTGGTTAACTCGGAAATAAGAAATATAATTTTACCTATGTAGAGTTTAACTGTGTAGCTTTAAATGTTTCGCAGATTGTTATACACGTCGGAAGTCACCGCCCCACTTCCAGGAAACGCCTTTTGTAGTTTATATTCAGTTACTTACTCATCAGGGCTGAAACATATTATCGAGGGTAGTGGGTTGAACAAGATAAATAAATGATACAATCAGCAAAAAAGTAACTTTCTAAATATACATTGTTAGCTGGCGGGAAATTACCAAAAATTTTCAGTGCACAACAGGAAGTCAATTTTATTTACAGTATTACCTGTAATTGAAAAGTATTCAAAGAGAACGTACTCTATCATCAACAAATTCAGGTTACACAATGGTTCTTAATGTTCCACGAAACATAAAATTATAAATACTGCTTGCGATTTCTGGGTGAAGTCGATAACATACAAGTACCATTCAAGGGGTGTGCGAGTAAAAAAGGCTAACAAACATTATTGTGACAAGATTCGGTGCCTGCTTTATAAAATTCATCGATGCGGTGGGATGTTTGTTGCGATGAGATATTCACACATGTACTTGTTTATCTGTTTCTGTGAGCGCTGTTCACCGGCTAACAAATGTTGAACGTTATAGCTCAGCGCATGACGCGCCTGCATGTTTTTGAAGTTACGCGAAGGTTGCCGTTCATTCTATCTATTGTGTATGTCCTCTGCTAACACTGTATTATCAGATTTCACGCGCGACACGAATTGTGTAATAGTTTCTGGAAACCATGCGATTACTCTAGAACCTTCGATGAGTGATGTATCAAAGCCGACGCGCTTGACCCGCTGAATAGATTCCGACGATCGCCGAGCGTATTCACTGCTATCGCTGCGCTTTCAGCATGAACTAGCTCTTGTGGGCAGAAGTTCAACCAATAAAAAGTTGGTTTCGTCATTCACTGTTTTGCCGTGTTGTTATTAACCGTCACTACTACGTGGCAATATCAATACGGACGTAGACATTCAAGCTTATTTCTATGTGCGGTTAGAGTAGCAAGTAACAAGTAATATTGAGAAGGTTTAATTACGCTAAAGCTAAATGGTATCTGATGCGGCGAATTTATATTCGAATTCCGTTTGTACTTCAGTTTTGTTTAGTAGCAATATCAGAGGTGATGGTGCCGTATAAAGGTACTGGGGCAAAAAACCCAAACTTCAATTCGCATTCTTTGTGAGGTACTATAGCTTGACCATGTGGAATAGCGGTAATATGAACCCCTAAATACTTATACGAATCTAAAGGTTCTAACGCAGTCTGGGCAAGTAAGTACGTCGACAAAGTTCACATATATATAGACAAGCACATAAATATACATTATTATGCGTTTATTTCCACGAGGCATTTGCTACAGCAATTAGTTACGGCATCATACTCACAGAGAACACCATTAATTCATCAAAATTGACGGGTTCGGAATGATTAAAAACTTCGTAATTTAAACCTGTTTTTAGCACTTACTACGTTCGACAATTAGTCGTCACATTGGCATGTTCCTTCGTTTCTTAAAGAAGAAAATGAGCAGAGATACTTAAAATTCTGTCTCCTTTCAAGTTTAAATTACGCGCTCAATCGATATTGGTTCAAAAGGTGGGTCCTGATGACATCATCACGGCAGAGGAAATAGCAGTTGGCTGCCTGCAGAACCAACGCGACATTTAGTGCGTTATTCAGGAGCTCTGCACATCAGTAGTTAATATTGCTTTATTTCTATGTAAATGTGCAATACAGGATATATTAGGCATCACCATTGTCCTCGGTCAGCTGAACAAGACTTCGTGCATTTCGAAATGGCGTACATCATGTCAGATGTGCGTGCATGGTTTCATTGGTGTCGGTTAATTGAGATTTCATACAAGCGTTATACTTCTGTTTTTATGCATTTTTGGGGAACGAGACCTCACACTGCCTTTCAATGTGAAGAAGAGGGGGCTGAAGTGGGTATACCTTGAAAAATTGCATGGGGGCGACGTTTTACACTGTGTTAATTTTACAAGCAATTAAAATTGCTACTGCAACTTCGTGACAGAAACACCATCGGTGGAAGTTGTGCCGAATTCTGTAAAATCGCAAATACAATGAGCGTTCTTGCGGCGAAAGCGTCAATGGCCCATTGAACGAAAAATTCGGCGTCTGTCGTCGCTAGCAGCGAAAAGGCGCCTAAAGTAGCATTGGCCGCGACGCCACGTCACGAACGCGCCTGGGCGGAGAAGAGCCGGCGAAAGGAAGCGCCTGCTGCAGCGTTGACGCGACAGGTTTTGCGTCACGGGAGAAGTTATGGCCGCGACGTCACGTCAGCCTCGTTCTCGTAGTATGAACTGCGCATCGGTAAGGCCAAATCAAAACGCGATCGCCTGCCCGCGAGTAGTTTATTAAGGCGGAATCCTTTAATGGGGTGCGCATTGTCAAGGTCATCTGCCATTAACTGTCACAGCTTTCCAGCCTCCTGACTGGTCTCCTCTGTGTCGTGGCGTCAGTGTCGCTCGGCACAGGTGTACGCCTCCTGATTGGATCGCGTGCGTGACGTCACTGTCGCCAAGCGCGGGTGTCGGGGTAGTTCGGCACCACGCGGGATGACTCATCACATCTGCACGCGTGGCGGCCGTGTGCTCGATGGTGCGTCCTGACGTTACTATCGCCAGGCGCTTGAGGTGGCCTCGCGATTGGGCGCTGTGTGGCCTGACGTCACTGTCGCGAGGCGCGCGTGGCAACCGTCTGCTTGGGTGTGGCGTGGACGTGGCAGTGGCGGCAATTTACTTTGCGGTATCGTGTGGGAAGGATGCCTCGTCTCGCCAAACCAGTGTCTCCCAACACGCAACGGGCGGCAGCCGCTGAACGCAAACGGCGCTCAAGAGAGGCTGAGCGTATAGGTCGCATGCATCAGGGCGGCGAGGCGCGTACGACACCACAAAGTCCTGGGACGTGACGGGCAAACGCAAGAGAGGCAATTCGTTTGAATCGACTCGCTGCAACTCCAGGTACCAAGGCAAATGAAGTTCGGAAGCGCCGTGACCGCCATGTTGCTGCGCCATGGCAAGCCAAGCAAATGCGAGTCAATCGAGCGAAGCAGGTGATGAGGATGGCCAACTACACCCCGACAGTGCCAGGGAAGACGCGTCTCCTCCTTAATCACAAACGACGCTGCAACAGTTCCAGATGGCCACAAACTACTTTAACAGACATTTCGTACAGAATGACGTTGCAGGCATTTAATAAACAAAAAAACATTTTAAAAAATTAAATTTTGGGGTTTTACGTGCCAAAACCCTTTCTGATTATGAGGCACGCCGTAGTGGAGGGCTACGGAAATTTCGACCACCTGGGGTTCTTTAACGTGCACCTAAATCTAAGTACACGGGTGTTTTCGCATTTCGCCCCCGTCTAAATGCGGCCGCCGTGGCCGGGATTCGATCCCGGGACCTCTTTTTTTCTTCTTTATTGCCGACTTGGCACAATACAGTGAAAAAAACAACATCATAACATCACATTAAAAATGCTAGCTTGTGTCTGGCTAGCATAAGTGGGTAAAAAAACGCTTTACGGTCAGGAGTTCATCCAGATAAACACACCGATCTGGCTTTTCTTCCTTCGGCTTCTACACATCTGGTAAATATGCGATGCTTTCGTTGAAGTTGTCCCTGGCTGACCTCGCGTTGACGTCCGCATTACGCACTGACATTCTGGTTTTCCAAACACTGTGCATTACTAGAATCATTAGCATATCGTACGGCACACCTTCGCTTTCGACTGGAAGAAATCGAATGCCGTAGGGTGTAAGCGGCAGTTCCTTTTTCAGGGCTCTTTGCAAGATGTCCCATAAGAATACGGCATCGCAACAATCGAGAAACATGTGCTCGATTGTTTCAGGCCTTTTGCATATTACACAGTCTACCGACCATGGTACCAACAACCATTTTTCCTTTAGCCACGGTATTGTAGAAAGTGTGCCACTATGGAGCATGAAAAAGAAATTTTTGACTGACGATCGGATAGTCATACTTTTAACCCTTTTTAACACATTGCTGCCTGGCCCAGGATTGTACATCCTTCGATACAAAGGAACAGGCATCATCACATCAATTAGGTCTTTGTAGAGGCGTTTTCTCCTGACCTCGCTGAGATATTCCATGGAAAATCTTACTTTTAGAAACTGGACAGCCGCAACAATTTCATGCATGTATCCGCGGACGTTGCGTTGCATATGGGCGCATGATGACACAATGACATCTGGCAATGCGTTCGCCAATCTCACTTGCATAACACTTCTTAAAAAAGGATTTCTTTGATTGCGATAATATACGAACCCAGAGACAATTTGTCTCACAAACAAATGAATCAGACCCAGTCCTCCCGATCTCACTGGAAGGAACAAATTTGTGCGGCTCACCCTTTCCCATGATGAGTTCCATACGAAAACAGCCAACACTCTATGCAGTCGTTGAATACTTATGCGCGACATGTGCAACGCTTGCAAAACATACCATACTCGAGCAATAATAAAAATGTTACACACTGTGGCACGGGAAAAAATTGATAGGTCTCGTCCTCCCCATTTTTGTGTTTTCTCTCGAGCCTTGTCGGTCTGTTCTTTCCAGTATTCTTGTGTATCCTTGTAATGTTGTAGTGGTACGCCAAGGTATTTACTTGGAGCAGTCGTCCACTGAATGTTGGCGTACGTGACTGGTACACTATCCGATTCACCATGCAAGCAACCCTGACATTTATTCCAGTTTATTCTACTCCCTTTGTATTGACAGAAAGCTGTGGCATCTTTTATCGCATTTGTTGCACTTTCTCTATCGGTACAGAAAACAGCTATGTCGTCAGCGTAAGTGCTCAGCAGCCCAACACCATAGCCACTGAGCAAAACAAACATTCACATTACAGTGTACGATTTGTGTGCCTCCATGGTGTTTCCGACGCAACAAATAGCCATTGGCAATGGTTTCAGGCTTCCGCCGTTTCACACTTTAGTCTCCACAAAGTGTCTTCCGTTTTTGTTACACAAGCGACCGGTCAGCAACTTTCAATTGGATATTACTGCTCTCGCAATTACCGAATTATAAGAAATATTTAGGGGTCCTCGGATTCTTCAGATTGTCAGGTTACACCTTGATAACTTTTCAGCCGCTTGATGAACAGTATTACATTGCAATATGACTCCTGCAATGCGCATTCAACTGAGACGCCTTAATATATCCCGGTGCACGCAGCTCTAACATCTTGCAAATAATTTACGCCAACCGTTATAGAATAATAGAAGTAACGATTTAATTATTTTTACCCAAGCAGTCGCTCATTTATTTAACAACCCTGCCTTCTCCCTTCTTTATTTACTCTCCATTTCTGCGCAACTTTACAAATATATCCTACCGACAAATATCGTGTGCTAACTCAATCTTTAGCTGCCTCCTATCTCAATATATAGCAAATCGGCAATGCTTTTGCTGCTCAAACACTGCGCCAAATTTGAGAAAGTTTGTTTCATTAAAAGAAAAAGTTGCAATGCAGTGATTTCAGAACGCGATTTCTTTAGGCTGTCAACTTTTCACAAAAGTTGATAAACATTGCAACATCTGAAAAAGAAATCAAGTATATATCTCTGTATCGCACGATTAAAAAAAGCGATATACAATTCTGTAAACTGTACCAAATGTTACAGCTAAACCGGACAAAAATGTTGTAATATGCGGCTCCTAGAAATATACTACTAATTTGTGAATACTACATGCAAACATTACCTGAAATAAACATAGGTCAGAAATTCAGACAGATTTTTTCTTCGCATTATATGTTCTAACGGATACAATTGATAAAAATGCCATGTTTTATTTTGATTGTGAGCTATGGACTAAACTTCATGCCTCCATTTTTTTTTTCAGATTTACCGATTTCCGCGAAGTCTTGTGAAACCTTCCATGGCCTAAATCAAAATTTTGTTTGCTGCAGTCCTTGTAATTTAACTTTGTCTTAAATGCGAGAAATTTCATCCCAGAATCTTCAGCGGCTCTCATATAGAATATTACTGTGTTTTACATACACTGAGCAGCTGGAATGAGAGATATACCCGAGCTTAAGGCTTCCTGCTAAGCAGCGCTTCATGCAAGTTTTATAGGAAATCCATGATCGAAACGATGGTGTATACGGCGGCACAGATATACGAAATAAAGGAATTCAAGAAAAGCAAATATTTGCCGGAAGCTTATCTCCGCCAGACATCTCATCCGCAATACCGACAATTTTATGGTCAGATGTCCAGCCAAATCATTGAACCAATGCGATTCGAGCATGTAGCTGGCCATCTTCAAGAAAAGGCCGATGCATACGCACTCTCGTTTCCAGGTGACGAGGTGAAGTGACAGCGTCGGTGTGTGCGACTTTCGATTGAACTTTGTTTAGCTGCGCGTCTTAGAATGCGTCATGGGGGGAATTTCGAGTTTTTTAAGGTTGATACGCCACGTGGTGGAGAAAAAGGAAACAACGAAATATCTGTAATTCCTGAGTTTATCTGTAATAGTGAAAGAAGAAAGGCCGCTGAAACGACATTCCTTTTTCTTCGACCACTGCTTTTTATTTGAAGCCTCCGTCTTTCTGGGAATTTGTCTTGTTTGGAGCTCCATCTGTAAGGAAGACATTGAAACCACATTGGGAAGCCCTACAGTATTATTGCATTTTACAAACATTCTTTCCTTCTGCAGTAGCCATCGTATGGCATGCCTCTTAACAGTTCGTTGGGCGTGCTAAGCACACGCGCATATGTGTTTGGCATCTTGGGGTACTATGGCTGGAATGCTCGAAAATGACTTATTTGCTTGTTTGGGAGGAATGCACGGCCCAAAGTTGGGGGGGGGGTGCCTTTATATGAGCGATGGCGGAGCAGATGGCTTCGTATTCAACTGCCAGTGGTTATTTAGGGTGCCACTAAATATTAGCAGATGAACGCTTTCTTTTCTTTCCCCAAGACTAATATGCGTTCGCCGCAGCAAAGTGGTTATTCGAGTGACGACCTTTAGCCCCGCAGCGAAACGCCACAACTGAGCCAATGGAACGACATATATTTCTTATATTTACACTGGCGCTTAGTTATCAGGGCCATTTCTTTATTCGGTTCAGAAGCATGACCTCCACGTAAGTTGAGCGTTCAGAACGAAAAGCAGTAGTTGCTTTTAGTGACGAAATACAAAATAAATTACTGCATTATTCTACACTCCGCCGACATCGGAATGAGGACTAGGTGCAGCTGAGACGATGGGAAGGCGTTTCAGCCGCAACTTAGCTGGCCTGAGAAGTCATGGCAGATCCATCTAATGGCGCTGAAAGCGTCGACGCCGCATCTCTTCCTGACGTCCCCCAGGTGGACGTTGAACATCAACAACGCAGATCGGTGATGGAGCGATCCAAATATCCGACGGGCTTTGCTGTACTGCGTACGAATGGAGATTTCTAGGTTGAGTCTATCATTCGCCACCAAGAGCACATAATTCACCAAATACACACGCACGTTTTCAAAAATACACCGACACAACATAGCGCTCAACTTCGACACTCGGTTCTGAGAATAACTTAGCCATATCCGAAGCTAACTACCTCAGAGACACATCTCCTGGGAGCCGCACAACTTAATGCGTTCGTGAACCCTGCCCGACTCTTCCTGTGCCCCTGAGGAAAGGCGTTCTGAAGACGTCTTGCACAAGACAAATAGGGCAAAACATCTGAAACTATCAAAGACGGCTAAAGCACGTCTTGTCAAACTGTTTTTGTTGCTAAGAAGGACAGAAAACGCTTGTGGAATCCTTTAGGAGGTTTATGTGCTGACACTTATTCGGATGAAAGTACAAAACGTACGTTTCGGAGCTTTCCACTCCTGTAAACAACTGTTAGATGTTTAACAGCCTAAACAGCCGCAGAAGCTGCACTTGAATAACACTTAGATGCACCTGCTTTCCTTCGGTGCCTCATTTTCCTATCCTTCAAGGCGCACGTTCTCATTAGCTGCACAAATTGAGTTGCGCAGTCTTTTGAGTCATAGCGTCTCTACGTATTTGACGGAAATAATACACAACGCAAACGTAAAAAGTAGCGCTAGGCTTGAGTGAAAAAGCGTATGTGAGCTTACACACATGACTCAAGGCCTATAACCTCGGTAATTCAGAAAATGTAAAATCTGAAAAATAAATTCATTAGTATTAAGTGCCGAAAGCACAATCTAATTCTCAGGAACACTGTTCATGGAGACTACGGATCGTTTGTAACCGCTGCGTTTCCTAGCATGCACTTCAATGCAAGTACACGAGCTTTTTTACATTTCACTCCAATCGCAGACCCAACCTCGAGCTGAGCAGCGCGATGCTCAGGCAATAAGCTACAGCGGCAGGTAACAGAAGGTATGTGCTTTCGTAGAGCAGTTGTGCAATATTTAGTGTGAACGCTAATTTCAGGCACACCGATACGCAGTTATATATCTTATCGCAGTAGGTCGCGCGCAGTCACGCGGGTTTGTATCTGGCCGTCTTTCCGCAGGATGTTACAGCCGGATGATTTGAGGTGAAGGCGCGACAGCGACGGTGGACGGAGAAGGACCATACACACACACAGGCTGCCACTTCCAGCAATGTTTAATCCGGAAAAAAACGCCGCTAACCACTATAGTTACATCCGGAGTTTTTATCACCATTCCGGTTCAGCCTCCTCACAAGGGTTTTCCTTTTGTGCCTGAATCTGCACATTGAGCTGCATTACAAATGCGTTTTGAGGTATTCAGTCGAGTAGAAAAATACAGTATTATCGCAATGTGATTCATTCCTAATTAATGCATAATGCTTTAACCATCAGATTTGACAGCAAAGAGGGCAGGGACAGCGTCCGTCAGAAGCCGCTTTGCGTTCATTGCAGGTTAGCATCCCTTTTGTTACTACACGACAATCATTAGGATAGCTACCTCTATGCTGCCAAAGTGGAGCTCTCGTGTCTGACAGATTTCTGTAGTCATGAGGGATTTAGGAATGTTTATAGAAGAGATGAGCAAGGAGATGTTTGAATTCAAATCTGCAATTGAGGGAGAACTAATACAGGAACTAAGAGACCTAATACACGGTGTGAGCTTTATAAATGACGAAGTTGAGAAAATAAGGGGAGATAATTCCTATGTTGTGGGAGATAACATGTCGCTCAGGAGCGTAAATAGAAAGCTAGCAACCGACTGTCAAGTTTTGAAAAAAGAATTTGTCCCAACAAGAGCAGAGAATCACTGCATCCCAACAATACAATCGCAAATGTAACGTTTGCATTAAGAGAATACCGAAGCTTGCTGATGAGGACCTCGGTACTACTGTTCTGGGAATTGGCGAGCTGCTGAATGCGGCTGTCACCAAAGTTGATGTTGATAAGGCCATTGGAAACACAATCTTCATTTTGCGCTTCTAATTCAGTTTTAATTCATCTCTTTGACATCATACAAACGTTGCCTCAAGCGCTTTCAAAAGTATTGTTTTCGCCCATGTAAATTAGTCGCCATTCGCACAGCGTAATTTTTTTAGAATGCCTGGCAGCGTCTTCATCTTCTTGATCTTCACACCTTCCAGTCTATAGTGCAACTAGGGGTGCAAGTCTGGGCTACCTAACTTCATAGGTTTTCATAACTTGTGGCAAGGCATCACTCAGTTAAGTGAGATTGCAAATGGTGGCGTGGCCTTGAGAGCGCGTGGCATTGCGAGGTCACAGGACTCCCTAAACGAGATTCTATGGAAGGAATAAAAATTTTGGGTTGTGCTCTCTCGGGCTTACTCTTGGTCAGAGATATGACCGCTAAAATTTGGTCTAATCAGGACATCAGAGTACGCCGCGAACTTCCCGAGTGCGGATACCCCCAAAGTTTCATTCCTTGCATAGAACCTCGTCCAGGAAGGCCAATAGTCTCACTTGGCCGCGCGTCCTTGATGTTACTGTTCACTATGTCGCACTGGTGAGGTCTTCGCACATGTTTTGAAAACCTATGAATTCATCTAGGCGCAAGTTTCCACTCGCAAGTTGCAGTATGCACTGGTGCATGTGAGGGACAGGCTCCAGAAGAAATACTTCGACGCCGTGGTATATATACATACCATGTGGAATCTGCGACTGCATTTCCATCAACAAACGATGCAATTTCAAAAGCGCCTAAAACAGAATGTGCATGATGTCAAAACTAATAATGTCGCTTGACTATAGGCAAGCAATTTATTTACAGCGAAAACGTTTATGAGCACCATTGCCGTGGTTGTCTGACACCGCTAAAAAGGGGCCACGTGACTAGCGGTAAAGGAAAAGAACAGCTTAATAGGGGGAAAGGGATTGGTGTGACCCATTTGAGAATGCTGCCTCATACGCGAATCTTATATGGTTGTGAAACGGTGAATTTTCGGCGATAGAGCCAGATGGGCATCGAATTTATCGACCATTGATTCGACCCTGCCACGAAAGAAACAAATGTTATGCTGGCAGTTTGGGGCCAACGAACAGTGCCCAGTGATTCCAACGCGATAATAGCAGCGCGTGGCTTCCCAGCAGTGCCGTGCCGGCCGCCACGTCAAACGTCAAACCAATCATCAAAACTATTGTTGTGTCCGCATCTCGAGTGGTGGGCCTAGCGCCCAATATATGAAGCTTTGGATTACTGGTTCCGCCCATTTCATCCCAGCTACAACTGTGGGAAGACCACGAGTAGTGCGTACTCTTGAGGAGGTAGCTCCTTAGCACGAACGCCAGCGAAAGTTGACTCGTGAAAGGGCTCGTCGTCCTGGGGCCAACCCGGAGCTGCGCTTCAGAGACGCCGAGTTTAAACGGCAGCGCTCCTAAAGCATGCTCACCACGCGAAGCACGCAAAGGCGAAAATGAGCCAAAAAATGGTGAAATAAAAGATTTACAATATGCTTGCGAAGTTTGACTTGCATGGTGTAACACTAGCTTTAATTAACACAGCTTCGCTGTTCGACCATCTTGATGGGCTGGAAGGGGCGGTAATTTTTTTGGCATACTTTCGGAGGACATGACAGCCTCTAAACATCACATTGGCCTTCAGTGACAAGGCTTTCGTTATCGCCAAGAATGTAACTGCATTTCATGGCAGTATCTCGGGTGCTTGATATCCAGCCTGAAAAGAAAGACTGAATCGCAGTGATCACACTACTCCGTCAGCACACGCAAGATGCCTAGGTACAGTTACGTTTGTGAGCAAGGCTTCCTCACAATTTAGGGGGTCTTCTATCAGTTCAATGCAATGAATCCTCTTTATTATTAGGTTAACGGGGGAGGCAACATTATTTCATTACATTAAAACTTCACTGCAATATTTTTTTTAATTTTTTATATATGTTACCATGACGGCCCGAGGCCATCACAAAGAGGAGTGGTAGAACGAGAAGCATAAAAATGAAATACAAAAACTAAACTAAACAATGTATCAAGTAGTGATTCCTAAGTATTCAATGTGCTCAACTCAACTAAAGTTTATTTTTGAAGACAGGGATATTAAAGACACTGGTCAACTTGACAAAGATAAAAAGCCGTGCATGCGTGGCACAAAAAGCCAAAAATATGAAAAAGCCATGTAGTGTAGAATAAACATGCGTGAAAAACAAACTTTCGGACAAATCTTTCGAAAAAGCCCACTTAGTTTTGCCCACTTAGTTGCAAATAGTTTGCAATGCTAGTTAATGTCTGCAATAATAGAACGCCAAGTAAATGAAATCTCCTAATAATAATTTTTATTTGTACAATGTGAGCCAATGCATTGCGGGAACTTTTGTTATAGACAAGAGCGGTAATATCACCGAGAAGGGAGTTTCATTGCTGTTAAGATCTTGGAAAATGACATGACTGAAAGTGCCAGTGTGACCTGTTTGAATTCGAACTTTATGGAGATGATCGATCCGGCTAGACAGATAATGAGACTAAAAATTATGTCTCTGTGAAAGGAGGAATGGTGATAACATTGGTGAACCAGAGTCAAACGTGCTATTGTTCCACGATATGCAAGTGATGGAAGGCATAGATTGTCTTTTATTGATGTCATGCTCGGGCTGCGATACAAAAGACTGAACTATTTTAAACAAGCTCGAGTGAAAAAATATGGTTTTATGGTATAGGTCCCATAAAGCTGCAGGGTACTCTAACTTAGATTGAACTAATGACTTGCAAGTATCAATTTTATAGCTAATGGTGCCTTGTAAAAATGGCGACCTACGTAACCGGACGTTATATCAGCTTTATTTATTATATACGCAATCTCAAAAGTACGAGTTATATTTGCATTATAATAATACTTAAGTATTTCTATAAGCGCGTTCTCGGGCAAATTTGTTCCGTTTGTAAGTAGGAAGCGTACTGGTGTCCCTGTGCACACTCATAACTTTACATTTCATAATATTGAGCTTCATTACCCAGGTGTTGCACCAATCAATGACATAGTTAAGCCAAATCAAAGCACACTAGTGCTGTCGTTAGTAATTAGTCGACAACGTATCACGCAATCGTCGGCAAACAAATAAATTGAGACGTTGACGAAGACGGTAGGTCGTTATTATGGGCACGGCAGCACCGCAACCGCCATGCCGTCTAATCAGCGATTTTTGTTCCTCGAGCAGGTACTGCTGCTTTGCGCCTCGATTGCGCACCGGACATGTGCATCGTCGGATCGGCTGCTGGCGCGGCCGGTATCAGCGTTGGAACGTTGGACAGCCTCAAACCCGGATGCCATGGAACGACGACTACTGTCTGGGACAAGCCTATAAAGCTGTCACCTTTGGGAGTCGGCTTCAGTGGGCACGGCAGCACCGCAACCGCCATGCCGTCTAATCAGCGATTTTTGTTCCTCGAGCAGGTCAGTTACTATACCAAATTTGGTTACAGAAACGACAACCGTTTTGTTGTAGTGCTGCCGTGCCCGAGTGTGCTTTTTTCCGAATTTGCATCTATGTGCCTCTTGTTGTCGGGTGATATAGAGCTAAATCCAGGGCCTGACACTAAGGTTTTGTTGAAGGAGCTTTGCGATGGGCAAAGAGCAATTCAAAAGGATCTAGATAGCCTCGGCAAGCGGCTCGAGTGTGTAGAAAAGAGCATTCAAATTGTTAGGGATCAAGCAAATAGCATCGTTAAGTTAACAAAAACTGTTAAAGAACTAAACGAGGCCGTCGTGAAGCAACAGGAGAGGTTGCTAAATTTAGAGGACGGAAGCCGGCGAAACAACCTCGTGGTCTTTGGAATCAAAGAAAGCGAAAAAGAATCCGCTGATGACCTTAACACAAACGTTCTAAGTGAAGTTTTTGAAGAAAAACTTGGTGTGACGTTGAACACATTGGAAAGAATCCACAGAATTGGCAAGAAAAATAGTAAGCACCCTCGACCAGTGATCTTGAGACTTTATGACTGCAGAGAAAAATCAAAACTGTACCAAAACTGCAAAAAACTTAAAGGAAGCAGCATTTCGATTGGCGATGACTTTTCCAAGGAAACACTGGCGAAACGCAAGCTGCTCTGGAATTCGGCAAAACAGGAACGTGATGATGGCAAACGAGTCCACCTTAATTATGACAAGTTAACAATAAACAGCGAAGTGTTTGTCTGAGATTACTCTAAGAACCGCCGAGTACGAATACGCCGAAATAACCCTCCACCGGCCGAAGGCTCGGAATGAAGCCATGTGAGCCTAAAGTATTCTGATTTTCGATTAATTAACTTCAATGC
This sequence comes from Dermacentor variabilis, assembly GCF_050947875.1. Lineage (NCBI taxonomy): Eukaryota > Metazoa > Arthropoda > Arachnida > Ixodida > Ixodidae > Dermacentor > Dermacentor variabilis. The sequence continues at coordinate 193,516,326 of NC_134570.1, forward strand.
TAGGAGCCTTACGAATAAAATTACTGATCTAGAATACTTACTGGCTAGCTACGATCCGCATATTGTCACTATTAGTGAAACATTGCTTCGTCCCGAAATAAAAGATGATGAAATTATACCCCCCGGCTACAAAATATTTCGCAATGATCGAGAACCGCGAGGAGGAGGTGTAGCCATCATAGTGAAAGAAAATATTCAGTGCCTACAGATGCAAGGCATTCCGAATCACGAGAGTGTTTGGTGTCAAATAAACTTCGAAAATTCGTCATTTATTATTGGAGCGTTGTACAGGCCACCAAGCGCGCACGTATCATATTTAGAAGATTTACAACGCCACTTGGAGGGACTTAAACCCTCGAAATGTAAGCTGATTGTCGCGGGTGATTTTAACCTCGGGGGTATTGACTGGAACAATATGACAATTGATGCAAAAGAGCGGGCTTCTTGCGAAGTTCTTCTTGATATCGCCTTCAATCATGATTTGACGCAGGTTGTTCGTGAAAACACACGTATAGCAGGATCAGCACAGTCTACGCTTGACTTAGTTTTTCTTGATGCATGTTTGGATAATTACAAAGTACAAATTCAAAGTGGACTATCTGATCACAAACTTATTTCTGTTGAACTTAAAACCGATCTAACTTCTGCCCGAATTAAAGAAAAGACCACATTTGTTCGCCAGTATGACAGAGCCGATGACACGAGCATTATCGACTACTTATCATTTACGTTGGACAGTTTCAGTGCGGAAAGTGACGTCAATGACTTGTGGCTGCGGTTTAAAGATATTGTCTCGTATTGTATCTCAACGTTTGTACCGTTGCGAAAACAAAGACAAAAGAAACAAAATCCACGGGTAACCAGAGAAATAATTCATTTAAAGAGACAGATCGCCCGCCAAAGACTGAAGAGAAAAAGGAACCACGAAAAAATAGCTCTGTTATCACGGCAATTACGAACTAAGCTTTACACAGCCAGAGAAAAGTATTACACCGAAACCTTGTCCAACTTTATGGTCTCCTCCCCACACCGTTTTTGGCGTCACTTATCAGAGCCCGAAAATAACCCACATAGCATTATCATGAACGGTTCGGTTCTGCACGGTCACGGAACGATAGCGTCACATTACAACACGTTTTTTCAGTCTGTTTTTTCCCCGCGGTCTGGTGGTGATGCGTCGCAATATAAGATGCCTGGTCATCGTTCTTCGGAAATGCCGGACGTAAACGTAACTTACGAAGGCGTCGTTTCCCTCCTGCTAAACATTAACATAAAGAAATCTAATGGTCCCGACGATATACCAAATGCTTTTTTACGTAGATATGCGGAATGGATTGGACACTATCTTACGATCATTTTTAAAGCGTCACTTGAACAAAAACGCGTCCCAAATGACTGGTTAATGGCCAAGGTTGCCCCAGTTTTCAAATCAGGAGACCGGCAAAAAATTGAAAATTACCGTCCCATTTCCTTATCTTGTGTATGCTGTAAACTTCTCGAGCATGTAATATCAAATCAATATATATCTACCTGGAAGAGAAAAAACTTCTATATTCCAATCAGCATGGTTTTAGGCGAAATCTTTCGACAGTGACGCAACTGGTTGAAACAATTGATGATTTTGCGAGGGCTTTGGATAACAAGGGGCAAATTGACTGTATTTGTCTTGACATGTCCAAAGCCTTCGACAGAGTCCCTCATTCAGAACTCATTGATAAGTTGGTTCATCTTGGCATAAACTACAATGTAACACAATGGATTCGTGCATACCTAACAGGCAGAACCCAGTACGTAGAAATTAATGGCTCCAAATCAGAATTATTAGACGTCACATCGGGTGTTCCACAAGGGTCTGTGTTGGATCCAGTCTTATTTCTTGTTTATGTTAACGATATTGCGCAATGTATTAACAAAGACATAAGGGTGCGACTCTTCGCAGATGATTGCCTCCTGTATATACAGATAAACAACCAGGATGATTCGAAAATTCTTAATGAAGCTCTGCAGGTGGTTGAACAGTGGTGTGAAATTTCAAAAATGAAAATTAACAGAAATAAAACTGTTGTATTTCGTGTCACAAACAAGACAAAACATGTTGTTGACTTTAACTACATCCTGGGTTCATTTACACTTGCCGCAGTTGATAGCCTTAAATATTTAGGCGTTACTATTTCCAAGAATCTGAGTTGGAAGGAGCACGTTAAAAAAGTTTGTTCGACAGCAGAAATGAAACTCTGGTTTTTGCGTAGGAAGCTCAAGCTTGCTTCGAAAGACTCTAAGTTAACTGCCTACCTATATCTGGTAAGACACACACTGGAATACGCCAGTTTTGTTTGGGACCCTTATGAAACAGGATTGATAACCATGATTGAAAGAGTCCAACGAAGAGCTGCTCGATTTATTCTGTCTCGTTACTCGTGAACTGAGTCTGTTACAGAAATGCTGCAATTACTTAACTTACCCTCCCTAGCCGAACCCCGCCATGTAGCCAGACTTAAGTTTCTTTTTTTGCTTTGGAAAGGGCATTTCAACGTAAATACTACTCCCTATTTAGCACCAAAACAAGGCAGAACCTCAAGAGGTACACATGAACATAACTTCCAGATATCTCAACTGCACATTAATGCATACGCCAATTCTTTCTTCCCCAGAACAATAAATGAATGGAACAGACTACCAAAAGCCATTATTCAATGTGATACCGTAACACAATTTGAAAACAATCTGAGGCAAATCATTTCCTAAACAAAATTATGTACATTATGTTAGATTAACACAGATTGTGTTTATTGTCCCTGCATATTGCTTTTGTATTTGTGCTGTTACTAGTTTCCTGGTTCTTTTTATGAATGTATGCTCAAAAAGAGTGTTTTATGTATAACTTGCGTGCATTGTGTATATTGTACATTGTTTTTCATTTTCTGTGCTGTACCCCACCCCTGTAACGGCCTCCGGGCCAACAGTATGACTAAATAAATAAAATAAAAATTATAAGTCCCGAAAAGTAGGGGTACTGGTGCGTGAGGCACATCAAAGGGAACATTTGTGAATGATGATACATTATTATTCGAAGTAATAAAGTGATACGGTAAGTAAAAAGACACTATACTCCGTCTCAGCGGGTGAGAGCCAAGGTTTCCAAGACTTAGCTTGAAAACCAGCAGCTTCTCGCGAACCTAGTCGAACGCCTTGCAACACACTCCATACACGAAGCACGATCTAAAATGCAATGCAATCTGCAAGTAAAAGACACTAGTTGGGTTTCTCATGAGAACGCTTTGCGAAAACCACGTTGAGGTGAGGTGAAAAATGAGTTTTATTCAAGAAAATGCACACGGTTTGCAAATCGTAATAGGAACCGCTTTATTCCAGCTGAGCTCGTACTGCCAGACGAAGATGAAGCTGCGCAGCCGATGATGATGCATACAGATGAAAAAGACGTACAGTGCACGATGATATGAATATATTATGAAGATGAAAGTAATACATGTGTTGCTTTCCCACTTGTTCGTTCTTGCTGTGGGAGAGGCCACGTGGCTGCGCGGAAGTATTATAATATGTGCAGAGCGTATCGTTTAAAACGAGAGACACGCACTATCTCCCTCCCGCGGACACGATGACTGGATGACGTTCTAAGGGGCGAGACACGGTAATTAGCAGGAGCTTTCTGCTCAATGAGCGTGTAAGGCCTAATAAATCGAATGATAATTTTTTTGCATAAGCCAGGATTGCGCACAGGAGTCCAAAGAAGAACTTCGTCGCCAGGAGAATAAGTCCCAGCATGGTGCGTCGAGTTATATCCAGTCTTCCTTTTCTGTTGGTAGAAACTGGTGTTAATGAGGACGAGGTGATAGCAGCCCGCGAGGCGAGACAAAAATTGTTCTAAGAAACGAGCTGTTGGGGGTTAAAGAGTCCCAAGAAACGATACATCCAGAACGAAACTGGGCGAGCGGCCATGGATGAGGAAAAGTGGAGAAGAGCTGGTGGTACACTGCGTAGCCGTGTTACAAGTGAATGTCACGAACACCACGATTGCATCTCAGTTCGTGTGGTCGGGGCGGATGTACATTGCAATCATGTCTGACAGGATACGATGAAAGCGCTCCGTCAAGCCGTTGACGTGCGGATGGTAGGTGGAAGTGTTCTTGTGACTAGTGTTTGAGGGGCGCAGATCTTCGACAATGATAGAAGAGAGCAAGGTTTGTCGTGGTCGCTGAGGAGAGCTCCGGGAAATCCATTGTGTAAAAGACTGCTTCGTCTAAAGAAATCGGCGGCTTCAGTGTCAGCCCCCGATTGTATAGAGAGGCGGTGTCCGCGTAGATGGTTAGGTGCTCAATGGCCGTCACAATCCAACAATTGCTATTTTAAGTCGGGAGAAGACGACCGTACAAGTATATTCCCATGACCTGGAAAGGCGAATCAGGACAAGTAAGAAGCTGCAAAAATCTAGAAGAAGCTGCTCTCGGTCTATTGCGGCTTTGACAATGAACGTAGAACCCAACGTACTTCGCAACGGCCGAAGAGACGCGAGGCCAGAATCAGCGACTTCGTATTTTATCGTAAGTCTTGTGGTGGCCCAGACGACCGGCCGTTGGATAATCGTATAAGGCTTCAGGCACCTCACGTTGCAGATAACGTGGTATGATCGGGATCCATCTATTGCAATTGGCGTGATAAATTTAGGGATGTAAAGCCCTACCGTGCAGTTTGAAGTTGTTCAGTTGTCGACGAAGTCTGGCGTTCGGAGGTCAAGATGAACCTTCCATGATTTCAAGAATAATTCGTCAGCACGGTGTGGAAACGTTGGTGGGACACAATGACTGATGAGCTGTCAGCTGTTAGGTCTTAGTAAGGCTGCGCAGTGTAGAATAAAATGACGCGAAAAACTGACGGGGCCCAAGAACTCGCGAAGCTGGCGAGATGTGTTGGGTACCGGGAAATTCCTCACAGCCTCGATGTGCAATAGCAAGGGAAGGATGCTGAGTGCCGAAACATGATGGCCCACGATATCTAGCTCAGAGGTTCAAAAAGGCATCTGTGTGAGTCGCGACGAGTCCATACTTCTGCAGATGCAAAATTCACAGAAGTCACCCTCGCTGTCTTGCGGTGTGCAGCTAGCGGTTAGCATGTCATTGATGTACGCGAAGACTGCAGGCAAACTCCGTGTCACCAGAGCGATAAGGCGCTGGAATGTTCGTTCGACGTTGCGCAATCGAAAAACATGCGCACAAACTAGAATAAGCTGAAGGGCGTGGTAATGGCAGTTTCACGAGTTTGGTTGGGCTCAATTAGTATGTGATGGTACGCCTTAACCAGAACTACTTTGTGGAAGACGTTGCACCCATCCAGATTAGATGTGAAATTTTGAGTTTTTGAGCACGGTAGTCTCGACACGGACGTCCATCATTCGTATCCTTCTTTGGTACTAAGTGCAGTGGCAAAGCCCAAGCACTGGATGAAGGACGAACAATGCGGAGTTACACGCGCTTAGCGACGGCCAGACAATCGCCGAACAAGCAATGAGGACCGGAAGAAACTAGGGGACCACGTGTGATGGTGTGGCGAGTAACGTGTGCTTAGGAGGTTTGTTCATATTGCAATATTTTGTGACCTCTGGGAACCCAGCCAAGATTCCCTGGACATGTCGGCGCAAGTGTTTGAGTGCCTGTGGGGCAGTCTACTCACCCTAAAAGTCCAACCATCGACAGACGAGTAGTGCCATCGATGAGCCGTTGGCGCCACATGCTCACGTCAAGTTTGTAGAAAGCTAAAATCCGAACTGACGCTGGGACGGGCCATGTCAGCGATGATGAAAATACAGCGGAGCTTGCGTCGTAACCCGAGGTCTATGGCAAGTGAACGAATCCCATATGTCGCTATGGTAGAGGCGTTAGCGGCACGGACAGGCCGTCCACGAGAATTCGTATGGCGATCCTTTCCGAATGCGCCCTATACTAACATGGGCACCCATGTCTGTTAGGATACATAAGCCCGCAATCTTGTCCGTAATTGTGAACAGAGGGCCACATCGAGGGGAGTGGCCATGTGCGTCACTCAGTGATAACTCTAGTCGTTTCAAGACCAGGTACGAGGTGGTGTGCGCTTTCTAGACCGATGTGCAAAACGCAGGTGTTACCAGGAGATCCACTGAAATTAAAGAGTCATTGCTTGCGTGTCGCGAGAATTAGACCAAGCACACTGACTCGAAGAGCGCTGGCGTTGTCGGGGCTCGTGAAGGGAAGCAATGGGGCCGTGAGGCATTCAATTCGTGCTTCGAGCTGGGCTTCTGCAGAGAGCACAGATGTAGTCGTGACGATAGAAACCGAAGGAGCGGCAGCCTTGTTGATCCTATCTGCGAGCTCAGCCAGGCGGTCTACGATCGCTTCTCCAGCGACAGCAAGACCGAAGCAAATAGGTTGCGGAAGGCGCTTCATGAAAAGTTCAGCCTAATTAACACTGTTGCGCAAATAGACGAAGGGGCAGGTCTCTCCTGTCCTTCGTCTGTTCGCGCAACATTGATAATTATGTCGAACTAACCAGCCCACTGCGGAATTTTCCAGGAAAAATTCCTTCAGCAGAGCGTTGTGGGTGTTGATGTTGTCTTCACCGAAGAGCTGCCCATAGAGTGTGGTATTTGGGAGCGGTGTCTATCGCCGAGATCTTCGTTGGTTAAGAGTTGTTGCAGGCGAGTGTGTTCGGAAAGTATGGCAGGCGCCAGGATCTTCGCGCTGAGGCGTTGATATGGGTTCCACCCAAAGGTTGGGCGAGGACGACGGTGAGGTCGTGACTACTTCTGGTGTTAGTGACGAGATCACTTTGTAGAATTGCGTCATATGCGAAGTGATCTGGCGCAAGGAAAATTGCGCCTGGAGCTGGGGATACTGCGTGCAAGAGAGTGCCAGCTGAAATCACGCCTCTGCGATATCGGGAGGCGAGGGCTTGACTCGGTGACCTGACTCGGCGACGCCTTCATATACAGCATTGTTGCTAGGTTTGGTCATGTGTTAGTCCTAGGTCACCACAGTAGAGCGCTAAAGGAGCGCCCACCGACTCGTAAGCTGCAGATCTGATACTGGAGCCTCGCCCCCAAGTACCTTCTTTATTTCCTTCCTTGTTCTTGCTATGAGTGCCCCCTGGCAAGGTAGCCGATGTGGGTGCTACACGCCGTTCTTTCAAAGGCTGGAAGACGTCTAGCAAGACGTCGTTTATATTTTTTATTGGACGGTGCATTAGACATATTCACAATGGTTACCAGACTTCCGACAACGCTACGTAAAGACGGCTGCAAAACGATTTTATTATTGTTACGAAACACCTCCTTTGACTCACGAAAAGATGACGATCGCCGTGACATTGCGGATGTTCAGCGATATTCATCATCTCTGTAACTAGTCTCCGTTTATTATAAATCGTGCTTCGCTTTTATCTACTTGACGCCCCGTAACACAATGGTCGAGATGCTGGGCATTCCCGCCAGACGACGGAGTTGCGAAACGGTCGGCGCTGCGGTGCGACCACCATTGCAAACCAACCTGAACCTGCTTCTGCGCTGCGGACCGCGATTATATTATCCGACCTTCAAGACCCAGGAAGCTCCAACGGGGCCGATGGCATAGACGGTAGGGAGTGACTGACGCAATAAGAACCGATGAGCGATCACAGTCACTAGGACCTGGCGGCCATGCTGGCCAATGTTTTCTTTTATTACGTCGGAGTTGTGTAGGGCTAGGTCCCTATAGATTTTTCGTGTCATCATTATCATCGTCAATGACTCATACCCCCATAAGTATTAATACCCTATTAACTAAGAAAAAAATGCAATGGCTCATAGCCGCGTGACGCAGAGGCTACAAGCATGCAGTAGAGTGAAGTGAACAGTGTTTGCACTGTACAAACGGACTGCTTTATTATCGCGTGATAATCACCTCTTCTTCTTGATCTCTGTGCTACGTTCATTACAAGTGCCGATGTGTTTTTTCATCTTCGTCGTCATATATATAGATATATATATATATATATTCTAAAGGTGTTTATTTGGCAGATCTCGGGGCAGCGCAACGTCAACGGGCAGGGCAGTCACAGCTTCCAAGCACGAGAGCCGTTGCTGAGTAGGAGAGCTCGACCCACTAGCGTCTCTCTTCGCTACAATCACCCCCCGGGAGGGAGAAGGCAGCCGTCCGGCGACCTAACAGCTCGTCACATTGAGCGGGTCGTAGTAACGCTTTAAACGGTCGACATGGACAATGTCTCGTCCACGGCGGCGCATGTCTTCAGATGGCTCAACTGGTTCGATGACATAGTTTACAGGAGATGCGCGTTCGAGAACACGATAAGGGCCTTCATACTTAGGGACCAGTTTTGATGAGAGGCCAGAGGCAGTTAAAGGGACTGAGAGCCACACGAGCGTTCCCGGATCGAAGGTGACCGTGTCAGTGGCGTCACCGCGAGTGCTCCTCTGGCACTCTTGATCATCGGAAGTAAAGACTCGTGCGAGGTCGCGGCACTCTTCTGTATGTATGAGCGTGCCAGAAATAGGCACGCACTCGGATGCATACGGCCGGTACGGAAAAATGGTGTCGATGGTGTGCGAAGGGTGTCGACCATACAGCAAGAAATAGGGTGAAAATCCAGTGGTGCTGTGCGTAGCGGTATTATACGCGTAGGTGACGAATAGCAGAATGGCGTCCCAGTTCGTGTGGTCGGAGGCAACGTACATTGAAAGCATTTCGCCAAGCGTACGGTTGAAGCGTTCTGTGAGGCCATTCGTTTGAGGGTGGTACGCCGTAGTCGTACGATGAACAATGTGGCACTCTTTGAGAATCGCTTCAACTACTTCCGACAGGAAGACGCGATCGCTGAGCAGTCCTTGAGGTGTACGATGCCGCAAGATGAATCGCCGAAGCAGGAATGATGCAACATTGCGCGCTGAAGCTGCTGGGAGAGCGGCGGTTTCTGCGTATCGTGTAAGGTGATCTACTGCCACAATGGCCCAGCGGTTACCAGCCGACGTCAGGGGGAGTGGCACATACAAATCGATGCCAACGCGCCTGAACGGCCGGGTAGGGAAGGGTAGAGGCTGCAGAGCAGCTGGCGAGAGGTGGGGCAAAGAGTTTCGGCTCTGGCAGTCAGGGCATGAGCGAACGAGCTTCTGAATGTATTTGTACATTCCTCGCCAGTAGTAGCGTCGTCGGAGGCGCTGGTAGGTTTTGAAAAGTCCCGAGTGAGCACTCTGTGGATCAGAGTGGAACGATGCGCAGATTTCAGAACACTGGCTTCGAGGTATAACTAATAACCACTGGGGGCCTTCAGAAGTGTAATTGCTTCGGTGAAGCAGGTCGTCGCGAATCGCGAAATGGCGAGCTTGTCGGCGCAATGCACGAGTGGTTGGCTGCTCTGACGGATCAGCAAGGCAGTCTATGATGGAGGCAATCCAGGGGTCCTTGCGCTGCTCAGAAGCGATGGTCCCAATGTCGACGGAAGAAACGTCAAGCTGGAATATTGCGCAGCAGGCATTGTCACCTGGCAAGGGAGAACGTGAGAGGGCGTCAGCATCAGAATGCTGGCCTCCGTTGCGGTACAGTACGCGGATATCGTAATCCTGTGCGCGAAGTGCCCAGTGGGCGAGACGGCCAGAGCGATCCTTCAATGACAACAGCCAGCATAGTGCATGGTGGTCCGTGGCGACATCAAATTCGAGACCATACAAATAGGGCCGGAACTTAGTAAGCGTCCAGGTGATCGCCAGGCATTCTTTTTGCGTGACGGTGTAATTGGTCTCGGCTTTAGTAAGCATAGGGCTTGCATATGCCACAACATGTTCAGGAAACCCTTCTTTGCGCTGCGCTAGGACAGCGTCGAGGCCGACACCGCTGGCATCTGTGTGTATCTCAATAGGTGCCGTTAGGTCGTAGTGGCGCAAAATGGCAGGAGACGTCAGCATACGATGGAGCTTAGTGAACGCCTCGTCGCACTCGGACGACCACGAATGGAAAGGTCCGTTGCTGCCAAGGAGCTTCGTCAGGGGCGATATTACGGCGGCGAAATCGTGAATGAAGCGCCAGAAGTAGGAACACAAACCTACAAAACTGCGCAGTTCTTTGACAGACATCGGTTTAGGAAATTCAGCTACGGCACGAAGTTTGTCTGGATCGGGGAGGATTCCATCCTTCGAGACGACGTAACCTAGTCCCGTGAGCTGCCGCGCTTCAAATCGGCACTTCTTTAGGTTCAGTTGGAGACCAGCGTTTTCTAAGCACGTCAAAACACGCCGTAGGCGTTGAAGGTGCGTGGTGAAGTCAGAGGGAAAAACAACAACGTCGTCGAGATAACATAAGCACGTGTGCCACTTCAAACCGCGGAGAACTGTGTCCATCATGCGTTCAAAGGTTGCTGGCGCATTACAAAGTCCGAACGGCACGACGTTAAATTCGTATAAGCCGTCGGGTGTGACAAAGGCTGTCTTCCGCCTATCCACGTCAGCGTGTGTGTGTGTGTGAAGTGATTTTTGGAAAGGAAACGGAAGAGATGAGTGCAGCGCCGTAACTGTCTCTCACAGGAGGACACCTCAACAGCACTGCACGGGGAAGGGGGAATGGGAAGAAAAGGATGAAGGAGAGAAAGACTGGACGAACGTGGGAAGGGGGAAAAAAAGAATGTGAGTGCGGGGCTCAAAGCCGCGCTCTCAAGTGCGTCGCATTGCAGTAGTCTAGCAGTGCCGAGAGAGCATGCTTCACGATGGACGAGTGGGCTGCAGGGAATAGCAGCGCGGTCGCCGTATCGTAAGTCAGTCCCAGTCGCCGATAGACTGTACACAAGTCCGTGCGCTCCACATCGAAGGCAGGGCAGCGAAGTACCAAGTGGTCGAGCGTCTCCGTATCGGCGCAGTTGCTGCACGCGGGGTCGCCAATTCCCTGCAGCCTGTGCGTTCTAGCAGCCGTCCTGTAGCAGCCGACGCGCAGGCGAAGCAGGAAAGAGTGGTCCGCCCGGGAGAAGCCCACGCGGGGGAGGAGCCGAAGTGACGCACCCGCGGCGACGCGCTGGTCCGGGTGCTGCGCACGGAGAGTTCGCAGAATGGTTGCTTTGGCCACGTCGAAGCCGCTGACCGAGGTAGCGAGGGGGAAGCGCAGGGAGTGAGCCTGCTTTGCGAGAGCGTCCGCGGCTTCGTTCCCTTGCAGGCCGATGTGCGCTGGAACCCATTGCAACGCCAAATCGCAGCCCTGGCTGACGAGATGGCGGAGCTTTGAGCCGACGCGCTGCACCAATGGAGGTCCAAGGTAATCCTTCGCCAGCATACACAGTGCCGCGCGCGAGTCCGAAAGGATCGCGGCAGAAACAACACTGCGCTGTTGAAGCAGAAGATCAGCTGCTAGGTCGATCGCAGCAAGCTCGGCCACCGTCGACGACCACACAGCACGAAGGCGGCACTGCCGTGTAGCGCAAATATCCGGCGCCGTGCACGCTGCAGCACCAGAACCATCACTCGCCACGGAGCCGTCGGTGTAAACGAGCAGCCGGCCCCCTAGGCGCTCGTGTAGCAGTGCGGCCGTTTCCTGCTGCATAGCACAAACAGCTGTTTGACGCTTGGACTTGACGCCTGGCACCGTGGTGTTTACATCGAGTAGCGCGGAGGCGTGCGGCGATACCGGCAGTGGTAGGAGTTGCGGCGTCGACGCGACGAGTGCGCTGAACTCGGTGGCACGCTGGCCCATGCCCGAGCCCTCGAGGGTGTGGAGGCGACAAACGAGGCGTTGTCCCTGTGGCGAACGTTGAAGGCGCTCGATGTGGTTCATCGCTTGCTTCCGTGCGCGAAGTGAGGGCGGCCAGTCTCCCGCTTCGGCGAGAGTTGCTCCTACTTGCGAGTTGCGAGGAAGCCCGTAAAGTTGGCGAATTACGGTGCGGTGCTCCATGTCGATGGCGTTCCAGTTGGTGGCTCTGGCGTTCGTGAGGGGAAGTGCATAGAGTGCTCGCGTTGTTGCGACAGAGTTGTAAACTCGAAGCGCAAGTTGCGGTGTACAGCCACGACCACGGGCGAGCAGGGAGCGTGCGGCGCCAGCCACCTTCTTAGAATTCTTGCAGAGCTGGGAGATGGCGGCGTTAAAGTTGACCCGGCAGTCGATGTCAAGTCCGAGATAGCGCACTTTTCTCTGCCACGGGAGGGGGCTTCCGCGCAGCGTGAGACAAGGCATTTCGAAGCGCGCACGAGCACGGGGGTGTACCAACAACGCCTCAGTTTTTGACGCCGAGAGCTGGAGCCCTATGCTGGCGAGATATTCATCGACGGCATTGATCGCCGACTGCAGGGATTCTCGCACCTGGAAGCCGAGGGACGTAGGCCCGCACGCGAACAGTGCAATGTCATCGGCGTAGATCGCCACGTGGACTTCGTGGGCTGTCATCTTGGGGATGTAGTCAGGTAGTCTTGCCAGAGCCAAGTTAAAAAGAAATGGGCTGATCACGCTGCCCTGGGGAACCCCGGAGGTCACGCTGCGAGGGGCACTGAGCGTGTCACCAACTCGCACTCTGAGCGTGCGGTCACTGAGGAAGGCCGCGATGTAGTCAAAGAGGCGGCCGGTGACACGTAGCTCACGGAGGGCTTGAATGATGGTGGTGTGAGGGAGACCATAAAATGCGCGTTGCACATCGAGCAGCACGAGATATCCGGCTTCTTGGCGACTTGCTGCGTGCTCGAGCGTAGCTACGACGTCCGCGAGCGAGTCAGCTGCTGAGCGCAGTCGCCGGAAACCACTCTGTTCAGGGGCGAAAGCGTCGAGGGCGGAGGCAATCCACTCAAGGCGGCGCAAAGCCATGGCCTCCAGAGTTTTGCCGGCTACCGAAGTAAGCGACACTGGGCGATAGGAGCTGACGCTCGTGGCAGCTTTGCCGCGCTTGAGAATAGGGACGAGGATCGCCTCTTTCCAGTCAGCAGGAATAATGTCACTGCGCCAGACGGCATTGAAGGCCTCGAGTAGGGAAGGGAGCTGCGCTGCGTCGACGTTCCTGAGGACCTGATGTGTTAGTCCGTCGGCACCAGGCGCTGAGCGTCGTTTACGCGTGTTCAAAACAATGCGCAACTCACTAAGGGTAAACTCGGCCGAGCAAAGCACCTCAACGTGCTCCAAGATTGCCCTCGTAGGAAAGTAGCGCAGGGGAGCGAGGAGTTCAGCCTTGTTGTGCGGCGGTAGTTCGCAGGATGCACTGACGGGGCGCACAGACGGTGGCGGTGGGGCGAAGGCATCGGCGAAGAGTTCGGCCAGCCACCGCGATGGAGAGTGCAGGATGGCGAGGGATCTTGGGACGGAGGAGGGAAGCGAGAATGCGCCAAGGGCGCGACTTGTCGCGAGTGTCCTCCAATGACACGCAGAGACTTTGCCAGCTCTGATTGCGGCGTTGCCTGGCGTGACGGCGACACGCAGCGTCCAGGCGGTTGTATAAAGTCCAAAACTCCACCTTGTCGCTCTTGATGGCACGGCGTTCGGCGCGACGACGGACAGCGCGCAGATTGAGAAGCTTGATATCGGGGACCGGCGTTCCAGCAGGCACCGCGCACGATTTTGTAGCGGCATCCAAACACCTCGTAAGATGCGTAAGAAAGTTTGTATTTGCCGGAGGGGATATTGCGCAGAGGGACCGAAAATGGGACCAGTCCGTGACGCGGTACGTACATGTCCTCGTGCGGTTCAGGCCGAGCGGGTCGAGAGAGATCGGATAGTGATCCGACCCCTGCGTGTCAGGGCTGCGAACCCACTCGTGGTGGCATCGCTCACTCGCGAGCGACAAGTCTATCGCACTCCCGCGTACCCTCCGACGCACAAATGTGGGACTTCCGGTGTTGATGATTAGCAGGCCCGAAGCATGGATGGAACTCAGCAGGTCCCTGCCGTTCGGCTCACTGTGGGCGCTTCCCCACGCCGTGTGGTGGGAGTTGAAATCACCGCACACAACACAGTCACCACCGATGCGCGCGGTGAGGCTCTCGATGAAGGTCGTATCCCACCGTCGTACGGGTTGCACGTACACGCTGGCGACACAAGTGTCGACCCCCCCAACGCGTACAGTCACAGCCACACACTCTACGGAGGTGGGCACAATGTCGGCCACACGAACGACGGCTTGGGCAAGACGCGCACGGACGTAAATAGACGCGCGGGAGCGACCGGGTTGATGGAGCGGATCACAGCACTGCACGTTGGCGCAAGTCCGTAACTCGCAGGTGGTCGCACTGTGGTAGCCCACAAATCCCGGAAAGTTGCACTCCCCGTCGCGCGTGTATGTCTCTTGCAACGCGAGCACGTCGTACTCGTGCAGAAGTAGGTGTTCGGAAAGTTCGGCGTGTCGTCGGCGCAGCGAGCGCACGTTCCACTGCAGGATGCGCGGCCGACGTTTTGCTGTGCGACTAGCCATGGTGATTGTGTTGCTGTTGACATGCCACTGCCTGCAGGCAGATGGCCCGGAGCGGATGGTCAGCTGGCAGCAAGGTGCTGACTGCTTGCATGGTGAGCAGCAGGTTTTCTACCAGCTGATCCATAGTAGTTTGGGCGGGTGGAGCAGCAGTATCCTGTGTCAGCTGGCGTTGAGAGGCACGAGGGGCTGGTACCGGATGCCCGGGTGCAGGACTGGGGCCCTTCAGCACGCTCGCATAGGACCGCGCCGAAGATGAGGACTGCTGTGGCTGCTTCTCCTCCCGGACTGCTGCCCTGACAGCACGCCTCGACAATGCCGAGGTGGAGGAAGCCATGATGGTGGCCACCTCCCGTTCTTCCTGCCATTTGGGGCAGGCGGGAGTGTCGGCCCTATGGGGGCCCCCGCAGTTCCGGCAGCGGACTTTCTCGCAGGAGGCGCCCTCCGCGTGGCTTTTGCCGCAGGAGATACAGTCGGTCGGCCATCTGCAGGACTCCAGCACGTGCCCGAAGCGGCCGCACTGCCGACATTGCACTGGACGGGGCCGGGCAGGTCGCACCCTGAACCCGAGCTTGAAAAGGCGCACGTGTTCAGGGGGGACCGGTCCCGCGAATCGGATGGTGATGGTGCTCTCCTCCCTCGTTGCCGACAGCACGGGAACGCTCGACTCGATGGCTCCCAGCAGGTCTGTGTCCGCGGGTAACCCGACCACCCCGTGCAGGAAGCCGGTGCTCTTGCCGCGCTCGGCTGGCAGTCGGGCAGTCACTGGAATTCCGTGCAGCTCAGTGACTGCCAGCAGCTCCTCCAGGCATTCCCGGGTGGTAGTATCGGCGGCCACGATGTTGCGCTTATGGTTAACGCGAACCACTGCAACACCGGGCCGCGAAGAGAGGGTTGCAGCGAGTGAGAGGCGCGGTGCTCCTCGGAAGGTTCCGCCGGGCGCCGAGGGACGGAAGAGCACCGTACCGACGACCGCAGGGTCAACCGGAAGTGCAGCAGTCGCCAGGGCCCGTGCACGGCGCCGGTCCCTCTTTGACTGCACCAGCGTGAAGTCGGACGTGGTGGACTCGCGGGCGGATGGTGTCACTCTCTGTGCTGCGGCTGTAGGCACACTGGGGGTGACCAGGGTAGCGGGCGGGCGCCGCGAGTCGTCCGTTGCCCCGGGAGATGAACAGGAAACATGGGCAGGCTCCTTCCTCTTTTTCTGCTTCCTCTGCCCCTTTGGCTTCGGCCGCGAAGCAGGCTGGCATGGTGCGTCCTTCAGGAACCGCGCCGCGGGGTGATCAGGGCCCTGATGTGACGAAACAGTGGGTGTTGCGTCCGTCAGCTCCATCTCGTCGGCAGCGCTTTCGTTTGTAGATGGTTCGCCAGCAGACGCTGCAGGGGACGCGCCGCCATCAGGAGCAGACGGCGCGTCGAGGATGGTTCCGGGCGCGCCCTTGCTCTGAGGGGGCGCGGAGGCGGCGGCTGTAGACTCGGCGGGATGTCGAGAGGTGGTGCGCGCCCTTCTTGAAGGGCCTCCGTCTTGGGCGGCACGCGGAGAGGAGGTGGCGGCTGTTTCGCCCGAGTGTGGGGAAATGGCGCTGCCGTGGTCCGGTTGCTGCACGTGGCAGCTGGCTGCCGTGTGCTGCTCCGGGCTGGGGGGAGAGCTCGACGGCTGCTTACGTCGCCCGGTTGGCTCCTCGTCCTCGCTCTCCGTCTCGCGGGCGCGTTTCCGGGAGCTGGACATATCCATGTCCTCGTCGTCGGAGGGGGGGAGCGGGACCGAAGCATGGGGCTCTTGTACTGGGTGGCCGTCCTGGAGAGGCTTCGAAGCGGTAGCAGGCAGGGGGGGATCCACAGGGAGATCGAGGGTGGCGGCCCGTTGACTGAGCCACTGGCCCAGCATGCGAGTGGCACGAAGTTCCAGGTCCTCCCTTGCCCGGAGTTCTTCGAGGGATGCAGGGCCGAGTGTCACCAGGCTCAAACTGGCATGGCGACGGTGGCGAACGCGTGGTGGGCGCTCTCCGGGCGAAGCGAAAACCATCTTGGCCCGAGACTTCAGAGCGACACGCAGCCTATCATATCTTCCGCGAAACGCCACGTCAGCCATGGGCACCTGCCAATAGCGGAGCGTAAATCTAGAGATGAAAGGAATTCTGCTACCTGTAGGCTATCGATGGCGTCATCGATTCGCGGCAGCGAGTATACATCTTTGCGAGTGATCTTGTTCAGGCGCCGATAGTCTACACAGAACGGTACCGAGCCGTCTTTTTTCGTAACAAGGATGACAGGGGATGCCCATGGACTGTTCTAGGGTCGGATCACTTCGCGGCGAAGCATATCGTCCACTTGCTCATTAATCACACGACGACGTTCTGTGGCAGAGACGCGATATGGTCGTTGCCATAATGACGGTTGGGAGCCAGTGTCAATATGGTGCATGACCGCGGACGCCCGGCCCAATGAAGGTTGCCCGACATCAAAAGAAGAACGAAATTCTTCTGAGATGCGCAGAAGCTGCGAACGCTGAGGTGGGGTGAGGCCATCGGCAATAGATGAATCGAACACACCTGTGGGTAAAGGGTCGGATGTAGAGAAAGAACCGAGCGTGTTGTAACTGGCGCAGGACGTGTCTTCGCGAACATCCGCAATTTGGACGGCTTCGATCACTGCCACGTGGCCAAGACAATCGCCTAGAAGCAGCATCACAGGGTGTGAGAAGGGCTTACAGACAAAAATAGCACTGGAGCCCTGTTTGACGTTCACAGTCACAAAAGGCGGCAGCAGACCTTTTCGAGTATAAAAGCGGCCTGACAGAGAAAGTAGTGCATTCGCGTCAGGGAGGCTGCTGCAATGCACTGATACAATCACTGACGGGTTGGCGTGAACGTTGGTGTCGTGCCTGACGAGTAGTTTGTTCGCAAAAGAAGCATTATCGGCAAGCGTCATATCTGAGATCGGCGACAGTTCTAGTTCGGCCCGCGCGCAATGAAAGACGGCATCGTGGCGGGCGAGAAAGTCCCACCCCAGGATAACTTCGTGGGAGCTCGAGGAAATCGCAATAAATTCGACGGCGTATACAACGTCCTCGATGAGAACACGAGCGGCGCACGCCGCAATCGCGTGAATACGCTCTGCGCCTGCTGTGCGGAGGGAGAATCCAGCAATGGGCGTCGTAACCTTTCGAAGGAAGCGACAAAGCTTTGCGTCCATAACTGATACAGCGGCTCCGGTATCCACGGGGGCATATGTGCCCACACCGTCAACTAACACGTCTATAACATTGGTCGGGCTACGTTGAGGACTTCAGCGTTTCGACAGCGTCGCAGCCCTTGCCTCATGGACTGCGGCGATTAGTTTTCCTCATCCCGACCTTCGGGACGAGGTCGCGTCTGTGATGGGGAGCGTCGGCGTGGAGAAGATAAGCGGCGGATGTTGGCGGAATAGTGGTGACGCAGCCCGAGGTTCGTCGTCGTAATAAGGGCGCGGAGAACCCGCCATGGAACTTGGCACATATGGTGTAGCGCTAGGCGACTGCACGCGACTGCAGTGGTGTGCGACGTGGCCTGCATAGCCGCACGCAAAACATATCGGTCGATTGTCCGCTGTCCACCCAGTCGTTGCGGCAGGTCACATTTATGTGGAAGGACGCGATGGACGTGGCGGCTGCTGAAGTGATTGCATAGCAGGCTGTTGTCGGGGCATAGCGAGTACTTCGGCGTACGTGAGAGGTCCCCGTTAAGGGAGTTGTTGAGGCTGGGTGACGACTTCCGCGTAGCTGAGTGGTACAGCCGTCGGGATCTGTTGGGGCCTGGCCATGACTTAGGCGTAGTTATGAGGCGCAGCCGCAGGAACACGCTGGTGGTGCTCAGGCAAAACCTCGTGCAGTTTTTGCGCTATGACGCGGCGAAGCGGAGGCGCCAAACTTGGCGTAGGAGCCTGTACCGACTGCGGCTGTGCAAAATCCATCAACGAGAGTTGCCGGGCAACTTCCTCGCGGACGAACGCCTTCATTTCTGCGAGCAACGCTGCCTGGTGGGACATGGCAGCCAAACCAGCGAGGTGTTCGTCACGCGGTAGAGATCGACGGGTCAGTGAGCGCTGCCTGCGGAGTTCTTCATAGCTCTGGCACAGTGTGACAATTTCACCCATAGAGCGTGGACTTTTGGCCAGCAACATGTTAAAGCCGTCGTCTTCTATGCTTTTCAGGATGTTTCGGATTCGATCAGACTGTCATGGTCGAATCGACTTTCCTTCATAGGTCCAGGACATCTTCGATATAACTGGTGAATATTTCGCCTGGCTGTTGAGCTCGTTCTCGCAAACGTTGCTCTGCACGCAGCTTGCGAAGAGCAGGGCGACCAAATACATCGGCGAGGGAAGTCTTAAATTGCGACCATGTCTGGAACTCTGCTTGATGGTTGTTATACCACAGGCTGGCCACTCCAGCGAGGTAGAACAGAGCATGGCTCAGTTTGTCCGCTTCGTCCAACTTGTTATAGTCACCTACCCTGTCGTACGCCGTGAGCCATTCGTCCACGTCAGTGTCGTCTGCGCCAGTGTAGATACGAGGGTCGCGATGACGAGGCACCTGGGGACACGCAGTGGGTGCAGGAGGAGGCGTTTGCTGGGAGGCGTCTTGGGGCATGGTAGATGGTAGGGTATGGGACCGCAGTTTCAGGATGATCGTCTCAGGGTACCGCGCACACTCCACCAATTCTGAAGGTGCTTATTTAACAGAGCTCGGGACAGCGCAGCGTCAACGGGCAGGGCAGTCACAGCTTCCAAGCACGAGAGCCGTTGCTGAGCAGGAGCGCTCGACCCACTAGCGTTTAGAGCCAGTAGCCCTGAACCTGAACCCACTAGCGTCTCGCATCGCTACAATATATATATATATATATATAAATATATATATATATATATATATATATATATATATATATATATATATATATATATATATATATATATATATATATATATATATATATATATATATATATATATTGACGCAAAATAGGGGAATGAAAGAAGGCAATCTGATTCAACTAGTCCAAGCGTTCGTAACAAGCAGAATAGCATGCATGGCACCGTACCTACGATGGTACACGTCAGAAAAATACAAATTAGACTGCTTAATCAGAAAAGCCTACAAACAAGCAATGGGACTCTCCATCACCACCAGCAACGATAAACTAATGCAGCTAGGTCTCCACAATACACTGGATGAGCGAATCGAGGCACAACGAATAGCACAATACAAACGCCTGGCCGAAACTAGAACATGACATGACATGACAAGAACTTTATTTGAGTCTTGAGGGACTGAGATCTTGGGGAGCTAAAACCGAAGGCTCCCGAAGATCAAGTCGGTGACGCCACCCAAGATGGGACCGGGAGATGACGTTCCGCCGCAAAGTCGTGGTCCCTCTGGACAGCCTGGAGTAGCATGTGGAGATCGCTGCTCTTGAGCGATTCCTGCCATTGTTCTTTCGTGATAGATGGAGAGGCGTTAAGGGCTGGGCACAGCCAGAGAATGTGTTCAAAAGAGCATGAGTCATGACCACATTTGGGGCACGACTGTGAGTGGGCAGGGTCTATCCTGTTATGTGCCGCTGCTGCATCTTCATCACTGCTCTCATCGGATATGTCACTCTGGTTGCAATCAATGTGGCGAAGCAAGTTGTCATTTCCAAGGAAACGCTTTCTTCGTATTCTCGGCAATCCATAGAACAAAGACGACGATATGCCATCCTGCAGATTCCATTAAAATACTGCACTGTTGCACATATGTGCATATGTGCAACAGTGGGCAGTACGGAGACCGAGGAGTGAGATAGGAACGGGTTTGCAGAAGTCGGAGTGTGCTAGCCTGAGGTTTGTTCAATTTAGGGCGAGGGGGCGGAAATGTTTTCCTGCCCAGTCGATAATCGGAAACAATTTCGTGGAAAGTACATAATAGATCTTTGTGGATGTTGACCTCGTTACGAGCCTGGCTACCCGCGAAGGCGCGGTACGTGAAATCACGCGCTCTCCGGTGGGCCTGCTCGTTAGGATTACATCCAAGCGGGTTAACTGAGCTATCTAGATGGGCTGGGAACCACCAGATGTGGTATCCTTCGCTGCTCGCCCTAGTCCTTTGAAGTGCTTTAAGCAAAATACTGTTCGCCTGTTCAGATACGAGAGCGGACGAGAAGGATCTAACCGCCGTGCGCTAGTCCGAGAAGATGATAGCGGGAACTTTTGAGCTGTGAAAAGCCAGAGCGATCGCCGCTTCCTCCGCCACACGGGTAAACTTCGTATAAACAGAGGCTGCTTTGACCAGGTTGCTTGCCGCGTCTACCACCGAGACAGCGAACTTATACCCACTGCCATATCTGGCAGCATCGACAAAGAGGGCATCTAGTTTCTGCTGATTTATCTTTTTAATGATGGACCTGGCTTTCGCTAATCTCCTACCCTCGCTATGCACTGGGTGGATGTTTCGCGGAACGGGCTCATCCATGATGCGAGCTTACTTTGGTCGCCGGTTCATGTCTTGGTTGGATTCCTGCTTTTTCTAAGATCTTGATCCCTGGCTTAGTGGATGAAAGTCTCATTTTTTGACTCGCTGTGTGAGCTTCTATTAACTCATTGATGGTGTTATAGTCCTCTATCGGTATCTCTTGTTATTATATTTTTTTTCTTTTAAATTGTGCATTATCGCTTAAAAGCTTCTAGCCAGCTACACTTAACATTATCATAACAATTAGATGTCTCAATTTTGCAAATATCCCATTTTTATGCTTATACAAGGCATTACACTTTTCGCGCGTCCGGGCTGGGGAGCTCGCCAAGGAGTGCTTACGCATTGATAGTAGTGACAGCTACGCACAACGCCGGTGCACTGACCTTTTCCCGAACGCTTGTGAAGTACTCGGTAAAGGCGACGTGCCTCTTTGTATTATTGTGGATGAATGTGCCGTACACCATGTACGGTTCTTTCAGCCACTGCTTCCCTTTGTCGACGCTCTTGGACAATGGGCAAATCTGTAATGAATGCCAGCCTGTAAACATTTGTTACTTGCAGACACATAATTTGCAGTTCCGTCACTGGCCATATAACGACATTTCACAAGAAACCGCGTGCTGAACTGGGTAGTTCGTAAAACTGAATTCGTACCCTAAAAATTCATTATGCGCAGTGCGAGTGCCAGCTACGTCATATTGTTCACTTTCTTAATGAACAAATTGAGGCATTTTTAGTACGCTATTCGTAAAAACGTTTTTAAACGAACTTAAGTTATGGGGACATACTCGCAAGAGTTTCAGTGAAAAAGTTCGCCTGTCTGTCGTTAAATACCCAATAGGTTTGGTTCTCCAAAAAGCCAGCGGGGGTGGTTATTGGGTCACGAATGAAATCGAAAGCGAAAGATTTAAAGTAGCACAACGTGAAAGTGCAGTTGCATAATGCGACAGTTGCACCGTTTTACTATACATGCGCCCATGCTTAGTGTGCGTATGGCAAAAAGCGCACGGGCACTACGCATGAGCTGAATGCCAACCGATTCCTTGGCTTGAGTTCGCGCTCACCCCTAACCCTCAATTTCAAACATTCCCGATTGCACCTGAAGAATGTGTCAACAAATATGGTGGCAGAAATTGGATCAACTGCTCTCGGCTAGCACCAAGTCTGACTTGGTTTCTCTGTAGCCGGTAATGTTCTCAAGACACAGCCAATCATGTGGGATATCGCTGCCTCTCGCCTCACGTAAATAACACATTTTTCACGGTATACTTTTCAACGAAGACGATAACTTTAATATCATTTGTCGTCGTTAGACCTAGCAGGTGTAAATCGTGAACATTTTGGCTTGCGTACTCTCATCTGGATTTTTCTGGCTACAAACGCCTCAGAGAAAACTCATTTATGTAATCTGTGCCTCATTGGCGATCATTATCTCTTAGCTAAAAAATTAAACCTCCTTTATGTTCAAGTATAGGAATAAATGACAAGTTCCCTTCTCAGGTTCTATTTCTAGAATTTCCTTCTGTGGGCCGTGGGGCTCTGATAGCGGGCTATGCTCTTGCACACTGGTAACTGTACAAACATAAACGTGCGCCAGAGTACGTATGCCGCGCGGTGGCTGGTTGGAAACGCAAACCTTGGATCCCTATATTCTAAAGCTCCCTAAGTTCCAAACCGAACGTATGAGCCGGCATCAAGAGCAAACGGAGAGGCGATTGTCGTGACCGTCGTTTCGGTGCATCGCCGCGGGCCTACAAAACCTCCTCGATATTTGAGCAGTCTGCCTGGAAACAGCAAAAACGCTTTGACTTGTGTGCCCTAACGTCCTGTAACCTGGGGCTTTGTAACATAAAACTATAGCAATATGTTTTCACTCCGATCTCTTTACGTCAAATTTGAGTAACCACCGACGCAAGCATCGGGTGGTGACTTGCATAGTGTTGTCTGAACAGACCAATCAAACGCGCTCCTCGTTTATAGCAGGCCACTTTTGTTTGCTTTAAAAACGAACACTGCCGACACTGAGCGGCTTGTCTTATCTAATTCGCTGACAAGAAGCGAGGAGCACACGCTCAAGCGGGGAGGGATTCGATTGAGCCGAGCCAGTGCACTGCATACCGATAACCGGAAGAAGAGGGCGTTGCCGGGGCTGTGATTGGTCCACATTCCCTTATTTAGCTTGCGGTGGCTGGTCGATAATCGCGGTGGCATGCAACGGAATGTTAAGAATGCCGCTAAAACGTACCCTCAGCAAGGAAGTGTTGACAGGGCGGCGACGTCGTAAGTGTGCCGAAAGTGCTCAAGAATTTACACGGCCACGCAGGATGTTTCATTGTACTCAAATAAACGCAAGCTCTCCGGCAGGTGCGAGTAGCCAGTGCCGGAGCGATCGCCGACAGCCTTCTTTTGTTCCTTTCGGAACGGTGCAGCCTGTGGCTATTCAAAAACAAATTCAGTTTTGTTCGGCATACTAATGCATCTTTAACGCGTGCGCGTCCATTTGACGCGCTGAGCTTTCGCGGTTTTGTCATGTAGCCTCACAGGCAGGTGAAGTGGGTGCAGCCCGAAAACTTTTGACCAATAACCGAGAGCTAATGGCGAAAAGGCGTGAATGAGAAACAACTATTTTTCTGTCGTTCGGTCCAATCATGCATAATCAGTGTGTACATCTCATATGAGAGCTATTGCGGTTTTCGTGACGTCGCGTGACAAGCAGGTGAAATGGGAGCGGTACAAAAAGTTTTTGACCAATCTCGAAAGGCTGATTGCAGAATTGAAATAGAAAAGTTTGGAATAACCATGTGTTATAGCGTCCGTGACACTGCACTAAAGGGACGCCGTAGTGGAGGACTCGGTTTCATTTAGACAACCTGTGTTATTCTTTTTTGAAAAGTGGAGCAGCGCTGGCACATGCATCCCCAAAGTAACAAGGACGAGACACAAGCGAGTGTGCTTTGTCCTTGTTACTTTGTGGATGCATGTGTTAGTGCTGTTACAATTTTCAAATAAGGTATGCACCAACTCGGCCAGAAAGAAGTTTGAATGCTGCGGTTATTTAGCTGACATATCCTGAGCCTAGTCTACGAGAGTTCGCATATTGCATCGACAAGCGTGGCGCCTGTCGTGATCACGACGAAGGCGGGATAATGAGCGCCCTGCGCACATTGGCACCAGGTATTATATAGCACAAGTTAAGCAAGGGCTTCAAGTAAAGATCATTTTCATAACGCGGGGCAAGACATCGAAAAAGATGGACGCGTCAGGCTTACAAGCAACTGGATATCCATCGACCCATCGACGGTGTGCGATGCTGCAGCAATTGCCACAAATAGGCGAACATGTTTCACGTTATTGACCTACTTCTATTAAGTGGCACATTCAACAGCAATTTTTGCGAATACCTTTTTATGTGCCCGAGTGAAAATACTACGGGAACAAACGTGCAATTTGTTCGTGAGAATGACTGGTGCTTGTTTAAAGGGCATCCAACGTTGTTTTGAACATATATAATAAACGTGCTTGTTAGTAGAATTGTAGACAGAGAAGCAAAATTATAGAGAAAGTTTGCACAGAATGGTGAAACGTTTACACTGGTCGCAAGAAGTATTACGGGGCTGGAGAACTCAGCAAAGAATTCTAACGCATAAATAGTGGTCACAGCTACGCAGAATACCGGGTGTACACGAAGGGTGTACATGAAGGTGCGCAACAGTGCTTGTGTTTCCCCACAACCCTTATAATATTTAGTAAGTTGTGTTGAAAACATGTTACACGAGTCCTTGTGTTCATTCGTGCATGTTTATATCACACGTCTCATTTAGGTCCAATGGGCAACGATGACCTCTAACACTGGCCTCCGGTTACACATTTAGGCACAAGCCGACATAACGCCTCTACTGGAGAATTTGAAAGCGATGGCTTTCTTAGGCTCCTCCCCTCAGTTTGCGGTTTGTATGTTTCTGGCTGTTTACGTAAAGAAGGAGCTCGCTACTGTCTTGCCGAGCATACAACGTAGACTACAGGGTATGTGACCGAATCGATAGCTTGCTGCTATCTGCTGTCTGGCATAGTAGACAACTTGGGTACGCAACTAAGTAAACAACTTAGGGACTTGTCACACAATGAATGGGCCCGAACAGACAAGTTTGTCAATGCATATGTTATATTGGTATGTGCCCACTCTCGGAATCCGCCGTAATGGATGTGCCAAGGTGACACAAGGGGTATGTAGCCTTTAACATGGTTCACCGATAACACCCCATTTACAACATACACCTCGGCGTCAAGCGTCGCCGCTTGTAGAATAGCCATTTCAACGAAGTTGCAGCCAGGATGCTAGGGATAGTGGCTGTTGCTGGGAAGTATGAATTGTCAACTGCCACTTGACCTACTATGTCACGCTATAAAATGACAATGTTGCTGACAGTGAGATGGCCACTTCCTGTATCTGCTTACGTTCCCATGAGGTTTCGTCTCTCCCAAATGGCATCGGGGTATGCAGCAAGTCACACAACAAAGCTACCGCTTACATTCACGATCACTTTCAGTCGTTTCTGCCACATTTTGCTTCCAATCTCCCTCCTTGGTGCCTTCTGGCACGTGAATTTTATTTTCATAATATCATCATTCATTCTTTCATTTTATAAACCACCAATGATTTGTTGTGGCCATTACAGAACATGAGGCCCTGAAATGTCGGAAGTGCGTAATTCTCGGCCTCGAATTGTGCTCCACCGTAGCACGGCATGGCGAAGTTCATTAACCGGCTCATTGGGCGCATTCGTGCTCCCGTTGTGTCACGCGCGATAACACTTGCTTTCCGACGCGCCATACGGCTACACTTCCGCCGTACAGAAGGCTATTTCTTTTTAGCACACCCTTCAGCTGAAGGGTGTGCTAAAGGTTCAGAGAACCGAATGACGACGGCGTCCTCTCTTTAGACTGAGCGGCGATGCGCACAAAGCGGTAAGCTTGGCTCCAGGTGCTTCTCTCGTGTTTTCCCGTGGACAGTTTCTGAGCAGATTCGTAAGTTCTTAGCAAACCAACTCAACCTTATGACTAGCGAAATAGATGTACTGAGTAGAAGAGTTAAGCACTGTTTTCAAAAATAATTTGAAGAAAATGCGAAAACTTATGCCCGAAGCATGTCGACTTTCTGGGAGATTAATGAAGATAAAGCTAAGCACTCCTTGAAAGCCTTATTTGCGAGAAAGTATAGCTGTTTCTAGGAGTCAGCGTCTCGCAGTAACACTGCCTGGCGATACACTTCGAAGTATCTCTTGAATATGATCCAAATGATTACTAGATAATTGGAGAATTCAGTGCGGGTTCCAAAGACTCTCCTTCAAATTATTCTGCGGACGGCATGTGACATAAATAAGTACTTAGAATGTAAGCGCCGGAGTGCACTTAAGTATATTTCTGCTGCTAGAGAAAAATCAGCTTCTGTCAATCTTATGTATGTTCCTATTGGTGTTTTCGGGTAAGTTCGTACACCTGGTGTTTTTAGGCTTGCTTAACAACACGAGGTGGCGAAATTCGCCATGTCAACGGATTATCGACTCGATGCTAAAAGAAACCTGCTTTACACGGTTTCTTTAGCCTAGCGTGCGAACGATGCAGAGGGCGTCGGCCACGTGCGCCAGCAGGAGACAGAACCAGCTTACCGCGTCTTGGCTCGTCATACCGGCATCCGTGCAATTGGCGTAGGCGCTGTCGTTCAGGCTTTTCGCGTCTTGTTTGAGGACGTAGATCAGCGTCCCCATCTCGAACGACAGGCCCACCAACGTTTCGCCGTTCGCGTACGTCGCGTTGTGGCGCACGAGAGGCCAGTGACTCTCCTGCGGGAGCGAGCGCAGAATAACGTGCGTTTTGCAGAAACTAAGGGGCACAGAGGTTTGTAATTGGCTCAGATTCTGGAGGGCCGACGCGTAAACAAACGGCGCACCAAAGAAGGACCCACACATTGGGCAACGTGCGTTTGGCTGTTTTTCGTCTCCTTCATCGAAGCGCTGGTTCTCTATATTCTGTACTATACAATACTAACCAGGTAAACTTTCTTCCTCATTGCGGTACTTCGCGTATATGAATTGTGATTAGGGATGCCTCGAACGAAGAAATTTCGATTTGTAGCAAAACAAACAAAGTTCAACATCGTTACAGTGAGTCTGGATATCGGAGTTTTCTTGTCACAATAAACGGAGGCATCCGTTCATGTTTAAACTTTTATTTCATTGATAAAGAAAGAAAAAACAAAGAACCAAAGCCTGAAATATGAGTTATGCAAAATGCTCACCCCGGCTTGCGCGGCCATGCTTACGGCAACCTTCTCGGCAATCAACAGGCTGAAGCCCGAGCTCTGCTCCTCCCCTCATATTCTATTTCACTTCGCCCATCGTCGAAGCATCTGCCGAACCACTACCTACTAGCAATTCTTCGCATCGCGTACTTCTGGATCCGTGGCTTCCGGTTCACACTGTTACAGTTTCCCTAACCAACTTTCTTATACAGCGAAGTTTTTGTAATTCATGGCCCTATACT
Organism: Dermacentor variabilis; assembly: GCF_050947875.1. NCBI lineage: Eukaryota > Metazoa > Arthropoda > Arachnida > Ixodida > Ixodidae > Dermacentor > Dermacentor variabilis. The sequence goes on from NC_134570.1 coordinate 193,543,753, forward strand.
TACGCCGTAAAACTGTTGGCCTAAGAAGCTTTCTGAGCGTTTTGAGGCAAAGTCGTTCGCTGAATAAAATGCTTCAATTGACACGACCAACTATGAACCAAGTCCACGGTCAGTTTACTATAGCAAGAACACCCTACTAAATAAGGACGAGCTTAGATCGGAACATCTCGTAAAATGACGAGTATTTTGCCATGTCAGAAATACGAAAAGAAGGGAAAAAGAAAAAAGTCGAAGTCTCACCGGAGCATCGATTGCGATAGCAATCGATGCTTCACCTCTCCGGTGAAACTGCCACTTAGTGAACTCTGGAGAAACGAAGCAAGGATAGTAGATCTATCGGCCTCATAAGCTTGCAAACGTAGGCATAATATACCTTCGACCAACTTTGTGTGGCTATCAAGGCTAAGCTACGGGCGCCTGGCTGCCGCGCATGTTTTACCGCGATAAACAAACTGGCAGCGTTTGACAGTGCTTTTGGTTGTTCAGAACAGACGCTGAATTGGCGCAGCTTTCACGTGCGATGATTTTGCGTTTCCCCAGACGCGGAAAAGAAAAGTCGCAAAATAAATAAACCTTTAGACCGAGCGTTGTGTTCTGTCTTGCATAACTGCTGCTAATAAGGTTTCTTTCTCTTCCGCAGCCTATACTAACGTGGTATAAAACGCGGGACTCTTTTCAGAAGCGCTCTAACTTGTGCGCACTTTGCCTCCGTAGCTTTCCCTTCATGGCAATAGAAGGTTGTCCGCGAGTATTACTTAATCAACAAGTACGGTGTCACGCGGGCTCAATCCACCCTGAACATATCTCACTCGGTGGCCGCAGAAACTCGCTGTCAAAACGCTGCAGTGAAGAAACGCGGCAGCAACAGCATGCGAATTGACATTCGTGAAGTCGCGCGCGTCAACGCGAACTACGCCTTGAAAACAACGCAGCGCGGACTCTGTACCAGTGGCAGATAGTTTTCAAGATACAGCGGGCCACCCGGAATAGAACGCGCCCCCCTCACTTCCCCCTGAAGCCTCGTGCGACGGAACGCGACAGGATTCCTCTCCCCTTTCTGCCGTTTCGTGCGCGAGATTGAGCCATGATCGGTGGTTAAACCTCGCACACTTTCACTCGCGCATACAACATACGGCGATAATTTTATCGCCCATGGACTTTATGCGGAACCTCACGGCAACGGCGACGCCGACGGCAGGAATGCGCCTGGAATGTCCATATAATTACTTCAGTGAGTAGGATCCAGATACACGAGCTGCGTAGCCTCCTACACTTCATGCATTGCATGTTCACTCCAGTTATGAGTTAGATCGCACACAGCTGTAAGTCTGAGATATTTGAAAAAAAAATATTCTATTAAGGAATAGAGATCATTTGATTCGAAGACCGACTCCAACGAACTAATATTCGATTCCTTATATAAAAAACGGTGTTTGAATATTTGAACATTCCGCTTTCAGTTCGCAAGTATATTTCTACGAAAGCGTATTAGCAGAACACTTACAGAAAGCCACGAAGTGCGACACGAAAGGTGCCACATTGTAGCGGTGTATAAAAACAAACCTCATAGGCTCCTTACCGCATGTTCCTTATCGCATATTATACATTTTGGACCAGAACGCAGGTGCTTGGAGCGAAGAAAAGTTTCGAATCTTACAGTCGGCGAAAATTTTTCTTGGCAATAGAGGAATAGCCACAGGGCGGAACTTTTGTACGTCAGCCGCAAAATAGCACGGTCACGTAATTTGACGTCCGTTATTTCATCGGTTTGTTTAGCAACCTTTTTGCTTAACCTTCCAGCTGCTCTCAGCAGTAATCTTGGTATGTTGGGGAAACATTTTCGTGGGCTAGCTAGCATTTGTCGCCATTTGGCTTGATAATTACTGAGTTTTTGATTTTTAGGTACCTATACATGTGCGCTACATTGCTATACACTATAATGAACTTCACAAAATATCTTCCTAATTCAAAGACCCATCGTACAGCGCGAGGTTGCAATGGTTAGGGTCACCACATCGGAAGCCCTACTGGTACAACACTAAAAAAACGATAAGAACTATGACATATACAAGATAAAAAATATACAATAAGGACATAATTTATGCGCACAAAAGGAAGACAGACCGATTATACGAAAAAATACGCAAGCGGGGGTATGGACGCAAAATGAGAAATTAACGGCAGTAAAAGGTAACTACCTAGTCAAACATCCCGGACGCACCATTATTATGTTAAAAGAATGGTTCATTATCTTTTATGAATTACCATTTTCTCAAAAAACTCAGTGCCCTTCCACTCTGTGAAGGAGGGTGACCAGCAAAGCTGTGTATGTGGGCCCCTGAATGATGAACAGCACCCCCTCCGCGGGTAGGCCCGGCATTGCACCATCTTCGGAATCGGCCCACGTATCATCATCAGCAGCAGCCTGGTTACGCCCTCTGCAGGGCAAAGGCCTCTCCCATACTTCACCAGCTACCCCGGTCATGTACTAATTGTGGCCATGTCGTCCCTGCAAACTTCTTAATCTCCTCCACCCACCTAACTTTCCGCCGGCCCCTGCTACGCTTCCCTTTTCTTGGAATCCAGTCCGTAACCCATAATGGCGATTGGTTATCTTCCCTCCTCATTACATGTCCTTCCCATGTCCATTTTTTTTCTTCATTTCAACTAAGATTTCGTTAACTCGGGTTTGTTCCCTTACCAAATCTGCTCTTTCCTTATCCCTTAGCGTTACACCCATCATTCTTCTTTGCATAGCTCGTTGCGTAGTCCTCAATATATGTAGAACCCTTTTCTTAAGCCTCCAGGTTTCTGCCCCGTACGTGAGTACTGGTAAGACACAGCTGTTATACACTTTTCTCTTGAGGGAGAATTGCAACCTGCTGTTCATGATCTGAGAATGACTGCCAAACGCACCCCAGCCCATTCTTATTCTTATGATTATTTCAGTCTCATGATCGGGATCCACGGTCACTACTTGCCCTAAGTAGATATATTCCCTGACCACTTCCTGTGCCTCGCTACCTATCGTAAACTGCTGTTCTCTTCTGAGACAGTTGAACATTACTTTAGTTTTCCGCAAATGAATTTTTAGACCCACACTTCTTCTTTGCCTCTCCAGGTCAGCGAGCATGCGTCGCAATTGGTCCCCTGAGTTACTAAGTATGAGGAGTGCTTAACGCCTGCTTCATCTCTACTGCGGATTGGTCCCCGGCATTGCACTATCTCCGGGATTAATAAAAAATATCTAGTATGTGTCACCTATGTATGCGCAAAAGAAAATAAATGTGTCGATATATGACGTGAACGTGGACGAATAGAAGCCATGGGAGCCCCCCTTTAACAGGTTGGTATCTTGCGTTGCGTTATCAACTTGTTTTTATTTAGCCCAATGTCCTACCGACCTAATATTTTAAAAGACAATAAATGCCCAGCATGATAGTTTCTGAGCCATCATATCGGTAACTTCATTTTGATAAACATCCGATGTTTATAGTCTCCCTACTTTTATACCAACAAACCTCCGTCCATCATTTACTAATCTCTTTTGTGTACAAGTTTACTTTCCCACTGCTGGCCGTGAGTCCAAGGTTTTCTAGGAGGCCAGCGGAGCCTAAGTCGAAAACCGGGTAAGTATTTTCATCTTCCAACAAACATGTTACACCGTTTGCCTAGCTTTACAGCAGCACTGTAAAGGCAACCTCTTTCGCTTTGGGGAATAAAGAGCTTCGTTTTTGTTCTCGCAATACGTTTCTCTAATGCTTTTGTTTTGACCTCTTAGGAGACCACTCATCGCCGACCTGCCCCGTCCAGGAGATTGTCTCAGGCTCTCGCACAATGCCTGTAACGTTCCTTGCTGGCAGCTTGCTTACCATACCGGTCGAGTTCTATAGCTACTATCGTCCGAGTTACTATCGTTCGATAGTTACTATCGCCCGAGTTCTTTCCTCAAATGTGAGTCAATCTCTTTCCCGCAGAAATAGTGGAGAACTCTCGTAACCCATTTACTTTCGTTCATATTCCTCAGTGTTTCCATGAACTCAATTTTACTCGGAGCTTCCCTCCCTTCAAAACATGCCCAGCCCATATCACCATGTACGACTTTATTTGTCGTCTTATAGTGAGCGCACAATGCGAGGCGTCCCAATGTCCTTTGGTTGCCAACGAGAACGGATTATACATCGTGCTTCAAGCAAACAACCTCAGTTACAAAAGTAAGTCCGGGAGCCGTAGCGCACTTCCACATACCGCAGAGAACGCCGTGCCCATTGTATCCCCATATGGCAGTGGGAACATGATTATGGCGGCAGTTCCCTTACCCTTTGGGGCTATTGTCTTTTTTCCTGAGTTTCCAGATATCTATTGCTCTCGGTAGTTGTATTCTCTCACCTGTGGTGTTTCCTGGCCCTGTATTGCCACTTTTTATTTACTGTTTTCATTTGAATAAGAGAAGACCTGAATTTTAATGGTAAATTTCAATCCTGAAAATTGACCTTCCTTTCCCTATCAGCTAGCAACACAGTGTCGTCTGTATTAAACATACCTCGGAGCTGCTGCTCTACAGTACCCGCCTGTTTGTATGAGAGGTGAAATCGGTTCTTGATTCCTTCTAGCGTCCTTTCCAACCGTACCATGTAAATATGACGCTGCGACGCAAAAGCTCTCTGCAGTCGTTGCCCATGCATTCTCCTTCAGAATATCCCACAAAATAAAGCGCTTAGTGTTGTAGTATGCTCCAGTAACGTCCAAAAATGCTACGTACAACGGTGTCCTTTCTTCTCTGAATATTTTAATAAACTGAGTGAGAACACATAACTTATCATCCAGATTTCTACCAAATATGATACTATACTGGTGTTCTCCGAATATGCCATAAACGCGCGTATGCTCGCCCAAGTTTGCAGTTTTATTTAGTTGCCTGCATCGATAACCTGTATATTGTTGCTGATGTAACGGTGAGCTGTATTTATGTGTGAATTCTATTTTCTGTCTTTTTTGATATATTCTTTTAATTTTACGTTGTCGCCGACTTTTCGGCACTCGCCAATCTTGTAAGTTTTTTTTTTTCTACTGCCTTCAATACAGCTGCCTGACTTTCTCGCCCTTGTTTGTCTAACCCCGCGGCTGTGCTCTCGGGCCTTTTTCCCAGTTGCGTTCATCTGCACTGGGTCTTTTTCTTTCCACCTGGTTTTTGCTCATGGTCTTTATTATCTTGAAATCTACCTCTGTATTGAATCTAGATACTTCGGTTGTAATTTTTCGAGAGAAATTAAATGCCGGATCCTCTTCAAGGTCGTTTCCATTTTTGTTTGATATTTTGTACAGCTCCAAATCTTCTTCCTAAGCAGTTCATTTGATTCAAAAATATTATAGGTGCAGCCTTCACCTTCCTCACGCATTTCGGTAAGCCAATGGTCATTTTTACCTTAAACGTTTTATTCAACCAGTATTTGAACCAGCGTTACGGAGTTGCCACTCCGGAATTAGAAAAACTCCGGAACCATTCCACATTTTGGCGGCCGCAGAATGGAATGGGAATGGAATGGCGACTACGCTTGGAGGAATGTAATGCAAATGGAATTACGCGCATTTTGCCTGGAATGTAATGGGAATGGAATTAGGTCTGTTGCCGAAAATACAGCGCCTTTGCGTCTACATACTGTATTTTGTCAAAATATGCCGAGGAACCAATCAGCGCACGTTGAAACATTATTAAGCGAGAGCCTCGAAGTGAACTATAAAGCAGTATTCTTAAATTGGCTTGGCTGATTACAAGCACGGTACAATTATAAGCAACGTGCCTACTGCAATTTTGTCCTTATTGACTCAAGTGCTTCGAAGTTCGTCTCCATTATTCGCGTAGCCGCTGCTCTGTGCCGTTGGTATCTGTCGTGCGGAACTACGGCTGCGGCATACCTCACTCCCCCCCCCCCCCCCCCACGCGTTACGCCTTGCGTTTTTGTTTTTTTTATCTCGGCGGCGCACCGCCTGTTATCTACCCACCCTTCACTTCATTGTTTTTGCTTCTGTCGCCGTCGGCCACTCGGCCGAGTATTCGAAGAAAAAAGTGCTTCTCGAAGTTGTGAAGTGTATTGACGTTGGCGCGGTGTTTGTGTTCACTTCAAACATTTGCGTACCAGTTTGCGCGCCGTTCCACGTCCTACTACCCCCCCTCCCCCTTTAACCCCATTTGCAATACTAGCCCCCCTGTGTACACACACGGCCGGCTTTGTGCGAAACTCTGTCGACGAAGGTCTGCAGGTCAGCGTAGCACGCAGTCGCACACGATGAACTGAGTGGCCTCTCCCTCCATACGGAGAGATAAAGAATGAACTTTTGAAAGAATAGGTTCGGGAAACCGCCGAAGCAGGAGAGCCCACTCAATGGCGGCCACGGCGGCGCCTCCCCGAGCCCCGAAGTGCCGATGGCCGCCTAAGAATACCCACGGTCGTTCTTCGATAGGCTGGGGGAGGGGAAGGTGGAAATGCGTCCGGGTGACGCCGCCGCAGCGCTGGCGCCTGCTCGCGGCTGGAGACGCCCAGCGGTTCATTTAGTGGCTCGCTCATACTGTAAACGCTAGACAGTGTTTCGAAGCATCCCTCTCGGCTCTCTGTGCTACCGCCGCTATCCTCCTTCCCAGCCTTCTATTGCAAATAAAAAGCCCTTCCATTAGGCAGTGCCACACTCGCTCCTGCGCCCAGCGGCTCACGCACGCAGTAAGTCCGCCAACATGGCACGTTCGAATTTCTTGTTTTTTAGATTACTCGCGAAAAAAAAAGAACAAGCGGCCTGCTGCAAGCTTTGCTTCGATAATATACATGCGGTAGTCGGAGTATCATCTTATTTTATTCGGCACCTAAAAAGAGAGCGTGAACCTGAGTACATGCAAGAACATAAAGGGCTGGCAAGTCAGCCGAAGATAACGTCGGCCTTCACCGCCGGGTGCAGCTCTGTGCATGTTCATCGAATGGGTTCTCTCGACGACGCCATAATCAACATGATTTGCGCTGACATGGAGCGCTTTCGTGTTGTCGAGAGGGAGGGATTCAAAAATGTGTGTAATGGTAAATTTCACATTATTATAAGGCGCATTTCATCAAAGTAATTCATTTGCATTCTTTCAAATTTAGGTTGCCTTCCAGGGCTACAAATTGCTATCGCGCGATAACATCAGAGAAATGTTATCCCGGGAAACTATCAGCGCTGCAGACGAAAATATAACCGTCTTTAGCGGGCGCGGAGTACGTATGTATCGTACCAGACGTGTGCACGTCGTGGTGTAACGAGGGCTTCCTGGCTGTCGAAGCAACACTCGTGGAAAGCGATTGCACGGTTCACACGTACTACCTCATTTTCACTCGCCTGACGGGGAGTCACGCAGCACCTCGGATCCGCTCCGAGTATGACGCAGCGTTGCGTCAATTGAACATCGCTGACAAGGTGAAATATGTGTTTTCGTACACTTTCACCTCCGTTAACGGTTCTTACTTTGTTTTACAGGTCCTTCGCGTGGTGACACATAACGCTTCATCAATAATAAAGACATTTGCATTCACCGGGTGGGAGGCTGAAGAGGACGATAATGATGACACTTTCGACGACTGTCCGGATCGTGTAACAGAGGAGTGTTTAAGCGAGTGCCATCAGCAGCAATTTCGTTTAGGCTACGCCGCCCACAGCCTGCAGCTCGCCGTAAAAGCCGCCATTCAGCAGGTATGCGCTATTAAATAACATATTGGTTTCATCTTATGTGCTTTGATACGTCGTTCATTTATTACTCTTTTCATCAACAATTGTTTCGGCCATACTTTGTTAAATAATTTGCCAGGAATGCATGGACAAAGAATGCATGGGTTTAATAACTGCAGTTCGGAAAGTAAGGGGAGGCAACTGCGCTTATTACAGTTTTTGTGCTTTAAAGCTTTCTTAATGCAACTACCCCCAGCTCATCTTTAGCCAAATTCTCGAGCGTGCTTCGTTTTTTTTCATCTTGGGGATTTGTGGTGCTTTTGCTGCCATGGCCGAGGTCACGAGCTATGCTTCCTATCAAGTAGTGGCTGCGGATCATTTTTCTGCCGCAAGCCATGCAACAAGCTTACGCGACTTCGTGGTCTCCTCTCACCACGTCAATCAAGCGTTATGAAATACCTCCAAAGACAAACAAAAACAAAACTGGCACATCACGTAAAGAACGCCCGCGGTGTCCCGAAGTGACATATTAAAAGATTTCGGTTTGGTTGATTCATTGTTCAAGCTATTATTTCTTTCTTATTTTATTTTGTGTTCCTTGCTATTGTTCTAGTTCCGTGGTTTCCCTATAATCTTTCTTTAATTGCACCCCCTCCCCCCACCCGGGAATATGAAAGCTTGCATACGGCACTCTTTCTAATACGAATCCTTCTGCCCGTGAACGCAGTTGCCTGACATATGCGACCAGTTAGAGAGGCGACAGTCTGCTGCTAGTACGTTTATTTGATTTACGAGACCCATTTCATTAAGATAATACCAGCCGTAGTGTCATAGCCATGGCGCTAGGTGCACGCAATTTATTCCTAAGGAAGAAGGTGCAACCTATGCAATAATGTACACTCAATTTATCGTAGCGCTGGAGAAAACGGCTGTTCCTGCCCTCTCTTTATTTTGTCTAGTGCAGTCATGAAGAGTGTCAGTGTGTCGCCGAGTGCAATCCAGTACGATTACATAGGTCATCGTTCTCTTTCAGAAATTCTATTGCATTGCACGTTTACCGTTTGCTCTACCTGAACTTGCAGTGGCAAAAATCACTAACTGTTATCCTCGCTTTATTTTAGGACGCAAATGCCGAGGAAGTGGGGCAAAAATGCGGCGCCATCGTTGCATCTATACGCAAGAGCACCACCAAAACAGAAGAAGGGCTGAATGCGGCCGGTCTGCATTCCGAATCTCACAACGCGACGAGGCGGAACTCACATCTGCGAACGTGGAGAAAGCTCGTTAACAATCTTCTGAGTCGTCCAGGCTTGACAGAAACTCTGCACGCGTGCAAGAAGGCTAAACTGTCTAAATATGAACTGAGGTTTGTGACAGACTTGATTGAGCTTCTCTCCTCAATAGAGGAAGGCACGTAGTTGCTGCAGAAAGGCACGGGACAGCCGGGCTTTTGCTTCCCGCGTTACGAAATATCGAAGTTTCCCTTGCGAAAATCTTAAGCAAAGGCCTACTTCTTGCAAAGAGGCGGCTAAAGACCTACAGCGTATCCTGGGAAAGCGGTTCATTAGCACATGGGCTCATCCTCTCTTTTTAATGATTGGCCTCATAGGCCAACGATTTAGTCTTCTTGGTGTTCAGCTACAACAGCCGAGCAGGTACGTTCTGCTGCGCTGTGGAGGGGGCCTCTTTTGATGAGGCAGGACAGCGCCAGCACCGTCGCGAACGCAGGCTAGCAAAGAGGGCCAAACAGACTGATGTGTAAAAACATCAAGCAAACTGAAAATGCCCATCAAACCTGGATGCATTGCAGGGCAGATTTCTATTTACCTGACAGAAGGAACTTGCACAGACAGGGTTAAGCCGCTGACCTATTCGAGAGCGAATGCTAGCCGTTCTCTCTTGCTTTCCCACCTCGCAAGGGCAGTTTCCACTGTGAATGCGACGTCAGCTGATCATCCCTCATATTGAAAACGAAGTGAAATTGGCTGTCCAGTATCTCCTTCGAGCAGCTCACGTCAGTGAAGTGCAACGCATAGTAGCCGTCATTACACTTCACTAGCCGTCATTTACACTTCGCGTTTTCACGATTAAACGGCGAAGCGCCCATTTAGCTCATGGCAATTTATTGTAAAATTCCGATGAATAAAACAAAAATAAAGCTTACTTTTGCAAATTACACTGTTTGTGTCCTTTATGGCAGCATTTAAATATCACGAGGATACCTAAGCAAAAATGTGTTATGTCGTAATTTTAGTATTCACACATTTAGGCTTGAACAATATTAAAACATTACAAGCCGTTAAAACATGCCGACCATGCAAATACTATAGGTAACGGGAGAACTGCTCCTAGGGCAATTAGTAGGGTGGAAGAACTGCATGAGATATATCACCAACCTACTTTCCCTCAAGCTTGGTAACGTGTTTTACGTATTTTTGCAGTTCTTAAAGCGCCTGATGACATGAGCTTTATGGTGCGTTCATCGGTAACTCGATAAACAACCAAGGTGCCTTTCCTACGTTGAGGAATTGCAGGAATGCAACTAAACTGCCCGGCCATTCCCGAAGTGGCAATGCGGTAAGTTTTTCCGAGGAATTGAAAGGAATGGAGTTGCGGCAAGTTCTTATTCCCCGGAATGGAATAGGAGTGGAATCGGGGCGCCCCCATTCCGCAACACTTATTTCAACCAAACACTTTTTTCTCACGATATAGTTCCCCTCTTCCGTTTAGTTCACTCTGCGGTAACTGCACTTTTTGCCTGCGTATGTTTTCGTGACGCTTTCAGTCGCTCATCGATCGCTTCTTTTATCAGTTTTTTCCACCAGCTCTTCCGTTTTCTTTTCTATTGACTTTTTTCATATGATATTGTGCCCACTGTCCTCTCTATTAGCTAGGGCATTGATCGTAGAGGAAGTATTATAGATAAGTGGTTGTATAATAAATAAGTGACTAGTTAATAATTAACTAACTATCAATGATTTGTTTGCCATCAAGGCCCTATCGTAATAAAGAGGGGAGTGGGTGCAATATAAAAATAAACGGTCAATAAAATTGAATAATTATTTGTTTAATTCATGGTTATTCGGAAGGTTTTGTACAACTGTCACTGCCCGACTCGCTGCTTATACGTCAGGCCATCCGTCCCACAGTCTACGCTTCATACACGTTCGAGCGCCTGTCCTAAAGTTTTGATGACAAAAGCAATAAGAGAGATCGTCCTGTCTACACGCAATACACGCAAAGTGCCTCGAGCGGCCAGTCGCGCGGCAATATTGCGTGAATTCGCGGGCTTCTTTCGCGCTCGGAAAACACTTTTACGTAGCACGTCCTAAAGTAAAAGAAAGCTCTACGGGAGTTTCTCATGTTGCTGTAAAATTGTCCCATTGACACTTCTAATCTTAATCTAATATTTCAGATGCTGATTTATTAATTCGTAATAATTATATAATTAGGCAGAATGCAACAAATATTCCGAGTGTCTGCACGGGACGGCAAACAATATCACTTTGGTTCCGCCCGGCTCATGCGGCATCCGCATATCTTTAAACCTTTGTGCATGATATTTGGGACACCATTTATAAACCCCCATAGGACCCAATGTATACCTACGGAGCACTCTTCTGGCGCGTCGCGGACGGACGGACAGATTTTTGAGGGATGTAGACCTAGAATGCTAACACTAAGACATGTTCTGAAGAGGTCCATGATCATGGTAACACAGAAAGAGCCGAACCTAGTTCTTAGTTTGACGGATAAAGCGCATTAATGTTGCCCTGAACAGTGGGGTAGATGTGCCCCTTTTGTCTATCGATATGAGAGTACGTCCGCCTGTAAGTCAGTTATTGTCTCTCTCTCTCTCTGGTTCCTCCTGCTTGCCTGTCCGTTAATTAGTACGTTGGTATACGCAATGAAGCCGGAAAGCCAGACAGGGTTGTATGGAGCCATGGCAAATAAAGGAGTGCAGCTGCTAGTGATTCGTATACTTACAACGACGGATACCTACCATGCTCGGGAACCTTAATGTCGGAGAGATGAGGACATTTGGCGGTGCGGCGTAGCAGTTGGCCTCGTCCTCCATCGATCCGACCGATGAGATAGCGATGACTATGTCGGCCTTGAATGTGCTGCAGCGGCAGAGGACACGTACACATTGCGCTATTTTCATAAGCGATCGCTGAGCACGTTTGCAAAGGGGCCATAGGCGCTATTATGGCTAAAGGTAGGCTGTCGAGATGAGCAAAAATATTCAACGCCAACACAATAGGGTCCTATACCTCTAGATATATTTTGGTAGGTCAAGGTAAGACTGCTTGCTTGATATTCATGAGACGGCGCCGCATAAGTGCCTAGGGAAGGGTATTGACCACCTAGGCTACGTCCAGGTATCAAAAACGTAGCCAACGACCACACATGTTCTGCCGGAAAGTGCCGATTGACGCATATCTTCAAGCGAAGCTTGTATACGCTAGCCTGCGCCGGCGATATAATGTTAAAAACCAACTACTCTCAAAGCTGCACCCGTCCGCGGATTGCTATTACAAAAAAAAAACAAGTATTAGACCCCATTAACGGACGATCCTGCTGTGCCATCGCACTACTGACGTCATTCTCTCTACCATTAGGTTCGTGTGTCTAAGTAACTTAAGAGGAACGAGTATTTACCGCATCAGAACACTATGGGAGCGGCAATGGGTCGGCCACGCGTCGCGGGTTTCTCAAAAAAACAGGCGGCGTTTGATAAACGTCGCCGGGAACTCGCTGGAGAAGGAACCGGAGGAGGAAAAGCTTTATTGATTATTTAGAGGGGAAGAGGGGATTAAGGAAACTGGTAGAGTGGGTGGGAAGTGGCTGGGTGGGTTCCTATTCCAGGACACCAATCATCCTGACTACTCTCTCCGCCTGGTACAAGAGTCACCTTTGGGCCCCCAGCCGCGGCAGAGCGAGGAGGATCTCCCACGGCTACCTAATGTAGGTAAGCGTCTCAGGCGAGTTTGCTTCTTGTGGTCTTTTTGTGCATGCTCACGTCACATGAAGTAGTGACGGCCACGCACTGCCCCATGGACAATGGCGGGCATAGTGTGGGCTTCATGTGGTGTGCTCTTGCCAAGTGGGGATAGGTGTGTGCCCTTATTCTTCTGTATACGCGAACTTCTTGTACCCCAGCTGCTGATGCGGCGGGGCAACGCGCTCTGTCGTGCGACGTTGGCTCTCTCGTGCGACGTCATGCGATGTCTCACGCAGCAAGTCGACTATCTTGGAAAGGGCTGTGGTTCCCCGCTCCGTTTGTGAGTTCTCGAGCTAGGGAGTGTGCCCTCTCATTGTCTGGGATTCCCTCGTGTCCTGGACACCATTTGATTGCATTTTCTTAGAATGCGTCGCCTGTGGTTGTCAGCGCGATTTGACAATCTGCCTTGCGTGTACATTCTGCATGCTGCTTGAGAGTCGGAGATAACCAATGCCAAAAGCCCGTCGGTGTTCCTGTGTATAGTTGCCATCGCGATTGCTGAAGCTTCGGCGGTGGCTGTGCTTGTTGCGTTTATTGAGGCTGTTATCTCGGCTCTTTCGCGCTGCGTGTTGAGAACTGCTGCTACTACGTGTCCTCTAGCGGTTCGAGCGGCGTCCGTGTATTGCACTTCTTGTTTATTCTCAAAGCTTTTGATAAGTAGCTTGGCTCGGGCTAGTCTTCGGCCTTTGTGGTATTCAGGATTTATGCTCCCCAGAAAGGGCTCGTGATTGACGTGCCGACTTCGCCGTGAGGGAGCGCGAAGTGGACGCGTTACGACAAGGAACAGCCGCGGATCTCGAGCTTTGCTTGCACCGCTCTTCACAGTGCTGTAAGGGCGGTCAATTTTTGCTCAGTCACAGAAATTTTCAGCATAACCAAACCGCCGTGGTAACCCCGTGGCTCTGGGCCTATGCTACTCGGCTCACGCCGTACGTTGAGCACTCCGCCGCGTACTCTTCGCTCCAAATGTGTAGCATACGTTGGGTGCACGTTAATAGAGCCCTAGGCTGCGCCGAAATGCACACGAACTTCATTTCAATTTATTCAATTTAAGGGCAGAATCGAATACGATTATACTCTAATTTTTGGAATAGTCACACACTCCAATATATTTGTCGTTGCTTAAATTATGAACCAGACCAAACGATCGTTGGTAGGTTGAACTCGCCGCTATGTATCCGTGAAGAAAATGTCTTCCAGCTAGGCGTAAAGCTGCGGCGCGATGCCACAATGTCGTAGTTACCCGACGACTTCTGCAAATATATCCTTGTATTTGGCCATAAAACCGGAACCACTGTAGTCGTACGATCCGATCGCGATCACGGTGGTCTTGCCGGCATCGCTGCCTTGGATGTTCTTGAGCGCCTGTAGCAAGCGGGGTAAACCGTGGAATCGCTCATTAGTTAAAAAAAAAAGACTCAACAACGTTTCTCGCAAACCTTGGTGTTCATACATTTACTACTAAGAAACAGAAAGAAATTAGGCAACAAGAGCAAGTTAGAGAAATGCGAATAGATTGAGGAAAAGCGCATGAAAAGCTTATGTAGGCTATGAGTGAATATTATTCTTTCAAGTGCGTTTGCTGCAGAATATGGAGTCAGTCACTCACAATGGTTTATATGGAGAAATGTAATAACGCATTCATTGTTTTCTGTGACAATGACGCATGTGCTCATGGTCCCATAATCTTTTCTCAGAATAAAATAGAACACCACATTGGCACGGTGTACCAGGCGGGTGCGTTACACGGAAACGGCATCAAAGCACACAGCAAGATACAAAGTACAGTACTTATATAAATAATTCGTTATATGGTATATATTCCAGCGAAGCACCTTTTGCGATTTACGTATTCATAACCTGGGATATGCACGAAGGAAGAAATGCACGTCACCACGACAAACTCTCTTCTGGAGTTTTTATTGAAGAAACATTGTTTGTACGAAACTTGCAACAGCCACATAGTGAAATAACAAACTGATAAACAAAATGTAATTTAAGCATTCGAACATCCACTACATTTACTATACGGTAATAAAATAGATGTTTTGGTGGCTAAATTCTGTTAACGGAATAGATGTCAGACTGATGCAAGCGTCGTATATATTAATAATATAGAAGGTACGTATAATGTCTCGGTATGTTGCGAGAGCAAAGCCGCATGCCGAGTCAACCTTAAAAAATGGACAACGTGTCACCTCCTTGCTCGTAGGAGCCATTGTGTTCGATACAATAATAATCTAGGAAGCTCTATGGCATAAGCAAACATTGCACGTGGAAGCACAAGGTGGTTGCTGTCGGCGGAGCAAGAGCAGACCGCGTCGGCAGGGCTAGACGGAGTTGAGAAGCCCAGAAAGGAGGACTCGTTGGTTTCGTAGAGCTTCAATGCTCGGGTGGCCAACAGCTGTCGAAGGGACAGACAGACAGAAAAACTTTATTGTGTCGAAGGGAGCCGGTCAAGTGCGAACGTACGAGGTGACCTCCAAAGAACACTTTATCTGTTCCCGCGACCCCGCAGGCGTATGGGTCTCTGCACGCGCCCGCTTGTCTTCTCTCTCCGTAGCAATCCTTTGGGCGACGCCGTCACGGCACCTTCGTGTGCGGCCAAATCGGGAGCTTGCAGTGCCCGTATTGGAACGTTCGTAGAGGCGCTTCGCATAGTCATCCCATGCCAGATACCTTACGTTCGTGTCACTTGCTATTCTTAAGGCGATAGCGTTACGGGCCTCCTGTCACAGAAAATCCGGGTCGGCGTCTGGCACTTGTGCCCCGTGAGCGAAAATTACTGTATATATCTAGGTATATGTATATGCCACGTCCTGTTATATAGCATGCGGCATATGCGGGTTATACTGCCGCGATATGCTATCACTAATGTTGCTCATACCTTCTCTTACATTCTTGATAAATTTATTCATTAGCAAGTTTGAGAAAGACTGCACAAACACATGTCAGGAAAGAAAACAACGACAGCGTATGCCTGCTATGTTAAATCTTTTCAGACTGAAATATTAAGAGTGCGAAACAATAACAGAAACCTGGAAAATGATGTAACTTCCTTGGCGTGGCTCTGGCACTACCTCCGGGATCGGCCTATGCAAGAGGTCGCGTTTCTACCAAAAAGGTCGCCTCCGTGCACAGCGTTTGCAGCCAGCATTTGCCGGTAATCATTACGTTTACATAAGCTGCAATTGCGGGGAAGCATGAGAAGCTGTCATGGATCTTTAAATGCTACCCCATTGTAACCTTAAACGCGAAACTTAAGCATTCTCCAATGATATTACGCTCGAATGTATGTTTTAGTGTCCTTCCTATCCCCATGTCTTCCTTGCTGCCCTCGCAGGCATCCTCTGACTCTCACAGTAAGCCTGATCTTACAACAATCGGCAAATTTGCTTCTTGCAACGGGACAAAATGCGGGAGCCAGTAAACACAGATGCTTGTCATCTTTTTGTGATTAACAGAAAAAGAGTAACATGTGGACCAGCAACCACCACCACCAGCCCGTCGGCCTGTCCGGCCGCGCAACGCCTCGGAACACCGACGTGTAGCGCCCTGCAGGTCCACGCCCGCTCTGTTATCACTGCACAAAAGCGGGCCACGTCCACCCCCTACGCCGATCGTGGGAGATGGGACTATGAGGCTTCGCCATCAATGCGCCGCGAGCACAGCAAAGGGAGCGGGCAAGGGACCTTGCCGACTGCATCGCGGCAACGCAGTGGAGACTTGGACGTCCTTGCCGTTCGCCATGACGAGAACGCTACCTGTCATCGCAGTAACAACCGTACAAAGAACCAGTGTGTGGCCGGTGCATAACCGGGTATCCGGAAAATTCGAACCAGCAACCGATGGAGGTGCAGTTGCAGTTCGTCGACATGCTTGACATGCTCCGCCCCCTACGAAGACGCAGGAAATATCCTCTCGACTACATAAATTTTACACTTCAAATGCCAGTGGGCGCTTCACAAAACCCTCGAGAATAGGATGTTTTTCATAGTGAAACTATGAAAAACATCCTATTCCTGAAAATGTTCCCCGATGATTACGATAGCCCGTACTGTGAATGTTGAGCGCAGCTTTATGCGTGTTTTCTTTCCGCAATATATTGGCTGGCGTGGACAATCTGTCTAGCACGGCACGTTACAAACGGAGCGAAGTGTGGCGCAACCGCCTCGCTAATCGGGTGATGGCGAGAGGCAGCGCTTGGGTGATGCGTGGACGTGATTCACAGATGCCTCTGCAGGCAGATTTCCGCTCATGCGTTGCTTTGCTCCCCTATGTGTAACGCGCGCTTCTCTGGCGCCATCTAGTAGCGCTCCTCGCCGCAGAGCCCCCCTTGTGTAGCACGACGCGTTTCTTCCCACACTTTCTCCATACCTTTTCGTCATTCTCCTCCTCCGCTCTCCACCTGATGGTCCCGCAACGCCCTCCTCCAGCGTTTTCCTCATGCTATTTTCGCCATCGCCCTCTTTCATCCCCAGATGCGCTCCGCATTCGCTCTTTCATCCTTCGCTGTGCTCGTTCGCTTAGTTACGCCGATGGAATCCGACGTTTAAACGCAGCAACGGGCGTCTAAACCCCAGACGACACGTATGCTTCCGGACGCGCTCAACCTCGCGTCTTCGCGTCTTGCGCCTACCGCACCTTGCATGAAATGGCGGTTTGCATGGACAAGGACGCGTGACACCGCACACTCACGGGGCTCACTCATGGACGCCTTTGTCAGACGCCAATTCGTAATTTGTTATTGGCAATGTTTCAAACTGCTTCGATATCTATAACCGTGATTGTCATATTTTTATAGCTGTTAGATGAGCACAAAAAGCAAAGAAGAAGCACTTTCTTGCAGTGCTTAAGTGAGAGTTCATTGCAGTGCACTGTAACTGTGCAGCAAGGCGCGGCGACGCGAGGCAGCCCAAGCACGCGATAACAAGGAGCTGGGAGGCTATGTAGGATGCGCCGAGTTTGGCAAAACTCGATATCTACCCGAGCTCTGGCGACACGCCAAGATGAAAGCACAAATGGTACCGAGACACAGTTTATCTTTCGACAAGCCTCCAGTTTCATTGGTTTGTCTAGATTCACTCTGGGTGGCTATCATTCCTTGGGCGTTGCCTTCTGGGCGGTCCACAAACTGGGGCTCACATGATCATACTGTCGGTGCATGGTCGTGCCTTCTTTCACTTGTTTGTCGTTCAACCGAGTGCAGTACATGCACAAGCGAGTTATAAAACAAACGCATTTAGTGCAATATTATTAGTTAGTTTAACGTGGTATAAAAGCATTTCAAAGCTTACAAGATGTACACTGAATGTGTATTAGACTAATTTGTAATTTAGTACGCTTCGCATTATACCACGAGGGAACGGTGTGGTGGCGTCATCACATACATTCACCGGGCGAGCATGGCGGCTAAACAACGAAGAGGCCCAGTGTAAACAAACTCGTACAACTAGCTTGCCGCGCGCGACGTAGTGATCAGGCTCGACGATGACCGCTATTTCTTGGATAGTTCTGTTGCTTCGTGAGCAATCTTTCCGTGCACCCCGAAAGACTGCCAATAGCTTCGACGATTTTACAGATCGCAACGCGCACCTACTGTTCACGACGCAATCCTGAACAAACAACTTATCCGGTGCTGCTTTTGTGAGTGCGCTGAGTTCCTCACTCTGCGTGACTGCGAGCGTCACGAATATTGCATAGTGTGTGCAAGAGGAAGACAGCCTATACAGATACGATGCGAAAAGGAGTTGGTGCCGACGATGGATCTCGCAACCAACACAATGAAGGAGACATCGACACACTGCAGATCAGTATATTTCTTCTGTTTCATATTTAGCATAATAATAGTGAACGGATTAAGTCACTTTCGTAGTAACGAACTCAATGTGCAGCAGTTTAAAGAAGGCATTTAGAACCAATGAGTGTTCGTGCTTTACATGCACGCGGGCCCTCGAAAATATGGAAAAGATAAAGGTAACCTTCACTAACTTGGTGAGATAACAGAAATCCATCATTGATATTCAGCCCGCAGAATCTATGGAAGAGTGTCTTTATCCAGGTGAAATATCAATAGCAGGTATTGATATAAAGCATGAAACTTATACAAAAATTTCATGGATTGAACAGCACATGGGAGGCATTACCGAATCATAATCGCCACGTTAGCGACATCCTTGAAGAATGTTTAGAATCATTGCAATTCGACCGGTTATGCAATATGGGACATAAACCTGGAGGTTAACCAAGAAACTTGAGAAGTCGAGGACTGTGCAGAAAGCGAAGTAACAAAAATTGTTGGAGATAGCATTAAGGCAGGAAGACAGTGGCGTAGTAAACTGTGGCAACTGATATGCTAGTTGAGATTAAGAAAAAAAATGGAAACGGCGGGCAGGCCATGCACGTCTTCAATCACTTGTTGCCAGTTCATAACAGGTGATTACATAAGCGTGACAGAATGGATGTCAAGGAGAGAGAACTGCAGCCGAGGATGGTAGAAAATTGCGTAATGGGACAAAAGTATGTTTATAGGAATGATGCAATCAGCTAGAATAAGAAGGGTATGTAGGGAGCGGCATTGGTTTTGCAGTGAACAAAAACAGGTTTGTGACGCTGACAGTAGAGACTCACGAAGGTGCGAGGACACCTCAGCTGCTGGCACACTAATAAACATTACAATTGGCTCTGAAAAAAAATACCCAGTTATGAAAAATTAAGCAACGTTTTCCCGACAAATTGTTTTATTATGCATACACTAAAGGCTTCCACAGTTAACGGCATTTAGTACCAATGGTGCAATGAGCATTTTTCTTTGTAAATAATGGTTTATATGCAGTTGATTCATTCCAACAATCCACTTTTTTGCAGCAAAACATTCTGCTGCTGGAGGCACTCAACTGCCTGGTGGCAGTAGGCGAGCGCCAGGCACGTGCTCTTGAGAGTGTGGCAAGGTCCAGAGGGCTCCTCTGCAACAGTAGTATCAGTGCCCTCACTGCTCTCCAGACGAGCCCCCGGAACACACCTTATAAAGCAGCTTTCAGTTTATTATTTTGTTTATTATTCAAGGGCATGATAAATAATAAATTCAATAAAATTATTGCAGTAAACAATATGCTGTGCATGTTGGGACACTTGTTACATGCACTTGATGTCTCTTCAAAATGGGCAAACACGTAAGACAACCTGTGCCACTCTTGGACCATGTAAATGACTGACACTAATGCAGCATACACGTCATTGTGCTGTTTGTTCTTTCTGTGTGCAAGAATACAGTGCGTGTTGATTAGTCACAAGATGAACGGTGTGTGTATTTCACAATGAAAAGACAGCAAACGGCATGAGCTTAATAATGCTATCACCTATAGACTGTGCATATGAAACTTGCCATTAAACTTGATTTAAATTTGCCATTACATGTATGTTCGATACCACATATTCTTTAACAATGTAATATATTTGCATGTACTAAATTCCACATAGCTTAAGCCCTTGCATAGCTAACTTGTGATGTATCCATTTCATAGGCCAAATAATTGTACACTTTGTCCTTTTGTGTTGTATGAAAAGCGGCATCCTCTAGTCGGATACAACTTCAGAAGACAGGAGAGGCCCCGCCCAGATGACCAAAGCTCAGCAGCCGATTGCCTCCACGTCTAAAGAAATAGTCTATCTCCAACGAGCGGGTATTAGTGCGTCCGGAGGCACGACTCAGTGTAGAGTGTGGGCCCATTGGTGCAGGCTTGTGTTCACCTGCCGTTGAAGTGCAGATTCTGCGGCCTCCTAAAGTTGTATCCGACAATAGGATCACGTAATGCCTTGCACCAGTTGCATAGACTTTAGCAACATGATAGCACACAATGATCAGGAACACAAATCTATAAAGGCATCCAAGCAAAGCTGGCTGGCCACAATTTCAATATGAGGGGCTGTAAAAGTCTCGCCAAATATTCCCATGACATCCTTGAAAAAGAGGTGGTGTTTGGCACTACTTTAGAATTAAAAACAGATTACAGTGAAACAGATTACAGTGAAACAGATTACAGTACCAACTGAGCTTGGTTATCTGCACAGCATGTAATGGAAGCTTATGCTTCACATAGGAAACAAACTGCTCTGTCCAGAACAATTTGTCGAGTTCGGTGTGACACGTGTTATGTCATTAGTGTCAACACACCAATTACACTTTTCACAGGCCATTGATTTCACCATTATTTTTGTATGACATTTCTTTCAATCAGTGCTTGTATTACATGACCAGGTGGACTTGAAAGCAAAGCTCTGTTTGCAAACCTTCGGACTTCCATAATTGTGTGGCAAGGCACTGGCACGTTGTCGAATAGCTCACACTTCCTCTGTCCTGCACCAAAGAAGCCCGGTGTTCTATTTGAAGTTGGATCGCGCAACAATTCGACGGCACACAAAGAAGAATAACACACATAGCAGAGCGTTCTGCTGTGTGTATTTCTATTCTTTGTGTACCATCGAATCGTTGTGCAATTCCACTTCAAGCTTCCATACCAATATACCCAGTCTTCAACCTCAGCAATGCTCTAGTTATTAGTCCACAATTGCACATCTTTGAAATGTCCCAACACAAATTAGCTCTCTAAAAAATCACAAGTGTTAAATTTTGCAGCACAGGCGTATGCACGTGCCATATTCTTTACCACTAAACTCCCAGGAATCAAAGGAGCAAGCATTAACCAGCCTTACTGCTGCCGTTACCATCATCATCATGAAGCCAATGGAAAGTAAGTGCTGCATTTCAGTAACGGGAGTGCCGGATGGAAAGGCGTGACAGCGAGGCTTACAATAAAAATAGCAGTTACAAGACATGTTCAATGCCAAAATATGCTGCATTTCGCTCACCCTACTTTGGCATTGCGGCAAGCTTTTACAAATTTGAACATATCATGTTTTGGGTAATAATTGCTCTGAAGCTGTACAGAAGGTCTATTCGCTCTGCAATCTTTATTTTTATCATGGCAGGTTAAAGACCCACTTTTCATTAGCATCTGCTCCACACTTCTCCCGATACGTAATTTTGCCTTGGTGGGTTTGACATCTTCACGCACACCGAGTTCTGCAGAGCATTGGATCTGCATTGTTCTACTGCTGAAGAATTAGAGCCCCATTAAAAAATATTGTAAGGCAGTTTGTCGTGTGCGTATCATGGCCACGCATGCTTATATCGCCTTTCCGTTTCTCTACCACGGTTGCGCTTTAAAACCACGGCGCTGCAAGTTTGCTTTCCTTTCCTTCCCTCTTCTCCGCCCTTAAACTGACTCTCTTAACTACTACACGCAGAGACAAAGAAACAGCACGCGCATGCGATCGCATAGATGAGATGAATACATATATATAGAAAAGCATCAGTCATAGCTCTCGAAGTATAATATAATATAATATAGAATAGCTCTCGAAGATAGCTATTCCGGCGGCTAGCTTCCCACGCTATGCGTGCCGTCCTCGCACCTGTTAAAACTTTTCCTAGACGCTAGAACTATACTATTCCTACGCAACCTTGAGCGATCGGAAAGCGCGTTTTCCACGCCTGGCCGGCGGAGAGGGGGGGCTTCGTTCCGGCCGCGAAGCTCTCCACATCCCCGTAAGGAGCCTGGTGGTGGTCTCGTGCGGACGATGCCCTCTCGGTGAGCGCATATTTCCCCCCTCATCTTTTAAGAGATTCAATACATACAAGCATTTGTCTCGCAAACCAGATTTATTTCAAGGGAATTTTCCACGTCTCAATTATTTCTCTCGTCGTATTCGAGTGCTCATTGCCGTGTTATAGTTTGTTAACGAAGCTTCCCCTCAAGTCTAAATATTGTAAGGCAGTTTGTCGTGTGCGTATCATGGCCACGCATGCTTATATCGCCTTTCCGTTTCTCTACCACGGTTGCGCCTTAAAACCACGGCGCTGCAAGTTTGCTTTCTTTTCCTTCCCTCTTCTCCGCCCTTAAACTGGCTCTCTTAACTACTACACGCAGAGGCAAGAAACAGCGCGCGCTTTAGATACTATAGATGAGATGAATATTTGCAATTATTATTAGGGTTATAATTATATTCGAGTGCTGATTGCCATGTTATAGTTTGTTAACGAAACTACCCCTCAATTCTAAATACTTTAAGGCAGTTTTCCTAGCCTCTAAAGCCGCTCGAGTTCACGCTGCTCCTCTGGCGGCCATTTTTCCAAGAAATTATGCCTTCCAACCACTCAGAATCGACTGTCGCGGACAACACCAGCCCCTTTCCACATAAGTATGAGGCTCGGAGCAGGAGCTATAGCGCTTGAAAGTAACCGCTGGCTTGACGAACCAACCGACTGAGCTACCTTTCCGGGCAACATTGAAGGATCACGAGTTCAAATCACATGTTATGTTCCTTTTTTTTTTAAAGGTATTTTCCTTGCTTTTATCACTGTACGGAAACCCTCCTAAAAAAAAATTATATATCCTCAATTATGTGTGGCCACACATGTGCAGGTCATAAATACCAGGTTCTCTAGCCGAGTGCCATCCATGCGGTATAACCGAGCTCAGATTGGTCCACCTTGACTGATCAAATAGGGCGCCACTGTAGGTTAAATGAGGCGTACAACTCCTGCGGGACCCGCCGTGGTTGCTCAGTGGTCATGGTGTTAGACTGCTGAGCACGAGGTCGCGGGATCGGACCCCGGCCACGGCGGCCGCATTTCGATGGGGGCGAAATGCGAAAACACCCGTGTACTTAGAATTAGGTGCACGTTAAAGAACCCCAGGTGGTCGAAATTTTCGGAGTCCTCCACTACGGCGTGCATAATCAGAAAGTGGTTTTTGTCACGCAAAACACCATAATTCAATTTTTAATTTAACTCCTGCGGGGACGGTAGAGTGTCCGTCTCCAGTGCAAGAGGACCGTGATTCAAATCCCGGTGCCGCGCAATTCTCCTCCAGGAAATACAAAAAAAAAGGAAAAAAACCGTGTGTTGAGAAATTGCACAAACAGGCCTGGAGTGCGGCCTGATCCCGGTGACCAGAACCGGTAACGCACTCTCTCACCAGAGCAGGATTGGCCACCCTGGTGCAGTACTTGGCCACAACCTCCTATATGAATACAACAATCAAACCCCGGCCCTCAGTCCCCAGCAGCCGCGAAGCAACTGACCACGGCGGCGGTCAGATCTGTAACGCTGCAGAGGGTGGTAAGAATACCTGGCTCCGGACAGGCCGCCATTGGAATCTGAACCTGGCAACGTTTAACGTTAGAACGCTATCTAGTGAGGCGAGTCTAGCAGTGTTATTGGAGGAATTAGAGGGTAGTAAATGGGATATAATAGGGCTCAGTGAGGTTAGGAGGACAAAAGAAGCATATACAGTGCTAAAAAGCGGGCATGTACTGTGTTAACGGGGCTTAGCGGAGAGGCGAGAACTAGGAGTCGGATTCCTGATTAATAAGGAAATAGCTGGTAACATACAGGAATTCTATAGCATTAACGAGAGGGTGGCAGGTCTTGTTGTGAAACTTAATAAGAGGTACAAATTGAAGGTGGTACAAGTCTATGCCCCTACATGCAGTCATGATGACCAGGAAGTCGAAAGCTTTTATGAAGACGTGGAATCGGCGATGGGTAAAGTCAAAACAAAATACACTATACTGACGGGCGACTTCAATGCCAGGGTAGGCAAGAAGCAGGCTGGAGACAAGTCAGTGGGGGAATATGGCATAGGCTCTAGGAATAGCAGAGGAGAGTTAGAGTTTGCAGAACAGAATAATATGCGGATAATGAACACCTTTTTCCGCAAGCGGGTTAGTCGAAAGTGGACGTGGAGGAGCCCGAATGGTGAGACTAGAAATGAAATCGACTTCATACTCTGCGCGAACCCTGGCATCATACAAGATGTAGACGTACTCGGCAAGGTACGCTGCAGTGACCATAGGATGGTAAGAACTCGAATTAGCCTAGACTTGAGGAGGGAACGGAAGAAACTGGTACACAAGAAGCCAATCAATGAATTAGCGGTAAGAGGGAAACTAGAGGAATTCCGGATCAAGCTACAGAACAGGTATTCGGCTTTAACTCAGGAAGAGGACCTTAGTGTTGAAGCAATGAACGACTATCTCATGGGAACCATTAAGGAGTGCGCAATAGAAGTCGGTGGTAACTCCGTTAGACAGGAAACCAGTAAGCTATCGCAGGAGACGAAAGATATGATCAAGAAACGCCAATGTATGAAAGCCTCTAACCCTACAGCTAGAATAGAACTGGCAGAACTTTCTAAGTTAATCAACAAGCGTAAGACAGCGGACATCAGGAACTATAATATGGATAGAATTGAACAGGCTCTCAGGAACGGAGGAAGCCTAAAAACAGTGAAGAAGAAACTAGGAATAGGCAAGAATCAGATGTGTGCGTTAAGAGACAAAGCCGGCAATATCGTTACTAATATGGATGAGATAATTCAAGTGGCTGAGGAGTTCTATAGAGATTTATACAGTACCAGTGGCACCCACGACGATAGTGGAAGAGAGAATAGCCTAGAGGAATTCGAAATCCCACAGGTAACGCCAGAAGAAGTAAAGAAAGCCTTAGGAGCTATGCAAAGGGGGAAGGCAGCCGGGGAGGATCAGGTAACAGCAGATTTGTTGAAGGATGGTGGTCAGATTGTTCTAGAGAAACTGGCCACCCTGTATACGCAATGCCTCATAACCTCGAGCGTACCGGAATCTTGGAAGAACGCTAACATAATCCTAATCCATAAGAAAGGGGACGCCAAAGACTTGAAAAATTATAGACCGATCAGCTTACTGTCCGTTGCCTACAAAGTATTTACTAAGGTAATCGCAAATAGAATCAGGAACACCTTAGACTTCTGTCAACCAAAGGACCAGGCAGGATTCCGTAAAGGCTACTCAACAATAGACCATATTCACACTATCAATCAAGTGATAGAGAAATGTGCAGAATATAACCAACCGTTATATATAGCTTTCATTGATTACGAGAAAGCGTTTGATTCAGTCGAAACCTCAGCAGTCATGGAGGCATTACGGAATCAGGGTGTAGATGAGCCATATGTAAAGATACTGGAAGATATCTATAGCGGCTCCACAGCCACCGTAGTCCTCCACAAAGAAAGCAACAAAATCCCTATAAAGAAAGGCGTCAGACAGGGAGATACGATATCTCCAATGCTATTCACAGCATGTTTACAGGAGGTATTCAGAGGCCTGGAGTGGGAAGAATTGGGGATAAAAGTTGATGGAGAATACCTTAGCAACTTGCGATTCGCTGATGATATTGCCTTGCTTAGTAACTCAGGAGACCAATTGCAATGCATGCTCACTGACCTGGAGAGGCAAAGCAGAAGGGTGGGTCTGAAAATTAATCTGCAGAAAACTAAAGTAATGTTTAACAGGCTCGGGAGAGAACAGCAGTTTACGATAGGTAGCGAAGCACTGGAAGGGGTAAGGGACTACATCTACTTAGGGCAGGTAGTGACCACGGATCCGGATCATGAGACTGAAATAACCAGAAGAATAAGAATGGGCTGGGGTGCGTTTGGCAGGCATTCTCAAATCATGAACAGCAGGTTGCCACTATCCCTCAAAAGGAAAGTGTATAACAGCTCTGTGTTACCAGTACTCACATATGGGGCAGAAACCTGGAGACTTACGAAAAGGGTTCTGCTGAAATTGAGGACGACGCAACGAGCTATGGAAAGAAGAATGATGGGTGTGACGTTAAGGGATAAGAAAAGAGCAGATTGGGTGAGGCAACAAACGCGGGTAAACGACATCTTAGTTGAAATCAAGAAAAAGAAATGGGCATGGGCCGGACATGTAATGAGGAGGGAAGATAACCGATGGTCACTAAGGGTTACGGACTGGATTCCAAGGGAAGGGATGCGTAGCAGGGGGCGGCAGAAAGTTAGGTGGGCGGATGACATTAAGACGTTTGCAGGGACAACATGGCCACAATTAGTACATGACCGGGGTAGTTGGAGAAGTATGGGAGAGGCCTTTGCCCTGCAGTGGGCGTAACTAGGCTGATGATGATGATGATGATGATGATGATGATGATGATGATGATGATGATTATGATGATGATGATGATGATGAGACGAAAATATACGATTTGTCTATCCGGAATAATGCTGCCCCCCCCACCCCAAAAGAAAATACACTGAACAGCCGGCATATGTACCAACAGTGAACCCAGCAAACACTCTGAAGTATTTTCTTCATGCAAGCCAGCACACTAAGGTTCTCAATGCATTTTCATTTCGCTATAAATGCATAGGCGCAACCGGCTTGGCGCAACATCCGCATCTCGCACTGCAACGAATTGTTCAATGCCTCGCTATTTCATAGTGCGGCTGATAGATGACGCATGATCAAAATTCAGCATTATTCATACTCTTTAACTTGTACGAAGTACTAAGTAATCTCATCAAGAATCCCAATTCCTTTATGAGATTAGCATTCGCAGGGTACTTGCCACAATTTGTGATATCCATTTATTTATTTATACTTCATTAACCTCTTTCCCCAAAGAGTGAGCCATTTGGAAGGCACCCTGACAGACAAGTGGAACAATCGGCAAAAATTCAGCAACCAGCGAAAAATTCAGTATCATAGGCTGCCGCATGTGTGATGTCGGTAACACAAAATTTAAGTCGGCTACACACAAGTGACAAATTCGCCAAAATGTTGTGTTGTTGTGACATTGCTTCAGTGCTAATCACAGTAACGCTGACATTGAAGGCGCCTTAATTCCTACGTGCGTTCCGTCGACACACCCGACTACGTTCGTAATGTTTCCACGAAGTAGCCTTCGTTTATAAATGCCCGCTCAGCCGCAGTCTTCGGGAAAGCCAGCCACCGCTTCCGCATTGCTGCATCAATAAGCGCATCAGACACATCTCGGACACAGCGGCTCACAGTAGTTTGATGACGTCCAATGTAACGCTCGGCGCCGACGCTTCCCTCAAAACTCCCAGCGCCGTAGAAACAGAGGGCGCAGAGGACTTGCTCTTCGACGGTGAGCAAATGAAGCCCGCCACGCTGTCTCCACAGACGAGAGTTTTCGCCTAGCTCGTCACACTGATGTCTTCGACAGGCGAAAATGACGCTGAAACTGCACGGCGGTCATGTACGTGAACAGGTCCAGACGGTCACACTGCCGCTTGCTGCCGCTGGACGCAATGACACAGGCTGCTGCTGCCGCCGCTATGTTCCCGAGTTGAACTCGGAGGGGGTTTCGCGATGTACGAGTTTAGCACGAGTTCGCCTGTAAATCAAAGCCAGAGGTCCCGCACCGCGCGAGGCATGTAACTCTTGTGCGCGCACCCACCACGGTTGGGCCACGCCCAAATTATATTTCTGCAACAGCGACGCGGTGCCGAGCTGAGAGGCATCAACAATCTTTACCACCGACATAAAACACGCGCAACGCACTCTCATCGGTGATGTACTGCGCACTACTAAAAAAACAAAGCGTTGACTGTCGCTGGCTTAGGCATATATTTTTTCGGGCTGAGATGGCCCCACAACACGGTTTCATTGCCTGCATTGTGGCGACGTAGCGCACAGTAAATAATTATCGACACGTCACTGTAGCTACTTGCAAGGCATCGATGCGCCGAGGGGGACGACGATGCTGAGGAGTGCGTATCGCAGGAGTCGTTTGAGATGGCTGCTCTGTTATCGGTGATGTATCGGAGCCACAGCGTCGTAAACACGATCAGCTTCCGAGAATCGCTGGCTTTTCTAGACCCAGTGCAATGGCATTTCTTTATCACAAGCACTGCGCACTCAACAGTTCCAAAACCTTCCTCAGGGGTGGAGTCCTTCCTAATCCGCAGGAAACAGCTGCCATTGCGAACATTACTCAGCCCGACGACAACAAAGCAATGCGCAGGTTTTTTGGTCAGTGTGCCTATTATAGGCGCTTTGTGCACAACTTCTCTCACACTGCCAAGTTTCTGATTCTTCTCACGAAATTCGACGTCGCATGATGGTAGGAAACAACGCAAGTCCAAGAACTTGAGGAATTACAACGACGCCTGCAGACGCCACCAGTACTCGCTCACTTTGACGAAGACGCCGATACCGAAATACACAGCCAGGCAAACAGCGTAGGTCTCTGCTCTGTCCTAATCCTTAAGAAACACGGACTTGAAAAGGTTATCTGTTAGGCCAGGCAGTCGCCGTCGAAAGTGGTAGCCAGCTATTCGACGACGGAGAAGGAATGTATTGCCATAATTTGGGCTACCACGTAATTTCGCCCTTACCTATGTGGCAGACCGTTGAGTCATAAGCGAGCACCACGCACTGTGTTGACTTACCAATTTAAAGCACGCTTCGTGACGCCTAGCGCGGTGGAGCCTCCGACTGAAAGAATTCTACATTAGTATGAAGTCCGGATGAAAGCGCTATCAGGCTGACTGCCGCGCACCTATAGACCCGCAGCCGAAAAACTTCCACGACGACGACGATTTCCTATGGACGATAAGTGCGGACGCCTTCGCCGAACAACGCTGATTCGACCCGTAGCTAAACAGCCCTGTCGAGTTATTAGGAGGGTAGACCGACGTTGTCCCAAGGGGGTTTAGGCACGGATGGTTTGCATTTTCATTTCAAAACAACATCCTTAAAAGGAATAGAATTCACCGACGATTACGGCACTTCCTAATGCGAATTTCGCACGCTGCTGTTTAGGCGTTTGGAATTCGCGATAGATTGCGGCAATTAATTTGATTCTGAATGACAGGATCCTCTCGGCTGCTTCGCTGAGCCTCTGCCCGAGCAGCTCGTTTAGCACGAGCGGCAGACCAAGCATTTTCATCGGTTGCGTCGCTCATTGTTTAGAATAAAAGCGTGAACACGGAAACGCATGGCTCGCCCAGAGCGCTTCATCTAGCGTCAGCGGCGCAGCAGAAGCACGACAACTCGCCCGTCTGCCCTTCAACAACCAGCAAAGTACAGGTAGCCGACACAGGAATCTTCGGCGAAGCTACGTGCAATATTAGCTTGGCGACCGTGTTTGCGTTTACACATCGGTACGTCAACGAGGACTTAGAAATGTTTGCGACACTTTTCTGACCCTACAAGATCATCCGACGCACTGGCGCACTCCACCATGACGGCGTTGCAGACGGCATTTCGCCGTCACAGCGGCGCCTGTCAATCCCTGAAGTCGTCCACATGGTGCATATTAGGCCATTCTACGTCCGCTGACAAACTTTGAGACCTTGTTTCGTTGTAGTTTTACTTACAGAGGGTACTTGTGTTTTTTGATTTTGTGTTTCCGTCTGTTGCATCGGGGCGATTCTTTATAAGAGCGCAGCTTAGAGATACGTGTGTTATCTTTATCGCGTAACAGCTTTTCACCAGCTAACAAATGTAAAACGCTACCGCTGGACGCAGGATGCGCCTGCATGTATCGGAAGTTCCTCGAATGTTATGATTCTATCTGATATCTGTCGTAATCGAACCTTGTGTCATTTGACTGTATGCGCGATGCAAATTGTGTAATTCTTTCTCGGACGCACGCGGGCATTTCCAATAATGCTGAATCCTTAGACGAGTCATGGGCACGAGGTCACGCGCTTGACCCGCAGATTGACTTCCGACGATTACCGACTGTGCTTGCCGATATCGTTTTGGTTTGAGTGTAACCTGGGCCGCTATAACGTAAAACTATCTTACAATTTTCTATTCAAATTCTGCAAGCAGCCCACCGCGATTGGTCAAAAACTTTTCGGACCAGCCCCAGTTCACGTGTCTGTCACGCGACGTCACGATAAAATAAAAGATTGCTGCCACCGATTGCTCCGGCACTGGCTACTCGCCCCTGCCGGAGTGCATGGATTTATTTGTGTGGAATAAAACTTATTGCGTGGCCATGTAACGTTTTCGAGAAGGTTCGGCAGGTTTACGACCTCGTTCTGCCAACTCTTCTTTGCTGAAGATCCATCCGTTTTAGCGTCATTCTTGAGCTTCCGTTGCATGCCGCCGCTATTGTCGACGAGCCACCGCAAGCTAAGTAAGGGAAAGCGGACAAATCGCACACGCCGGCACCACCCTCTTCATCCGGTTATCGATAGTCAGTGCAGTGGCTTGGTCCCATCGAATCCCTCTCCACTTCAGCATGCTCCTCGCCTCTTGTTAGGCATTTAGATAAGACAAGCGGCTCAGTACAGTCAATGTTATTCGTTTTTCAAGCAAACAAAAGTGACCTCCTATGAACTAGGGTAGCATTTGATTGGTTTGTTCAGGTAACCATGCGTGTGACCGCCCGATGCTTGCGTCGGCGGTTACGCAAATTTTACGTCAGGAGATTGGAATAAAAACACATTGGAATAGTTTTACGTTATGCGACCCCTGGGGCAGCATTCACAAACCGGCTCGTCCATAAGTGCGCTTTGCTATTGGCTGGCTGCCTTGCCTAACAATATATCCAACATCATTATTGACTGGAATTTGGTCTTACAAAAAAATTACAGCGTAAGAATTTTTTCTGAATGCGCGCCTTGGCTTTCTGGGCACAGGTTCACCCAGAGTAGAAGAGTTAGTGTCAGGATTTACAGCTCTTGCTATTGTGTTTTTAACTCTCAGTAAAATGTGACAATATGAATCGGTACCCACTCACTCACCTCTCGTTTGTTATATTGCGATCATACAACATAAATATTCCGTACAAACTCCACCCACATAACCGCACTAAACTTTCCTTTGCTACCTCCGTGCCCCACGTTACAATTCTGGATGGAGAGCGATATTGCAAGTTCGTTTTGCCACCCGAAAATAAGCCAACGTAATTCGCTGAAGCGTCTATATCACTCCCCACAGAGCGGTGGAGTAGTCACTGCATTATTAGGTCACTAGCGTGAAATGCCCTCGAACACGTGAACGAGAGGTGAGTAAGAGGAAGCGCGCGTCCATTTTAAGACATCAGTGCTGCGACTTCCTGGCAATTAGAGGCCACACGACATGTTCAGGGCTTGTGCAAAAATTTTGCAAGCTTGAAGAAAATGACGCGCGTTGTGGTAATTTTGAGCATGTAATTGTATGGCCTCTCAGTCAACTACAAGGTACAGTCGAAATGGTACAGTTAATGGAGCTGAGTGTCTAAGAGGTGGAAGAATGTAGGCCCTAGTTCTGTTTCCGCTGGTCTTGCTTTGCTATCTGTTGCTACGAAAATTATCGTCCAAGAAGGGAATCATCAGCTATCAATTTCGTTGTGATTAGTGCGCAGCTATTAGGACGCCGATTCCTGCGGCGAGCATCGGCGCCCCTCGCAACGGAGTGAATGAGCACAGCGAAGGATAAAAGAACGAACGCGGAGCACAGCGGGGGATGAAAGACGGTGATAGCGAAGAGATCGCCAGGAGGAAAGCGGAGGCGAAAGAGTGAGAACAAAAGCGCAGTGCTGCATGAGACAGGCTGTGCGTCGACGATCGCCGTGAGATGGCGCCAGAGCAGTGCGCATCGTCTCTTCAGCGATGGCGCTACCAACGCCATATATGAAAACAAAGCGCTGCATGAGCGGAGGTCTGTCTGCGGCGGCCGCTCTGAATCGCGCCCACGCGTCGCCCACCTACTGCCTCTCGCGAACTCCTGATTATTGAGGAAGTCGCGCCAGACTCCGGTCCGTTTGCAACGTGCCACACGAGACAGATTGTCCGCGCCAGCCAATATATCGCGAAATGAAAACAAATATAGAACTGCCCTCAAATTCCGCATGAGGGAGTATTGTAATCTTCGGTGAATTTTTTACATGTTGCCAAGAAATGTGACATCCCTCTCTGAATCGTTTGGCTTCAATATGGATTGCCCGGTAGCTTGGGAAACTTTGCTTATGAAGAATCTAAAGCATCAATATTTGATCAGTGCGCCCCTTTCTTTGGGAGGGATACAGAAGTGAGGAGAATGAACATGTTCTAACCGTATATATTTTTATTTGGCGGCAACGCCTACCGCACATCACGGAGCCCCCCAGACTGACGCGGAGGCAAGTACGAGAAATTATGTTTCAGTGATGTTGCCTAACCTTAGGAGGCTAATCCAAGCAGCCAGAAAATTTGGAAAAGAAGAAAAGAAACAGACAGGACTGCTCATAAAGAAAAAAAAATGAAGATGTGCAAATACAAATGTCAGTGCTGATTTCTCCGGGGGTCCGTCTACAGGAAGCGGAAATAAAAGGGGTTCGTTTCTACCTCTGAGGGTCCTTAAAGGCCCTAGCACTTGACATCGGGTTAACCTCCTTGATCCACTTTTCAAGAACACGGCTGTGCAGTGCAGGGCTAAGTACAGGAGTGTCCGATTTCAATGTGTTCGAATCCGCGGTATCGCAACCCACGAAATGTCAGTTAAGCACAGACGCCCCTACCGGGCCTAGCAGAAATCACAAAGCTAGTTTAAGTTTCTACACATCGAACTCCTAAATTCCTACTTTAACCGCGCTTATGATTTGGCAATAGCGGACGCCTTATGCGATTATTTTCATGAGTATGGACTAGTAATTACCACTAGTGATACAAGTTTCTTCAAAAGTCTTGTCTGTAAGTGTACCAACCTTTTCATTGCTTTAAAAACAAGGAATACAAACACTCAAATTCCTTTGAAGACTAGGGACTTTTTGCATTTATCACGTCGTGTGGCCAGATTACGTCGATCGAAACGCTCTGGTGACTTAACAAAGCTCATGCGATTCCACAGTGCTAAAAAGGAGATCTGTCCTAAAATGGTTGCTGCAAAAGAATTTTATTACCAGGTAACCTTACCGAAATTATTGCTGGATAATCCCTCAAAAATTTGGAAAGCTATCTTACCACATGGGTCATCCTCGGACACGTTGGTAATTAACAATATTGCAGTTTGTGATTCGTAGACTATAGCTTCTTCTATAACATCTACTTCCCCTTCTGTCTTTACAACTGATAAATCTGTAACCCCTGTTTTTGATTCCTAACCACACCCTCCAATTGACGATCTATCAGTGTCTACTATCTGCTATCATTGTCTATCATTGTCTACTACTAATCGTAAACTTAGGCACCAAGAAGTCGTGTGGTACTTATGGTATCCCGACGGTTTTTCTCGGTCGATACTCTCGTTTGTGCAGCAGATATCAAACAATTACTTATTGAAAATCTCTCTCTACCACCTTCCTTCTTCCATCGTGGAAACTTGCTCCAATTTTGGCCTTATTTATGTCGGGTAACGTTCAATTATTATCTAACTACAGGCCAATTCACTTAACAGCACATTCGTGTAAATTACTGGAACACATTATCTTCAAATAGGTTATGGAATTTCTTGAAAGTAACGAAATTTTATCCACTTTCCAGCATGGTTTTAGAAGTTGCATTAGCACTATAACACAACTGACAGAATTCGTTCAAGACATCAGCAGCTCTTTAGATATAGGTGACCAGATTGATGCTATTTTGATAGACATCGCAAAGGCCTTCGACACTGTCTGACACCCCAAACCTATGCACATGCTGTTAGCTATAATAAAAAAGCTATCTTTGGTTGGCTGGAAATCGGAATTCCTTTCCCAGCGTTCGCAATATGTAGGTTTCAACTCTACTAACTCACCCTTGATGCCTGTTACATCAGGGGTTCCCCAAGGCTCAGTACTGGGTCGTCTTTTATTCCTGCTTTACATTAATGATCTCTCCCTACACACCTCCGTTAAAATAGGGCTTTTGCAGATGATTGCATTTTATATCATACAATTAAATCTCCTACTGATCATTTTGTCCTTAACAATTGTTTTGCTGACCTCTGTAACTGGTCCAAAGCACGACAAATGATATCAACTTTTCCAAAACTGTCTCCATATCCGTTACACCAAGCTCATCCCCTTTCTTCTTTGCATATTCCTTTAACAATGTCAATTTAAATGTGGTCTTAGAATTCAAATACTTAGGTATCATACTAACACACGAATTGTCATGACCGAAACACATTGATGTCACCTGTAACAAGGCCCTTAAAAGACTACATTACTCACATCCTACGCTGCGTCTTGCTTCTCAAGAAATTAAACTTTTTACACATAAAACCGTCATTCGCTGCATCTTCGAATTAGGCTGCATTGTATGGAATTCATACATACACTGCGACGTCAAAAAACTAAAATCAGTGCAAAAAATACAGTGCGTTTTGTTTTGAGGAGATACGACAAGGAATTTTTGCCATCTAACTGTCTCCCCTCCCCCCCCCCCCTCGGTCTCACTCCTCTTGGAAACGTCGCAAACTTGAATGCCTAAAATTCCTTCACTCGTTAAACAATTCTCCGCGCCGCTCCTCTCTAGATAACTATTTGTCTTTTTTCCAAACCCTCATGTACGAGGAACCCCATACTCTAAATATCAACCTTATCTGCTCACACTGATTCCTTTAAACACAGTTTTGTTTTCATCAACAAATGACTTGGAAAGCATGTTTAGCGCCAGCAGAAAAGAACAGCAGGGAGAAGACACCACAATGCACTATCATCAATCAATCAATTGAAGTCTGGAATTCATTACAGGGCAACATCCGTTGACTACCATTAAGCAATTCACGCAAGCATGTTTATAAATATTTGTACGTTTGTTGTTCATCCCACTCCTCGAATAGCCTCATTTAGGCTGCAGCATGTATAGATAAAAATAAATAAATAAATACATAAATAAATAAATAAAAAATAAATACATAAATAAATAAATAAATCCTCTAAAGCTACAAACTTGCATTGGCATTCTCATTTCCAGTTTCCAAACTGACTGGAAAGGTAACGAATGCTCTAGCAAACTTTATGGACGGATGATATGAATATAATGTGTAAACTAGTAGGCGACTTTATTTCTTGAACTGCGTTAATTGAAAAACTAGAGATCATAGGATGCGGTTTTTAGTTTAGTAAATTTTTGCCTCAATATGGAGATTTATAGGCCATGTCAGCTTCATCAGTAATCACTGAATCAGTCGAACGCAATCTCCCACAGTCAGTTTCATGGTTTTGTGTTTAATATAAAACAATGAAACAGTTGTGATACCTTACTGGTGACAGAAAACTTGCACTGTAGTGACTGCAGAGTTGCCAAGATATCTATAGTCCATAGTCAGTACCATGACTCATCGATACACCAAGCGTCAGAGAAACTGCCATGCTCGTCTTCATGAATAATCAATACGCGTCGGAAAACCTGGGTATCCACTCAATAGCTTCGCTTAGAATTTCTAAAGTCTACCTAGTATAGTGTCGATGAACCCGCCAAAGTTTATTGAGGCATACGATAGAAATAAGGAGAATGAAAAGCATGATTGCAGCTACATCGTCCGGTATTTTGGCAAGTTATCCGTGTCACAGCAATTGGACAAAGTGGGCATTCGAACCTCACATTCCTCCGGTGCTGTAGCACAGCGACGCTTCTACTTACTTCTATAGCTGGCCTCACGGCCAGCACGGTTTGGTGAAGTACACTGGGCTTCGTGATAATATTCAGCAAGCCGTAACTTGCGATCTTGTTTGTGGCCAGCATAGTGAGCTCGCCCATGGCCTCAGATATTAGCTTCGGTGTGATATACCTGCAGTGGAATAAGGACAGGACTTAGTTTCAAGATATACTAGGCTATTAAAGGGAAAAATACACATCCACCCATTCGTAGCGATTGCTGCAAAGAAAATACATACAGGTTCCTCGAAATAAAGGCCTCAGAGTTGAAGAAAAATTGTCCAGGTCCGCGAATTGAAGCCGGCACCACCACCTTTCCGGGGCAGCCGCTCTGACACCTGCCATTTGCCGCCTGCACATCTGCCGTCTGCCATCTGAGGCTTTTCTTTCGCGGAAGCTGTATGGGCTTTCATTGTAGCAGTTGCTACAAATGGATGGATGTCTGATTTGGCTTCTATTAATTAATTCTTTCCGCCTTGCGGTTTCTCGCAGAACTATTACGTCAGAAATTAGGCTAATTGGTTTCTGTACTTTGACATACTCAAGGTGCTAAAAGAAACAGACACAGAAAGGGAAGAAGACTGAAAAACGCCTGTACTGTCTTCTTTATGTTATCTGTCTGCTTTGTAAGCGGTCTGACCACGTCATAGCACAGACAGCATGTGACATAAAATTTACGGATCCGTACAAAGGAGAAAGCTTTGAACCAGTGTTTGCACGAGTTGCAACTACTGTGCTCTGATAGGTTCTTCCTCTTTATGGTTGAGCAAGTTGTATTTTGAGGCGCTTTTCCCCCTGCATCACTTTTTTCTGGGTACAAACTACCCTGCTAGTCATACCACACTTTTTACTCATTCGTCATAAGGGAATGACCACTAGCTTTCTTTGAAACACCACGAATTAGTAACCTTGGTTGGCGTTGATGCCTTGTTATGCCGAGTTTAACGGTTCCCATGCAATCAACAATCCTACTGTCTTAAATAATGAAGTGACGTTGCTTCTTTGTGACGGCGTTAGTTTCCGCTTCATATTCAGACACTACGCTGTAATGTTCAGTAAGTTGCGCTAAGGGGGTCTTCAGGCACATAAGAATAAGATGAACATTCATGCTCTATCTGTATAAATTTCCTTGGTATTCCTGCAGACAAAAATCACACGGGGTATCGCAACTCTCTTCTACAAGGAAGTGCTTGTCGCACATATATCTGCAATTTTGACAATCGTTGTTTACACTACTACATATTACAACATATTGCTGCGTCTTAAGAATATCGAAGAGAAAAATAAAACGAGCAACGTAAGCAGCAATAGCCAACCATAAGCCTGGGCGTGAAGATGAAGTTGGGGAGTCGGATAACCATATTTAGTGCCAGCCTTTTGCACGCCGTGGTCGTGACTATATTTATTTTATCGCGGCACTGGTGGACGTGCCGGAGTTCATCGTCTAATGCTAGAGACTCCTCCTTCGAGCCGTTTAACCAGCCCGCAACTACCTCATCGCATTGTACTCCTGTCAATCGGTTTATTCGTCGCCTGTTAAGCGTAAGCCCGGAGTTTGAGGCCCTAGAATGCCATGAGATAAAGACAACCTGGAAACTACCAGCCCTTGCCACGACACCTTTCAAGTTGACGCCTTTGAGGACGGGGATAATATGCACGAACAATATGAACGGGTTGCAAAGCGAAGAAATAAGCGCCAAAGCTCAAGTTCTCAAACGTCTTCTTCGCTCTGGGAGTCAGTATGAGAATCTAGGCAGACCGCTCTAATAACGCGGGATAACTTTGACCGTCAACGTCTTGGGATTTTCCCTTGCAGCGATCATCGCGATTCCGCGCAGCATTGCATTCCCTCGCGCATCGACAAGCCTAACAAGAGTGTAGTCATGTTGCGGAAGACATAGCTTGGCTGTTCCGCCGGGTCAGCGCCAAGATTTCTGATGTCAATAAACTCCGTCAGCTGATGAGAGATGCCAATAAACAGCTGTTTTCCAGCCGTCCGAGCAGTAGAGCATAAACGCTTGCATAGTTCATAGGGTTTACTGCGATTGAATGAGCACTTCAGCAGTAATTCCGCCATTATGATCATCCAAGGCAAGCCTCGACCTCCGCTCTGATCGCTAGCAGCGCGTCCCTTGGGTGAGCCCGTTCGATAAGTTTCCAGTGAGGAGATTCGCAACCTGGCTGTAACTTCACAAGTACCTTCGGTGGCTTGCGTTGCCGAAGCTGTAAAGCAACAAATCATGCACCCCTTCTTATTGCCCAATTCACTACCGGATCAGCGCTGTATCAGTTATGCGTCGGCTGTCCGTCGCCTGCCGCCAGTTACTTCGCCATTAAGCCGGCACTTGTTGACCTCGCCGTACAACCCGGCGTCGCTAACGCCGTATGGCCCCGTTAGTGGCCCCGCCGTGCAGCCCACACCGAATACTGGAGCTTGGCCGCAAGGGGTACCCTTGATTCGAAAGAAGGACCTGTCGCGGACTACTAAACAACGGTAACTATGCTTCCATAGCGGAGAAGCCGGCCACGTTTATAATCTTAGCCCGTATCCTGAAAATGTATGACAAGACTGCCGACCTATCTTTCCCCGCGCTTGCTTTGAAAAGTAAAGTGACGATATCTCCGTGGCTCCGCAGCCATCCTCAGACATGCCGAATTGCCGAGTCCGCTCTCCGTCGCATGCTTGTAGCTCTTTGCTGCACCGTCGCAGTTTTGCTATTGTAGTTCGGGTCTGCGTCGATGGAAACTAACAGCTGCAAACTTCCAGGAGAAAGCAGGAGCACATCGAGACACAAAAACACCCTCACGACAACATTCTGACCGCACAATGCGAAGTTGTCGAACCCTATTATAGAAATTGTAAGCGCCCTGCTTACAGCAGGTATCGACGAACATGATGTGAGCGTTCAGTAATGTGGACAGTTGGGCTAGTTGGTGATCGGTCATCATACCTTGCTGGTCAAGCAGCGCACTGACACGCACACAGAGAAAACACGCAAGACGACACTCGCTGACAGCAGCGAGTGTCGTCTTGCGTGCGTCTTCCGCCCACGCCACCACTCCTCATACACTCGTCTGAATCTTGGGACTTGACAGGTCTTCAGCGGTAAACATTTTGGTGCCTTTTTCACTCCTTTTGGATGGAGGTAGTTATCGGCATCTCCTGGGGTGTGAAGGCCAGTTTTCTGATCGGTTTGGTGCCGGCGCGAATTACTCGAGCTGCGTTCAGTTGACACCATCTATTGCAAGGGTCACGTACATCGCTCTTGCTTCATTAGTTCGACCTTCATTGTTTAGACGGATCCAGATATTACGATAAGGATTCCGTTCGTAGTCAGCTGGTCAGTATGCTCGTGGCACGAGTTACGGCCGGCGAGAACGTCACTTGGGTTCAACATTTATTTTGCTGCATTATTTCCTTGAGTGACGGCTGGCCGGGACACTGACCGGGACACAATCTACCGGTAATACTGGTTAGATGAGGTAGAAAATAAAAGCATGCAAAACAGCGTCCATCATAAAACCCTGCAATAATCTTTCAGTCCATAAGCAGTATGAATATCACCCGTTAACTCGTATGGTTTTTCTCTAATTGTACAGCACATTTCGTGGAGAGTTGGCAACTCGAAACAAGGGTCGCAAGGAGTTGATAAATAGAGCGATATACTAAGGGAGAGGGACGAGGCAACGGCCAAACCGGAAGGAACAGCGAAAATTAACAAACTTAATCGTTCATTGTGAAAGTATTTATGAATCAACATCTTTTCATTTCAAAAGGAAGTGGAAAAAACGCCGCCAGAAGCGGAGAATGATTCCGTGTGTTTTGAATGACGCTTCTACAGTTATCAGTCGAGCCGCCTGACGTAGCCACTTCTCTGTTGTGGTTATGTGGGTGTTTTTGTGTTTCCGCGGTGGGCTCAGTACATCTAGAACCACAGCGTCCGGCACTCTACGCATAGGGGACTGGCGGCCACGCATCCTTACACAACTTCCCAAATAACAATACGAGTCCGTTTTTGCACTTGGTAGAGCAGTAAATGAGGGATCCAAAAGAACTGTGATTGTTCCGAAGATATACATCCCTGTATAATTCTTCAAGAGGTAATGCAAGAAACGCTACTAGAAATCTTTATTTTGCACTTTCGCTTGTTTACCTGCATTTGCCAGTGCTCTTCGGGCGGTTCTTCCCTGCGCGAGCCCATTTGATTTGTTTGCTTATTGGTCACGTAAAAGAGGGGTGTATCCCGCAGGCGTACCTGTGTGATACACGTTATTTCATTTTTTTGCGGGTTTACGTGTGTTTATGGCAAACGGTGGAAATAATTCACATTTCTACTGGTAAAGCTACCTCCCCACGCCTTTGCATAGAAAGAATCACCTTGGGTTAGGCCGACCCCCGGAAAAAATCCTGGGTACGTGCTTGTTAGAGGAAGTGCAATCGCGTATTGAAATGCTTCATCAGGTGACTGAGAGCTTCACTGTCGATAAAGATAGCGCCGCCCTCCTTTCGTGCCTCTGGACGTCGGCCCAAGCTTGCTGCTAGCTGAGGAAAAGCTCCTCCTGGTGCTGATTAGTTCCGGGATTGCTTCGCGACAACATCTAGGGTCAGCCAAATGCTGTCGACGAAACCTCTACTTGTTTTGTTGAAGCGAGCGGCTGCGTCAGTACCAGAGTGAAGGCTCTAAATATATTTAAGGAGAGGGGTCGTGGTCTGAGCTTAATCTTTGAAGTTCCCAAGGGGGGCAGATTATACAATTTTTGGACCTAATTATCCTAAGTGGGGCTGAGCATGCCTCTTGGGTGTATTCACCGTGGTCTATGAAGTCCATTCTGGATTTCTGTTCTAGTCACTCGAAGCTAGTGAAGAACGATATTGCCACATCCTGTTTAGAAGCCGCATTGCGCAAGTCCTGCCCGGATCGAGGGAGTGAAGCTTTTTCTTATTATCTGAACTGGCTCACGCAATACAGTTGTCCAGTGGGTACTTTAGCATCGCTCAATGAAAGATAACTGAGGAAGGCAAAATTACAAGCAAAAGCTGTCATGACAGGAGAGGTCAACGCTAAAGATAATAATATCGGTCGTCAGTATTCCATATCTGCACACCTTGTCTCACCGCATAAAAAAGGTCGCTAGTAGGTTTGGTATAAATGCCGCCTTCGTGAGAAGAAACAAATGAAGCCACAGCTGCTAAGCGGTAGGAAGAAAGATTGAAAGGAAAACACAAAACACAAAGCATATATTGTGCATAAGCCCCGTGACATGTGCGTGGCGAGGCCACTAGTGAGTCTGCACGAACTAGAAAATGATTATTTAGCCAGTAATCGTTAAGGTGCCACACGTACTTACGGCAGGACATATATTGGGCGTGTTTTTTAATACGAACCATTGTTGACACTCTGCTCTTTCCCTGCTTTTCCATCTAGTCCCGGTTTGTTAGCGCCATACTTATTTGAGAATGAATTGCTCATCACGCGCAACAGTTAGGACTTCTAAATCTTTACCAGGTACCTCGTAAAGACGATTCTCTCCGCAGAGCTTAACATGCACGTTACTTCCCGTCGATAGATTTGTGGAGCTTACAGAAGTGGATGAGAGAGACCGAGCGAAAAGGGCGTTTGTGGCACCTAGTGGCTCGCATAAAACTAAGGTTTTATGCGAGCCACTAGGTGCCCTTTGATCTGTGCTCCGCACCAGCTACATTTGAGCGCCTTATGGACACATTGCTTTCAGATCTCCAGTCTCATCGTGCTTAGTGTACTTGAAAGACGTCGGTGTATATTCAGCAGCAATCGAGGGACACATAAGGCGGGTACTGGCGATTTTCCATGCCATACGATCCATCGGTTTCACGCTTAAACCAGAAAAAAAAACCGGAAAACACTTTCTCGGGACTAAAGTGTGAAACGGTGGAAGCCTGACACTATTGGCAATGCGATTTGTTGTGTCGGAAACAACACGGAGGCACACAACTCGTGCACTGTTACGTGAATGCTTGTTTGTTTATTAAATGCCTGCAATGTCGTTTACGCGAATTTCTGTGGTTTCGATGTCTTCTGAGACCATCATTTCAAAGCTGTCATCTGGGAGGATGTCAGCTTGCAACTCATGGCCGGTGAACTCCTTGTGCTTTAGCGGGTCCACATCCTAGATCATCATCCACTTCGCTCGATTGACTTGTCCTTGCTCGGCTTGCCGCGGCAAGATGGTGGTCACGGCGCTTCCGAGCTTCATTTGCGTTGGTAACCGGAAATGCAGCGAGTCGCTTCAAACGCATTGCCCCTCTTGCGTTGGCCCGTCGCGTCCCTGGACTCTGTGGTGTCGGACGCGCCTCGCCGCCCTGATGCATGCGATGTATGCGCTCAGCCTCTCTTGAGCGCCGCTTGCGTTCAGCGGCTGCCGCACGTCGCGTGTTGGGAGACACCGGTTTGGCGAGACGAGGCATCCTTCCCACACGATACCGCAATGTAAACAGCCGCCACCGCCATCCCACACCCAAGCAGACGGTCGCCACGCGCGCCTCGCGACAGTGACGTCAGGCCACACAGCGCCCAATCGGGAGGCCACCTCAAGCGCCTGACGACAGCGACGTGAGGGCGCACCGTCCAACACACGGCCGCCACGCGTGCCGACGTGATGAGACATCCCGCGCGGTGCCGAACCACCCCGACACCCGCACCTGACGACAGTGACGTCATGCACGGGAGCCAATTAGGAGGCACACACCTGCGCCAAGCGACAGTGCCGTCACGTCACAGAGGAGACCAATCAGGAGGCCGGAAAGCTGCGACAGTTTCTGCTAACAGCATATGACCTTGACAATGAGCCATTAAGGGCTTCCGCCCTAAAATACCACTTTCAAAATGAAAAAGCTTATCCTTCTAGGCCACTCAGTCAACAACAATGGTATACGGCCACAGCGTACAAAATAGCCGCTGTCGCGAATTTTGCCGAGCCATCTGACAAGAAAGCAGGGAGGCGGTTTTTATGTCTGTGCCTTTATTTCCGCCGTGTAGTGTCCTTGAGCAGAAATACGGGCGGGAAGAAACGTAGTGGACAGGACAGGACAGAGGCTCTGTCCTGTCCACTACGTTTCTTTCCGCCCATATTCCCACTGAACGACTCTACATGTTGCACTAAGGGGCCCAAACGTCTACGCTTATTATTTCCGCCTGTTTAGTCGATACCTTTCGTGCGTGTTGCGTCACCACTGACAAACCTAAGGAAGGAAGACGTCGCTTGCGTGTGAGGCAAAGAAGCGCAAATTGCATACAACGAGCTGTGGCAGCTTCTCCAAATGTCTCCGCTCCTCGCACTCGTCGATGGAAACGCTCTGCAGCGGTTCCCATTGACGCTACCGCTGTAGGAATATGTGCTGTACTCGTGCAATAGCAAGACCATACCGAAAGATTAATACCCTAAACAAGCAGAACACCATCACGTGTGCACGAGAACTATTCATTGGACCCCTGCAAAAGTGTTTTCGTATACTACGGACGGTCATAAAATTTCATCCATATCTGTACGGTCTCTCATTCTATGTACTCAACGGTCGTCATGCCATTTCTTGGGTAACGAGCCCAAGAGATACATTAGCACAGTTGATGCGCTGGAGCGTTACGGTTCAAGTGTTTGACCGGGCTGTCAAATGTGGAAAGTGACATTTGGGCGGCGACGGCGTTTCTCGCACCCCACCTAAACCCACTGCTACAGAACATGAAGACGGCGCAGCCTATATCGGAGGGTTCGACGCGTTCACTATTACACGGTAGCAACAATATGACTGGCAATACGGGCCCATTTTTTAGCGCCTGGAAGGTCGCTTTCCCGATGTCCCAGACGTTTTTGCAAGAGGATTTAAATCGCTTTTCTTGTGCATCAGTGTCCTGTATACGATGAACTTTGCTATGACTGGAAACGCCTACTTACTCGTCATCCGAACATCTTTCAGGAACAAAATAGCGCTGTTGGTGCATGTTTCCAGAAGAGGGTTATAGCGCCGAAAAACCACAACACACAGCAAGCGAGACGGGACAGGCGCCTGTCCCGTCTCGCTTGCTGTGTGTTGTGTTTTTTCGGCGCTATAGCCGTCTTCTGCATTTACACCTGGCTGCTTCACACCATCTTGAGACTCAGCTGCGGTGTTCACCGGCGAACAAAACAAATGGACAGACGGAGCGTTTTAGCAACACACTTGCCGATAAGGTTTGCATCAACTTTGATGTGCAACATAAGAACTGTGACGAGACATTGCAATTTGTTACATTTGCTTGCTATAAATGGGAATAAAAGGTACAGAGATGCTCGATTTTTACGACTCGTATCCTAAGAAACCAACAAACACACCAAGGACAGCATAAGGGAAATTACTTGTACTTGTTAATTGAGTTAAATGAATGATAAATAATTGAAAAAACTGGTTGAGAAATCAAATGCCTACAGGAAGTATACGAATCCAGGTCTTCGCACTACGCCTGCGATGCTATTACCAACTGACCTACCGCGGCGCCGTTTT
This sequence comes from Dermacentor variabilis, assembly GCF_050947875.1. NCBI lineage: Eukaryota > Metazoa > Arthropoda > Arachnida > Ixodida > Ixodidae > Dermacentor > Dermacentor variabilis. The sequence goes on from NC_134570.1 coordinate 193,588,397, forward strand.
TCCATACACTTTCTCGGCTATTTATGTTCGTCTAATAGAAGTAACCCTATGAGTGTTGGCAAGCGTCACCACTCAAAATTCTTGGCAGGGGATGTGGAATATTTTTTCTGCCACACACGGTACGTGTAGGTCAACTTTTTGGGTGAATGCAAGTGGTCAATAAACCTATAATGTACGTGAAGGCATCAATGCTGCCGTACTCGAGACTCTCGCTATGCAATAAACGAGAAGAAAGGGAACACAAGGGTCCGGTTTTTATTAGTCATATAATAAGAAGTCAACAAAGACACCAAGGACAGAATAGGGGAAATTACACTTATTTCGTTACTGGACTATGACGGAAATTCAAGTGGATGAAACAACTGGCAGGGAGTGGGATAGGAACCAACGTCTGCGCATTTCGCGAGCGATGCTCTTACCATTTGAGCTACCGCGGCACTGTTTTCCCATCCCCTTTCAGGGGTATATATGTTTACATACTGGAAAGTACCAGTAAATGTGTTAGCCAGCGCCACCACACTCGAGAGTTCGCGGACTCCGAACGACGTTATAAATATTGCTCTTAATACGCTTCAGCAAGAGACAAGAATGGCACCTTTCCTTCTTTTCCTCGTCAAGACAATACAAGACGGAATGCTGCCTTATTAGTGCAATGGCAACGAAACGGATGCCGATGACTTCGATCAGCGGGCTGAAGAAGCCTGATAGCGTGCACGCATACGGATACTTCGAAAGCAAAATAATGACTCAAGACGCTACAGTGATCCTTACCGATTCCTCTCCCACGAGCATGGCGAAAGCGTTGGAGTTGGACCCCTATCCACCGCCGTGGTCTCTACGAGAAACTGTGGAGGCGGTAGTTTGAGCAGTACAAAGTTCTCCGACGCTTAAGTGACGCCAGCTATAAAGTTCCCGACAGCCAACACTGCTAGAAGGGTAAAGGTCATGTACCAGAGGTGGTGCTTGTTGTCCGGCTGAAGTACTACGTTTCTGAATACCTTCCCACACCACAAACGTGAGCAGCCACTGGTGACGTGATTAGAGCTTCGGGGCCATGTTCACTTTGAAGGGAGTCTAATGCCACATCTTAAGGACACCGAAGAGGAAAATGAAGTGAGGAACATGGCCATACACCAGCAGCCTGGTAAGCAAACTGGTAAGCAACCTGGTGGCTGGGGTAAGGACGAAGTTGATGTATCGACTCAATAAATATAGAATCAGCCACTGCCTTACCGTGATCGTGACTCCGATCTTCTTTTGTCTAAAAAATATGGAGTTCATTTACTCTACGTTTCGTGAAGTAGAATGAACGCACTAAACGGCACTGCGAGAATATGAAGGTGAATTTGAAATGGACAAGCTTCCTAAGACTCGAAAAAAAAAAGACCTGCCAGCAGTGTGTGTTCTTTCTTGAAGTGGACGATTGCCGCTGTACAGGCGGAATAGTAGTAATCCCTATGCTACGCTTTAAACACTAGCGGTGCCACTTTCCTATTAAAGTGCACTCTAATCACTTCGTAAATGTCCTGTTATTCCTTCTTCTATTTGCAACACTTGCTGATTAAAAAGAAACATTTGAGTCGAGATTCCAGCATGATTAAGTGTGAAATGTAGGTACCAACGGCAGTGAAATCAAATTGTGTGAAAACGCATTCGTTGTGATTTCGGCCTCCTCACCTGTGGTCGAAAGCAATACCCGACTTGACCGTGTTATATTTCTTGGCCTTGATTTGGAACAATTTCCAGCTGTTCTGCTCTGCTGCAGCAACTATCTTCGCGTCCACGATGACAACGTCGGTGTAGAACAAGTATGTGCAGAGACCTTCGGGCGGGTACATGGTCTCTGCGATGGCAGTACGGCCCACCGAGCATAGCATTTGCCGTACTGTAATGAGATCAGAAGGTTTGCCACAATTTTATGGCGGTAACTTATAAACGAAGTATTCCTTTTCATTCTCTAAGGTTAGCTTTCGTGCTCGTAGAGGGTTCTGAGAAGGACCATAACATTTGAAAGTGCCCATAGGCAAATCAACATTTAAGATTTTTCTCATGGGTTGGTAGATAACATTTCTGGACGGCCTGACTATGTTATTGCGAGAGCTTTATGATGCTCAGTAGGCAAGAAAAGACTGGAAAAGTGAACACGGTGGCGAAACAACATTATAATTGTTATGCAGACTCCAAATTACGTAAAGAATATTGATCAGCTTGCTGCTCAATAGGCAGCCCGTTATTGTTGGTCAAAAGTTTATTTGTAAGAACGAGCAATATACCTTAGCTTATATACCTAGCTTTTTTATTATAAGATTTCAGTTTGGGGGCTCCCAAAATTTCCAGTACAATTTCAGTAAGGTTACTAGGCCTACTCAGCAAGAGGGGAACGTTATCTCAGCAATAAATAACCCAAGGACGTCGAAATTTATTGAATTTCCCCTATTTTCGGTATGAGATATTTGAATGAGCGAGCAGTATATGATTAGGACTGGCGCTTTAATATAATCCGTAAATCAATCAATTACATTTGCCTGTCTTCTGCGCTTTATGTGATGAATGGTGATGTCTGTTTTGTTTAATCTATGTGTTTTTCGCAGTCGTTGCTTCAATATTTTGTTTACATCTTGACAATCTCCGTCTAAATTATGCGGGCCTTATTGAAAAGAAAAGTACATGGAAATGTCACACAAATACATAGTAATTTCTTTTAGGACAAAAAATTTTATGCGAACGCGACGGTCCGCTCAATTCTAAAGTTGCTGCGTTTTACTTGTACTTAAACATTGAAATTACGTTTCTGGGTTGCAGCCCCTTTCTGGCGGTCGTGTTGCTCAGCCCCTTACCATATCACCCTAATCATAACAAGAGGGTTCAATAGAACTAGCAGAGAATTCCATGAAGCGACTTTGCTACATCTGGCCTTTTTCGTGAGTAGAAAAACCTCGCCTCTTTCGGATACAAATATTCTTCCCATGACGCAAGTTATTCTATCACCGAGTATTAATATCACGAGTGGCGTGGATGTCTAGAGTTGCGTGGTCTGTTCCCGCAGAAATTGCGGCCTAAGACAGGGCTGAATATTGCGCTGCGTTACCGGCGAGACCGGTTGTAGCGCACGGGGACACTCTGGTAAGGACGCGTTCTCGCCTTTCCCCGTATAGTGACAGCTGGCCTTTTCAGAAGCTTCGCCTCCGCATAAAACCGCAGACACTGTCGTCTGACACGATGCACCGGGTTCTAAGCTTATCGCTGATGAAATAGCGCTCGTAGTACCGACTGACATACGAGAAAGGCCCGGTGGTGAAAGCTAGCGCCACCCATAATACCTTGTGCAACATAGCGCCAGAAATAACCACCTCCCAAAGCATGCTAAACGCACTTTTGGATAGTAGCTGGGGTTGCTTTTTCATAAAATTTTAGGGCTCACCCAATAGCACCCAATAGGTGGACATCCTTGACAAAGAAGGCCCAGAACTTGCTAGAACCTGTTTCACCTGCTGCGATATTGCGCAGAGCTTCTTGCGGCTCCTTTTTTTCCCAATGGTGAACACCTGATGGGAAACTCAGTTAATCTTCATGTAAGTAAGCTAACACCCTGCCTCTGGGAAGAGTGTTATGAAGGTGCCCTGCATTGGACCCGACAAAGCTTGCTGACCGGCATCGATAGTACCATCACGATGCGACGATTTCGTGTACTTCGCGCGACAAATGTGACGTAAATGTGTGGCACTACGATCACTGGTTAAAAATGTGATATTACCGTGCGCGTACTGCGAAATAAGCAGGAACACTGCCTTTAACAGCTATTTTATTCATCGCCTGATTATCGGCATCCACGCGCAAGGTGACGAAACCGTGCAAGCACAGTGTATGCCAACGTCCGACTAGCTGAAGCTGCGATCACTATAGACACGACACCTGCCCTGGTTGCCCTAGTGGCTTTGGCGTTGGACTGATAAGCTCGATGACTCGGGTCTAAATGCCAGCCACGGCGGCCGCGTTTCGATGGGAACGAAATGCAAATGGGCCACTGCAGCATTAATTGGGTGCGCGCTAAATAACGCAAAATTAAGCGAAGTCCTTCGCTACGGCGTGCCTCATAATCAGTTCGAGGTTTCGGCACGCAAACTGACCGAATGCATTTTATATAAATAGATGCGGCGCTATGGCCTTCGAAATCGGACCATACTTGTGTTGATGTGCGTTAATTATTCTAATTCATTTTGATTTAGTTTTTTTACGTGCTAACAAAAGGTCTCGAGTGAGAAATGCGACCTTAAGGATGTGTTGCTAGAACTCTCGAAGCCCGCTTCCGGTTTACGCCGAAGAGAGTAAACTTATTCTACTTCTTAGAACTCACCAGTCAGCTGACGAAGATAGGGGCATTTTTTGCGCGATGGAAATCGTCACATGTGTGCGAGTAAAATATTGTGAGGCCAAGTTAATATTTTTCGAATACCTTGCAAATAATAGACTGTATAAAACAATTGTGGCATCGCTGTATTAACAACAATAAAAGGTTCAGGCGATGGCACTGCATTATATAAACATATTTAATGAAAAAATTAGTCGTGTCCCAATTAACGCATCTGCATACCTTCGAGACTAAACCAAAGCGTGTATCGTCTGCGGCGATGGTACAGCAAAAAAAAAAATCACTTGATCTCTAATTTTGAATAGTCAAGGTAGATGGCACCTCTATCTGGTCAAGTATAATGCGATGAAACGTGTTTCGATATAAATCGATGAGAAGGCACAACTATTGCATTTAAATATTTTATCAAAAACATACCTGTTGCCGAGCGGCATGTGGAAACAATATTCTGTTGCCACTTATCGTGGTGTCATAAGAAAAATCTCGCTCCCTGAGTGACGCAGCGTCCTATGTTATTTTATAGGCGCTGAGGCTGGGGTGAAATGTGGCTTCCTTTTGCTTCAATTTCATATTTTATTGTACGCAGCCGACGAGCTGAAGTACGGGAAAGAGTGTTCAGAGTATGTCAGGATTTTATAGTAGGGTCTATTCGACTCGAGGAGAGAATCGAAGACGAAACTGTTCGATTGATTATTCGAAGGATTTGAATATTTGCACAACCCTACTCTGTGAAAACAAATTAACCCACGTGAGCGTTCGAACATCTCACATGCCCGCTTTCCTCCCGGCCTCTAAATAAGTACTACCACGGGAAAGAAAATACGCTGAAACCACTATTTTATCCCCGCGTTCGTATTGCGGTACAGTAAGGCGATGTCACCTGTTTCTGCTCCGTATTAAAATGGTTTTGTTTTTCAAAATACTACCGGTACGTACATAGATAGGGACTGTTAAATTGCGCCCTTATGAGACACGAGCCACTCAGCGCCTTCCCTCTCATGATCAACAATGCTGTCAGCTTGAGCCGCGTGTTCAGAAAAATTACTTCTGCAGTCAGATTTGAAATATCTCGCCTAATGTGTGTGCACGTTGTTTTCTTGCATGGAGTAGCCACGCCTTGACCCTGCTGAGAATGCCAAAAGCTGAAACTACGCGCTAGGAGCGCAGGCCTTCAGAGCGCGCGCGTGCAAGAAGCGGCCAAGAGACAGCCATTCCCAGCAACGGCGCATCCTGCCACCGTTGTTGGTGTCTCGTGCAGTTTTGATCAAAAAGTAAGTGATTCTCAACGACCGCAGCATGCTCTGTGGCCAAATATATATTGTAATGTGAGAAACAGCACAGATATGAGTTATTGAGGAGTTAAGTGCAACAGTTGATAATCTAGAACCGTTGGGATGATCGTATTTTGTGCTTTCGAAAAGAGTGTTGTGTTTGAATTTCCGCGTAATGAATGACGTGTTCTGGTATATTAAAACTACAAACCGATACTATCGCTTCGGTAGGTTGTGTTTAATTGGTAATTTATAATTTTATTGCGGTCGCAATTATATGGACACTTCAAGCGCAATTTTGTCGTCACCCTACAGTTGCTAATTAAGTCCAAGGGCAATAACACCGTTGCCCGGCGTCGTATGCTCTGTGTACCAGTGAAAGCGCACGAGGGAAGCCTACTATGGCGGCTCAATGTGGCACGCGCAAACAAAGAAAGTGGAGAGCAAAAGGCCGGGGGGGGGGGGCGGGAGGCAGCGTTGTGCTCTGGCAGCAAATGCTCATTTCGCGACCGGGCGCAATGTGATCTGACGATCGCGGCTCAATCTCGAGCGCCATATATGAGGAAAGCAGGAAGGCAGCGCAGAAAGGAGTGGGGTGGCGCCGAGTCCGCCAACAAGTGCGTCCAGAGCACGGCCGCGAATAGGCGTGGGCACCGTATTTTGAAAAGTATGTGGGGGGGTTATTCTGTAAGAGTCCACCGAGTGGACTGTCCATTTCGGCAGCTGCTGATTGACCGCAGCTGTACGAGCGAGGAGGAGACGAGCGGCCCTAGCCAATCAGCTGCGGCCGAAATGGACAGTCCACTAGGTGGACTCGCTGCTCCTGCGCTGAAGCAAAAGACCGCACGAAGGTCACATCGCTCGCTGCTGCTGCCGCGCTTGCTCACGCCCGCGTCTTTACAGCGAGCGTCTGCGCTCAACAAGTGTGATCTATTCATGTTGGCTCGTCAGCACTAACACCATGCTTGTTAGTTCAGTTAGCAAGCGGATGTTACCAAGTTTATACGGCCGATTCAACTACTATCCTTACTCCGTAAAGCTGCGCACGAATTTGCTACCACAATCCATGCTTCGCCTTGCGGAGGAAACTACAACGTTTTTACGCATCTTACTTTGAAGAATTCAATTAGTTCAGTTATGCATGTGTGCCACGCGGAGTGGCTGCGCGGTTGTGGTTCAGAATGATTTTTCGCAAAAGGACTCCGACGCCGTGAGGTTCCGTATAGAGTCCAAGAGCGATAAAATTGTGGCCGCGCGTGGTATGCTGTATATGCGAGTAAAAGCGTGCTAGAATTAGCCGGCAATGGCAGCTCAATCTATTGCACGCAAGCGAGAAAAGCGGAAAGGAAGCGTGCCGTTTTCCGTTGCCCACAAGGTTCCGGAGTGAAGGTTGGCAATGTAATGTCACGACACGCGAAGCGTGCCCGCCCAGGCCGCGACATTACATTTCCCAGCACCTTTGCAGCGCGTGGCGTGAGATGGGTATTTATGGAGTCGCCTGAGGTTTGTGCGCATGCGCGAGTAAGAGGCGGTGCAGAGAGAAAATCTGGGGGCTTCTGCTGCTTGACAATGGGACTTTGCCTGCGTTTCTTTGCTCGATTTCTATGCGTTTATTCCAAGGCGTGCCGCTTTGCGGAGTGAGGTCGAAGGCTGGCCATCTCCATGCGCGAGTTTGTTCAGGCGCATTTATAGTTCGACGTTTTCAGCGCGCGGGAAGCGTCGCTTGCGGCCAGTCCCACTGCACCGCTGCCACTGCGCCAGCCGAAATGCCACCCCCTCTCTACTTCGACGTGCGCGCCGTCGGCGGCTCCCGTAAGAGCACATGCAGAACGACCCCCAACCCGCGTGACCCTTTGTATGACTGCCCGCGACCGTCGGCGAAGCGGCATGAACCCGTTTTTTCTAAGCGCTATGCATTGTGGGTCGGCGCTGTCCGCATGGCGCGACCTACGCACGGATCTAGCAAAAGCCATCCCGACGCCGGGCCGGTCAAAGTGCGTTAGCCGCTGCCGGTTACAATGGCTGTGCCAGTGCGTCGGAGTATAGACGCTGTTGTTGCCAATGTGACGCAGCCTGTGTGTGTGCGCGCGTGCTTTGCTACGTCAGAATATATAAGCGCCATATACGATCCTGTGCAGGCTGCCGGTACGATGAACCAGGTGAAGCAGTGGTACTACCGCCCCATTTAGTGTTACCTGTGTCTAAAGGAACGTCGGACGTACGCGAATAGCAGAAGCTAGACGTACATGGAACAGACTTCCTCGCACTAGCGGCGCTCGTGCTGAGTCAGTCATGCCGGATTATAATTTTTTAGCGCCTTACGGTGCTCTCCCTTCAAAATGACATCTCTGATTTTCTTGTGGGAGCACCCAAAGAGATTGGGCCTGCTCTCCTGAAGCAGCATGTTCGCACGTGACAGTCCTTTCGTATGCTGCTCGCCGTTACTATTCAAAAGCATTTTTAACGGTCCCTCTTGAGTTATGTATGTGTCCTTCTCTAAAAACATGTGCAAAATCGGTTGGCGGCAGCCACGCAGCTAGTTAAACGCAAGTAAAGCAGGCACGTCCCATGTGCATTTAGCATGGCACGATCGAATATACTGCTCCTGGAGAGCGCGCCCCGTCTCTACTGTGGCCCTTAGTGCTCCACGGGAAAATCAGTGTTGTTGATTTGAAGGCACAGCACCGTAAGGCTCGAGAAAGTCTGTTCAGGATGTACTTATAGCTTCTAGACATTTTAATATGAATCAATTTCAAATGCTTAGATTATTATGCTGATATGCCTATAAACAAACCTGATGTCCTCTGTATTTGCGAGTTGCAGCACGCCGAAAAAACACCCGAGACTTCTTTAATATATTGTACACGTACTGCGCCCTGCTGAGCTTCCTCCCTTTCCGAAGCGTGAATGGGGCGAAGAAGCTTTCCAGGTCTTTGATTTGTAGGAAACCGTGCCTCGACACAACGGAAAGAGGAGGGTCCGTTGTGGCCTATGCACCTTCGCTTGCGGACAGCTCGTTTTGTACTACTCAGTTCGTGCCAAGGCTGCGACTAGGGCGCTGGTGACCGTTTTTTTTTTTTTTTTTTTTTGCAGCGCCGCCTGGGCAGAGTCTGAGGTCTATGTCGGCACGTCTAGGGACAAGCGCATATAATACGAGCAAATAAAGTTCTCTTCCGGTAATACCTAGGCAAAATCACATATTAAAGGAGCAAGAGCCCCCGCATTTTCTCTCTCGCATTCGCTCTTGCTAGCGCCTGCGCACAAGCCTCGGCCGATTCCTGAAATGCCGCGCGCCGCTGTGCTCCCTAGCCATTGCATAGTCGCAACCGTGCCACTGTATGTTGAAAGCCATTTGCGACGGGAACAGAGTCCGCCGCGCGCTGTGTTTTTGCGACTTAGTTCACGTTGATACGAGACGCAGCACGAAGGTCAGTCCGCTCGCCGCTGCTACCGCGCTTCTTCACTACAGCATTTTAACTGCTAGTTTCCGTGATCACTGAGTGAGATGTGTTGATGTTTGCTTGTGCTCGCGCAACACCGTGCTTGTTGATTTAGTTAGTATAGCTATGTTTATAAGTTTATACAACCAATAAAGATACTATCCTTACTTCGTATAGCTAGCACTCCACGAATTCGCCAAGGCAATCTATGCGTCGCCATTCGGGCGAAACTGCGACATTTTTTTTAGCGTAGAAATCGCGCATAGCTTACGTTCCGGGTAGCGGCTGGTCGAGGTAGTCGAAGTTGTCGGCCTTCTTGTGGTTGTAGTAGCCCTCTTTCTAGTTGTGGTCGTGGTAGCCCTGGTATTCGTCGTTGTTCGAGTGGTCAATGGACTTCTCGAGTATCCTGTACTCTTGATCCTTGTACTTGACGACGTTGTGGACACCGGTGGCCGCACACCTACGGCGACACGTAAATCCAACCGTGAACACCGCGTTTCTCGTCCGACACGTGGTACTGCTCATGTATGATGTGAGCCATGATTATATTTACTCGATTGTAAGATTGTCTTTAAATATAAATCCTTTTCAAGGGTCCGTAGGCTTGTTTTATATTACAGACAGTTTAATGAAGCTGACGATACTGCAATAATAGATGAACTAGCCTTCTCTTTTGAAAAGTTTGAAAAATTAAGTCGAGATGAATCTGCGCATACCAATGAGTTATGGTTAAACTTTAAGCGAACGGTTCACAAATGTATAGGGCGCTATTTACCTCTCAAATGTAAAAGAAAACGAATGCACAGCCCATGGATTACGAGAGAGATCATACAAATGAAAAGAAAAGTGGCAAGGCGTAGGGCACTTTATAAGCGTACACATGATTCTGCTCTTTGTGATAATATATCAAACTTAAGTAAACAGCTAACAGAGGTAATTTGAGAGAGATAATTTAATTGAAAGAAGGCAGAGAGGTCGGCCTGACCTAAGGCGCTCTAGCCTGCTTCTCTGCGCAGGGGGAGGAGGAGCGGGGACATAACGGTGTGATGAGGGATGATGATCACATACCAAGAGGGATGCTGCATCGTACGCAATATATTTACTAAACAGCCAAAGTTAATGATGAAGGAATCGAGGGACAAGTACTATGGTGTCACTATGAATACTTTTATACGGGAATCACCCCAAAAGGTTTGGAGGCACCTGGCTCCAACTAGGAAGGTAGTCACTAAATTAGGCACAGAAGAGGGACTTATTGAGGATAAAGGTCATATAGCGGAGGCCTTCAATAACTTTTTTGCTAGTGTGTTCACCAGCGATGACGGAAAGCAGTCAAAATTTGAGGTACGCCAACAGCTACCAGTTGCAGAGGAACTGCGGGTAACGTATGAAGGAATATTAAACTTGGTGCTGAACCTAAATACGAAGAAATCGGCAGGTCCTCATGAGATACCAAACTTGTTTTTAAAGAGGTATGCTGAATGGACTGCGAAGTACCTCTTCATTATCTTCACGAAGTCACTACGGTCAGTCACACTTCCTGAAGCATGGAAAATGAGCAAAGATATACCCGTATTTAAAGAAGGTGACGCGACGTCTACTGTCAATTACAGGCCCATTGCGCTAACGTCCGGGTGTTAGAACATATTGTTTCTAAGTACATTCGGCAGTTTTTGTCACACAACAAAATTCTTAGTAACTATCCACATGGGTTTCGCGAGGGCTTGTCAACCGTAACACAGTTACTAGGAAGCGTTCACGATTTCAGCAAGGTTATCGATGGCAAGGGACAAATAGATCTGATCCTTCTCGACTTCAAAAAGACATTTGATAAGGTTAACCATAGAACACTGTTAGTTAAACTAAAGGCTATTTTAGGAGATAAATGTGTAGTCAAATGGGTGGAGGACTTTTTACTGATCGCCGACTGTTCGTCAGTATTGATGAAAATAGGTCCAGGGTCTGTGACGTCAAATCGGGCGTGCCTCAAGGTTCAGTTCTTGGGCCTGTGTTGTTTCTGGTATATATTAACGACCTAATCGAAGAATTGGCAACAATTACAGCGAGGTTATTCGCAGATGACTGTGTCATATAAACAGAATTGAAGTCTTTTAGTTACCAGATACTTTTAAGTAACTTCTTACTAAAAGTGCACCAATGGTTCGACACGTGGCAGATTTCTCTTAACCCAGCCATTACTGTATGTATGACCATCACACACAAACACACAAATCCGAGAAATGATGGTGACATAGAGCTACTGAATGAAACCGTAAATATGATGGCTTCAGAGGCAGCAATTGAAGTGGGAGGCAAGGCACCAAGGCAAACAGTAGGGAAGCACAGCCAAGTAAAAAAGGACCTAATAACGAAACGGCAAAAAATGAGTGTCCAACTCAAGAGGTAAGATACAATTCGTGGAACTGTCAAAACAGATCAACAAGACGAAAATAAGTGATATTGGAGGCTCTAAACTGAGAAATACTCATGCAGCTTTGAAAAATGAAGGCAGCCTGAAATCAGTGAGAAAGAAACTTGGCATACGATAAACCTAGATATATACACTGAAAGAGAAGCAGGGTAATATCATCAGCAATCTCGAAGGTATAGTAAAGGAAGCGGAAGAATTCTATACGGACCTGTACACATCCGGAGGAGTCAGGATACGTCAATTAGAAACAGTAATGAACAGGATACCGAAACTCCTCCAGGACGGCCTTGCAAGACATGAAATGAGGAGAGCGGCAGGAGAAGATGGAATAACGGTCGATTGAATCAAAGATAGAGGAGACATATTGCTTGGGAATCTGGCGGATCCTTATACGAAGTGTCAATCGACTGTAAGGGACCCATAATATTGGAAGAAAGCAAACATTATACTAATTCATAAAAAGGGAGACGTTAAAGAGTTGAAAAATGATAGGCCCATTAGCCTGCTCCCAGCATTATATAAAATGTTTATGAAGATATTCTCCAACAGAATAAAGGCAACTCTGGGCTTTGGTCAACAAAGGGAACAGGCTGGCTTCAGGAAGGGATACTCTACAATGGACCACATCCATTTGATTAATTTGGATACTGAGAAATCCGCAGAGTACAATGAACCTCTCTATACGGCTTTCATAGATTACGAAAAGCCATTTGATTCAGTAGAGATACCAACAGTCATAGCGGCATTACGTAATCAAGGAGTAGAGAACGCTTGTGTAAACACCTTGTAAAATATCAACAGAGGTTCTTCGGCTACCCTAATTCCATCAGATACCCTAATAATAAGAAAAAGATAGCAACCCAACATAATTATGCGTTGCAATAGACCATCGTTTCTAGTATAATACGCATGATCACTTTCTCCGTTGAAAAACTCAGCAATGCATGTTTTTGCGCTCTTCAAATATCAACATTTCACTGATATTGCGTTTTTACAAAGTGAACTATGATATTCTAGAAAATATTGGGGCCATACATGCCATTCTCACGTAAGACCCCTTGCAGTTCTCACAATCGAGAAATTCATTATGTCAAACATAAATTATGCGACCTCCTTATGTCATGCCTAAGAGACATTCGGCTCGCAGCGACGACGACGACGAGAGGAAAGGGATCGAAACGGCGCGAGCGCAGGAGTGGCAAGTTCCGGAGGATCGAGGAGCCGAGCCAGTTATGGAGGCCGTGATGGTGGCATCCCGAGTCTTGGCTGCCGACCTCGACGACGTTTGATGCGAGGCTCCTTGGCTTTGCTCCTGCGTCCCACGGTAGTTCCGGACAGTCCCCGATGCGCTTCTTGGACACCTGAATAAGTCACTAGAAGGAAGTGGTGGCTAAACCCATCGCTAGGCTTAATTAGCTAGGACTCGGTGCTACGTCATAGACGACGACTGGGACACAGGCCTCGTATACGGATTGCCAGTTGATATACATGCAACGGCATCTACAGGACCGTCGAGAGTACCGACCACGGACGAGATGCCACCAAGCTGGGACTTTGAGGAAACACAAACCGGTGAGAGAAAGTAAGAACATTTCATTCGCGTAGCGGCGCAGCCAGACAGGCTAAGGTGGTCAGACTGCTGTGTCGTGCGAGGACGATAATTTATGTGTTGACAAGAACTCTACGACTGATTGTTAGCTTTATGTTTGTATCTTGTAAGGTTTTCATGTGTGTTCATGGTTATCGATTGTTAGTTTTAGTTTTCTTCTGTGGAGCTCTCGGGATGATTAAATAATGTCTGTGGTGCTGATCTGCGTACCACATTTCTATCTCAGGAACGCACGCCCCCGAAATTGGTGACACTATTTGGCGAGCCTGCCAGGATTTCATCAGCCGTGTCACCGATTATCGGGAGTTGCAGAGATGGACTATGAATGTTTGGCAGTAGCAGCTAAAGACTTAAACTTATCAAAATAGGTGATGATAGCGTTTTTGAGTAGGCTCAGTTGGAGCAAGACAAATATCATGTGCGAGCGCGCGAACCGTGCGAACGGGAAAAGGAAATCCTTGAGTTGAAGTTGAGGGCTAGCTGAGGTTAATGCTTGTACCCGCGATGACATTAATAGACCGACGTCGGTGCCATCCGACTCACCCTCTTCTACACCAATTGAGGTTTGTCCTACACTCTAAAGAATTTACCACCCTTAAGGGTGTAAATGACTTGTCCCATGGGTGCCACCCTTTTTAAGTATATTGCTACACCCCAAGCAAAGGGGTGTAAATTAACATCCCACAAAGGAAAGGGTGTTAATATGACGTCACCTTGCCTATGGGTGTAAAACAAACAACACCCTTTCTATATGGGCGTAACACACACCCCTTTCAATGTGGGTGTAGCGTGGACAACACGCTTCCAAAAGGGTGTTATCCCTGCAAGCACTTTAGCGTTCACTACAGCCATGTAGTTAATGGACAGACTAGCTGTTGTGAATCCTGCCTAGCCTTAGCTATGGTACTACCTTGTTCAGTATGAGCCAGAATGTGTGAGGCGTCGTCATATTGCGCTTCTGGTCTGTCATGTGGTAGCATATATAACGTGCGACCCTTTCAGGCGATAAAATTTAAGTTTCACGAGCGCAGCAATGCACACACCCTATGCTTTTCGTAATCTTCCTATGCAGTGATAGTACACTGCCGGCAGGATGCAGAGCGATATAACAGCGCGCGCTGTACTAAGGACACAGGATCTCCTGAACCTTGGTGCACCAGTACTTATCACTCAATGGAAACAGCACAGCCAAAAGCATGATGTTACATGCATTTCAGAAATAATTAAAATATCCACTTGGCCAAAAATTTTCGCAGCAACACCAGCTCGACGAGGAGGGAAAGACACCGCACCTCGTTGTTGTAGCTCATATTGACTGCAATAGAGCGCAAGCAATGCATGGATTGGCGACGGTAACAAGTGCAGTACTACAGAAGCATACGTTTTCCTGTCAATCAGCTTTTTGCCGTTTTAAGCACATATTTTATACCTCTATCACCAAAGTTGTCATTTATCTCCACGGGATGCCTGTACTAGTACCTTCACATATATAATGACTTAAAGATAGCACTGAAAGCCAAAGAACAAAGTGCAACAAAGCGCTTCCACTTAGAATAATGTTTCAGCATTTACAAACAAAACTGCATTTGTAGCTGTGCATGCTGTTACATATATAAGCATGTACTATTTTCTGAAATTTATGTATGCTGCATTTACTGCCAGTGACCAGCTTATACCAAAAAATTTCGCTTATTTTTCACCATGTGCTTGCACTAAATATCCCACAGGCGTTCTAAGTTAAGCTACTAGAATAACAATCAGCTAGTCTAAGGTTAGCTAACTGAACAAAATCATTGTAAAATTTGTGACGCAATGTCAGAAGAAAAGTACTTATTATTTCATTAAAGAGAAATGGTTACATAATATTGTTTGCACATTTTACAAATAAAAAAGAAGATAAGGAGTAATACCACACCAATACAAAGACATAAGCACCGAATATTGGCACAGGCTTGTTCAATTAAATTTTAAGCAGAGAAGTTTTTTAGATGACCTCACTATGAACTATCACGTTTTCATTCGAAAAGCACTGCATCTTATCATAAAGTACGAAAATAACCGACCACATAAGAAAGAACAAGCCTGGGTGTGTCTATGTGAACAAAAGGATAGAAAGTTGGGCAAGTTGGTACGGTAACATGATGTTGGATTGTAGCACGAAGTGACACGGACACAGACTAGAAGCAGACAGGATGAGCGCCAACTCTCAACTATATTTTCGTTGAAACGAAGAACATATATGTATAGGTGATTGCAAAAAACCGCAGCTTAAGAACATGACAAAGTATGAAGACATCAGTTAAACATATCAGGAAGTAGGGAAGTCAAAAAAGGAAACAACAAAGAGACACCACTTCAGATTAGCAGACGTGTTCTGAAGATACTGAAATTCGCATTCTAACAGAGATAAAGATGCATGGCTAACGCAAGTCTCTCCTAATCTGTCAATGTGCAATGCCTCGATTATTTCCCGTGTGGTTTGGCATTTGTGTGTTGAATGAATTTTTGTGTCTTCAAAAAAATATTTACAACTGCAATTAAAACAATGTGATGCTAGATGTGAAACATTAGGGTTGTTAAGTGAACGTTTGTGTTCTTTTAGTCTAATATTGAAGCACCTGCCGCTCTGTCCAATGTAAGTCTTCCCACACTTGAGAGGAATCTGAAACTATACCAGTGTTACAAGGCACGAAAGGGGACACCATGTCTAACGCCGCAATCATCTTTTCTTTTTTGCCACCTTGTTCAAGTTTCCTATTTATCATACGGCACATGGTAGACAACTTGCGGGGCTGAGAAAACTTTATCGACGTCATATCTATTGGCCCCATTCCCTAAACCATTATAATCTATGTACATACACAGCGGCGGCAGCATGAGGTAGGCGACACCCCTTCGCATTTGCCGCATAAATTTTTCAAATTGCTTAGGTAAGAGGCAACGCGCACACTGCATTAAGAATCGTGCTGTGGCGAATTGCTACAGGGTAATTAATCATACTCTGAGGGATATATGCGAGTCGCTTTCTCCGGATCCTGTATATGTAGCTGATCTGAGGAGATCGGACTATGCGGAGTAAATGCGGTTTATTTATTGCACAATGCGCGAAGGCGTGTTCCGAGATACGACGCTCTCAAACCATTCCCTGACATCTCTTTCAAACCCCGGCGTCACGAGGTCTAGTTCAGGTAATTTACGGCTGTCTCGAGCTGCAGTGATGTTCCCACGGACTACGAAGCTCAGCAATCTCTGACCGCGGCGCGCGCCGTGTAACACGGAGTGAGCAGCTAAAGGCAGACTAAATACGCGCGATAAACTTCGCACACACCATGACCTCCCATAATCCACACAGCATCGCGCAGGCACATTTAAGGTTAAACTTTCCGGTTTTAGCTAGCAAATGCTAACACGTGTTCAAACAAATAAATGCTAAAATATTGTTCGTGACAACCTTTAGGTTAATTTTGACTTCGATTGTACCCCGAGAAAGCGGACACGTACGTATCACATTTGCAGTAAATAGATACGAAACACAACTCAAAGATTCGCTATAACACGGTCGAACGTACAGGAAGTGAGAGCTGAAGCAAGAATTCAACAGAAAAGGCGAGGGTCCCCAGGGCCATGGGGCCGTTATAAAGCGAGCTTTGTCACACTGACCGTAAGCTACGCATCTAACTGAATTAGTCGTCTATTAACTTCATCGCTTTGAAATAATGTATGTACCCAAATTGAACACATTTAGACGCTGGAGAATGAACGTCGGAATGTTTACCTAGAACTGGATAACGTACGATGTTATCTGTACTTGCGAGTTGCAGCACGCCAAAATAACACCTGAGATTTCTTTTATATTGTACACGTACTTCGCTCTGCTGAGCTTCCTCCCTTTCCGAAGCGTGAATGGACCGAAGAAGCTTAACAGGTCTTTGATATTTAGGAAACCGTGGTTCAACACAAAGGAAAGAGGAGGGTCCATTGTGGCCTATCCACCTTCGCTTGCGGACAGCTCGTTTTGTACTACTCAGTTCGTGCCAAGGCTGCGATGGGGGCGACGGTGACGGGTTTTTCCGCAGCGCCGCCTGGGCAGAGTCTGAGGTCTATGCTAGCAAGTCTAGGGACAAGCGCATATAATACGAGCAAAGAAACTTCTCTTCCGGTAATAACTAGGCAAAATCAAACATTCAAGGAGCAAGAGCCCCGACATTTTGTCTCTCGCACCCGCTCTTGCTAGTGCCTACGCACAAGCCTCGGCCGATTCCTGAAATGCCACACCCCGCTGAGCTCCCAAGTCATTGCAATGTCGCAACCCGGCCACTGTATCTTGAAAGCCATTTGCGACGGGAACAAAGCCCGCCGCGCGCTGTGTTATTGCGACTTAGTTCACGTTGATACGAGACGCAGCACGCAGGTCAGTCCGCTCGCCGCTGCTACCGCGCTTCTTCACTACAGCATTTTAACTGCTAGTTTCCGTGATCATTGAGTGAGATGTGTTGATGTTTGCTTGTGCGCGCGCAACACCATGCTTGCTGATTTAGTTAGTATAGCTATGTTGATAAGTTTATACAACCAATAAAGATACTATCCTTACTTCGTATAGCTAGCACTCCACGAATTCGCCAACGCAATCGATGCGTCGCCCTCCGGGCGAAACTGCGACATTTTTTTTTCAGCGTAGAAATCACGCATGGCTTACGTTCCGGGTAGCTGCTGGTCAAGGTAGTCGAAGTTGTCGGCCTTCTTGTGGTTGCAGTAGCCCTCTTTCTAGTTGTGGTCGTGGTAGCCCTGGTATTCGTCGTTGTTCGAGTGGTCAATGGACTTCTCGAGTATCCTGTACTCTTGATCCTTGTACTTGACGACGTTGTGGACACCGGTGGCCGCACACCTGCGGCGACACGTAAATCCAACCGTGAACACCGCGTTTCTCGTCCGACACGTGGTACTGCTCACGTATGATGTGAGTCATGATTATATTTACTCGATTGTAAGATTGTCTTTAAATATAACTTCCTTTTCAAGGGTCCGTAGGCTTGTTTTATATTACAGACAGTTTAATAAAGCTGACGATACTGCAATAATAGATGAACTAGCCTTCTCTTTTGAAAAGTTTGAAAAATTAAGTCGAGATGAATCTGCGCATACCAATGAGTTATGGTTAAACTTTAAGCGAACGGTTCACAAATGTATAGGGCGCTATTTACCTCTCAAATGTAAAACAAAACGAATGCACAGCCCATGGATTACGAGAGAGATCATACAAATGAAAAGAAAAGTGGCAAGGCGAAGGGCACTTTATAAGCGTACACATGATTCTGCTCTTCGTGATAATATATCAAACTTAAGTAAACAGCTAACAGAGGTAATTTGAGAGAGATAATTTAATTGAAAGAAGGCAGAGAGGTCGGCCTGACCTAAGGCGCTCTAGCCTGCTTCTCTGCACAGGGGGAGGAGGAGCGGGGACATAACGGTGTGATGAGGGATGATGATCACATACCAAGAGGGATGCTGCATCGTACGCAACATATTTACTAAACAGCTAAAGTTAATGATGAAGGAATCGAGGGACAAGTACTATGGTGTCACTATGAATACTTTTCTACGGGAATCACCGCAAAAGTTTTGGAGGCACCTGGCTCCAACTAGGAAGGTAGTCACTAAATTACGCACAGAAGAGGGACTTATTGAGGATAAAGGTCATATAGCGGAGGCCTTCAATAACTTTTTTGCTAGTGTGTTCACCAGTGATGATGGAAAGCAGTCAAAATTTGAGGTACACCAACAGCTACCAGTTGCAGAGGAACTGCGGGTAACGTATGAAGGAATATTAAACTTGGTGCTGAACCTAAATACAAAGAAATCGGCAGGTCCTCATGAGATACCAAACTTGTTTTTAAAGAGGTATGCTGAAGTGACTGCGAAGTACCTCTTCATTATCTTCACGAAGTCACTACGGTCAGTTACACTTCCTGAAGCATGGAAAATGAGTAAAGATATAACCGTATTTAAAGACGGTGACACCACGTCTACTGTCAATTA
The DNA here is from genome assembly GCF_050947875.1 of Dermacentor variabilis. Lineage (NCBI taxonomy): Eukaryota > Metazoa > Arthropoda > Arachnida > Ixodida > Ixodidae > Dermacentor > Dermacentor variabilis. Next base: position 193,607,553 of record NC_134570.1, read on the forward strand.
CAGGCCCATCTCGCTAACGTCCGGCTGTTGTAAAGTGTGAGAACATATTGTTTCTAAGTACGTTCGGCAGCTTTTGTCACAGAACAAAATTCTTTGTAACTATCAACATGGGTTTCGCGAGGGCTTGTCAACCGTAACACAATACTAGAAAATGTTCACAATTTCAGCAAAGTGATCGATGGCTAGGGACAAATAGATCTGATCTTTCTCGACTTCAAAAAGGCATTTGATAAGGTTACTCATAGAAAACTGTTAATTAACTAAAGGCTATATTAGGAGATACAGGTGTAGTCAAATGGGTGGAGGACTTTCTTACTGATCACCGACAGTTCGTCAGTATTGATGACAATAGGTCCGGGGTCTGTGACGTCAAATCAGGCGTGCCTCAAGGTTCAGTTCTTGGGCCTGTGTTGTTTCTGATTAACGTTGCTTCTCTTGTTTCTGTTTTCGTAAAGTTGTTTCTGTTGTTTCTGATTAACGACCTATTCGAAGAATCGGCCACAATTACAACGAGGGTATTCGCGGATGACTGTGTCATATGTACAGAAGTGAAATCTATTAGTGACCAGATACATTTAAATAAATTTTAGGAAAAGTGCACCAATGGTGCGACACGTGGCAGGTGTCTCTTAAAACCAGCAAAGACTGTATGTATGACCATCACACACAAACACACAAGTACGAGAATTGATGATGACATAGAGCTACTGAATGAAACCGTAACCAGGATGGCTTCAGGGGCAGCAATTGAAGTGGGAGGCAAGGCACCAAGGCAACCAGTAGGCAAGCTCTCTCAAGTAAAAAGTGACCTAATAAAGAAAGGACAAAAATGAGTGTCCAACTCAAGAGGTAAGATACAGTTCGCGGAACTGTCCAAACTGATCAACGAGGCGAAAATAAGTGATTATCGAAGCTATAAAGTGAGAAATACTGAAGAAGCCGTGAAAAATGGACGCAGCCTGAAATCAGTGAGAAAGAAACTTGGCATACGGTAAACCACGATATATACACTGAAAGAGAAGCAGGGTAATATCATCAGCAATCTCGAAGATATAGTAAAAGCAGCGGAAGAATTCTATACTGAACAGTACGAATCCGGAGGAGTCAGGATACCTCAATTAGAAACAGTAATGAACAGGATACAGGCACTCCTCCTATAAATAGCGATGAGGTCACGAGGGCCTTGCAAGACATGAAACGAGGAAGAGCGCCAGGTGAACATGGAATAACAGTCGATTTTTTGAAAGATAGAGGAAACATCATGCTTGGAGATCTGGCGGCTCTTTATACGAAGTGTCAATCGACTGCAAGGGTCCCAGAATATTGGAAGAATACAAATATTATACTAATGCATAAAAAGGGAGACGTTAAAGAATTGACAAATGACAGGCGCATTAGCTTACTCCCAGCGTTATATAATGTATTTATGAAAATATTCTCCAATAGACTAAAGGCAACACTGGGCTTTGGTCAAAAAAGGGAACAGGCTGGCTTCAGGAAGGGATACTCTACAATGGACCACATCCATGTCATTAATCTGAATACTGAGAAATTCGCAGAGTACAATGAGCCTCTCTATATGGCTTTCATAGATTACGAAAAGCCATTTGATTCATTAGAGATACCAACAGTCATAGCGACATTACGTAATCAAGGAGTAGAGAACGCTTGCCTAAATACCTTGTAAGATATCTGCACAGGTTCTTCGGCTACCCTAATTCCTTCAGATGCCCTAATAATAAGAAAAAGTGAGCAACCCAACATAATTATGCGTTGCAATAGACCATCCTTTCTAGTATAATGCGCATGATCACTTTCTCCGTAGAAAAACTTAGCAATGCGTGTTTTTGCGCTCTTCAAATATCAACATTTCACTGATATTGCGCTTTTACAAAGTGAACTATCATATTCTAGAGAATATTGGGGCCATGCATGCCATTCTCACGTAAGACCCCTTGTTGTTCCCCAGAAACACGAAATTCATTTAACGTCAAACATAAATTATGCGACCTCCTTATGTCATGCCTAAGAGAGATTCGGCTCGCAGCGACGACGAGGAAGAGAGGAAAGGGATCGAAACGGCGCGAGCGCAGGAGGTGAAAGTTCGGGAGGATCGAGGAGCCGAGCCGGTTATGGAGGCCGTGATGGTGGCATCCCGAATCTTGGCTGCCGACCTCGACGACGTTTCAGCGAGGCTCCTTGGCCTTACTCCTGCGTCCCACAGTAGTTCCGGACAGTCCCCGATGCGCTTCTTTGACACCTGAGCAAGGCACTAGAAGGAAGCGGTGGCTAAACCCATCGCTAGGCTTAATTAGCTAGGACTCGGTGCTACGTCATAGACGACGACTGGAACACATGCATCGTATACGGATTGCCAGTTGATATACATGCAACGGCATCTACAGGACCGTCGAGAGTACCGACCACGGACGAGATGCCACCAAGCTCGGACTTTGAGGAAACACAAGCCGGTGACAGAAAGTAAGAACATTTCATTCGCGTAGTGGTGCAGCCGGACAGGCTAAGGTGGTCAGACTGCTGTGACCTGCAAGGACGAGAATTTACGTGTTGACAAGAACTCTGTGATTGATGGTTAGCTTTGTGTTTGTATCTTGTAAGGTTTTCACGTATTTTCATGGTTTTCGAGTGTTAGATTTAGTTTTCTTCAGTGGAGTTCTCAAGATGATTAAATAATGTCTGTGGTGCCGATCTGCGTACCCCATTTCTATGTCAGGAACGCACGCCCCCGAGATCGGTGACAACATTTGGCGAGGCTGCCAGGATTTCATCAGCCGTGTCACCGATTATCGGGAGTCGCAGAGATGGACTATGGACGTTTGGCAGTAGTAGCTAAAGACTTAAACTTATCAAAAGAGGTGATGATAGCGTTTTTGAGTAGGCTCAGTAGGAGCAAGATAAATATCACGAGCGAGCGCGCGAATAGTGCGAACGGGAAAAGGAAATCCTTAAGTTGAAGTTAAGGGCTAGCTGAGGTAATGCTTGTACCCGCGATGAGATTAACAGACCGATGTCAGTGTCATCCGACTCACCCTCTCCTACACCAATTCAGATTTGTCATATTTAGGAAACTAATGGTGCCCTTCGATGAACGAATATATGACCGGGATGGGTATTTGTATCCATTTGAGAGAAATGCGGTCGGGCAAGGTTGGCAGAAGGGCAAGTGAGTCGGCGCCCTGAGCCTGTGTTAAGTTGGTGAGGCGTTGATCGTGTTTGATCGAACGCCAGCGGAGGAATCGTGAGGCTTGAAGGAGGCCCTTTATTGCACACCTTTATTACACAGATTCAGGCTGACCTGAGGCGCATTTCGTGAGAAGCTCGATTCCTGCGATCCCGAAGATTCAGAAACAGGAAGGCAGTTCGCGTGCTGTCTGAAAGAGTAATTCGCGAGGTGGATAGATCTGTCTGAAATGAAAAAAGAAAGCATACGAAAGAGAATTGTGGGTGAACAATGTCCAGGTGTAGCAAGAGATTGGCAATATTTCCTGAAGTGAGAAAACTACAAATTGCTGAAGAGATGCCAGAACGAGCAGATATGTTTTAGAGGCGCAGGGATTCAGAAATTTAGGAATACGTGATGGAGATACGCCTACAGCCACAACACGAGAAGTGAGGAGCGAGGTTCAAACTAACTGAGAAACAGTACCGCAGAGATGTTTCCTACGTAACCGGTTGGCTCATTTAGTGATGAACTGCCGTGTTAGAAATAGTCGACAGGAACCAAAGGTGAAGTGTCCGTTGTGCCATAAGAGGGGTCACAGACTCGCAGGGTAGACGAATGCAGGATGATCCGTGGAATAGACCGCATGTGTAATGAGGTCACGATAAAATGAACAAAAAGGACATTCCCCTAGTGGAAGGCCAGGTACAAGGACGCAAAGTTACATTATTGAAAGACCCAGGAGTAAACGATGCAATGAACAAAAAGGAAATTCCCCTAGTGGAAGGCCAGGTACAAGGCCGCAAAGTTATATTATTAAGAGACACAGGAGTAAACACAGTCCAAGTAAGGAGGAGTTTAGTTTCAGCAGAAAGCATGACCGACGCTTTGAACCCGTCACCTTTGTAGATATGTCCATCAAATATCTGCCAAAGACCCGAATCTAAGTATCGACGCCGTTTTCCACAGGAATAATTACGGCAAGATGTGTGGAGGACCCTCCTTACGATTTGATTCTAGGAAATGTACCTGGGGTGAGGAAGGCAGACGACCCTGACCCGAGTTCTAAGGGGACAGGAAAGGACGCGGAAGAGAAGGAACACACAGAAGCTGAGAAAAAATGGGAGCCAGAGACAGACGTAGCGGCTACGGTTCAAACACGAGCAGGAACTAACGGCACCAAACCGTTGAGAGCACTGCAGGTAACAACATTTAATGGATTAAATATAACAGCAGCACAATTCAAAGAATTACAGAATAAAGACAAGTCTACACAGACGTCTGAACGGAAGATATGAGAAATAGTGACAACAAAAAAGAGTCAGGCAATAGTGGAATTTGTATAAAGGAAATCCTATTGCACCGAAGGTGCGCGTTTAGTTTAGGTAGGGAAGTACAACAATTGGTGGTCCCAGAAAAACTGAAGAGCACAGTGCGGAAGATAGGGCATGCCAATGCAATGACAGGCATTCAGGGAATAAAGAATGCGTTAGAGAAGATCACGGAAGAGTTATTTCAGGGGGAATCGGGGTGCGGGGTGATGTAATATGATATGTGATGTCGTGTCATTTATGCAAGAAGATGGTGACCAAGGGCCGTGTGAATAATGAGAGAAAAGGAGGGAAGAATGAAGAGAAGCCCATAATTTGGAAAGTGATTGCCGAAGGGAATAACAACGAGGAAGTCCAAAATTATACCCATAAGAAGAACATGAGGGCAGGGAGTGTTAAAGTGGAGCTGAAGGAGAATATTCTCAACAAAATACAAGCAGTGGGCAAGCCTAGGACAAAGAAACAAGTGCGATCATTCTTAAGGTTTACAAAATTTTATAGAGAATTTATCCCACAGTATGCTTAGTTAGCTTAACCATTCATAGAATTGTCAAAAACATTTGCAGGACGCTTAAGCTTCGCCTTTAAGAGTGGAACGCCGATAGCATTCAAAGATCCGCGACTGCTTCTCACGCTTCCCGGCAACTGGAGCGCATGTAACCGTAATGTTTACATGGAAACGCTGGCCGCGAAAGCTATGCACGGAGGCGGTTTTTGTGGTTGAAATGCGGCCTCTTGCGTAGGCTGCGATGCGACGTCGGCGAGCGCCAGCTGGAGCTAATGCAACGAACCGGGCGCACCACTCCATGGCCTCCCAAGACACCCATCGCACCGGCGCGCAGAAATGGCTGACGATGCGGACGGTCTGTGAACGCTGCGGCATGTCTGTGTGTGGGAAGGAGTTTTTTGAGTTTCCGCGTAACAGAATTGTTTTCTTGTACAGTGAATATATAATCCGAGAGCTATCATGTCGGTAGGTTGTGTGCAAGTCGTAGTTTACAATTTTCCCTCGTATATTAGATTGAGAAATTCAATTAGTTCCGTAAATTCCTTGGGTTACATGAACGGCCTGTGTAGGGATGGTTCGAAAATACTTTTACCGAAACGACGTCCGACACCAGATGCCGACACTGACGCCGGGTTTCCTGCGAGACGGGCTCCTTAACGTCGTTGCTTTAAAAGGGGCAAGTTACCTAGTAAAGAGGGATGAAGGTCATGAAAGAGCGTTCGAAATGTTAAAGGAAAGCTTAGCACATCCGCCGGTGCGTTTATCACCAGGTATGTGAAAGCACTTTGTGTTATGCAACAAAACCGCGGACAAGGTATTCGGAGCAGTACTCCTACAAGAGAAAGACAAGAGATCCCATCCGGTATTTTGTGCTAGCAGGAGACTAAGTAATGCAGAACAGAACTACTCAACTAATGAGAAAAAATGTGTCGCCCCTTTTATGGGCAGTAAGGAAATTCCACATCTATTTGTTTGAAGACAAGGCCAGGTGCAAACGGATCACCAGCCCTTAGAGTATTTGAGGAAATCTAAGCTGTCCAATTTCAGAGCAATGAGGTGGACTCTCAGCTTACAGGGATGCTGTTTCCATGTAGCATACATAAGAGGGAGACAAAACGTGGTGGCGGACATCATTATTAGGCCAACTAAAGGGTGAAGTGCCAGGAGTATAAAGCCCAGACCAAACGTACGCTTGCTTATGCGCACAAGCTCGAGTCCGCATGCTCCCGCATGTGCAGACGGGGCGGCACGGCTCGTAGGCGTCAAAGCGCGGCGTCATCTCGGTGAAGCTCCTCTCTGTTATCGCGCGCTTGGGCTGCCTCGCGTCGGCGCGCCTGGCTACGCAGCTACGGCGCGCAACATTCAACCCTCAGTGAGGCAGTTTTATATCGTGCAAGGAAGTGCTTCTTCTTTCCTTCTTGTGCTCATCTAACAGCTATAAAATATAACAATTACGTTTATAGATATCGAATCATTTTGAAGCGCTCTCAATAAAAAGTATGAAGTGGCGTCTAGCTGTCTGCCAAGGTTTCTGTGAGTGCGGCCTGAGAGCGAGCGCTTTCACGCGTCTTTGTCGATGCAAACCGCCATTCCTCGCGAAAGCGGCAGTCACTAGGCGCGCGGACGTGAGCGAGCTTGCGCGCGTCCATATCCATATCACCCATATCATGTGGTAAGAGAGAGGCTGCGCGAAACGTTATCGACGAGAGGAAGGCGTTGGAAACGGCACGAGCGGATGAGGGGGGAAATTCCGGAGGCTCGAGGTGCGTAATCCGAGCCACGATCGGGAGAAAAACAGCGCTGAGCTGGGATTGTCTGCGTGGCTATGGCTGAAGTAGGTTGTCTAGACAGCACCGGGGATATTGGAGGCGGGAGCAGCGGGTGTTTGGTTACGGAGGCCGTGAAGCTGGCATCCCCGAGGTATGGCCGTCAACCTCGACGACGTTTGAGTGAGGCTCATCGAACTTGCTGCAGCCTACCGCAGTAGTTCCGGGCACTCCAGCACCAATCCTCCTTCGAAGGCAGGCTAGCAACGCCACGTAAGACAGTCTGCGGGGCACATCGTGGTCATTTGAGCAAAGCATTTGACAGAAGCGGCGGCCGTACCTTCGCTAGACTTAACCTTCTGGCCTCGCGGTAATTCATCGTAGAAGCCGGGACATAGAGACAGACGGATGGTTCGGCTGATACACAGGCAACGGCATCTACAGAATCGTCGAGAGTACCGACCAAGGAGGAGATGCCACGAAGATCAAACTTTGAGGAAACACAACCAGTTACAGAAAGTAAGGACATTTCATTCGTGTAGCGGCGATGCCAGGAAGGCTAAAGTGGTCAGACTGCTATGACGAACAAGGACTACATTTAACGTGTTCGAGAAGAACTGTAGAACTGATTGTTACCTTTCTTTGTATCTTGTAAGGTTTTCATATATTTTCATGCTCATAGAGTAGTTATTTTTTGTTTTCTTCTGTGGAGTTTTCCGTGTTATTAAATCATGTCTGCGGTGCCGTTCTGCGTCACTCATTCCCATCTCAGCAACGCACGACCCCGAGATTCACCACACCTTTCGTCTTTTCTCAATACCAAATTGTGATCCTACACCAGCTAATAACTATCAAGGTTCCAGTTCACAGTTCAGTAATTATTCCTTCGCAATTCAATATAAGGCTATATAATTCTGGTAACTTCTTGAAACCACTTGTAAAGGCTGGTACAGAAAACGACGGCTTTCTAGTGTTGGCTGTTATTTATGGAACAATACTATTCAGGTAAAGCAATTAGCTTCTTTGTGATGCTGCACAAAGAAGTGCAGTAATTAGCGGATTTCTTTTGTTTTGTATACTAATCTGATATGCTGCTAAGTTCATGTATAAAAGTGCATACTGCGTGTATGTTGATGCTTGTATTTTTGTTATTTTTCCTGCATGAGTTCATGGTAACATGACGCTATAGATTCAGATGTTTCCAGACATGTTTCTTGTATGGTCATATCGTGTCTAATGAAAAGTCAATCCAATTCACTTAACCTGTTGCACATTCATTGAGGTGTACAATGAATGAAAATAGGTTGTGTATACGTAAAGGATGAGTGAGATCGGCTGACGGTGACAATCGCGAAATAATTTTGAGAGCCACTTCTGTGAACGGTTTGTCGGCAATTACACAACTGATGTCTCGGAACAAACCAGAGTCTGTTCACGCTGTAGAGAGTTAATCTGAATATATAGCTTATTTTATATATACCTCTTGTGCTCCCTTAATTTATTTATTTATTAGTTTGAGCATAAGCACCCATCTGAGCGCTGATATTATCGTCACTCATTAAAAATATCCACGTGGACTTTTTTATTGCCAGTTTAGCTGCACGAAATGCATCTGGTGTATCGTGCGCCCTGGTAGATTTTTAACGGAGCACTAAATAGAAGGCCCAGAAGAGATTTCCTGCTGCTCCATGATGATGTAGTCTTTATCGGGAAGATAAAGAAGGAGGTCACAAGGGTTTCGCGAGCATGATGAGTAACCACGTAGAGGGGAGAGGGTCCGGTCTGGATTCTTGAAGTATTCGTAGTCAAACTTTTATAAAGTCACTGCGACGCAAGACCCACAAGAGCTCTCATTGGCGCCCAATGAAACCTTCACCGCTCATCCGTACAAAACTTAGGTCTATTGTACATGCCACTGGTTCAGCAAAAGTAAAATAAAAGCTTTTCTGCCATTTAGACGTTCTGCAAACCTTCCCGTTAAAGAGCTTCGCTGCAGCCATTAATGGGTTCCTATCATCTGCGTAAATGTTATAATATTTGTTTACTCTTAGCTTTGTCTTCCGGAATTTGTTGTGTTTGATTCAAACTTGTGCTCCTTTTCTAGACATTTGCAAGGACCTGCTTCGCATGTGAAGTGTGCCTCCAATGTTACGGCTGCTTTTTGAAGATGGGGTCATGTTTCGGAAGTATGTTCAGCAGTGGCGCTGCAACTTGTAACGCCGCAACATTTTGGGTGGGTTTTGTTGATCCGCTTCACCGAAACCCCATTATAAACTCGACTGTCGATAGTTCTCATATTTAATAAAATACCTTGAATCTAACTAGGCAAGTGTTTAATGGAGTGAATGTACTAAATCTGGGAGGACGAAAGCCAATGTTTATTTACACATGCCTTGATAAAAGGAATACTTTCAAGGTATGCAAGTGCTCTCATGATTTCTCACGACAGCTGACAGGGTTACATATAGGGCGTCTCCCCGAAGAAACTTAGGAATGTACCGCTTTTTATTAGCTCTTTGGAATGCGCACTGTGATAACATGATTTTTTCGCTGAAAGGCTTACGTGTAACCAACATGACGTATATTTTCGGTTTCTTCTTTGTTTTTCACGGCAAAAAGAGAAGACGACAGACGACGTTGATTAGGAGGGGGGGATGGAAATAAAGAGCTATCTCAAGGCTTGCACCGCGTTTACAATGGACCAGAGGCAAGAGCAACATATTGTCACGGGTATAAAACTATTTACACGAAGTATTTACAAGGCGTATATAAACAACAACCGAGAATCCCGAGAGGCTGTCGCCACTTCGTCGTCTTCACCGTCTACGAACTTCTCTTTTTCCACCGTAACACGACCTACCGCAAAAAAGCACCGTCCCGGTGCTGCAGGCGGGGCCGTCAGTAAGGGCATAGTACGGCTTAAGCCGAGAGACGTGTATGAGGTAAGGTGATGTGGAACCGGGTTTATCTCGTAAGTGACAGTTGGTCACTTGACGTAGAACACGGTAAGGGGCTTTGTAGCGCGGAAGGAGTTTCTCGGAGAGACCCACTCAGCGGAAAGGGGACCAAAGTAGCGAGAGGGAGCCTGGTGAAATATATGTTTCACAATGGCGGCGATTGTAAGCGTGCCGTTGAGATTCCTGCGTTGCCAACAGACGAGTACGGGCAAGCTAATGCGCATGGTCAGCGTGGGCATACTCGGTCCTCGAGCCCTGTATCAAGGGGAGTGCAGTGTCCAATGGCAATACAGGGTCACGACCGAAGAGTAAATAAAGGGGGAATACCCAACAGTATCGTGGCGTGATAAACTATAAGCGAATGTGAGATAAGGGAGTGCCACATTCCAGTCCTTGTGGTCGGATGAAACGTATTTTGATAGCATGTCAGCAATGGTCCGATTAAGTCGCTCAGTAAAGCCGTTGGTCTGGGGATGATAGCGGGTAACCAGATCGTGCTTGGTAGAACATGAGCATAGGATATCGGCGACGACATGGGAGAGTAAAGTCCGGCCGCAGTCAGTAAGGAGCTGTCATGGGGCGCTTTGTAATAAAATGAAATCCCGGAGTAGGAAATCTGTGAAATCGGTTGAGTAGTTCGTGGGAAGTGCCCGAGGGATGGCATAGCGCGTCGCGTAGTCAGTAGTGACAGCGATCCACCTGTTGCCGGAGCTGGGCTCAAGGGAAAAGGCCAAGCAGATCCAAACCCACGCGAAGGAATGGCTCAGGTGGAATCTCCATCGGCTGCAAGTGCCCGATAGGCAGCGTTGCTGGCTTTTTGCGATGCTGACAGGGCTTGCAAGCAGCTACATAGCGCGGTACGGAGCGTGCGAGGTCGGGTCAGTACAAGCGGCGGCGCACGCGGTCATAAGTAGGAGAAAACCCAAGGTATCTCACAGTTGGGACGCCATGAAGCTCCTGAAGCACGGTTGAGCGGAGTTGTTGAGGAACGACAAGGGAGAAGGGGAGGACCGTCCGGATGATAACTGCGTCGGTACAATAGCCGTCGTTGAGAACGAACCACCGCAATGATGGATGAGTAGAAGCAGATTCCATTCGGTCAACGAACGTCCTTGAAGTAGCGTCATGGCATTGCTCGTTGGCCATGTCCAAAAGCTGGGAAATGTAAAGAACACTTTGTCAAGCGTCCCTGTCCCCGTTGGTGGGTGTGTCTACAGGGTAACGGAACAAGCAGTCGCCGTCCATGTGTAGGCGACCAGACCTATACACCGACGAATAAGAACACTCTCGTAGCCGCAAAGCCTCTCGTCCAAGTCCCCCTGTGGAATCTTTTAAGGACGAAAGCCAACAAAGGGAGTGGGTGGTCCATTACAATAGAAAAGGGCCTGCCGTATAAATAGGGGCGAAATTTTGCCACCGCTCACACAACGGCCAAAAATTCGCGCTCGGTAATAGAGTAGTTGCACTCCGCAGGCTACATAAGACGGCCAGCGCACGCGATGACACGCTCTTGGCCGTGTTAAATTTGTGCCAAGATAGCACCGATTCTGTGGCCACTGGCATCGGTGCGCACCTCTGTAGGGACTGAAGTAGCGAAGTGTCCTAGAATCGGTGGGGCGGTGAGCATGGTGGTAAGGTGAGAAACGGGCGTGGCCTGAGACGATCCGCATGAGAACGGCACACTTTTCATCAGGAGATTTGTGAGAGGGCGTGCTACAGTGGCAAAATATTTAGCCAAGCGGTGGAAGTAAGTGAAAAGGCCCACGAAACTTAGGACATCTTTTGCGGACAGTGGAACAGGGAACTCTTTTACAGCGCGAATTTTCTCTGGGTCCGGTCGGATGCCAATCGCCTTGACGACATGTCCAAGGACAGTAATCTCACGATGGCCGAAATTACATTTCTTGGAGAGCTCAGCTGTAGACCGGCCTTGCGTAAAACGGCAAGTACAGCTGAAAGGCGCTCAACGTGTGTGCTGATTGAGAGCGAGAACGCAATAACGTCATCTAAGTAGCAGAGACAAGTCGACCCCTTGGATCCTTGGAATAATGAGTCCATGATACGCTCAAAGGTAGCCGGAGCGTTGCATAGCCCAAAAGGCACCACTTTGAACTGGTATAGACCATCAGGCGTTACAAAGGCGGTATTTTCACGATCTAGATCATCGACAGCGATTTGCCAATGTCCGGACCGTAGGACGACGGATAAAATATACTGTGCCCCGTATAGGCAATCGAGGACGTCATCGATACGAGGTAGTGGGTAGACCTCCTTTTTGGTGATGCGGTTGAGGTGGCGGTAATCGATGCAGAATCTCCATGAGCCATCCTTCTTTTTTACCAGCACGGCAAGGGACGCCCATGAACTTGACGATGCCTGAATTAATTCTTTCGCTAGGATCTTGTCTACTACCGCTTTGCTGACGTGACGCTCGTAAGCTGAAACTCGTAGGGCCACCGATGGATGGGTGGATTATTGCCTGTATGTATACGATGTTTGACAAGTGACGTCTGGCCTAAGGATCGGTTTTTCAGGTCAAATATATCCTTGTAGGAAAGCAGTAGACTGTAGAGCTGCTCAGTCTCCGGAGGAGTGAGATTCGGGGTGACCATTTTTCTAATGTCGTTGTCAGTACATTTGGAACACCAGAAAGGCTCGCAGGAAGCGTCGATGGCAAAAGTCCAAACGCAACTAACTTATAAAGCCCTGATTGCAGCCAGCGTAATATATTTAGGGAAATTTGTTTAGCGAGCCCGAAATTCACCGCAGGGAGGTACGTGCAGTTGTCTGTGACTCTCATTATTGTATGCGGGACAGTAACGCTGTTGGTGAGAACGATGGCAGTTATGGGAGCGGAGATGTCATCACCATCGGGAACTGGCGTAGAAGGCGACATTTCGATGTATGTCAAGACGTGTGGTGGAACGTAAACAAATTCAGTCTATCTTGGGCGAATTTTGTGTGGTGTTGGAGGAACGTCCAGTAGAGGCAGGTCAAGACGCACAGTACTTGAGGAACGATCGATAAGTGCTGAATGGGCGGAGAGGAAGTCTAGGCCTAGGATGAGGTCATGGGGGCATTGGTCAAGCACGGTGAAACGGACGACAGTATGGCGGCCGGAAATGCTCACACGTGCAGTACGCATTTTGACCACGGTCACCGTGCTACCGTCGGCGACTCGCACGAACCGAGTAACAGCAAGCTTAACAATTTTTTTAAAAAGGCGGCATAGGCAGCTGGTCATAATCGATAAGTGTTCTCTGGTATCTATGAGGGCTGTGACGGGTGTGCCATCAACTTGGACGTCAAGAAGCTTACGTCCCGTAAACAGCGTCAAAGGGAGGTGTTGCGGCGAATCCGATATTGCAGCACCACCTCGAGATGCCACATTGCCTAGTTTTCCTGCTGGGACGGCCCTAGGTAGGCCGGCGAGGGGTGAAGATTGGGCGGACGTGGCTGGCGATGTAGAGGCAAGGGCGAGCGATCATAGCGGCGAGTCGAGGTAGTGGTGTTGGAAGCTTCGTAGAAGCGATGGTGGGAAGAATTTCAGGGCGAACTTGAATTCCGAAAGGTGTTTCGAGGAGGGGACGGCCAACGGCTCCGGCAGTGATGGGAAATGTGGCCGATTCGGCTGCAGCAGAAACAGATTGGCCTGTCGTCAGGTGTACGCTATCCCTAGGATTCCTGGTAGTGTAGGGATAACGGACACTGTGATGTGGACTGCGATAGGACCGAGGCATAGGAACAGGGCGGGTGCCCCGACGACTCAAGGACCAGGCGCTGGGAAGACCCACATGAGCAATTTCCTGACGAACCACTGACTGGATCAGCGATATCGTCTCAGCAGTGTTTTTCCAAGACGTCTGTTGAGGCGAGGCAGGAAACGTTGCTTCGAGTTCGTAGCGTACAATTGGGGTCACGTTTTCGCTTGGTGGTGGTGAGCTAGCTTGGTCGGTGGGGTCGGTACAGGAAGAGGTCGCTGCAGCATTTGAAAGCCATGTAAACTGACTGTATATACGGCAACTCTTCGCCTACTCGATACGGCGGCCTTTCTTCATGATGGCGTCGACAGCCGGTGAGCTTCTCAAGACCAGAAGGTTGAATGCGTCGTCCGCAATGCCTTTGATAATGTGTCCAACCTTTTTCGCTTCTGGCATGGACATGTCAATCTTATGACAGAGGGCTAGGACGTCCTCAATGTAGGAGACATACGACTTGGTAGAAGTGCCGGCACTGGTGGCGAGTTGTACCTTGGTGGCTAGTTGTCGACCGGTCGGATTGCCGAAAATGTCGGACAGATTTTCTTTGAACAAGCCCCAGCTGATGAGCTCTTCCTTGTGCGTGTAAAACCACTTTGGCGGCGTTCCCTCCAGGTAGAACACGACATTCGCCAGCATTATAGTTGGATCCCACCTGCTCACCTTGATGACGCGCCCATACTTCTTCAACCATTCTTCTACGTCAACACCGTTGAGGCCGGTGAACTTGCCGGGGTCTCGCGGCTGAGGTAGAGCAATGTACTGGGTATGCGTAGTCGTATTGCAGCTGCAGAGGCGGTGCCTTCCACTGGAAGCATGGTCCCAGGCTGGGTGAGATGTCCGCTGCCGAGCTCCGTGGCGAAGACGCTTACCCCGCACGCCCACCAAAATTTCACGGGTATAAAACTATTTACACCATGTATTTACGAGGCGTATATAAACAGCAGCCGAGAATTCTGAGAGGCTGTTGTCACTTCGTCGTATTCACCGTCGACGACCTTGTTCTCTTCTCCCAACGTAACAATATCACAAAGAGCAGACACAGAATGCAACACTAGCAAAAAATGGAATTCTTGTAGTAAAACAATAATTGTACGCCATTCCAGTGAGTTCTGGGCTTCCGAAAGTAAGTATCGCATCATAGAACGGTCATATTTAGTGGAGGCTCTTTCAAATACGTTTGTTACGTGTGCTGTATATGCATATGTATGTAGTTCATTTCCCTAGTTTCTCTAAGCAAAAATTATCAACTTGTTGAGGATTGATGGTGTTTAATGGTGCAAGATACAAATATGGATAAAGAACGTCAGGAAATGGTATTAAGCGATCGATGGATTGTTGAATAGCGGTAAGCAGACGTAACATGGCTGGGGTGAGGGGTATAGAGGCCCAAAATTGATGGGTCAATAAATGCGCTAAAGATATACTTGCAATAAAACTATGGCAGGCACTAGAATGAAGTGGGCTGTGTGTAGAAATGACGTATAAACATAACACATTCCAATAATAATAATTTTCAAGCAGCGCTACTTCTTCACTAGGGCCCTTGTACGCAAGGGGGTGAAGGCGTGTGCTGTATATAGTACTTAATGAAAAAAAGAGAGCGCTACGAAGACAAGGACGAAAGAACAACGAGTACGACAGACAAGGCGCTACTTCCAACTAAATGTTTTTTGAAGAAAACAGAACTTTAAATAGATGCAACCAAGGACGGCCCATCGTGACATCACGACCTCCCTATCTCTTCAGAAAAGCTATCTCCTTTTCGGTAAGCGTCACTGAAGGGCAACTAATGCACGTGCCCTCGGCCTTTGCAATGTAAAAAAGCTTCCAATATCTCCCGTTCTAGTCTATCTGTAGACCATGCCAGAAACCTGGTGTCACGAAGATACGGACGGCAATTGTGACGTTTACAGTGTTCTGCCAGATGGCCCCCCGCATTGTTATTTACGGCCCAATTGTGCTCACGCGCCCTTTCATTAAAACACCGTCCGGTTTGACCGATATAAACCTGTTGGCAACTTAGGGGTATCTCGTATACGACATTACTTTTGCAAGCAGTGTACTGCGCTGCGTGTTTCTTAGAGCATGGTTCGCGTTTTGCTTTTGTCATCATAGGGCATATCTTGGCCAGCTTACATGGTGCACTGAACAGAAGATTGATACTGTGCCTTTGTGCCACCTTCTTGAGGTTGTGGGATACCCTGTGCCAATAAGGAATCACATGTAATATCTTCCTATCAAATGGCTTTTTTGTGTTAGTGCCTTCTCTTGCCTGTTTGATCTTTTGAAGAAGCTTGTCGCAAACGCTAGAGATCAATAGTGAAGGGAAACCGGCTAGACGTAGCCTTGAAACTTGGTTATTGAAACTGATTTCTATTTTGTGGCTGCAAGATTTGTTTAGCGCTTCTTTTAGACAAGTCATTGCAACTCCTCGTTTTACTAGCTTGGAGTGCGCAGTGTCGTATGAGATTAGCTGCTTGTTCAACCTCGGCTGGTATTCGAAACAGACATGCGTGTTCATCAAAGTGAGATTGAGGTCCAGAAAGCGAATGCTGTTACTACAAGGCCTTTCGCACGTGAAGTTTAGAGCCTCCGATGCATTTCTAAATGTGTTAATTATCGATTCTACAGTGTCATCTAGCCTAGACCCTGGAACTTCGTTAAGAACCACGAGGTAGTCATCGACATACCTCATTATAGAAGGAGCACATGACTGATTCAGACTGATGTTTACACACTTGTCAAAGGCGCTGAGAAAGATGTCTGAAAGAATGGGAGCGAGCGATGATCCAATGCAAATGCCCTTGCGTTGTACATAGTGTTGGTTTTTGAAACTAACGACAGTGGAATGAAGATAAAAGCTTAACAGTTCTAAAAACTGGCCGCTATTCACTCCAGTTGCGCAACTGAACCTAACTTCACCAAAATCTTCGATTTTGTTCCTAATGGCACTGAGCACTCCGTCATGAGGAATCGCATAATACAGGTCTTCAACGTCCAGTGAAAACGCGTACACATTGCTCCAAGTTCCTTGTTCTAAAGTCAGCACGACTTCTCTAGAGCTCCGCACAAGGAAAGGGTCATCTAGGGGTAACTGGCATAAATGGCGCTTCAGGTAGTGCCCTACTTGCATCTGCCACGTCTTCTTCTCAGAAACAATAGCCCTAAAGGGGTAGTCAGGTTTGTGGGTCTTGCCGGAGAAAAATACTTCCAAGACGCCTACCTCAGCCCGGTTCGTCGCCTTCCGAAGAGCTTCCAGGTTGAAGTTATCAAGCAGCTTGACCGCTTTGGCTTGTTGCTTTTTGTGGTTGAATTCCACGGCCTTGAAATTCTTCTCGATCGCGCTGATGGCCCTTTCTCCGTAGGCGCCCTTGGAAAGGATGACGAAGCCATCCTCCTTGTCCGCCTGTACAGCGACGAGGTCATTTTGCCGTAGGAAGCCCGTTAACTTCTTGAAGGGTGGGTTAGGGGTGGTTTTCGAACGCACGGTCCGAAGAAGGGTATCCACTGCATCACTGGTGGCTCGATCCCGCTCTGCCTCGCCAGCGCAGTTTCCTATTCGCCGGGCCGTAGCGAGCAGCTGGTGCTTCTTGGACGGTGGCTCAAAGCTGTATTTCGTTCCTTTTTGAAGTAGACTCCTAACGTCGTCTGGGAGCACAACATCACCGAGTAGTGTCACTTTAGTTGGCTGAATGTTGCGCCGACTTCGCTTAGTAAGGCCTATTCTTGACCTTTGCCAAAGGAAAAGAAATGAAAGGGCGCGTGAGCACAATTGGGCCGTAAATAACAATGCGGGGGGCCATCTGGCAGAACACTGTAAACGTCACAATTGCCGTCCGTATCTTCGTGACACCAGGTTTCTGGCATGGTCTACAGATAGACTAGAACGGGAGATATTGGAAGCTTTTTACATTGCAAAGGCCGAGGGCACGTGCATTAGTTGTCCTTCAGTGACGCTTACCGAAAAGGAGATAGCTTTTCTGAAGAGATAGGGAGGTCGTGATGTCACGAGGGGCCGTCCTTGGTTGCATCTATTTAAAGTTCTGTTTTCTTCAAAAAACATTTAGTTGGAAGTAGCGCCTTGTCTGTCGTACTCGTTGTTCTTTCGTCCTTGTCTTCGTAGCGCTCTCTTTTTTTCATTAAGTATGCTCAACCAACTCGCCCACATCAAGCTTCTGCTGTATATAGTACTGTCGCAACATATGCCTCTATTAGGACGCCGTTCTACGGATCGCTCGGATGTATAACACCTAGTAAGTGAACATCATTAAAAAGAATCTGCAATTGATTTCAAGTCACACAGCGGGTCCCTGGCGAAAACAATAATGCTCGGTGAAATGTTTTATGCTGCTCTGTAATGCAACAGCAGAGAGCTTTTTCTTTGATCTTCTGCTTCGCGACGTTCAAGGAAGACGTTGAGAAGAGTTAACGTATAGCAACACTTTCCGCAGCCATGAGGATCACCGCTGGCTAAGAGTTAAGAGTGTGCACCATGCGTGTCGCCTATTCAAAGTTGACAGTACGTGATCGCAGTTCGGCGTATTTTTATTATGGGTGGCCGGATTCCTAAATGTGGCTTTATTACATGAAGCTTACTACATGAGTCTGCGGCCCACAAGCATCGCCAGTAACACGTCAGTTTTTTGTGTAAAAGAAGTTTCAGATCTATGGCAGTGATAGTGATGGAAGAGTTATGATCATTTGATCCTACGGATCTAGCAACGTTGTTTGCAAACGTATTGCCTTCAGTACCTCTTTATCCAGGAATCTAGCATATTATTTATTAAGTAGTGCAAGATTTGCATAGAGCCAAGTAGAGCTCTGCAATTGCAGGTCGCTTATCTTTCTGTAACGATAATAAAGGTTTATCAACACTTAAAGAGTCAGTACAGAGAACTGCTTTCCGAAGCTGGATATTACTGGTGCACGTTACAGCCGATATTAATGCATACGCCTCAGCCGTAAGAATACTTGTTTCGTGGTGCAGAGGAACGGATTGCATGAACGGTGGGCGCACCGCTACAAAAGAAACACGGGCACGTGACTTTAATGCCTCGCTGCAGAATTCTGGGTGCGCACATTTTGCCTGAAGGTCTAAGAAGTGCATTTTAATGTGTGTCGGGGGCATGGTTTTTAACTTCTACAAAAGAGGAGCCACAATCTATGTGCCACTACTGCTATGGCGCTAATGACTTTGAGGAAGCCGTTAGGTTATGTGCGTGCAGTGGGACATTTATTTCTTCGCTCAGCTTGCTCACATTTGGCGAGGAAAGTTCTCTAATTGGAGGTCGATCTTGCAAAAAAGTGTGGCAGACGTCAGATCGCTAACGGTTTTATAACACGGGTGCTCAAGATTAGATTACACGTTAAGGAGAAATGTGAACCTAACTTGTCATTTGCATGTAGTGTGACCATTCACTGGATTATACGTGTAAACTTAGCCCCCGACTTGTTCTGAAGGTACCTGTGGCCATGCAAATGCCAGGTGGTGAAAGACATCCAAAATTTTTAATGTAGATGGAGCACCAGACGATACACCACGGAAAATTAATTCAGAGGGGACCGTACGAGACTACTGTACAGGTTCATGAAGCAACCGCGTCACTGCCCCATGTCGTGAGGCTGGATTATTAAGAATATTCATTGTTTTTCAAGTTTGGATTGCAGGTACTTTGTATATGGAAGGAATGTAAGTTTAAAATCATGCATGACCCCTAGACATTTCGGCGGTGGGTTCAAAGGCAAGCGCTGACCATGGGGCGGGATATTGGGCTCTCGGACAAGGCACCTCTTCATTGCAAAGAGGATGCAGGAGCTTTTCTGAGAATTCAGCGTGAAGCCGTTCTCATTTGTCAAGTCTGTCTTTGCTAAGCCCAAGCTGAACTTGTCACTCTCAGACTTCGCGGTTACGTGATTTCAATCCAATCTGGCCGTCATCAAACTAGGTCTAATAAAACATACTTTGGGTTACAGACGAATGTGGATAGTTTATTGTAACAATAAAAAAATACAGCTAAGTAGGTCGGCCTGCGTTACCACAGTTTCCTCTCTAACATACATAGAGAGATCATTACCAGTTCTATCACAGAAAGTCCGGTGTGAGACATAGCTTTCGGTTATGCTAAGCATGTTGCCACGGCCGGCCATACCAGATTAGGGTCTTTTAATATCTTAGCGGCATTTGGTGCCATGGGCCTTATCCATATCTAGAAAAACTGGCACAATATATTGTTCATGAACCTCAGTGTGCACAGCCTCAATGTGCTCAAAATAGTCGGTTATTGACCAGCCTGCTCGAAAACGACATCGATAGGGATCAAGCGTTTGCTTTGATCGTAGAGAAAGCAAAATACGGCGATTTATCTATTTCTTGAAAAGCTTGCATAGCCAGCTTGTGAGCGCTATCGCATGGTAGCTTGTTACCAAGGGTGGAGCTTTACTGTGCTTCAAAAATAGCACAACGATAGCTTCCTTCCATGTATCTGAAAGGTGTCCGGCTGCCCACATGTTCTTAAAATGCGTGATCAATGGAACTTATGTGTCCGTGTGGATGTTCTTGCTCATGTCAAACATGAACATATCTGCTCCTGGCATAGAGCTTTTGCAGACGTTCAATACTACCCTGAGCTCGCAATGCGGGAAGTACGGTTATATCGATAGTATCTTCTGCAATTGCGGTCCAGTGTCTTGTGTTCCTCTATTTCTTTATATTTATGGTATGTCTGTGAACACTCCGCGGAGCTAAATACACACTCGAAATATTCACCAATAACGTATGTCTGGTCTTCCAACCTGCTTCCTTGTTTATTTACCAATCGCAGTGGATGCGGTTGCTGCCCATTTAGCATTCCGGGCGAATTAAACACTTTGCTTTCCTAGATATGCAAATTCATTCCCAAAAGAAACCTCCCAAAACTTGCTTTCCTATCCTGCCGTCGTGTGCGCCTTTCTGTGATTTAGTCCGCCTCTATAAAGTTAGACTGGCATAATCGTTCCACCAGCGCACTCGTTTTCCGCTTGAACGACTTTTTGTTTAAGTGATAAACTTTCCTGAGGTGTCAATAATAAAAGAGCTAAATTAAGTTAGAGCGTCACGTACGGTGAAATCGCTTATAAAATCGGGTGATAAATTATTTGATTCAATATAATGAACACAATCTGCGGAGGATAGCTTCCATAGAGGAGCATATGAAGGACATTAGTGTTGCTGTATTAGGTTTAACGCTACCGTGTGCCGACCACTTCCAGAATGATTCTTTATTGCGCTCTATTCCAAAAATGCAGACGGACTACCGAGGCAGTCGCTAAATCTATAGAAGAATATCAATTATGATAGACGTTTTAAAAGGTAGGCTCTTTTTATTAAAGAGGTACGCGGATGAAGTTACCCTAAAATTTTCAATTGTTCGTTCTCTCGTGTCGCACTCGGACTGATTCTTAAGGGCGTTTAAGTCATTGTTGATCACTGAAAAGCGGGCACGTCTTGTGCTACGGGGGCTTAGCGGAGAGACGAGAAATAGGAGTCGGACTCCTGATTAATAAGGATATAGCTGGTAACATACAGGTATTATATAGCATTAGCGAGTGGGTGGCAGGTCTTCTTGTGAAACTTAATAAGAGGTACAAATTGAAGTTCGTACAGGTCTACGCCCCTACATCCAGTCGCGATAACCAGGAAGTCAAAAGCTTCTATGAAGACGTGGAATCGGCGAAGGGTAAAGTCAAAACAAACTGCACTGTACTGATGGGCGACTTGAATGCCAGGGTCGGCAAGAAGCAGGCTGCAGACAAGTGGGGGAATATGGCATAGGCTCTAGGAATAGCAGGGGAGAGTTATTAGTAGAGGTTTCAGAACATAATAACATGCTGATAATGAATACCTTATTCCGCAAGCGGGATAGCCGAAAGTGAACGTGGAGGACACCGAATGGCGAGACTAGAAATAAAATATGCTTTATACTTTGCGCTAATCCTGGCATCATACAAGATGTGGACGTGCTCGGCAAGGTGCGCTGCAGTGACCATAGGATGGTAAGAACTTGAATTAGCCTAGAGCTGACGAGGGAACGGAACAAAGTGGTACATAAGAAGCCGATCAATGGGTTAGCGGTAAGCGGGAAGATAGAGGAACTCCGTATCAACCTGCAGAACAGGTATTCGGCTTTAACTCACGAAGAGGACCTTAGTGTTGAAGCTATGAACGACAATCTTGTGGGCATCATTAAGGAGTGTGCAATAGAAGTCGGTGGTAACTCCGTTAGACAGGATGCCAATAAGCTATCGCAGGAGACAAAAGATCTGATCAAGAAGCGCCAATGTATGAAAGCGCCTAGCCCTACAGCTAGCATAGAACTGCCAGAACTTTCCAAGTTAATAAACAACCGTCAGACAGTTGACATAAGGAAGTATAATATGGATAGAATTGAACACGCTCTAAGGAATTGAGCAAGCCTAAAAGCGGCGAAGTATAAACTAGGAATAGGCCAGAATCAGATGAATGCGTTAAGAGACAAAGCCGGGAATATCGTTACTAATATGGATGAGATAGTTTAAGTGACTGAGGAGTTATATTGAGATTTATAGAGTGCCAGTGGCACCCAGGATGTGAGGATAGTCTAGAGGAATTCGAAATCACACAAGTAACGCCGGAAGAAGTAACGAAAGCCTTGGGAGCTAGGCAAAGGGGGAAGGCAGCTGGGGACGATCAGGTAACAGAAGATTTGTTGAAGTATGGTGGGCAGATTGTTCTAGAAAAACTGGCTACCCTGTATAGGCAATGCCTCATGACTTCGAGCGTGCCCGAATCTTGGAAGAACGCTAACATAATCCTAATCCATAAGAAAGAGCACGCCAAGACTTGAAAAACTAGACTGATCAGCTTACTGTTAGTTGCCTCTGAAGTATTTACTAAGGTAATCGCAAATAGAATCCGGAACATCTTAGACTTTTGTCAAGCCAAGGACCAGGCAGGATTCCGTAAAGGCTATTCAAGAATAGACCATATTCACACTATCAATCAGGTGATAGAGAAATGTGCGGAATATAACCATCCCTTATATATAGCTTTCATTGATTACGAGACAGCGTTTGATTCAGTCAAAACCTCGGCAGTCATGGAGGCATTACGAAATTGGGGTGTAGACGAGCCGTATGTAAAAATACTGAAATATACCTATAGCGGCTCCACAGTCACCGTAGTCCTCCATAAAGAAAGCAACAAAATCCAAATAGAGAAAGGTGTCAGGCAGGGAGATACGATCTTTCTAATGCTATTCACACGTGTTTACAGGATATATTCCGAGACCTGGATTGGGAAGAAAGGGGATAAGAGTAAATGGAGAATACCTAAGTAACTTGCGATTCACTGATGGTATTGCCTTGCTTAGTAACTCAGAGGACGAGATGCAATGCACGCTCACTGACCTGGGGAGGAAAAGCAGAAGGGTGGGTCTAAAAATTAATCTCCAGAAAACCAAAGTAATGTTTAACAGTCTCGGAAGAGAACAGCAGTTTACGATAGGTTGAGAGGCACAGGAAGTCGTAATGGAATACATCTACTTAGGACAGGTAGTGACTCCGGATCCGGATCATGAGACTGAAATAAAGAGAAGAGTAAGATTGGGCTTGTGGTGCGTTTGGCACGCATTCTCAGATTATGAATAGCAGGATGCCATTATCCCTCAAGAGAAAAGTGTATAATAGCTGTGTCTTACCAGTAGTCACCTACAGGGCAGAAACCTGGAGGCTTATGAAAAGGGTTCTACTTAAATTGAAAACTACGCAACGAGCTATGGAAAGTAGAATGATGGGTGTAACGCTAAGGGATAAGAAAAGAACAGATTGGGTGAGGGAGCAAACGCGAGTTAATGACATCTTAGTTGAAATCAAGAAAAACAAATGGGGGCATGGGCAGGACATGCAATGAGGAGGGAAGATAACCGATGGTCATTAAGGGTTACGGACTGGATTCCAAGCGAAGGGAAGTGTAGCAGGAGGCGGCAGAAAGTTAGGTGGGCGAATGAGATTAAGAAGTTTGCAGGGACAACATGGCCACAATTAGTACATGGCGGGGGTAGTTGGAGAAGTATGGGAGAAGCGTTTGCCCTGCAGTGGGCGTAACAAGGCTGCTGCTGCTGCTGCTGCGGCTCCTGCTGCTGCTGATGATGATGATTATGAGGCAAGGTTCTGGAAGCTAGTCAATGAGGCTGTAAAATTACGTTTTACTGAGCTCATGATTGGGCGGTATGTAAATTCCTTGCACATATACAGCCTGAAGCACGTATACAAGCGTCTGAAGGGCCCAAGTCCTATTCTCAGCTATAGTTACACCTCCGGAACAGCCAGAAGCGTTGTCACGGTCTTTACGAAAAATGGCAAACTGCGTGACAAAGTTCTACTGTGCACATTTTAGGTGGCTTTCTTCGACACACCTTTACGAAAATACCATATTGCGTGTCATATTTTCACTGTGCAGGCTTTAGGTGTGTTTCTTGGACACACAGTACCTTTGGATTAAATTTATGTATGAGTTCTGTTATGTTGTTGAGCTTACGAAGAATTCCTCCGAACTTCCACTGTAGTATCTGTGTACCTATATAGCAGAAGATGTTTGTGCTGTGTGTCCAATATACGAAAAGTAACTTAAACAGCCCCTTTGGTGTTCTCTGATGCCGATGCTTTTTTTTGTTTGTTTGAACGATCCCAAGAATCTCGCTGCTCCATAGGCACTGGCTTCGCCGTCTTGCTGGTTTGTCCATCACCTCTTGAAAGGCGCTACACTCGCGTTCTTGCAAGCAGTTAGACTGAGGTAAGGGCCTCATCTAGAGTGCTAGGCCCTCGCGGTCATTATCCCAGAGTTGATGGTCTCTTCTTCTAGAGGACCAGCTAAGACTGCAGGCGCCAAGGGAGCGTATAGCGTCGCCGCTGGATCACTGCGTGTGGGCCGCACAACCACCGGAAACAGTTGTGGTGCTGCCCTCTTCCGCGCCACAGCTGTTCATTGACAGGTATGATATCCGCCTGCGTGCTTACTTGAATCAGATATTTTCTTTCATTGTTACAATTTCTTTCTCCTTCTTCCATGGTGGGTACGACCGCGAGTATGCTGCGTGCTACCGATCAAAGTTGACACAGCGTGGACTCTTAATGTGTGTGCAGGAAGAATGTTTGTTGGTGCTACACTTGGCGCAAGGCAGCTGGCCTTGGCAATTCTGTGAACTATGGCCCAATCGTTGGTGCTTGAAACGTCTGGAGTAACGTGGCACGCATGGCCCAACACGAATCTTGGCCTACCCGACATCGCTGGACTCCGGTAGAACACTTGAGCAAAAAGGAAGTAATAGGTGCATGGTATGGATTTCTTTTCCGTCGCGCTTTATTTGAACTCGTTTAACGTTGATCACGCTCTCATCACTCGAGCGCTTCAGAATTTCAGCCTCACTCAGCCCAAACATCTGAATCTGAGATGACGCCGCAGGTGGTATTCATGGTATGGTGCGAGTTACTGTTATTGGAACATCTCCAAATGACACTAGACTAGGTAGTTTCATTGCGATGGCAATTATATGGACATTCCAGGCGCATTCCCCCGCCTCGTCGCTGTCGGCGTCGCCGTGATGTTCCGTATAAAGTCCAAATGTTATAACACCGTCGCCGCGCACCGTATGGTGTATGTGCGAGCGAAAGTAACTGAGGAAAGCCAATCATCGCAGCTCAGTCTGACGCACGCTAGGGAGTAAAGCCGGGACTCTACGTGTGCTACGTCTACGTGCCGACGCACCGGTTGTAGGGGAGGAAGGGAGGAATGGGGCCGTCGTTGTACTCTGGCAGCGACTGCGTATGCAGAGCCACGCGGGCCAGATCTTGAACGCGATCTGCATTGGGGGCAGCGATTAGGTGCACCGACGATTCATACCTTCGTGCGTGCTGTGTTCTCGCGGCTAAGTTTGCAGTAAAGCGATAGACAGCCAGCACGAAGGTCACTTCGCTCGATGCTGTCCCAGCGCTTCCTCACGTATTGTGAGCCAGTGCCCGCGGTCACTGAGTTCGATTTGTTCATGTTTGCCAGTGTACGCTGAAACCATGCTTATTTAGGTCTTATGCCAATGTTCACATGTTTTTACGGACAACAAAACTATTACCTTTACACTTTGCAGCTGTCTACAAATTTTCTATTGTATTCGATGCTACACCTTTCGGCAAAAAGAAACTGCGACGTTCATATGCGTAAGCATTGAGATGGTTACCGAACGATAAATGTGTTCGTCCGCCCGTCTTTCGTGTAAGAAGATCGCTTTGAACAAAGAGCTAGCCAGCTGTGGAAGAAGACGACAAAGTACGCGCGAGCAGTCGCACGAAAATTTGGAGGTGAACCAACTTGAAATTGGGCGGTAGTCCAAATTACCTTTCGGGGTAGGCCAACATGAAATTTGGGGGTGGGTCAACTTGATGTTTGGGGATGGGCAAGCTTGAAATTTGGGGGTCAGATAACCTAGATTTGAGAGTGAGTAGACTTGGAATTTGTAGATGGGCCAAGTTCAAATCTGTCGGTGGGCAAACTTTGAATTTGACGGTGGGCCAATTTGAAATCGGGGGGTGGGCCAACTAAAGTTTGAGGGAGGGCCGATTTTGGGAGTAGGCCAACCTTAATTTTTGGGTAGGCCAATTTGAAATATTGGTGTGGCCCAAAGTTCAATTCAACGCTGCTGAGGGTCCTTCGAGTCATGAATACCTCGCGGGCAAGCGAGCCTGTTGAGCCGCTTGGTGCATTTTCACTGAACCTAACTGAGGCGAAGTCATAAAGGCAGGTGAGAGCTTCTGTGGACAAGGAATGTGCGCTTAATACAGGCTTGCGTGACTGACAGCGAGGGTGACATGGCATCGGGGCGACGCACTCGCCCTTCTCGTAAGGCCTCACGCGCTACTTGGGTAACTGGCGTTTGCTTTCGACAGCTCTGCTCCTTCGAGGCGCACTCGTGCCTGACATTCCGGGTAGTTGGCAAAATTGCCTTGGAGGGGTTGGATGCGGCGAGAAATTCTAATAATTGTCGACTAAAGGCCAAGCATTCGTTTCCACTACAAGGGCCATCGGTCATGGCTCTTGCATGGTTTCGGAAGGGCCATGGCTATGGCCATTTTGTGTATCAAGTCAGCCTTAAAGAAAAAAATACATAAATTATGGGGTTTTCCATGCCAAAACTACACTTTCTGATTATGAGGCATGCCGTAGTGGAGGACTCCGGAAATTTCGACCACCTGGGGTTCTTCAACGCGCACCTAAATCTAAGTACACGGCTGTATTCGCATTTCGCCCCCATCGAAACGCGGCCGCCGTGGCGGGGATTCGATCGCGCGTCCTCGTGCTCAGCAGCTTAACACCATAGGCAATGAGCAACCACGGCGGGTAGCCTTAAAGAAGTCACGCAACATAAAATACAGGAAAACATTGACAACTGGATTGTAAAGTTAGAAGAAGCTGGTTCCCCGCAGTCAGTCGTTTTAGCAGTAGCGGATGCCATGCTTAAGATGAATAAAAGGGAAAACAATATTAATGAAGCTGCGAGGGAAAGCAAAAATAAAAAAGAAGTAAACTTGTGCTTTATGTTCAGAAGACATCGAGCAATTTAAAAAAAAGAAAGTTGTGAAACGACATGGAGTTGATGGGGTGTTTTTGGCTCCTCCAAAGCTTCCTGCATTGTGCTCGCGCATTAAGAATAATGAATAGCGCCAATGGTGCGGAACAAAGCACACCGATTCTTACGTAGATTACAGTGTTTTGGTAGTCTATAAGAGTCCTCTATCACATGGCAAATTCTACGTAGGCCAAACAGGAAGATGTGTGAATGTGCATTTGCTTGAGCATGGATTGTCCGTTAGCAAAAAAGCGACTGAGCACCTCCCTACCCACTGCTTCGCACGCCCGTGTAAGCAGATCCTGAAAATAGTGAAGATATTGTGCCAGTGTCGAGATAGCCGAGCGAGAGTTAGACAAGGCATATCATATAAGAACGAAGGGAGATGGTTGTGTTAGCGACACCTGAGTTTTTCTGTACAACAATGCGATCTCGTTTATCGATGAACGTAGTTAGGATACGCACTGCGTGAACACAAAATATTTTTGGTGATTATGCTTTTTCTGCGCACGCGTATTGATGTATTTCTGGAATGCACTTATATATGGTCTTTGTGGAATAAATATTGGTTGCACGCCTGCGCCTGTGTTTGTGTGCTCTCTCAGTGATCGTTTGTTTGAGCAGTTATAAACCTTTTGGCCATGGGTAGACGTCTATAAGCTACGGAAGGCAAGTAGGCAACATTATGTAAAACGACGCCACTGCCGAGTCCAACAATGCTTACACTTTAGTAGACAATTCTCAAAATTGCTGTAGTTAATTTTTTAATGTGGTTTTTAATCACGGAGCTGCAAAAGTTGATGACCCCTTGTCATTATCAATAGTATAAACTGGGGCGCTATAACGTAAAACTATTCCAAACTTTTCTATTCCAATTCTGCTATCAGCCGTCCACGATTGGTCAAAAAATATTTTTGCCGATGCCCACTTCACCTGTCTGTCACGCGACGTCACGAAAACTGCGATAGCTGCCCATCTGATATGATGTATACACACTAATTATGCATTATTTGACAGAAAAAAGAAAAAGAGTTACTTCTGATTCGACCCCTTTTCGCCATTAGCCCTCGGCTACTGGTAAAAAGTTTTCGGGCTGTACCCACTTCGCCTGCCTGTCACGCGACTTCACAAAACCGCACAAACTCACCGCGTCAAAGTGACGTGTACGCGATAAAGATGCAATAATATGCCGAACAAATCTGAATTTTCTTCGGAATAGCGGCAGGCTGCCCCGTTCCGAAAGGAATAAAAGATGGATGCCGCCGATCGCTAAGACGCTGGCTACTCGCACCTGCCGGAGAGCATGGGTGTATTTGCGTATTATAAAGCTTCTTGCGTGGCCGTGTAACGTTTTCGAGCCCTTTCGGCACGTTTACCACCTAATTCTGGCAACTCTTTTTTGCTGAGGGTCAGCTTTAGCGTCATTTTTAAGCTTCCGTTGCATGCCGGCGCGATTTTTGACCAGCCACCGCAAGCTAAGTAAGGGAAAGCCGACCAATCGCAGACGCCGGCACAACCCTCTTCATCCGGTTATCGATTTTCAGTGCACTGGCTCTGCCCCAGTGAATCCCTCTCCACTTGAGCGTTCTCCTCGCCTCTTGTCAGCCAATTAGATACGACAAGCCGCTCAGTGTAGGCAATGTTATTCGTTTTTCAAGCAAACAAAAGTGACCTCCTATGAACCAGGAGCGCGTTTGATTGGTCTGCACAGACAACCCTGCGGGTGACCGCCCGGTGCTTGCGTCGGTGGTTACGCAAATTTGACGTCAGGAGATTTGAATAGAAACTTATTGGAATAGTTTTACGTTATAGGGCCCCTGGACGGAAAAGTTCTGCCAGACGGTTCGAAACATAAAATGGTGAAATTCTTCTCACGTGTTTCTCTGGTTCTTCAAAATGAAGAATGTGGGGCCGTGAAATTTTCTGTATTTGGTGTCGAAAAAACTGTGACATATATACGGTGCGCCTTTGTTTCCGAAGGCAATCGGGGAAGTTTGCAGAAAGGGCTGTGCATAAGTAGAGCTGGCCTTTTCGGCAGCGTGCCAACCCCCTATCAACGCTTCCAACGCGGGGACGCGGCAGAAGTTCCTGCAAGGGAAGCCCTGCCAACACCAAGTGTACCAAGTGTACATCGTTGCTATGACCAAATACAGCATAACCAAGACTCGTTAGCCACGAAAGGATAGATGACAAGAAAAAACAAACAGTGCAAGAGAGAGAGAAAAAGCGTGGATAGCGGGATAAGAAAGGCGACTGCCGATTTCCTCAAGGTGGGTCAGTCTGAAGGCGTCATCTCTGTGTAGCAGAGGCAAAAGAGGTGTTTTGCCTACATGCCTAAAAATTGCATCCCTTCAGTTGTATCTTGTCCCACAACAATAATCGTCATCTGTCTTGTCCGCATTTCCTTCCATTTACGCAGCGAGCCTGGTACTTCGAATGCCCGAACAACACTGTGTGCGTGTTATGAGCGCGACTTAGCATTCTAAACAGAAAATTTAGCGAGCGCAGTCATTTCAAGAAAGGAAATGAAATCAATGTAGATGAAGATTATTGTTGTGTTGTATTGTTGTTTTTGTGTTATTATTGTTATACACCGTATACGCCGAGGCGCCTTAAAGCTCCGAACACCCGGCATCGGCTCAACCCACAGGATCGCCATTTCGACAGAAACGACTAAGCGGCGCACGGCGAGGCGCCGAAGGGTGCAAACCTCATGTGCTCGGATCCGTGGTGTCGCAAAACACCAAACGCCGGCTAACTCAGACGCCCCTGCGGCTCCTCAATTTTCAAAAAGTGTGATAACTTTCACATAAGAGTTAATTACACATGCCAAGTAGCGGCTCCGCATGTACTGACTTCAAAATGTGTTTAGTCTTTCAGTGGCGTGGCACGTGTGCAATTATTTCTGCAGCTGTCTTTTAGGCTATGTATTTTAGATATGTGAGAAACTCTCGTGGTACCGAGCAAAGGATCGCAGTATCTGAGTGTTGACAAGGGAATGAAATAGCAGGAGTTTTACACATAGCTGCAAAAGAACCATATGCGCTATAAAACGCCAACGTTCCGCGGGAGCTTAGAGTTAATATGTTCGGCCTGTGCATTACTCAGCATGTTTTATTGAAAGGGAAGACCGAGGCTTCTTACTACAGGCATAAATGGTGGATAATGCAGCTGGGAGGCTATGTCTAGCGTAACAGGTTTTTGCTTCGGGTGGGAAAGTGTAGATTTTGTTTCGAGACATTTACTGTTAAATAATTATTTGTGCTTTATGTATTCTGGGACGCGAGTAAGTTGTTTACTTTGCATATGATTTCAGATAGATTGTTGTTTGCAAATAATGAGCTAGTGTAGCCTGCACAAACAATAAGTTCCGTAGCTTCATCTACATTTACAATGTCGTTTATGTAAATGTTATAACGTAGCAGTCCGATGATGATATGTTGAGACATGTCACCTGTCCTTAGTTAGAGGGGAGACCTTCAGTCATTCATTGCAACTCTGTCTAATCAATAAGGAAGGTAGGTCTGTATAAAATGAGGAAAAGTTCTCCAGAATCCACAATGTTCGAGCTTCTTTCATAATGTAATGTGCCCAATTGTATCAAAGGCCATGGAGGCGTCGACTAAAATTCCGAGCGCCTACAGCAGACGTTTTATAGGACGGTCACTTTCAGGGATTATATCGCCTCAGCCGTCAGGCGCACGCTGATTGGCTGCTTGAACACTACGTCACGCGAAGGTGATAGTATCGCCGAAAGCGATCGCCCGAGAATACGTCGCCTGTTCAGTTTCGAAAGCAGCCAGAATAAATTCATTTTACAAGAGAAGAGCGCTTACTGTTAAGCGTCTTTTTGAAAAATCATAGTGACCTGGCGTCATAATATACTGTTTAGTAATAGACGACATGATTCGCTTGTGGAATATTTTTTAAAAATTATTTTAGAAGAGAGAGGAAGAAATGAATCTGGCCTGTTATGTGACATGTTTTTTTGCCAATTTAGTGACGTGGAGAATGTGAGGGAAAGTGCCTTGTAAATATTTGGTTATTGATGTGCTCCAAGATAGGGACGCTATCATACTTAAGGAATGTTAAGATTGCCGTAATTTTAAACCATACAAATCACTAGAACGACTAATTTTGCAAACAAATCCTGCAACAATATCTTCTGCCGTTAGAGGAAACAAAAATGCGCTTTCATAAATTTGCGAAGCCATAAATTTCATAGAATTTGTCTCGTGTGCAATTCTGCCAACAGATATGAAGAAATCATTAAATGCCTTGGCCAGGTGCGTCCCAGAGATTACTTTATTCGTTACAGTTATCCCGATATACGTTTTCGTGAGGCCATCGATTAAGAAGCGTATTTAATCGCTTCCAAACGAGTTAAGGCGTTTGCGCTACATCCGGGTGACGTAAGCTTGCAAAGTACTGTCATTTATTTAATCCTAAAAGAAAGATATTTGTTTTGTTTCTCGGCTCGTTATAAGTTATCAAAGGTCCTTTATCTCCCTTGATTTAATTTAAACTGCTCAAAACTGACATTCTTTATATTTATTGTTTTATATGCAATTCATGGTTCTTGTGCACTTCGGGGCTGTTCTCTGGTTGCTGAGGGAAAGCACACGGTATACGCATCTATAGTTTTCCCCATAAATACAGCGTATGGTTTCTCCGCGTCAATACTGCGGAAGGCAGCTTCCCAGTAGAGTTCAGAAAAAAGAAAGATGCGTTCAAGGGTACTGTTAATTATTTGCTGGAAAATTAAATACAAGCTGCACAGTAATATCAGTCCCCTCTCCATAATATGATGCAACGTTCTGAAACCGCTGATGCACCATCCAGCACACCCTTCTGGATACGTGCATGGTCCAGTGACACAGGCGGCTGAAGCGAAAGGAGGGTCACAATCAAGACACCGAACGCTTGAATCCGGCTGCGATCCACTTCACAAGCTTACTTAGGCTTTGATGGCTGACCCATTCTTTGACTGTAATTAATGCACCAAAGCGCAACAAACATCTGAGCTTTGAAAATCTATCGTGTATTTCCTTCTGTGCATTAAATTCCATACGGAAGCGCTAGTGTACTTGTGGGTTCAGCCTGAACATCAAGGCGGGTTCGTTGACGAATAAAGGCCTCAGCAGCAGAATGGTCGAGCTAGCAAATCAAGGCAGTGGGGTATTTGATTTCAAGTTATTTATCACTGGTGGCAAGAACACGAAATTCGGGCTGTCACCTCGATAGATCTTCCTTTGCGACGTACCTGTTGGTGGCAGGGTTGACGAGACGGGCGGTGTTGGTCTTGACGGGGCAGCTGTGGACACAGGACGAGCGGTTGCGGGTCCTGGTGGTGAGGGTCGGGATGTCAAAGGCTTAGTAACGGTTGGCTTGGAATAGATGGTGCCTGGAAACGGTACATCTGTGATGTCATCCTTGACGTCGCCACCACCGCCACCGGCACCGTCGTCCCTGTCATCGATATCTGCAGGGTACAAAGCGAGAACGGGGAACAGCTGCACACGCTGTTAACAGGTCTTCACGCTTACATTTAATATTGGTTTGCACGGCGGATGCAAACCTACCTATCTGCCGCCGCACACATTTTCGTCCGCCGTTAATTTCTCTTCACTATTATTTTTTTCAATTTCAAGCAATTGTAATTAGGCCTGTGCTCTCCTTGTCCTCATTGCTTTTTGGCATTATATAGTCGCGAATGTGAACTTGCGAGACATGTTGTGGTAGATGTGCTACGCAGGCCTCCTATCTCGAGGACAACAAGTGGGACGACGCTCTTAGAAGAAGCGAGCTACAAGAGCAACTTTGGGCTGTTCAGAAGGCCTGTGAAGCGGCGGGAAACCTACGGCTCCCCGTCCCAACGTGGAGGATGCCCTCTACACCTTGACGAACAGGCGGGTGTCCATGAGGACCTTATTGGGAAATAAAGTTTCAGCAGTGATGATGACCACACCCACTAACAAAAAACGGGTCCCTCTCATTCCTTTTTCACTTATAAACACACACACACACACACACACACACACACACACACACACACACATACATATATATATATATATATATATATATATATATATATATATATATATATATATATATATATATATATATATATATATATATTACGTAGCAAGATGCAAACGGAAAGATATATACAAGTATATTTACAAGGGAATACGCCGCACATGGCCAAGCGGCGACAACCCGCGCTAGCCTCCAATCGTCGTCGTCGTCGTCTTCTCACTGCTCGCCTCTTCGTCGTTGCAAATACTGTTTCGTAGAACAACCCCCGGCGGCAAAAGCGCGCTCCCGGAGCCACTAAAGGCCGGACTCGGGAGCAGTGTAGTAGGCCTTGAGCCTACTGACGTGCCCGACATCACTAATGCCAGATTAGAGGACGAGGTTGAACTCACAGGAGCAATTTCGTACGACACAGGCGTCACCTGGCGCAGCACGCGGTAGGACCCTGTGTATCGCGAAAGGAGCTTCTCTGAAAGTCCGACGTGACGAGAGGGCGACCACAAGAGCACGGGCGCACTAGGCGAGATCTGTACGTCACGGTGGCAGGCGTTGTACTGACACTGCTGAGTGTCTTGTGAGGCCGTCAGTCGAGCACGGGCAAGCTGGCGTGCATGGTTGGCGAGTGCGATGGTGTCGCGCGCATACTCGCTTCTTGAGATCGCAGCAGGAGGAAGTGCCGTGTCAAGGGGCAAGGTCGGTTCGCGACCGTAGAGTAGATAAAATGGGGAAACTCCGGCGGTGTCGTACCGGGAAAAATTATACGCAAATGTGACGTAAGGAAGGGCAATGTCCCAGTCGTGATGGTCCTTGGAAGCGTATTTGGATAGCATATCGGTAGGAGTACGGTTTAATCGCTCTGTCAGGCCATTGGTTTGAGGATGGTATAAGGTATTAAACTTGTGTTGAGTGGAGCAGGAACGCACAATGCCGGCGATAACTTTCGAAAGGAAGTTACGACCATGATCAGTAAGCAGCTGTTGCAGGGCCCCATGAAGTAAGATAATGTCACGCAAAAGAAAGTCCGCGACGTCAGTGGTGCAACTGGTAGGGAGAGCCCGCGTGATAATAGCGTATCGGGTGGCGTGGTCAGTTGCGACGGTTACCGATTTGTTCCCAGAGGCTGACGTGGCAAAGGGACCCAGGAGGTCTAATCCAACACGAAAGAACGGTTCCACAGGGACGGTGATCGGCTGAAGATGACCGACAGGCAGCACCTGAGGTGTTTTCTGACGCTGGCAGGTATCAGAAGCAGCAACATAGCGTCGGACGGAGCGAGCGAGACCAGGTCAATAGAAGCGGCGGCGGACGCGGTCGTACGTGCCGGTCACCCCAAGATGTTCTGCAGTGGGTGCGTCATGAATCTCAAAGAGCACAGTCTGTCGTAGATGTTTTGGCACGACAAGAAGAAGATCAGATCCGTCAGGGAGGAAGTTCCTTCGGTACAGAATGCCGCTCTGGAGAACATATCGGCGAACGTACGCGTCGGTAGGTGCAGAGAGCAGGCGCTCGATGAGTGCTAGCAGCGATATGTCTCGGTACTACTCATCGGCAATGTTAGCGAAGGCAGACACAGAGAAAATGCCGTTGGCGGTACTTCATTCGGCGCCGTCAGGCTCGTCTACCGGGTAACAAGACAGCCCGTCATTGTCCTTGTGTAGTCGGCGAGATTTGTAGGTGACAGTTACGAATATTCTATTCTACGAATATTCGTTACGAATATTCGAATATGAATACGAATACGAAAGTTACGAATATTCTACGAATAGGCGTAAGACCCAGCGGCCAAGTCTCCCTCTAGGATCTTTCAGTGAGCATAACCAGTAAAGCGCGGGATGATATGTGACAACGGAAGAGGGTCGGCCATATAAGTATGGGCGGAACTTCACAACCGCCCAAACTAGGGCCAGACACTCAGGCTCAGTGATGGAATACTTGCGCTCTGAAGGTGAGAGGAGCCTGCTGGCGTAAGCGATAACACGGTCATTGCAGTGCTGGCATTGTGCCAGTGCTGCGCCAATTTCGTGACCGCTGGCATCAGTACGGGCTTCGGTAGGCGCAGAAGGATCGAAATGGGCCAGAACTGGAGGCGTTGTGAGAAGGTAGATAAGATGCGAGAATACAGATGCCTCGTTATCGCCCCACTGGAAAGGGGCGTCTTTCTTCAAAAGCTCGGTTAGTGGTCGTGCTATGGCCGCGAAATTTTTCCCGAAACGGCGGAAGTACGAGCAAAGGTCGATGAAGCTGCGCACATCCTTGACACACTTCGGAACAAGGAAGTGCGTAACAGGATGGATCTTGCCTGGGTCCGGTTGCACTCCATTCGCGTCAACAAGATGCCTAAGGACGGTAATTTGGCGACGGCCGAATTGGCACTTCGACGCATTGAGTTGCAGAGCGGCTCGACGAAAAACGTCCATGACTGCTGAGAGGCGCTCGAGGTGCGTAGCGAACGTTGGGAAACATGCT
The DNA here is from genome assembly GCF_050947875.1 of Dermacentor variabilis. NCBI lineage: Eukaryota > Metazoa > Arthropoda > Arachnida > Ixodida > Ixodidae > Dermacentor > Dermacentor variabilis. The sequence goes on from NC_134570.1 coordinate 193,643,193, forward strand.
TTAACGTCGTCCAAGTAGCACAGTTCTGAAATTAACGTTGCAGCGCAAACACTAAACGACGAACCACAAAAGGAAGACACGACACACACAATTCTTGGCAAAAGCAAAACTGGGCATACGCGACTTGCCTTAGAGGCCTACCACATAAGAATACAAGGAAATAATTGCATCAGTGACACATCTTTGTCCCTGCACCCATCATTATTTGAATTCGTAAGTTTGCGTATGCGATAAGTTGGCAGATGTCAGTAATGTATTCTCTGCGCCTGCACGGTTGTGTGGTCTAGGTATATATATGCATCGATGACGAACAAATAAAGAAGTTAGTCAGCGCCAGTGTGTGTCGTGTCTTCCTTTTGTGGTTCGCCTTAGGTGTTTGCGCTGTAACGTTAAGTTCAGAATTATGTACCAACTAGGCCCAAACGAAGTTTTACTGAAGTAGCACTGGCACTTGGACCATTTGAAACCGTGAAAAAGGGAGTCCATCATGCGTTCAAAAGTGGCAGGAGCGTTACATAGACCGGACGGCATCACTTTGAATTGGTGAAAACCGTCGGGTGTTACAAGAGCAGTCCTCTCGCGGTCGAGATCGTCCACGGCAATCTGCCAGTAGCCGGAGGAAAGGTCAATAGAGGAGAAGTAGCGAGCACCGTGGAGGCCGTCAAGGGCGTCATCAATCCGAGGTAGGGGATACACGTCCTTTTTGGTAACTCTGTTAAGGTGCCGATAATCCACGCAAGAACGCCATGAGCCATCCTTTTTTACCAGTACAACAGGTGACGCGCATGGACTACACGACGGTTCAATAATGCTCTTGGGAAGCATTTTGCGACCTTCTGCGTGAATACCTTGACGCTCAGCCGGTGACACTCGATACGGGCGGCGATGAATAGGAGAGGCATCACCGGTATTAATGCGATGTTTAACAGCTGTAGTTTGGGAAAAGGACGATCGTTAAAGTAAACAAAATCGTGGTAGGAAAACAGAACGCGGTAGAGCTCACGAGCGTGCTCGGATGGCATGTCGGGAGCAATCATTTTCTGTAATTCGGCGATGGTACAAATTGCCGACTGTGATGGTAGAGGAGGATCGGCTGAATTGTCGTCTACTGCAACAGATGCTACTGAGCGATCCTCGAATGAGCAAAGCTGTGCCACAGACATCCCGCGTGGCGGCACTGGTGTCGTCAAGCCAAAATTGGCTATTGGCAGGCAGACGCAATTCGCCGTAATAGATAAAAATGTATGAGGTACTGCGATCCCGTGTGTAAGTAGGACGTCTCGCACAGGTGCCGTGATGTAGCGACCATCGGGCACTGGTGGGGATGACACTAAGTCAACGTATGTTAGTGACGAAGGTGGCAAGCGAGTGAAGTCGACGGAACTGAGGCGTCTGGGGTGTGGTTCAACGGGATCCAGAAGAGCCAGGTCAAGGCGGAGAGTACTGGCGGAACAATCGATGAGAGCAGAATGTGCGGAGAGGAAATTTAAGCCAAGGATGATGTACTGGCGGAACAATCGATGAGAGCAGAATGTGCGGAGAGGAAGTCTAAGCCAAGGATGATGTCGTGGGTACAGTGGGCGATGACTGTGAATAGCACGATAGTAGAGCGATCGGCGAAGGAGACGCGGGTGGCACACATACCAATTACGGGGGCTGTTCTGCCATCTGCAACACGGACAACAGGCTTCGTGGCGGACGTGATTATTTTCTTCAGCCGGTTACGAAGGTCAGCGCTCATTACCGACAAATGCGCCCTAGTGTCTATAGGAGCAGATACAGACTTACCGTCGACTTGTACGTCAAGAAGGTTCAGATGAGTGCGCAATGTTAGTAGAGGATTTGGCGGAGTAGGAAGTAATGCAGCGTCACCTCGAGGCACTGCATCGTCTAGTATTCCGGCTGGGAGCGGCGTCCAAAGGGAGTGGGCGAAAATGAGCGACGGGGCTGGGGAGAGCGAGATTGTCGTCGTTGGGGCGAAGGCGAACGTGAATAGGAATGGTTCGGCGCAGGAGAATCAGTGGCGGCATTATCGGAGCGTGTGGCATAGGGACGAGACGGGCCACCTGGAGAGCGAGAGTAGTCAGTATAAGTAGACCGGGTCGGGGTACTCCAGCGACTGCGACAGTGCCGAGAAATGCGCCCGATTCGACGGCAGTCAAAACAAATGGGTTTCTCGTCAGCAGTGCGCCCTTCAGATGCGTCGCGGAAACTTGGTGTGTAATAAGATGCGGGGCGGGGCGGAGTCGAAGAAGCCGGGTGGGTATCAGGACGATGGGCCGAGCAGATGGTGTGAAGACCCATGTTTCCAAATTCCATGCGGACTACTGCCTGGATCAGGGAAACCGTGACTACAGCTGCGTTGGAGGAGCTAGTGTCGAAGGCAGCCGAATAGGCGGCCTCGATCTCACGCCAAATGATGCTGGTAACATCACCAGTGTAGTTGTGACGAGGAGCGTCGGCACATTAAGATGTCGCTGGGGTGTGGGGCAGACGGGCAAACTGCTGTTCGGTACGTCGGCTTTTAGCGAGTTCCAGGTGGCGGCATTCTTTTATAACTGCATCCACCGTCACCACGTTGTTGAAAACGAGCAAGTTGATGGCGTAATCGGCAATGCCTTTGAGGATGTGGAAAACCTTGTCGGACTCAGTCATATGCGCCTCAACTTTGCGGCACAGAGCCAAGACGTCCTGAATGTACGTGACGTAGGGCTCCGTTGACGTCTGCACAGGCTGGATAACGGCTTCAGCGAGGCAAGTTGGTGGCCGTATGGGTTTCCGAAGAAGTCTCGGAGGTTTTGCTGAAGCGAATCCCAACTGGTGAGCTAATCTTCGTGCGTCCGAAACCAACCTCGAGGTGTGCCACCGAGGTAAAATACTACGTTGGCGAGCATTATAGTAGGGTCCCACCGGTTATTGTGACTGACGTGTTCGTACAGGATGATCCAGTCCTCGACGTCTTCCCCATCTTTGCCTGATAATACGCCAGGATCACAGGGAGCGGGGAGAGGGATGTAGGTCGTCTTAGTAGCAGCAGGTGTCGGAGGCGGGTGAGTCGAGTTGTCATCGCCGGGAGCCATGAAGGATTGCTCGACGCACCGTGCACTGCAAAGCTCCGTGACGAGGTACAGGGAACGTCCATCTCCACCAGATATTTTACGTAGGAAGACGCAGACGGAAAGCTATACACAAGTCTATTTAAACGGGAATACGCCGCACTTTGCCAAGAGGCAACAATATACAAATATATATATATATATATATATATATACATACATACATATATACATGAGAAGAAAGGGGGTTAACCGAGAGGTCCAATTTCTATTTGTCATGCTATAAAAATCCAACGAACGCTGACACAAGGGACAATATAGGGGAAATTATTTGTGCCTAATAAATGAAATAACGAAACGATAAATTCATGGAAATGAAAGTGGATGAAAGAACAACTTGCCGCAGGTGGGGAACGATCCAACAAATTTTGCATTTCGGGTGCGATTCTCTGCCATTTCAGCTACCGCGGCGCCGTTTTGTGATGCACTTTCTTGGGTACTTCCTAGTAAAACCTTCAGAATGTTAGCCAGCGCCACCACACACAGACCTTGGCGGCAGATGTGGAACATCCTTTCTGCCAGAGGCGTCTCGAGAACGTGATCTTTTTGGGGGGAACGCAACCGGCCAATAAACCATCACATGCTGCCTGAAGGTATCAACGTGGCCAGATGCAAGACGCTCGTTATGTAATTAACGAGACGAAAGGGGGTTAATCGAGAGGCCTGATTTCATTAGTCATATTATAAAAAGCCAACGAACACTGACAGCAAGGACAACATCGGGGAAATTACTTGTGCCTAATAAATGAAATAAAGAAACGATAAATTAATGGAAATTAAAGTGGATGAAAGAACAACTTGCCGCAGGTGGGAAACGATCCCACAACTGTGGCATCTCGCGCAATCGGGAATGCACATGCGCAATCCGGCAACATTGATGCCTTCAGGTAGCATGTGTGGGTTTATTGACCGGTTGACTTAACCCAAAAGGTCACGTTCTCGTGACGCCTGCGGCCGAAGGATGTTGCACATCCGCCAGCAAGGACTGTGAGTGGTGGCGCTGGCTAACATTCCCAGGGTTCTACTAGGAAAAATAAAAACCCAAGAAAGTGGATGGGAAAACAGCGCCGTGGCAGCTCAAATGAGAGAGCATCGCGTGCGAAATGCGAAGGTTGTGGGATCGTTCCCGACCTGCGGCAAGTGTATTTCCATCTACTTTCATTTCCATTCTTTATCGTTTTTTATTTCATTTATTAGGCACAAGTAATTTCCCCCATGTTGTCCTTGGTGTCGGTGCTCGTTGGCTTCTAATATTACGACTAATATTTATTTATTTATTTATTTATTTATTTATTTAACATACTGTCAATTCCTCATGGGATTATAGCAGTAACGGCAAGCACAAATGGCAGTATTTGCGAACAAAGAATATAAATACGTCATATAATCACGATTGTGTTATTGCAAAGGTGTTTCATTCGCTAAACAATAGAATTAATTACTTCATGACACATGCAATATATGGGTACAACATATTATAACGAAGAAGAATCTGAGAAAAGAAGAAACCAGATTAAAAAAGAAACCGTGAACACACGTGATATAAAACACCTAATGAACATGATAAGCAGGATGCAGTCATGCATATAATGCATCATGCAAAAAGAACACTTATAGATTAAAGTGTTAGGCTATGAAGATTGGTAACAAACCGGAGTAAGTGCATGAGAGCTGTAAGGCGAGGCGATGTTTTCCCGCTGAATTAGCAAATGTATTTAATGAGGAGCTGTTAGTAATCGATTCACTCAGTTTATTGCACTCTCTTTTTGCTAGAGGAAACAATGAATTCTTGAAGCAATCGGTACGAGAAAAAAATGCCCATTGAGTGTTTGTGTGTGTTTATGCCGCGATGGCGGTGTTTTATTTTTGGAGATGTATCTAGAGGTATCAATATTAAGCTTGTTTAGGAGGTGGCAAATAAGTTTAGAACGGGTTAGGCTACTGCTTAGGTTTTTACTGTTAAGATGTGTCAATCGGTCCTTACGTACAATTTCGTAGTTTGGTGGTGTGATTTCTCATTCCCTGATACTGATTGTTGACCATGTCTCAGTTATAGGAACAAAATCTGGTTCGATAACGAGGAGTAATGCTTCAAGGAAGTCACTGTTCTTCAGTATGCTACGCGCAATAATATTGCAGAAAATTATTTTGGACGAAGTACGTGGCGCCGACAGTACGTCGCGCCCTCCGCCTTCCTGGTTTTGTTTACTCAAGGTAGTTGAATGTGGTTGGATTAGGGCCACATCAATTGTTTCGTCATCGTATCGGTAGAGGTCGTCATTGACACGCAGTTTGTCGTAGACCATGGCTACCTTGTCCCCAGATTATTTTCTAGTTGTCGCACAGTTCCATAATTCTTTCCTGATGTTTCTTATACGCAACGAAAAATCTTCGCTGACGGAAGAACTGATCCCCTTCAGCTTACAACAGTTGCATAAGATTTGCGATTTGTTGCGGTAGACCAAGAGCTTCAACATAACCGGTCTGGTTATTTTAGCTGCTGGCCTGTCGAATCTGTAAATCCTTCAAATTGTTACATCTTCCACTTTGAAGACACATATAAGAATGTTTTCGTGCACTTTGTGCTCGAATGAGCCTTCGTTTTCCTTAGCTTCCTCGGTAAGACCGTACACGAATAGCTTTGATCTTATGGAACGAATTTCGAGATCGTCCAATTTTAGTTCAAGCAATATTAGTGCTAATATATATATATTTATACATATATATATATATATATATAAATATATATATATATATATATATATATATATATATATATATATAAATATATATATATATATATATATATATATATATATATATATATATATATATATGGCTTGCTCTTGCACTATAAAACTTGTCTTGCAAAACAAGTTTGTTCGGCTGCTCTTTAATGTCCCCTATAACTCGCATACTATAAACTTATTTCAGGAAGCCAACATAATTTCTGTGTTAAAGTTATACCAGTACAAATTAACAGCTGCATTTAGGCGGGAAGTAAAACAGAACATAAAGAGATATGGCGGGTGGTAACACCCAGAACAAATTATTAAAGGGAAAAGCTGTCACACACAATGCCAATGCCTCTAAATAAATATAATGATCTAGGCGTTGATATCACCCAAATAACGGCCCAACAACTGAGAGACTTGTATATGCAGGATTTTTAAATTGCGGGTTAAGTGTACATCCTCTCGGCTAGTATGGATATAAAGTGTGTATATCTGCTTCTGTATATGTATATGTATATATGTAGGTATCCATACGAGTGTGTATGCATATACGGGTATATGAATGCATGTATATGTATATATATATATATATATATATATATATATATATATATATATATATATATATATATATATGTGTGTGTGTGTGTGTGTGTGTGTGTGTGTGTGTGTGTGTATAATGTTCAGCGGCGTCTTCTTCTTTCATTTAGACTCACCACGAGAACCACACTAGCTACCCTAAGTATTTTGATTTAGTCACCACTGGGTCTGTATGGATAGGGGTGTGCATGTGCATATGCGAGTATGTGGGTTCATGAGAGTGTATATATAGATATATATATATATATGTATGATGCATATGTGTTTGCATGCATGCTGTTGCCGAATATTCTGTAGAGGGGGCTGCGGGCCTCGTCAAGCTGCCTCTACTGGAGCAGGTTTTACTTGCAGCCTCCTCCATCAAGTAGATGGAAATAAAGCTATTCTATTCTATCACAGTTCAAACTATTATCATCGCCGTTACACGCCCGCGGGGCTGTAAAATTTTGCTGTCGGCTACGCCTTTACGCCTTGCAGGAGGAAGCACGTGTTGCGACGCGCCGTCTAATGTGATGTGCTATGCATATGAAAAATGGGAAGTTCCACGCCTTGAAACAAAGTAGAAGCTAACGGCAACTTGTTAATGCAGCTAAGACAGGCCATGTTGAGTGTACACCACATCGCGTGACCATACGACGCCTGGTTGAAGCAGGATACCCATAGCACGACGCGTCTTGCATTGTCACATATGACGAGCGACGCATGTGAGAGGTGTTACGCCTGCTAAAAGCTTTTGGAATTCTTCGACGTCGCTGTTGAAAGTAATCGTACTTCGGCTCCAAAAGAAATCGAATTATGTGTATGCAGCTCGGGGGGGGGGGACGCGACTTCACATATTTTCTTTTTTTTTTTCTGTTATTTACCATGAATGCCCATCGGGCAAACATAGGGGGTGGCGAACCTTTTAGTAGAGTCAACATCGAAAATATCACGAGCGCCACAAAGATTGCAGTGGCACTGATAATTTGCTACATCACTACTGGAAAACATCATAAAGAAAGACTTGCGTGAAGACGTACAGGTACAGTTCCTTATTTACAAACCACACAAGCTACCCTAAGTATTTTGATTTAGTCACCAGTGGGTCTTTATGGATATGGGTGTGCATGTGCATATGCGTGTATGTGGGTTCATGAGAGTGTATATATAGATATCTATATGTATGATGCATATGTGTTTGCATGTATGCTGTTGCCGAATATTCTGTAGAGGGGGCTGCGGGCCTCGTCAAGCTGCCTCTACTGGAGCAGCTTTTACTTGCAGCCTCCTCCATCAAGTAGATGGAAGTAAAGCTATTCTATATATATATATATATATATATATATATATATATATATATATATATGAAAAACTCCCAATACCGCTTTCTATTGCTGAATACGTGCTACATAAACGTGTTTTTCCGAGCATGAACGAAGCCCGCAAATGCACGCGAAATTGGCGCGCAAATTGCTGCTCGAGGCACTTTGCGTGTATTCGTGGGCTTTTTTCACGCTCCGAAGAACATTTTTATGTAGCGCGTAATCAGGGACAGCCAGCTGTATCGGGAGTTTTTCACGTCGCTCTACAATTTTCTCATTGACGCTTTTCATCTGATTAAAATATTCGATATGTTGAATAATTCAGATTTTCATCTAATAAGGTGGAATGAAAAAAAATAGTTTGTATATCTGCAAGCGACGGTAAACAACATTACCTTTGTTCCGTCCAGCTGCGTGGAATTTGCATATTTTTAAACTCTTGCTAAATTTAACTGGGGCACCCTGTATATATCACCGCTTAGTGTTCTTGGGAAAAGCGTGCACAGAAGACAAAATAAGTGGAGTCGGAGTGAGCGGTTCCGAGTAAAACGAAAGCACCTTGTCATCTTGTTCACCTGTCGTCCGACGACGTGACAAGACTTGTGGAGTTGTTGGCTACAATGACAATGACGCAACCCATGCAGAACACGCTGTCCAGTAACTGGAACACGAATCCTATGCCTGTGAACGGCCCAGTTCAAAGCACAAGCCGTCCGCAACGAGGCCTACCAGTAGGTGCACCAGGACTGCCTGCCGAGACAGGGGCTTTGACGCCGTCTCAAGTCCCCACGGAAGTTACGACACCTCCTATGCCAACCTACTGTGCCTCTCAGAACCCGCTGTTGCCCCCTAAACTTCACGGTTATTTATATGAGGAGGTGGATTACTGGCTAGGTGAGTTTGAACGTGTCGCTGCGTTTAACAGCTGGGATGATGCCACAAGACTTGGGAGCATTACTTCAGCTTAAATGATACCGCCCGCACTTGGTTCCAAAATAGATCAAATGTGTTAACATCCTGGCGTGAATTCCGACATTGCCTTCTGGAGTGCTACAGGAACGCCGACAGCCGCGAACGCGCTTAGCTATAACCCCAATCCGGCGTTCAGATATCGAATGAGGCCGTCACGATGTACACCGAGGATAGGACTCAAATTTTCGAACAAGCAGATCTGGCTATGCCGTAAGGCAAGAAGCGGCTCCACCTGATGAACAGTGTGAAGAAGCAACTGTTTGCTGGCCCGGTGCGGAGCCCCAAGAAGACTGTGGCCTAGTTCCTCTCAGAAGCTGTGACTATGGCGAAAGTCCGTGACCGGTGGTCTGCCCTCTTCGACTCTAAAGTGAATGGCCGGTTAGCTCCCAACTTGTTCGACACTTCTGGGAGCAGCAGCTCCGAATGGGTTCGCGAAATCGTTGGCTCTCTCGTACGCGAACAAATGTAGAAGTACTCTGGAGTGAGACAGCCAGTGATTGGCTCTATTACCACCGTAATACGCGATGAGGTTCAGCAACCACTGCACAGCCACCGATACCCACGGATGAACAACGCTGTGTCCAACGTTGCGAGACCAGCTGGCATGTTCCCCGATATTCAGCACCACACGCATGCACAATCCTTGAGAAACTCCATGCCTCTTTCTCGGCTCGCAGTCTAAATTCAGACGACGCCGTCAGTTGCAAAAACCGCTGGTTTGGAGATCGACGACTGCCGTGCAACCCCGCGGAACTCTGATCTGTGTGTCGTATAGAGAACCCATCTGCTACCATTGTGGTGAAGCTGGTCACATCTACCGCGAGCGTCCAATCGACATCTCGGGCTGCGCGGTTTCTCAATCAATTCGCCTCGTCCTCAAGTTCGCCCGAGGCCAAGGGAAATTGAAAAGTATCTGGCCCAGCAGCGGATAGCTTTTTCATAACGTCAATCGCAGTCACCATGTCCGAGGCGACCCTCGCCCATTCGCCTACGTTTCGGGGCGACGGCACAGGGACGCTCGCCAAGCCCCCATCGGAACAAGTGAAGTCAGCGGCCTTCGTGGCAGAGGTCGGTGAGACTTAAAGTGTGCAAGACCACCCGTCGGCGGTTGCACGGAATGTCACACATTCACTGAAAATAGCAAGTTGTACAGGTAAGGAAGATATCACATGAGTCACATCCCCACTTGAGTGCAGTGGCAAGGAATCGCCGGTGACACCATCTGAACTTTTTGAGTGAGTGTGGCTTGAACTACCTAAGCTGACAGATGGTCTACGAGTTAGTACATTAGTGGACACATTTGCATATTATTCAATAATTAGCGTAAGATTGGCTACAACTTCTTTTTTTCAATATATTTTTATTTTGAAATAAAGTAACATATATAGTCAGCAAGAAACTAGCTACAATTCTTAAGAAAGCTATCACCCTTGGAACGGAACGCGCATTCGCACAGCTGGAGGTCACGTTGTTGTTCCGCTGTACCGCTCCACTGCAAGAGCTTAAATTCATGCGTCTTCATTTGTACTCGCTTGCCTCGCCCTCCACGACTCTTTATGTCAACTCATTCTCAGTATCGACTTTCTTCGCCAGCCCAGCGCAATTATAAATTTCCGTGACTGTATTGCCACAGAGCAAGACGCTACTATAGTTGTAAATCTGCGCTGCGTGTTGCTGGCGATGGCGTGACGTCACCGCCACGAGCAACTGTTCCCCTACATTTCACGCGGGAAAACCTCCGAGACGGGGACGCGGTCGCCTACAGAAACGCCTCACTTTGGCTCAACCCGCCGTGGTTGCTCAGTGGCTATGGTGTTGGGCTGCTGAGCACGAGGTCGCGGGTTCGAATCCCGACCACGGTGGCCGCATTTCGGTGGGGGCGAAATGCGAAAACACCCGTGTGCTTAGATTTTGGTCTACGTTAAAGAACCCCAGGTGGTCAAAATTTCCGGAGCCCTCCACTACGGCGTGCCTCATTATCAGAAAGTGGTTTTGGTACGTAAAACCCATAATTTAAAACTTTTGCTGCTTCAAGATGTATGCGCTGCCCGAAGCCTTGTTCGTATTCGTGGCCGGTGGTCGCAAATGCTCATCACGAATGTCAACTGCGAAAACTAGGATTTTTCATCGCTATCTCCTATGGAGATACTGTAGCCGACGTTACAGGGTGTTTGCGTCCGAGGAAATGAATGCTAATAAAAGCCTTTTGCACGTGAGAGAAGCCCTAAGTTGTCAGGCAAATGTTGGGCCTCACACTCACCGAATTATTGTGCTTTCGATTTTTCTTCATATTTTTGAGCATAATTTATTACATTGTATTGAGACACACAAAACTTATGATCCGCCATTTCCTTGCCAAATGTCATATTGCAGTAAATCACCACAATTTGCTTGAGTGCCATACAGCACTGCAGATGTTAAAGAACTGCAGCGACCACCTCATTTATTGATAATTGTGTCAAACTTATTTTTTACAGCGCTTGGTGTCAACAAAATTAAAATGTTTGTGGCTAACGCAGCGTGCGACCTACCACCCCGCGCGCACTGAGCGCAGGCAAACGCTTAATTCATGACAGCACAGCGACAGCAGCTCTTCGAGCATTTAGAGCTGCAGGTATTTGTCGGCAATCAAGTATGAATTTGCAGCAACCACGGAAGTATGTATTGTAGCACTAATGGTGAGCAGGCTGATAAATCAACACAAATCAACAAAAACCGCGGTTCTGACGGCGGCTCTCCTGATCTTTAAGGAGAACAGAGCTGTAGAATATTCCATTCGTCAGTCCTCTCCTATGTCTTTTCTATGATGTACACTGCACAAGGAAGGCTTCTTCCAGCGATGCCCAAATTGAGAAAGCTTTTTCCAACTTGTTAATACTAATCTTGCAATTTCATCACTCTACCTAGGTCTCTGCCGTCCTCGGTTTCACCTCCTTTCCGTTGGCACCCAATCGGTGTATAAGATGAACGACCGGCTATCTGCTCTTAGGGCTTCCTACACTTGAGTCGACGAAATGGGCACGGGAAGGCAAGGGGATTAGTTTTTTTTTCCGTCCTATTATGTCGCTCATGACAACGGGAAAAGCGCAGTATCTTCCTCGCTCATGTTGCTGCCAGTAGAGATAGAGGTACCTCGAACGGTTATAAGGCCTACAGAAACAGTAGGACCACGACAAAGATGAAACTTGTATGATTATGATAGTTCTCAATAAGAGGGTGGTATAAAGTAAAATATTCCATTCTAATTTCATTCCAATGTCCTCAAGTACGCAACTTACCTGGGGAGAATCAGGCGGTGACTCACAGCATTGCTTGAAGAGACGAATCAAACGCTTTCCTCGTTTCTAGGTAACTATGTTTTTAATGTAAATAGTTTGCCTACCTTAACAGATTTTCCTTATCTAATTGCCTCACAAGAGGCGCGGTGCACGTAGAAGTGGGGAGGGTTTTGGTAAATTTGATCTAGCGTATTGAATCTTGATAACCGCACGAGCGGATCAGGAGGGATGTGCGGCGTCTGCGATTGGTCCGCTTCCTCATGCTTATCTTGCGGTGACTGGTCAAAAATAATTGCGACTTGCAACTTAAACGAATCCCCATAGAGGAATATTTGGCAGAATGATGTCGTATACGATCGTAACAGGATTGAGAACATTATGCTCCCACGCAAGAATGTTTATTATAGGCAGAGAAATCTATTACTGGCAGGTTACTGTCACTTTGGAAACCAAAGTTGTCTAATCTTTTCGTTCCAGAAGTACTAGCATATAAGGCATAAAAAGGTTTGAGGCTAAGAAGGAAGCTTTAGAATAATTTAGGAACAAATTGATATGGCATTAGAGGACGTCAGGATGAATTGGAGAGAATGGGAGCCCCCGATTCTCTAGTTGGAATAAGGAGGAACAATTCATGTTTAGGCAGCTGCGCAAAGCATAGAGGATATTACCGGTGTACTACTTAGGCTCGTTCTCACCGGCGTCTCGCGGAGTGCGCGCGACCGAGCACCACCTGCAAGTGGTTGCAAATTCTTGCTTTGGTCGAAAACAGACTCTTGTGCGTCAGTGACTCCCGGGTCCATTTCTCGGTCACCTCACAGCAATCGTAATCTTACTGAGCCAATCAGCGGCACAGAAGCATGACGTGAGTAGACGGTGAGGCTTATTTTACGTAGCAAGCGGACGTCAACCGCATTATTCGCGGGACATTTCAATGTGGCCATGGGCAGGCAGCGTCTGTTGCCCTGAATGCGCCCTTTAAATGAAAGAATAAGTGTGAATGAAAGGGAAACACAGCCGAAGACGCCAGTGAATTGGGTAGCCTGAAATCAGGAGTTTGCAGGCATCGGATTCGACATTAGTTGACGCAATACAGCAGTAATTGAAGAAAACTGGCAGAAGCTTTAGCGAAACCGAATACATAGCTATGCCAATGTTATGACAGCTACTAATTTGCGAATGAACACAACGAGTCAATCATGTGGCCGACATTAAGTACATCACACATTACCTGAAGTCAAACTGTTCTAGTTAGGCATCAAAACCGTTGCCAAGGAGGCAGACAAAAAAGCAATTAATGCCTAACAGAGTGTCAGCCCCCTTCCCCCCGCTCCCGAAACCCTTCACCCAACATTACTGTAATTACTGCTACATTGACACTCGACAAAACTTTAAACATAAATCAATGGAAAGCACTGGCAACAATGCATGAAAAGAAAACTTTGGACCAGAGCAACCTGTACAGCGAGCAATACATATTCATTAATGAGTTGCAGACTATGGATATCGTAGACTATCCCTAAAGCGTCGAATATGACAGCATATTGCATGCATAACACTGGCTCTACCGGTCTGCCCTCGGTGTGCCCGATAGTACTGAAAAGACACACTGATGAAAACGCCCAAGAAAATGTCATTGTATGCAATGGCATTTACTGCGCCATTGTGGTACTCAAAGATTTCCAATACATACGTATGCACAATTACATTAGACTGGCATGAAATATTCTCTCTTGGACTGAATTTCTGCGGCCACTTGCGGAGATATATTGAGTGCACGTTGTACACCTATTACACTCGCAAAAACTTTGCTGAAAGAGAACTTACGTCATTTTATGTTCATAAAACATAGATGCTGCCTAAAGCTGCTGAGAGAGCAGCGCCCTTGTAAAGGCCAGGTCTCCAAAATGGCAGCGCATAATACTGAGCAAGAGAATGTGTAATCGTTCGTTCAGTGCATTGACACCACGCGCGCGCATCAGTGTAATTTTGGTAGGAAAGTACATTTGCACGCCGCAACTAAATGGCGAAAGCTGCTCCTTCCTCCAGGACGTGGCTAGAGATGACCGTGGCCATGACAAAAGTGCACGCTCTAGCCCTGATTGGCTCCATCGGAAAGCGCGCAAGTCGCCGGCGCCCAATTTTATTGACTGTCTAGCTTTGGCAGCCAACTAAGCCTGCTGATTTGTCTCGTCTGCCAGCTCACTGAACATTACGGCACATTTCATACCGGTAGTCTCAAAAAAAGTTGATTAAATGTTATGTAGCGTATCAAAGTTGCACATCGTCAAAATCACCAGAAAGCGCGCGGCCCTTACACGAGTCTATAGGGTAACAAGAGCTGCGAAGTGACCCTGTGTCAGCATGCGCACGGGGGAACCGTCTTCACGTGGATACGCGTCGATGCACTCACCTATGTTCGCCGTTGACATGAGGAAAAAGATAAGAGCGATTATGCCCAGGAACAGCAGACAGACCAGCCACACCACAAATGAGGTCTGGCCATCTTGGTCACTGCAATGTGTATTGTGCGTGAGATATCAGTACGTTGCCTTGTAATGCGTAGGTATTCTAGGGCTACTTTCCTCGGAAATCTGTCCGACCGTCTGCGTCTAACGCGCGACGCGGTGCGCTTCACAGGTGTATACGGAATCCTAACGGGGCTGAATAGATGATCATGTTATGATCATTTTAAGTTTTCCGGTATTTTCAAAATTCGCCTGTGGAAGATAGCGGGATTCTCCTTCTTGAGCAGGTTTATTCAAACGGGCGGATATAACTAGCAGAAGAAATCGAAAGGTATATTCATCTCATGAACAAGCATTCCAAAACTACCTTCTTATATAATTACTTTACTGCTCATTTCGCAATTTACGCATTGTAGCCGGCGAACTTCCAAGACTTCTGCACTTGAACTGAATCTCCGTTGTAACAACACGGAGGAAATGTATGCACGTTCTAGTTTTTGTGCCTCAGTTCATAAACGAGGGCTTTCTTAAAGAAGAGGACACCCGCCGCCCTTAGTGGCTGTTCTGTTGGGCTGCTAAGCACGAGATCGAGCGATAGGGTTGCGGCCACGGTGGCCTCATTTCGATGGGCCTAAAATGCGAACACACCCGTGTACATAGATTTATGTGCACGTTAAAGAACACAGGTGCCCCAAATTTCAGGAGTCCCTCTGTACGGCATGCCTAATTATCCAATCGTGGTTCTGGCAAGAAAAATCCCATCATGTAGTTTATGACGCGAACCAACAGTGCTTTTCTTAGCGGGAGTTTGATGGCGCATATCTTCAAATTAGTGTCATTTTGGAAATTCATTTGAAATGAATAGACCTTGAAAACTCACCGGCGACAATTCACAAATTGCAATGTTTCCCATAAATCATTTATTTAAGAAGTTAATAACCAATTTTCCTCAGCTTTATTTTTGTTCCGATTTCTCATGTAAGTAATGAGCCCCTCTATGAATACTGCAGCTGAAGGACGATATCTATAATATCTGCGACAGGCGGTTTTTAAATATTGCGGATAACTTGAAAATAATTACCCCGTTTATGACAATGCCTTATGACTATATGTTACATCGAGCAGTAGAGATGTCTTACGAGTAATTAAGGTGACTAAATATACTATAGAGATAAGTGCGATGAAATAATTATCCCAATATAAGACTCATTAATGCTAACGAAAGGTAAGGAGACCTAATGGAGATTAATCACCACAATGAAAAAACTATGCCGTTGCGATGAATTATTAAGGTTAAGAATAGTCTGACTATTTAAATTTAATTAAGGTTGATTTACGTACTTCAATGAAGAGAAATTTTGGTTGAAATATTAACCATAAGCAACACTATTCAATGGCACTTAATATTAAAACGCTAATTATAATATGCTAATAATCAATTGAGTAGGACTACTCAGAATTCATTCGGCATAATTAAGACGGCTATAGCCTAATTAACGTTATTTTCATGTACATTACGTACCCCCATCAACATTAATAAGGGTAATGCAGAATTATCCATATTACGTAACCCAAATTAGAAATCATTTCGTCCCATAAGAGTAATTCCGACAAATCCGGTTCATCAATGAGGTAATTGCAACAGGTCATTGAAATACTTGCAGCAGATTGCGTCATTCAGAAGAATCAGAAGGACGCAGGTAATAAAAATTGTCGAGGCAACACGCACCGCGTCACCTTCAATGCGGTAACGCCGTGCAAGCCGCTTTCAAATTATGTTCTATTATAGCACAATCACTTCTCAAAGAGTTGCTTCTGGCCTTTTGCAAAAGTAGCTACGTCTACACGAGAAGAATGGCGCCGAACAAGCGAATACATGCAACGCCCATGCTTAGTGCACTTAACTACCCATGTTCCTCTGTGACTGAAACGAGCACATTCCCCTAAAAAGGTTTCCATTTAATTTCGTTCAGAGCTTTCCGACTGTTTAGCCTCCTATCCTTCTCGTGAAAATGTTCACACATTAGAATAAATTATTCATGCTCATAATGGGGAAACAATACCGGAACACCGGCACACATTTCGACGCCGTCGCTTTGCAAAGCTCTATACATGAAATCATCACGCCAGCACAACCGCTAACAGTTCTAGTTAGCTCTAGCGGCAAAATATTTAAATATATGTGCCGTTGACAGAACAGAATATTTAACACAGGCGTACGATTACTAAATCCCTAAGACCAGCTAGGATTTTTACTGTACACAGCACTATCAGCAGGTGGATAAGGCGGCCGTTACACTACGCTCGCGTGTTTTGTAACAATACAGCGAACAGCTTTCGTTAGTTGCTTCACCCACATTGAAAGCACGATTGCCAATCTCATAAAATATATGCGGTAGGAGAGTCAAGTTGAGCAAATAGATATCTGCTGTCTGCGGTTTTGACGGGCATACTGCATGGGCCACACGGTATGCGCTGCAGTAGACAATCTGCTGGTGGTTGCTGTTTGGCCTAGCATACAGCTTGGATCACTGGGTACGGGCCCGAAAAGCAAATGCGCCACCGCGTGCTTTATACTGCTATTCGCCCATTCTTGGCCATTGTCCTAGGAGAGCAAGAAATCTGCTTGTTTGGCACGCTCGCAGCGGGCCTTACGCAATGGAGGATTAGAAATTGAGGGGGTCACGTCGCCTTCACTTTTCGCCCTGGATTGACGTGTCGGCCGGCCGCAGTTCACATGTTACTGCGTTAGCTCTATGAATACTTCACAGACTTTCTGGGGGTTATATATATATATATATATATATATATATATATATATATATATATATATATATATATATAGCTAATGTATGTTTGTATCTACCTGTTCTACTGCTAACCTGGGTCCCTGTGTGGTCCATAGACTAAACAGTGGGTGAGTGGGTGGCATTACAAACAAAACCAATTTGCTCTTACTTACATGGCGTAGAAAAACCTGACTCATCCGAAACAACACCGTACATAACATATCGCAAAACATCTGATTTTCAAGCATTTCCTCTTTCCTGGGTCTTATTTCTTACACTTTAAGAACGCAAATACATGGGCAACTGCGCGTTTACAAAAGAACTTGGCTTCAATCGACGTGTCACTGTGTCACTGTGTAGTCCATGGACCACACAGTGACCCAGGTTGGCGGTAGAGCGGTTAGATACAAACATATATTAGATAGATAGATAGATAGATAGATAGATAGATAGATAGATAGATAGATAGATAGATAGATAGATAGATAGATAGATAGATAGATAGATAGATAGATAGATAGATAGATAGATAGATAGATAGATAGATAGATAGATAGATAGAAAATGCGTAGAGCATCGAACTACTATGCAGCGGGAGCGAGGTTCGAAATCAATTTGACATCAGAGATTCAGTCACCGAGTATATAGCAATGTGTGTGTGTGCATATGTGCCACTCTTCAACGAACCTCTTTCCGACCAACATGGGTCACTAGATGCAGCACTGGATAAGTACCGCTATTCAATTAAAATCTGACAACGAGTTCGAGCACTGGATGATTATGCGCCTGTCGGCCTTTGCTTGCCTACAGCGAGCCTCTTTGTTGCCAGCTTCGGCCAGCAGGTGCGTTCTGTTCTTCAGCGGCAACAAAGATCCTTGAAGTTTCTCCCCTGTTGGGGGAAATAAACCCTCGTCACACTTTATCCTCAAGGACAGCCAACCGACGCTTTAGTAGGCTGCGCAAGAAATCCACTCGACATGGGCCACTTGTAATGTGTTCGCATTCTTTGTGTACATCACGCACTTTTCAGGCGCTATATATATATATGTACATATATATATATATATATATATATATATATATATATATATATATATATATATATATATATATATATATATATATATATATATATATATATATATATATAGGAGAAGAAAGGGCGTTAACGGAGCGGCCCGATTTTTATTAATCATAACATAAGAAGCCAACAAGCACTGACACCAAGGATAACATAGGGGAAATTACCTGTGCTTAATAAATGAAGTAAAGAAACGATACATTAATGGAACTTAAAGTGGATGAAAAAACAACTTGCCGCAGGAGGGGACCGAAACCACAACGTTCGCATTTCGCGTGCGGTGCTCTACCAATTGAGCTACGACGGCGATGTTGCCCCACCCACTTTTCTTGGGTATTTATGTGTCCTAGTAGAACCCTGGGAGTGTCAGCCAGCGCCACCACTCACAGACCTTGGCGGAAGACGTGGGACGTCCTTTTTGCCGCAGGCGTCACGAGAACGTGATCTTTCTTGGGTGAAGGCAACTGGTCAATAAACCCAGGCATGGTACCTGAAGGCATCAATGTTGCCGGATTCGAGACCCTCGTTATGTAATAAACGAGAAGAAAGGGGGTCAACCGAGGGGCGCGATTTTTATTAGTCATATCATGAGAAGCCAACAAACACTGACACAGAGGATAACATAGGGGAAATTACTTGTGCTTAATAAATGATGTAAAGAAACGATACATTAATGGAAATTAAAGTGTTAAAATTAAAGTATATATATATATATATATATATATATATATATATATTGTAATGAAGAAGAAGAGCACAGGAACAAGGCCAGCCGGATCGCCAGTGCTTGGCACGAGTGTGAGCCGTTCGAGCTACCAGCTGTCCCCGCTCTGCGTCACCTGCCTCCTAGGTTACGCAGAGACGTTACCATCGGAACTGTTCAGTGCACCCATTACAATTGGTGGAATAATAATAATAATAATAATATTTGGGGTTTTACGTGCCAAAACCACTTTCTGATTATGAGGCACGCCGTAGTGGAGGACTCCGGAAATTTTGACCACCTGGGGTTCTTTAACGTGCACCTAAATCTAAGCACACGGGTGTTTTCGCATTTCGTCCCCATCGAAATGCGGCCGCCGTGGCCGGGATTCGATCCCGCGACCTCGTGCTCAGCAGCCCAACACCATAGCCACTGAGCAACCACGGCGGGTCAATTGGTGGAAGGTGCGGGGTACTCAAGAAGATCTCCACCCTGGAACTCCGGTCTCGGACTGTGCCTCCCGTCATGCCTGCCTCTCCGCAGCCGACGCCGCCGCCACCCCCCGTTGCCTGCTCTGGCGCTGTCCCGCAACGCCATCCAGCGGTTTTCAGCGGTACGGACGAACAGGACGTCAATGACTGGTTGGCTACGTACGAACGGGTGAGCTTGCACAATCGATGGGGTGATACCGCCAAGTTAAATGCCGTCACATTCTACCTAGCGGGAGTGGCTCACCTGTGGTTTAAGAATCACGAAGCCGACTTTCAGTCCTCGTCCGCGTTCGAGACCAGTTTCGCTGCAGTTTTCGGTCGCCCTGCCGTCCACAAGTTGCGCGCCGAGCAGCGGTTACGAGAGCGAGCGCAACAACCCGGTGAAACTTTCACCTGTTATGTTGAAGAGGTTCTAGAGCTATGCAAACGTGTGGATGCGTCTATGCCGGAAAATGACAAATTGAAGCACATTTTGAAGGGCAGCGCCGATGACATTTTCCAAATGTTGATCGCCAAGAGCCCGCGCACCGTAGCAGATCTCATCAAGTTGTGCCAAAGCTACGACGGGTTGAGGCGGCAGTGCGAGTTGACTAGGCGCACCTCAGTGGCAGACGAGGCCCTCTCTTCCATGACGGCCTTCCCTCATCGTTCCTCCTTGCTCACACAAATCCAAGCTTTCGTGCGGGAGCAAGTTGCACGTCAGCTTTCTTTGCTACCCTTCGCTGAGCTACAGCAGCCGCTGCCGCAACAGCCTCCTACACAGCTCACTCCTACGCTCCGGCGGGTTATTGAAGACCAAGTTGCTGAGGCTCTACCAATGCAGCACCAGCAGTACCCTGCCGCCGCGCCACTTACGCATCCGTCGCCGCGCAGCCCCTCCTCAACCACTCGTTGCCCTACATCCTCGGCCGCCACCACCCGTTCATAGTCCCGTTCATCGACCTGCTCCTGCCTTTACTAATCCTTGGCGCACGTAAGACAACAGGCCCATATGTTATGCCTTCGGTATTCCCGGCCACGTTGCACGACTCTGCCGCCGCCGCATGCTACACTCTGATGAGTTTGTGCAGTCCCCTCCCTACGCCAACGTGCAGCCTTTCCACGACCCTATTTTAGTCGGCAGTCGAACAGGCCACCAGCCGAGCGCCCGGTCTTTACACGTCGTTCACCTTCCCCGCGTCCCGCTCGTTGTCCCCCATGCGTCGGCGCCCTTCACCCACGCCAGAGGGAAACTAAGCGCCGCAGTTCAGGAGGCAAGAACTGCGTCACCATCGATCTGTATAAGTCCTCCATTGTCGCCTTCGAACGTTGTCGATCTTACTGTTGACGGCGTCCCTACCGTTGCGCTAATTGATACTGGAGCAGCCGTGTCTGTCCCAAACGAACGCCTCTCTCGCGCTTTACGAAAAGTTACGACGTCACTTTCTGGGTTTTGTCTTCGCACAGCAAGCGCGCAGCCAGTTCAGCCTTCAGCAGCGTGCACAGCTCGAGTTGTTATTCAGGCCGTTCTCTATATTGCGGAGTTTGTGGTTCTCCAGTCCTGTTCTCACGACGTGATACTTGGGTGGGACTTTCTTTCGCGCAATAACGCCGTTATCAATTGTGCACGTGCTGAAGTCGAATTATCGCCTCTGTGTGACGTGCCCCTCGTCGGCGCCACTTCTCTTTCCGCTAAGCTAGTTCTTCGAGAAGACATCGCCATACCGCCGTACTCGTCTGCCGTTGTTCCCGTCTTCTGTGGCGCTGTCTATGAAGGCGTTGTCATCTTCACTCCTTCAGAACTCTTCATGACCCGCCAAGACGTTCCCCTGCCTTTCGCCGCGCTTGACCTTTCAGCCGGTTTCGGCGCCATCGTTGTCTGCAATCCGCTTCCTACAGCCCTGATGGCTCTTCGCGGCGAAGCACTTGACTATGTTCAGCCTATTGATGACATGTTTATAACCGACGTGCCGGATGCTTCGTATGCAGGGCTCACCGACTTCTGTGCATTTTCCACTTCTGCTCCGCCATCGCCTGACTTATTCACACCTTTCATTGCCGATGACCTTAGTCCCGAGCAGCGCTCCCAGCTTCTTCACCTACTTGCCCAGTTCCGCTCTTCTTTTGATGTCGCTCAGCCTACTCTGGGTCGCTCGTCAACCGTCAGCCACCACATCGACACTGGCTCCAACGCGCCATTGCGGCAGGCCCCGTACCGCGTATCCGCCAAGGAGCGTCAGGTGATCAGTGAGCCCGTGGACGACATGCTTCAGCGTGGCGTCATTCGACCTTCCAATAGCCCGTGGGCATCACCGGTGGCTCTCGTCACAAAAAAAAAAGATGGTTCCATTCGGTTCTGCGTCGATTATCGCCGTCTCAACAAGATAACGCGCAAGGACGTCTACCCGCTACCGCGCATTGACGACGCTCTGGACTGCTTGCAAGGCGCTAAATTCTTCTCTTCGTTGGACTTACGCTCGGGCTACTGGCAGGTCCCGATGTCAGCAGTTGATCGCCCTAAAACTGCATTCGTCACGCCAGATGGTTTATACGAATATAATGTAATGCCATTTGGCCTATGCAATGCGCCTGCTACCTTTGAACGAATGATGGACAATATCTTGCGCGGCCTAAAATGGAGCACGTGTTTGTGCTATCTCGACGACATCGTTGTGTTCGCCCCTGATTTCAGCACGCATCTTCTTCGCCTTAGGCAAGTGTTGACGTCCTTGACCAACGCAGGCCTGCAGCTGAACCTGAAACAGTGCCAGTTCGCCGCGCACAAGCTCATGATTCTGGGTCACGTCGTATCACAAGACGGCATTTGCCCCGACCCATCCAAACTTCGCGCCGTGGCAGAATTTCCGAAACCTAAGACACTCAGAGAACTCCGCCCCTTCATTGGCCTCTGTTCTTACTTCCGACGCTTTGTTCGCAATTTCGCCTCGATAATATCACCTCTGACACAACTCTTAAGTGGCGCCAACGACCTATCCTCCTGGTGTCCTACATGCGACACCGCGTTCGTGACCTTACGCCGTCTCCTGACGTCTCCGCCTATACTACGACACTACTACCCCACCGCCCCAACTGAAGTGCATACCGATGCCAGTGGTATTGGCCTTGGCGCTGTCCTTGCGCAGCGCAAGTCTGGCTACTCCGAGTAGGTCGTTTCTTACGCCACTCGTGCGCTGACCAAAGCGGAACGCAATTACAGCGTCACAGAAAAAGAATGCCTGGCCATCGTTTGGGCACTCGGGAAGTTTCGCCCCTATTTATACGGCAGGCCTTTCAATGTGGTTACTGACCATCACGCCCTTTGTTGGTTTTCCTCTTTCAAAGACCCGTCTGGACGCCTTGCCCGCTGGGCTCTGCGCATTCGAGAATACGACATACACGTCATATACCGCTCAGGTCGCAAGCACACTGACGCTGACGCTCTGTCCCGCTCTCCGCTGCCAGCCGCCGCGGCCTCCCTCTCCACCATTGAGGCGGTATCCTCAGTCGACATCGACACCTTCGCATCAGAACAGCGCAAGGATCCTTGGGTGGCCTCTCTTTTGGATCTCCTTTCTGGCTCGCCTGCATCTCCCATCTCCCGCTCCCTGCGTCGCCAAGCTGCCCATTTTGCTGTCCAGGATAAACTCTTGTATCGACGGAACTACCAGCCCGATGGTCGCAAGTGGCTCCTGGTTATCCCTAAGAGTTTACGTTCCGACATGTGCGCGTCTTTCCATACTGACCCACAATGTGCACACGCAGGCGTTTTGAAGACTTATAAGCGCCTGCGGCAACGTTACTACTGGCGCGGAATGTTTACTTTTGTCCAAAAGTTTGTCCGCTCATGCCCGCAATGCCAACGCCGCAAATCTCCGCCTCATCCAGCCCACGGATTATTGCAGCCGCTTCCGTGCCCTGCTCGTGCCTTGGACCGTGTGGGAATTGACCTGTACGGGCCGCTACCACTAGCACCCGCTGGAAAACGATGGATTATTGTCGCAGTTGATCACCTTACACGCTATGCCGAAACCGCTGCTCTACCTGCAGCGACCGCCAGTGACGTTGCATGCTTTCTGCTCAATCCTTTCATTCTTCGTCATGGCCCACCTCGGGAGCTGCTGAGTGATAGAGGCCGTGTGTTTCTGTCGTAGGTGGTTGAAGCTCTGCTTGCTCAATGCCGCATAGTTTACCGGACCACCTCGGCGTACCATCCTCAAACTAACGGACTTACAGAGCGTTTCAATCGCACCCTTGGTGATATGCTCGCCATGTACGTTTCATCGGCGCATACAAACTGGGACATCAACCTTCCATTTGTCACGTACGCATATAATACGGCTACACAAAGTACCACAGGATTTTCTTCATACTTTCTTCTCTACGGTCGCGCTCCTTCCCATACCATCGATACGGTTTTGCCTTATACACCAGACGCGTCAGAATGTGCTCACACAAGCAGCCGTCGCCCGATACGCCGAGGAATGCCGTCAATTAGCCCGAAAGTTCACCTCCGCTGACCAACAACGACAAAAAGCCAATCGTGAAGGCGACGCTACGAATCCGAACTTCGCTCCCGGCACCCTTGTCTTGTTGTCCGTGCCTTCTACCACGCCTGGACTTTCGACAAAACTCCTCTCGCAGTATGATGGACCATACCGCATCGTCGAACGGACCTCTGCCGTCAACTATGTCGTAGAGCCGCTTACATCGACATCCGACAAGCGCCGCCGTGGACGGGATGTTGTTCACGTGCGCCGCCTGAAACAATTCTATGACCCGCTCGTCTCCACGTCGTAAGTCGCCAGGATGGCTCCGCTTTTGCACCGGGGGTAATTGTAATGAAGAAGAAGAGCACAGGAACAAGGCCAACCAGATCGTCTCTTCCATGCCTGCTGTGCAACCAGTGGGCCAGCCGGATTGTCAGTGCTTGGCACGAGTGTGAGCCGTTCGAGCTACCAGCTGTTCAGTGCACCCATTACAATATATATATATATATATATATATATATATATATATATATATATATATATATATATATATATATATATATATATATATATATATATATATATATATATATATACATATATATATATATATGCGTATGGTGTCTCACACTTTTTCCGCCTACCTGGGTCACTGGGTAGTTAGTGGTGGAATGGCTAGTGCATCGGGCTGCTGTGCTAAAGTAACAGGGTTAGAACAAACCATACGGCAAACCTCGGTCTACATACCTGCCACTCTTCGACGAACCTCTTTCACGCCGACATAGGTCACTGTAGACACGGAACTTGGTAGCTACCGCAGTTAGAGGAAACTCTTTGACGCTGACTTGTAGTACTGGGTATGTGCCACTGAATCTCTTCGGCCATTAACCTCGTTGATGAACTTACATCTCTAGGTATGTGCCAGTAGGATTGTGTCGCTCTACAACGAACGTCTTTGATGCCAACTTGGGTAACTAAATACGTGACAATAGAATGCGTTGCTCTAGAATGAAATAAAAATATCTTAATATTTTACACTGCTCAGGAGAAACACTCCTACGTCACAAGCGTTCCTTAAGGACAGCAACCCGACGCATTAGCAGGTTACGCCTTCTCACCCCCTCTCCGTCCGCCCTTTCCATAAATTTTATCTCCACCACCACCAGCAGGTTGCACCACGAATGCACTGTATATGTGTCGCTTTCCAATGAACGGCTTTCACGTCAACGCTTCAGTGAGCTGCGCCATGAATCCACATGGTATGTGCCTCTCGTTCTTAAACGAAACCCTCAGCAACTTCGGTCTGTGAGTGTGTGCCACTGAGTGTGCTTCCGAGCGTGCGAACAATTCTAACCGCTTGCAGGCACTGGCGCGCCACGCTTTTCGCCTTGCAGGCTACTCGTGGACTTCTCGGCAGCGGCACTAGATGGCGCAACATGTGCAGAATGAAGTGCGTGAGAGGAGCCCGGCTACCCGGGCATGAAACGTTTCTCAGCGTTTGCGACGAACCGGAGGGCCCTGCATTTCAAAGGTAACACGCACGCTTTGCGGCGGCGCCGTGGTATGGAGTCGAGTTTTCAAAGAAAGCGCTAAAAGAGAAGTCCGACATCACTATACGCCTCATATAACTCGTTTAGATCGTGGCAGTTCATTGTGCCGCCATGGTGATTAAATGCTAAACGCATAACCGTTTACTGTCATGATGGGATGGGTTCCGCCAAACTTTATAGATCCATTTTTGTCTTCAATGAGGCTACTGTGGCATGTTTCACACGAAGCAGCAATTTTCTCAGAGAACGTTAGCACCAAGACCAATAAGTGCTTGACCCACCTATAGTGCCGCCTGCATGTACCTCTATGTTGCACTGGAATGTATTAGGTTATCATTTCTGATTTATTTTAAAAACTATTCAAGCCTTGGTTCACAGGGGTGGCCGCTGGTTGTCACTTGGCAAGGATGGGAAAATCTATGGTCATTGTTTGACGGCGTTTCAGTTTGCTTCCTCGGCGTGACACTCTTCTATGTTTCTCATTATACCGCCTTACACTCTTTGGCAGCCATGGCAATGCGGGTCTGCCTGGATAGCGGTGTTATTAAAGCTGATATGGGGGGCATTGGGTTGCTGTGCGTACCACTGCCCTGGGCGCTCTGATTGAAAACGAAGAAGGGCATAAATGTCCCGTCACACACGGCAAGAATCAGATGTATGCGTTAAGAGACAAAGATGGCAATATCATTACTAATATGGATGAGATAGTTCAAGTGGCTGAGGATTTCTATAGAGATTTATACAGTACCAGTGGCACTCTCGACGATAATGGAAGAGAAATTAGTCCAGAGGAATTCGAAATCCCAAAGGTAACGCCGGAAGAAGTAAAGAAAGCCTTGGGAGATATGCAAAGGGGGAAGGCAGCTGGGGAGGATCAGGTAACAACAGATTTGTTGAAGGATGGTGGACAGATTGTTCTAGAGAAACTGGCCAACCTGTATACGCAATGCCTCATGACCTCGAGCGTACCGGAATCTTGGAAGAACGCTAAAATAATCCTAATCCTTAAGAAAGGGGACGCCAAAGACTTGAAACATTATAGACCGATCAGCTTACTGTCCGTTGCCTACAAAGTATTTACTAAGGTAATCGCAAATAGAATCAGGAACACCTTAGACTTCTGTCAAGCAAAGGACCAGGCACGATTCCGTAAAGGCTACTCAACAATAGATCATATTTACACTATCAATCAGGTGATAGAGAAATGTGCGGAATATAACCAACCCTTATATATAGCTTTCATTGATTACGAGAAAGCGTTTGATTCTGTCGAAACCTCAGCAGTCATAGAGGCATTACGGAATCAAGGTGTAGACGAGCCGTATGTAAAAATACTGAAAGATATCTATAGCGGCTCCACAGCCACCGTAGTCCTCCATAAAGCAAGCAACAAAATCCCAATAAAGAAAGGCGTCAGGCTGGGAGATACGATATCTCCAATGCTATTCATAGCATGTTTACAGGAGGTATTCAGAGACCTGGATTGGGAAGAATTGGGGATAAAAGTTAATGGAGAATACCTTAGTAACTTGCGATTCGCTGATGATATTGCCTTGCTTAGTAACGCAGGGGACCAATTGCAATGCATGCTCACTGACCTGGAGAGGCAAAGCATGAGAGTGGGTCTAAAAATTAATCTTAACAAAACTAAAGTAATGCTTAACAGTCTCGGAAGAGAACAGCAATTTACTATAGGCAGCGAGGCACTGGAAGTCGTAAGGGAATACATCCTTAGGGCAAGTAGTGACGGCGGATCCGGATCATGAGACGGAAATAATCAGAAGAATAAGATTGGGCTGGGGTGCGTTTGGCAGGCATTCTCAGATCATGAACAGCAGGTTGCCATTATCCCTCAAGAGAAAAGTATATAATAGCTGTGTCTTACCAGTACTCACCTACGGGGCAGAAATCTGGAGGCTTACGAAAAGGGTTCTACTCAAATTGAGGACGACGCAACGAGCTATGGAAGGAAGAATGATAGGTGTAACGTTAAGGGATATAAAAGAGCAGATTAGGTGACGGAACAAACGCGAGTTAATGACATCTTAGTTGAAATCAAGAAAAAGAAATGGGCATGTGCAGGACACGTAATGAGGTGGGACGATAACCGATGGTCATTGAGGGTTACGGACTGGATCCCAAGGGAAGGGAAGCGTAGCAGGGGGCAGCAGAAAGTTAGGTGGGCGGATGAGATTAAGAAGTTTGCAGGCAGGGCATGGCCACAATTAGTACATGACCGGGGTTGTTGGAGAAGTATGGGAGAGGCCTTTGCCCTGCAGTGGGCGTAACCAGGCTGATGATGATGATGATGACACGACACGTTTCCAGTTTGTCGCTTCTCTCAAACGAAATATTTTCTTCGGAGCTTGCGCGGAATGGCAACTGCCCCATCCTAATGAAAGGCAAAGATGTTCACTTAGACAGGAACACAGGAATCTTCTACCTTCCAGAAGCACTGGAATCCAAAGCAAGTCACAGCATGAACTCGTCAGTGGCCGAGGTAATTAAGATAGGTTTAGAGTGGCCATGGAAAAATTCTGAAAAAATATTGACTGGCATTGTTACATGCATAGGTTCAGCACAGAGGTTTTCATATACAGATGAGGACAAGAAGAGATAGGTAAAACCTTAGATTGCAGTAAATATAGTTAAGCCTAATTAGGTCAAGGGCTCTAGGTGAAAATATTTCTCACCGCGCCGCTTCAGAGCGATGAAAATAGAAATAATCATAATCGTTCTCAAGGGCTCGCGGGGTCCGTAAATTTTCGCCCTCGATTGCAGGTTTTCTAATTCAAGCAGGAGACACATGGTGCAACTCGGCATCTAATGGGATGTACTATGAATTTGAAAAACTGGCAGCTGCAAGCCTTGAAATTAGATGGAGGCTGTTGGAAACTTGTCGAATGCAGCTGTCAGAAACTAGGTCAAACGCACGCCACATCGTATGAGCATGTGACGTCGGCTTGGAGCAAGGTATACACATAGTACGACGGATTGTTTTATATGACGTGCGACGCATGTCCAAGATTGCTGCTCAGCCTGTTAAAAGTTCTTGCAATTCTTTGACGCGGTTGTTGGTAGTAATCTTATTTCGGTGTCCAAAGGAATGAAATTATGTGGATGTCTACACGCAGGCGGGCTTCCACATACATGCTGGTCTCGCACCTAGTTTGCTGGAAACATGCGACTGTCGGAGCTTGTTTGAGCATCCTAAGAACGTGTCGGCGCAATTCTTGCTACGACGCAGTTGGAATTCTAGTATGCGGATCCTTACTTAAGTTCCTAGAAGTAACAAATAGCCTGGCGTATCTTGGTTAAAGGTTACAAATAGCCATGCGTACTATCCGTTCACAGACAAAAAAATTGCTGTCATACCTCGAGGCCAACTCCCATTACCTTATTTAAAATGCTCAACTGCTTCGATAATTGCGACCGCTTGACCAATGTGAATGACATTTGCTGAATGTCTAAGAGAAAGTTAACTTGTAATAACATCTTGAAGCAAAATTTGAATTACCATTCACATATCTTTTCTAAAAGCTAGGTAAAACTTGCTAGGTTTAAAAAAAAATAAGAATTAGGTGCTGGTGAAAGGGCCCTTATTTGAAAAATCAAATACTGGCATCCGGCCTAGCTTAGTCTCCCATCTGCTATATCAGGGCGATTAAAATTTCTAAACTCGGCACCACAACCAGATGCCGAAGTTATGTAAACTGCACCTGTTAGGGCCTCTAAAGCGGACAAAATGTACGTAAGAGTTCACAGATCACGTGGAATTGCTGTAATGTTTAGTAGTGTTCTGAAAAAGTCCAACACAAATCAGTGGTATACTTGAGAGCAATGTTTAATGCATACACATTGTTCTATGTATAGGTATTATTAGGCGCAGTTGATATAATGGTTATATATTTTTACTGCTGAACTACGGAATTGTAAACTTCATACTAAGTTTGATATTAACTTGATAGATTGGTAAAGAAATCGGTGAGAAATTCGTAAAGTGATTAGTAACTTGATAATAAGTATTATATTGATTTTAAGATTCCCTAAAATATTTGACGTCAGAAATTGAAAGCTCACTTCCTGCAGTTTTCAGCGCTTCAAAAGTGCAACAACAGTCAAACTTGCTGCCGCGGCGGCCAAGAAAAAAGATTTCCCCGCTCCCATGGATTTATGAGGTTCCGTGGCGGAACGTCTTACTGATAAAAAAACATGGAGAGTCGTGTGCAATACGAGCTCCAATACGGTGGCCGTGTTCAAGAGGGTCAAGAACTGCGCGGCGACAACAGAATATAAATAGTTCAATAAATACACACCGATATAGTTACCGGTATTTGTTAGAACAATTTTTATGTTGGCGCTGCCGTTGAGTCTTGGGGCCCTTTGGACACAGCCACAGTATTGCAGCGCATATTGCACGCGATATTATATCAAACGGCCCTATTTCTCGTAGGATAATTTGGACAAATGAATGCTCGCTTGTTTGGAAACCTAATGTAGGCTGTTGGAATATTACAGAAGCCTGTTGCAAATCCATTTCATCCATAAATCTATTTATGGAGTAGCACGTCAGATTAGACGGTGCTCGCGCGCTTGTGTACCCCTCACAAAGTGGAAAACACACAGGGGTCAGACTATCCGATACTTCTCACATCTCTTCGTAAGAATGGGCACTACGAATGTGAGAGTCCGCTGCGAACTGTCTAAAACCTGATGGATGTCTGTAGTAGTCGTACTGTTGTTCGTACCTAGTTTATGCACGCATGCTTAGAGCTGGATATGTCCATGGGAGTGCATGGAAACCAGGTTATTATTTCCTGATATGACAACTGCGAGGAATAAGGTACTTCGGCCTGAAGAGGCAGAGCCTTTCATGAGACTACGTGGGGCTATTAGCTTGTGCATAAAGAAACCATCTGACTCCTTTAGAATATGGCGATATAGAGAATCTTCAAAATAGTTTACACGGTGGATTTTCATTGCGAGACTACAGAGTAATCCCAGCGTATAAACTGAAGATGGCGCGCCACACACAACCGGTAGGAGAAGTCCGTTTAAAGTCGACAATCCATGTTATCTCCTGTATATTCTTCCCACAATTCCTCCCTTATTCACAAATATATCTCATTGCATGATATTACCCGAAGGACACTAGCAGATAGATAGATAGATAGATAGATAGATAGATAGATAGATAGATAGATAGATAGATAGATAGATAGATAGATAGATAGATAGATAGATAGATAGATAGATAGATAGATAGATAGATAGATAGATAGATAGATAGATAGATAGATAGATAGATAGAAAACAACAACAGGCAAAGCCTACGGCTGCCTTGCCTGTTGTTAGCCGCCCATGCGAAGGCGCCGACACAAAAGAGAGTACGAGTTCTTTGGACGCACGACGCGCGCGACAGTGTTCCCGAAAGACAGTGTTGTGATAGTAGTCCGACAACGACACGACCGACGACCGCCGGTTGTGGCAGTGCGATGTAGATACCAAGCGACTTCGAACGATGCCGACTAATCCAACCTGCCCACTGGGTTGCGCCGGCCTCAATGCGATCGTCTGCTAAAACAGCCAACGGAATCATAATTGCGCCAACGTCTGTGTTTGTTGTATGTGTATTTTGTTGTGCTAAAAATGAATGGAAACATGTTTCCGAACTCGGAAGTCTGGATAATCAGCACTCGCCTACCGTCAATGTTGTTTACATTACGCGTAGGCCTAGCGCGTCAGTCGAGTTCATCACTGGTGAGTGAACGATCCCAGCTGAGAAACTTTGTCGAAGGGCATGAATTTTCGGTTCCGTTTAGTGCTGCAGCGATTTAAAATATGGCACCCATGACTTAGTGTGGTGTGTGATGTGATGAATGAACCGTGTGGAACTTCAGGTGGTCATCCGCGGCGTGTTTCCTCTGGTCTCAGGTGATTCAAGTTTAACGGGCGAGCTCTCCGCTGTTACCAGTGGCAAACATAACTTTCGAAAGCAAAAGACACTAGTAGCCGAACAATGGTAAGTACGCGCATCATGAGCCATGCGACTTGCTTTAGCTGACAGTGCGCTATTTTATTAGGCATGTGAATCCAGTCAGTACAAGTTCACTGTACTCCTTCACTCACTTCTTTCAAGTGCATCCGTCTTTTGGGCTAGTTGGGGATAAATTTTTCCGGCTGGAGATAAAGAACACTGAGGCACTGAAGCATACGTCGTGACAGCGCAGTCATGTTTGAGTCAGTCTGCCCTTATACTTGAGCACAGCGAAAAGAAATGCTCTGTTTGCAACGTATGCACCGTATGTAGTGCATAGCAGGACCTGATCACGCAAGACCTATGCATGTAGCAGCGTATACAAGGATTGCTTCGATGTCTGCTTCAGAAGAACAAAGTACTGAGTCAATTAAAGTGCAAGTCATCTTCTATATCACTTTTTCTTTATGGAAAGTGTAGATGGAGAGAGTGCATTATGGGGGAAGTGCGAATGTGTCATGAGTGCTTTGTGTAGTCGGTATGCTTAAACTGCTCAAATCCATTCAGCTTCTACTGATATGTTTCTTGCTGTGGTAATATAAGTTGTAGTCAGGACAAAGATCTACTCAAAACCAAGTTACTAATGCATCTTCGGAAAATGTGTTTGATTCAGAAGTTAACACTTTCTCAGCAACATCACTCGGATGCACAGCATATGTGCTTGAAATAAATACATTACGTAAAGGTGAACGACTCCGTCTACAATAACAAACTTTGCAGTAGCATTGCAAAATGTGCTGTCATGCGTATCAGCCACAACGAAACTGCTGCGTGTCCAACCTACTTCCCCGGAGACACCTCTATGAAGACTGTTCGGGCCCTTTCCATTCTGGGTGTAACATTCGGCTGTTCTCTTAACTTTTCCGCATATGTCTCCTGCACTGTATCTAAGGTTTGTGCCCCGTCTCTCTCTTCCCTGATGACCTGAGGTTTTCTGAGCACTCTAGATTACTATTATTCTGTCACGACTTGAGTACTGCTCACCAGTATAGTCCCCGTACAAAACTCGTGACGCTAACAAACTTAAGCTTGTTCAGCGCCGGAATACAGGCACCCTCTCCTCCCGTCTTTTCGCTTGTCACAAGCTCAAGCCAGCCTACGAAGATTGTCTCGAACCCATCAAGTGACACACCCTGCAATACTAGCGCAACATTGCACTAGTCTATTCTGCATGGTGCTTCACGGCTCTCTAGACAGCACTCATATTTCTTCTTGAGTTCGTCTGAACAAGTGGTCAGCCCAGCCTGAGCCCCATCACGCCTGCATGACTCGAAACCCCAGCTCCATGATTAAATCTGGCATACAGAGCTTTCTCCCTCACCCCCCCCACCCCCCAGGCCATTCGGACTCCCCTTACTTCCGACCAGACTGAAGTGGCACTCCTGTGTGCTGGGCACCCTTCGATTGTGTGCGTGTGTGCAGTGCTGTGTGACTGAGAGACTGTGTGTGCACGTGAACGTGCACGTCTTCTGCACCATGCAGATTCCTTCAATAGATTTCTTGCTCTCAGACGCTCTAACATAAAAGCATCAGCCTTTCTTTGGTCTAGAGTGCCATCGTGCCCACTAAGATTATTATTATTATTATTATTATTATCATCATCATCATCACTACGGCCACATTAATTGCGTTGAAGCCAGCGTGACACATACTTGAAAATACTTCTGGATGTTCGTGCGCTCTCGCTCTTCTAGAAAGAGTGCCAAAGATGTACGTTTTCTTGATGAAACTGGTGATCTTGTCTCGAACACTGCTGATGCCTTTGCAGAACATTTCTGTTCGCTATATGGCGTGAAATATGCTTCAAGTAACCTTCCTTCTCAGTCTGGCACGGTGCGTATGCTATCAGTCAATCAAAACCTTGTTTTCAAGTGTATAAAGTGCTTCGCACCTACCCTTTCTTGTGGTGCTCATGGTATTTCTTCCGCAGAGCTTAACCCTTTGAGACGCTGTCTACACAATTGTGCACAGCAGGAGAGTGCATCAATAATAAACGCACTCATGAAAGTAATGGTTTTTAAAATGTGGTTGATACATCTGAAACACTATTATTGGAACTGTGCTACACTTTTGAATAACGTGCAGAGTGTTTTAGCAAAAGGAGTAGGAAGGTAGACGGCTGGGTATTTTTAATGCGTGTCAGTATGTAGTATGTAGCAGGTTCACTTCTTTGTTTTTCACAATCTCATGCACCAGGCATAGTTTTCAAGTGGCTGAATAAGTGCTTTTTAAGCTTTTCAAAACACTAAATAGTATATGTTCTCATATTTTATGTTCCTGTAGTGAGTTTTCTCATGGAATAAAAATTGTGTAAACTTGACAAAACTCGCTTAACAATTAAAAATTCTTAATCTTTTCTCCAACTGTACACTTTCTATGATTCTGAAGATTCAAGAGAATGGTGAAAGTAGGTTTTCAGTCTACGGGTTAAAGTGCCGTCTGAAAGGACCAGGACGTACGGAAGCATACTTGTTCCTGTTCTCACGAGCATCTTCTATAGTTACCTAAAGCCGAGTACGTTTGCTTAGTACTCGGAAGGTAGCATTGACATTGCCGGTGCACAAATGGGTGCTAGATGTGCAGTTACTAACTGCCGGCCAATATCTATCCTCTGCAGTGCGTCAAAAGTGTTTGAATCGGTATTGGATTCCTTGCTTTCTGTTAGTGCTAACAGCATTTTAATATCAATAGTGTTCACCAGTGCATCGACCTCCAAAAAAGACATTTTTTCGCTCTCAAACTGGTGCAGAAACAATAGGTACTCTTAAATGCTTCCAGTACTAGGCATGTGATTGAAAAATATCGTATCAATTACCCAGTCATCAACAGGTGCCTTCTAACATTCGGCTCGCCCCGCGATCAAACTTGTTCCTTTCCGCTTTTTTCACTATCATCCGGGGCTTCATCCCAAAACGTGACATTATTTCTAATCTGGTTTCGTCAACTTGTAGTAACCTTCTAATATTAACGGAAACATGGCTTACAGGAGAGGTAACGGACAGCGAAGTGCTCGCTGACCTAGCAAATTTTCAACTGTTCCGAAACGATCGCAGGGGCACGAGGGGGGGAGGGGTACTTGTCACCGTAAAACAAGATATATCATGTATATCTGTTAACATTATGTGCGCTCATTAAAACCTATGGCTTGAATGCCATGCTACACCCAATTCAATTTTACTTGGCGTTTGCTATAGGCCCCCTCATAGCACTCCAGACTTCTCTTTCAAAATGAATAACACCTTAACGACCGAACACCCCAACATGCCTGCAATTTTATTTGGAGACTTTAATTTTCCCAATATCGATTGGTCAAGCCGGCCTGCACCAACGGCTACATCAATGGAAACGAACGAGTTCCTTGAGGTATGCCACAACTTTAACTGCCACAACTAAACCACACTATGTAAAGCCCGCCACAAGAACTAATTACGGAAAGCAAACATTGAATTATCAAACGATTAATATATTAAACAGTGATCACTTTAACGTACAATACACACAATCCTTCCACAGTTTCAAAAATGACTGTAAAAACCTATTAGTGGGCAGTGACATTGCATTTTCATTTTGAGTAACTTGTGCTCATCCCTGATAACACATGTAACCTCAGTTATGTTAGATTTTTCTCAGCGCTTGTAAATCATGTTTGCCATTGTTTCGGCATTTACATTGTGTATCAGTCTAAACTTTCGTTTCTTCTTTTTTCTTCTGAAATGTTTTAATGTACTGATCTACTTACTGTATGTGCTATTTATTTTCAAGCAAGTGATTCTATGGTTTTTTTTCTTTATTGACTTCTGGTGTAAGCCAATTTTATTGTTATATAATACTTATTGCATATGTATCTTCTGCTTTTTCGAAATCTATCCCGTTGAAGCAAAAGTAATGCTTTGGAGACATGTGTTCTGAATAATTGAATTTTTCGTTGCTGTGTGCTGTGTGTTAAAGATAGGTGCGACAAATATGTATATGAATGATATGTCATGCTGCCTTGAACTGTAGGGGCGCAGAGGCTCTGTCAGGCATTTTGCCTTTACCTCTGCCCCCTACACGGAGAGAATCCGTGAAACAAACAATAAAGAAAAAAAACTTATCTCAAGTGCTCACAGAACCAACACGTGTCCCCGATTACTGCCAAAATATTCTAGACCTTGGCTTAACAAGTAATCCTGAGGGCGTGTCATCCATCTTGTATCTTCGCGAAATCAGCGACCATAAAGTCAATCATGCCGACATCGCAATTAAACCAGTTTTGACCCCTACTGTTAAAAAGACTATTCGCTTGTATGAAAGGGCAATTATGAAGCAATTAATCATGGACGAACGCAATTTTACCCTGGTTTTGCAAGTGCTTCTCCTTGGCATACCATGGGTGAAAATTGGCAAATTTTCAAAGAGAAACTAAACAATTTAGTTGGCAAATAGATTCCCCAAATTAGCATTCATTCCAATTCAGCACAACCCTGGTTCAATAAAGCACTGAAGCGATTAGAAAACAATAAAAAACGTCTCTTCCGCTTAGCTAAGTCCCGTAACACCCCTGACGCATGGAAAAAAATACAAAGCCGCTGAAACTCTGGAATCTGGAAAATCTGGAAGCCATACATCATGCCAAACGCTCAGTCTTTTATTCTGATGTTCCGAATATGCTTAAGAACGACCCAAAAAATTCTCGCAAGTCTTAAGCGCACAGGACACTTGAACTATTACCCTATCAAATGAATCAGCTGATTGCCTAACCGACGCTGAATGTGCTCACTTGTTCGACACCACCTTTGCATCAGCTTTTATTCAAAAAACTCATTTTCTGTTCCCCAAGCGAACTTTCAGTGTACCATGCCACCAATTACATTTTTTTCCATCCGGCATTTCATTCCTCATAGACAATATCACACTTTCATCAGCAGCTGGTGTGAACGACATTACGTCTAAACTTCTAAAAAACACAACATATTTGTGCAGAACATATTTGCCTTCTATTTTCACAGTTTCCACAGGTGTGCTGCCTCCAGATTGGAAACACGGAAAGGTCGTTCCAGATCACAAATCGGGGAACAAACACCCTCCATTAAATTATCGCCCCATCTCATTAACCAGTATTCCCTGCAAAATCCTTGAACATATCATCTACACACTGAACATATCATCTACACACATATTATGGACTTCCTTGATGCCAACCATTTTTTTCATCTTGCGCAGCATGGCTTTAGGAAAGATTTTTCCTCCGAAATGCAGCTAGCTATGTTCGTTCACGACCTGAATGTAAACCTTGACTCTAACTTCCAGACTGACGCCATCTTCCTAGATTTTGACAAAGCTTTTGACAAAGTTTCTCATGAGTGTTTACTACTAAAACTTGCCGCATTACATCTTAATACCAATATATAGGCATGGATTAAAAATTCTTAAGTAACCGTTCACAATCACTCTTTGTCAAAAATCAAGCATCTACCTCTACCCCTGCAACCTCAGGCGTACCCCACGGGTCATTCCTTGGTCCGCTGCTATTTGTAATTTACATTAATGACTTACCAATGCATGTATCTTCTAACATCCGTATGTTTGCAAACGATTGTATAATTAATCGTAAAATTAACAGCGTTTCTGACAACACATCCCTTCAAAACGACCTGCGAAGTGTACAGGAATGGTGTAACCTTTGGCTAATGGAACTAAACCCCAACAAATGCAAGAATGTCTCCTTCCACCGCCGCAGAAATCCACTTGTTTTCTCGTACCAAATTGCTGACGTCAACCTTGAATTAGTTCCTTCCTACAAATATCTCGGAGTAACCCTTTGCAGTCATTTAACCTGAGAAACGCACATTGTGAACCTCGTTTCATCTGCTAACAAAACACTCGGGTTTTTAAAACGCCATTTGCGCCACGCCCCCCAAAATGTAACATTGCTAGCCTGTCAGTCTCTCGTCAGCGCGGAATTAGTATATGCAAGCTTGTCAGTCTCTCGTCAGGGTAAAATTAGTATATGCATCCCCCATTTGGAACCTTCATCAAGTATATCTCATCAATCAACTTGAATCACTTCAAAATCGAGCTGCAAGATTTATTCGTTCTAAGTACTCCTACGACATCAGTATATCGGCACTAAAAACAGAATTCGGCTAATCATTGTTTGCATCTCGCCGCCGCATTGCTAGTCTTTGTCTTTTTCATAAGTTCTTTTACAGCTAATTTGCCAAAGCCCCATACCTTCTCCCCCTGGCACGCATATCCAGCCGCACCGGTCACCCGCAACAATTCGCGCCCACGTGCACGCACTGTCACTTTTTCGTCTTCATTCTTTTTTCGTGCAGCAACAGACTGGAACGGCCTTTCCAATGAAATCACAGTCATAACCTGTCCTAGCACATTTTTAAACACCGTAACAAATTATCTTACCCTGTAAT
The DNA here is from genome assembly GCF_050947875.1 of Dermacentor variabilis. NCBI lineage: Eukaryota > Metazoa > Arthropoda > Arachnida > Ixodida > Ixodidae > Dermacentor > Dermacentor variabilis. Next base: position 193,681,187 of record NC_134570.1, read on the forward strand.
AAAAATATGGCCTTCAATTTTTTATGTATGTATATAACCACCCCTTATGTAATACCCCTTCAATGGGGCCTTTAAGGAAATTAGAAATGAAATGAAATTAAATTAAATTGTATGCGGAAACACACCATGTTAAATTTTCATACACCCTACGCGATGCTCCACTCCTTAGGGTCGATGAAATGAGAGATCTTGATGGGTATTTCGACAAAATGCTAAGCTTCTCTTCAGATAATTACATAATATGCCCTTAACATTCTAGGAATAGCATGCCCTATTCTGCATGATTTCCAATCACTTATTGTGTTTCTGCCCTTAACAATCTAGGAATGGCATGCCCTATACTGCATGATTTCCACTCACTTGTTGTGTTTCTGGAATTCTGCTCTGTGCCTTCCACTACTAGAGTATGCCTCTCTAGGAGGGGTGCAAAGTGAAATTTAATTCCCACCTCATTGAACGCGTCTAAAATACATTTATATCTATCTTAAAGCACCATTTTTGCCATTCTGCCGACCACAGTTGAGCCTTCTCAAATGTACCTAAACTCGTACCTTAAGATCTCACCTTTTGTTCCTGCATAAGGTGGTCCATGACATTATACATTACCCAAAGCTTCTTCAGCATATGCATTCGTTCGGGCCGCAAAAGTATACCAGGCAGCATTTAACATTCTTTGCCTGGCCTTGTTGCAAGACTGTGCTATATATGACTCCACTCCAAAACGCATAACAAGAACTGTGCCAGTAATGAGATATTTCACAGTTCATTTCCTGTGTTTTGTATATCTGTAGATAATCATGTAGGATTAACTCCCTTTTATTCTTCCTCATTTTCTGTTTTCCGCATTTGTTTCTCTATCTCGCATTTTCTTGTCTTCCATATTCATGTTTTCTGTGAATTTCGTCTCACTTATTGCTCGTTAAGTGCACCAGTATGAATGGTCTCTAACTGTTTCTGGGCACTTAATAAACATTTGAATGATTGATTATTATTATAGTATAGTATCGCGCTTTTAAAGTATGTACTAGTATATTATTTCAGTGCGCTAGCTTTTCTGCAATTAAGGAAAGCAGGAATCAAGAAAGTGCAGTAATATGCTACGTGCCTGATCATATGCCTTGTGCTGGTAATTTTTTCTGAATTTTAGTAATGTTTGGCTACTGTATCCAGTGTTGTGCTATAAAAGAATATGACACAGCAATTACTGTGTGCCTCACAGAACAAACTGAATATATCTTCCTTAGTCAAAACATCATAGCAGGCTGAAAACAATAAACTGGTATTTTTGGGGGGTGACGAAGTGTATAAATTATGAAAATTTCCTGTTTATATGTATATTTCTTATATTATGCAAATGAGTTGCCCCCATACATTGGAATAAGCACTTCAATAGGATGACTTGACAAATGGCAACGATAGACCCCTATTAAAAACCTCCAATTCTCAAGGTTGTATTAGCTGACCGTATGTCATTTCATTAATGTCCAGAAAGGTAAACTAGACATGTTTGAACCAGTTACAACAGAACATGGCCTTTACACTATGAAAACGTTTTCTAGTAATACACTCAATGTGAATGCCTCCCGATGCGGTATTTATGCATCAAAACAACCTAGAATTATAAATTAGGTGCTTCGTGGGCAAGATTTTACAGAATCGAAAATCAGGAGGAGACACGCTACGAATTGCGTAAATTTTAGCTATTGTAATTTTTTTGTCAGTGATACAGGTGTTTCAATTCTTTGTTTGCTGATTTTCTTAGAACCCACTTTTTTACGTTTCTTCCATGCACCAGCTAGCATAATGCTATTGGCACAGATACTTTTTTCTGTATTGGGGGACCATATTTCAAGGCTAAAAAATTTTAAACGTTGCCGCTCGGCGCACGATGCTCCTGAACGTATCGGAAGTTTCACGAATGTTATCGATGGTTCTATCGGTTGTCTGTTGTCGACGAACCTTGTATAATCTGATTGCATACGCGACGCGAATTGTCTAGTAGTTTGTGAAGGGTGCACGGGAACCAGCGAATACGCCGGATCTTTCGACGACTGATGTATGCAAACCGACGCGCTTGGCCCACATATGAGATTTTCGACGATTGCCGACACTGCTCGCCGCTATCGTTGCGATTGAGTCTGCATCGTTTCTTACCGTCACTACTATGTGACAATTTTTCCAGCACAGATTTTTTTCAATAATACATTGCACGCCTAATTCTTACATAGCTGGCTGTGCAACGACCTATCAAAAAATGAAATCGTACAACAGTTTTGATATGATATAGCATCGTCATGCAGGTGTTTGCAAAGCGATCTTGTAGTCTGAAGACGCGCGAGCGCGAGCGCTGATGTCGATATTTTTGTAGACTATTGTTACTTCAAAGATAAAAGTAAACTGTTGCGGCAGACGTAAGTTCATTATTGAAGCGTGTTTCAAATCTGAAAGAGCATACAGATCACTAACTATTGTCTCAAGTTTAGTGTACAGCAGGCTGTTTTTGGCCGGACTTTGACGGATGAAGACAAAATAGTCCAGCAACAGTGCGCCGCAGCCGAGGAGCGAGCTTCGGCGCACGTCAGAGCTGCTGTCCATTGGTTGCGTGCCCTCTTCCTTCAACCAACGCGCAGCGATGCGTTCGCTTGTCGGCGTGTGCCGGAGCTTGTCGACACGTGCATGTGGTTAGGCGCCCCATAGCGAGCGTCGTCGTCGCCTAGCGAAGAAAGCGAATGCGGAGTCCAGCGGGGGGATGAAAGACGCGAGAAGCAAGGCAGGGAGGAGGGTGCAGCGCAACCCGCGCAACCAGCAGGAGGCGGAAGGCGGATCAGGATGTGGCGAAAAGATGTGAGAAGGAAAGCGGAGTGCGGGCACGACCAGGCACGCGGCGAGAGAGCGCAGAAACAAAGTGCTCACGTGGGCTTCGCACCCACTGCGCATGCGTTACTTCTCCTGCAGCGCCGCCGCCGCTAGAGAATGCGATCCCCACATGCCACGCGTTCCCATGTTCACGCTTTCTTTCTAAACAATGAACAACGCAACCGGCGGAAATGCTTCGTCTGCCGCTGCTTCTAAACGAACTGCCAAAGAGACTCCGCGCCACCGCTGTAAGCCCTTTGTCATTCAGAATAATTTTTATAGCATATCGCGAATTCAAAACACCTAGGAAGCTGCGCTCGAATTTCCCATTAGGGGGTATCGTGAACTTCGGTGAAATTTTGCTGTCAACACACTCACCTTGACGGCAACGTGCTACTCTGATGATTGCAGTACGCTTCAGCTTGACGGTTTCAATAATTTCTTCGCAAATTATCCTAATCGGTGCGGTGATGACGGCGCTCTATATTGACGCAAGATGATTTCAAATTACGCGCGCCAGCCGCCTCCTGCGTATGTCAAGTTTACTGCTACCTGCGAAAGATAGCTGCAGTGAAGCGGGCAGTGATTGCGCGCAAGGCACGCGCAATCGGAGCAACCGGTCATCAGCGCGGGACACGAGCGAAGAAGTAGAGGCGCGGGACCGCGGCCAAAAAGACTGTTTACGTTCTGGTGAGGCTTTCGCTTAGCTGTTTATCGGGCACAAGTTCGCCCAACGTAAAGTTATTAAAGTAGCCCCACTCAACTGTGCGTTACAGTTCTGGTGGAGGTGTAGGGTATGATTTCAAGCCGTTCTCGAGTCAGAGAAACAAGCCCGGACTCACGGCGACTTGGACCCACCGAATTGACTCCTGTTTACGAACGCAGCAGTCGTCGCCTTCTAGGTGAGCCCCGCCCTTCCCCCCCCCCCCCCCTACGCCCGAGTTCTCCCCTATGCCGGATTCTATCGGAGCATCAGCATCTGCTAACGGAAACGCTACCGAGATGACAACTCAAATCACACCAACTCGCATCGTAGTGGACTCGCCAATGACGCCAGAGGCTTTTCACGGCGACACATTTGAAGACGCAGAGGACTGACTGGAACGCTTTGAGCGCGTCGCCGAATTCATCGGATGGAACGGAGAGCGCAAGCTACGAAAGGTTTACTTCGCCTTAGAGGACAGCGCATGAACGTGGTTTGAAAACCACGAAGCGACATTTGTTTCGTGGCCTGCTTTCCGGCGGGAATTGCTTGCCACTTACTCGAGTACTGACCGCAGGGAGAGGGCTGAAGCTGCCCTGCAGGCAAGAAACCAGCGGAACAATGAAAGCCTAGCCATGTATGTAGAAGACATGTCCCGCCTATTCCGCCGAGCTGATCCGAACATGAGCGAGGACAAGAAACTACGCCATCTAATGCTGAGCGTAAAAGAGGAGCTGTTCGCAGTGTTGCTTCGGAGCCCGCCGCGCACCGTCGCTGAGTTTCGTTCTGATGTGACAGCAATGGAAATCACGTTGCAACAGCGATCAAGGATGTACAACCGGGAAATGAGCATCACGCCTGTAGACGCAGTTCCAGCCGTCATCGGAAACAGCATGGAGTTCATGCGGAAGCTCGTGCGATCTGTAGTGCGACAAGAGCTTCAGAGGCTATGGCTTGAGCACAACGCTCCAACGCCCTCTTCGCGGGCAGACATGGTTCGCGAAGAGGTCGGACAGGCGGTCCGGGAACCACAGCTCAGTGCGCAGCCCCAAGCGCTACTACTGCGCCAGCCGAGCGTCTCGTATGCCGATCTGCTGCGGCAAACTCCCGGACGTGCTGACGTCGCAGCCACTGCCTCTATGAATAGCTCGATGCCTCGAAATACGCTGCCGCCACCCGAGAGAAGATTTAGGAAGGCCGATGTATGGCGCACTGTTGACCGAATACCTCTCTGCTACCACAGTGGTGAGGCTGGCCACCTGTACAAAATGTGCCACTATCGCTAGGCAGGGCTTCGTAGTTTTTCGGTGAATGCACCTTGTCCTCAGAATGGTGAGCGTCCATTTGAAATCGAATAGTACCTGTCTTCTCGTCAAAGCTCCCCAATACGCCTACAGCAACACTAACCTCGATCAACAACGCCATTGCGGATCGGTCACCGAGCCCCCGCCCGTCATCAAGCTCCCCAAGACGCCGTTCACAGAGCCCGCGTTGGGAAAACTAGAGTCAGCGGCCTCGGGAGGTAAGGCCGCTGCCGATGCAAAAAGAGAAGAAGCTGCATTGACGATTCCGAACGACAATGAGGGACTGAGAAACCAGTGCCGTAGAGCGACTTTGCTTCCGATTTACCTGTGTGTGTTGGCGGTTACGAAGTGAACGCGTTAGTTGATACAGGTGGAGATTACTCGGTTATAAATTGTGAGCTCGCCAGGAAACTGAAGAAAGTGCTGACTCCTTGGAAAGGGCCAGAAGTTAGCACAGCAGGAGGGCACCTCATCCACCCGACGGGTAAGTGTATGGCTAGACTAGGAATACGAGGCTTCACTTACGTCGCCAGCTTTATCGTGCTTTCTGAGTGCTCAAAAGACTTGATTATTGGCACAGACTTCTTGCAGGATAATGGCGCTGTAATCAACTTGCGGGATCATTTGTTTCATTTTCATTCAAGCACGCTGTCGCAGCATTCAACACTGAAGAAAAATTCGATGACCTTTACATTGCCGATGACGGCTTCATGCTTGCTCCGTGATCCAGCGTAGCCGTCGCAGTCAGAAGCGAGGTTTTCAGCGACCACTAAGGAATCGCAGACAGCAACACCAGTCTCCAACTCCAAAAAGGGATCTGCACTGCAAGAGGCCTTGTTCAGCTGCGTGGCGGATGTGCGAACGTTTTCCTGGCTAATTTCGTAAACGAGGTGCCACATGTCGCGAATGGAACCGTTATTCCCAGCCTTAATAATTTCGTCCAAGTTGCAGATCTGAGCATTCCAGAGACTTCACCAGCGAATTTCCAAGATGTGTATTCTGTCCTTGCAGCCATCGACATCGAACGAAGTCTATCCCCCAGACAGAAGTAGCAAATAGAGACCCTCGTAAGAGAATTCGCCGAATGTTTTTCAATGTCATCCAAAGTCCAGCGGACATCTATTGCGAAACATCGGATAATTGTCGGCGAATCAGGGAGGCCTGTTTGTCAGCATCACTACCGAGTGTCACCAAAAGAGAGAGAAGCCATCGGAAGTTAAGGAAATGCTTGAAGATGACGTAATTCAGCCGTCGGCAAGTCTGTGTGCGTCGCCTGTGGTATTTGTAAAGAAAAAGGACCAAACCTTGCGCTTCTGCATTGATTACCGAAAGCTCAACTCCGTCACAAAGCGGGATGTGTGCCCACTTCGAAAAATCGATGACGCTCTAGATAGACTACGAGATACCAAATTATTTTCCTCCCTGGACCTCAAAAGCGGCTACTGGCAGATAGAAGTGGACGAACGAGATCGTGAAAAGTCGGCGTTTGTGACGCCAGATGGACTGTACGAATTAAAGTGCTCCCATTCGGCGTTTGTTCCGCGCCTGCCATATTTCAGCGGAAGATGGACACTGTGCTCACCGATCTGAAATGGCAAACCTGTCTCGTTTATCTTGACCATGTCGTGATTTTTTCTACCACCTTCGAGTAGCACGTAGAACGACTGCGGGCTGTGATGAAAGCTATTAGATCACCAGCTTTGACGAAAAAAACACATGAATGTCAATTCGGATTTCGCGAGCTTCTTTTCCTCGGCCATGTCGTCAGTTCAGAAGGCATTCGCCCGGACCCCGAGAAGACTGCGGCAGTGGAATGATTTCCCAAACCAACCGACAAAAAGGCTGTTAGCCGATTCTTAGGACTTTGCGCCTGCTACAGACGCTTCGTCAAAAATTTTTCAAGGATCACCGAACCACTAACGCGGCTAAATAAAGAAGACACGCCTTTCGTCTGGTTGAATTAGCAGGAGAATGCTTTCAATGAGCACCTAAGGCGTCTTCCGAACCATCCAGTTCTTGCTCATTTCCACAAGGAAGCCGAAACTGATATTCACACAGACACAAGCAATTTAGGCCTCGGTGCTGTCCTCATTCAGGGGCGAAACGGAGAGGAATGAGTCATTGGGTATGCTAGTCGAACGCTTTCGAAGGCTGAGGTGAACTACTCAGCGACGGAAAAAGAATGCCTCGCAGTGATATGGGCCATCAGCAAGTTTAGACCATACTTATATGGCCGACCATTCCGAGCTATCAGCGACCATCATTCGTTGTGCTGGCTGGCGAGTCTCAAAGATCGTTCTGGACGGCTGGCAAGATGGAGTCTACGGCTGCAGGAATACGATATAGCGGTCGTATACAAGTCCGGTCACAAGCACAATGATGCTGATTGATTGCCACATGCACCGATTGAATACACGGAACCTACGTTTAGGGAAAATGGACAGGATTGCCCGTTCCTAGGAGCTGTGACAACATCGCAAATGGCTCAGTATCAACAATCTGACGCGGAGTTACACCTTCTCGTTGATTACCTACAAGGACACACTGTCGACATTCCAAGAGCTTTTGTCCGCAGCTTGTCGTCGTTCGTCCTGAGAAATGTCCTGTACAAAAGTTTTCAACATAGTGCAGAGGCATTTCTGCTCGTCATACCTTCAAAGTTACGACTCGAGATATTGGAAGCATGCCACGACGACCCATCAGCAGGACATTTAGGAGTGAGCAGAACATTCGCACACATTCGCATGAAGTATTACTCTCCAAAGTTATTGAATTCTGTGTAACACTACGTAGGAACCTTGCGGGACGGCCAAAGACGTAAAATACTACCAATCAAGCCAGCAGTTCTCCTAAAACCGATACCGCCACCGGAAACTCCATTCGTGTGCTAATGGTCTTACTTGGCCCCTTTCCCACATCGTCATCAGGAAAGCGTTGGATAGTAGTTGCAACATACTACCTAACTCGATATGCCGAGACAGGGTCAAGGTCACGGCCAGTGAAGGAGGTGATTCATTGTCACTAACATAGTACTACGGCATGGCGCTCCTAAAGTACTCATCACGGACCGAGGAACCACATATATTTACAGCCCATTTGACACAGTCCATTATGAAACTGACGCACACCAGTCACCGAAAAACAACCCCATATCATCCACAGACAAATGGACTGACTGAACGACTCAACAGAACGCTGACTAACATGTTGCCAATATACGCGGACTTAGAGCACCGAACGTTGGACGGGATACTACCGTACGCAACGTTCGCGTACAGTACCGCTGTGCAAGCGACGACTAAAACGACACCTTTCCAAATCGTTTTTGGCCGGACTGTCACCACAACCTTATATGCAATGCTACCAGTAGATGAGACCTCCGAAAATGACAATGACGGCAGTGACTTCACACAAAGAAATGAAGAAGCATGGCAGCTGGCATGACACCGCATTAAGAAGCAACAGCAAATCGACGCGGACCGATACAACTTGCAACGAAGAGACGTCCAGTATGTACCTGGACACAAAGTGTGGGTGTGGACTCCCTTACGGATGCGCGGCCTATCCGAGAAGCTTCTTCGTCGTTAGTTTGGCCTGTATAGGATAATTCGCCGAATTAATCCCTTGAATTACGAAGTTGCTCCAGAAGGTCAAGTAACCTCATCACGACGGCGGCATCGAAGAGAAATCGTCCATGTCGTCCAAATGAAGCCGCACTACGAAAGGCGATCACTACTTCCGCCTACAAGCATTGCGAATTCATGACAGTCTAGAAACCACCGCTTCCTGTATGAGCATCGGGATGATGCACTCTTGGAAGAGGGACAATGACACAAGATGATTTAAAATTACGCGCGCCAGCCACCTCCTGCGTCCGTCCATTTGTTTACTGCTACCTGCGAAAGATAGCGGCAGTGAAGCGGGCAACACGGGCTCGCAAGTCACGTGCAATCGAAGCAACCTGACATCACCGCGGCACACGCGCGAAGAAGGAGAGATGCGGGACTCTGGCCAAAAAGCCTGTGGACGTTCTATTGAGGCTCTCGCTTAGCTGTTTGTCGGGCACAAGCTCGCCCAACGCAATGTTATTAAAGTAGCGTCATTCACCTGTGCGTTACAATATGTACAAACCATCGGCATCACGGACTTGTCTATGAATATAGTTAAATAACGAATGACATTGAAATACTTGTGTTACGAAACCAGCTTAAAATAATATGTGAAATCCATCACTCACCGAACGGAAATGTATCGGGATTTCTATATTTTTTTCGAAGTGCTTCCAGATTGTATTCGTACAAACAACTATCGTCTTATATGTGCTGGTGTCATGAACATTAACACTTCTGAATCTGGTAGCGCGGTAGTTACAATTACAAGCACAATCCTTTCCACTGTCTTTGTAAACCATCTTATAGCACCAATACGCATCGCTGTTTCTACTTCGTCTGCATTAGACCTTATCATTACATATTTAGAATGAGTTATTTACCATGTTATTTACTTTAAAACCACGGCGCTGCAAGTTTGCTTTCCTTTCCTTCCCTCTTCTCCGCCCTTAAACTGACTCTCTTAACTACTACACGCAGAGACAAAGAAACAGCACGCGCATGCGATCGCATAGATGAGAAGAATACATATATATAGAAAAGCATCAGTCATAGCTCTCGAAGTATAATATAATATAATATAGAATAGCTCTCGAAGATAGCTATTCCGGCGGCTAGCTCCCCACGCTATGCGTGCCGTCCTCGCACCTGTTAAAACTTTTCCTAGACGCTAGAACTATACCATTCCTACGCAACCTTGAGCGATCGGAAAGCGCGTATTCCACGCCTGGCCGGCGGAGAGGGGGGGCTTCGTTCCGGCCGCGAAGCTCTCCACATCCCCGTAAGGAGCCTGGCGGTGGTCTCGTGCGGACGATGCCCTCTCGGTGAGCGCATATTTCCCCCCTCATCTTTTAAGAGATTCAATACATACAAGCATTTGTCTCGCAAACCAGATTTATTTCAAGGGAATTTTCCACGTCTCAATTATTTCTCTCGTCGTATTCGAGTGCTCATTGCCGTGTTATAGTTTGTTAACGAAGCTTCCCCTCAAGTCTAAATATTGTAAGGCAGTTTGTCGTGTGCGTATCATGGCCACGCATGCTTATATCGCCTTTCCGTTTCTCTACCACGGTTGCGCCTTAAAACCACGGCGCTGCAAGTTTGCTTTCTTTTCCTTCCCTCTTCTCCGCCCTTAAACTGGCTCTCTTAACTACTACACGCAGAGGCAAGAAACAACGCGCGCTTTAGATACTATAGATGAGATGAATATTTACAATTATTATTAGGGTTATAATTATATTCAAGTGCTGATTGCCGTGTTATAGTTTGTTAACGAAACTACCCCTCAATTCTAAATACCTTAAGGCAGTTTTCCTAGTCTCTAAAGCCGCTCGAGTTCACGCTGCTCCTCTGGCGGCCATTTTTCCAAGAAATTATGCCTTCCAACCACTCAGAATCGCAAAAATCGCAAAATTCGACTGTCGCGGACAACACCAGCCCCTTTCCACATAAGTATGAGGCTCGGAGCAGGAGCTATAGCGCTTGAAAGTAACCGCTGGCTTGACGAACCAACCGACTGAGCTACCTTTCCGGGCAACATTGAAGGATCACGAGTTCAAATCACATGTTATGTTCCTTTTTTTTTTTAAAGGTATTTTCCTTCCTTTTATCACAGTACGGAAACCCTCCTAAAAAAAAAAATTCTATATCCTCAATTATGTGTGGCCACACATGTGCAGGTCATAAATACCAGGTTCTCTAGCCGAGTGCCATCCATGCGGTATAACCGAGCTCAGATTGGTCCACCTTGACTGATCAAATAGGGCGCCACTGTAGGTTAAATGAGGCGTACAACTCCTGCGGGACCCGCCGTGGTTGCTCAGTGGTCATGGTGTTAGACTGCTGAGCACGAGGTCGCGGGATCGGACCCCGGCCACGGCGGCCGCATTTCGATGGGGGCGAAATGCGAAAACACCCGTGTACTTAGAATTAGGTGCACGTTAAAGAACCCCAGGTGGTCGAAATTTTCGGAGTCCTCCGCTACGGCGTGCATAATCAGAAAGTGGTTTTTGTCACGCAAAACACCATAATTCAAATTTTAATTTAACTCCTGCGGGGACGGTAGCGTATCCGTCTCCAGTGCAAGGGGACCGTGATTCAAATCCCGGTGCCGCGCAATTCTCCTCCGGGAAATACAAAAAAAAAGAAAAGAAAAAAGAAACCGTGTGTTGAGAAATTGCACAAACAGGCCTGGAGTGCGGCCTGATCCCGGTGACCAGAACCGGTAACGCACTCTCTCACCAGAGCAGGATTGGCCACCCTGGTGCAGTACTTGGCCACAACCTCCTATATGAATCCAACAATCAAACCCCGGCCCTCAGGCCCCAGCAGCCGCGAAGCAACTGACCACGGCGGCGGTCAGATCTGTAACGCTGCAGAGGGTGCTAAGAATACCTGGCTCCGGACAGGCCGCCATTGGAATCTGAACCTGGCAACGTTTAACGTTAGAACGCTATCTAGTGAGGCGAGTCTAGCAGTATTATTGGAGGAATTAGAGGGTAGTAAATGGGATATAATAGGGCTCAGTGAGGTTAGGAGGACAAAAGAAGCATATACAGTGCTAAAAAGCGGGCATGTACTGTGTTACCGGGGCTTAGCGGAGAGGCGAGAACTAGGAGTCGGATTCCTGATTAATAAGGAAATAGCTGGTAACATACAGGAATTCTATAGCATTAACGAGAGGGTGGCAGGTCTTGTTGTGAAACTTAATAAGAGGTACAAATTGAAGGTGGTACAAGTCTATGCCCCTACATGCAGTCATGATGACCAGGAAGTCGAAAGCTTTTATGAAGACGTGGAATCGGCGATGGGTAAAGTCAAAACAAAATACACTATACTGATGGGCGACTTCAATGCCAGGGTAGGCAAGAAGCAGGCTGGAGACAAGTCAGTGGGGGAATATGGCATAGGCTCTAGGAATAGCAGAGGAGAATTATTAGTAGAGTTTGCAGAAGAGAATAATATGCGGATAATGAACACCTTTTTCCGCAAGCGGGTTAGTCGAAAGTGGACGTGGAGGAGCCCGAATGGTGAGACTAGAAATGAAATCGACTTCATACTCTGCGCGAACCCTGGAATCATACAAGATGTAGACGTACTCGGCAAGGTACGCTGCAGTGACCATAGGATGGTAAGAACTCGAATTAGCCTAGACTTGAGGAGGGAACGGAAGAAACTGGTACACAAGAAGCCAATCAATGAATTAGCGGTAAGAGGGAAACTAGAGGAATTCCGGATCAAGCTACAGAACAGGTATTCGGCTTTAACTCAGGAAGAGGACCTTAGTGTTGAAGCAATGAACGACTATCTCATGGGAACCATTAAGGAGTGCGCAATAGAAGTCGGTGGTAACTCCGTTAGACAGGAAACCAGTAAGCTATCGCAGGAGACGAAAGATATGATCAAGAAACGCCAATGTATGAAAGCCTCTAACCCTACAGCTAGAATAGAACTGGCAGAACTTTCTAAGTTAATCAACAAGCGTAAGACAGCGGACATCAGGAACTATAATATGGATAGAATTGAACAGGCTCTCAGGAACGGAGGAAGCCTAAAAACAGTGAAGAAGAAACTAGGAATAGGCAAGAATCAGATGTGTGCGTTAAGAGACAAAGCCGGCAATATCGTTACTAATATGGATGAGATAATTCAAGTGGCTGAGGAGTTCTATAGAGATTTATACAGTACCAGTGGCACCCACGACGATAGTGGAAGAGAGAATAGTCTAGAGGAATTCGAAATCCCACAGGTAACGCCAGAAGAAGTAAAGAAAGCCTTAGGAGCTATGCAAAGGGGGAAGGCAGCCGGGGAGGATCAGGTAACAGCAGATTTGTTGAAGGATGGTGGTCAGATTGTTCTAGAGAAACTGGCCACCCTGTATACGCAATGCCTCATAACCTCGAGCGTACCGGAATCTTGGAAGAACGCTAACATAATCCTAATCCATAAGAAAGGGGACGCCAAAGACTTGAAAAATTATAGACCGATCAGCTTACTGTCCGTTGCCTACAAAGTATTTACTAAGGTAATCGCAAATAGAATCAGGAACACCTTAGACTTCTGTCAACCAAAGGACCAGGCAGGATTCCGTAAAGGCTACTCAACAATAGACCATATTCACACTATCAATCAAGTGATAGAGAAATGTGCAGAATATAACCAACCCTTATATATAGCTTTCATTGATTACAAGAAAGCGTTTGATTCAGTCGAAACCTCAGCAATCATGGAGGCATTACGGAATCAGGGTGTAGATGAGCCATATGTAAAGATACTGGAAGATATCTATAGCGGCTCCACAGCCACCGTAGTCCTCCACAAAGAAAGCAACAAAATCCCTATAAAGAAAGGCGTCAGACAGGGAGATACGATATCTCCAATGCTATTCACAGCATGTTTACAGGAGGTATTCAGAGGCCTGGAGTGGGAAGAATTGGGGATAAAAGTTGATGGAGAATACCTTAGCAACTTGCGATTCGCTGATGATATTGCCTTGCTTAGTAACTCAGGAGACCAATTGCAATGCATGCTCACTGACCTGGAGAGGCAAAGCAGAAGGGTGGGTCTGAAAATTAATCTGCAGAAAACTAAAGTAATGTTTAACAGGCTCGGAAGAGAACAGCAGTTTACGATAGGTAGCGAAGCACTGGAAGGAGTAAGGGACTACATCTACTTAGGGCAGGTAGTGACCACGGATCCGGATCATGAGACTGAAATAACCAGAAGAATAAGAATGGGCTGGGGTGCGTTTGGGAGGCATTCTCAAATCATGAACAGCAGGTTGCCACTATCCCTCAAAAGGAAAGTGTATAACAGCTGTGTGTTACCAGTACTCACATATGGGGCAGAAACCTGGAGACTTACGAAAAGGGTTCTGCTGAAATTGAGGACGACGCAACGAGCTATGGAAAGAAGAATGATGGGTGTGACGTTAAGGGATAAGGAAAGAGCAGATTGGGTGAGGCAACAAACGCGGGTAAACGACATCTTAGTTGAAATCAAGAAAAAGAAATGGGCATGGGCCGGACATGTAATGAGGAGGGAAGATAACCGATGGTCACTAAGGGTTACGGACTGGATTCCAAGGGAAGGGATGCGTAGCAGGGGGCGGCAGAAAGTTAGGTGGGCGGATGACATTAAGACGTTTGCAGGGACAACATGGCCACAATTAGTACATGACCGGGGTAGTTGGAGAAGTATGGTAGAGGCCTTTGCCCTGCAGTGGGCGTAACTAGGCTGATGATGATGATGATGATGATGATGATTTACCATGTCGGTACTATTGCTTCCGACATCAGTGACCGCTGTGCCATTTTCATGTTTTCCGCATGTGGGATCTAGAACTGGAAATATTCAGCCCAGAAGCGTTTGATTTATCAGCACATATCAAAGGAAGCCTTAGAATCATTCGGCTGGCCATCTCGACGTAAGGCTGGTGTAGCATAGTAGGTAAAAAAAACGCGAACGACGCGTACTCTGCATTCATCACGGTATATGTGCAAATCTAACAAAGCAATTTCTAATCCGTAAGATCGCACAATCAAAGAACGCAAAAAAAAAACAAGGATGACAAGCCGCCACATTGGCATTATCAAATAAAACGATAATCGTTACTCCAAGTTCCTGGGCACTCAAGAAATAGAGGTACTCAACGATTGTAATAAAATAAGAAATAAACTAAATGCTGAACTTAGACAGGCAAAGTCATTCTACTATAGTGAATTTTCGCCAACATTAGTTGAGACATTGAGATGCTCCACGCGAAATGTTAAATTAAGTTTTAGGTCGACGACAACGCAATGCACTACCTGATTACGTTTTTCACAGTGGCCAAGAACTTGCTCGTAGAACTTCATGATTGCGTCAATAAGCATTTTGTAAGATCAGCGGTATCAAACACAGGTTGTACTGCAACATGAGGTTTGACTTCTATCTGTGCTGACAGTCTGTTTCTTGTGCCAACTGATGGTTTTAAACTTTACAGCACATTCATAAACTTAAATAATAAGAGAGCCCTAAATGCAGAAAATTTTCAAATTAGGCCCGTTAAATGCAGTCTCGAATTTGTCGTAGCTATGTTGGCGCATATATTCAATTTGTTTCTTTCGTTAGGTGTTTTCTCGCAGGCTATGAAGAAAACCATGGTCTCAGTTCTTTACATTGGTGGTGAAAAAAAAATGCTGATTCCCCCATATTTGAGATAGTTGTAGGCATGAAATGACTACCGGCAAAGTATACTGCTTAGAGATGACACTAGCCACAATATTAAAATGGCCGTAGTAAATGTTTGCAACGTCACACCACACCGCACAAAACCACACTCTTCCTTGCTATACTGTGCACGGATCCATATGGACGATGCTCGGCTAGAATAATTAAACCAGCGCTTGGCGGCATGACAGGCAACCAAGGACACCAGGGAGATAGAGCACCCTGCCAAGCTAGAAGAAGAGCGCCTTGAGGAGGCGTCACGCAGCGTGGCGCCACTTCTCGAGGTGACGCAGAACCCGCGCCGCGAAACTAACGGGCTGCTTGTGTTTCAAACAGAACACGCGACCCCGCCTCAGTGCAAGAAGATGTGAAAGAAGTGTATGGTATAAGCCTGCATAAGCTTTTTGAACGTCGCCCTACCGGAAATTCCAAGTAAAACTTCAGCGTAATGGCAGTTATAGATTGAGCCATGTTGTGAACAAACATTAGGAAGAACTTGGAAGCAATATTTTTTGTATGTTGTTTGGTCAGTAGCTAGCGTATATAATGCGGTCCTGTACAAAGGGTTAGGGACCAAGCAACACATTTCGTTAAGTTTTGATTGGTTGCCCGCATGATACCGTTTTGTTGCCCGCTTGAATGCACAGATAACAGCTCTGAATATGGGCTCAAGGTCATCTGAAGGTCGCCGATAAAACAAGCTAAAAAGCATATTTTGCTTAAAATCAGGCTACAAACTATGAACCGGTAAACGTTATTCCTGTTTTTCTAAGAACCCTGAAAAAATAATTTCAGCTCACCTAACTGAAACGAATATAGTGCTAACAAGCAAGAGAAGTTGGGGCGATGTATGCGGAGCGCTGTCGTAAGCCCTTGGTAACACACCGTTCGCAAGAGTGTGCCCGTAGCTTTATGAAATAAAAGAAATGATCATTATTGTGAAGATCAACTTACTCGGCTTCAGATGCTGAAAAGAGAAGTACCAGCAGGTTCACTAGTTGAGAATAATTCGCAAGATAACTTAAGTAGCTATTGACAGCGAAATACCTGCACGTAAGAAAATTTTTTACGCATCCTTACTATTGGGTATCTAGTCAGCGCGTTTCCTGTTTCACGAGTTGATGGGGCTAAATTGTGAAACTTCGTTGGACCGGCAGTGCCGCAATGTAGTGTTATAGCTCAGCAGCTCAATGCAGAAGCATTGCGCTGCTGAGCAGGAGGTCGCGGGTTCAATACTGGCCAGGTTCCAATTGCAGGTGGAATGGGAACAGTCGCAGTTACACAAAGGCGAAGCCTTGATAGGATATCAAAATATTATACAACTACGCAAAGCGACGTTGTTAGCTCTGTCACCCTCGTAAATTAGAATGACCATTAGTTAAGTAATGTTAGTAACTTAAGTAGTTAGAAAGCACGGTGTAACGTGCACACAAGAATATATTGACAGACGTCACTCAATGACCGCGAACATTCGCTGGCAAAACGCTGGTGTGAAAAAGAACGCCAGCAGAAGCCTCTCTCTTCAACGTGTTTACTAAACGGAAACTCCGCCACTGAGCACGCGGGCAGACAGCGCTCGAGAATCGACCAGCCATCTCGGCTCGCCCAGCTTTTGCACCCCCGCCAGATTACCTCTGAAAATGGACGCGAGGGCAGCGTATGCGTTCCCTCACGCTGACAGGCATGCGCGTCCATAGCCGCGCTAGCAGTCGACACTTGGGTACACTTGTCTCCCACCAGTGGACGCCTGAACACGATACCACGCGTCGGAGTTAATGTGACACGGGTGGTTAAAATTAATTCGGAGTCTCCCGCTACGGCGTTCCTCCTAATCAAATATTTGCTTGAGCACGTAAAACCTCATAACTTAATTATTTAAAGCTTCTCTGCCGACACCGGTAGCGTCGCCACGACGCGGCGTTTTCATGCCCTCTGTAGAAGGCAGGTGGCATTGGCAGGCGGCGCTATGATTATTCTCTAAATGTGTATTTTGTGATATGTATTCGTGTGTTTTTCGTACTACATAAAAATCTACTACTATTCCAGTTTACAGCATTTTTAATTATCCCCTAATACTGATGACAGTCGTGAAGACAGGGTTGTAATCAGCATGTAAAAACTAAGCCATAAACACGCAAAGCACACCGGGCGCCAACTTCCGCCTGGAGAAAGTCCTGGTAAGTTTTAATTATGTTTTGCCCTAAAAATTATTCGTTCATTGCCTTTACTTCTACTTTTACTTTCCTCAACCACATACCCATTCTGCTAACTATTATTTTTAAAGCCGTAGACAACGGGCAGAGAAATTGCGCTGTCATGTTAACAAAGTAAGCTGAATAGTTTCTGCACAATTTTTACGCACCACGCAGGTGCAGCCGTCATCATCAAATGTTCCGTATACTCACATCATCTCATCTTGCTTAGAACAAGTGCACTGGCCTTTGACCTATACTAAAACACTTTCTGTTTGTGTTTTATCCTTGCACGTAATATAGCTCCATACCCGACTTCTTCACAGAGCAAGATGTTTCTGCATCTCTGACTATACCTTTGGCAAATCGTTCACTGCGCTTTTCGCTCTGTTAACGCAACATTTACTAGTTAGTTTTCGGGCTTTCCCTGCTTCCTGTGAGTTGAAGTCTTTTTGTCTAATATTTCCAGAAACGTTCCGAGCTCAATCCAACCTGGTGGTAGTGTGCGGCAGAGCATTACATCCGAGATCTATGGCGCAGTGCAAAAATACTGCGCTGCACATACGCGTGGATGAAGTATTGCGCTTTTTATTCTGGGCAGTCTTGGTCCTTAAGGTGACGCTGTGTCGTGCAGCAGCAGTATTTTCCGTGCATTGAATGAACATTAGAGATCCCCGGGTGGTCAAAATTATTCCTGAGTCCCCCACTAGGGCATGCCTCATAATCAAAATTGTTTTGTCAAATTTAAGCTTTGCCACTTAAAACCCCACAATTCATAAAGAAACTGTGTTAATCGGCACTGTCTTCTATCAGTGCCAAAGAAGCAATAATAACTAAGCCTTATGCCAGCATATACTTTGTGTTCTGTTATGTCACTAATTAGGTTACCGCAATATACAAGTACCTACCCAGGTGAACCTATTGCAATTTAGCTTAACTAAAAGGTCGAGCGCCCTCGATACTCTGTAATAGACCCATTTGAATGGGTAATGTTTGTATTTCTTAAAAATGACGAGTAAATTTCTCGTTTGGCGCCTTCCTTGTGTAGTCCTCAAGTGACAAGTTCATCTGCTAAAGTTCAAATGCTAATAACATAAATTGCGTTGGGAAGCATGTAATATTACCCACATTCCCTTTCAAGGTTGTTGGCAGGTTATTGTTCATGTTATGAGATAGGCTGACGTATACGTCACAATATATGTTTAGTAGTTATAAAAAGTCCACATCCACATATCAGTCATTAAAACAACCATGCCTTTTACCTTAAATGCTGTTAGCTGTGTTCAATTTAATCTAGATACACTGAATTAGTTTCCTCGAAGTCCGCACAATGCACCAACAACTACTGCGTGGTTAAGAGGACAAACTTCCTTGTTGCTCGCCACCCAGTTACACTGCACGCCGAAGACTTCTAGCGACTTTACCTTGCCTAGGCTAGTACTGGGACCAGGACGGAGAAGGAACACCACATAGCGCTATTAGTCCCAGTATCGTGTAATATGTTGCGGATCTGCGCGGTAACTTCAATTCCATCTTCCAGTCAAGTATAATGAGCTTATACAAGTCTTAAGGAGACCGAATGAACTGACAAATTGTAATGCCCATATTTCGAAATAGATGTATTTGCTTCTCCTTGGTAAAGGTTAAGCTTGAATAAGACGGTACGTATTGTAGTTTGCCTCGTGCTTCGAGGTTATTTTCCAGTTAGGCTCTCTTGTTCAGTCAAATTGTGAAATTTAACCATACTCACACACCCTCATCCTAGCTCTTTTGGTGGACATGGTAATAACGCGAAGTGGACATGTTAGGTTTCGCGTAAGAGAATTAACCCACGGCGTATTAGAGTGATGCACAAAATATTACGTTCTCTGATCCTGTAGAAACATCAGAACGGTTAAGGCAAACGATATGTGGGGAGGTGTCAGGTGATTAGGTGCAGCGACGAGAGCAAGCTACCTTTAGACTTAGACACAGGATGCAGAAGACAAGAACAACCTACTTCAAGGCTGCTAGATATAACGGGGCACCTTTGTCCTGCAGAGAACCTAAACATGCTAGTGACGATCATCGCGAAAATGAATTTACCGCACTGCATATCCAAGCTCACTCAAGTACTTGACCTAATTAAAGCACGACGCTTACATATTTCTGTTTCTGAAGTCGGAACGTGCTCCACAGAGTAGACGCTCGACGCGTAGTCGTACGGATCTCCTGAAATGAAACCAAGTGCATGTTTTTCAGAAAATATTTGGTTCACCGCAGTTTATGCGTGCAAGCCTTAAGAACATATGCGCCTTGCCACAAAACATGGCAACTCTCGCGATGCAACATAATTTGGATGCTTTTCAGAAAACATTTTCTTCACCGTAGTTTGTTCATAAAAGCTTTAAAAACACATTTGCATTTCCACAAAAGAATGTGGTTCTCGCGAAGCAACACTCTTGGGAAAAAAGCCGACCGAACCATTGCTTCCATAAATGACTTTTTATTCAGATAATATTAGTAAAATCAGTATTGTTGAATGCCGGGCTAGTAGATTAATAGCACTATGAAACATTGCCTCAACGCCCACGAGATGCGTAGAACGCGAGTGCCGCCTCGGGGCGTGAGCTCAGAAATCGCGCGTCCGTTCGTAGGTGATGCCTCGAGCGGAGTATCTCCATTCTTAGCACTGCAGTCATGTTTCATAATGCAGGTGTATTCGCGTTTATTCGAAAGCTGTCGCCCTGCAGTTGCGAGCCTGCGTGCGCTACGGTCTCTTTCACTGCGGTCTGCGTGCCCCACATTTCGCCGATTTAGTGCTCCAGCGCGCCGGAAAATGAAATAAATATTACGCAAAACTCATTTGGCATGGGGTAAGCGACTCCACCTTAGCGGTCAGCTAGTACATTAAATTCACTAGCGGCCGGTTGGCGGATTCATCGCAACTCTATTTGAAACGGAATTAGTTATTAAGTGGGTAAGTATTAAGGAGGTTTTCTGTCATTGTTCTTACAGCGAAGCTGTGTGAGTGAGATTAGAGGCGAAGGCAAAACAATTTTGTTCTGTATGGGTTAATTAGAGACGAATTAAAACAATATGATTGTTTTATGTCTCTTTAAAAGCCTTATACGAGATGTTTATAGTATTCCCTCGATGCGCTTGGAGTATCAAAGAGGCAGTAATTTTTATTTAAATACAACATATGGGCCGTGACATTGGAAACCTGTGCTGAAATATTGAAGCGCGTAGTTTATTCGACTTCTGAGTAATTACCAAATGCTCATTTGCTCAATATTTTTATCCGTTCCACAATCTTAAAAAAGGCAGTGGCAAGCAACCGAGGCTGTCAGTGTTGATGATTGACCGTCACTACTGTTACTAACCAGAGATTTGGCGAACAGAAAAAAAAAAGACTGATCAGCTTGATGCGATAATTATGCACCGGAGGAAGCCTACGAACGTTCATCTGCAAAAATTGAGTCCCCTAAAAAAGGGAAACGAACTTTTTTCTGGAAATAAAGGCCTAAAAAGTACACCCAATTCCGTGAGAAAGCCCCCCTGCCCCCACAAGAAAGAAGTAAAAATGAAGATACGTGTACGCAAGAAACACAGCATTTTCGGATAGTGAGTAAAAACAATGAGCAAAAGCTATTCTATTAAAGGGGACGTTTACTTTACGTACCTTGCAGCGAGTAGAGGTTCGTGTCGTCTCCTGAAATGAACAGCGAGCGTTGTCCACAAATGTTTCGGAGAAATTTCTTTCCTGGTTAGGCTCGAATTACTTAACTATGCCATGAAATGATATGCGGACAATCACAAAGCATCGTGGTGCTCACGATATTTTATACATAGTATTTTTTGGATCAACCGAAAAGAAAGAGTATATACTCCATGCATGCGCCTTTAAACTGTGGAGTGCGATTTAAAAGTTGCATAAAATGTGTTCTCGAAAACAAGTTCGTAAAACTAGTAAATCAACAACAGGAACGTAAGAACTGCAAATCTTTGTAATTATTTTAATTCCAAAATATATACACGTGGTTTAACTATACACAAAACTATATGTTTGAGAGGAGGCCCTTTCAGAACAGCGTACTAGACCTAAAATGGCTGTATTGTGTATAAATTACGGGGACCAATTTTTGGGGGGTCCCTTGGAGACAGGCAGTTAGTGCAAGACGTTTTAGGGATGGTCACTTTTAGACAACTTAAGAACAAGTCGTTCGCGTCTACGTGATGTATCTAGAGTAAAACGACTGCGTCTTCGTTTTGTGTCTATCTAGACCGTGCGAGAAATGTAAACGCGTTTACCCATCTTTCCGCTGCTCAGTCAGCTGGTTCCTGGGACGGCAGGCGCGTAGAGGTAGCCGGTGTACTTTCCCTCCAAATGCGTGGACGGTAACTTCCAAAGTTAGCGCACGCTGGCACCTGGAAAAACCCTATACGGAATGTTCCGTCGTGGCGCGAATCTGGTGTAGGCGGTTCCTTGAGGCTAAACCTCAGGCCGATTCGCGCGAGAATGTTGGATAAAACTTTAATGTCGTGGTTCACCTCGGTGGATATTACGTCGGAAATAGGTATCTTATCTCGCACCGTTGGTAATATGTTACGCAAAGGCACTAAACAGTTCGCTATGTTCTTAAATCCAGTACTTGCCTGTATTCTCCAAGATTACGTCAGAAATACACTTGCTCTGCGGCAATGTAGCAGCACATATTTTGTCGCAGAAGAATTAATTTCGATCCCGTCTGAAGCACCAAGCAGACGTCAATAATATCTGATTCATTAGACTCTAAAGCTAATACTAAGTCGACGTGTACTGTGTAAGTACCCCTCCAGAAACCTCGCAACGCTTCTTTCATGTCAAGAAAAGACTCAGTTTACGTGAAAATGGGATCTGAAGAGTCCGAATACATTCGTCAATTTTTTTTCCTTTCTTTTTTTTCTGGAGCTCTAATCTATCACTTTAGCTTGACTGAATACTTGCCTTTGGTGTCCCTTTAAGAGGAAGCTTTAGCTCGGGGGCTCCTATCTAAATACATGTAAAAGGAGAATTCGTTTGTCTCAGCAACCACCGCACCAAATTTGACGAGGTTTGTTACATTTACAAGAAAAACTCAAAATCTAGTGACTGTTGGTTTCGAATTTTTGAGTTAGGTCGTGAATTTTTTATTAAAAATTGGCAAAAATCGAAAATTTTCAAAAAACGAAACTATCAAGTTTACAACTCTAACTCAGCAATGAAAGATGATATCACAATTCTGTGAATTGCATCTAATAGTACATCTAAAGCGGACAAAATTGGTATGTTACACATGAATATAAAAAAATTTATTCATAGGGATATACAACGTTTGCAAAACCGTTGTAACCAACGTAACAAATTCACGTAAGATGTAAAATGACATATTGAATTTCTCCGCTTTCAATGATCTAATGGATGCCGTTTACAGAACCGCGATATCAGTTCTTGATGCAGAGCTATGAATTTGTAAACTTCGTGCTTCTATTTTTTTCAAACGGTCAAATATTTGAAAATCGTGTTAAGAAAATTTAAGCCCTAAATCGAAATTCCGCTTCCAACAGTCACTAGAACGTAACTTTCTCTTTCAAATACAACAAATTTCATCAAAATCGGTCCAGGTGTTATCTCATAAAAACGTTTTTGCGTTTTACATGTATTTGAATAGGCCGCGTCGGAGTTGGGCCCGAGCTAAAGCTTCCTCTTAAAGGCGAGTGCGTGAAGGAAGTCCGTTTGATCGGGATGACGTTATCTTCAAAGTCGGGGTGAGGACATCAAGCGTACGAAGGATTTAAAATCGTTTTCAGTGACTACACGCGGCAGCTTTGTTCACAATTAGCCATATTGAACATTATTAGCTCACTGTGAACAAGGTTCATGTGGGAGAGCCCAAACATTAAAAATTACTGATTCTATATTTACAGGTGATCAACGGCACAAAGTAGCACATGAGTTAGCAAGGAAGCCGTACTGAAGCATTCAATAACAGATTAAACCACCTGGCGTGCTTACGCGCGTGTCCGAAGCTGGGTACCATTTTTATTTGCTGCGGTCAAATAAAATATTAACATAGAAACTCCACCGGTGTTGTGTAAAAATGCGTAAGCAATTTGCAACTTGCGCAACTGTTAGTATCAATTTTATCACACTGGATCCAACACTAAGCACTTATCAACCCTTATCGATTGTTATCAACTTATCGAAATAAATCCCGCCCTTATCGGTGCTTATCAACGTTATTAGAATTTCTCACACCCTTATAGGCTCTTATCGCTCTTTAGCACCTGGTCAATCCGCTTCGAGCCATTCTCAGCCGCCATGCGACTCATCCCCTCATCACTCCTTACCAAGTGATTCACGGCTTACCTGTATTGCGCGATTTCTGAGATAGGCGGCAAGTAGATCGGTGAAGGACCGCCCCAACGGAAGGGGCATCCCGCGACCACCGAAATGCATTAGGGATGTGGCGCGTTTGGCAATAAATTTTCGCAAAATTGGAATTTTCCTAATGTCTACAATGATCCAGGTCGGCTCCTCATGGCTTTTATTCCACAATTACCAAATCTTTCATCGAAGCCTTCATAAACACTCTCGTCCTCTTACACTTGTTTTGCACTGCCGGTACAACACATTCTTATGGTTCAGGTATACTCTCCTGCTGTAAGCGTGGTGTTTAGCCCAGTTGGTAAGAGACTCGGCTTCTGAGTTTGGACTGGTAGGTTGGAAACTCACCCACGCCAACGTTTTCTTTTTGTTACGAATTCTTTGTTTTGCATATTAATTTACTGATAGCGATTTGCCTTACGTGACGGACAGCTTTCCTGGGTGCATAGGTATATAGATACTTACGCAGATAAAGATGCGTGATGGCTGCGGTCAGTAATGTAACCCATAGAGTTTGATACAATAATTACTAGAAAGAACTCTTTCATTAGCGTTTAGCGGAACAGAAAACGGGCAGGCTCAGCCAGTATAGGAATTATGGGCAGTCAGAGATTTGCCAAAATATCGTCCTTTTGTCTTCAATCGGCTTCGTGGCTTGTAAACTCATATCTTCAACAAAGTATTGGCTAATAGACTACTAAAGAAAAATTATTTAAAGTTGCCCGATGGCAGGACTCGAACACAGAACTACCAGAACTAAAGCCTGATATTGAAACCGTTACGCCACGGATGCCTGCACAGACAAGCCAATGAACGCCCTCGTGAAACAATCGCGGTCAAGTCAGCGCGGTCCGATTGGGACACACCTCGACAGGCAATACTGCAGCAATTAGTAGTAAATGTGGGTATCTGCACCCAAATAATTGGACTATTTTTTTTACCTACACTTGCTACACAAATGTAGCTAGTGTAGGTAGTCGCCATTTTTTTTACTTCGCGTAGCAATATGTAGCTCCGCCTCCCTACGCCAAGCGATTATTTAAAGCTGTAGTATAGCATAAAAACTACACTTTCTACACGGCGGTTTTGATGAGTGTAGGCAGCAGACGACAAACAAGCAGGCTGGCGTTGCAAACGCCCGGTGCCATTTTGTCTGTGATTGCGCTGACACTGTGACGATAGTGAATATTTGCTAGAAGGACGGTAACGAAGTGCTGGTGTCACCATGTGTCACGCAGCAAGGTGAAGTAATCTTTCCAGAAAATAAAATTATATTACTCGCGCATGGTGCTGGCTGTTTCAAACTCCGCGCTGTATTATACGCACTGGCAGGTTGTCTTCGTGGACGGCCTATTCTCGACGTATTTTGGTGTAGTATGCTTAGATTTGTTGATGAAAAGAAGCTCCTACATCGGCGTTTAACTTGAGGCAAGGGCATATACGCAGCCAGTAAGTGCGAAGTCAGGCGAATTGCAGAGTCAGGAGCTTTTCGTATGGAGAATGGCTTTTCGTCAGCTGATGCAGCAGTCTGTTGTGATTGGCTACAGACCAGCGAGCCATGCGCAGCACATGACGTCATAGCCTTTGCACGGCACTACACTCGTTAACATGAATCTTCATGAAGTGTAGGGGGAAAATAGCCTTAGTATTGATTGCTCTCATATTTAGGACAATAAACACAGGCAAAGGGCAATAAACAAAGTCGCAAGAACTTTGGAAGCCACAAGCACTTAAATCAGACAACTGCATGTACTTCCCATCACTCACATGGAGGCTGAACGATTGTAGCACCAGAGTTTCCTCCAGTAATTTCATTTAATTTCATTTCATTTTATTACCTTAAAGACCCCTTGCGGGGTATTACATAAGGGGTAGGAAACATTGACATTGTAGGAAACTTTGACGTAACCCAGGACATCGTTTTTCACAACCGAGTGCCAATCACGCAGCCATTGCGGTGGATTCTGCATTTATTAAACATAAATTTACCCATCCGCCTATACCCCGTTCTTCTCCCGCTTGTCAATCGCGCTGTCAGAGTAATCCACCGTTTCCTTTATTTTTTTTATCAAAGGCGATGTACCGCAAATCAGAGGATATTATACAAGCCTTTGTTGAAGACTCTGAGGCGCCAGACTTAACTATACTATTTCAGTGGCACGTAAATGGAAGTGACGCACATGGCGGCTTCGTTTCGCTCTGCAACGCAGCCGTGACAGCGATCTGCCTTTCACTTTTGGCATGAGCGTTGTAGGCACACATCAGCCATTATATGCATATAGCACGGTGTACACACTGGTCTGCGCGAAACAGAGAGGGAATGTCGCTTCCATCGGTCCGTCACTCTCTGCTTGTGCACTATCGAGGTGTGACGCCTCCAAATCCACTGGCGGCGTTCCTCTTTGCGCCAGTGTTGTGTCTCCCTTGGCAACTGCCAGAGCGTCGCTTCTGCGGCGCAGCAGCAGTTGTCCGCGTGATGCGTCGCACCAGCATGTCGCTTCCGCATTGGTTTGAAACGTCGTCCTAGAAGCTCAAGTGCAGCAGTAAACTTTCATATAGCTCTCAGTGCTTCGCCTCCAGGGGAAGCCGCCAGTTATCGCAGAATTTTTGTCAGCCGGTTTATGATCCCAACAGAATGGTGCTAAGGATACGGATACGCACGCGAAGGAGGTAGGAGGATTGGGCGATGCAATCAGAAGGGAAATTCGCACGCGTACAATTGGCCTAGCTCAGAGACGACGGTGTAATTAGCCACAGCTAAAAGAGTCCTTGGTTTTATAAAGGTCGCGGGAGCCTTCTTTCGGCTCATGCAATTCATTACATCACGGCATTCGGACTACGATATACAAGGTATTTCACGTAACTTGAACTAAGGACTGCAGCTGATTGAAGCGAGCGAAATATGGGCTCCAGTATTGTGGCGCTCCTTAGAGTGTTTTTTTTATATTCTGCTTAAGTAGTAAGTACCTAAGATCAATTATACATAATCGTTAATGTTCACATTAGGGCCAACTGCGTTTCGTTAAGTTGTACAGGGGATTCAGAAGTGACAAATCCAATTACTCTGTGGCAAAGTACATGCGGCGTCGTTATCTTTTTTTCTTCAGGCTTTCAAATAAAGCCCGCTTAATAAGAAATAAAATGCTCATGCGCTATCCTATTGGAGAGCCCTCAACCGCACTCAACCAATATGTATATTTCATTGAAAGATTTCACTGAACGCCTTTCCCGCCAACGCTTTAGCGACCTACGCCATGAATGCAGCAGGTTTGCCATGCTGTGTAATGAACCGCTCGCCATCCTGGGTCATTGTGTACGGGCCACTGGGTGTGCGGCAAGCGACGGAACAATTGTCAGCGTTCGCAGGAATAGGTGCATCGCACTTCATATCTCGGAAGCCGTGAACGGATTGCTCGGCTCCATAACTAGATGGCGCAACGTATCGATAAAGAAAGAGCGAGAAAGAAGCCCGGTTGCCATATAAGGCATTTCTCGACAGCGTTCGCACATGCCGCAGAACCCACAATTTCGGAAGCCATGCGCAGGATTCGCGCCTGCAGGGCTAGATGTGCGAAATGTTCTTATGGAAGCACGAAAAAGAAATCCCGCTGCCAGTACACGCCTCATACATAACTCGCTTCGGCGGTGACAATAAGTTGTCTCGCTATATTAATTCGATACCGAACGCATTATCGTCGATAATCATACTGAGATGCGTTTCGCCACCCTTTGCCGCTTTTCCAATGCTAATTATAGCGAAGGAAAGCACTTGTCTTCAACTTCGTGGCCGGTAAATCGGCTGGGGTGAGTTGTTAGGACACGAGTCACCCAGACATTTATATACATATACATACATACATACATACATACATACATATATATATATATATATATATATATATATATATATATATATATATATATATATATATATATATATATATATATATATATATATAGGTCTTCGGGGTAACGTATGCTTCGCGAGAAGGCGCTGAATGGAGACGAAGCCGGTGCAGCCCTTTCTGCCCTGTCTCTCCCCCGGCGGAAGCCAAACGGTTCTGTGTGATTACGCGCGTGGCATAAGCGTGCGCCGACGCAGCTGAAGCCTTTGCTAATTACTCACGCTTCAGCGCCGGCGCAGTTGTCATCTGATCAAACCGCCTTTTCCTGCAGCTGTTCTACGTGAACAGCTGGTTTTCTTGCGTGAACATGATGCCACCGAAACTTGTGAGCCAATGCAAGCTCGCTTAAAGATTGGGCACCTCGGTTCACCCCCTTTTTTCTCGTTTATTACATAACGAGTCTCGATTTCAGCAGCAGTGATGCCTTTAGGTAGCTTGTGTCAGTCCATTGAGTAGTTGCCTTCACCGAGAAAGATCACGTACGTATGAAGCCTGCGGCAGAAAGGATGTTCCACATCCGCCGCCATGGTTTGCGAGTGGTAGCGCTGGCTTATATTCCCAGGGTTAGTTCTAGTGGTAACACAAAAGTACCCTAGAATGTGGATGAGGAAACCGCGCCGCAGTATCTCAATTGGTAAGAGCATCGCACGCGTAATGCGAGACGTAGCATCGTGTTCCATCGACGGCAAGTTAATTTTCATCCACGTTCAATTCCATTGCTTTATCATTTGTTTAGTTCAATTGGTATTTGAACTAATGAACTATTTGAACGCTGACTGCAACAAGATGCCGAATATTTGTGCTGTTTGCCCACAGGTGTTACCTGCAGATGGTAAATTTTTAAAGTGCTCTTTAAGCAAGCGGGGGTATCATCTTGGAAAAACTTGTTCGGTTGTTGCCGAAGGTACCTACGCTAAAATGACGTCCGAGAAACGCGAAGCTTGCTCCTGCGAGACATGTCGGCAATCGGGATCCACCAATAGCGAAGTTTCGTTCTCACATCAGTTAACAGAAGTCAAGAACAAACTGGATCAGCTTGCGAGAATTGTAGAAGCACTTGCAGTTAAGATTGAAGAAGTTCTGGAATTCAAAGCCTCGGGAGAGAAGCTGACTGAGTCTGCTGGGGAAATACAGAAGTCTATTGAGTTTTTGTCCTCAAAATACGATTCCGTACATTCGGCGGTGTCGGATAGCCAAGCTGAACTTGGCCAGCTTCGTGCCCAGTGCGAGACGTTGTCATCCACAGTTTCTTGTCAGGCTGCAGCCCTCCACAGCATGACCACTGAAATCAATGCCCTTGAGCAGTACACCAGAAGGTGTAATTTTGAGATACACAGTTTCCCCGTTCAGCATAACGAGGACCTGATATCTGTACTGGGTCAAGTGGTGGGAAAGCTTGATATAGAGTTTCAGTCTTTAGATGTTTCTGTTGCACACAGGCTACCAGCTCGCAAGGATTCCATCCCGGCTATTCTTGTGCAAACGCAAACTGTAGCGATCAAGCAAAAGTGGCTCGATTCTCGCAGTTGTCTCCCAAGTCTTGTCTTTAATTTCATTTCATTTCATTTATTTTCACCTTAAAGGCCCGGAGGCATTACATAAGGGAGGGCTTTAATTTTTGTAACAATGTTAGAAGAAATGTACAGAACAGTAAAGAACAACAATAAACAAATACAACACAGGAACAATTGTGAAAAAGAAGGGAACATCGTGTTAGAGTAAGGGTTGGTGGAATCGGCAATTAAGCAGTGCGGTTATTTAACATTTCTCGGAACGTTTTACGGTCAGTGCATGTTACGATATCTTCTGGAAGATGGTTCCAAAGGGTTATAGCGTCGGGAAAGAATGAAGTGTTCATGGCAGATGATCGGGTGTTAATGTTTGCTATGGGACGACTGTGGCTTAAGCGAGAGGATGTACGTAAGGGTGGATTTAGCAGGGAATGCCTGGAGTGTGGATGGTAATAAAAGGTGTGAAGCAAGCAGAGACGAGAGGTGATCCGGCGGGAAGCAAGTGATGGTAGTTCAAGTGAACGTTTTAGTGCGGTTATGCTGGTATCACGAGAGTAATTGGAAGTTATAAACCGAGCAGCGCGATTTTGTATTGATTCTATGTCATAGGTTAGATATGATTGGGAAGGGTGCCAGATAGATGACGCATATTCTAACTGCGGACGTACGAATGTTAGATATGCTAGCTTTTTTATTTCTGGTGATGCGGCTTTTAGGTTGCGTTTTAAGTATCCAAGGGTGCGTGAAGCATTAGAACAGATGGTGTCAATGTGAGTTGCCCATGATAGTGTCGATGTCATGTGAACACCGAGATATTTGTAAGACGCGGCATGATTGATAGGAGCTGAATTTATTGTGTAGGTGTGACTGGTTAAGCTGTGGTTACGGGTGAATGACAGAGCTTTGCATTTAGTAAGGTTAAGCGGCATGTACCATTTCTCGCACCATACTGCGATGGAATCGAGATCCTGTTGTAGAGCGGCGATTTCAATCGGGCCTTTGATTGGGGAATATAGGACACAGTCATCCGCGAAAAGACGTAATTTGTTCTTAATGTTAGCAGGCAAGTCATTGATGTAGATGAGGAAAAGTAGAGGCGATAAACCAGCGCCCTGTGGCACACCCGATGTTACGCTGCTAAGAGATGAATTATGGTTATTTGCAGAGGTAAACTGTGTGCGTCCTTTTAAGAAGTGTTCAAGCCAGGTGAGCAAGCTATTTGGGATTCCGATAGATGCAAGTTTTTGAAGTAGGTGATTGTGGGAAACGCGGTCGAATGCTTTTGAGTAATCCAAGAAAATGGCATCAATCTGCAGATGAAGGTCCATGAAATGTAGAATGTCATGGGTGAACTCGGCGAGTTGAGTCTCGCATGAAAATAGTTTTCTGAAGCCGTGCTGGTGAGGGTAAAGAAGTTGATAGATTCCAGGTGAGACATTAGGTTGGATGAGATTATATGTTCTAGAAGTTTAGAAGGAATGCTGGTCAGAGAAATTGGTCGATAATTTGTAGCACGGGAGCGGTCGCCAGTCTTGAAGATTGGTACGACATGGGCCTTTTTCCAGTCGTCGGGCAAGCTTTCAGTCTTTAAGGATTGCGTAAATATTAGATGTAGTATCTGGCTAGAAATGGTACTGGTGTTAACTAGTATTTTCGCGTTAATTCCATCACACCCGGCTGAGGTGGTTAGTTTGAGTGAATTAATGAGGCTACATTGCCATCAGGGTTGATCTCGATGTCTGGCATTAAGTTTACTGGGAGTGGTGGTATTGGTTCAATGAGAGTGTCATTAGTGTTGGAGAAAACTGAGATGAAGTAGTCGTTAAGAGCTGACGCGCATTTCTCAGAATTAATGAGATTACCATCCGGATCTGTTAGTTGAATCTGTCTAGAATATGTCTTTACTGAAAGTAAGCGCCAGAATTTATTGGGGTTTGATCGTAGAATCTTCAGAAGGCCATGATTAAAGAAGTTATCTTTGGCTATCGTCAGCTCCTGAATATATTGGTTTGCGCACAGTTCGTATTTTTCCCATGTTTCTGAGTCATTTGTTAGTTTGGCTTTTCGGTAAAGCCTTTTTTTTTAGCAAGGAGAGCTTTCAGTCGTTTATTAAACCATTCATTGTTAGAGTCGGATTTCACGAGAACTGTTGGTATATATCTAGCTTCCAGGTTGAGCAATACATTCTTATAAAGTTGCCAGTTGCTATCGACAGTTCTTGATAAGTAAGACTGCTGAAAATCATTAAAAAAATTGTGGAGTTCGTTATTTATGGCGTCGAAGTCCGCCCTTTTGTAATCTTTTATTATTTTTCTTGTGGGTGACTTTTTCTTAAGCGCTATTGTCATGCAGATATGGATGAGGTTGTGATCGCTCAGACCGGGTAGTGTGGTAACGCTACTTAAGCTATCGGGGCAAGATGTGAGCATAAGGTCAAGGGTGTTATCCCCTCTTGTAGGACATGATATTACCTGATGTAGGTTGAAGTCTAGCATAAGATTAATAAATTGTTTAGCTTCGGATAACGGTGACCTGTTGGTTACAGAAAGCAGAGGCCAGTTAATGTTAGGGTAATTGAAATCGCCAAAGAGGTGAATAGGTGCGTTAGGGAATTTGTCAGTGATGTCGGTTAGTGCTTTACGGAGTGAATCGCAGAATGACGGATGGCTGTCCGGCGGCCTGTAGCACACGCCAAAAATTCTTTCCAGCATCGTTGTAAGCGCAAGTCCACAATAGTTCGAGATTATCATCCCGACTGATCAGGGAAGATGAGAAGGTGTTTCTGATAGCTAATAAAACACCCCCACCTCTCCGGTCGCTCCGATCATGGCGATACAGAGCATAGCCGGAATTAGGAGGGAAAATTTCGTTCTCTCTTACGTCTCCGTTTAGCCACGTTTCAGTTAGTACTATGATGTCGGCATCGATGTCGTGAGTGAAGCTGCGAAGTTGTTCGCGTTTGGGTAGCAAACTGCGCATGTTAGTGAAGGCTATGTTAAGGAGAGGTAAAGATGAGGGACGATTGCGGGGTGAGGTTGAAGTGATAGGCTTCGTTGTCCGTCATTGCACGTTTTCGTGACTTATTTGGGATGCGCTGTTTCCATGCACCTTTGTCAATGGTCTCGTAGCCTCAATCACACTGTCAGAAGTAGGGTCGTAGTGATAGCGCTTATTGTTCACTAGCAACTTGTCTACGTGTAGTTTGAACGCACATTTTTGTGGTCGTATGAAACCTAACAATTTAGAACGTGCGATGCGAGTAGCAGGAGCGAAATCTTCACGTATAGCGAAGTTTGTTGCCTTTAGTTTCCGCCCACAGGCCAGAATGTTTTCCTTTGACTTGAAGTGAGTTAACTTGACAATTATTGAGCGCTTTCTTTCAGGACGGTATTTGCCTATGCGATGAGCACGTTCAATAGCGCTTGGTTCTAGATGCAGTTCCAGCTGGCTAGCGCAGAAATTGATTATTTTTTCTTCAGACTCTTTCCATGTTTCTTTTTCATTGTCTTCCAGTCCGAGGAAAAGCAAGTTATTACGGTGCATCCTGTTGTTTGTGTCAGTGCTCTCGGCTTTTAGCAGCGCTATCTCTTTGATGACATCATTCTGTTGAGTCGCAATTACTTCGTCCTGATGGTCGTTTTCTAGCACAGAAATACGTTTTGTCAGTGCAGCAATTGTGTTGTCTTTGAGAACGTTGGCTTCTCTGAGCTAATTTATATTGGTACGTATTTCTGAAATTATTTCTTTTAGTTCTTTGATCGTCTGGGAAAGGGAAGAAACTGTGTCTCTGTCGGGACCTGGGTTTAGTTCGGCATCTCCGGAGAGCAAGAGGATTAGATCGGACAGAAACGCAAAGGCAACAGCTTCATAGTAGAGACGCACAACTCTACACCATTTCAAGTCGCAGGGGCACGACACCGCGAAGACACAACGATTGTCGCTACGAAATTTTTTAGTATTTTGTAACTAACTAACCTGGAAGGTTAGGAAAGCGATGAGCATCCTGCGTGCAACGGTGTCGTGCCCCAGCTGATCAGCTTTGCCACGCCGATTATATACGGCTTGGCTTGACCATGTGACTGGTGACGTCGCCTTCGTAGGGTGTTGCCAGGCAAAAGAAGCTTCTGCCGCTGAAACTGGACTCGTCTTCACGGCTTCGGTGACGAGAGGCGGACGGGTAGCCCAGGGTTGGGGTGGCTTCAGGGAAGGTGATCCGGTTTGCAGAAGGGGTTCCGGGGTAGGGCATGTACCAGCACAAGGCCAGTACACCAGCATCTGGAAGGTTAGGAAAGCGATGAGCATCCTGCGTGCAACGGTGTCGTGCCCCAGCTGATCAGCTTTGCCACGCCGATTATATACGGCTTGGCTTGACCATGTGACTGGTGACGTCGCCTTCGTAGGGTGTTGCCAGGCAAAAGAAGCTTCTGCCGCTGAAACTGGACTCCTCTTCACGGCTTCGGTGACGAGAGGCGGACGGGTAGCCCAGGGTTGGGGTGGCTTCAGGGAAGGTGATCCGGTTTGCAGAAGGGGTTCCGGGGTAGGGCATGTACCAGCACAAGGCCAGTACACCAGCATCTGGAAGGTTAGGAAAGCGATGAGCATCCTGCGTGCAACGGTGTCGTGCCCCCGTGGAGTGGCTCCAAATCCTCGGCTAAATTGCAACGACAATCTGACACGCGCTAACCGAGATTTATTCCGTCAGGCTCGTCTAAGAGGGAAGGAAAAGGATTAGAAGTTTGTCAGGACACGCAACGGAAGGGTGCTGGCCAGGGTGCTCCTCTCATTCGCATTGATACTTCAGTTGACCTCGAAAAACTCGTGTAAATATGGGTGTAGCTAGATTACTCTCGTTTCATAGCTTCTCAGACGTTCATAACTTTTTTATTGCTAACACCGGCAATGCCTTCACTGCCACCCATGTTAATATCCGCAACATCCGTAAACACTGGAATCATTTTTGCGGTTTAACTTCGCCTTTCATGTCTATCTGTGACGTCTTTGTTTTGATAGAAATTAATGTTCCGGCGGACGCCACGCCTATTTATTCTATATGAGGTCACAAGTTGTTTTCATACACTCGCACGTTGCGTAAAGGAGGGGGCGTGGCCGTATTTGCGAAAGACACGTGGTCTGTATCAGAATTACCGCTTTCATTTTCGCAAGCTGAAGTTGTTGCTCTGCGACTATGCTCCTCTGAGACTTCATTGGCTGTTTTGTCTGTGTACCGGCCGCCTTGTTGCAATGTTCGCTTATTCTTATCAGAACTTGACACAGCACTATTATCCCTATCCCTTGACGAAAACGTATGTGTGCTAGGCGATATAAACATTGACACCCTCCGCCCCACTCTGCCACCGGTCGCCGACTATCTCGATCTATTATCCAAATGCGGCTTAGAAGGCATTATACATCCAGCAACGCGTGAAGAACTGGAAAAAGACATGGTCGTGAAAGACGTGAAAAAGACGTGGTCTCTTGCAAATGAATTGAGAGGTATATTCAAACGTGGAAGAAGTAAAGAAAGCCTTCGGAGATATGCAAAGGGGGAAGGCAGCTGGGGAGGATCAGGTAACAGCAGATTTGTTGAAGGATGGTGGACAGATTGTTCTAGAGAAACTGGCCACCCTGTATACGCAATGCCTCATGACCTCGAGCGTACCGGAATCTTGGAAGAACGCTAACATAATCCTAATCCATAAGAAAGGGGACGCCAAAGACTTGAAAAATTATAGACCGATCAGCTTACTGTCCGTTGCCTACAAAGTATTTACTAAGGTAATTGCAAATAGAATCAGGAACACCTTAGACTTCTGTCAACCAAAGGACCAGGCAGGATTCCGTAAAGGCTACTCAACAATAGACCATATTCACACTATCAATCAAGTGATAGAGAAATGTGCAGAATATAACCAACCCTTATATATAGTTTTCATTGATTACGAGAAAGCGCTTGATTCAGTCGAAACCTCAGCAGGCATGGAGGCATTAGGAACCAGGGTGTAGATGAGCCATATGTAAAAATACTGGAAGATATCTATAGCGGCTCCACAGCCACCGTAGTCCTCCATAAAGCAAGAAACAAAATCCCAATAAAGAAAGGCGTCAGGCAGGGAGATACGATATCTCCAATGCTATTCACAGCGTGTTTACAGGAGGTATTCAGAGACCTGGATTGGGAAGAATTGGGGATAAAAGTTAATGGAGAATACCTTAGTAACTTGCGATTCGCTGATGGTATTGCCTTGCTTAGTAACTCAGGGGACCAATTGCAATGCATGCTCACTGACCTGGAGAGGCAAAGCAGAAGAGTGGGTCTAAAAATTAATCTGCCGAAAACTAAAGTAATGCTTAACAGTCTCGGGAGAGAACAGCAATTTGCAATAGGCAGCGAGGCACTGGAAGTCGTAAGGGAATACATCTACTTAGGGCAGGTAGTGACGGCGGATCCGGATCATGAGACGGAAATAATCAGAAGAATAAGAATGGGCTGGGGTGCGTTTGGCAGGCATTCCCAAATCATGAACAGCAGGTTGCCGTTATCCCTCAAGAGAAAAGTATATAATAGCTGTGTCTTACCAGTACTCACCTACGGGGCAGAAACCTGGAGGCTTACTAAAAGGGTTCTACTCAAATTGAGGACGACACAACGAGCTATGGAAAGAAGAATGATAGGTGTAACGTTAAGGGATAAGAAAAGAGCAGACTGAGTGAGGGAACAAACGCGAGTTAATGACATCTTAGTTGAAATCAAGAAAAAGAAATGGGCATGGGCAGGACATGTAATGATGAGGGAAGATAACCGATGGTCATTAAGGGTTACGGACTGGATCCCAAGGTAAGGGAAGCGTAGCAGGGGGCGGCAGAAAGTTAGGTGGGCGGATGAGATTAAGAAGTTTGCAGGGACGGCATGGCCACAATTAGTACATGACCGGGGTCGTTGGAGAAGTATGGGAGAGGCCTTTGCCCTGCAATGGGCGTAACCAGGCTGATGATGATGATTATGATGATGATGATTCAAACGTGATGGCCGCCTGTTACCACTTGAGTCCCATTTTTCTAGCGACGGTGCAACTGTTTCAAATGAATTAAACACATATAATCGCACATTTCTGGTACTGCTACACCACATCCTGATCACTGTACTTTAAGGAACAGCGTATACAAATCTGCACACCTTCCTTCTCTATCAGAACTTGATCTCCGATAAATTCTTTTTAACCTAAAAATTGGTAAATCACGGGGCGCTGATGGCATTTCAGTGCACGAGTTACGCAGAAATTTCGACGCTGCTAAGTATGTGCTGTTATCACTGCTGAATAACATTTTAACCAGTGGTATTATAGCTACAGAAATGAAAAAAGGCCATAGTCATACCGCTCTTCCAGAGTGGTGCACGAAATAGACACTAAAATTATCGCCCAATTTCAATTCTGCCATGTATCTCTCAAATATTAGATAAACACCTGCTGCAAGTCATGTCCACGTACCTCGATGCCAGTAGCATTATTTCAAGTACGCAGTACGGTTTTCTTCTAGGCAGAGGCACACAAGCTCTCCTTGAGGATATTCCAAACATTATAAATTCAGCTTTTGATGCTAACCAGGTCGTACGTGCTGTTTTTCTTGATGATAGCAAAGCTTTCGACAGTGTTTGCCATAGTCTTTTGTTTATATAAACCTTCCTTGATCGGATTTCGTTGGCCTTTCCTCAAACTACTCTCTAACTTTTTGGAGGATAGAACGCAGTGAGTTTCCATTGGGCAGTACCGGAGTAATACAACTTCAATAAAACCCGGAGTACCTCAGGGATCTATGTTAAGTCCACTTCTTTTTAATCTATAGGTGAATGACCTGGCCGCTGCTATCCCTACTTTTACATTTCAGTACGCAGACGACACAGTTATCTTGTCTCAAGCTCCCCGTTTTTCAGGTGCAACCTCCCTTTTACAAGATGCAACGATCAGCGTTATGAACTGGTTCACTAACAATGTCATTAAAGTAAACGTTTGGAAAACACAGCTAATATGTTTTCATAGTCCTTTGAAGAAAGTCAGTGTAAACCTTCCATTACTGGCACACTCTTCATTTTGCTCCCCCGGCACCTGCTCACCCGTTCCATATGTTTCAACAGTGAAATACCTCGGCGTTTTCTTCACAGTGACTTCACATGGAACACGCATCTGGCCCATATATGCTCAGGATTACGTGCAGTTTCAGGTACAATATACACTATCAGATATTACATGCCACTCTCCGTTCGTAAAATGGTTTTGCAAGCTTTGGGTTACGGTATGCTTCGCTATGGGATTACGGTGTACGGTCACTGCGCGATTCGATGGAAAAATAGAGTCAACTCTATCCTTCGTACTATTCTGAAAATTATTCGTTATGATATAGGTTTAACCACCGGCACTGACCTTTACAAAGCCTTAAGGTTGCCAGATTTTACCGCCCTTCTAACGGAAACAGACATCCTGAGGCATTTCTGGTCGCACAAATACAAGGTCGAATTTGTTCCTGCTCGTTGTCTCCGGCCGAAAGACCGTTTTCGAGTGCCTCGCTGCTCTACCAAGCGCACTCGTAATTCCTTCATCCCTTTCTCTCTCAATAAACTACCAGCAAGCGCCTTTCGCGCGAAATCAAAGTATAAATTAAAACAAATTCTTCGTCGCATTAACCTCTAATCCATTATACGGTTGGTTCTTTCATAACCCTACATAACTTTAGGCTACTGAAGCAAATACATCAATTTATTTGTTTCACTATACACCTACTGATGTGTGTGAATAGAGCGTGTAAAGAGTACTTTTGTTTTGTTTCAGTGCCCTGCTCACTGCACATCGCATATGTATATTCCTGCCTCTTTTTTGGTTAATATTTCAATTGTTTTTTGTTGTCTGTTGTCAATAGGATAATTGATGGTATTTAAGTGATATACAAACGCCTGATGTATGTTTTCTTGCTCTGTAGTAAGAATGCTGGATTATGTTACTTTTCAGCGCAGGATACGTGGTTGGTTTTCATTTCTGCCTGGTCATTGCTGTTTCTGTTTCTCTTCTGTGTCCATGCCTGTTAACAATGTTTCTGCATATCTTGTGTTAGCCGTAATATTACATTGTGTTAAACGCTGTCTGTCGGCTCTGCCCTTCAATCCCAATGCGGCTTTGGCAGGCCTATGATGTACGTGTGCTTGCGGAATTCTTGTGTCAATGAAGTATTATTATTTTTACTATTATTATGAAGCAATTTCCCGTGTGTTGTCCTCGGTTGTTGGCTTCGTACGATATTAAGAAAGAGTGTTATGCGATATATAACGTTCTTCTTTCTTTCTTTTCGGAATGCTATACCTTCGGGTCTGGCGTGCAACCCTTCAATCTGGCATGAATATATATATATATATATATATATATATATATAAAGCAAGGAAACGTTTAGGTGCAGTCGCGACTTATCGCAGCGGTCAAGTGAAAACGAAAGCGCTCTCATCAAAGGCGAAACCAGGTGACCGCGAGCATCAACAACAGTCTTCTTTTTCGCCTTTTGCAGGCGTTCGTATACATCGCTACAATCAGCGCCCAGTGAAAAAGCAGCCGGCCTGGCGACCTAAGAAAAATTTGATACTGGCGGTTCGTAGTGCGGTTTCAGTCGTTCGACGTGAACCACTCCGTGGCCGCGGCGCCGTTGGCGCGTAGGTGGCTGGAAGGGCTGAGTGACGTAGTGCACAGGGGACGTATGACGTGGAACCCGGCAAGGACCATCATGTTTAGGAAGCATCTTTGTCGAAAGGCAGGGAGCGAAGGAGGGAACGGGGAGCCCCGCCGACGTACCAGGCAAATATAACGAAGCGGAGCTACGGTCTTGACATTCTTTCTGACTGGCCTGAACTTGCGAGGTAATTGAGCCGCAAGGTGGCGGCATACCTCAGCATAGGTGGATACTTAAGTCAATGCTGTAGCTTCGGATTCATCAGGGCGATATGGGTGGACATTGTCCATTACGAAGGAAGGTTCACGGCCGTAAACAATCAAGAAAGGAGAGAAACCTGTGGTCTGCTCAGTGGCGCTGTTGTAAGCGTAGGTAACGAAGGGTACCTACGCTTACAACAGCGTAGGTACCCTTTCATAGGTGCCAATGAGTATGGTCAGCGGAAACGTACGTTGCAAGCACGTCACCTTCTGCGTGATTAAAACATACGTTCATTCACTTGGTTAACGGATGATACGCCAAAGTGGTGCGATGGACCATGTTGCATTGGCGTAGAAGGGCTTCTAGGAATTCAGAAAGGAAGGAACGCCTGGGATCACCCAGGAGATCACGAGGTGCACCGTACGAAGAACGAGGTTATCAAGGATGCACAAAGCGACTTCACTTGATGTGGTAGACGGAAGCGCTGAAGCTTCAGAGTAGCGCGTGAGGGGATCCACAGCAACGATGACCCAGCAGTTGCCGCTTTAAGTATTCGGAAGGGTTCCGTACAGATCAATTCTGACGCGGTTTGAAGGCCTGGTGGGACAGGACAGGGGTCGCAGTGGCTCTGCGTTGGCATAAGGCGGGCTCTTGCGGCAGTGACGTTCGGAGCAGAGGCGGACGTACTGCCAGACGAAGCGGCACATTCCGCGCCTGTAGTACCGAACCCGCAGGCGTGCGTAGCTCTTTAATACTCCTACATAGGCACATTGTGGGTCCGCATGAAAAGAGGCACAGAAGTCGGAACGTAGACGACGTGGAATCACCAGCACCCATTTAAGGTGATCAGGTAAGTAAGTGCGGCTGTAAAAAAGCCCATCGTGGACGCTAGAGTGACGAGCAGTGCGTCAAAGTGTGCGGTTAGGTATTTCGGTGATGGGCCGACAGGAACTCTAGTAGAGAGGCTATCCAACGACGCTCGAGCTTCTCGGATTCCATGTCCGCATAGGTAAGGGGCAGAAATCCGTAGCTGAAGACAGGCGAAAAATCAGGCTCATCAGGAAGAGGAGAGCGGGAAAGGGCGTCGGCATCGGTATGTTTTCAACCGGACCTGTGGACGAAACAAATGTTCCACCACCAAGCCAGGTGACGAGATGGATCCTTGAGGGAAGACAACCTGCACAGAGCATGGTGATCAGTCACGACCTCACGTGGTCGGCCGTAGAGACGTGGTTGAAATTTTATGATCGCGCAAACGATGGCCAGACATTCTTTCTCCGTAACATAATAGTTTGCTTCCGCTTTTGCGAGGGTGCAGCTGGCATAAAACAGGACGTACTCTTCGTTGCCGCACTTGCGTTGAGCAGAAATAGCGCGGAGGCCTGGCACCACTTGCGTCCGTGTGCATATTTTTTGGGATCGCCCGAATGAAAATGACGCAGAACAGGAAGGGAGGTTAGGAGATGGCGTAAAGTGGTGAATGCGTCTTGGGAAACGGAAGACCAAGCCGAAACGTCTTGGTTGTCGACGAGAAGTTGTGTTAATGGGGCGATGATGGAGGCAAAGTTGCGGACGAGTCTGCGAAAATAAGAACAAAGGCCCATGAAGCAGCGGAGTTGCTTCGTTATGGTCGACTTGGGAGACTCGGTGACGGCTCAAAGCTTTGCAAAGTTGGAAAGAGCACAATCGTTGCGCAGAACGTGACCTAAAATGGTGAGCCGGCTTGCAGCAAAATGGCACTCCTTTCAATTAAGCTGCAGTCCAAGATCTGCAACACAAGTGAGGACACTTGCAAGGCGGCTGAGATGCAAGTCCAAGTCCCACGAAAAGACTACGACATCATCCAGATGACAAAGACACGTGGGCCAATTGACATTCGAGGTATGTTGTCCATGAGGTGTTCGAAAGTGGCAGGCGCATTACAATGGTTGAATGACATCATGTTAAATTCGTATAACCAGTCAGGAATTACAAATACAGCCTCATGGCGATCAGCTTCAGCCACAGAAACCTGCCAATGCCCAGGTCAAAGATCCAAGGAGCAGAAAAACTCTGTTCATTGATTTGGGGCCGTGGATTAACATCTTGGCGGGTGATTTTATTTAGGTGCCGACTGTCCACACAGAACCTGATGCATCTTTCTTCTTCGCGAGTACAACAAGGCAGGCCCAAGGACTGTGTGAGGGCAGTATCACACCACGGTGTAGAATATTCTCCCGTGGTAGTGATGGTATAGAACACAGTAGCCGTACTGTGAAAGACGAAACTAACTTTTATTGGGAAACCCTGTGCCCACAAAAACAGGCTACACTTAAAACACAACGATAGCGGCGAAGAAAGTCGGCGGTCGTCGAAATCTGATCAGTGGGTCAAGCACGTTGGCTTTTATACTCGAGCTGTAGAACGTTCCAGAGTAATCGCTGGTGCCCCCATGTCTTCGAGAAAGTTCTACACCGTTCGCGTCGCGCATACATGCAATCAGATCACACCAGATTCGGTGACAACAGATAGCGGATAGAACAAACGAGGAACTTCCGATACATGCAGGCGCGTCAGCGCTGGGAGATAACATTTGTTAGATGGGGAAAAATGCTCACCCGAAAAGCACAAACAAGCCCGCGTGTCAAAATCGTTCACCTGGTCATCATTGACATTGTGTTCCGGTTGCGAGACTCGCTACGGGCGCTGGCGCAGACTTGCCTTGGCCCCGGTCTCAATGTGGTGAACGAAAGCCGACGTGCGGCTCCAAGAAGGTTGTTGATGATGAAATGAAGGTTTAAAACGGTTGAAGAACGGTTGAGGAGCTCCAACAGTTGGGTGCGCCGGTTATCGGAGAGTTCTGAATCAATTGATAGGTCGAGCATATCGGAATATGATGGATTAACAGGGGTCATCAGGCATCTGACGAGGATACATGAAGCCAATGTCCGCAAGTCGACGCACACATTCACCAGGTAATAAAGTTGCTGACGAAGATAAGCAATTCGTAACGTAAGTAGCTCTGCAAAAGTTTTTAATGGTGAGAACAGCAAAACGAAGGAGCAAGTTTTTGCGAAAGGCGAAGGCGTCGTAGGGTGAAAACAGAGCAGTCGAATACGTAATAGAGTCGCAAAAGGGAGGCAGGAGAGCGGAAGAGAAAGGAGGTATGTCTGTGTCCGCAGGAATGACCACTCGGGGAAAACGAGAGAAACACGGCTAAGTTGGGACATCACACATCAGCAATAATGGAAATTAGGGGCGCACTCAGTGAACAACGGCCTGATGTGTAGAAGGGAAGTCCCAGCCCAGAATGATGTCATGTAAGCATGGTGAAAAGGCAAAGTCAACGACATACAAAACATCCTGAATGATAAGCCGAGCCATGCACGACACAGAATGCTGGGCGTGGTGCGCTGTTGCGTTACGCAGATAGACGGAACAAAGCGGTGTCCTAATGTTAATTAACTGGCGGCGTAGCTGACCATTCAGCACAGAAACAACAGCACCGGTGTCA
Source organism: Dermacentor variabilis (assembly GCF_050947875.1). Classification (NCBI taxonomy): domain Eukaryota; kingdom Metazoa; phylum Arthropoda; class Arachnida; order Ixodida; family Ixodidae; genus Dermacentor; species Dermacentor variabilis. The sequence continues at coordinate 193,723,764 of NC_134570.1, forward strand.
ACAAGCGCTTGTGCAGTGACACCGTCAACATACACGTTGGTTTCGTTAGGTCTTGAAATTTTCGACACGAGCGCAGCTCTTGCCTCCAGAACTACGACACTCAGTTTTCTGGTTGGACGCCCTGGGGTCGACGGAACATAAGGGAAACGGAACGGCGACGTGGGGTCGGCGACCTGCGTGTGCCAAACGCATGTTGACTCGACGAGATGAACTAAGGCGCTAGACTAGACAAAACCAGGCGTGGGGGGTTCAGCATGAGCGCAGCCTTGAATTCAGGCGCCATTACTGATGCGGAAGTCACGGGGATGAGAAAAGCATGCTGCGTGCCAGGAAGATGGCAGAAAAAACAAATGGGCCTGTTTGCAGTGCGCCAAGGGTTGGCAGGCATTGGGGTGGGACCAATGGCGTAGCCAGAAATTTCTTTCGGGGGGGGGAGGGGGTCTCACAATGCAGCTCGGCCTCTTCCTAAGAGGAAACATTAGGTCGCATGCTCCTATCTAAATACATGCAGAAAAAGTATTCGTTTTTCTCGGCACCAACATCACCAAGTTTGATGAAGTTTGTTGCATTTAAAAGAAACCCTTCAATTCTAGTGATTGTTTGAAATTTTCGATTTAGGTCATCAATCTCTTATTGAAGAGTGACAAAAATCGAAAATTTTCAGAAAACGAAACAATGAAGTTTACAACTCTGTAAATCAGTAATGAAAATTGACATCACAATTCTATGAATTGCACATAATAGTACATCTATAGCGGACAACATTGATGTTACACATGAGTCTCAAAAAATTAAGTATTATGGAAATACAGCTTTTGCAGAACCCTTATACATAACCAATTCACATAAGATACATATAGACATATCAAATTTGTCCGCTTTGAGTGGTGTTATGGATGCCGTTCACAGAACCGCAATACCTGTTCTTGATGCATAGCTATTAATTTGTAAAGTTCCTGCTTCTATTTTTTTCGAGGTTTCTAATTTTTGAAAATATCTTAAACAATGTTCGGGCCCTAAATCGAAATTCTGCTTCCAACAGACAATAGAATTTAACTGACTCTCTTAAATGCACGAAATTTCATTAAAAGCGACTCAGGAGTTATCTAAGAGAAGCGCTTCTGCATTTTACATGTATCTGAATAGGCCGCGTCGAAGTTGGGCCCGAGCTAAAACTTCCTCTTAAGCAATTTCCCTAGGGATCAAACACATGAATAATAACCGCATTGCCATTGCCAAAGATAACAAAGATGCTGCAAACGAATTCTTGAACGCTTCGCACTGTCAGTACAAGTATAATATGTATTTTTTCATAAAATAATATAATCGTATGTTCCAAAAATTGTGTCCAACATAACTGATGTCAATGCTTCCATTTTTGTCTATTTAATAAATAAGGAAAATATTACACGAACTTTAGAACTACCTCAGTTCGAAACCAGCAAAGCAGTGCATGCCGGTGATATGAAAAATGTAAAGGCCATGAAATGAACAAGTTGAGGATAAATATGTTAATGAAACTTTGTCATTCAAGAAGCTTGTTTACTTTTTTGTACATATGCAACGGCCAGGGAAAAATATCTATGACACTCTCATTTATTCCAATGTATTACGCAGGAGCAGCTTTCACCGGTCGTGTATCGTGAGTAATTGCACCGAAATTATAGTCCCAACAGAGAGCACGTATAAAAAGCTGGAGTTCTGCAGAATATATGAGGGCAAGTGAAATGAAAGTGAGCCATTGCGAATATATGTCAAACAGGGTAAAAGTAGCCTCCATAGACATTTGTCCCATTGACTAACGAGTCGCGTAATTCCCGTCTCATAAAGCTCCTTGGGTTGTTGCTTCAAAACGTCTGCAACCGACTTTCACGTCATCGTCCGAGACGAATGTACTTCCCTTGAGCTGTTTTTTCGGTTGCCCCAAAATGTGGAAGTCGCAAGGCGACAAGTCTGAGCTGTATGGCGGATTTTGCAGCTTTCCCGCTTGAACTTCGCCAGTTTTGTATTAACCACATCAGCGACGTGGGGACGGGGATAGCCGTGGAAGATGACCCCATTCGTCAATTTTTCACTTAGTTTGTTCTTGACTGCGACACACAGCCGATCCGGCGTTTCACAATATCGGAAACAATTGATAGTCTCTGAAGATTTAGCAAATTCTATCAGTAATGGCCCCTGAGGATCGAAAAATAAAACTCAACATCACCTTTCCGGCGGAAGTGACGGCCTTTGCTTTCTTTAGGGGTGGTGAATTTTAATGTTTCCATTGTAAGCTTTGCCGTCGTGTTTCAGGCTCGTAGTAGTGGCATGATGGTTCGTCCCCGATCACAATTGCAGACAAGAAATCGTCACCCTTATTCTGATACTGGATCAGATGTGTAAAGGCAGCGCCGAACTTCTCCGTATTCTGGCGGTGGTTCAAAATTTTGGACATCCATTGCGCACACAAGAGCCGATAACCGACATGTTTATGAATTATGGCATGAACGGTGACGGTGAACCGATCCGTGACTGATGTTCACACGCTGTGCAAGTTCATCGATGCTTATCCTCAGTTCTTGTGTCATCACCTCATCAACCTTTGCAATTTTATTAGGGGTGATTGCACGATGGGCTTTGGTCCGGTCTGGGATCGTCTTAGCAACTATCACGTCCTTCTTTGAACAGTTTGTTCTAACGCTTCACAGTGGCCAGTGAAATGCAATGTTCAATGTACACGGCAGCCATACGGTGACTGATTTCTTTTGGGGAAACACCTTCAGCTGTCAAAAACCTCACGGCACCATGCTGCTCAACTTCTCGAGGGTCCATTACGTCACACAACCATGTTCAACCCAGTGTATGAGCGCATTAAAGAACATTTATCCTCACACCTGCGTGTCACTTTTCTAAATGAGAGATGCCTGTGTGCTATGCGCAGGCCTTGAACAGAACCATAATGCGCAGGGTGGGTAGGCTCACTTTCATTTGACTCGCCCTCGTACATTAGAAATGCGAAGATGCAATGGAATATACAAATAGGAAGAAACAGCTTGAAAAAGGACAAAAAGTGCCATTAGAAACAAAGTTCACTGCACGTATGCACAAAACCTCGCAGCAAGATATTTAAACATGCGTATACGTAAATCTCCAATAAATCATCATCATCATCATCATCATCATCAGCCTGGTTGCGCCCACTGCAGGGCAAAGGCCTCTCCCATATTTCTCCAACAGCCCCGGTCATGTACTAATTGGGGCCATGCCGTCCCTGCAAACTTCTTAATCTCATCCGCCCACCTTACTTTCTGCCGCCCCCTGCTACGCTTCCCTTCCCTTGGAATCCAGTCCGTAATCCTTAATGACCATCGGTTATCTTCCCTCCTCATTACATGTCCTGCCCATGCCCATTTCTTTTACTTGATTTCAACTAAAATGTCATTAACTCGCGTTTGTTCCCTCACCCAATCTGCTCTTTTCTTATCCCTTAACGTTACACCTATCATTCTTCTTTCCATAGCTCGTTGCGTCGTCCTCAATTCGAGTAGAACCCTTTTCGTAAGCCTCCATGTTTCTGCCCCGTAGGTGAGTACTGGTAAGACACAGCTATTATACACTTTTCTCTTGAGGGATAATGGCAACTTGCTGTTCATGATCTGAGAATGCCTGCCAAACGCAGCCCAGCATATTCTTATTCTTCTGATTATTTCCGTCTCATCATCCGGATCCGCAGTCACTACCTGCCCTAAGTAGATGTATTCCCTTACGACTTCCAGTGCCTCGCTGCCTATTGTAAATTGCTGTTCTCTTCCGAGACTGTTAAACATTACTTTAGTTTCCTGCAGATTAATTTTTAGACCCACTCTTTTGCTTTGCCTCTCCAGGTCAGTGAGCATGCATTGCAGTTGGTCCCCTGAGTTACTAAGTAAGGCAATATCATCAGCGAATCGCAAGTTACCAAGGTATTCTCCATTAACGTTTATCCCCATTTCTTCCCAATCCACGTCTCTGAATACCTCCTGTAAACATGCTGTGAATAGCATTGGAGAGATCGTATCTCCCTGCCTGACGCCTTTCTTTATTGGGATTTTGTTGCTTTCTTTATGGAGGACTATGGTGGCTGTGGAGCCGCTATAATATCTTTCAGTATTTTTACATACGGCTCGTCTACACCCCGATTCCGTAATGCCTTTATGACTGCTGAGGTTTCGACAGAATCAAATGCTTTCTCGTAATCAATGAAAGCTATATATAAGGGTTGGTTATATTCCGCACATTTCTCTATCACCTGATTGATAGTGTGAATATGATCTATTGTTGAGTAGCCTTTACGGAATCCTGCCTGGTCCTTTGCTTGGCAGAAGTCTAATGTGTTCCTGATTCTATTTGTTATTACCTTAGTAAATAGTTTGTAGGCAACGGACGGTAAGCTGATCGGTCTATAATTTTTCAAGTCTTTGGCATCCCCTTTCTTACGGATTAGGATTATGTAAGCGTTTTTCCAAGATTCCGGTACGCTCGACGTCATGAGGCATTGCGTATACAGGGTGGCCAGTTTCTCTAGAACAATCGGCCCACCATCCTTCAAAAAATCTGCTGTTACCTGATCCTCCCCGGCTGCCTTCCCCCTTTGCATATCTCCCAAGGCTTTCTTTACTTCTTCCGGCGTTACCTGTGGGATTTCGAGTTCCTCTAGACTATTTTCTCTTCCATTATCGTCGTGGGTGCCACTGGTACTGTATAAATCTCTATAGAACTCCTCAGCCACTTGAACTATCTCATCCATATTAGTAATGATAGCCGGTTTTGTCTCTTAAGGCATACATCTGATTCTTGCCAATTCCTAGTTTCTTCTTCACTGTTTTTAGGCTTCCTCCGTTCCTGAGAGCATGTTCAATTCTATCCATATTATACTTCCTTATGTCTGCTGTCTTACGCTTGTTGATTAACTTCGAAAGTTCTGCCAGTTCTATTCTAGCTGTAGGGTTAGAGGCTTTCATACATTGGCGTTTCTTGATCAGATCTTTCGTCTCCTGCGATAGTTTACTGGTATCCTGCCTAACGGAGTTACCACCGACTTCCATTGCACACTCCTTAATGATGCCCACAAGATTGTCCTTCATTGCTTCAACACTAAGGTCCTCTTCCTGAGTTAAAGCCGAATACCTGTTCTGTAGCCTGATCTGGAATTCCTCTATTTTCCATCTTACCGCTAACTCATTGATCGGCTTCTTATGCACCAGTTTCTTCCGTTCCCTTCTCAGGTCTAGGCTAATTCGAGTTCTTACCATCCTGTGGTCACTGCAGCGCACCTTGCCGAGCACGTCCACATCTTGTATGATGCCAGGGTTAGCGCAGAGTATGAAATCTATTTCACTTCTAGTCTCACCGTTCGGGCTCCTCCACGTCCACTTTCGGCTATCCCGCTTGAGGAAGAAGGTATTCATTATCCTCATATTATTCTGTTTCGCGAACTCTACTAATAACTCTCCCCTGATATTCCTAGTGCCTATGCCATATTCCCCCACTGCCTTGTCTCCATCCTGCTTCTTGCCTACCTTGGCATTAAAGTCGCCCATTAGTATAGTGTATTTAGTTTTCACTCTACCCATCGCTGATTCCACGTCTTCATAGAATCTTTCGACTTCCTGGTCATCATGAATGGATGTAGGGGCGTAGACCTGTACAATCTTCATTTTGTACCTCTTATCAAGTTTCACAACAAGACCTGCCACCCTCTCGTTAATGCTATAGAATTCTTGTATGTTACCAGCTATATTCTTATTAATCAGGAATCCGACGCCTTGTTCTCTTCTCTCCGCTAAGCCCCGGTAGCACAGGACGTGCCCGTTTTTTAGCACTGTATATGCCTCTTTTGGCCTCCTAACTTCACTGAGCCCTATTATATCCCATTTACTGCCCTCTAATTCCTCCAATAGCACTGCTAGACTCGCCTCACTAGATAACGTTCTAGCGTTAAACGTTGCCAGGTTCATATTCCAATGGCGGCCTGTCCGGAGCCAGTGATTCTTAGCACCCTCTGCTGCGTCGCAGGCCTGACCGCCGCCGTGGTCAGTTGCTTCACAGCTGCTGGGGACTGAGGGCCGGGGTTTGATTATGTTGTTCATATAGGAGGTTGTGGCCAAGTACTGCACCAGGGTGGCCAACCCTGCTCTGGTGAGGGAGTGCGTTACCGGTTCTGGTCACCGGGACTAGGCCACACTCCAGGCCTGTGTATGCAATTTTATCAACACGCGGACTTTCTTTTTTTTTAAATCCGGTGGAAAATTGCCGGCACCGGGATTCGAACCACGGGCCTCTTGCCCGCGAGGCGGGTGTTCTACCTCTACGCCACCACCGCGTATCTCCAATAAATATACGTACCTAAGAAAAAGTCGCGGTATATAATGGGTCAAACAAGGCAAATAATCATGTTGGGCAATCACAGATTCACAGAATCCTAGATCCCTCCCCCATTCCATCCACTCCCCGCGATGTATCGCGCGCGACGGAAGGCGGCGCGCTTGCTCCTCACTTTTCGCCCTTGCTCACACAAGACTGAGCCACCATCGTCGGCTCACCCATTCCACCCCACCCCCCACACGCTTTCACTCGCACATACAGCATGCGGGGCGCGGTCGCGATATTATCGCCTTTGGACTTTATGCGGAAGATGAGGGCGATGGCGACGGCAGGAATGCGCCTAGAGTGTCCACATAATTGCTATCGCAATAATATAAGAGTATCCCTTAGCTGAAGCGTCCCATGGCCCATTACTTTCCGTAAAAGAAGTAAGAAAATAATACTTTCACCATACGACAATTCGCTGCGTCGCAACAACGTTATTTCTTTTCCTTTTGAGGGGCGGGGGCACCGTAATTTAAAGAAAGAAACTACGCAAAGTAAAGTATGTTGTTCACAATCGAATGCCTACATTGGGCAACTAATGTGGCTGTTAAAGGAATATCGTAGAAAACACGAGTCGCTTGGTCCACCAAGAACCATGCGCATACTGCTCGGTATCCTACACCGGCGAGACAAGACCTTCTGGAGAGGTTGCGCTCAAGCGAACGCGGTGCAATCCGTCGAGTCCTCACAGTGATGGCGGCGACCAACCGTTGTTTCTTTTTCTCGTCTGCTAGCTAGAAGGCGTCCAAAACTCTGCGAGGCGAAAATTCATTCGGCCAGAGCAAACCGAACGCGCACCGAAATGCGCCGCGCGGTGGTCAGGGCAACACGAGAAAAACGTATGCGCTCTGGCTGGCTCTGGCAGCCCGTGGGTAGGGGAGCGAGAACAAAAAAATTGAAGAGGCTCAATGTGTGGTCGCGATTAAAAGTCAAAGTAGAAAAAATAAATAAGGACGTAGTTACCTTGGCTGGCTTTAGTGTCTTCACTGGATGCTTTGGAGAAGGTGAAAAGAAAAAGACGATATTTTTTGATGTGACATGACGGCACGAATGAACCACCACAACGCTTCGACTCATCGGGCCTTACTGCTGGCTTTGTCAACTTGCCTGATAGTGTGTTGATTTGGCTTGTCTCTTCGTATGGCCCGATGTACGACTTTGGAAAAGATAATGAACCTTTGGCGTCAAATATTTACGGGAACATTACACTTACAAAGTTCCGCAATTGAAAATCCAAAGCACACGATTGGAAATGTCAATCCACTTTTCACATGAAAAGTTTATGGGAACTTTATACCCATAAAGTTTTGGAATTGACATCCACACGCTCCGTAGATTCCATGATAGAGTGTAGATTCCGCGGCCTCCGAGAGATGCCGCGGCGAGCCCGTTCGCCATCAAAAGGTCCTTGAAAATTTGTGCTCGGATGGGGATGCTTGGGTTATGTGACTCCCGGTGAATGGGCGTGGCCACGAAATCCACCCCGAGTTCGCAATTTTTGTCGTGAAATGGCGTTTCGAGCGTGAAAAAGACGTTCTAGACAAAATCCAGAATGATTTCCGGCGCCGGGGGTTGCTTTGGTCGGCGGTGCATGGACAGCACGACAACATTTCGGGGGGGGGGGCTGAAGCCCCATAAGCCCCCCACCATCGTGGCTACGCCCCTGGGTGGGTCGTAGAAAAGGTAACGGAGCCGGATATGGGGGTCTCCGCTGGGCGTAAGAGGCGCTGGGGGGCTGCCCGGGATCCGAGGCGAATGAACCTCAAGGTCTGGAAGCAATTTCAGCGCAGGTCAGACGTGCGGAGACAGGCCGATGCTGTTGAGTATTAGGCATTCGGCCTTGTGGATTGGGCGGTGGCTCGGAAACTTGCTGATGGATTACCTGTCGAAGCACTGGGTCGAGCGACTGCGTAGGGTCCGGGAAGACGGGTACCAGGGATAATTGTTGAGCCACTTCGTCGCAGACAAACTGCTGTATTTGCTGCAGTAAGGAAGTGTGGTCACCGCAAGCATCACCAAAGGCGAGAACGGAAATGCTTGTCGGTTCAAAGATTGAGCGCCTCGTGGAAATGCGCTGTTTCTGCAGCCCGTCGTAACTTTGGCAGAGCTGAATGACGTTGGCGACTGTTTGGTGGTTTTTCGAAACGGGCATGTGGAAGACGTCGTCCCCAATTCCCTTCATTATGTGCCTGCTTTTGTCAGCTTCCGATATAGTGGACTTGATGCGGCGGGAGGAATCAACGACATCTTCCGTGTACACGGTGAAGTTTTCGCCTGATTGCTGGGCGCGACCACGCAAGCGCTGTTCTGAGCCGATCTTGCGCTCAGCGAGTTTGCGGAAGGCTTCTTCGAAGCTCCTTTTAAATGACGACGAGTTGGTAGTGTCAACTTCGCGGTTGCGAAACCAAAGATGGACCACACAGCTCAAAAAGAAGGTGACGTTGTTTATTTTGGCGGTATCATCCCATTGTTGTGCGCACTCACTTGATCGTTGGAGGACAGCCAGTCCTCTACGTTGTGGTAGTCGGTACCGCTGAATGTAACGTGGTAACGCTGTCTGGGAACGTCCAACCATATGACTGCAGGAGGCGGACGATCCCCTTGTGGTGACTTGCTGTCAGCCGTAGTAGAGGCCGGAGGTAGAGTCCGGGTGCGGAGTTCCAGGATGAAGAGGGAAAGCAGTAGCTCCACTAAATGCAAGTAGACGCTTAGGTGTAGTCTCCATTTTTCGCAGCGATGGGCAAACGAAAGCACTCGGATCAACGGCGAAGCAGGGCGAGCGCGAGCAACAAGTCTGCTATTTCCCCTTTTGCTGGTGTTCGTATGTCACTATGGTAAATATATATATATATATATATATATATATATATATATATATATATATATATATGCGTGCGTGCGTGTGTGTATGTGTGTCTGTGAAATCAGTGAAAGGCGGCAGGTCAATGCTCCAGTAATTCTGTGAAGAAATGAGCGCACCACCAAGGCGTTATTGGAAATATTTCAAATTTATTATGCCAACAGTTGCGAGAGGAGCGCTCCTCGCAGGGGCAGTTTCAAAAGTTTCTGTGAAGCTTCGAACTGGCATGATCAACTAAGTCCACTGTAGAAACTTTTGGCATAATAAAGTTATTTCTTTTTAACATTAATGCCTTTATTGTGCTATCGCTTGTTTATATGTGTGTTGTGAGCCCGATTTAACGGAAGCAAGTAATAGATGTTTTGACAGGTTAAAAACGGAGAGTCTACTGGCTTTATTCCAAAGTGAAAGTAGGTTTGCTGAATGGCGGTGGTGTCGGCCCTGTCGGGCAGCCACCTTACTGGCATGAAATTGTAGCGCACGTAAATTTTAAAGGTTTTCTCAGAACGTGAAACCACACAAAGGGAGGCTTCACGGGAGCGAGCCAATGGTGGCTTGATACAGTAGCGCCACAGATAAACGTACGTGCTTGTGTCTATTGTTGCGAAAATAAACACAAGCTGGCGGCGGGCGATACATGGGTGTGTACGTCGAAGCTGGTCGAGGCAAGAATGCAGCCTAACCACAGCGCTGCTGCCGCTAGAGGGCCTTGTTGGGTGCCGAAAAACTGGCCTGGAACGCGGATTGCTGATCCACAGAGCATCTCGGCTGCTCTCACTCCGAAGCCATATTTGATACCTGTTCGAAGCCCCAGTGGTACTAAGGGTAGCCTTTCCAACCAGTACTGTCTGCCGAGCGCAGCGGTCAACGATGCCTTCAGTTGCCATTGCAGAAGCTGGACCATGCCGTTCCTCTTTGGATGGTAATCCGTGGTGTTATGTAGGCGCGTGCCAAGCTGTCTTGCCAGGGCATAAAAAAAAAGAACTTTGGTATGGTCGGCCTCGGTCAGTAGTTATTCGAAAAGGACAGCCGTACCGCTACATCCACGTAGCAAAAAATGCTTCCGCCACTGTTTCAGCCGTCATGTCGTGGAGAGTTGTCACCTCATACCACCTTGAGTACCGGTCGATACACGCGAGGAGGTACCTGAAACCTTGGGAGGACGTGAAAGGCCCCACCAATTCTAAATGCACGTGATCAAAACGGCACTCTGATGGTCGAAACGGCTGCACCGCTGAACCCGTGTGCCGGGTCATTTTCACTGCTTGACACCCTGGCCTGATGAAGCGGCCTCTTATAAGCCCTGGTGTTGCTCTGATGCTGGATCGTTTAGCGCGCGCAGGGAATCAAACATTGGCCGCGAAACTGATGGGGCACGAACGGTCGAGGAGCCGCCTGCGATATGTTGCACGTGACCAATCTTCTTGTGTCGGGAAGCGTCCCCTGCGGAAGCTGTAGCGACGAGCCTTTTTCCCGCAATTGGTGCAGCTCGGCGTCGCATTGCTCGACGGAGGCTAGAGCATGGAAATCGACAGAGCCAGCAGGCACAGCGCTTATCCGCGACAGTGCGTCAGCTGCCTGATTTTCGCTCTGACCGATATGGCGGATGTGTATAGAAATTTCGGAGGTAAAGGAAAGTTGCCGAACCTCACGTCGTAAGTACGAGGAACTGTAGTTCTAGAAGATGAAGGTTAAAGGCTTGTGGTCAGCCAGAATCTAAAAAGTTAGAGCCTTCAAGAAAAAAAACGAAATGCTTCTAAGCGCAATAGATGACCAACGCCTGCCTTCCGAAGGTGCTGTAGTGACCTTCTGTGGGTTTGAGGCGCTTTGAGAAGAGACCAATCGGCCTCCAGTCTGTGACATCGTGTTGCTGGAGTACTGCACCCACTGCCGTGTTCGATGCGTCTACCATAAGGCGAATTGGGGCGTCGCGCAACAGATCAATCAGCAACACTGCAGTGGGCAACCGAGTTTTGGCTTCTTGGGAGGAGTGTTTGTACTCTAAGGTCCAGTGGAAGGTTGGGGATTTTTCGGAGTCGCGACGCATAGGTTCGGTAAGCGGTTGAAAAATTTGCGCACAGGATGGTATAAAGTGCCTATGACTCCAGAAACTAGAGCAACTTTCGGAAGGAGGTTGCACAGGGGAAGTCCTCGACTACCCGCACCCATGATCCCAGTGGCTTGATACCTTAGGATGCAATGCGATGGCCAATAAAAATGCAGGGGCTTCAGCTCCGAAAATGCATTTCTGGGGCTTTAGGACCAAGCTGTGTTCATCGAGTCACTCAACTAGCAGAAAAAAGTGCTCTTTGCGCTCTTCGTCTGTGTAACTTGCAACGAGAATGTCATCAAGGATAACGAAAATGAACGGGGGTGCACGCGTGACCTCGTTCATGAACCTTAGAAAAGTTTGCGCCAAATTCTTCAATCTGTAAGGCGTACCGATAAACTTAAATAGACCAAATAGAGTAGTGGTTGCTGTCTTTGGAATGTCGCTGGCTTCGACAGCAATTCGGTGGTACGCGCTCATCATCTTTGTGTATATTTTGGTTTCCGTGGGATGAGCGCCTAAGTCATGTATTTGCGGAATGGGATATTGATCCGAAATAGTGACTGCATTCAAAGCTCGGTAATCAACGCAAGCGGGCCAGTCGCCACTGTCCTGCTCTGGAACTAGATCGAGAAGTGATGACCAATTGCTGGAGGAAGGACGAATGACGCTGAGCTGAAGCGTCTGTTCAAACTCACGGCGGACCACTTCCGACATCCGACCAGTGAGCCTCTGCGGCCGCGCAGTGACATGTGGGCCGGTGGTGCTGATATAATGCATCACCTTGTGTTTCAGGGGTTTTGTGAGTTGCGGGTACTCAGCAAGCATCTTGCCATACGTTGACACCGGCCGAAACGCACGGATACCATTTTGAGGTGAGGTTAGACTGCAGTACATGTACAACGAGGGATGTGACGTTAACATTTCGGCGCCGATCGCGAACACTTCCATCTAGGTTGAATAGGCTGGGGAAGTGCGCTTTCACTTTGTAAAGATGGCGTCGGGGGCCACAAACAATCTTCTTGTCAAGCGTCAGAATCCGATGTCTAGCGTTATTGACCGAAGCCCGTACGACGCTATGGAAGTGCTCTTGACTGCTTGGAGCATCTGCGTGGACTTGCCGCGTCGGCTATCTGCGGCCGTAACGGGATAGAGAGAAAACTCGACTCCTCTGTCGACGAGGAGGTGCGTGCCGGTGATGCGGTCGACTACGAAGAATGGGCGGCTTGCGCGGGGGCAGATGTCGCATGCCGCCGTTAGTGAGAAGACGGTGCATTTCCCGTCCACAAACAGGGCTGGGTGCCGCAACTTGCTTGTTCGCGAAAGCGACGGTGACACCAGCACAACTGCCGCGGTGAATCTCTAGGTGCGCTGCGAGACTGTGAAAGCGAACGCTTGCGCCGAACTGGGTCACCAATGTTGCCACCCATCGTCAGCTTCTCTATTGCACTGGTAAGGCGGTCGACTGTTTCCTCCTAGCGCGACGGTCGGTTTCCTGGCTTTGAGACTCGCAGTGGTGATAGGTAACTGTGACACAGACGAGCAGTCGTATATGTGGTCAGCGAGTGCTGCTAGCCGATCGAGACTCGTCTCGTCGGAACCCTCCAGCACCATGCCTGCGGATTGTGGGAGGCGCCGCAAGAAAAGCTCGCGCAAAATCGGAAGCTGGCTCGAGTGTGCACAGTGGCCAACTAGCGATTGAGGCAACCGATGCAGGAGTTGTTACGGTCGTTCGCCGTGTACCTCGGGGAGGAGCTGTTGAAGCCTACGCTGGTGCGAAGGCTCGAGGCGCTGCAGGACCGTGCGTCCCCGGTCGTCGTATGCTGTAGGCGAAGGCTTACTCGCAAGCAAGCCATCTAGGGCGTCGGCGATGTCGGAGGATAGTGCGGCGGCGACTTGCGGGTACCTTGCTGTGTGTTATGTGATGCGCCGGAGTTGGAAACGGGCCTCTGCTTGCATAAACCAAACTCGACGATTCCTGTGCCAAAAGCTAGGAAGCGGAAGCTGGGCAGCGATGACAGGAGACGTAATCGCAGCGTCGTCTCTGTCGGCAAGAGTAGGAGCAGCATCTTCCATGGCCAGTGTTTTTGAAAACAACGTTAAGTTCCTGGGTCAACACTTGCTTGGAGCTTGTTCAGTGGAGGCAAAGGAATGCACGTTTTTCAGGTTGATAACTCAGGTCGACTTTCAGGTTGATAACTCAGGTTTTCCGGTCGACTGGCTTTATTCCACAGTAAAATCAGGTTTGCCGAGCGAATGTGGTGGCGCCCTGTCGGGCTGCCAGCTGACTTCCAAGAAAGAGCAGGGGGCAATGTGTAATGATGGACGGTTGCTACATATGTATAGGAATAGACAACTGTGACGTCCACCGCCTAATATCATGATGAATAACTTTGTTACTTGGGTGCCTCGCCAAATTTTGCTGTCCTTCGACTGGAGCCTAAATACACATTCAGTAGATGCGTGTTTCATACATATAAGTGTAATATCTGCAGTAGACACAGCCTTTGCACTTTATGTTACCGTGTGGATTTAAATCACCATTTAGGGTCACGCTATACTTGTTTGAAATGGTAGTTAAATTTTTCAAAAATCATTGTTCACTCATTTGGTGGAAAAGCGGTTAATACTGGAGGAAATTATGGCATAACTTGCCTTCTAATTTCGAAATCGACTTCAGCGTTGGTGCGTTATAGGGACGTCATAGATTACACTGTACGTAACTGTATGTGAGCCGCTTTGGAGCTGGAAAATTCTTCAAGATATGGGGTAGGTTTTAGTTTTTGTCCCTTTCAGAACACAACTGAGTGCTTCATTATCAGCGAAAATTGCCGTAGTTACTCCCAAAACGTGAGGCACCGAATGGGATAGCAATTATACAGCAATACGAAGAAAGGATAATAGCTTTATTGGACGTATAAACTTCTGAACTATCGCCTATTAACTAAATTAACGTTAATTGCGTATTCACGCGCACAGGGAAACTTAAACACATCTTACCCGATGAAAGCGGACACTCGCTGTCACAACTTCGGCTTGAGCGGGATGTTAAACTGCGTTTTTTTTTCAGTTTCATTTGTTGCTACTTATTTCGCCTCTTTTCGCTACATGTTTTATTGCCGCCTTCACGCAATGCTCCAGTCAGAACCTGTGAGGTATGTGCATAAATGCGTAATGATAAGAGAGCGGCAGCAACAGGGAGCAAATTGTCCTTCGTGCTGCCTATTGCTACAAACGCGAACCAGTCGTCGAGAACACAGCGCATACGAAGCCGTACGCCCTCCGCCCACGTAGACTGTGTACCGACGCCAGATCACTTCCGAGATAGGGCCCGCGCGGCTGCGCTTTGCCGCATAACACATAGCTGCCGCAGGTGTAAAACCCTTAACACCCCTACCCCCTCCTCCTGCCTTGCAAGGGATACAAGAGGGTGCGCTTCCTTCCCTGATTCCTTTGATGCACGCGCGAGATCATGCCGCCCCTCCTCTCGGCTCACTTATGGATGCATTTTCTCGCATCCACAACATACGGGGCGCGGCCGGTATGTTATCAGACTTGGAATTTACACTGAACATCATTGCGATGCCGACGACGGCGCTAGCGAGAGTAGACTATCCATATAATTGTTATCGCAAAAAACTTAATATGGCCGTGCACACGCTGCCAAAATTCGCGATAACAACGCCAGCTAGAGCCAGCAATTCACGACGCCAGCCGTGAGACGCGTGAATTCGCTCGTATTGTTCTTGCAGCTGTTTTTGACTCTCTCCCCCCTCCAATAAACACACATATTTTAGTCTTGCGTTAAAGGAACGGACTAAAATTCAAGTGCTTCTCCTGACATACTGATGAAAATGAAACGACTAATGTTGATTGTGACAGAATCAAGCATGCTCTTTGCGATTTATGTAGGAATTGTAAGTTTAAGTTGGCACAGAAACCGCCGAAAGACGATATGTCGTGTGATTTTGCGACGAAGCCTTGACACTAGCACTGGATGCTCACCACATCACAGCGAATCATCGTATCCAAGTCTGCTGTTATAAAGGGAATATCATATAAGCGTTTGCGCTGTATTTCACACGTATTGTGAGCTAAAGGACGGTAAAGCTGACAAGCGGCACTGCATTTGCTGCAGGGACTAGAACGAAAGGACCTTCGGGAGCCATGTCGTCCCTTATTGCATTCCGGTGGACGTGGGTGCTTTTGTAGGCGCGCGATTCTGCGAGTGAGTATCTAGAATACTGTGGTTCCTCTGCGAGATACAAAAAGCATGGAACTGCAAAATAAAAGGGCGCCAGCACTAGATAAATAGCACTACTGGCATTTCCTACTACTACTCCCCACGAATGCCGGCGCAGAATTGCAGTGGCACTCATCACTGTGTCCAGCATGCTTCCGGCGTACGACTTCCTAGGCACGATTGCAACTGCAGATTGAAAAATTTTCATAAAGAATGTTCACGACATTTTGTGGGTTAACACAGGGGGATTCTGCACTAATCGGTAAAGTTAACATGCAGTAAAAGAAAACCGATGCCGTAAAAATTGGTCGCCGGCCCCTAATGGCTTGGCGCTTCACAAATTCAGAAGGATAACTTACTAATACGAATTTGTTTCTGTCGTGCCCGTTTAGGAATAGTGCCGAGCACCCGTTATAAAGAGCAGTTTTCGCAGCTTTAAGGGCCGGCAAGGGAAGGGTTAGCGTTGAGATACAGTCGGACTGCACGGTATGGAAATGAGATCACCCCAGCATGAATTTTGCCAGCAACGGTTGAAAATGTACCTGACGCGTTGGCGATGTCAACACCTCAGAGGCCCGAGGGGTTCTTTTGGAATTCCAAAAAAGCAGTGCCGGTGAGGACCCCGCGAACCGGACGGAAAGCTGGCTGACCCTTGCAGGAGCACCTCGGCCGCCGGTTTGCTTCTTCATTCACTTGTGGCGCTTACCCACTACGCGGGATTCGCGAAGGAGCCGGCGGTTAAAGGTTAGACGGAAAGGGGAGGAAAACTGAAATGAAAAAGTGAGTCAGGGTGAGGTGAAAGTTCTATCCGAATTAGGGAACAGATTTACATGGCAGACAGAGAAATAAAATAAAAAGCAGTAATTATGTGGTAACACAACTTTTTCTGCTTTTTTGGGGGATATAAGAATAATTTTGAGCAGACGATCAGCGATGTAATGAGTCATCCCACTATTCAATCCGTGAATTATTATGTTAGCCTTATTGTGTCAGAGAGATAGTCGCAAACGCCCATTGTCAATAAACACGAGCGAAGAGGCATTCCTCTTCATCTATTCAAAATGAACTTCAATTTCGTGTCAGACTTTCATCTGCCTAATAAAGCGAAAGCCCTAAGTGCCTCATGGATTCAAAAATTCATTGTCCGATGTCATCTAAAAATTTACCGCCCGGCTCTATAGCACCAAACATGATGGTCCCACCCACGACCCTTTGTGGGAGTCGAGCCCATGACGTTTCGTTGAGGCAAAGATAACTAAGGCAGTCGCACCCTCGACCTTTGGTGGGACCAAAATTCAATGGCATCAAAATTGATGATGCCACCATTGATGGTCGAACTCATGACCATCGGTGGGAGTCGAACCCACGACCTTTCGGTTTAATCAGGGCGAATATTACAGAGGCCCATTTAATTAAGATTGACTCAGTTAAGGCACTAGAAGCCACGACCTTTGGTGGTATGAAACAAGGAATAGGAAGAACAATGCATTTGATTGAGAATGTGAAGTAATTTAACAAATATATCATGAGCCCGCAGATTTTCGGCTTCGTCCGCTTTAGCGTATGCTAAAGTGACTGTCAAATGACGCGTCAAGCGTAGGAATTCTACTTTTTGGGAACCTGCAGTACCAACTCAATGACATTTTCTTTATTAAAGACAGTGAACTGCTACCGAAGTATTGGCTTACAAGGTTCTCTGCTCCCAATACTCGACTACGTCAAGTTCACGGAGACAATGAAAACTTGCAGGTCGTAGGGAACGTCAACAATATTTATTAATATTATCTTAAGCAGGTACCCGGCTGACTGCATAAGCTGCACGTATAAGAAGTAATATTCAGCTGAAAAGCTATTGTAATACATATAGATGGTGTGCGCATGTTTTGAAAACGTTACTTTAACTAAATACAGGCATTCTTAAGAGAGGCGTTTAAAAATATGTTAATATGGTTCGCTTTTGAAGTCCTCAAAAGTGCGATTCGCAATTTTTTCATGACCCTATTTCTTCTTGAGTTGGCCTACTTAAGTTATACATCTGATGCCTCATCGTTAACATTTTTGGCAATTCATGTACAAGATTTGCCGCACCAAATAATATATCTGACACAAAGTGCCTTAGAATGTGACATTCTTTTTCGAATGAGGAAGAACACTTATCAAGGTGCTTCTTCGGGGGCTGAAAATTGTTTTTCATTTTGCGCACCGATACACCAGAGGAATGTAAACAGTGTTTTGAAAATAAAGCTATATGAAGGGATGGAAGAATAACTTTATTGAGGTCCCTCGGTGCGCGCGAGTAGCGTGCAGCGGGCTGCTCCCACGTCCGGACAGGGAGGTCGTGCCCCTCCGCCGCGTCGCGGGCCCGATGGACCTCCAAGAGCTGTACTTCAAGGTCCGTGCGTAGAGCTCGGACCCACCCTACCTTGCTGGTCCTAGACCCCGGCGCCAGGGGGCAACCCCAGAGCATGTGAGCAAGGCTAGCTAAACCATTACAAAAGCGACACGCATTGTGAAGGTGCGCGTCCGGAAAGATATTGTGCAGGAAGGCCGGGCATGGGTGGGTGCCCGTCTGAAGCCGCCTGTACGTGACTTGTTGTGATTTATAGACTACTCTGTGCGGTAGTGGCCTAATTCTCTTGACTAACCTATGTTGCTTGGTGAGATCATTGTGAGTGACGAGAGGGTCGCGCTTCCTCACCCATCCTGCCTAGAGGGAGTCCGGGCTCGCACGGTGAGTTAGGTCTCGTGCGGCCTCGTGTTCCGTCTGGTTGAGGTTAAGGAGAGGCCCCAACAATGGTTGCATGTGTGCCGGGAACCAATTGATGTAGTGTGGGGTGAGGTCCTGAATACCAAGTATTCTGCCGACGGTCGGGGATATGCACCCTGTTCCGAAGGACAGAATTGCCCTCTTGGAGTCGCAGAAGGCCAAGCTTTTACGGTCTTCTAGGAGTGTAAAGCTGATGACCGCCTGCACAGCCACCTCAGGACTATTAGTTCGGACCGTGCACGCGTTGATGACCGCGCCATCTTTGTTGACCACCGCCATTTCAAAGGCTTGTCTGCGAGGATACTTAGCCGCGTCCGTAAAACAGCATGCTTTCCCAGAGGCGGCTGCCTGTCGGAGCAGTGCTTTGGCTCGAGCTAGCATTCCGTATGGTTTTCATGAAATTAGGCACTGGGAGGGACACCAAGACGACCTGTGGAAATAAGTTTGTACTAGGGGGACATAAAGTGAGATGATAAGTATCGCTATGAGCAGCCTAATTAACTAAAATTATTAACTTTTTGTTGACTGTAGTAATTGCGTATGTTTGTATTGAAATGTTAGAGGCAATCATGTTGCAATCATAATAGACAATCAGTAAATAGCGATTCGCTGATCATATTGCCTTGCCTAGTAACTCAATGGAACAATTCCAATGTATGCTCACTGACCTGAAGAGGCAAAGCAGAAAGGTGAGTCTAAAATTTAATCTGCAGTAAACTAAAGTAATGTATAACAGCCTCCGGAGAGAACAGCAGTTTGCGATAGGTTGCGAGTCATTGGAACTAGCAAGGGAATACATCTACTTTGGGCAGGGAGTGACCGCGGATCCGGATCATGAGACTCAAACAATCAGAAGAATGAGAATTGAGAAGAATGAGTGACACCTCTTCCCACCTTGGGCTGCGTGAGCGCTAGCGCTGTCAGGGCCTCATCTGCCGCCTCCGGAAAAGACGACTTCATATAGGTGCAGGTTACGAGCACATCCCTAGTCGTAACTGCCAGCGTAGCTTTCGATGAAAACTTGGGTAACGAAGCGTCTGTGAAGAGAGTGACCCCCTCTTCCTCTGCTACTATTTGATCTGAAGTCTCCGTCAAGGCTGCCATTTTAGCCGCTCGGCGGCCGTCGTTTCGACCCGACCTCATGTTTCGAGGCAGCGGCGTGCTGTCGATCCTATGCGCCCACAACCTGGGCAACGGCCCCGTTTCCCTCCGCTCTGCTTCTTGCCTGCCCAAGTTGGCAAGAACGCGACGTCCCGCCGAAGTTTGACTCAGTCGAACTCTTTGATTAGACAGGTGAGCTTCTATGAAATCGTCAACGACGTTGTGCTTGGCCGTGCCGAAAATCTTGTCGGTGGAAGAAAGCTTCGGCATGCCCAGCGTCATATTGGTTGCCTTGCGTATAATGATGTTCAACTCGTCCCGGTCTTTTCTTGAGTAACTTCAGGTACGGCGCCGCGTAAACGATGCGCGACGTCACGAAGGCCTGGGTGAGCGTCAGTGCATCGTTTTCCGTGCCTCGCCCCGTCATACGGCGCCGACGCACGGAAAAGTCGCCGCTCGCGCACACCAGTTAAAGATTTGGGCGCATGTACATGGTCGGTGGCATCTGATCTGTGACATCGAAATGTCTCTGTAGTCTCTTGAAAACCATACCCTCGACCACCTTCCCCCCACACGACGTGAGGGTGGTGGGGCGCAGATTGTCGACGCGGGGTGGTATCCCCGGCTTGGGAATGATACGCACTTCCGCTTTTTTCCATTCTTTTCGTAACGAACCCTTCTCCGACGACGCGTTGGCGAGGTTTAGCACTTCAGCTCGGCTTTTGTCGCTCATAAATTTTAGCATCTTGTATGTAACGCCGTCGATTCCCGGTGCGCTGCCTTGATTACTGTCATCGATGGCCGTAACCAGCTCCAGTTCGGTGAAGGTTTCGTCCAACTCAAGGTTGCTATCCCTTTAATACTCGTGAGTCGGGTTACCGTTCTTCTCGGTGTTGAGGTATTTACTTGTGAGTTCACGAATGAGTTTCTCCCCGTCCCCGTCGTAACTGTTGATCGTTCTTGTGAGGTCTCGCGCACATGCGCTCTTGCTCTTTAACGGATCTATGAGGTGCCGCAACAGCTTCCAACTCTTCGTAGACAGCGTGCCTTGTAAGTCGTCACACATCTTCAACCAATTTTCCCTGCATAGTTGTTCCGCATACTCGGTCACCTGCTTATTGAGCGCGTGTATACGTCTTCGAAGCTTCTTGCTATGTCTTTGCCTCTTTCACCTTCGAGTAAGACAGTGCCTCGCCGCCCACATGTGGCTTAGCCTGCTGTCTACGAAGGGAACTTGCGCAGTCGTAGTACTCTTCTGCGTGAATTTCTTTATAAATTCCCGTTGCTTTTTGGCCCACGCCTCATACATCTTGGTGTCTTGGTCCTCGTCCTCGCGTTCACTGTCTGCGCTTCTACGTAGCCGGTCCCAGTCTGTAATGTTGGCTTGACCGAGTTTCGCCGTGATGTCGGTCCCCCCGCGCGTTACACAAATTATGATGTGATCTGAGCCAAGATTTTTCCCCCGTGTTACGCCAAGTAACGTCGATGTTCCCCCGAACTAGCGTGAAATCAGGAGTGGTGTCTCTGACCGTGCTACTGCCTGTCCTGGTCGGCACGCCCGGTTCGTTAACGACCTCCATGTCGTGATCCTCTATAGGTTTTACCAATTGGTTTCCTCTTTTGCACGAATATTTGTAAGCCCTCATCGTATGTGCCGCGTTGAAATCTCCTAGCACTAAGATCAGTCTTGTTCTTGCTTCTTTAATGCAGTCCAATATGGTGCCTTTAATGTCAATGACCCTGCTGGACGGCCGGCAATAAGCATTCAGGACGAAAATGTTCTTGTCACCCCCCTCTCTTGTGCTGTGAATTTCGATGAGCGTATGCTCGCAACCTCGCTGAGCGATCACGTGCTGTGTAGTATTAGTTCGAATAATTCTTCTATAATGTCTGTGCTCCGAGATACCCGACTCGAAATTTGAATTGTCCTTCGCATAATTACGAATGCAAGAGAGGTAGGATTGGCGCAAAATTTTTCCTTGATGTCACGTGGCTGTTGCGAGCGGTGTTTAGTCTGACAACAGGGCAGAGGCATTGGCTAAGATGATAATTGTCCCTCTTCCCCTCTCGGCTCACGTCATCGCAAAAATTGCCATATGAATCGCGAATGCACGTCAATGCGAATTGCAAAATATATATCTAGGAAGACAACGATTCCACACTTCCACCTATAAGAGAAGCTACTAGATGACAGACAACTGAGCGTGTGGGAACCAAACACAATTTGTTTTAGGATATAAGGTGAAAATTATGAGCCATTTCAGTCTGTGAAGGTGGTTGACCAGCGAAGCTGTTTAGCACACGACATGAAGGTGACGCGTAATTTTGAACAAAAGTACGAACTCATTTATTCTCTTGGTGGGTGGTCATTGTAACGAAAGGCACGCACACTCATTTATTGTCTTGATCGGTGGCCATTATATTACTCGCAACTGGAATCACATTCTTTGGTAATTTGAAATCAATGTACGTACGCCACTGGGTCATCGGTTCGGCCAGATCGGTGTGGCATCGCAAGGGCATCGCATGTCTACAACACGGAACGGGTAAACCGCTCCATTTTCGCGACCGACACATCAATATTGAAATCACCGACAACGCGGACAGGGGTAGTGTCATCGCAACTAATTCACGCAAAGTGAGTAGCCATGAACCTTACGGGAATATGAGTCATTGCATTTTTGCTTGCTTACGGGGGTATGGCCATTGCTCATGGCGGTATGAGCCATTGCGCAAGGGGGTATGAGACACTGAAGACAGTTTTTGACGTGCTGCTCTGTATATTATGTGTGTGATTAGAAATAATTTAGGCAGTGTTCGCTTCTCTTTGCTGATTGTTTGTAGCCGCTGCCTTACGGAGCTGTGAGTCATTACATTCTTTCTTGCTCAGGGGAGCATGGATGTTTACGAGGGTATGAGCCATTGATGATGATATTTTTTGTTAACGAAGTACAAAAATGCGCGGAATGTAGCCATATAGAGCTTCGCTTTAATAAGCTTAGATACAGACTATAGAGACTACACTTTCAATCAATAAGGGTGTAGACACCTGCAAGAAAAATTAAGCAGCTCCCACACACTGTGGGAATCGATGTAACCGGAATTTCATGTGCTGTTTGCTCCGATTCACGATAATCAGTGGTGATGTTGACGGAGATTGTTTAATTTCTTCAATATTTCTTTCGACTCAAGAGTGGTGAATTGACGTTAACCGTTACCTTGCGTCCACCACCGCTGTTTTTCTACCTCGTACACAAAATATAAAGAGAGAGGTGTTTGCTTGAGGCGTTGTTGTGCACCATATCTCATACCCTCCGAGAGGGTTGGGCATTGTCATTGCCTCACATGGCTCATCGCATCGCGGAAGAAACACTAAACCAAAATTAGATTATGGGGTTGTACGCGCCAAAACGAGAATGGGATTACGAGGAAGGTCGAAGTTGCGCACTACGGATTAATTTTGCCACCATGGTGTTCTTTTACGTGTCCCTAAACCAAAATGCGTGGGCATTTTTTATTTCGCCCCTGGGAAAATGCGGCTGCCTTGGTCGAATCTGCGACCTTGAGCAATGCCATTACTGCAAAACTATCGCGGCGGGCGTAAAAGTGTTGTTTTGACGTGCGACCACTTCCGTTCTCTCGCCTAGGCCATGTAGTGCGCTTTAATTAATGCGGCTCTGCTTCTACACATCCTGCGTAAGTTGTCCGCTAAACATACTTTCATGGTTTTATTTTTCAGAAATAGGAGAAACGAACCGTACCGTACCTTGAATATAAGTTTGTCCAGCATTTTCTTCCCTTCTCACGTTACCTTTTCTCCATCCTCCCTAGCCCCCACAGTCTTGTATTTGTATCGTAACTGCGTGCGAAGAGTGGTAAGGCCGTTATTCACTCCTTTCGGGACTGCGTTGGTGTTACCCATTCTCTACCTTCTCTCCCCCCTCCTCTCCTGCATTCTATGTAACTTCCCTCTGCACGTTGGTAGAAAGATAAGCGATTGCGCGGGGTCACGGATGATTGCGCTTGTCAAGACGCTAAAATGGCGACGACCCGGGGGCTCAAGAGGGCACTGTGCACATTCGACGCGATGTGGTCCAAACGAGATCCTTGCGTATCTTTTCTTCTCCGCCATGCTCCTTCCTAGAATATACACGCTCAGAATCACACCCCGACACGGCGTGCCGGACGCATGTGTCTATTTACGCCCAAGCCCCATGCTCAACCGCTGCGCCACCATGCGCCGTTCGCGTATACCACGTTTCTAGGTACTTTTACCCCAAAGTGCCTTTTCGAGCGCCCAAGATCCTCATATGTACTTGGTGGGGATAGCGAGATGTTATGCCTGGGCGCGTAATATGCTCACCCAGCTGTCGCTAAGAGAAAATAGAGAAGAAAGTGGGTTTACCAAGGTGCCCAATTTTTATTAGTCATATCATCAAAAGCCAACAAACACTGACACCAAGGACAACATATGGGAAATTAATTGTGCTTAATAAATGAAGTAAAGAAACGATAAAAAAATGGAAACGAAAGGGGATGAAAAGACAACTTTCCGCAGGTGGGGAACGATCCCACAACTTTCGCATTTCGCATGCAATGCTCTATTTGGGCTACCACGGTGCCGTTTCCCCGTCCACTTTCTTGGGTATTTATATTTCCTTGTAGACCCCTGGGAGTGTTAGCCAGCACCACCACTCAGAGACCTGGGCTGCGGATGTGGAACATCCTTTCTGCCGCAGGCGTCACGAGAACGTGAAACAAGTTCACGTTGTCGTCACGCCATCAGATGTACGCCATCAAACGTGCCTAACGGCAAGTTTGATGTGGTATTGTGGAAATTCATTTCGAAGGCATATGCCTTGCAAGCTCACAGGCTACAATTCGTAAATTGTAATATGTGCTGTATAGTAATTGATTCAAAAGATAATTCGTGGAGTTTTCGTTAATTAGTTGAACGCGTGTTTCCGTTTCTCGTGTAATGTCCACCGCTCAGTACAACGCTGTTCAAGGACTCTTAATTGCGCTATCTCCAGTAGGCTATTTTTTAAATTCCATAAATTTGAAAAACGATCACTGTGTATCACACTCTTGGAGCAGCAGCACCTTGCGTGGTGTATATTTGGCTCGCAAGAATAATCGTCATCTGTCTTGCGTGCGTTTATTTTCTTGAAAACGCTGCGCTCGGTACTTTCCTGACGGGAACGATCTCTCATGCTTGTAAAGCGCACGCCGTTGCTGAGTTGGAAGCAGCGGGGTCACAGCGGTAAAGAAAGGAAATGCGGGCAAGACAGAAGATGGGTTCTGACGCAAATGTATACTCGAAAAGCACGACTGCTTTGATGATGCATCTATGTCGCTTACACTTTTTTAAGCATAAAAAACACCCTTGGCTCCTTTCAGAGGGAGCTAAAGACGAAAGCAGCCTACCGAAAGGGCGTACTACTGCAACATAATGACAAAATTGTGGGGAAAATTGTAAGCAAGGTTGCAAAAACGTGAATACACCCTTTTTACACACTTTTTCATTCTAAAACATTTATTGGTTACGGTGGCAGAATCTTGTTTACTTCCGCGTGCAGTGTGTTACCAGCTCCGCAATTTTGCAGCAAGGAAATAGTAAAGCAGCATCCTCTGTATATGTTATATCTACGTATAGCTACGGATAGCGAGTAGAATTGCGTGTGAGTGTGTATCAAAATGGGTTGCAGAAGATTGTTTGTGTAGCACAAACGTTTGCAGTGACAAGGAAAAGCAAGTCTAACAAAAAATTTCCTATATTTATTAATTTACGCGAACAGCGCGTGCCGGCGGCCGGGGCTGATAGTCCCTTTGTACAGCACACAACGAAGTTATCGCAGTAGAACATTGGGAGAACTGCACGTGTTCGTGTCCTTTTTTGTTTTGTCGTGACAGAAGAATTCGTACTCCGTTCACATGTGGAAAGTTTGTGTAGCAATAACCTCGAAGAACAATGCACACGCGTTTTACAGAATGTCGTGAAACAAGCGCCAATAGCTCAGGACGCAAAAACAACACGAATGCCGTTTGAGCGCCACCGAACCCATACTCACATAATTAGGGTTGAAAACACGGGACGCACTTAAATCGGAACTTAGCCTCCGCCTCGGCAACAATTAATGTCTCTTAATCACAGACAATGTCACCTCAAAGTATAGTCCTTGAAGGGGTAGCCAAACAATTTCCTCTAGAAATGTTTGGCTAATACTTCAAGAAAAGCGTGGTGTATCTGTTTGGTGAACTAATGTTTACTCAAAAGTTTCTCTAGTTTTATTTTTAGATTGCAAACATAACAACACAAAGACAGCATACAAACTATATGCCACTTGTGTAAATGAAATATTTGTAGGCGCATCTGTTCACCTGGCCGAATGGAAAGACCGTAATTTAGATATAGTTGGGCTACCGTACTAATGTCTTCATTTGCGATATTATACGAAATGAAAAGTGGTTCCCAAAAGCTCCTTTACTATAAGATGCGACATAGTGTGTGAATTGAACTCATATAACCGAGCAACGCTATGTTAAGAACAACTACATTTGTGGAGTATTATGTCTGCAAGTGACTCCAAATTATTGCAGAGCTGTAAAGGCTTTTGTTTTTGCTACAGAGATGCTTCTCTTGCTCAAGTAGGATATCCTACTTTGCTCTAGGGCAAAGCTTCTCAGGACCTTGTCATTAAAGTTCTTTGTCTGTCTGTCTGTCGATGACAGTTAGCACCTATTTTGATGTGGTATTTCTCTTGCGCTCAGTAAACAATAACAATGTTCTTGCTTCCCTATGTATCATGCGTGGATAATTTTGTTAGAATTGATAGCATTGCTAGGTGCTTACTGTCTGCGTGCGTCTTTTACTGTCACTTTAGAGAAACCAAAACTTAATTGCTTTTACGGTAAATAAAAGAAATCTCACAACGAAGGCTTTACATTTTGCACCAACGTCATTTCAACAAGCCTTTTACAATCTTGGATTATATAAAGCTTCTTGTTTACACTATGGAAAACGAAAAAAAGATGCCTACGAGGGACTGTCATTCACATAAACTGAAACGTCGGTGGTAGTACTACAGATGCAGTAGTAAGTGATCTATCGATTTCCATGACGATGCAGAATCACTGAAAACTTTGTTTCTTAAAGCCGCATCGACCAATAGAAGGCAGGGTTGCTTATTCCACAACGCAACAGATCGGCGAATGTACCGAGTGGTAAGCTTTCACAAAAACGTGCTCCCACGAATAAAAAAATCCAAGCAGAATGATTTTCGCTCTTGTAGGAAGCTAACATGGAATGGATTTAAAGAGTAAAGGAAGACACTATCGAGTAATATATGCACACCAAGTATCGATATTTGTCCTTTGTACCAGCTGAGCCTAACCTAACCTAACCTAACCTAGCCCACTGCCCCACTGCCCCACTAAATGCGGAGCCCGCCTGGCCATAGACGCTGGCATGTTGATGGCGGCTGATGAATCTTCAAAGACGGCGATCATCTAGCAGGGCGCAAAGCTTGCTTGTTTGCTCGCGTGCTACTCATTCCGTGGCGCTTACACACTACGGAATATTAGCCAAGAGGCCGGTGAGGAAAGTGGATGGCGGAGCGAAAACCTACAGGCGTTGTCAACCGTCCTTTGGGCTTAGTGAAATAAACGCGTTCAGGGGATACGGAACGCTGCCGCAATCGCATCAGCCAAATTTCGTAGTCGCACGAGGCGCCTACAGAACATAAGCGCAGCGTGAATGTTTCAGTAAAATCGTCTTTTTAAACAGAGGCCTCCTTCTCACCAGTTTCGAAGCTGCGGAGAACTTCCATATCTCGTCCGCATCAACGGCTGCTGTTGGTCGATAGCTGACACCAATAAGGAAGGTTGTTTGGATCAGCGCGATTATTCCTACGGTTAGTGCGTATAACGACGGACGCAGCTAACTCAACAGGCGAAAATCTGCGCTCCAGGTTGCGATAGAATGCTGCACTTCCAGAAGAAGCCGAATATTGTCCGAACATACTCGGCCGCACCCGCCCTCGTAGGAATGAAACTTTGCCTGCAACTTGATTCTGTATCGTAGCCATCAGGTCTACCTAATTTAGAACAGTTTAAAACACTACACTAGGGCCTCTAGCCATGCGAAACCAAAGCACACTCCACACGTATGCTGCCTTCTGCCACGACTTGCGAAGTTGTCCATTGGTCTTCGTCATAGGCATAATTACAGGGGTGAATGGGGGAGCCGCACTTGCCCCCATCCATTTTAAAAACCCACTTCTGAAAGCGGAAGTTTCGGTTGTACGCTCGAAATAAGTTCTACGAAAATACAGCCGAAGCTAAAGTTTCTTGCTTAATACAGTTGCCACGTAAGAAATAATTATCTTTACTACGCACGCCCCGCTTAGGGAGCAAGGATTGTCTTTTGTGCTTCTTCGAGACGCCGTGTAGCGGACGACGCGCGGTGCGGCTGAAAAGGCCTGGCGCTGCGCAGTTCCCGCTTCAATAAATGTCAGCTTGCGCCACTTGCCTAATAGGCTGCATTTTTGGGACTACTATTTTCGTAGTTGAAAGACAATGAGCTCGCTATATTTATGCTGCGAGTGAAGGGGAGGTCTGGATGAAGTTCTATATTAAGCCATGCCCAAGGACTTGTGTGCGTTATGGCATGAGACCTTTGGATTACAAAATGCTGGAACTACTGAATGTTCGTCCACAGGTAGCGCACATATGCATTTGCAGAGTAAATATCTTATCCTCATGAAAAATCTGTTTAAACCACTCACAGGTATTTCTGCAACTGTAACTTTAAAACTCGTAGAAATCTACGGACATGACGCGCCCCCACCACTGCATGTGGAGGGCAGTCTGACGTTTTTCGTTCGCCGCAAGCACACACCCTTAGTAGCACACACTCGCGCTTTTTAAGAATTATGCCATATTGAACACGGCACCAAAGCAACGAGAAATTCGGGCGCAGACACAGGCGAGCACCACACTGTTTTCTGCTTAAGAGTGACTTTGGCACCTAAACTGCTTTTGCCAAATGTGCCTGCCTAGGAAACATGTCTGAATGAACTTGCTCGAAGGACGGATCTCTCTATAGTGGCCTTTCGCCATCAGGAAATTTCAAAGAATACGAAGGAGACCAAAGAGCGCACCCTTTTCACGAACAGCATTTTTCATAATATCTCGCCCAACATTTGTGAAATCGTAGGATGAGTTCCAAATTGGTAATTTTTACCGAAAATGCGGGAGCGCTCACAGGTATACTAGTACTGTTGTCAAAACGTTGGCCACAGCTGCTGATGTAGCCTCGGGCGCCCACCGGGCAGATGCATCAACCGCCCTCCCTCCCCCCAAAGGAAAAACAAAAACAAAAGATTATGTGGGAGCATGCGGCCTGCCCAGCCCCTCTGCCACTCTCCGCATCCGCCTCCGGTTAAGTGGGTGGCTTCCTTGAAGAAATATTTCTAGCTTCGCCACTGGCTAAGCAGCAGCCGCTGCTGTGAACGTTCGTGTCTTTCTAGCACATAAGTTTCAACTTTGTTGCGTGCAGTGATTTCCCAATTTTTGTAGCTTTTATTATTATGTCATTATTATTGTTATTGTGAAAAAGAAGACGCTCCTCGCGGCACAGCCCCATCCCCAACACGCGGCTCGGTTCGGCTCGCGCTGTTGATTGCTGGCGTCTTTTTGGACAGTGCTTCGGGCTGCCTCGCCGTTCCAGGTCGCTGTGCCTTTATATTGGGAGCCGCCAATAAAGCTCTTCTCAATTGGTGAAGGTGCTGGGACTCAAACCCCACCGCTCGAAACCCTGGAGCTGCGACCAAGAACGCTACCGCCCGCGTTGACCAACAGCTCATCCCAAACGGCGCCGACGCCACAGTCCATCACCTGCACCGGCGTTCCACGACAACGGGACGCCAAGATCTTCAGCGCTGCAGACGGTGAAGACGTAGAAGACTGGTTTGCGTCATATCAACGGGTGAGCGCGCACAACAAGTGGGATGATCCAGTGAAGTTGACCCACATCACCTTCTATATGGCTGGTGTTGCCCAACACCACAAAACAAAAGTGACGTACCTACATGGTCAGTCTTCAAGACAACTTTTACGGAAGTGTTCGGCCGACCTGCTGTTCGCAAGCTACATTGAAGACGTCGTGGACCTTTGTAAACGAGTCAACGCCGCAATGCCCGAAGGGGAGCGAATTCGCCATATACTGAAAGGTATCGATGATGGCGCATTGCAGATGCTCCTAGCCAGGAATCCACGCACTGTGTCCGAAGTCGTCAGCCTATGGCAAAGTTACGATGAGTTAAGGAAGCAACGCGCTTCGACTCGGCGTGCTCTGGGAAGCGACGACTTGTTGGCGAGTCTTGACAGCATGTACCACCCATCCTCATTCTTTCAGCAGGTCAAGGACTTCATGCGTGAGGAATTTGCCCGCCAACTTTCTTTAGTCCCCTTCACTCAGGAGCCCACCTCCCGTCTTCCAAACAAGCCCCGCACTCTCATTTCAGAAGAGGTCGCTCAAGTTGTCCCTTCCGCACACCATCACCGCCTGCAGCCGCGATTCTCAACTCTGCGCTGGCAGTGCAGCCTGTCGCCATGCCTCTCACCTATGTGCAGCCAGTCCTGCCTGTGGCCGCGCCTCTTACGTACGCGCAGGTAGTACGCAGGCCTCCGTCGGCGTCTTTCGCGACCCAGACCCAACCGGTACCACCGAAGCCCATGCTGCATCTTGGACCACATCGAGAGCTAATCCTTGGAGGACACCTAACAATCGTCCCATCTGTTATACTTGCTCCACTCCCGGAGACGGCGCGCGATATTGCCGCCGTCGCCCTCAAGCGTTCGGTGACGCCTCTCGGCCCTTCCAGGACGGCAGCCGGCCCTTTCGCCAATACTTGAACTTTACTTGAACTAGTGTTAATTCGAATCTTGTTCCCACCCCTTATGTAATACCCCTGCAATAGGGGGTCTTTAAGGAAAATAAACTGAACTGAACTGAACTGAACTGAACGCCGCTCTTTCCCCCACAACTGTACGCTCGTGCTGACCTCCCGGAATTTCTTTCGCGTCGCTCGCCATCCCCTCGCCGACGTTCGCTCTCCCCAATGCGTCGGCGACCCGCACCACCTGGCCAGGAAAACTGAACGTCGCTGTTCAAGAGGCAAGAGCTGCGCCCCATTCGAACTGTCTAAATCCTCGCGCCTGTCCTGCTATGGTGGTGGAAATTTGTGTGGACGGTGTTCCTGCTTTCGCTCTTGTGTATACTGGCGCAGCCGTTTCTGTGAAAGCCGCCTAACTG
This sequence comes from Dermacentor variabilis, assembly GCF_050947875.1. Classification (NCBI taxonomy): domain Eukaryota; kingdom Metazoa; phylum Arthropoda; class Arachnida; order Ixodida; family Ixodidae; genus Dermacentor; species Dermacentor variabilis. The sequence continues at coordinate 193,754,492 of NC_134570.1, forward strand.
TGCCGTTCACTGCACAAAGTGACCAGGCCACTTTCTGGACTGTCGCTTTGTACGCCAAGTGCGCAGCGCGTCACTCCGCACGCAACCTGTACTGTACGTGTGCTTATCCACTGCATTGTTTACATCGTCGAGTGTATTGTTCTTCCCACCTTCTCGCATGACGTCATCCTCGGAAGGGATTTCTTATCCCGCCATAAAGCCGTGATCGGCTGCGCATGCGCCGAATTTGATTTTTCCCCTTGTGACGCACCCTTGGACGAAGATCATAATAATAATAATATTTGGGGTTTTACGTGCCAAAACCACTTTCTGATTATGAGGCACGCCGTAGTGGAGGACTCCGGAAATTTTGACCACCTGGGGTTCTTTAACGTGCACCTAAATCTAAGCACATGGGTGTTTTCGCATTTCGCCCCCATCGAAATGCGGCCGCCGTGGCCGGGATTCGATCCCGCGACCTCGTGCTCAGCAGCCCAACACCATAGCCACTGAGCAACCACGGCGGGTAACGAAGATCATGACCGCCCTTCTAAACTTACCGTGCGCGAGGGCACAGATATTCCACCTGGCTCCTTCGCCCTCGTACCCGTCTCTTGCGATGCCATCACTGATGCAACCGTCCTCTTCACACCGTCCGACGCCTTCATGAGCCGTAAATCTCTCTCACTACCCTTGGCGACGCTTAATATGGCTGGCGGCTGCAGCAATATATAATTTCACAATCCCCTCTGTGCGCCTATTTCGTTACTCGTTCGTGAATGCCTTGGCTTTGTGGAACTCATCGACTCTCCCTCTTTGGTTGACGTCCCCGCAGACACTTCTGATGTCGACTCCGGCCAACCATCCTCGATATCCGCGCTTGAGGAAACGTCCACGGATGCGTTCTCGAATGCCATCGCCGATACACTCACACCTGCCGAACGTGCCGGCCTTCTTGATCTCCTGCACCACGTTAGAAGTTCATTCGACGTTTCACAACCTCACCTAGGCTGCTCGTCGGAAGTGCAGCACTACATTGACACCGGTTCACATCAGCCCTTAGGTCAACGACCGTACCGCGTCTCTGCCGAAAAGCGTCGTGCTATTACCCCCCAAGTCGAAGACATGCTGCGCCGTGATATTCTTCAACCTTCGCACAGTGCCTGGGCATCTCCTCTCGTTCTCGTTCGCAAAAAGGACGGGTCTATTCGCTATTGCGTCGACTACCATCGGTTAAATAAGGTAACGCGCAAAGACGTCTATCCTTTGCCGCGCACCGACGACACCCTCGACAGTCTTCAGGGAGCAGAATTCTTCTCGTCCCTTGACTTGCGTTAAGCATACTGGCAGGTCCTGATGGCTGCGGCCGATTGCCAGAAAACCGCATTCATTACGCGTGACGGCTTATATGAATTTAACGTGGTGCCTTTCGGGCTTTGTAACGCCCCTGCTACCTTTCAACGACTCATGGAAAACACGCTACGTGGCCTCAAGTGGACTATACGTCTGTGTTACCTCGACGATGTCGTGGTTTGCTCGCCTGATTTCTCTACTCACCTGCTCCGCCTCAGGCATGTTTTGACCTGTCTAACGAACACTGGCCTCCAACTCAACCTCAAGAAGTGCCGCTTCGCCACGCGAGAGCTCACCATATTAGTCCGCGTTTTGTCCAAGCACTGCGTTCAACCCCATCCTACAAAACTTCGAGCAGTCGCTCGGTTTTCGAAGCCTCAGACCATCAAAGGACTTCGAAGATTTCTGGGCTTATGCTCATATTTCCGGCGCTTTGTTCGGAATTTCGCATCGATCGTGCCGCCATTGACTCAGCTTTTACGCGGTGACGCCGCCCTCTCCTCCTGGTCTCCTGCATGTGACTCCGTCTTTGCTACGCTGCGTCGTCGTCTCACCTCCCCACCTATTCTTCGCCATTTTTACCCGTCAGCAGCAACTGAGGTACATACAGATGCCAGCGGGGTCGGTCCCGGCGCCGTCCTCGCCCAACGAAAGCCCGGCTACCCCGAATACGTAGTCGCCTATTACGTATCCTGAGGCCAATTACAGCGTGACCGAAAAAGAGTGTTTGGCTTTAGTATTGGCACTTGGCAAGTTCCGACCACACATGTACGGGCGCCCGTTCGTCTTGGTCACAGATCACCGCGCGCTTTGTTGGTTCGCCAACTTGAAAGATCCCACTGCAAGCCTAGCACGTTGAGCACTAGGGAACCAGGAGTACAATATTCGCGTCGTATACCGCAGCGAGCACACACACTCCGACGCAGATGCCCTGCCTCGTTCACCTTTACCTCCAAACTCGGCCTGCGGAACAACCTCCGCACACTCCGTGTCATCTCTCGACATGGACTCCTTTGCCACCGCACAACGTCGTGACCCGTGGATCGCTTGCCTTTTCGACTATCTTTCTTGATCATCGACCGTCCCTGTATCCCGAACGCTCCGACGCCCAGCAGTTCATTTCGCCATTCGTGACCCGCTGCTGCACTGACGCAATTACACTCCTGAAGGCCATCAGTGGCTTCTGGTGGTTCCCCGCAGCTTAAGCTCTCAAATATGTGCCTCTTTCCCAGACGATCCACAGTGTGGCCACGCCGGAGTCTTCAAAACGTACGAACGAATTCGCCACCGCTAATGCTGGCCCGGCATGTACAATTTTGAGCAAAAGTTTATTCGGTACTGTCTTGACTGTCAACGCCGCAAATCGCCGCCTTTGCGCCCGTCTGGTGCCTCGCAGCCGCTCCCGTGCCCTGCCACACCCTTTGATTGCGTCGGCATCGACCTATAAGGCCCGCTTCCTATGACGCCAGACGGCAATCGGTGGATCGTTGTTGCTCTTGACCATTTGACCCGCTACGCCGAAACTGCTGCTTTACCAAGTACTAGAGCGCGGGATGTAGCCTCTTTCGTCCTACATCGCTTCGTGCTTCGTCACGGCTCCTCAGCGATCGAGGTCGCGCTTTGCTCTCCGAAGTGGTCGAAAGTTTGCTTTCGGAATGCTGCAGTATTCGTCCGACAAGCACGGCATACCATCCACAGACAAACGGTCCCACAGTGCGATTTAACCGCACACTTGGTGTTATGCTCTCTATGTACGTGACATCTGATCATGGTAACTGGGACCGCATCCTTCCATTCATCACGTTCGCGTACAACACCGCGATCCAGGCCACTACGGGATTTTGACCTTTCTTCCTTCTGTATCGCCGCGAGCCTATGCATACCATGGACACGCTCCTTCCATACCGTCCTGACGCCTCCGAGTGTCTACCTGTGTCCGACGTCGCCTGACAAGCCGAAGAAGGCTGCCAGCTAGCGCGCTCCTTTACGGCAGAGCACCAGCAGCGCCAGAAAGAAAACCGCACCGACACGCTTCCAAACACCACCTATGCTTCACGCCTTATTGTGTGGTTGTCGGTCCCTTTGCCGGGGTTTTCCTCGAAACTCGTGCCAAAATTTTAAGGGCTGTACCGGGTCTTGGAGCAAACATCCCCGGTGAATTTTCTCATTGAGCCACTGTAACCACCTGAAGACTTGCACCCGCGTGGACGTGACATTTTCCACGTCTCGCGTCGCAAGCCCTACCACGGCGCTCTCCCACCCGATTCTTAAGGCGCTAGGATGGTTCCTTTTGTCCAGGGGAAGATTGTGGAGATGACGCGCCTCGCGGCACAGCCGCATCGCAATCCACGGATCGGCTCGGCTCGCGCTGTTGATTGCTGGCGTCTTTATGGACAGTGCTTCGGGCTGCGTCGCCGTTCCCGGTCGCTGTGCCTTTGCATTAGGAGCCGCCAAGAAACCTCTTCTCATTATTATTATATTATTGCTTTTTTAAAACCTGTAATCTATTTTAACTAAATCAATTTAAACTTCTACTTCTCCAATAGTCCTGTTTGGTCTTATTAGGAGCAGCAAACGTATGCTCGCAAGGCATGTGGGGTCAAGGAAAACGTTCCAAGGGGAAGAGTGCAATGCGACCTGGTAAAGAAAGTAAATTTGCTTCTGCATGCTGAAAAGGTCGACTGAATCGTTGGTCTAGCTTCTGTATAAGTCATGTATTTAATTCAGATGACAAAGTGAAAATGTTGTTACTATATTTTCAGCTACATGAAAGTGCTCGTTCCGCAGTTTTTTCTAACATGAACCTGCTGCCGCGGCCGCTGTCTTTGTGACGGTTGCATTAAAGAATATGTACATTATAAAAGGACGAAAAAGAGTTGCTCAAGCTCCGCCTTTAAGATTGGAACGCGATAGCGTTATCGGTCCCGTTGACGCCTACACCGACTCCAGATACTCTGCAACGCGGCGCCGATGGAAAACAACGGTTGGCCAATCCAGGGGGCGGTGCACGACAGAGCTATAACACGTACCCGCGTAAAGCAGGAGGAGGAGACAAAGGAGAGGAAAGACAGGGAGGTTAGCCAGTGTAAGTACCGGCTGGCTACCCTGTGCTGGGGAAAGGTGTAAAGGGAATAAAAGGAGAAAGAAGAAGAGGGAAAAAATGGAAAAAAAGAGAAAATTCACACAGTAACGCGAAACTACGCGCTACAACGTTCAAAGGCGGTCGCACAATTCGCAGTTCCTTAAAAACTTCAACAAAGCCCTTAAGGCCTTGAGTGCCGAAGCCCGTCTGGACCAATGTCCTAGAGATTTTTCCTCTGTAAAGGGGCTATTGTCCAGTTTTGCGAGAGCGGTCACGAGCACTTTTCTTCGCACTGCGTAACGGGGACAGTCACATAGGAGGTGTTGAATCGTCTCCTCGCAGCCGCAGGTGTCACAAGTAGGGCTGTCGGCCATGCCAATGCGGAATGAATATGAGTTCGTGAATGCCACGCCGAGCCACAGGCGGCACAGAAGTGTTGCTTCCGCTCGTGGCAACCCTGGTGGTAAGCGGAGTTGCAGACGTGGATCCAATTTGTGGAGACGTGCGTTCGTGAAATCACTGGTGTTCCACAGATTCTGCGTAAGCTCGCGGGCGAGGGAGCGAAGACTTGTGGCTGCATCTGTTCTTGACAGCGGTATGGGTATAATCTGGGCACCATCATGAGCCGACCGGGCAGCGTCATCCGCACTGTCATTTCCTGAAATGCCACAGTGTCCCGGTATCCACTGGTAGATGATGTTGTGTCCCTTGTTGATTGCGTGATGGTGGAGCAGTCGGATGTCTGCGACTAGGTGCTCATTTGGTCCATGGTTGAAAGGAGACATCAGACACTGAAGAGCTGCCTTTGAGTCACATAAGATGCACCATGAATGTGATGATTTGTGAACTATAAACTCCAGAGCAGCACGGATAGCTGCGAGTTCTGCAGCCGTCGATGACGTAATGTGAGATGTCTTGAACTTGAGGGTGACGCACTCTGCGGGAATCACCACTGCTCCAGCTGAACTATTAGAGGATACAGAACCGTCTGTGTAAACATGGATGCGTCCTCTGTGCTGTTCATGTAGCACTGAAAGCACGGTTTGTTTGAGGGCGAAAGTGGACATCTCCGTTTTCCTTTTGATACCGGGAATAGCAAGAAGAGCCTGGAGTGGATGGAGGCACCACAGCGGTTGAGGTGGTCGTGCTGCAGGCTTGAAGTTTGACGGTAAAATTCCATGGTTGGCGGCAATAATCTTGCTAAACGCTGAACGAGGTCGAGCGGCAGGAAGGGAGGCGAGATGACGCGTAAAGCAGACTACATGCAGTGACTAAATGGCTCATAACAAAAGGGGTTTGTGTATGGGTTTCCGTGAAAGAGAATTGTTTTTTTTCTATATTTAAATTATTTTCTCGTATATTAAAATTATAATGCGAGACACTTATTCTGTAGGTTGTCTGTAAGTGCGACTGTGCACATTTCCTGACGCATGTTGCTTTTATAAATTCAATTAGTTCTGTAACGCTTATCCGCCACACGGAGTGCCTCCGTAGTTGTCGATCGAGATGATTTTTCTGACGGAAAACGCCACCGACACTAGATTTTCTGCGACACAGGTCCCTTAATGTCATCGCGTTAATGTTGTTACGTAGGAAGACGCAGAAAAAAAGCTAAATACAAGTATATTTACAAGGGATTACGCCGCACATGGCCAAGAGGCAACGGCCCGCGCTAGCCTCTAATCGTCGTCGTCTTCTTCTCATTGCTCGCCTCTTCGTCATCGCAAATACTGTTCCGTAGCACTACCCCCGGCGGCAAGAGCGCCTTCCCGGAGCGACTAAAGACCGAACTCGGAAGCAGTGTAGCAGGCCTTTGCCTCCTGACGTGCACGACATCACTAGAGGTCAGATTAGAGGACGAGCTTTAGCTCACAGGAGCAATTTCCTACGCTGTAAAAAAAATTTGCCTTACTTTACAGAAAATTTGCTGGTAATTTGTGACCGAACGCTCTTCCGTAAATTAAGAACTGTCATTTCCGTAGAACGGACAACTGTAAAAGAGAGACCGTATTACAAGATACGAGCGCTTCTGTATCTAGGAAACGGAAGACTCTGTATTCTGAATCTGTTCTATAACCGTTGAAATCCGGTGCTTCTCGTATTTAAAAAACGGAACACACTGTATGCTGAATTTGTACTATAACCGTTAAAATACAGGTGCTTGCCGTATTCGGAAACCGAAAGACTCCGTATGCTAAATCTGTACTATAACCGTTAAAGTACAGGTGCTTGCCGTATTTCATCTTGCAAAGCATATCCATTGTTCGGAGAAGGTGCCATCGGGGACAATATTGCCCAGGACGTGCGAGAGTCGACCGAATTTTATGGTGCACTATTTGCTGGGATCAGCCGTGCTACCATCGGCGTTCGGAATGTGCATACGTGACCCACTGTTTTCAGCGGTCTGGAACAGAAATGCAGTTTGGTCAACTCTCGCACTTCCAGGGTACTTTTGTCCACGATAGTACAACTCTTTTAATGCAAATGTCATGAAGGCATCTCATAGCCAAAGCAGCGGGTCACCATTGAGAAAGTTGTCTTGCCAGCACACTGACATGGCTGCAGAGATAAAACACTTTGCACTTTGTGATATGAATGCACTGCACAGCATATATGTAAAAAGGCGCAACATTTCAGTCCTCAAGTTCTTAGATCACAGAAGCAACTTTATTTTCTTCAATCACTCGTCTTGCACTTCTTTCTGGTGAAAGTTGTTCTTGCCCACAAACGCTTGCAAGGATAAACATGCTGCTATTAGGAGAAACAAATAGTATTCGTGAATATCCATCCTAAAGAAAGCGACAAAAAAGTATAACCACAGAACACGACAAAGCAGTAACTTCTGTGTTAGAAAAACATGTAAGTAGACCAACATTGTTGGATCAAGGGATGTTGCTGTAGCCAACATTTCGACATAGGTGCTTGTCATCAGGGTAGCAAATGTTTTCCTTGGCTGTGTTGCTTTGGATTGTGCATATCACTGGCCCCTAGCCTTATTGGGGGAGACGAAGCTGATGCATATATTAGGTCATAAGAAGCCAAAGTGTTAAAATAAAGGAAGGAAGGGTTTGCGTAGCAGTGGTGATTGTGATGGAGTGGGTATGAGTACTGCTGTCAGTTCTTGCTAAGAATAGGGATGACCATAACAGAAAACGATGTACACATGTAAGCAGTCATTAATCCAGTAGACCTAATCTTCCCAGAAGACAAAATAGGTATTAAGATAAACAGTTTGCACATTTGGAAAAAGTAAACGAAGAATTAAGGAAAATAAGCTTTATATCAAGATGCATCTGGTTAAGGTCACTGTAAATGGTAAATGAAGGCACATTATGAATACATATTTTGTTGAAAGCCGATGAAGAAAATATATATTAACCAAATATTAAAAAATAGGGACCATAAAATTAAACTTTGTATGACCATAAAACAGTAAAGAACAGCCTGTGGAAAAAAAATGGGATGGATAATATTATAACTAGGTGCAAGACTGCAAAACATCGAGCGCTGTTTATATTCATGCTGCTGTTGACGGCTTCAAGTTTCTGTCTTCCTGTGGAACCTTTGTCTTACTTGAACAAGGAAATGGGTCATTTTTTAAACAAGTCAGTTCAAATGTTGTTCAGGGCTTCAGGATTATTATAAAGAAAGGAAATATTATGGGCAGTTCTTCTCGGTGTGCTTTCATTCACCAGTTATTTCCACAGGTGTAAGCTCTAAATTTAATGGTCTAAGTGGACCTTACCTCCTGGCAAACCACTAGCTGGTCTTTTTCTCAACACAGATGCCTGCACATTATATGTGTTGGCATGAGCGCTAGCGAACTACATTATACTTGTAGCCACAACTAAAGTGAAAGTTTGTAACAGTGAGTGAAAAAAAAATCCACCATTCCGCATTACTGATTCAAGTCATCTGGAAAAGTTGCTTAAGTTACTGTACACCCCCCACATCACATCATCACATAACTTTATTACCTTAAATACCCCGGTTAGGGGGGTATTACATAAGGGGTGGGTTTACAAATCAAGGTTACAGAGAGTGATCTTCATGAGAAACAAATGTAGTTAAGTTGTCCGCAAAAGTTGATGAACACGTGATGGCTGCAATGTTCCGGGGAAGGCCATTCCAGTCCACTGCTGTGCGAAGAAAAAATGAGGCTGCAAAAGTAGTGGTGCGAGCACGTGCGCGTGCGATTGAGTAAGGATGGGACGTACGGGGGGATATGCGCGCCGGTGGGATGATATACGGTGCTTGATTGAGCGGACTGTGAAACAATTTGTGGAACAAACAAAGACTGGTGATGTGGCGACGCACAGAAAGATTGGCAAGATCAGTTTTACGTTTTAGGGATGATATGCTTACGTCGTATGAATATGAAGAATGGATGAACCTAGTGGCACTATTTTGTACAGATTCTAGTTCGTTTCTTAAGTATGCCTGTGTGCGGGCTCCAGATGGGCGCTGCATATTCTAGTTTCGATCTGATGAGTGATTTGTACGCGAGAAGTTTTATGTCCGATGGTGCGTGACGCAAATGACGCTTTAAAAAACCGAGGGATCTGTTCGCGGATGATATGATATTGCTGATGTGTGCGTTCCATGAAAGGTCAGAGGATAAGGTGACGCATAGATATTTGTATGTTTGAACTGTTTCGACAGTGGAGTGGGAGATTATGTATGAGAATGATAGGGGATTAAGTTTGCGGTGAAAGGAAACGAGCTTGCATTTAGTAGGCTTAAGCTTCATTAACCAAAGATCACGCCACTGTTGTACAAGGTTAAGGTGATGTTGGAGTGCAGTTTGATCAGAAATCATTGTAATTGTGCGATAGATGACACAGTCGTCGGCAAATAAACGGATATGGGAGGATGCATCTACAGGCAGGTCGTTAATATATATGAGGAATAAGAGGGGTGCGAGTACAGATTCTTGGGGGACGCCGGATGTTACAGGGAGGTCGCTGGAGCGGCTGCTTTTAATTGAAACAAACTGGGAGCGTTTGCTGAGAAGTGCTACGATCCATGCAAAAACGTTAGGGTGCAAATTCAGCTGGGAGAGTTTTAGTATAAGGCGTTTGTCTGATACTGTATGGAATGCTTTTGCGAAGTCGAGAAAGACTGTATCGGTCTGAAGGTTGAGGTCCAGATTAGAGTGTAGATCATGAAGAAATATGGCAAGTTGGGTTTCACAAGATAAAGATTTACGGAATCCGTGCTGGGAAGGATGAAAAAAATTGTTAGTGTCAAGGAAGTGCATAATGTGAGAGTATATGATGTGTTCCATAATTTTACATGGGACGCTTGTTAGAGAAATGGGGCGGTAATTTAGGGGGGATTGTTTGTTACGTGATTTGTGGATTGGAATGACCTTGCCCTCTTTCCAGTCGTCTGGTAAGGTTCCTGTTTCAAGTGAAAGTGAGAAGAGCATCGAAAAATACACTGCAATTATTTCTTTAGTATTTTTAACAGTTTTGAGTTAATATCGTCGACACCAGCCGATGATGAAAGTTTTGATTTGTCAATGAGTGATGAAATGCCAGCGACAAAAATTTCAACAGGGGCCATCATTGGCAGTGTCGCAGTAGGTGGCGTAGGAATAGGCAAGTCGGCCTCTTCAGTGAATACGGATGAGAACGCGATGTTAAAAGTGTCAGCACAAACAGCGTCGCTCATAATTTCGTCTTTATCGCTTTTAAGTGTGACGTCATGTGTTTGTTGCGGGTTTATGACTTCCCAAAATTTTCTAGGGTTAGTTTTTAGAATTTTAGCTAAGTCGTTATGATAAAATGTTTCTTGCGCTTTCCGAATTGCAGTGTAATAAGCGTCTTCCGCAGAACAGCACCTGTCCCATGCGCTCGGACTTCCATCACATTTGGCAGTACGAAAAAGGCGCTTTTTCTTATTTTGGAGTCTTTTTAAATTTCTACAGAACCATGGTTTATTTTTATTGGCAAGAAAGCTCGCCGTGGGGATGAATTTATTAGTCAGGTCAGTAATTTTGTCTTTAATCACTAGCCAGTTATCATTGAGGGAACAGGAACCAAAATTGGATTGGAAAACAGGCAGAAAATCTCGTAATTCATTATTAATTGCTTCATAGTTAGCCTTATCGTATAAGTGAATTGTTTTGCGGAAGACAGGACGTGTTTTGGGGACGAAGTTAAAAGTGGTATGAATGACTTTGTGATCGCTGATTTCTCGTAAATATGCGATAGATTTTAAGCTTTCGGGGTTATTCGTTAGTACAAGGTCTAGAATGTTTGAGGATTCACAAGTGACGCGCGTCGGTTCTGTTACTTGTTGGATGAGGTGAAAGTTGAGACAAACATTGATAAACTCGCTTGCTTCGGTATTTCCTGAAGTTGGTGAAGCCTGATTGAGCCAATCAATGCTAGGGAAGTTGAAGTCTCCATAAAAGAGGATGTGTGCATTGGGGTGTTTTTTTAGTAAGCTGGGATAATATTTCATTAAGTTCGAGGGCGAAATCTGGATCAGTTCGAGGGGGCCTGTAGCATACCCCAAGTATTATGGCTTCGGGAGGGGCACGACACATTACCGATAGCGATTCCAGTTGTGAAGATGTAATGATTATAGAGCATGATAGTTCTTTGTTAGTGGCGATGAGTACGCCCCCGCCACGTGCATTTTTGCGGTCGTGGCGAAAAATGTACCCCACAATAGACACAATTATACATCGCACTGACTCTCATGGTGTCAACCATGCTATTATAACACTAGGCATCAAGTAGGAGAATTAGGGGATAAGAGAGCGCAATGCTTTTTGTTAGAATATCAAATGTGCTTTACATAAATGCTACATTCCAACTAACAAAGGAGCAGCCGATAGTGACCAATGCATACGAAAGCTAATGACATTCTGTGCAGCAGAATGTTGTCGATGAGGTGTTATGCGCACAAGTGCACTCTTTCACAAAAAATGACATCCTGCAGTCAAACCTTGTGCCAACATTAGAGTTTGAAAAACACCACAGTGGAATACAAAGAGTGCTAAATTTGTTGAAAATGACTAAACATTATTCGATTATTAATTATCCTTACTGTTCGTTAAAGATTCACAGATTGTTCCCTACGAGTGCAGTAAACAGGCACCCTGCTTTTATAGTCGTAGCAACAATGATCTGTGACACAGACAAGAATAAATGCTCATGAAGTTTATGCAAGAGCATACCCTACAAATACACCCCATTTCACATTCCAATGTGGTAGAAGAGGAAGACGAAAAAACTGCTTTCTGGTGGCGGATGCATACCCCAGAATAGAAGAAACAAGTGTACCCTAACCATTGCTGCTGCCGATGCCTGTGCACTAGCAGTTACATATAATATGGCAGTTGCAAATATGGCAGTTGCAAAAGCACTGCAAGCTGCTGCCAGTTTACCATGTAATAAATTTAGGGCAAGTTAAAGCTCTCTAATGGATTTATCTCATATGAAACAATCGGAATGCAATATTCTGCAAATAAGTGAAGAGCGATGTGCATTCCCACGCAATGAAACACCTTTGAAGAATCTGAATCACCGCCTGCACTCTTAGGCAGTTACACCCTTTGGAGTGCCCCTTCTGCCACACAACAATAATCGTTATCTGCGTTGATGTGTTTCCTTGCTTGAAAACGCCACGCCCGCTACTTTCCTGTCGGGAATGCTATCATGCTGATAACGCGCATGCCGTTCGTTAATGGGAAGTACAGGGCTCGCAGCGTTAAAGAAAGGAAACGCATCAAGGCAGATGACGATTATCGTTGTGTGGCAGAGGGGGCACTCCAAAGGGTGTAACTTTGCCTAAGAGTGTGGGCAGTGACGAGGTAAAAGAGTGTGTTCTGTGTAAAGTAGTGCACCTGTATAACCTAAAGCTGTGGATAATGCATTTAGTATCAGCTGTGAAGGTTTCTAATTTTAATTGCACACAGTAAAAACCTCCGTGCAGTTTTGCAAAACGAAAACCCCTACCTTTTTGTTGTTCAAAGGTAATGACACGTAGGGCCATAACATGTACATTACGAGTTTCTTTCCCAAACAATCAAAGTGAATAGCACCACCCTAAGTGTTATGTGCATTCTGTCTCACATTTTTTTCTCAAACACTGTTAGTGTCAAATGCCGCGATCGGCAGAGAAACGGATTTTTGGAGCAATATAAAGTATTAAGTACTGTGATCTCAGTTCTTTGACGGCTGGTTAAGCATTATCGGGTCTTCAAGTAAAAAAAACAAGGAATAGATACATGCATATTTTTCATCACAACCTTCATCAGGTATTTAGTAGTCTGGATTATAAAGGATTCCAGATTTACAACGCTGGACAGATTTTATTCCCCTGAAAGAATGGCATCGTGCCAATGATTCTGCATTTGGTGCTATATTTATTTGTATTTAGTTCAGTTGGAATGTGTGTGTATTGTCAGCGATATCGCTTGGCATGTTTTAGATTTACTGTTTCCTAAATTTAGGCGAGTTCGGATTCACAAATAACCTTGTATGACACCAAGAAATTGCTTAGCAGGAGTATTTCTAACATTTGCAAGATATGAGGCTCTTGAATGCATATCTAAGCCTAAGGTGCACGCCGCCCCCTAATCTCATCAGCAAGCTTCTGGAACTCATCTACGAGGTTTCTTATGACGAATGTAAAGCTGCTTGAACGGGAGAAATAGGGAATGGAAACAGGTGAATTATGCAGCGTAAGAATGATGTCAGCAAGAAGCAAGCATCAAGAAGTACTGTCACTCAATGTTCATAGACTATCAAACGCAAGAATTATTTGGGATGATTTAAAATTCTGGCATTGAAACGAAATGTCTTTTAATCTATATATAAACTCTGATGATTCACTCTACTACCACTACCTTCACCAGAAACATTCATAATCATTATCCTATCTATGCCACATCATCCTAGCTAATATTCAAGCCTTTATAAGCTGCTTCTTTTACTGCTAATTCTCTGTGGGAAAGAGGTGTCCGTATGAAGACCATATCATAGACTTATTACCCGTTTTTTGATAAATGATAAGGAAAGAATTTCACACCAAAATGCATTGAGCTTGAGCAAGTTCTATGTTTGAAGCTGTTGATTCTTTTTTCCCTTTGCCATCATTGACCCACCTAGTTAGCTAAGTAGACAGAAAAGCTGTAGGAGAAAGGTAGGGGTGCCAAATTAGACTTGTGCCCCAGGGGACCTTTTCAAGGTAACTGGAGGAACTGCCTGTGGCCTCGGCATCTTCCTTGAGGGCCATGGTCATGTCTAAGAAACCTTGTATCCACAGGCTGCATAAAGAAGGATAATTTTCTGCGCGAAGTCTCTCTCCTAAAAGAACCCATTTAAATTGTATTCGTGGCTTTGCACCACAAAACTGACACATGACTGGCCACTCAAGACACTTAATTGTATTCACAGGTTTATTCCTTGGAAATACACTTTTATGTAGCACACAATGAGTAACAGTAACAAAAAAAGTGTATCAAGAGGCTTTCATTTTGCTCTACAACTTTTCATTGACACATTTCATTTAATTATTTGAGATATTTATTTACTAATTAAGAATTATGTAATTGGGCAGAATGCAAAAAATAATCAGAGTATCTCCAAGCGATGGCAAACAACATTACCTTCATTTTGTCTACTTACATCGCATTTACATATTTCTAAATCTTGGTGCACGATACTTAAGACAACCTGTAGATCAAAAAACAATATAACAATTTTCATAATCATCTCTTGCGTGTTATTCGTGGCTATGGCTGCTTCAAGTTATTCTTTCAGTACGATACAAGCAGTTTTGAAGTGAAACTGTTTTGCATCGAGGGCATGTAATCTAGAAAATCAAGCAAAATGTCAACTTGTGTTCACTATTCAGATGTTTAACTAAGAAGCTGCAGGAAAAAGAAACAGGATACAACACCTAATAAACAATGCAAAATTTGAAAATTTAAACTCAAGAAGAAACCAGTTTTGGAAAACACCGAAAAAAGCCAGCAGCTTACGTCGAATGCACCTTAGCTATGTACTCCAAGCGAAGTTGTTACCGCAATGCTTGGGCACCATATGAACTTAACAATCAACAAATTTGAACAGAATATTAATACCACTAAATGAACTGGCCTTTGAAGATTCTTGATCTGAAATCCTCAACGACTTGTTCTGGCGTTTAATCTGTCGAGCTCAATCTGTATTCTCAAAAGCCGGCTCTCGGCCATAATTTCTCTAAACGCAACATCAGCTTAAATCTCAAGATAGGGTTGACCTGTAAATAAAGTGGATAATGCATGGCAAACATCAACACTCTTACATGTTAACCAGAGGGTTCACTCATGCAGCCATGAAATTGTGATGCAGACACGATATATAGAAGTTGGTTTTGTGAAGTGTTTCATGCTTTCAAGGCTTCTTCTCCAGTTGTGAAAGCTATCTCCACTAGCTAAATAAAAAATAAAAAAAGAACTTCAACATTCTCACAATACGTTGGCTATTTGCAAGTAAACAGCAGCCTTTTTGGGTTCCTAGTTTGCCTGGTGCAAATCTACTATGCCACAGTACTTGCGTTACCCAGTACCAGCCACCTTAAAATGCAATGTATTCAGAGCCCTTTCCCTTTGTTTTTCTGCTTTGGAAAAGTTTACCATGTGTTCAGTAGGCGTGGAGAAAGGGGACAGAAAGCACTGTGCACCATTTATTTCTCATATGTTTTGCTGGATGCAGCACACCACACCGGATGCAGGTGAAGCCAGTGGAAATGCGGTGTCATGCAGGCGCTCGCTTGTCCTGGAAGCAGGGCATACGGTGACTAACTAGTGCGTGCGATCAGATAATAGTGCTGCTGAAAAACTTTTCTTTGTGGTTTTTCCCATTTCAGGAGGTCTCTACATGTCTGGTAGGCATTTCTATGACAATCTGAACCCGTATACAATAGTGTTCTCTTACATCAGGTTTTTTTCTCACTTACCAGTGTTTCCATTGCACGCCACTTATGTTAGCGACAGTGTGGAAACTGCAATGGAAAAATTTTGGACTGCTCGAAACACTGCTTGGGTAGTTTATGGCACATCAGGCAGGCATGTTAGGGGAAGAAATGCCACACACCCGTGCAAACGAAGTGCTGTTGCAAAGTTGTGAAGCACCAACTTCCGGGACAAAGTTGGCTTCAGTCGAGGGCGCTCGATGTGCTGTCCATCCCCTGTAGTAGAGATCAGTGGTGTGTACCCCTTTATACTGGCTCTCTTTTCCGGTCGGAACCTTGGCAACAGCTTCCACCATACTTTTTTGAACCTGCAACATGTGCAGAGAAAGTCACATCACTGTGCGTTCATAGTAAGGCTTTATTGCTCTACATATTCTATCAAATCATTAAAAAATACAGTTCGCACATTTTACTACTGTATATAGACAGTCTAGTTGCTTGACACGCGAAACATTACCATCCCTCTGACAGAATGCAATACAAGCGTACACTGTAATGCTGCACTAAAATTTAAATTGATGTGACAGCGTATGAGCATACAGTCTGCTTACTGCATGCTCTAGCCCTGTGTCAAGTAAAAGTTAATTGTCAATCATTTATGGTGTATTTCTACTTGTTCTGGGTCATCAAACTGTACAATCAATGTTCCAAGTTGACACATTGTTGGCTTTTGATTGCCTATGTGATCCGTTTCCTACTTACGCATGCAGTAATCCCACTGTATTAAGGAGAAAGAGTTAGAAAAAGAAATGCCGTGATAATCATCCACATTTGCTGAGGGCAGGAGCAATGGCCAATAGCATGTTGTTGAAGCTACATAAATATTCAGTTTTCAGAGGCCTAATTGTTCAACAAGTAATAAAGAGGTATGCTGTACACCTCTGCATGACCAATAAAATCTGACTACTTGACACTGCACTAAGGCTGCTGCTTGGTACTGTTCGGCAGTTCGGCTTTGATTTTCTGATATACAGAACTGTTTAGGTACCACTAGATTACATTGCGATAAAATGTAGCTTGGAGCACTGGTCATTTGCACATAAATAATGCGACAGCAAATATAACACAAAGATAGATACGTGGATCTCTTGGAAAAAGTACCTACACATTACGATTATAAAGTGATGTGATGAAACAATGAAACAGAATGCAACGCATAGAAGTGGACGGCACTTCCATGCCACCAAGGTTATTGGAGAGACAGTACTTCAGAAGTGCCCGCAACACAATGTGTTGGCGGGCTAGTTGGTGTGAATCCGCCACCAAGGTTATTGGAGAGACAGTACTTCAGAAGTGCCCGCAACACAATGTGTTGGCGGGCTAGTTGGTGTGAATCCATAAATACTTTGTTAAGCGCAAAACAATGGACACAAGAAAGACTCCCCCCCATCAAAAGGCGCTACTCTCAATTGACATCACTTTATTGCGTCACTCCATTATAGATAGTAGAATCTAGAAGAACATGTGCAGTGAGCACCATGCGCAGGAACCACCAACAACCGATCACAAGAGCACACTCATGCCACGGGATCCAAAAAACCATATTGAGCACTGTACAAGGTTAAAGAAGGCACACCAATGCACTGTGACCCCAATGACTGTATGAAGAAAGCTTCCGATAACTCTCGGGCGGTGGTATCACAGCACTTTTTCAAAATCGTAGTATCACGAAACATGGCTTTGCACTTTCATATTTTACAATGTTGTGCCAAATGGGAACCTGTGCCTGTTGGTATGGATCGCTTATGTTCGCAATGTTTCGGGATACTACGATTTTGAAAAAGAGCCGTGATACCACCGCCAGAGAGTTATCTGAAGCTGTCTTCATACAGTCATTGGGGTCACAGTGCATTAGTGTGCTTTCTTTAACCTTGTACAGTGCTCAATATGGTTTTTTGTATTCTGTCGCATGAGTGTGCTCTTGTGATCAGATGTTGGTGGTTACTGCACATGGTGTTCACAGCGCATGTTCTTCTAGATTCTGCTATCTACAAAGGAGGGACGCAATAAAGTGATGTCAGTTGAGAGTAGCGCCTTGTTCTTGGCGGGGGGGGGGGGGGGGTCATCTTTCTTGTGTCCATTGTTTTGCGCTAAAAAGCAATTATGTATTCCTTGTGTGTGTTTGAAGACAGCTCCACACGCAGTAGCGATTCCAGTATTGCTGTCCCGTGGTTTAGCTCGCCGCAGTTTGAAGTGCCGGAAAATATAGGAGAGAAACCTGCATTATAGTCGTGTTGCAAACAAGAATATAATGTGAAGTGCCTTCTGAGGCCAGAAACTATACAAAAAAAATTCATGATGCACCACTGTGCAGGGTTTTATAGCAAAGTCAAATACATTTAGCGTAAATATCACACTATGATGGTACACAATGGTGGTAATCTGTAATAATATAAAAGGTGCCGTAATGTTACAACAAAACTTGACAGTACCTAATAATGGCCGTGTAAAATTTAGCATGCAGGGGCACCACTTGGTTAAACAATAGTGATGTAATGTCTATGTACACAAGTATTACCCATGCATTTGTGCCATTGTCCAAATGGCATAAATGAATGGGTAATACTTGTATACATAGATATTACATCTCTATTGTTTAACCAAGTGGGTAAACTATGTCTGCCTCATACAAGATTCGAATTAAATCATGAATTATATATAGTCACCCTAACAGTAACACCTCATTTGAACTTCACAGTAAGTAGACGCCTGTTGATGCCAGCCTCCCCCAATGCTAAACTGTGCTGCATGCTTACAGAGAAATTATACTGGTATCGCTCAACTCTGAAGCCATTCTGGATTGCAGCATTGTAGAAGACATCTACAAATGTCCCATTTCATGTAAAATTTAGCATGCAGGGGCACCACTTGGTTAAACAATAGTGATGTAATGTCTATGTACACAAGTATAACCCATGCATTTGTGCCATTGTCTAAGCGGCATTCAAGCCTCAATTGCTTGAACATCTTACCAAGTGCAAATTAAAATTACATCTCCTTGTTTAGCATTTTTGCCTGCTACACCACAATCCAATGTCAGCAATATATTAACATATTTCCTCAAAGAACATAATTTGGCTTATAGATTAACACCTTCGCATACTGCCACAGCTGCACTCTGTCATATGCGTTGCAATCATGAAGGAGTGCTCGTCCACCAGCACTCCAATGTCACTAACAGTGATCACCTACACAGCTAAGTAGACGGTCATGATTGAGGTGGCAAATAGCTAAGAGAAGAAAAATTCCACTCAGTTTGAGAGCTACAATACTGCGATAACTTGAGAGAGATGGACCCATTGCAGGCAGCAGACCCCTTATCAGCTCCAGCACAGCAGCAACTTGCCTTTCAGTAAAATAAAAGGATTGATTAGTAATGATAAGTTACCTTGTTTTTGCTGAGTATCAACGCAATCTGACTTTCATGCATATCCACTCTCCGCTTTAGTAATACAACTGAATTATTCGTAAAATAAAAGAATCTATGATGATACCATTCGATTCTCTTGTATGTCCAATTTTTTTCGCACTGATACCCCGTTTACTGCTCGCTTGCTGACACGAATGCTTTGACTGCCCAGACATCATTCGAAGCAACACGTCTTGCTGCACCGCAAAAAGTTGCACCAAGGAAACACAGCAGAGCAGCCAGAGCAAAGAACTTTTTTCTGGTCACAATTAAAACGAGCACCCAAGCAAGAAAGTAACGATCACAGGTAGTGAGCAACTGCTATAACCTCGAACGTTCATTTCCGTATTTTAACAGCAGTTCTTGTTTCTGATACAGCCAATAGAGCGTCATCTCAAGCCAATACAAGAGTCAATACAAGTGCGCAACTGAACGCAGTTTTATTCTACGCTTTTAACGCGAGTGAGCGAAAGGTTAGAAGTACCTCACGGAAATTTCGATCGAGCCGATCACGCTACGACTGGAATCGATCTGAAAAGATAGGGTGATCCCTTTCCCCATTCATGCGTCATTTTTGCCCTAAGGCGTTGCATAGTGGTCTTTTGAAACAATATTTCTGTTCGCGACACCGGCTTACCACACATCATTTTAACACCTACGTTATGCAAACCGAATAAGATTAAAATGGGCTTATGTCATGAGCAAGTTACGAGCGCGCGTAGATTGTTCAACACCCGTTGAGAGCGAGCAGGCTATCCGTGTCCAAGCGCATACGTGCACCCAAACACAGGACAACTTCTTCGATGCCGCAGCGTGCAGAGTTTTGTACACGAAGTGAAAGACATCCAGCGCAAATATCTCCGCGCGATGACGGCAAATGACGGGCGCACAAGCGTACACAACACAGCGACAAATTCGGAACTTTGTCAATTCGAACGTGCCGAGGCCCAAGCAGCGTAACCATCCATCGTTTCTGTTCTTCGCTCCCGATGCGTCACTCTCTCTTCCTTGGGGTCATGCTCCACTCTTGAGTACAAGTCAAGAGACATTTACGGCAAATTAACAACTTTTACAACACGCCATGATAAATGCCAGCTGACTTCACATCTGCCGGTTCGTCCACCACTCCTAACGGACGCGCAGCGCGCGCTGCCCCCTGGTGCCGCACTCTGTGAGCGCGGAGAACAGAACAGAATCGGTTTCGTATTCGCATTTGTGCTCTAGTTCCTGAAACTGCAATATTATTGCTTGACAATAATTTAATTCTAAAAGAGGAGAAGGCTTCCTCTCCCATAAGTTAGTGCGTTTTATACAAAGGGAGAGAGAATGCAAGAAGCAGAAGGGCAGGGAGGTCAACCAAAGCGTTCGCTACTGGTGATAGCAAACCCCTGTGCTGCAATGAAGTGCAAAGCAATGCACTGAGATGCGCCCATAAGCTCTAGTATAGTGATAATTTGGGCTGGTTGGTGCATGTAATGAACGGGTAGATAATGAGTTGTGTCGTAACATTACCCATATATAAAGCACATGGAACTGATGGCGTTGCATTCTAGGTTAAAAAGAGATAAAGCTTGAATCGTTACATCTCCGCACTGGGCATTCTTTCTTTCCGTATTATTTTTTTCTTTTTTTTGACAGTAACACAGTACTAGCATGGTAATAGGTCCTTCATCTTCAGTCACCTTCCAGTAGTTTACACACATGTCGGTGCATGTTCGCGTTCTTTATTCTACCGTACAAGAATGAGCGCGCTTACCGGTCTTGTTTCAAGATGAAGCGCCAATTGTTTGCGATTACATCTTATCGCAAGAATTAACACATGAACAGTGATGATTATGCGTAATCGATTTGTCTCAATGAATGGGCAGTTATTGTCAGAGACGAGATATTTTGTAAATATTATGGGAATTATTTAAACCAACTACATTGCAGTTCAGCAATGCCCTTTGACACTTGGGTTAATTGCTTGCCGCATTCGAAAATTTAATCCGACCGTTGTACTTGGATCTATAGGCCGCCGGTCCCCTTCGAGAGCAAAATGTAAACACAGTTACGGTCATTATACCACTCCCTGAGTTTCGGTACTGATTTAGAGTTCGCAGAATTTTTGGCGTATACAGCACCCATGTCATTCCCAGTGCACCAGCACCTGAATGCTGCAAGCTTCTTTACGTATGCACGTATGTCCACGGCTCTTCATTCACTTCAACATATATGCTGTGTTATTAACTACAAAGCGCTTAATTTGATAACATTGTGAGAACACGCATATATTTGCGCATATGATCAGCGTTACAAGGCTCATATGCGCGGCAAACTGCGACCGCAATAGAAGATGCGTATATATATTTATGCGATCTATTATTGCAGCTCTTGGTATAAGGCTAGCTCTCACAATTTGTACGCATCTTCATAATGCCTACAGTTTGCGTGTTCAATAAAATATTGTTAGCTGAAACTTTATGAGTACGAGCGCTCATTCAGAAAGCCTAAATTTTCTCAAAATAATACGGATGTTCGCATAACAAAAATACGGAATTCTGTCTGTTTCGTCCAAAACAGTGTATAGCCGTTATATGATTAGAGTGAAAATGTCCGTAAAGCTTAAAACGGAGAGCACTTTCCGTACATTAACGAAAGATTTTGCCGTATTTTTGAAATATGACATAGTTTCCGTATTTTTACCTGCAGTTCTCCGTATAATGACGGAAATCCTCCGTATAATGACGGACATTTTTTTACACTGAACGTCACAGGCGTCACCTGGCGCAGCACGCGGTAGGGTCCTGTGCATCGCGAAAGGAGCTTTTGTGATAGTAAGACGTGACGAGAGCGCAACCACAGGAGCACGAGCGCACCAGGCGAAAACTGTACGCCACGGTGGCGGGCGTTGTACTGATGTCGCTGTGTGGTTTGCGAGGCCGTCAGTCGAGCACGGGCAAGCTGGCGTGCATGGTCGCCGAGTGCGATGGCTTCGCGCGCATACTCGCTTCTTGAGATCGCAGCAGGAGGAAGTGCCGCGTCAAGGGGCAAGGTCGGTTCGCGACCGTACAGGGTAAAATTTAGGAAATCCGGCGCTGTCGTGCCGGAAAGGATTGTACGCAAATGTGACGTAAGGAAGGCCAATGTTCCAGTCGTGGTGGGCCTTGGAAACGTACTTGGAAAGCATATCTGTAAGAGTGCGGTTTAACCGCTCTGTCAGGCCATTGTTTTGAGGATGGTATGAGGTAGTCAGCTTGTATTGAATGGAGCAGGAGCGCAGAATGTGGGCGATAACTTTCGAGAGGAAGTTGCGACCACGATCAGTAAGCAACTGTCGTGGGGCGCCATGAAGTAAGATAATGTCACGCAAGAGAAAATCCGCGACGTCAGTGGCGCAACTGGTAGGCGGAGACCGTGTGATAGCATATCGGGTGGCGTAATCAGTTGCGACGGCTACCCATTCGTTCCCAGAGGATGACGTGGTAAAGAGACCGAGGAGGTCTAATCGAAAACGAAAGAACGGTTCCACAGGGAGAGTGATCGGCTGCAGATGATCGGCAGGTGTTTTCCGACGCTGGCAGGGATCACAGGCAGCAACATAGCATAGGATGGAGCGAGCGATACCGGGCCAATAGGAGCGGCCGTGGACGCCGTCGTACGTGCGGGTTACCCCAAGATGTCCTGCAGTGGCTGCGTCATGCATCTCAAAGAGCACAGTCTGTCGTAGATGTTTTGGCACGACAAGAAGAAAATCAGATCCGTCAGGGAGGAAGCTCCTTCGGGACAGAATGCTGCCCTGAACGACATATCGGCGAACGGATGCATCGGTAGGTGTAGAGCGCAGACGCTGGATGAGTGCTCGCAGCGATAGGTCTCGGTACTGCTCATCGTCGATGTTATCGAAGGCAGACACAGGGAAAATGCCTTTGGCGGTACTACTGTCGGCGTCGTCAGGCTCGTCTACGGGGTAGCGAGACAGGCAGTCAGCGTAGTCAGCCATATTTGTAGTTGACAGTGTACGAATATTCTTGGAGGCGTGAAGCCCAGTGACCAAGTCTTCCTGCAGCATCTTTCGGTGAGCATAACCAGCAAAGCGCGTGATGGTCTGTGACAACGGAAAAGGGTCGGCCATAGAAGTATCGGCGTAACTTCGCAACCGCCCAAACTAGGGCCAGACACTCACGCTCAGTGATGGAATAGTTGCGCTCCGAGGGTGAGAGGAGCATGCTGGCGTAAGCGATAACACGGTCGTTGCCACGCTGGCGTTGGGCCAGTACTGCGCCAATGCCGTGACCGCTGGCATCAGTACGGGCTTCGGTAGTTGCAAAAGGATCGAAATGGGCGAGACCGGGAGGAGTTGTGAGAAGGCCTCATTATCGCCCCACTGGAAAGGGGCGTCTTTCTTCAAAAGCTCGGTTAGTGGTCGTGCTATGGCCGCCAAATTTTGCACGAAACGGCGGAAGTACGAACAAAGGCCGATGAAGCTGCGCACAGCCTTGACACACTTCGGAATAGGGAAGTGCGTAACAGCATGGATCTTGCCTGGATCCGGTTGCACTCCATTCGCGTCAACGAGATGCCCAAGGACGGTAATGTGGCGACGGCCGAATTTGCACTTAGATGCGTTGAGTTGCAGACCGGCTAGACGGAAAACGTCCAGGACTCCTGAGAGGCGCTCGAGGTGCGCAGCGAACGTTGGGAAGAATACTATATCATCGTCCAAGTAGCACAGGCACGTCGAGAATTTGAAAACGTGAACAAGGGAGTCCATCATGCGTTCAAAAGTGGCAGGAGCGTTACATAGACCGAACGGCATCACTTGGAATTGGTAAAGACCGTCTGGTGTTAAAAAAGCAGTCTTCTCGCGGTCGAGATCGTCCAGGGCAATCTGCCAGTAGCCGGAGCGAAGGTCAATATAGAAGAAGTAGCGAGCACCGTGGAGGCAGTCAAGGGCGCCATCCATCCGAAGTTGCGGATACACGTCCTTTTTGGTAACACTGTTAAGGTGCCGATAATCCACGCAAAAGCGCCATGAGCCATCCTTCTTTTTTACCAGTACAACAGGTGAGGCCCATGGACTACATGACAGTTCAATAATGTTCTTGGCAAGCATTTTGTTAACTTCTGCGTGAATAACTTGACGCTCAGTCGGTGACACTCGATACGGGCGGCGATGAATAGGAGGGCATCGCCAGTATTAATGCGATGTTTAACAGCTGTAGTTTGGGCCAAATGACGATCGTTAAAGTCAAAAATATCGTGGTAGGAAAACAGAACGCGGTAGAGCTCGCGAGCGTGCTCGGACGGCAAGTCGGGCGCAATCATTTTCTGTAAGTCGACCATAGTACAAGTTGCCGACTCCGATGGCAGAGGAGGATCCGCTGAATTGTCATCTACTACAATAGATGCTATGAGTGATCCTCGAATGAGCAAAGCTGGGCCAGAGACATCCCGCGTGGCAGCACTTGTGTCGTCAAGCCAAAATTGACCACTGGCAGGCAGACGCAATTCGCCGTGATAGATAAAACTGTATGAGTTACTGTGATCCCATGTGTAAGTAGGACGTCTTTCATAGGAGCCGCGATGTAGTGACCGTCGAGCAGTGGTGGGGATGACACTAAGTCAACGTAAGTCAGTGCCGAAGGTGGCAAGCGAACGAAGTCGACAGAACTGAGGCGACTGGGGTGTGGTTGAACGGGATCCCGAATGGACAGGCCAAGGCGCAGAGTACTGGCGGAACAATCGATGAGAGCAGAATGTGCGGAGAGGAAGTCTAAGCCGAGGATGATGTCGTGCGGTCAGTGGGCGATGACTGTAAATAGCACGATTGGGGAGCGATGTGCGAAGGAGACACGGGCTCACACATACCAATTACAGGGGCTGTTCCGCCATCGGCGACACGAACAACAGGCGTCGTAGCAGGCGTGATTATCTTCTTCAGGCGGTTACGAGGGTCAGCGCTCGTTACCGACAAATGCGCCCCAGTGTCTATAAGAGCACATACAGAAACACCGTCGACTTGCATGTCAAGAAGGTTCAGACGAGTGGGCAACGTCAGTAGAGGATTTGGTGGCGTAGGGAGCAATGGATCGTCACCTCTAACCGCTGCATCATCTAGTTTTCCGGCTGGGAGCGGCGTCCGAAGGGAGTCGGCGAAAAAGAGCGACGGGGCTGGGGAGAGCGAGATTGTCGTTGTTGGGGCGAAGGCGAAGGAAAATACGGGCGGTCCGGCGCAGGAGAATCAATGGCGGCATTATCCGAGCGTGCGGCATCGGGACGAGAAGGACCACCTGAAGGGCGAGAGTGGTCAGTATAAGCAGACCGGTCGGGGAACTCCACTGGCTGCGACAGTGCCGAGAAATGTGCCCGATTGGACGGCAGCGAAAACAAATGGGCTTGTCGTCAGTAGTGCGCCATTCAGATGGGTTGCGTAAACGTGGTGGGAATAAGACGCCGGACGGGGCGGAATCGATGAATCCGGTAGGGTATCAGGGCGACGGGCCAAGCTGATGGTGTTTAGACCCGTCTTTGCGAATTCCCGGCGGACAATTGCCTGGATCAGGGAAACCGTGACTGCAGGTGCGTTGGAGGGGCTGGAGTCGAAGGCAGCCGGATAGGCGGCCTCGATCTCACGCTGGACGATCCGGGTAACATCGCCAGTGTTGGTGGGACGAGGAGCGTCGGCACAGGAAGAAGTCGCTGGGGTGTTGGGCAGACGGGCAAATTGCTGGTCAATACGTCGGGTTTTAACGAGTTCCAGGCGGCGGCACTCTTTTAAAACTGCATCCACCGTCGCCACGCTGGTAAAAACGAGCAAGTTGAAGGCATCATCGGCAATGCCTTTGATGATGTGAGAGACCTTGCCGGACTCAGTCATGCGTGTGTCAACTTTGCGGCACAGAGCCAAGACGTCCTGAATCTACGTGTGTCGGGCTCCGTTGACGTCTGCACTCGGCCGGATAACGCCTTCTGCGCGGCAAGTTGGCGACCGTAGGGGTTGCCGAACAAGTCTCGGAGCTTTTGCTTAAGCGAATGCCAACTGGAGAGCTCATCTTCGTGCGTCCATAACCAAAGTCGAGGTGTGCCACCAAGGTAAAAGACTACGTTGGCGAGCATGATAGTAGGGTCCCACCGGTTATTGCGGCTGACGTGTTCGTACGTCTTCTCCATCTTTGCCCGAGGATACGCCAGGATCACGGGGAGCGGGGAGAGTGATGTAGGTCGTTGAAGTGGCAGTAAGTGTCGGAGCGGGCGGAGTCGAGTTGTCGTCACCCGGAGCCATGAAGGAAGGCTCCCCGTACAAAAAAATTATTCAGAAGGCATTGAAATATTGTTGGTCAATGTTGAGTTTTTATTGAGGAATTATTGAGAATATGTTGGATAATTGTTGGGTTGAGTGTTGAGGGCTCTTGAATATTGGCCAGTGAAATTTAATTCAAACACCATTGGGTATCTGAATGTCTAATTGTTAAGTTACCGTTGAAAGTCCATTGTGCTTAGGCGGCCTGTTTTGTTCATTTTGTTGTATGGTTGTTGGATAACCATTGATTCTGCGTTGAACTGAGGTTGTGGTAGTTCTGTTGACCTGTTGAGTTAATATTCCCACAGCACTGAAAAGTACACTGTGGCCCAATTGAGATGACATTGAGATTTCAGAAGTCGCCATTGAAATATGATTGACGTTTTGTTGGGCGAGGCGATTTTTATTCATATATTGAAATTGCTTTGCTGTTCACACTTGCATGCCCCGGTGCCTGCTCATAACTTTCCCAAACACAAACAAAAGCAAAGGAGAGAGTGATCAATTTTAAGTACCTTTATTTACACTTAAGATGCGTGCACATGAAACATTATTACAGTACATAAGGCCCCACTACATCGAACCTGGAGACATAGGCTAGTACCTACAGCACTCTAGCAGTGGTAAATACATGTGAAAATACCTATACATATGAATTCAATCAAAACTATCATTGTGGTCCTCACTTTCGACTTAGGTTAATGACTACAAAGCAAAGCGACTCAAAAGGCAGGGCTCAACATACCCTTGTAACGACCAACTTTGAACACATGAACACTTGAAGCTGCTTGCGTGTGAATACACAAAATACATCTGAATATATTACATTAAAATGTTTCGCACACTAACACATCACAGGAAGAGCTACGGCTGACTGTGAGAAGGGAAAATAAGACTTGAAACAAATGACTTCACGTAAATATATACAAGCTTTAGTACACGTCTTTCACAGCGATTAAAATTTAATGAAGTACCAATGTAGATTTGCCTGAGCTTTTTGTCTTCGAGATGTATATATTTTCATGTTGCCCAATTATTTTATAAAATAACATCACTCAACTTAGCTATGGACGAGACATCATTTAGAAAGTTATCGGGCATGGTGAGCACCTGAATCATATGTTTCTGATGAGCCAGGTTTGCTTTCTTCAGAAACAAACTTGTAAAACTGTTGCGTAATGAATACAGCTTATCTCCCTGGCACAAGTCAAGAACAAACAGTACACCATTTGATTATGTTCATTTGGGGTAAAGAAGAGTGCGTTGATTGCAATTCCTCAATTTAGCGAGCTCATTTTCAGGTAATTTTTCTGGACACACACAAAGCTAATTAGAGCATTTTTTGGGGCCTTCTTCCCTATACCCAGCAACTAAGTGGTACAATACTCAATAAAGAGATAAGGCAAAGCTAATACCTTGAACGATACGAGAAAAAATAATCATTTAGCACAGAAAATTGGTAGTAACGCAGGGCTAACACCATTCAAAACAGCCAAATAAACGGTCACCTGCACTTGCAGTATCAGGTACCCCAGAAATAGTCATAAAGAATGAGAAAAGGTTCCAATGACTGGGCAGCCACATTGGTTAAACTGTGAAAAACACAAATAAATGCGTATATGAAACACCAATGTCCTTAACTGCGCAGGTAAAATGTTATTAAAATGCTACCAGAAATTAATAAATAAAATACATAAAAGTTGCATAAAAATTGGGAGAATGCAGCAACAAAAACGGAGGGAGATACAGCACTAGTGTTGAAAAAAATATTACGAGTGATATACATGCATATTTAAGCTCACCACAATTTTTGCTCCAATATATACAAAAAGAACACATGCACTTACCGCATAAGAAAGGTTCCTGCACCTGGAGACTGCAGCACAGTACAAAGCAGTGTCATGAGAACCGAAAAGTTGAGCTTAGTATGTTTAAGAACTACGAATGCTTGCATACCTACAAACAGGCATGTGACATGCCTTGAATGGATGAAAATTATAAATCTTACACACAAAGAAAGTTACCATCACTCTTATTGGCTACCTCAGGGGACTCCTTGAAGTTGAACTAGAAAAATGTACATCAGTGTTAAAAACAAAGAAACTATAGCGTTCTTCCTGAAATAAACAGCGCAAATAACTTCATGTATCAATTCTATGGACACTTCGCCAAATCGGTGTAGATTTATATTTGAGAACAACCCAAACAGAGACGAGAAGGATCAATTAAAGTAGGAACACTCACGAACGCTGACTTAACTAGAAGTGTACTCGTGAAGACAAAGATTTCAAACACACTAGCCAACTTCACAAAGAAAAAGCCATGGATGCGCAGCAGACACAGCCCGGCACAACAAAAAAGGACCAGAAGACGTCCTGTAGAACAAACATGTGCATCAAAAACTAAAAAAAACATGAAAACTGAAAGGTTTGTCCTGTGATAATAACGAGAAGTACTGCATCAACTCTTTCCCACTAAGGGTCACAGAAATCTTGTTTATGAATTTTTCTTCGTGATCAATAAATAATGCTTCCATAAGACATCTTGTGTTCTGGTCTTTGTGATGAAACAATCCTTCTTTCTGCTTTATACCGCTACACCAGAGGAGTCCCAGAAGTAATATTTATTGATCACAAACGAAACAAATGCATAACCATGTAATCTGTTCTCCTTAGTGGGAAAAACTTGCAGTTCTCAAAAGAGTGTTTCTCCTTGGGTAGTATCACTTATCGGACAAATCTATCGCTTTTTCGAAAGATTTGTCTGATAGTTCTCGTTTTTCACGCACGTTTATTCTACCTGACATGGCTTTTTCATATTTTTTTTCTGGTCGCACGTGGCTGTTTCTGCCACGCATGCACGGATTTTTACCTTGGTCAAGTTGACCAGTGTCTTTAATACCTCTTTCATCAAAAGCAAACTTTTAGATGAGCTTGCGCTCGTGTGTGCTCCTACCTATTTCGTCGTCTTTCGTCCGCCTCCGTTCGTGCTGCTCTTTACATTTCGCACGTATCACTTGGTTAGGCTGGTAAACATTCTCACAAACAAAAGTAAATGCCTCCCCTCAAAAGGTAGCCGATCCTTTACTACTAAAAGCCAGAGCAAATCGAAACTAAGGTTTCACCGCATCCATGCGGCAGCTAGTGCACCACAGAGCAGCACCAGAAATAGTCGAAAATCCCACTTGATGGAGAGTGGCAACAGAGATGCGAGCTTGCTAGTGAATCAGCCACATATCAACGGGTGTCTCTTGCACGACGCCAAGGTGCGCTTGGCGTAGAACACTTTAGTACCTGGCTGCACGCGTAAACTGTGAGAAGGGAATGCGGACAGAAAATGAGACTACGCGGATTAAGAATCTGCCACACACTGCACATAACTACGGACGAAATAGAACCACACACTGTACTGACAAGTAAAAATTTCCGACTCTTTACGAGTTCCGTCCAGAAAAGAAAGAAATGGGCTGCTACGGTTAATGTTAGCTAAAACACGCACAGTGATGTTTCACAGCGGGGAAAAATATTCGCGGCTCTCTCGCAGAACCAAAGTCCACGCGACAGTGCATAGCCGATACCAAGCAGATATCGAATCTTTGGGTAGAAGTCCAGCAGTACGAATGGCCTAAAGATACGCCGAGACCGATGCGGGCGTGAGCGTGCCTGTACGAGTGAGAACATGTACCGCTTCTTTCAAGCTAGCCGCTCCGGCGTGGCTCCGATCATCCCGCGCGATTTGTGTGCAGAACGTCGCGTACACGCCCATGCGCGTTTTGCGCGCTAACGTCTGCGCAGTGAGCTAGCTTCATGCACGCGTCAATCGCCGCGCAAACGGTGCTTGAGTGCGACGCTTAGCTCGAGGCGACAACGCGCCTATTGGCGCTCCTTTCGCTCCCGCAAGCAACGCACATTCGGATCGGACCAACTCAGAGTCAGCAGATAACGGTGGCATGTTTAGGTTATCGCCTATTAAAATTGTACAGTACGCCTTCAACGGCAGCCCGCAGCGCTAGATAAAGATGCTTACTGCGGTAGCTTTGACCGTGATAGGCAATAAGGCGAGCCCGTCGGCAGCTGTGTTCTTTGCCGACGTCGTCACCACACCTCTCTTCATTTGCGCTGTGTATCCGTGTGCAGTCACCACACGGAAGCTGCGATTAATCGGTTGGCCGTTCGCCGCAAATCCCAAAGAGGCGAAATATATTTTGCAGTGCGCCGCAACCTAAATCGAGGCGCGCTTAACCGCTACGGCAAAAAGGTGATCACGCTAACCGTATGCTATACAATGAGCCACTACGGATTAAAAAAAAATTCTGATGTCCTACGTGCCAAACCAACGATCTGATTATGACGCAGGTCGTAGTTGGGGACTCCGTTATAATTTTGACTTCCTTGAAATGTTTACGTGCATACAATGCACAATGCACGAGCGTTTTTGCCTTCCGCTCCTTTGGAATGCGGCCGCTGCAGGGATCGTATCGACGATCCCTGCAAAGCCCCGAATTGCCACGGCGGCCGCCATAGTTACGAAATGGGTAAGCTTGAAGTGCAACACTGCCTTCCGGTACGAGTGTGGTACCAGCGTAGCACAGCTGCACACCTCCTGCACAATTATTTGTCGCGGTTCTCCTAAGTTCGTAGTGCCTGCCTAAATGCGTTGAAAGGCAGCGCGCCTCTCACGTATCGGAACGCGACAAGCCCACGTGAGCCCCTATGAAAGATGACGTGGCCACTGTACAAAATTATCACAGCGCAGAGAAGCCGATCCTTATGTTCCAATTGTGTTCTCTCATTCAAATTAAGGAAACGTTATTAGACAGGAACAAATGAAGCAATGCCATTTTAAGCACGTGGGGCGCCGCTGCCTCTTCGCCTACCATTGTCTCAAACGAAGTGACGGCGGCAGCAAGAGTTAGTATCGCGCGCTTTCGCTCCGGGGCATGCGGCTTGCTTGAAGGAAGTGAACGGTGTGCTTAACATCTCACGCTTGTCAATGTCAAAATAGAAAAAAAGGCTACGTGCTCAAGAAAACGAGATCACTTACCTATCTGCAGAAGTTCGGCTGCGACTAGTTCGGGTTGCCTTCTCTCCAACAGGCATCATGACCTCTGCCGCGCAACTCATCAAAACAACCAGGCTCGCACATCAGTCGAAGACTAGTAGCTGGGTGAGCCAACTACTTCAACGGATAAACGTCCCACTTATCGTCGTTAAAGCATTTCATTAAAATGTGCGTCATGATGTCCGAAAAAAAAATACCTTCATCAAATAGCACATGGCGTGAACCACCGCATTACTGCAACCAAGCTAATGAGTCCGAAAGCCGTTCACAGCTTCACTATCGTATTGAGTTATGAAATCCTTTCAAACAAAAAATAAGGGCACAGTAAACCGCTTAATAATAAGCAATAATTTTTCATCCACTAACCTTCGTAAATGTTTAAGAACTACCTAATTTGTAGCATAAACAATAAATACCACGAACAAAATAAGCAACTACGAAACTAGCGGTAACCATGTGTGCTGTTGCAAAGGTCTGCGCTAAACGAAGCTACAAGGGTTGCAAACGCGTGCACGCGCACACACACACACACACACGAACGCTACCGTGTAAAACCCCTTAAACTTCGTAAAGTAGTGCCACGCTTCGCAGAATGCCGTCTCCTCCTCCAGCGCTCTGGCCGAAGCCGACGCCGCGTCGCTATTGGCCTAATGGCATCACGTGGCCCCTTGCGCCGGCTTCGTTTGTTTGCAGTCGCGCTTCAGTGCCATCTTTGCTCGAGAAGCGGCGCTTGTTGGCGGCATTCCTTCCGTTCCTGTTCTGCGTTGTTGCGATTTTGTGAACGCCTCGAAGGAAGTTTTGTGGCAAGTGCGACGTCGCTTCACGTCATTTTCTGTGACCATGGCCTGCAGCGCCTTCGGATGCCAGAATAGTTTTAGCAAAGGCAAGAAACTATTCTTGCCTTAACTATTTAGCAAAGAAAGATACCGTCCAGTAAGCGCCACAAGTTCAGAAGACATGGCTTCACCGAATCGGTAGGGAGAACTTCCGACCAACATCCTCCACGCGACTATGCGAGGTAAGTTGTGTCTCTCTTAGTATAGTGTGTGCCAGGCTTGCGTATTTTGTTGCAGGCAGTAACATAGTAGATATTGCACAGTTCACTGTGGTTGTTGTCATTTGTCTGCACGCTTTGACACGATTTTTACGCAACGTCTACTTTGTTTATATGCGCACTACGTGGTCACGTTGGTCGTATTTGGTGCGCTTAATCGTTTTGTTCGCCAACCGCCGTGAGTTTGCGGGCAAGCGAGGCTGCGTGCGATAACATAATTACGAAATTTGTAAGATTCAGCGCAGTCCTTTGGACAAAATTTCAGTCTCGATCATGAAAGCTCCTCTTAGGCGAGCAGCTGCCAGCCTTTTGTGGTTACTTACTAGCCTTCTTTAGATAGAATAGCTTTGTTTGCCTCATTTGTTCGTGTTCCTCGTTGGCGGTCGCCCGGTGGATTTGCGATACAGAGGCACCGATGAAAAGCGTGCGTGCTCTCCCAAAACCGTGTTACGCGGTGCGTTCGTCGCCGAGCGACAGTATCATAGGCAATTGGGACGTATGTGCGTAATTCACGTGAGCTTTAAAGTGTGCGAAGCTTGACATGTGGCGGTGGAGCGCTCGCAAAGAAAACGTGCGGTCGCCCGCTCGTTCCCCGGCTTGTTAGTCGTCGTTCGTGCTTAGACGTTTGCTCATTCGTTCACAGGCTCGTTCAGTCGTTCGTTTAGCGGCTTGTTCGTTATTTTAGTTCGCGCGCTCGTTTAGTCGTTCGCTTGCTCGTTCATTCCACTATTAGGCTCTACAGTTACTATGTCTAATTGAGACGCACTTGCTGTATGGCTCTTAGGTTGTTTCGTTTTATTACGCAATGAGACAATAAATGGGGCCTAAATGTCAACGACTGTAACAAAAGTCCGCTTTCAAGCACATCATTCCTTTCAATAAGAACGAAGAGGTTTCCCGAAGGTTTCGGCTGCTGCTTACATTGCCAATCATTGTCAATATTTTCTGCATATCTTTTTAACTTTCGCGTCTACTGGCCGAGACACGGTCTTGCACTCGCGGTTTCGCTTACTTTAAGGTGCAGTGCAAACAACTAGTATCAGCCGAATTCTATTCGAAGTTATCTAACTGAAAAACCTTCTTTAGGACCATTTCATCATCATCATCAGCCTGGTTATGCCCACGGCAGGGCAAAGGCCTCTCCCATACTTCTCCAACTACCCCGGTCATGTGCTAATTGTGGCCATGTTGCCCCTGCAAACTTCTTAATTTCATCCGCCCACCTAACTTTCTGCCGCCCTCTGCTACGCTTTCCTTCCCTTGGAACGCATTCCGTAACTCTTAATGACCATCGGTTATCTTCCCTCCTCATTACGTGTCCTGCCCATGTCCATTTCTTTTTCTTGATTTCGACTAAGATATCATTAACTCGCGTTTGTTCCCTCAGCCAATCTGCTCTTTTCTTATCCCTTAACGTTACACCTATCATTCTTCTTTCCATAGCTCGTTGCGTCGTCCTCAATTTTAGTAGAACCCTTTTCGTAAGCCTCCAGGTTTCTGCCCCGTAGGTGAGTACTGGTAAGACACAGCTATCATACACTTTTCTCTTGAGGGATAATGGCATCCTGCTGTTCATGATCTGAGAATGCCTGCCAAACGCACCCCATCCCATTCTTATTCTTCTGATTATTTCAGTCTCATGATCCGGATCCGCAGTCACTACCTGTCCTAAGTAGATCTATTCCCTTACCACTTCCAATGCCTCACTACCTATTGAAAACTGCTGTTCCCTTCCGAGACTGTTGAACATTACTTTAGTTTTCTGCAGATTAATTTTTAGACCCACCCTTCGGCTTTGCCTCTCTAGGTCAGTGAGCATGCATTGCAGTTGGTCCCCTGAGTTACTAAGCAAGGCAATATCATCAGCGAATCGCAAGTTACTAAGGTATTCTCCATGAACTTTTATGCCCAATTATTCCCAATCCAGGTCTCTGAATACCTCCTGTAAACACGCTGTGAATAGCATCGGAGATATCGTATCTCCCTGCGTGACGCCTTTCTTTATTGGAATTTTGTTGCTTTCTTTATGAAGGACTACGGTGGCTGTGGAGCCGCTATAGATGTCTTTCAGTATTTTTACATACGGCTCGTCTACACCCTGATTCCGCAATGCCTCCATGACTGCTGAGGTTTCGACTGAATCAAGCGCTTTCTCGTAACCAATGAAAGCTATATATAAAGGTTGGTTATATTCGGCACATTTTTCTATCACCTGATTGATAGTGTGAATATGGTCTATTGTTGAGTAGCCTTTACGGAATCCTGCCTGGTCCTTTGGTTGACGGAAGTCTAAGGTGTTCCTGATTCTATTTGCAATTACCTTAGTAAATACTTTGTAGGCAACGGACAGTAAACTGATCGGTCTATAATTTTTCAGGTCTTTGGCGTCCCCTTTCTTATGGATTAGGATTATGTTAGCGTTTTTCCAAGATTCCGGTACGCTCGAAGTCATGAGGCATTTCGTATACAGGGTGGCCAGTTTCTCTAGAACTATCTGCCCACCATCCTTCAACAAATCTGCTGTTACCTGATCCTCCCCAGCTGCCTTCCCCCTTTGCATAGCTCCCAAGGCTTTCTTTATTTCTTCCGGTGTTACCTGTGGGATTTCAAATTCCTCTAGACTATTCTCTCTTTCATTATCGTCGTGGGTGGCACTGGTACTGTATAAATCTCTATAGAAGTCCTCCGCCACTTGAACTATCTCATCCATATTAGTAATGATATTGCCTGCATTGTCGCTTAACGCATACATTTGATTCTTGCCAATTTCTTGTTTCTTCTTCACTGCTTTTAGGCTTCCTCCGTTCCTGAGAGCACGTTCAATTCTATCCATATTATACTTCCTTATGTCAGCTGTCTTACGCTTGTTGATTAACTTCGAAAGTTCTGCCAGTTCTATTCTAGCTGTAGGGTTAGAGGCTTTCATACATTGGTGTTTCTTGATCAGATCTTTCGTCTCCTGCGATAGCTTACTGGTATCCTGTCTAACAGAGTTACCACCGACTTCTATGGCACACTCCTTAATGATGCCCACAAGATTGTCGTTCATTGCTTCAACACTAAGGTCCTCTTCCTGAGTCAAAGCCGAATACCTGTTCTGTAGCTTGATCTGGAATTCCTCTATTTTCTCTCTTACCGCTAACTCATTGATCGGCTTCTTATGTACCAGTTTCTTCCGTTCCCTCCTCAGGTTTAGGCTAATTCGAGTTCTTACCATCCTATGGTCACTGCAGCGCACCTTGCTGAGCACGTCCACATCTTCTATGATGCCTGGGTTAGCGCAGAGTATGAAGTCTATTTCATTTCTAGTCTCGTCGTTCGGGCTCCTCCACGTCCACTTTCGGCTATCTCACTTGCGGAAGAAGGTATTCATTATCCGCATATTATTCTGTTCCGCAAACTCTACTAATAACTCTCCCCTGCTATTCCTAGTGCCTATGCCATATTCCCCCACTGCCTTGTCTCCAGCCTGCTTCTTGCCTACCTTGGCATTGAAGTCGCCCATCAGTATACTGTATTTTGTTTTGACTTTACCCATCGCCGATTCCACGTCTTCATAGAAGCTTTCGACTTCCTGGTCATCATGACTTGATGTAGGGGCGTAGACCTGTACAACCTTCATTTTGTACCTCTTATTAAGTTTTACCACAAGACCTGCCACCCTCTCGTTAATGCTATAGAATTCCTGTATGTTACCAGCTATGTTCTTATTAATCAGGAATCCGACTCGTAGTTCTCGTCTCTCCGCTAAGCCCTGGCTAAGAATCCGCTAATAAGCTCCGCTAAGAATCCCTGACTCCGGACAGGCCGCCATCGGTATATAAACCTGGCAACGTTTCACGCTGGAATGTTATCTAGTGAGGCGAGTCTAGCAGTGCTATTGGAGGAATTAGAGGGCAGTAAATGGGATATAATAGGGCTCAGTGAAGTTAGGAGGCCAAAAGAAGCATATACAGTGCTAAAAAGTGGGCACGTCCTGTGCTACCGGGGCTTAGCGGAGAGACAAGGACCATTTTACCGAGGACCAATTCGAGCCTTTATTTTTGAGTAAGCTCGGAATTAAGAAATTACGACCTAACGCTCTACCAAGTATTTTCATACATCGGAAGCTACCAAATCCTAGGAAGCCCCCTCTAGAACGTAACAGAGGTAATCCCTCAAAAAAGAAAAAAAGCGCCGTCATTTTACTCTGTTCGTTTTGCTGCACTATAGGGGCAACTTTGTATCACGGTTAACCCATTTCTTTACAGTTCAGGTGCCCTATTGTCGAGCAATGCAAATTCTTCAGAGAGCCCTCCATTCATTGAACGGTATTTCATCACCATAGCCTTGACGTGTAGTTTCAACGAAAACTTACCTTTAGCTTCTTAACATCCCACTAATTTTACCGAACAATATATTTTGGGGGGTTTTCAGCTGCAGTAGTCAGCCATGACGTGTCAGGGCTCTCCTTGCGCAGTAAGCACAGCAACTTTTTGGGCAGCAATGCGGTATCATTGATGCTTATGCTTACTCAATCCATCATATGCAGTCCCTCAAATTCAGTACAAGATACGGGCTCAAGTCCCACGTTCGAAGTTATGGCTGATACTGAATGTGAGTTGTTAGTTTCTTGGATTTACTTTGTGTACATATTTCCGATTAAACTTTGCAACTTCATTGCAGTTCAGAAACATTGCATAGCTGTTGTTTTGCTCACCTAAAGCTCTCGTATCATATTTTCTATTCCCAGCTGCCTCTACTGGCAACGACAATAAAATGTATGGTTGCAAATTGCAGGGTATGTATGACACTTGAAATAACGTATTTATAAATAGGACGCCGATTACTGTGATTCCTCCATTTCTGTGTGCTAAATGCAGCTGGAGAAACCAATGCCAACAATGTGGGTGCATGCCTCGTACTGGCAGCTGCAGCTCACCTTAAATGTAAGTTGTCATTTATGTTTTACGCATGTCTGCAGCCCTATTGCAAAACCCAGTGCCACTGGGACCCAGTGCGCCGGATTATGGGCCCAGTGCAGCGCGCTGGACGCTGGGAAGGCGCGGCGTACTGGGAGGCACTAGCTACTCGTGCGAAAAGCAGCTCTAGAGCGTTAAATATGCGGTGCCTGGACACCGTATATATTTCTATGAATACAGAAAGCAAGTAAGCGTTTTAGTGCAATAAAAAGGAAAAAAAAACGTAAGCAATAAAACTACCCGACAAAAATTCCAACGTCCGACCTACAGATCCCAAGCCCGCCACTTTACCACTACGCCACGCCATCAGACGGAAATGCGCGGACAATTTGCCATGTCAAAGCGGAGAAGCAGTTTGTTTCGCAGAGCTACGTCTCGTAGAGACATTTTTGATGCGCTATCGCCCAGCAACTAAAACTCATGCCTGTACCAGAAAGAAAAAGTTGCTGTCCGTATTAAGCAGTATGGTTGGAAGTGCCACACTATCGATTTTCACTTGCCATTGGTATTTTAACTTCGAAAAAAAGTCCTAAATGAACTACCGACCCGGGATGGTGTATGGCCTGTTACTGCCGATTTCGATAGCCATTTCTTGTTCTTCACGCAAAGGATATGCACCGTTTCCTTAGTTCAGCGATGCCTTTCAGTCAACACGCCTGTCTAGTCATAGATCTTCGTCAAAGAAGCGCAGGCTAGTGCTGGGAGCCTTCGGCGATAGCACACATACCTGTGTTTATGACGCGTCACATCTGCGGTCATCGCTTCTTGTGCTGGCACTGTAGACATGAAAAAATTGTTTACTTAAGAACATCGATGCGAAAGCTGAAATATAGAGTGATTTATCCTTGTTAGATTTCTTGATTCCTGCGCCTAGACACGCCGATAGCTTGAGGACGGACTCGGCGGATACGCTAGGCCTAAGCTTCGGTGGGGAGCAATCTCGGCGCGGGTAGCTAGCGAAAGCTAAAATGTGTGTATTTGAGCCCCAGAACTTTCTTTAGTACAATAGAGAAAGTGGAAGCGCACGAATCACCTCAGCTTTCTTATCGGTGCGATAATATCAGTCAGCGATAGGCTTCAAACTCGGGGTCCGTTCGCGCGCATCTGAACGACCACTTCATGCCCACTCAACACTGCGACAACGGCGACAACTCCCAGTCATATGTTACGTGCGAACTACTAAAAAACAAAAGTGATGTCGTGGCACTTCCAAGCATACTGCTGAATACAGACTGCAACTTTTTCTTTCTGGTACAGGCGTCAGTTTTAGTTGCTGGGTGATAGCGCGTCAACCATGTCTGACGAGACGTAGCTCTGCGAAACAAACTGCTTCTCGGCTTTGACATGGCAAATTATCCACGTTTCTTCGTCTGATGCCATGGCGTCAAACGAAGACGATTGAGCAAATCTTTTTGGACTGTCTTGACGCAGTGTTTTTGTGGGATATTCTAAAACGTAGCCTCAAAAAGGAATTGCCGTTAAGTGCTTTCGGGATACGCTTCCTGCCATGCGCGGAACCAGAGTGAGCGCCTGTCGATCTGTTAATGCTTCTGTGCATGCACAGTGTGTCGCGAACGCGTATAGATATTAGACATGAGCGCATTGTTCAGACCCCAGCACATGAATACTTCATTGAAAGTGTGTTATATATACGCGAATTTTTCTGTGCACAGAGTGATACTCCTGATTGGCTAAGTGCATTGGACAAAGTGACTAGCCTACATCGTTCTTATCTCACCGCACTGATCCGGCATTGACTAGTTGTCTTTTATGGCCATGTATTCCTCACGTTGTATTTTCTTTTGCCAAGCCGGTAAAAAAAAATGCCGTGGCGTAGTAGTAAAGTGCCGTGCTTGGGATTTGTAGGTCGGACGTTCGAATCCTGGTCGGAGCAGTTTTTACTTTTTTTGTTTTTTATTGCACTAAAACGCTCTTTTTTGCGTTCTGTATTCAAAAAATATATATACGGTGTCCAGGCACCGCGTATTTAACGCGCTAGAGCTGGTTTTCGCACGGGTAGCCAGTGCCTCCCAGTACGCCGCGCCTTCCCAGCGTCCAGCGCGCTGCACTGGGCCCATAATCCGGCGCACTGGGTGCCAGTGGCACTGTGTTTTGCAATAAAGTATGGCTTACCATTTGTGTGGGATGCTTTCCTATGTCAGCAGCATCCTGCAACAGCTGATATTTCGAGAACAAGCTCTGTTTGGAAGCTACCAACCGTCACAGCAGTTGTAAATCACGCGCTAAAAAAACTAGATGCTGCTATATTGCTTTGCATTTGGTAACAATAACACCATATGAAGCATTTCTTTGCAAGTTTGTTACAATATTGCTGCAGTATTACTGCACAAGCCATTGTACTTTCCAAATTTATGGCAACATTTCAGGTCAACAGGTGTCTTCAAAAGATGCGGCTCCCTTTAACTACCAGGCACTTCTGGTTGACAGTGAATGTGAGTCTATATTTGCTTTGCTGTGGTGCTTGTAGGTAGCTATATTCATGCGCTGGCTTCCAGTCCAGACAGCCCAGATGTCCTCGATGAGGAACTGCCTGAGCGCACTGCACATAATGCTTCAAGTAGGTGTCTTCAGCAACTTTGGTTTCTGAACGCTCGCTTCACATAACTATTTCATTCTCACTTTCAGCTATTCCTGCATCTCATAGTGTCAATGTGAAGTTGCGCTTCACAAGGCATGTGCTACATCTTCTGTGAAAACCTTCGAGTGGTATAGTTGTGTGCAATGTCTAGGAAACATTTATTTGTGTACTGTGGAGCTTGACTAATGAACAAGAATGCGGGTGCTTACATCCTTCTGAAAGTTGCAGCTCCTGTTGTGGTTAAATTTTTATTGTGTTGTGCCACCTGTGTATAGCTACGCCTAAACTACAAGTTTTCTCGGTCAACGCCATCCTTGACCAGTGCACGTATCCTGAACAGACATGACTCACAGGCTACAATGTGTGACAGCAGCTGTAGGTTCTGTTCCTTAGAATTTTGCATCCCTGCAATGAATAGCCAGCACACCGATTTTCTTATGCATTCCAATTTGCAGCTGCTCCAATTGTTATATATACTATTGAATCCTCGCACGGGGAGTGTCACAGTTTGGAGAGGCTAAGAAAAATGGGCGGTGAAAATGCCAATTCTACCGTCGGTATGCCTCACTCCTCCTTTCTTTTTCTTCCACGCTG
The DNA here is from genome assembly GCF_050947875.1 of Dermacentor variabilis. Taxonomy (NCBI): domain Eukaryota; kingdom Metazoa; phylum Arthropoda; class Arachnida; order Ixodida; family Ixodidae; genus Dermacentor; species Dermacentor variabilis. Next base: position 193,794,843 of record NC_134570.1, read on the forward strand.
AATTGTTGTAACTGCTGATATCTAACGTCTCATTTACAGCTCTATCAAATGCCATGACTAACAGTCTACCTGTACGAGCTCCTACAGAGGCCCAGTACCTTTCTCCGAATGATGTAGCTGCTCTACAGGAGAGGATACGGCAATTAGAAAACCAGCTGCAAAGTACGAAGCCAAGCCTGGCATTTACACAGCGAAAGAGCAACAAAGCTGTCCAGGAAAACATCAACCTGAAGAAACAAATTGATCACTTTGTAGCTTGCGACCAGCTCCAGTGCAGGGAAAAGTCATCTACGAGATGTGTGCGTTGGTCACCAGCAACAATTCAAAAAGCTCCCAAGGTTAGACTGTCCTGTGGTCCCCGTGGGTATTCTGCTGTAAAGGAACTTTGCACACCGCTACCATCTGAGCGCACCCTATGTAGGCACTTGGAAAAGAACAAATTTTCTCCAGGCATGCTTAACGACATTCTGCTGTGTCTTGCTCTTAAAGTAAGTGTGTATGACAACGTTCATGATACATAGTCATGGTATTCTCTAATATCTGCTCTGCTTTTATTCTTCAGGTTAAGCTTATGGATGACCACGAGCGGCACGCAGTCATAATGCTGGACGAGATCCAACTCACACTAAGTCTAGCTCTTGATCAATCAACCGGCCTTGTAGTTGGCGGGCCTACCCTACCGTTAGCTGATGGGACACTGTCAGAGGATGCCTTGGCTACCCATGCGCTACTTTTCAAGTTAGGTGGCGTGACCACACGGTGGAAGCAGACTGTGGCACACCATTTCACAGGGAATTCTTTAGTTCTAGTGCTGTTAAGAATGTAATCTTTGAGGTAATTCAACAGTGTGAAAAAATTAACATCTACGTGGATGCAGTGGTCAGTGATATGGGAGGTGGTAACCAAGGTGTTTGGAGGGAATTTGGAATAATTGCCGGCAAATACTGCAAAACCTCCGTCTCATGTCCGCACCCCTACGATACAAGTCGAAGGTTGTATTTTGTTGCCGATGTAGCATATCTCTTAAAGAACCTTCGCAATCATTTTACAAGAGGTCAGTCATTTTTCTTACCAAGTGATATTGCAACTGACCATAACTTACCGTCTAGCGAGGTCAAGATTGAGCACGTAAAGATACTTGTAGAGCTTGATGCGAAGCTTGATCTGAATCTTGCACCTCACTTGAAGCCAGCTTGCTTAGATCCTGGACATTTCGTGAAAATGAAAGTAAGCCTTGCCTATTCATTTTTTAACCATGACAGTGCAGCTTCAGTTCGTTTCCTGGTTCAGAAAGGAGATTTACCCGTGGAAGCTCTGACAACTGTTTGGTTCATTGAAACTGTTTTCAGGTGGTTTAAGTTGATCACATCGAGAACAACAAAGCTTGCCATCAGCAAGCTTTATGAGGAAAAGTACGGCGAGACAGTTTCATTCCTTAATGTTGTTATTGACCTATTTCTAAGAGTGCAAGTTGGCAGTGCAAGGAAAAATACTTGGAAGCCGGTACAGACAGGAGTAGTACTAGCGACAACAGTTGTGCTCGAATTGCAAGAATACTACTTGAACAAAAAGGACTTTTTCTGTGCTCCTAAGCAGATTCGGACAAAACGCATTAGAAAATCTGTTTTCCACATTGCGCTAGGGAAATCCAGTGCCCAAGCCGCTTGAATTTCGGTGTTCCATTCGAGCTGCAACAGTGGCACAGTTTTTAAAACCTAGCAAGGATAGCAGCTATGCCAGCGATGATGGATTTTTTTCTGGTATGCCTAGACAAAACAGATAGAAAGGCCAGTTCGAAGACAGAAGGCGTAGAGTTTGTCGCCCTTCCTGACGACATTCTTGCACTGAGCAATGCAGAGCACGAATCATTAGACTACCTAGCTGGGTACGTTGTGAACAATGTGCTGAAAAACACAGTAAGTTGTAGCGAGTGCAAGGCTGCAATACAGTCAAACAGTGCTAGTATTCTGACACAGATGAAATCGCACACGAACAACATTAGTCTGGTGATGCCGTCGCCAGCAGTTCTACATTTAATGGAAGCTGCAGAGAGTTTGTTTCGTGCAAATAGCCGAAGCCTTGTGCACAATAAAGTGCCTCTTGCACAGCTAGAAGCCTCTGCTCTGAACAATATTCAGTCGGTAAAGCGTTTTCCGTCTTGTCATGATGTTGAGAGGAAGGTGTTGAACGTGTTTTTCAGGACACGGTCGCACATTATATTAAAGAAGGAAAATGAGCGCGCAGCTTCAAAAAGTGCAAACAATATGTGTGGCAGTCGTAGTGTGGGAAAGCAAGTGGCAACAACTGGCGTTAAGTGAGAAGGGTTTAGTTAATGTCGCGTAGTTTCTTTTATTGCTTCTTGCTCTCAGGAGCCTTTATAGTTCACTGTAAATTTCTTTGCTAGTGGTTATTTATTGTAATATTTTCTTTGATTATATTTATCTTGTGATTAAGTAGCTGTTGTGAGTTATGTTGTAGATAGTGCCTAGTTGAACTCCCTGAAGATCTCCCACTTTGAATTGATAAAAAAGCATCTTACATTTTTCTGAATACGGGCTGCCTTTCTCAGATGCGGACGTTCGCTGTAAATTCAGCTGTGTTAATTTTTTTTATAAGCAATGCTCAGGGGTTGTCTATTGTGCTTTAAATGAAAGCATTTCAGTAGTTAATGTGATTTAGTAAACTTATAAAACAGCATACTCCCCTTGTTAAACTCACGCATTCGAATAATGCCCTTATTGCTAAGTGTAATCATGCACACGGACTTGTGACTGCAAAGGCTAATCTGTAATGCACCTATGCTTAAAATAAACTGTTAACTTACAACTCGAATGCCGTTTCACATCATATTGACCTGTATAAAACATCATTTCACATGCTGCGATTTTGGCCGCGTCATGGCGGGGCGATTCTTTGCGCGATCATGACTTCACTATATAGTCATGTCTCGCAAATGTTACTTCGGATGGAGCGCAACCGTCCTCAATACGTTCATCTCAGTGCAACTCGGTTCGCGATCAGTACGTCACTTAGTGAGCGGACGAACCAACCCACGATGAAGTGTTATTCGTGATAAGTCACTAACCTGAAAAAATTTACTCAAGCCCACTATGGTGTTGTTTGAGTGAGTTATGCATTGTTATCGCGCTGCCGCTTCACGCATGAATGCTAAAAACTTCTTTTATTTTCTTAAGTACGCAGAGTCCCGACTCGATGATCGGCTGCGGTATTTGTGTTGACGTTGAGACACGAGAAACATAATAGCACGAGCACCCACCTCTGAGCCTTTGCGCGCGCTTAGATTGGCAAGCACGCACGTTAGCGGCACTGTAGCTTGTAGTACACTTTCGAACCTTCAGAGCAGCGATCTGCGTCAGCCTTTGTACGTCATAGCTGATACGCGCCGCGAATTCACATGGTATGGGCGGCGCGGATTCTTTAGGCTACTGAGGGCTTGCTGGAAGTCAAGATGTTGGCATTCGATGGTGAACGTGTTATTTACAAGCATTCACAACAAGATCTTGCGTCACGCGCTTAACAAATGTTGCGTACCTATTTGTAGAGCACGCGATACATTCGCAGTCGTCAACGCACAGCATTAACACCCCTTCAGATACTTCTTTAAGAAATAGTTATCCAAAAATAAAGCAAAAGCTGCGGTCACTGAATTTGTATAACCGTTCGAATAGGAATTATATGCTGTATACGAAGTTAGGCGGAGCTGGAAAGCCAACGCGAGCGCCTAAAGCGTACTGCCTTGCTATGCGTGCATTCATTCTGCGAAAGGTCGTCTGCTGCGCTCGAGCAACGTAGGCGGCGCCGTGGTCGAGGAGGGAGCGTGAAGAGAGAGGAGATATGAGGAGGAGTGAAGGCGGACGACGAGAGCATCACTACTTTACGAAGTTTAAGGGGTTTTACTGCCTTGACGTTTGTAGCGCCACCTAGAAATGAAAATTACTACTAGTTTTGCTACTTCTACAAAAGTAGCGCTTCTGAAATAGCTTGTAGCGGCTTTGCCGATGACGAGGTGATAAGTAAGGTATGAAAGGAGTCCGTTACCTGTATTTCATTTACCTTTGGTGTTCTATTTGACTGAACATACGAGATCTGCAGGCTTGGCAGATGAGAGGACGATAATTCGGCGAGGCTCAAATAAATCTGGTGCTTCTAGCAAGGCAAGAGTCGGGAGCAGCCGCAGATACAGCGATTAGCTGTGATACTGTTGCGGCCGTTGCTGAATCCGAAGCTCTTTGAAGTCAATGGTTATAGCGGCTGCGCGCTGCAATCTCAAAGCGCGTTCGTTCTTTGATCTCTAGTACCACGGACATTCGATAAAAAAACTATATTTGCTTTACGGACAGAGGGTACGTCGCAGGAAATTCGAAGACCTCACCCGTTTATGTTTGTAGCGTGTGCGCGCTTGCATCCTACGGTTCCCACAGCGCGTCCGATGCTCGAAAGTAGCGTCGTCGCCTGTCGGCACCTGTATTATCGCCGGCCGCGCTGCCGCCGTGTCTACTTTTCGGGAACTCCACATGCGCGTAATCACCGTGTTTGCAAGTGAACTTCGAATTCTTTAGCTCCCCGAAACGTGCTCATTTCGGATCGTACCAATGGCTATGTCATTTAGTGTATGTTAAAACGACAATGGCATTTGTACACCGGCGAAGAAATCAATCGTTGTGAACTTGGGCGGTCATGAATCTAGTCTAACGTTGCAGTTTTTATGTAGCGAAAACAACTACGAAAGTGGGGTGGTCCCGGAGATAGGCGCTTCAAAGCGCCAGCTGTAGCGACAGCACGAGGAAGTGGCACGCGCCAAGCACTTCAGAGCTTACTGACTTTCGAATTAGAGGAGGGTGAATGAGAGGAGGAGCCCGGTACTCTAACCATATGTTAAAGTACCGGGCTCGACGGCCGGCGTTCGATTCCACCCCATCGGTCACTCATTATTTTCTTTTATTGAAAGCGAGGCGAAAGAAGGAACCTACCTACCGCAAAATGTCAGGAATGAGGTTGGAACGCTTCGCAATAAACTTTTGGAATGTCTTCATATGCGAGTCCTAATTATTGTGTACTGGACTCAACTGCTACACAACAAAAAAAAACAACTTGAAAAATGAACGCAAATCACCCAATAAATTGTTTATTGTGAACAGTCAACGGCAATTTTAATGTGCAAAGGTTGAGTGAACTCAATTGCTCATGAGAATTTGTTGAAGTCAGTTGTTTCAACAATTGGCCAACAATATATCAATGGTTAATCAACAGTCATTTTTGTACGGTATCGACGTACCGTCCATTGCGATGCTCCGTGATGAGTTTCAGGGAACGTCCACCTCCACCAGATAACTCTACGCGGGAAGACGCATACAAAAAGCTATATACACGTATATCTACAAGGGATTACGCCGCACTTCGCCAAGAGGCAACAGCCCGCGCTAGCCTCTAATCGTCGTCGTCGTCTTTTGACTGCTCGCCACTTCGTCATTGTAAAGACTGTTCCGTAACAATATGCTCTGTAAAGCGCAATAAGGCAAACGTCTCTGTTGTAAATAAAAGACCGAATAGTATAGATTCAGAATAGAGTTTCTTCCCTTTTCTCAGTACGCGAAGCACCTACATTTTACCGGTTGGGGCGTATAGTACAGACTCATCATGGTCTCCCGTTTTCTGAATGCGCGAAGCGCAGGCACTTTAAGCGTTCGACCGCATAGTAACAATACAACAAAGAGCCACACGTTTTGTAAGTGCGAAAGTACTTGTACTCTTTATTGTGACTAGCATTTTGTGGACTGTCTATTTTACGGAAATGGCCGCTCTTTATTCACCACAATATGATCTTTCCCAAATTACGAACCCGTTTGCTGTAAAGCAGATCCATTTTTTTGCAGTTCAATCTATCGTACGGTTGCGGTTGGTAGCAGCTCGTCAATTACTTAGATTTTTTGGCGTCGTCGGTGCCAGTGTTGTCCCGTCTACGGTAATCGCTATCCGAGAGGCGCTAAACGCCTGCGAATTGGGATTTGAAACACCCGCCTGAGGCATCAGTGTTCGAGCTAGCTACGGCACTGGCAAAGAGAGATATGCGTGACGTTTGAAGATGACGGAGCAACAGTGGCCGCTGCCATCGAGGGGAGCGAGCAGTTATTCATCAGCGATCGAGGGGGCGGGCGAAATGCTTGACTCCGATAGAATCCTGAGACCTCTGTAGAACTGCCTTTTTCCGTGCAACATCGGCATAGGTAGTGTCTTCAATATGTGGCAGTTGTTTGATTGTTTATGAAATGTTTGGCTTGACATTAGAAGCATAATTCTATTGTTCCAGATAGATAACGATCTGAAAGATGTTGGATTATTTTTTTCCCGATTTAAGCAGCGCAGTAGGAGCTGCAGTTATCTTAGTCGTGGTTATGGGCATTGCATTTGATATTTGAGCTTTCCTTGGCATAAGGTGTTGGGCTGCTGAGCACGAGGTCGCGGGATCGAATCCCGGCCACGGCGGCCGCATTTCGATGGGGGCGAAATGCGAAAACACCCGTGTGCTTAGAATTACGTGCACGTTAAAGAACCCCAGGTGGTCAAAATTTCCGGAGTCCTCCTCTACGGCGTGCCTCATAATCAGAAAGTGGTTTTGGCACGTAAAACCCCAAATATTATTATTATTATTCCTTGGCATATTTTTTATTTTATTTACAGATACTGTAGACCCTTCCCGGGCCCAAGCAGGAGTGGGTAGATCAGTGAGTATGAAAACAGCACAAAGCATAAAGATTAGTTAAAAGAAAAGCAATCACTTTAAATACGCAAACGCGATAGAAGTAGTATTAATACAACAAAGAAACGAGAGAAAGAAACACTCAGTCGGGAATGTAAACTATTAAATCTCGAGAAATTCCATTGTATCTGTGTTTCTTAGAAATTAATCAAGGGCCGTGCATTTCACTACAATGCTCGATAATTTGTTCCCATAAAATATCTCTAGGGAAAATACTAATATTTATGGAGTTTACTAAATGGTTGTCGGATGGTTTTAGTGGTTAGTTCTGGTCAAGTGGTTAACGGGGTTTTGCAAGTAGCGAGAACAAAGCATTTGTAATGCCCATGGTAGAGAAGGTATATAAATTTAACTTTCGAAATTGTTGTGCGCTTGCTGAATGGTTGAAGATTTGCTCTCGTCACAAAGCTAGTTGCGCTACTGTATCGCGAGTATTCCAAGTACATGAAGCGTGCTGCTAATTTCTGGATATTTTCGATTTCGTCACTGAAGTATTTTTGAAATGGGTCCCATATTATGTCTGTAAATTCTAATACCAGTCTTACCAGTGTCTTGCAGGCATTCAGTTTAACTGACGGCGGTGCGTTGCGCAGTCGTCTTTTAGGGAAGGACAGTTTTCTAAGAGCTCGCTCACAAATTGAAGTAATGTGTTGTTCCCCGTTCAGATTACTTCTCAGTGTGACTCCTAAATATATGACCTCATCGTACAGGGTGATTACAGTTCCGTCCAGTTGTAAGTGGAGTTTTAGGATTCTGTTTTATTGGCGAATTTAAAACAGTTTGTTTTATTGGCGTAAAGCCTCTTTCAAGCTCCATGCTTGTATGTTTATTAGGGAATTTTGAAGTCTAATTTCCTGATCCCGATTCTTTACAGTTGTGTACACTACACAGTCGTCTGCAAAAAGACGTCTTTGTATAGGTGATTGAATGCAAAATTCTATGTTATTGACGTAAAGAAGGAATCAAATGGGTGATAAAACCAAGCCTTGGGGTACTCCCGAGTACGCGTCAAAGTATTCTGAAACACTGTTGCTTATGACAACACATATCTCAGATCTGTGACCAAAACTCTGGTTTAATCGTGAGTTCGGTATGCACAATAATAAGATAATTTTCATCCCGCATCGAGTGTACCACTTGATGGAAAGTTAATAAAATCTAGGTTAGTTGCGATTTGCTCGTAATTTTTAATAAGTTGCAACCACTGTCGCAGTTTGTTTATTAGATGCGTGATGCAGTTCTTTGTGCAACTCACGGGATCAAACTACTGTCGACTTCACGCCCTTTAGAGTCAGTGAAAGTCAGTAAAACCCAGTAATAAGTGTTGGTCATCCTTAGTCCGAGTGAGTCGATTCATAATGCCTTTGACTTTGCGTAATGCGTAATGCGTAATAAATGGTTTCCTGTACATGCAATCTTAGGTTATTCAGCGCGCCATAAATGTGTCATTGTGACAGATGTGATATAACGCGCACATCAATATGTGTTCGCCACCGTCGAACTATTCTCATGCCGCGACCTCATGCGGAGCAAGAAAATAAAGGCGCCGCTGCAGCTCAGCCACCGAACAGGTCCATAACATTTCGTAATACACGCTCTCACGGTTCTGTCATTTACGCACACGCTTGAGAAACACGCTCTACGGTTAGCATTGGTGTTGGAGAACACTCAGAGAGAAAGGCAGCAGGACCTTGCAATTGTAAAAAACAAATTTTATTTATTATTAAATTTTTATTATTATTATTATTTATTATTATTAAAGACGCTGGCTCAGTTGCACTTCTTAACACCTCTGAAGTCTTCGCAGATCCATTTTAAGATGGTGAAAGCGTCGGTCCCGCACTTCGTCCTCACGTCCCCAAGGTGCACGTTGAAGATCATAAACGCCGCTTGTTTACGCAGGGAGCCAAACTTCCTACGGGCCGCAGTATACTGCGTGAGAACGGCAATTGCTCGGTTAGGTCCAGCATTTGCCACTAATGAGCACCGGCGTCATGGAACAAACAGACACTACATTTAGCGCTCACTCCAAAGGGGATTTCACCTCGTTTTTTCAATGGTTTTGCCACGTCTACCTCGATTCGTAAAAGCCGTTAGTACTCAGCCATGGATGCATACTCTTCCCGGGGTGTTGGTTACTATGCTCGAATCTGTACTGCTCCGTTAAATGAAACATTCGTAACAAAACAGACCCGACTAAACGCCGCGCGTTCTCATTTAGTGTTCCCTCTAAAAACAGTTGTAGTTCGGACATCTTTTGTAAAAGCAAACTGCCTCTATACATTTGAGTGAGTCCTCGTACTACCTCAACTGAGCACATTCGCTTGGCTACAGCGAATTCGCTTGGCTACATTCGAGCACATTCGCTTGGCTACAGTACGCAAAAGAGTGTACGGTAACGCTTAGTAACGTGATTAATGAACTGACACATTCATTCCTTCCTTTGAGAGTAAGTGCCTGGAGACCCTTTACTTGGTGCGTGCGCCCAGATGTAGTTCAGAGATTAGAGGTTCAGATTAACGTAAGCGCGTTGCCGCTAAAAGCAAGTTAAGATACCATAGATATCTTGCAATACTTAAGCGGCAGTGTACTGTAAGATCAAGTAACCTTAGAAAAGGGCACTTCATTTGGAGATATAATGAGATACTAGGAAAAATATAGGTAAATGACACCAATACAATTACAGTGCGAACGAGCCAAAACAATGCAAATGACGAGATGGAGCATGGGAGAAAAAGTTCAGGAGACAATTGAGTTCGGCGCCATCATTGAAATGCTGAGATATCCACCTGAGTTACCTGCGTCGGCTAATTCTCTCAGATTCCTACGTACCCCGGAAAATACTTTCTTTGCCAGGAATAAACGCAATAATCGCCTAACAATGTATTCTAACGGCATTGCAAGAGATAGTGAAGCGTCAGCTTAAAGGCAACCTTCGTCATTCATAAGCCACCCGCCCTGGTCCCGTAGTGGCTCTGCCTTTGCGTGGATAAGCACGAGGGTGCGCGATTAAATCTCGGTGGCGGAGGCCGCATTTACATGGGGCTTAAATGTAACGATGGCCTTGTTACATGCACTTAGCCCCGCAGGGGCGTCTGCGTCAGCAGGCGTTTGGTGTGTTGCGACACCACGTACCCGAGCACACGAGGGTTCGACCCTCCCGCGTGTAGCCGTGCGCGGCTTAGCCGTGTCCGGGGAAAGGGGGATCCTGGGGGTTGAGCCGATGCCGGGTGTTCGGACCTTTAAGGCCCCCCGGCGGAGGCAACACGCCTCTTTGGCCTCTGCTTCACGTAGACGGCACCCCCGGACTGACCCACCCGGGGGAAATCGGTAGTCGCCTTTTCTTGTCTCTCTCTTCTCAAACCTTCGTCTTTATGTCTCACTTTACATCTTTCCTGTCTTCTTCTCTCTTCCATTTACTTCCTTTCTCCACGGCGGCAAGGGTTAACCTTGTGTGGATATCCTACCTTGGGTACTCCATATTCGGTTATAGTGATGGCGTACGGCTGGCGTCGTGCAGGCTTGTACACAAGCTGTGCCGCGTCCCCTCGTTGGGCTCCGTGGTGGGCGGTCGGCGCTGTTGCCGAACATACACATTTTCCTATGGCAGCGCAAGCCTCTGTTGTTTATGATCGGCGTCTGAAGAGATGCCGCACCGAAGTACCATTTCAATTTTCCTTTCAAAGCAACGCCCCAACATTTCCAAAGTACTATGTAGTGCATAGTGAAAGCAACATTCCGGTAAGGAAACTCTCTCCTTTCCTGGTAGCGAAGTGTCTGAAAGACAAAATCGGACCAACATACAAAGCATCCAAAATGTCTAGCGGGGACCTCCTCCTAGAACTGAATAACAAAGATCAAGCAGATAAGCTCTCTGAACTTACCAGTATTGGCGAAGCGACAGTGACTGTTTCAGTCCACAGAACACTTAATACAAGCAGGGGAGTAATATCTGAAGAAGACTTCATTGATTTAAGCGACGAGGAACTGCTGGAAGGTTTCCAGGAACAAAATGTCACCAAAGTACAAAGAATAGTAATCCGAAGAGACGATCAAGAAATCCCCACCAAACATGTTATACTCACCTTCGGAACAAGCGTAATGCCTACTTCACTCGAAGCAGGTTATGTCAAAGTCAATGTGAGACCGTATATCCCGAATCCCAGACGGTGTTTTAAGTGCCAAAGGTTTGGACATGCTTCACATGCATGCCGAGGACAAACAACTTGTGCTAAATGCAGCTCCAACGATCACCAATCAGAGAATTGCACTTCTTCGCCACATTGTGTTAACTGCAAGGGAGATCACCCAGCTTATTCGCGGTCCTGCCCTTGCTGGAAAAAAGAAAAAAGAAGTCATTACACTAACTGTTAAAGAAAAAATCTCGTTATTCGAAGCCAGAAAAAGACTGTCGTACCTTCCCCGAAGAAGTTATGCCGAAGTGACGCAGGCAGGGGCAGCATCAAAGAGGCCTCCGGAGTCCTCCGAGCCCACGCGCAGTGGTGCCGCAGTGACTCCTCCCGCCCCCGTGGTGGAAGCAGTCAATACTGCTCCACCCTCTACGACGGCCCTGCAGACACCAGCCCCACAGGGCCCTAAAATCAAACGAATCCCAAGGCCCGAGGCACGTGTCTCGGCGCCTAACTCTCGGTCCTCCGGCGCCTCAGAGAGAGCGATGGAGGTCGACACAAAAACTCCGGTGTCATTGACACCGAAGGATAAGCGCTCTCTCGAGCGCGGTAAGAGGGACAAAATCCCAATAACAACTCAAAATAAGAAAGCGTTAACCTAAAGGTTATCGCTCATTTGTATTAGCCTTTTTAAATCCATGTCACCTATACCACACCTCTTAATTTTTCCGTAATGCCATTTCTTATCTTTCCATTTTAAGATGGCTTTGATTACCCACTGGAATTGCAGAGGGCTTTTACACAACTTAGGTGACATTAAAGACATATTAATAAACTTCTCTCCTGTAGCCCTGTGTTTACAGGAAACAAACCTAGGCAAAAAACACAAAAACATTTTGAAAGGTTTCACTGTTGTACGGCGCGACCGTACTCAGGCGAACCGGCTGTCAGGTGGTGTAGCCATTGTCCTGCCAGGTGGTATAGCAGCCAGAGAAGTTCCCATTAACACTCACATAGAAGCCGTTGCTGTCACCGTTTTAGCTCACAAAACCATCACCATTTGTTCAGTATACATTCCGCCGCATTTACATTTTACCGTAAGAGACCTAGAGTTAATTTTAAACCAGCTACCCGAACCATTTTTATTAGCCGATGATTTTAATTCACATAACACGTTGTGGGGTAGTCAAACAACTGACACCAGGGGTCAAACGCTTGAAGATTTTATCCTAACAAATAACATATGCCTTTTAAACACCGGTGCGGCAACTTACTACTCCCCAAGCACAGGCGCTATGAGTTGCTTAGATCTGGCACTATGCTCTCCATCTCTCTTTGACGATTTTCAATGGAGTGTTATTGACAACCCCTATGGTAGTGACCATATGCCTGCTATTATTAAAAGAAAATCTCCTTCTCCTACCATACCATTAAGACCACCCCGTTGGAAGCTCCACCTAGCAGACTGGCCTCTCTTTACTGAAAAGCCCAGTCTAGATAACATATCAGATGCGCTAACCATAAATGAAATGAATGATAAGATCACCGCCTGTATACTTGCTGCAGCAGCAGAAACAATCCCACAATCCTCTGGCCTATTAAGAAAAAATCTGAAAGCCTGGTGGACGAAGGAATGTACACAAACAAAAAAACTACAAAACAAAGCGTGGGGTATCTTCCGGCGATACCCAACACAAGACAATCTACTCTCCTTCAAAAAAGCAAAAGCGAAAGCCAGGTACACACGCAGACAAGCCGAAAGACAGTCCTGGAAAAATTATGTCTCGTCTATAAATAGTTCAATAACATCCAAACGAATGTGGGATCAGGTTCGTAAGTTTAGAGGCGACTACGCTTCTTACACTATCCCCATACTATCACCTCCAGGCACGCAAACAAATATAGACGAACAAGCAGACATATTAGGACAACACTTCCATACTATATCAAGCTCGGTATACTATTCAGCTGCATTTCTAAAACATAAGCAATTAGCAGAAAAACTAAACCTTCCGACCAAAGGAAGTTCAGAAAGACCGTATAATGCCGCTCTAACACTACCGGAAATCAATAGAGTACTAACAACTGACAAAAAAACAGCACCTGGTCCGGACAGAGTACATTACGCGATGCTCGCTCATCTACCTCCTAATGCAGTTGAAACCTTGCTTCGTTTCTTTAATAAAATCTGGGAAACGGGAAAAATGCCGAAAGAGTGGAAGAAAGCTATCATAATCCCGTTCTTCAAAGCTGGAAAACCTCCCACAACAGCAACCAGTTATAGACCCATAGCACTCACAAGTTGTCTTGCAAAGTCCTATGAAGCCATCATCAACATAAGACTGACATACATCCTTGAAACAGAGAACATGCTAGATAACCATCAGTGTGGATACAAGAAAGGTTGCTCCACAACAGATCACCTAGTCCGGCTAGAAGACGAGATACGTGCGGCCTTTCTACAGAAACAATACTGTCTCACTGTTTTCTTTGATTTAGAAAAGGCCTACGACACAACATGGAGGTTTGGTATCTTAAGAGACTTAGCAGATTTAGGAATCCGAGGTAGAATGCTCAAATGTCTAGCCGATTTCATGTCGGACCGAACATTCCAGGTGTGTTTAGGAACGGCGCTGTCACGTATATTCATCCAGGAAAATGGAGTGCCACAAGGATGCGTACTAAGTACAACACTCTTTATAATAAAAGTGAACTCTGTTAACAAAGCAATCCCCCCCTCTGTTATGCACTCCATATATGTGGATGATCTGCAAATAGCGTGCCGCGCCTCAAACTTACAAACATGTGAAAGACAGCTCCAGATAACAATTAATAAACTAACCGAGTGGGCTGAGAAAAATGGCTTCTGCTTCTCTGCTCGAAAAACCGTTACAGTGCTATTCTCGCATAAACGAGGATTGTACTTAGACCCGCTTCTAAAATTGAATGATGTCGCACTGCCGGTAAAACAGGAATGTAAATTCTTGGGAGTAATCTTTGATAAAAAACTAAACTTCCTAGCCCACATTAAAACACTAAAAATTAATACAAATAAAGCATTGAATATCCTAAAAGTTCTGGCTCATAAGCACTGGGGTTCCGACCGAACCTGTCTTTTACGTATTTACCGGTCTCTTGTGCGTAGCCTTTTAGACTACGGCTCCGTGGTTTACGGCTCAGCCAGGCAGTCCTACGTCCAACTCCTTGATCCCGTACATAACCTTGGATTGCGACTGGTAAGTGGTGCCTACAGAACGTCACCCATTCAAAGTTTATATGTTGAGTGTAATGAACCCTCATTACAGCAGCGCAGAGCCTTATTAACATTCTCTTACCTACTCAGAATTCAGTCATCACCGCAACACATATGCTACAACATCCTCACACAGTGCAACTCACGCTTACACCACACAAATAAACCGAACATGATTAGGCCACTTCTCCTGCGGTATGAGAAATACTGTCAGGATTATGACATCCCCCACGAAGTCCTCCAGGTCGCCAAGAAACCACAACGGTTGGCCCCATGGTACAATTTCACGCAGTTGTGTGACTGGACATTAACACATTTAAAGAAAAGAAACACTCCACTCGAACACATCATGCAAGAATTCCGTGCTCTTCAAGACAAGTGTCAAAATCACATGGAATTCTACACGGATGGCTCCAAAACAAAAGAACACGTGGGTGTAGGGGCCGTAACAGAAAATTGGGAAACAAGTGTCCGTCTACCAATACATGCTTCTGTTTTCACTGCTGAAGTTTATGCTGTATGGGTTGCAGTTAAAAAGATTATCACTGGCAAGCACAAAAACACAGTCATATACACTGATTGCTTAAGTACACTGAAGGCTCTACATCTGAAATGTGAGTGTGAACCCCTGATAGGAGACATTTTAAACATGTTGGTGCTTAACGAATACGGGAGGTCAATTCGTTTCTGCTGGGTCCCGAGCCATGTTGGGATACCAGGTAACGAAGCAGATGATAGATGTGCATTGATGGCAGCGCACAAATATATTACAAACACGACACTCCCATATAGTGATAGCATCCGTGCAATTAGAAAAGCCTTCAGGGTAAAATGGCAACGCGAATGGGACCATTGTGCTGACAACAAGCTACATCTCACGAAACCCATAGTTGGCGAGTGGAAGTCGTGTTATCATCAAGAGCGGTTCATCGAAGTAGTTTTATGCCGGCTACGCATTGGGCACACACGCCTCACACACAATTACTTACTTACGAAAGAAGACGCACCAACATGCGAGAAATGTCAACAGCCACTAACAGTTATGCACATATTACTCACATGTACGCAGACTGAAACACACAGACGAACACTTTTGCACAAATTATATCAACTACACATACCTTTACACCCTGCTCTGATTTTAGGTGATGATCCGCTAGTCCCATTATGTGACGTCCGTAAATTTCTACACGACACTGGATTTTTACATAAAATATAGGTTATTAACAAAGCCTTTTCCTTCACAAACTGGATTTTAAAATACCTCGTGTTTAGCGCAGCATAGCCCTAGCTGCTTTTGCGCCATTAAACCCCATTTAACTAACTAACTAACATGCACTTAGGGCACGTTAAAGAAGCACAGGTGGTTTAAAGTAATCATCTGCACCTCACTACGGCGAGCGTTATAATAAATCGTGATTTCGGCACGCAAAACCCGGCAATTTTTCTAGATTCCTAAGCTTGGACCCAAATTACTTTGAATGGGTGTATACGCTCGATAAGGTTTCATTAGACAATCAGCGCGTCATATAAAACCGGTATGTGCTGCATGCTTAATGATGAAATTTGACGGTTCTCTCAATCTATGAGGAGGGAGTCGTGCGCGGCGAGTCAATCGACGTTTTCGCTTTCATTTCCATATTGGCTGAGTAACTCGCATAGGCACCTAGCGTAGCGTCTTTTTTATAATTTATAAGTTGTAAAGCACCCACGAGTATGCATGCAGCATCGGCAATTGCATCATATGAAGTCGACCGTACGCTGGCAAAATGCATACAGATAGAGTTCATTTTTTTTCTGACAAGACAAATATTGTAGTAAGCCATGTTAAGAACGGTGATACCCATGAAACTATAGCAGTAGGCTACAAAAGGAAACCACAGAGGTAAAGCAAGAATGCTTGGTTGGATCCCTTGAACTATTTATGTTCTTGCTTATGGAGGTGTGGTGTGGAGGAAATTTTGAAGAATTATGTACAGGTTTCTTTTTTCCTCGTTCAGGTAGTAGCCATAATTCTTTGAGCCTTTGTTTGTCTGCTTTTCCACATCGTTGTGAAACGTGAAAACAGACCTCTAGGTTCTCGCACATGCTTGAGTGTGCGATCTGCACATGACATTTGCTCATCAGAAACCTTGGTTAAGCACAGCGCTGGCCCACTGACATTGTCCTGGACGCTGGTGTGGTACTCGGCAAAGGCAACGTGCCTTTTCGTGCTTGTAGTGAGAAATGTGCCATATATAATATACGGGCTCTTCAGGAGCTACTCCCTTCTGTCAACATATTTTCTTGTCGCGCAAACCTGCAACCAATATATAGGCTGTAAATATTCATCAATGGAAATTACGGAGCGGAGATTACGGAGATGAAATTATTCATCGATTAATACGGAGCGCTCATTCTATTGACAGGTTACGCAGAAAAGATCACAGAACTTCGCAGGTTACATGAAGTGTACGTGCAGCAGGTGCCCCGATCTATAGTAGTCTGGAGCAATTTCTTAGGTAATCTTATAGACCTGTCAAATAAAGGGGATAACGTGGACGGTACAATTTCACTTTACTGTGTGCAAGAATTGTGTTCGAGCGAGGCTTTGAAGCGGCACATATTTTTCATAGTCGCGTAACGGTGCAATACAGAGTAAAATTTTGTTTTCACCGTTACCTAATTCCCTAAATGACGTTGTAATAAATTATCTTAGTGAACGTATCAAAACTGTGCGGCCTTTTTAGGGCTGAAGTATGTCTTTTGCGTGTGCATTGCGTGAGTACCAGAAGATGCGAAGAACAATCGCACACGGAATGCAAGATGCACTGGCACGCGCCTTGGAGGGCCCCTCACCAATATTGAGCCACCAGGCTTGTGTGGGCAGGGGTGTGGGTGAGGCAGAATGGAGCATGTGCTTGCGACGCAAATGCGAAGCGGTCCAGCCTCTCCTCTACGAGAGAAAACAGCCAAGGAGCGTCGCTCGCGAACGCTTCCCAGGCTAAGGTAGCGGGGGTTTATGTAGGCCGTGAAGGTCACCTCCTGGCAGCAAAGCAACGCCAAATCTAAATTTCTGCAGTGAATTATAACTTAGAACCAATTTGAAAAATAGTTGGGGCAGAACGGTTCCTAATCGGCGCTTCAGAACTACCATTATATAACTCAATTTACCAATGGAACCACGTCAGAGGACCCTGATTATTTTAAACTATATCATTAATATTTGATTATCGCTGGATTAGACATCGGCAAACAGATGCACGTTTCGTGACGTATTTATGAGACAAACTCGTAGAGACCCGTGACTGTTTAAATTTCCCTGCAAAATCGTACACTCATCAAGCACTAACCGCCCACGTTGCCGTAACAGAAACAAATACTCTCACGTAGTCCTCGACCAAGCTTGTATTGTTACATTTATTTTTATTGATGAGAGACTTTACACTGCTTATTGAAAAACTGTTTATCCTCACAAGTTCAGAAAATGTGTCGAGAAAAAGTCGCTCGCATCTAAGAATGGTCCAAAATGTGTGCTGAAAGAAGTCATATCTGCTCAGATTGAGTTCTTCGGAAACAGTTACTCAACTCAGATGGTCAACTTCTTTGTGACTTTGTTCAATCAATGTTGACAGACTGTAGAATTGATTTTAGAAAGTTTATATATGAAAGCATAAGTCTTAAAGCTACACAATACGTATGTTAGTTAGCCATGTCCAGATAATTCAGGAAGTATTGTTACACGGCTAGTGTTACACCATTGTAATGCCCCGTGTGCAACTAGGTTTTTTTTACACTGATCTCTTGTGTTCGTTCGTGAGGAGATACCACGCTTCGCCTGAATATTTTTTAATCCTTACATTTCTCTGTCTGGTGCCGTCAATATTGTTTCAGCTTTGTTGCCACCCATTTTAATGCGGTAATGTAGATAGGTGGGTGAGTTGGAAAGGATGCATACTTAATAATCAGCGCGAAAAGATCGAAAGACGCAGTCAGAAGAACACAGGTCGGCTTTCGTCCAGTCGGCGTGTTCTGTTGTTTTCGCGCCAATAATTGTGGTAAGCGATAATGTTAAGGACGGTGACAGTCATAATAATGCCAATAATGCAGTAATAATACTAATTGCATTAAAATCCCCACATGATTTTAATGCGAATATCATTATTAGTGTAGTTCCCGCACTTTCCTTGCGTGCCTGCTTGCCTGCCTTGCCTTGCTTTGGTTTGCCTGCCTCTGTCTCTAACCATTTTCCCGCCAACTTGGATCAATGAACAGTGCATGATCTAGTGATTAAAGCATCGCTTTGCTGCGGTGAGGGACGTGGGTTCGAAACCCAAAGAGCGGTTTTAGCTGTTTCGCTTTAGCGATAACTTCCCAGAAGAAATCCTAAACGCTCAGAAGATATACGTACATCTGTAAGCAACGAAAAGCTTTTGCCAAGTGCCAAATGTGATAACCATTTCCAAAATTATTTGTAGCAAATTATATGTAAAACTAGGGACAGGTTGTCCAACTTTCCCACAAACATGGGTCACTTAGTAACTCATGCTTTAATGCGTCAAGCGCCGGGTGGCTATGCTGAGAGTATCAGGAGGGAAACCAATCGCTGGACCAGCTTATGTCAAAGGGTAAATGAGAGTAGGTATGTGCCACTCATCAATGAAAGTTTTTCATGCCAGCCTTGACTGCTCCGCATGTGCCGCCGCGTATGTGCTGCTCCTAAGTAAACCTGTTTGACGCCAACTTGTGTCGCTTGGTGTATGTCAATGTATGTGTCGTTCTGAACGTGCTAACCGGGGCTGGTTGGTTTGTCTTCGTCCACAAACTCAAGCGGCACTTAAGCGTATCTAAGTCGATGAATGCGAAAGCATTGCGACCACTGCGCGGTACTTAGTCATTATGGAACAACGCAAGGCCGTGGGCTCGACTGCCAGCAAATTTGGACGGATGAAGCGCCTTAATTTTCTCTACATTAATTACCCGTGCCTTAATTAACTTCCACTTAACACCAAAGATCGTGGGTACGACTCCCACGAGAGGTCGTGCGTTCGAGTGCGTAAATACCTATATCTTAATTACCTGTGCCTTAATTATTATCGTCTTAATAAAATCAAAGGTTTTATTTAGGCACTACCAATTAAGCCACTACCCTTGGTGGCTTGACTGCCACCAAGGGTAGTGGTTCGAATGCCATAATTAACACTATATTTAGTAACTGTGCCTTGATTAACTTCTGCTTTATTAATACCAAAGGTCGACAGTTCGTAGCCTTTTCGTACCGTCGCTTGGTCGCGCTGCCATTGTCGTATTTTTCGCCTCACCATCAGATATACGTTCGCATCACAAAGTCGTGGAATCCATCTCACGATGATTGTTCGCGGTAATGCGTTTAGCGTTGCATCAATATAGTGACACAACGCATTGCCGCCACCGAAACGATTCACTTCACACCATTTTATTACCTTAAAGACCCCGGTTAGGGGGCATTACATAAGGGGTGGGCTTACAAATATAGGTTACAGAGAGTAACCTTTATGCAGTTACAGTTAAGTTGTCCGCAAAAGTTGATTTATGTATGAAGCGTGTACTGCGGCGGAATTTCTATTTCGTGCTTGCCTAAGGACACTCGGCGCCATCTAGCGTCGCCACCGCAAAAGCCTGTGCGTGACGTCCGAAATGCATGGCGTGCCCGTGCATGCGAACGATGAGAAACGCGTCATGCACAAACCAGGCGCGCTTGTTTCTCGACATGCTTCGCCATCTGGTGGCCCCGTCGAGAAGTTCTAGCATGGCCTCCGAGACGAGCTGGCCGGTGCCTGCTAACGATGAGAATTGTTCCCTCAATGGCCGCACATACAGCAGCACTTACTCAGTCACCCAAATTGGCGAGAGGTCAATTGAAGCGCGCCATATGGCTAGTTCATTCATGCCGCAGCCTACAACTGCTTCGGGTGGCTGTCCTTGAGGAACCTTTGTGACGTCAGATAGAATCCGCTAAGCATCGTAATAAATTTACGGGATCTGTTTCGTCATTGTAGAGCGGCGTACATCCCCAGTCGCAGCAACTTAGTAACAGACGTTTGCGCCAAAGGGGAGAGTGTCCCTCATCAACTATTGCATACGCAGTGACTTAAGTTGGCACCTAAGAGGCTAAATGAAAATAAGCACGGCCATGTTGCGCATACGCAATCGGCGTCAAAGAGTTTCTTCGAATAGCGGTGCTTATTCCGTCTCGCATCTACGGTGATTCATGCCAGCGTGAAAAAATGTTCGTTGAAGAGCAGCTAGTATGTGCACACTGGCACATGTCCAGTGGCCAATGCTGGTCCGATGGCTCGTTTCGAACCCCGTTCCCTCAGAATGGTAGCCCGATAAGCTATCTGGTTTACAATGGACTACAGAGAAAATGAGCTCGCCGGGAAAATGGCTGGCGACATACATACATACATACATACATACATACATACATACATACATACATACATACATACATACATACATACATACATACATACATACATACATACATACATACATACATACATACATACATGCATACATACATACATATATGAAGGTACACACACAGATGGGTAGATAGACAGTTATGCCCCGCAAAGTATGTGAACTGTCCTCACAATCCTAATAACATTAATAAAGTGTATCGCTGCAAGCGATGCATGGCACATCAATCGGTACAGCGAATATTACTATCCCTAAGGGCAATTTTAGCATGAAGCTACTAGATTCAACAGATTGGCAGCGTTGCAAGAAAATGCACACCAGAACAAAACACGAAAGTACTAATAGAGATTACTAAAAGTAGGTTTAGCGTTGGCGGCAACAGAACATCATAAGTAAACACATTCATGTCAGATATAGTCCTCAAGGAAAAAAAGAGCTTTTTATGCATGTTCTTTAGTCTGAACGGAAGTAATCGCAAAGTTATGTCGCTAAGCGTGTTGCTTATCCACTCGAAAATCATATGGTATCGGAAATATCCACCTGTTACTATCATTTATTTAGCTGAAATAATTATTTCCAGCAGGTCACGCGATTTCTTTCTTGAAGTAGTTTTAAGTCAGCGTTGGATATAAGTTGCAAAGGGGCAGTCAAATGTATTGAAAAGAAAGGTGGCTACCGTGTGTCTTCTGCATGTTAGATTTAGTAAATGGATCTCAAGTTATTGCAGCGTAATTGAATCTTGGTGTGATATTCGTCAAAAATGCCAGTACACGAAAAGCTCGTGTGGAAAGTTTTATTGATCTTCTCAGGAAGAAGAGTCCGCAGTTGGCTTTGGCGACGACAGAACCAATGTGTCTGTCGTATTTTGCGTTATTAGAAATCCGTAAGCCTAGGTTTCTTTAGGGTGCACCATTTCAAAGTCATATAGTGCCACTGTGGGATTGGAAATACACAGGGCTCCGTTTGATAGATATCCTCAAACATACTAGTTGTGGAATGTTACTGACATTTGCCATACCTCGCACCATGTTATGACATTTTGAAGAAGTTATTCAGTATTATCTTATCTGAAACTGAAGTTATATGTGTATAGAGGACGCAGTCGTCAGCATACAGCTTAATTTAGATTAGAAAATATTGTTCAATCTCAGCAATCCCCAGGGGACAAACTGTGGGATCGAAACGAAGCCCCAAATAATACCAGAGCGAACAGAAAGCTTGTTTGATCTGTGCTCATTAAATGACACGTGCCGTTGCCCCTTTGTAGATGGGCTGCAATCTATTTTAAATACTTCGAGTTCATAAATACGGCATTTGTTCATAAGACACTTTGTTGAGCGAGTCTTCAGGGTCATGAAGACCATGAAAACGGCGTCAATCAGCGTAACTTCATTAAATTAATAGCGAAATTATGAAGTGTATGGCCAAACTGTGTGATAAGCGTAGGCACTTTCTAAAAACACATTGGCACGAACTGAGTATATCGCAATTGATTGAGGATGGACAAAGTAAGATTTTTGAAATATGGGCTCTATCATTTGTGTGGTGTTCAAGCTAGGGACATTGGGCGATGGTTATCAACAACTTTCTGTCACCACTCCTGTAAAGTGGCTTTACTATAGCAGTTCTCCAGTCGCTCGGTATCTTGCAAGCAAATAGAGATTCATAAAATATTACGCAATTGTAGTTAGGACACCAATCGGCATAGCACCTAAAAAAGCGTAGGGAATGTCTTCCGGACTTGAGATTTCTTTAACTAAGCTTTCAGCAGCAGGTAAATAAGCATTCTCGCCGATAACAAATCATTGAAAGGATGATACGATGCATGACCGCTTGGGAACAAATCGTTGTTCTAGATTACAACAGATTTCAAATGTTCCCTAAAGGCCGCACAAATTACTTCATCATCATGAGTTTAGTACTATTGAATTCAAAGACATAAAATGTTGTTTTACAAGGAAAAATTCACGTCAAGAACCTCCTGGGGGACGCTGAAATATTTAGCAGCACTTCACTAAAACGGCACGTCAACCTAAGTCGATGCAAAAGAACAGAAAGTCGACGTACGTGGCATATGCATGTATATGTACTGCAACTGTGGCAATAAAGGTAATGAAATGTTGGATAATGGCACCATATATTCTCAATATTTTGTACGTCACAATGTGAGACATTGCAGTTTTTGAGACCCTTTATTTTTATTCACGTCAATTGTTCTCATTGACTTTATTTAAGCGCATCTATGTAGAACTTGTGTTCTTTCGCGTCAGCTGTGAGACACACCTTGCTTAATTCTTTTACCTAGAGACAAAGTAGGCTGATCCTGGGTATAGCTCAGTCTATGGTACAAAGTGGTACATTTTTTTACTTTATTGGTGCTAATTACTCCCGTAGTGTTAAAGTTACCTATACTGCGACTAATTCCACCTTCTTGTCCTGATGAGCCCCCAATCTCGCGACAATTTACGATTAGTTACGACAATCTGCAGGTGCGAAAGACCCGTTTTCTTACCATGATGCCATGTAGACACTCAAACTCCACGTATACCAAAGTCGTGTGATGTCGCTAAGAGTATCTTCGCTTCAAAAAAAAAAAAAAACGCTCCCCCACATGGGTCCTGCAGCCCACCTGTCTTATCAAATATTTCATAAATGTGAGGCATCGGAAATTAAAGAAAATATTTGTACTTGTCAAAATCTCGATTGCCGATGTATATCCTAAAGGTACCGCTTGCTTAGGTAAAGCCGTAATCGGGGTATAAATAGCTATGTTGAAAGTCTCGTGGCTCCGGTCGTGAGCATCCCTAGTATTTCCCCTCGTAACTGTTTCTTTTTATGATATGAAAGAAGATATAGCCAACACATAGCCCCAGGTTCACCATAGTTGTTACATAAAACAAGGTGAGCCGATAAGTGCACTTCCAGAAATTCCATATTTCCTGTTGCTTTAAAAATTTTCATCGGTTATCTTCCCTCGTTTCGATCGCGAAGACAGCAGCAGCGACACTGAAAACTTGCTTGATGGGCAGGACCGGAAGCAGGACGGTTTTATAATTTAGGTAAATTTTGCGCACAAGATTGTCCTTACTCAGCGCCTGGTTTCTCTGCAAAGCCTAGTGTTTATTGTTGCTAGAACTTTGAAAAACACCCTCCATTTTGCCAATGAAAATCGCTAAAAGTGGGCCCTAAGTTATATCTTGGCATAACCATGCTAAGTGGCCTTCGCTATCGAGGCATATTAGCACTGGTTCAATTGGTCAGTCAACATCTGGTGGAGCCGTTGAGATGAAACAAATATTGAGCTCCCGGCTTTGTCTGTTTGAAGACGCGCATTCATGAACATTAAGTCTCTAAATCTATAGTTCCCGCCAAATTCATGTCTCCAAAATTGCATCACCCGTTGCAGCTTGTCTCACCAGTAATGTAACGAATTACATGTATTTGGTTACTGAAAAATGTAACTGAATTACAGTGAGTGCTACCTGGTGAAATATATAAAGGTGAAATTACAAGATTACGAAGAAATTTAGCACAATAAAAGAATTAATCATCTCTGCTTTACTACACGCAAGTCTGATCGCTATTATTTCAGCGCTTCGGTCTATCGGGGTGGCCGAATGTAAAGCAGCAAAGCTGCTGTACGCGCTGGTCTGCCCGCGAGAAATTCTTAACGGTGGTAAGGAGCCATGCGAACGTGGCATAATGCACATTACTCCCGGTTGTGCAAATGGGCGATCACGGAATTGCGAGCTTCGTCTGAGTGGCATCGACGACATTTAGACGCGGAAACACGATTGTTGACGCAAAAGATGAGGATTACGAGATTATTTTGCAGAATCTGCCAACAGATCATGTTGATTTTAACGCGATATCTTGGCATGGAGATTTGCGCGTGAGGCCCTTTCGTGTGAAAGATTTCTGAGACGCCCTGTGCAAGGTTCGTGTGCTCCCAGATGTCGTGAAGTTGGGGGCGCATCAAATTAACCACGTCTGGACGTGACACGATGCTACCCGGCGGCGACGAAGAGGCTCGCTAATCTGAAGAAACTTCAGGTACATAATCACCACTGCCTTTTCATTGATCGGGGGGAGGGGGCAGCGCCATGGGGGGAAACTTCGACCGCATTGGCTGGTTTCGTTAAGGTCATCGATGGACGAGCGCTGGCGGGTCGAAGGCGTCAGCGACAAAGCGTTTGCCCCCAGGACCGCGCTCCTGAAGCTTAAGACAGGTCTAAACGTTTGCGACCTGCCGCACCATCACCAGTTTGGTGGCGAGCTAGCCTTTGTGGTCTCGCCTGGCCGGCCCACGCACTGCCTGCGTTGCCAGGGATCTTGGGCGGCTTGCACGAACATTGAATTCCGGAAAATAACAACTAATTTCTAGTCAATACTAGTTCTAATACTAGTACTAATAGTCTAGTCTAATACTAGTTCTAATGCTAGTACTAGAACTAATAACTAGTTCTAGTCTAGGTTAGGGGTTGTCTAGGGGGCATTTAAGACCGCATTCATAAGCTCGTTATTCTATTCGCTAATAAATGTTTGTACAAGCTGCCCTTGGTCACGTTTGCCGAAAGCGAAGGAGAAAAAATGTTTTCTCTTTTTTTTTTGAACGTCATCGTCCGGTGCTCACCCCTGGTGGGTCAGCTACGAGTCCTGACCCAACACGCACTTGACGTGCTGGATAAGCACCGGCCGATGAATGTTAATTGCATGGAGTGGTGCAGTGAGCCTGTGCGTTCAAGACCGTGCCTGGATGTTAGTGCGAATGGTGGAGAAGGTTGACTGCAGCTTGGGTTGAATGTGAGGGTAATGCCATGAGCAATGCTCTAGGGACGGATATTCCCTGCATTTCGGGCATTTTGGTCGCCCAGGTGGGCCTTGAATATAGGGACCGAAAAGAGGAGTCACTCTTGAGTTTGTTTGAAGTCTTCAGAGAATAGCGCTGTCTTCTCGCGAGAGGTTAGCAAGAGGAGTAATAAAGGCTACGGCCCTGGCGCGAAGTAATTTTAGGAGCGATGCGCGTCTGTTGTGCAAAATCTTTCTGTGTTCCCTTGGAATGAATTCAGAGGACCATAAGCAGGCAGGAACCCGGAAAACTAACTACGCGGGTGCTCTCGTGAGCTGTGGAGTTCCCCCCTATGCCTTGGTGCCCAGGTTTCCACTGCAAGGTTGTACATAGCGATGGGTGTGCATCCAAGTGACATTAAAGTAGACTTTATATGCCAAGGTAGCCGGTTGTCGCAAAACATGCAGCATGGATATTGGCTATCAGTGCGAATAAAAAGGCGTTGGGTAGGATGATGGGGCTAAAGAATTATATGCAGAAAACAAAGGTAACGTTGCATAACCTTTCAAGCGAACAAGAATTCACGATCTGCAATCAGCCTCTAGAGTTTGTACAAGACTAAGATCACCGAGGTCAGTTAGACACACGGAGCCGTGATCATAAGACGGAAATTTACAGAAGAACGAATATGGGTGGTAGTGCCTACCGTGGGCATCACAAAATAGTCCCTGGGAGCTCACAACGGTAGTTGGAAAGAAGAGTACAATCACTCCATTCTTCAACTACTATAATATGGGGCAGAAACTTAGATGTCGGCAATGAAGCTTGGGAATAAGTGAAAGACCGCTCAGACAAGCGCTGGTACAAAAAAACCTTAAGCCCAACCTTAAGAGAGAGGAAGAGACCGGTGTGGATCGGAGAGCAAGCGAGGGTAGCATGTATTTGAAATCAAGAGGAAGAACAGGAACTGGGCAGGCCACGTAATTCATAGGACAGATATCATCATCCTCGGTGGCGGCGGCGGCAGCAACAGCAGCAGCCTCGCTACGTGCACTGCAGGGCAAAGGCCTCTCCCATATTTCTGCAACTATTACCCTGGGCATGTGCTAATTGTGGCCATGTTGTCCCTGCAAACTTCTTAATCCCATCTGTCCACCTGACTTTCTGCCGCGCCCTGCTACGCTTCCATTCACTTCGAATCCACTCCGTAACCCGCAATGACCACCGGTTATCTTCCCTCGTCATTACATGCCCTGCCCATGCCCATTTATTTTTAAGTCGTGTACTACAATTACAGAGTGGGGCAAGGAGAAAGAAAGCTCTGTCGTGGACGGTGGTGAATTACTTGGAGTAAGGAAATCACGAAACTGGCAGTCAATAGGTGGAATAAGCTAGCACAGGTTATGGGTAATTAGAGATCACTGGGAGCGAGATTCGTGCTGCAGTGAATACAAGAGGGCGCTGATGACGTTTTACTGCACGCGAAATTCTTCCAGAATTGAATAGGACGGTGGCTCTTCAGTCGCAGTTCGCTTTGAATTACAAAGCCCCATTCGCATTGTTACAGAACGGCGGCAAGCGGCGCTTGGATAACACCATACCCACCTTGGCCGCGTACTATACGTGCAGCGATGGTCCTGAACAAATTGCGTCGCTGTCGCAAGATGAACGACTTGAATCAATTTCATACAAAATCAGCTATAACGCTGAACTGCTGTGTGTTTCGTCTACGTTGCTGGGCCGTATTTCTGACATGCGCTAGAGCACGTGTTCTTACGAGGCTGGTAAATTTATGGCAACGTTGACGCTGAGAATCGTGTTGATGTTGACAGATGAGCTTGATTTCTCTGAGGTGCCACTTGGGCTATGGCAGACAGTGTAGTCAGGATCTCCAGACACTGACATCACCGACCTGCGATTTATTACCGGTATTCAAAATTGATGTGCACGTGCCTTTGTGCATTTGGCCTCTGTCTTAATGCGGCCTGCTGAACCTGCAAAACAAACTCCTAACTTGGTGCGAGGCACCGTCGTGCTTTATCAGTTGTGGAGAAGCCAAGAAGAAGCAATGGGCGCTGATACGATGTCAAAGTGTGATTGGCAGCGAAACTCTCAAGTCTGGATGTAGGGAAGTTTTCTGTTATAAGCCGTAAGTGTAGGTATCCACGGATTCCTTCTGTATTTCTTTTTAGGGCTGCCTAAATAGTTCTGCGTGCACTCGACAGTCATCCTATGCGAACGGAGCGCGTCTTTTTTCCGCAGTCGGCGCTCGACCACATGGTAGACCAGCACCCTAGACGGTAGCGGCTGCTGAAGGAGCTGATATTCAGTTTATGCGCGGCGTTCAAACCGCTCCTGCAACTCTGTGCAGCGTTATCACATACCATGTCAGTGAACGCACGGGTGCTTGGCTTCTTGGGTTGAAGCCATGCCGACTGTATATTATGGAGCCTTCTTTTTGATTTTCGTAATTAGTATCGAAATAAAGGCATTTAGTCGCGTTCAATCACCGCTTTCTAATACGGTGCGGCGAACGGGCGAGCGCGGTTGCGCTTTTCGGTGCTATAGCAGACACCCGGAAAAGGAAGCTATGATGGCCAGATCACATATAAAACTGCAGAAGAACGAACATATTCCCATAGAACTCCGAACATCTTTAGTAGACGATGGCACCAGGAAGTTCTTGACAGCACTAAGCTTCTTATAATTAGGTCGGACACCTGTAGCCCTTACAAGATGACCAAGTGCAGGTATTTGTTGTCTGCCGAAATTACATTTCTTGGAGATTAGCTGGAGTCGCGCGCGACGAAATACAGGTAGAATGGTCCCTAAACGAGTAAGGTGAC
This sequence comes from Dermacentor variabilis, assembly GCF_050947875.1. Lineage (NCBI taxonomy): Eukaryota > Metazoa > Arthropoda > Arachnida > Ixodida > Ixodidae > Dermacentor > Dermacentor variabilis. The sequence continues at coordinate 193,823,083 of NC_134570.1, forward strand.
TTTCAAACATTTGGGGAAAACAATGACGTCGTTTAGGCAGCAGAGACGGGCGGACCATTTGTAACCACGAAGGACAGAGTCCATCATGCGTTCGATGGTTGCGGAGGCTTCGCACAGCCCAAAGGTCATAACTTTGAATTGATAGATGGCGTCCGTTGTGACAAAGGCAGTTTTTCTCAATCCAAGTCGTCAACAGAAATCTGCCGGTAACCCGAGCGAAGGTCTATGGATGGGAAGTATCTCGCACCCTTCGGACATTGAAGGGCGCCATCGATTCTTGGCAGCGAGTGTACGTCTTTGCACGTTATTTTATTTAAGGGACGATAGTCGACGCCAAATCTCCAGCTGCGATCCCATTTTTGACTAAGACGACAGGTGCTGCCCACAGACTGGAAGAAGGGAGCCTTTTTCACGGCTTTGGAAAGCATCTTATCGGCCTGCGGCTCTGTGACCTGGTGTTTGGAATGGCAAACAAGATATAGTCGCCGCCTGATAGGAATAGCATCTCCGGTATGCATTCGATCACTTACGACATACGTTTGACCCAGAGGGCGGTCATCGAAGACGACTATTTCCCTGTAGGTCGCTAGGAGGTGGTGGAGTTCCGCGGCTTGACAAGTCGGCAGGTCAGGGTCAATCATCTTGGTAATTTCGTCTGGGACTGGACTCGCCAAGCCGGTTGCGACAAAAAAAAACGAACAAGTTTCAGAGTCTAATGTAGCGATGTCGCATGCATCAAGAGCTGACACGTTGGCCACTGAGATGCCTTGAGGGGCAGCTTGGGTCGAGATGCTGAAGCTGAGAAGCGAGAGCTGAACGGGCTTGCCGACAACATTCACAGTGTGGGAGGCACAGCAATATTTCAGGTCCAAATCACGTCAGCTAGTGGAGGTACTACGAAGTCGTCGTCGGGGGCTTGTGATGTTGTCGTCCAGGCAACACACAAGGCGCCTTGGGTGAGAACCGAACGTAATCCATAAAGCATAAGCGGTGTGACGGTGAAGGTGCAACATCAGGCAGTGGCGGAAGCTCAAGTAGAAGGACTCCGGCTGCACATTCATTGAGGGCGGCACGCGCCGACAAGAAATTGAGTCCGATAATGACGTCGTTGGGGCATTGCTCGATAACAGTAAACAAGTGTATGGTGACCAGCGATGGAGATACGCGCTGCGTACATTCTGATGGATGGATGGATGCAAAACTTTTATGAAGGTCCTGAGGTAAGCGACTCAGCGCGCTGCGGGCCGCTCTCACGTTGGGAGAGTCAGGCCATGACCGACCGCGCATCGTGGGCCCTCTGGACAGCCCATAGTTGCGCCCCGGCTGGGGGCTCTTGATAGCGGAGAGCCACTTGTCCTCATTGATTTGCTCCCTTACTCGCAACGAGGGGCAACGCCAGAGCATATGGTCTAGGCTAGCGAAGTCATTACAGTGCCTGTAAGAACTAGTGGCATAGGTGTCGGGATAAAGTTTGTGGAATAAAGCCGGGCTGGGATATAAGCCTGTTTGCAATAATCTGAGGGTCAATGCCTGCGCTATATTTAACTTCTTGTGTGGAAGGGGAAAGTCTCTTCTGCCGAGATAAAAGTGCCGAGATCCGTGAAGAGAATAATACCACTAGTGGTGGGGCAAGTGCTTTCTTGACGCAACGACGAAGTTGATTACTCCTCACGGAGATTTCTGCCCCAGTATCGACGAGTGCGGAAACAGTTAAGCCGTCAACGGCAGCGTTGATCAAGTTTCGTCGAATCCGCATTACGAGGAGAGGACATAAGGTAATATTCCATGATACAGCGTAACCTTTAAGAGCTGCATCCCTTCGTTTCCCTGTCGGATGTTCGGTGGGAATGTCGGGCGTCGTCATAGAGGCGAAGGAGATGACGGAGGACGCGCCAGCGACGAATGGGTCTGGTGACCTCCGGGCAACGGGGAGCGCCTGTGAGGAGTAGAGGTGGCATCGACGTTGTACGGCTCAAAAGACTAGAAGCGGCGAAACCTATGACTGTTGTATAGTTGAGTGGGCTGAAGATGGCTGTAGCTGTCGGATCGGCTAGCAATGTCATCGCGTTTGGACGATGACACCCAACTGTTGCAATGGCGCCTCACGTGACCACGATGTGTCGTCATTTCTGGTACGGTGCAGCTCCACCAAATTGTCACTGGGATTTACGAGTACACGAGGAAGAGACGAAATCGTATATTACAATAATTGCAGGCAGCTGCTACCGCAGAATGTCTGACAGCATCTCCCGCGACATGGACCGTCTTCTTTCTCTTCGTGGAGCGAAGCGGTCCTTTAACGGCCTGTTAGTACGCAATGAATCGTAACATTATTGTAAAGGAAAGCTTGGATGCATGCGATTCCTCCATTTCAAATCATTATCTGCTCGAGAGTACAATTACGCTGTTTAGATGACGACACAGGGTTTAATTTTGCAAGTATTCATAATATTGTCCTCAACTAGTGTTCCTTTTGGTCATGCACATTTATTTCCATCACATACATCGTCAAAGCTTAAGTGCGTCGAACTGTTAATAATTCGACTCTTGCACTGGCTAATCCGCATGCGAAAATGTATTGAGCACTTGATGTCATCATCATCATCAGCCTGGTTATGCCCACTGCAGGCCAAAGGCCTCTCCCATACTTCTCCAACTACCCCGGTCATGTACTAATTGTGGCCATGTCCCTGCAAGCTTCTTAATCTCACCGCCCACCTAACTTTCTACCACCCCCTACTACGCTTCTCCTCCTTGGAATCCAGTCCGTAACCCTTACTGACCCGGTTATATTCCCTCCTCATTACATGCCCTGCCCATGCCCATTTTCTTTCCTTGATTTCAACTAAGCTGTCATTACCTCGCCTTTGTTCCCTCTCGCGATCTGCTCTCTTCTTATCCCCTTAACGTTACACCCATCATTCTTCTTTCCATAGCTCGTTGCGTCGTCCTGAATTTAAGTAGAACCCTTTTCGTAAGCCTCCAGGTTTCTGCCCCGTATGTGAGTACTGATAAGGCACAACTGTTATACACTTTTCTCTTGAGGGATAATGGCAACCTGCTGTTCATGATCTAAGAATGCATGTCAAACGCACCCTAGCCCTTTCTTATTCTTCTGATTATTTCAGTCGGATGATCCGGATCCGCTGTCACTACCTACCCTAAGCAGATGTATTCTATTACTAATTCCAGCGCCTGGCAACCTATCGTAAACTGCGGTTCTCTTCGGAGATTGTTAAACATTAGTTTTCTGCAGATTAATTTTTACACCCACCCTTCTGCTTTGCCTGTCCAGGTTAGTGAGCATGCATTGCAATTGGTCCCTTGGGTTACTAACCAAGGCAATATCATTAGCGAATCTCAAGTTATTAAGGTATTCTCCATTAACTCTTATCCCCAATTCTTCCCAATCCAGGGTTCCGAATACTTCCTGTAAACGCGCTTTGAATAGCGTTAGATAGATTGTATCTCCCTGCCTGATGCGCCTCTTTATTGGGATTTTGTTGCTTTCTTTATGGCGGACTACGGCGGCTGTGGAGCCGCTATAGATATCTTTTAGTATTTTTACATGCGGCGCGTCTACACCTTGATTCCGTAATGCTTGCATGGCTGCTGAGGCTTCGAATGAATCAAACGCTTTCTCGTAATCAATGAAAGCTATATATAAGGGTTGGCTATATTCCGCACATTTCTCTGACACCTGATTGATAGTGTGAATATGGTCTATTGTTGAGTAGCCTTTACGGAATCCTACCTGGTCATTTGGTTGACTGAAGTTTAAGGTGTTTGCGATTTACTTAGTAAATACTTTGTAGGTTACGGGCAGTAAGCTGATCGGTCTATAATTTTTCAAGTCTTTGGCGTCGCCTTTCTTATGGATTAACATTATATTGGCGTTCTTCCAAGATTCCGGTACACTCGAAGTGATGAGGCATTGCTTATACAGAGTGGCCAGTATTTCTAGAAGAATCTGCCCACCATCCTTCAACAAATCTGTTGTTACCTGAACCTGCCCAGCTTGTATTGTCTTGTCTTGTGTCCCAGACAGTGGCGCCTACCCACTATGTGGGATTGGCCTAAAAGCAGGCGGTTTTCCGCATGGTTAGAAGTAGAGGGAAACTAGATCTGTATAGTGGAGCGTGGGACGATAGTACTGCAATTTAGAAGTGTAATTAAATATTGTTAGGAATTCCGATAAAATAAGTAAACGTAAAGAAATTAAATAATTTAAATTATGGGTTTTTTTTAGAAATTCAGCAAGGTACTCTTTTTGTGTCTCTAATAAAATTGTAAACTGCCAGAAAAGCATTCAAGTGGCTGGATCCCAGTGAAGTCGCCCCAAAAGAAAGGATGGTTGGCGAGGTTAGCGAGAGGCCAAGCTTGGTAAATGAGTATTTTAATAGTTTTCTTTGTCTTCGAAAGCGGCGGCACGAGAGAAAGTAATGTTCGATTGTTTCAGGTTCACTGCAAAAAGAACATAGAGGGGACATTGCGCGACCAGACCTGTGTAAGTAAACATTTAGAGGAGGTATGCGACCTCTCAATTTTGTAAAAGAAACTTCCAATTGCCTTGAAGGACACCAATTAGTATTCCATGGGAAGCCAAGATGGTGGAAATCAGAAGACGGTGTTGGAATGGATATTGCAGAGTTTTAAAATATAGTGAAATTTCTGTACCTAGCCGCGGTGACATAAGCTGATTTCGGGAAGACAGACATGATAGGGCCGTTCAGGGAAGCTTTGTAGGTAACGGACAGTAAGCTAATCGGTCTACAATTTTTCAAGTCTTTGGCGTCGCCTTTCTTATGCCCAGCTGTCGTCCCCTTTTGCATAGCTCCCAAGGCTTTCTTTACTTCTTCCGGCGTTACTTCTGGGATGTCAAATTCCACAAGACTATTTCCGCTTCCATTATCTTCGTGGGTGCCACAGGTATTGTATCAATCACTATACAACTCCTCAGCCACTTGAACTATCTTATCTATATTAGTAATGATATTGCCGGCTTTGTTTCTTAACGCATACATGTGATTCTTGCCTATTGAGAGTTTCTTCATCTCTGCTTTTAGGCTTCCTCCTTTCCTGAGACCATGCTCAATTCTATCCATATTAAACGTCCTCATGTCAGGTATTTTACGCTTGTTGATTAACTTGGAAAGTTCTCCCAGTTGTAGGGTAAGAGGGTTTCTTATTTTGGCGTTTCTTAATAAGATCTTTCGTATCCTGCGATAGCTTACCGGTATTTTGTCTAATGAAGGTACCACCGACTTCTATTGCACACTCGTTAATGATGCCCATAAGATTGTCGTTCATTGCTTCAACACTAAGGTATGGTATGGTATGATGAACTTTATTTAATGTCCTGAAGATTAACCCTTAGGTTGACGCAGGCGGCTCTCACGTCGGGACAGTAAGGTTTAACCTTACCGCCGTATCGTGGGCCTTCTGAACGGCCTGTAATTGATCGAAAAGAACTCCACTGTGTAGGACTCGCCGCCACCAGTCTCTCGCTTTGTCACAGTCTGTGAAAGTCACGGGACACTGCCGAAGCATGTGGTCCAGAGTAATGATGCCATTACACTTCTCGCAATTGATTGGTACCTCTCTTTCCGGATATAGCTTATTAATAAAGTTTGGACTTGGATAAGTTCTTGTCTTCTAGAGTTAAAGCCGAATACCTGTTCTGCAGCTAGATCCGGAATTTCTAGATTTTCCCTCTTACCGCTAACTCATTGGTCGGCTTCTTATGTACCAGTTTCTTCCGTTATCTGCTCAAGTCGAGGCTAATTCGAGTTCTTACCGTGATATGGTCAGTGCAGCGCATCTTGCCGCACACGTCCACATCTTGTATGGTGTCAGGGTTAGCGCAGAGTATAAAGTCTACTTCATTTCTAGTCTCGCCATTCGGGCTCCTCCACATCCACTTTCGGCTATCCCGCTTTCGGAAGAAGGTATTCATTATCCCCAAATTATTCCGTTATGCAAACTCTACTAATATATCTCCCCTCCTATTACTATAACCCATGCCACATTCCCCCGCTGACTTGTCTCCAGCCTGCTTCTCGCCTTCCTTGGCATTGAAGTCGCCCATCAGTATAGTGTATTTTGTTTTGACTTTACCCATCGCAGATTCCACGTCTTCATAGAAGCTTTCGACTTCCTGGTTGTCATGACTGGATGTAGGCGCGTAGGCCTGTACGACTTTCAATTTGTACCTCTTAAGTTTCACAAGACCTGCCACCCTCTCATTAATGCTATAGTGTTCCTGTATGTTACCAGCCATATCCTTATTAATCAAGAATCCAACTCCTAGTTCTCATCTCTCCTCTAAGCCCCGGTAGCACAGGACGTGGCCGATTTTTAGCACTATATATGCTTTTTTTTTCGTCCTAACCTCACAGAGCCATATTATATCCCATTTACTGCACGCTAGTTCCTCCAAAAGCACAGCTAGACTCGGCTCACTAGATAACGTTCTAGCGTGAAACGCTGCTAGGTTCAGATTCCAATGGCGGCCTGTCCGGATCTAGAGATTCTTAGCACCGACAAAGGCCGAGCGAAACCGACGGAACGTTGCCCCTCACGGCGAGCGACCGCGGGAGTAACATGCGCTGGAGTTGAGTAGAGACGACCCGCTGAGAAGACGTCAGGGCCCGCGTCACGGCGCCATTTAGTCATGGTGTCGTTCTGCAGGCGACTACATGAAGTTGTCTCTCTCTCTCTCTAGCACCGTCTGGTGTGGTCGCAGCTCCGACCGCCTCCGTGGTCAGTTGGTTCGCAGCCGCTGGAGACTGATGACCGGCGTTTGATTGTTGTATTCGCATAGGAGGTTCTGGCCAAGTACTGAACCAGGGCTGCCAATCCTGCTCTGGTGAGGGAGTGCGTTACCGGTTCTGGTCACCGGGATCAAGCCGCACTGCATGCCTGTTCGTGCAGTTTTATCAAGAGGCAGATTTGTTTTCTTTAATCAGGTGGAAAATTGCGCGGCACCGGGATATGAACCACGGTCCTCTTGCACGCGAGGCGGATGCTCTGCCTCTACGCCATCACTGGCACTACATCACTTCATGTAATAATACTCAAAAGTTTGTGCGCATAAACTTCCTGGCTATTGCAGTAAGTGAAAATCTGAAATATATTGCCCATCTTTTTTTGTTAGAACACTTCATGCACCGCATTTGTAAAAGGCACGCGATATTTTTTAAAACATCTGACTAAAAATAAATGACGTATTTATCTTCACAGATAATTGGCAAGTGCGATGCAAGTCTGAAACGTGGTCCCCCCGAAAGAATACGAGAATCTTTCATCCGCAAGCAAAATAAACGATGAAAAGCGACACTTTATTGGTTAACTTGGAAATAAGAAATATAATTTTACCTATGTAGAGTTTAACTGTGTAGCTTTAAATGTTTCGCAGATTGTTATACACGTCGGAAGTCACCGCCCCAGTTCCAGGAAACGCCTTTTGTAGTTTATATTCAGTTACTTACTCATCAGGGCTGAAACATATTATCGAGGGTAGTGGGTTGAACAAGATAAATAAATGATACAGTCAGCAAAAAAGTAACTTTCTAAATATACATTGTTAGCTGGCGGGAAATTACCAAAAATTTTCAGTGCACAACAGGAAGTCAATTTTATTTACAGTATTACCTGTAATTGAAAAGTATTCAAAGAGAACGTACTCTATCATCAACAAATTCAGGTTACACAATGGTTGTTAATGTTCCACGAAACATAAAATTATAAATACTGCTTGCGATTTCTGGGTGAAGTCGATAACATACAAGTACCATTCAAGGGGTGTGCGAGTAAAAAAGGCTAACAAACATTATTGTGACAAGATTCGATGCCTGCTTTATAAAATTCATCGATGCGGTGGGATGTTTGTTGCGATGAGATATTCACACATGTACTTGTTTATCTGTCTTCTGTGAGCGCTGTTCACCGGCTAACAAATGTTGAACGTTATAGCTCAGCGCATGACGCGCCTGCATGTTTTTGAAGTTACGCGAAGGTTGCCGTTCATTCTATCTATTGTGTATGTCCTCTGCTAACACTGTATTATCAGATTTCACGCGCGACACGAATTGTGTAATAGTTTCTGGAAACCATGCGATTACTCTAGAACCTTCGATGAGTGATGTGTCAAAGCCGACGCGCTTGACCCGCTGAATAGATTCCGACGATCGCCGAGCGTATTCACTGCTATCGCTGCTCTTTCAGCATGAACTAGCTCTTGTGGGCAGAAGTTCAACCAATAAAAAGTTGGTTTCGTCATTCACTGTTTTGCCGCGTTGTTATTAACCGTCACTACTACGTGGCAATATCAATACGGACGTAGACATTCAAGCTTATTTCTACGTGCGGTTAGAGTAGCAAGTAACAAGTAATATTGAGAAGGTTTTATTACGCTAAAGCTAAATGGTATCTGATGCGGCGAATAGATATTCGAATTCCCTTTGTACTTCAGTTTGGTTTAGTAGCAATATCAGAGGTGATGGTGCCGTATAAAGGTACTGGGGCAAAAAACCCAAATATTAATTCGCATTCTTTGTGAGGTACTATAGCTTGACCATGTGGAATAGCGGTAATATGAACCCCTAAATACTTATACGAATCTAAAGGTTCTAACGCAGTCTGGGCAAGTAAGTACGTCGAGAAATTTCACATATATATAGACAAGCACATAAATATACATTATTAGGCGTTTATTTCCACGAGGCATTTGCTACAGCAATTAGTTACGGCATCATACTCACAGAGAACTCCACTAATTAATCAAAATTGACGGGTTCGGAATGATTAAAAACTTCGTAATTTAAACCTGTTTTTAGCACTTACTACGTTCGACAATTAGTCGTCACATTGGCATGTTCCTTCGTTTCTTAAAGAAGAAAATGAGCAGAGATACTTAAAATTCTGTCTCCTTTCAAGTTTAAATTACGCGCTCAATCGATATTGGTTCAAAAGGTGGGTCCTGATGACATCATCACGGCAGAGGAAATAGCAGCTGGCTGCCTGCAGAACCAACGCGACATTTAGTGCGTTATTCAGGAGCTCTGCACATAAGTAGTTAATATTGCTTTATTTCTATGTAAATGTGCAATACAGGATATATTAGGCTTCACCATTGTCCTCGGTCAGCTGAACAAGACTTCGTGCATTTCTAAATGGCGTACATCATGTCAGATGTGCGTGCATGGTTTCATTGGTGTCGGTTAATTGAGATTTCATACAAGCGTTATACTTCTGTTTTGATGCATTTTTGGGGAACGAGACCTCACACTGCCTTTCAATGTGAAGAAGAGGGGGCTGAAGTGGGTATACCTTGAAAAATTGCATGGGGGCGACGTTTTACACTGTGTTAATTTTACAAGCAATTAAAATTGCTACTGCAACTTCGTGACAGAAACACCATCGGTGGAAGTTGTGTCGAATTCTGTAAAATCGCAAATACAATGAGCGTTCTTGCGGCGAAAGCGTCAATGGCCCATTGAACGAAAAATTCGGCGTCTGTCGTCGCTAGCAGCGAAAAGGCGCCTAAAGTAGCATTGGCCGCGACGCCACGTCACGAACGCGCCTGGGCGGAGAAGAGCCGGAGAAAGGAAGCGCCTGCTGCAGCGTTGACGCGACAGGTTTTGCGTCACGGGAGAAGTTATGGCCGCGACGTCACGTCAGCCTCGTTCTCGCAGTATGAACTGCGCATCGGTAAGGCCAAATCAAAACGCGATCGCCTGCCCGCGAGTAGTTTATTAAGGCGGGATCCTTTAATGGGGTGCGCATTGTCAAGGTCATCTGCCATTAACTGTCACAGCTTTCCGGCCTCCTGATTGGTCTCCTCTGTGTCGTGGCGTCAGTGTCGCTAGGCGCAGGTGTACGCCTCCTGATTGGCTCGCGTGCATGACGTCACTGTCGCCAAGCGCGGGTGTCGGGGTCGTTCAGCACCGCGCGGGATGTCTCATCACATCGGCACGCGTGGCGGCCGTGTGTTCGACCGTGCGCCCGCACGTTACTATCGCCAGGCGCTTGAGGTGGCCTCCCGATTGGGCGCTGTGTGGCCTGACGTTACTGTCGCGAGGCGCGCGTGGCAACCGTCTGCTTGGGTGTGGTGTGGACGTGGCAGTGGCGGCAATTTACTTTGCGGTATCGTGTGGGAAGGATGCCTCGTCTCGCCAAACCAGTGTCTCCCAACACGCAACGGGCGGCAGCCGCTGAACGCAAACGGCGCTCAAGAGAGGCTGAGCGTATAGGTCGCATGCATCAGGGCGGCGAGGCGCGTACGACACCACAAAGTCCTGGGACGTGACGGGCAAACGCAAGAGAGGCAATGCGTTTGAATCGACTCGCTGCAACTCCGGGTACCAAGGCAAATGAAGCTCGGAAGCGCCGTGACCGTCATGTTGCCGCGCCATGGCAAGCCAAGCAAATGCGAGTCAATCGAGCGAAGCAGATGATGAGGATGGCCAACTACACCCCGACACTGCCAGGGAAGACGCGTCTCCTCCTTAATCAGAAACGACGCTGCAACAGTTCCAGATGGCCACAAACTACTTTAACAGACATTTCGTGCAGAATGACGTTGCAGGCATTTATTAAACAAAAAAACATTTTAAAAAATTAAATTTTGGGGTTTTACGTGCCAAAACCCTTTCTGATTATGAGGCACGCCGTAGTGGAGGGCTACGGAAATTTCGACCACCTGGGGTTCTTTAACGTGCACCTAAATCTAAGTACACGGGTGTTTTCGCATTTCGCCCCCATCTAAATGCGGCCGCCGTGGCCGGGATTCGATCCCGGGACCTCTTTTTTTTTCTTTATTGCCAATTTGGCACAATACAGTGAAAAAAATAACATCATAACATCACATTAAAAATGCTAGCTTTTGTCTGGCTAGCATAAGTGGGTAAAAAAACGCTTTACGGTCAGGAGTTCATCCAGATAAACACACCAATCTGGCTTTTCTTCCTTCTGTTTCTACACATCTCGTAAATATGCGATGCTTTCGTTGAAGTTGTCCCTGGCTGACCTCGCGTTGACGTCCGCATTACGCACTGACATTCTGGTTTTCCAAACACTGTGCATTACTAGAATCATTAGCATATCGTACGGCACACCTTCGCTTTCGACGGGAAGAAAACAAATGCCGTAGGGTGTAAGCGGCAGTTCCTTTTTCAGGGTTCTTTGCAAGATGCCCCATAAGAATACGGCATCGCAACAATCGATAAACATGTGCTCGATTGTTTCAGGCCTTTTGCATATTACACAGTCTACCGACCATGGTACCAGCAACCATTTTTCCTTTAGCCACGGTATTGTAGAAAGTGTGCCACTATGGAGCATGAAAAAGAAATTTTTTACTGACGATCGGATAGTCATACTTTTAACCCTTTTTAACACATTGCTGCCTGGCCCAGGATTGTACATCCTTCGATACAAGGGAACAGGCATCATCACATCAATTAGGTCTTTGTAGAGGCGTTTTCTCCTGACCTCGCTGAGATATTCCATGGAAAATCTTACTTTTAGAAACTGGACAGCTGCAACAATTTCATGCATGTATCCGCGGACGTTGCGTTGCATATGGGCGCATGATGACACAATGACATCTGGCAATGCGTTCGCCAATCTCACTTGCATAACACTTCTTAAAAAAGGATTTCTTTGATTGCGATAATATACGAACCCAGAGACAATTTGTCTCACGAACAAATGAATCAGACCCAGTCCTCCCGATCTCACTGGAAGGAACAAATTTGTGCGGCTCACCCTTTCCCATGATGAGTTCCATACGAAAACAGCCAACACTCTATGCAGTCGTTGAATAGTTATGCGCGACATGTGCAACGCTTGCAAAACATACCATACTCGAGCAATAATAAAAATGTTACACACTGTGGCACGGGAAAAAATTGATAGGTCTCGTCCTCCCCATTTTTGTGTTTTCTCTCGAGCCTTGTCTGTCTGTTCTTTCCAGTATTCTTGGGTATCCTTGTAATGTTGTAGTGGTACGCCAAGGTATTTACTTGGAGTAGTCGTCCACTGAATGTTGGCGTACGTGACTGGTACACTATCCGATTCACCATGCCAGCAACCCTGACATTTATTCCAGTTTATTCTACTCCCTTTGTATTGACAGAAAGCTGTGGCATCTTTCATCGCATTTGTTGCACTTTCTCTATCGGTACAGAAAACAGCTATGTCGTCAGCGTAAGTGCTCAGCAGCCCAACACCATAGCCACTGAGCAAAACAAACATTCACATTACAGTGTACGATTTGTGTGCCTCCATGGTGTTTCCGACGCAACAAATAGCCATTGGCAATGGTTTCAGGCTTCCGCCGTTTCACACTTTAGCCTCCACAAAGTGTCTTCCGTTTTTGTTACACAAGCGACCGGTCAGCAACTTTCAATTGGATATTACTGCTCTCGCAATTACCGAATTATAAGAAATATTTAGGGGTCCTCGGATTCTTCAGATTGTCAGGTTACACCTTGATAACTTTTCAGCCACTTGATGAACAGTATTACATCGCAAAATGACTCCTGCAATGCGCATTCAACTGAGACGCCTTAAAATATCCCGGTGCACGCAGCTCTAACATCTTGCAAATAATTTACGCCAACCGTTATAGAATAATAGAAGTAACGATTTAATTATTTTTACCCAAGCAGTCGCTCATTTATTTAACAACCCTGCCTTCTCCATTCTTTATTTACTCTCCATTTCTGCGCAACTTTACAAATATATCCTACCGACAAATATCGTGTGCTAACTCAATCTTCAGCTGCCTCCTATCTCAATATATAGCAAATCGACAATGCTTTTGCTGCTTAAACACTGCGCCAAATTTGAGAAAGTTTGTTTCATTAAAAGAAAAACTTGCAATGCAGTGATTTCAGAAAGCGATTTCTTTAGGCTGTCAACTTTTCACAAAAGTTGATAAACATTGCAACATCTGAAAAAGAAATCAAGTATATATCTCTGTATCGCACGATTAAAAAAAGCGATATACAATTCTGTAAACTGTACCAAATGTTACAGCTAAACCGGACAAAAATGTTGTAATATGCGGCTCCTAGAAATATACTACTAATTTGTGAATACTACATGCAAACATTACCTGAAATAAACATAGGTCAGAAATTCAGACAGACTTTTTCTTCGCATTATATGTTCTAACGGATACAATTGATAAAAATGCCATGTTTTATTTTGATTGTGAGCTATAGACTAAACTTCATGCCTCCATTTTTTTTTTCAGATTTACCGATTTCCGCGAAGTCTTGTGAAACCTTCCATGGCCTAAATCAAAATTTTGCTTGCTGCAGTCCTTGTAATTTAACTTTGTCTTAAATGCGAGAAATTTCATCCCAGAATCTTCAGCGGCTCTCATATAGAATATTACTGTGTTTTACATACACTGAGCAGCTGGAATGAGAGATATACCCGAGCTTAAGGCTTCCTGCTAAGCAGCGCTTCATGCAAGTTTTATAGGAAATCCATGATCGAAACGATGGTGTATACGGCGGCACAGATATACGAAATAAAGGAATTCAAGAAAAGCAAATATTTGCCGGAAGCTTATCTCCGCCAGACATCTCATCCGCAATACCGACAATTTTATGGTCAGATGTCCAGCCAAATCATCGAACCAATGCGATTCGAGCATGTAGCTGGCCATCTTCAAGAAAAGGCCGATGCATACGCACTCTCGTTTCCAGGTGACGAGGTGAAGTGACAGCGTCGGTGTGTGCGACTTTCGATTGAACTTTGTTTAGCTGCGCGTCTTAGAATGCGTCATGGGGCGAATTTCGAGTTTTTTAAGGTTGATACGCCACGTGGTCGAGAAAAAGGAAACAACGAAATATCTGTAATTCCTGAGTTTATCTGTAATAGTGAAAGAAGAAAGGCCGCTGAAACGACATTCCTTTTTCTTCGACCACTGCTTTTTATTTGAAGCCTCCGTCTTTCTGGGAATTTGTCTTGTTTGGAGCTCCATCTGTAAGGAAGACATTGAAACCACATTGGGAAGCCCTACAGTATTATTGCATTTTACAAGCATTCTTTCCTTCTGCAGTAGCCATCGTATGGCATGCCTCTTAACAGTTCGTTGGGCGTGCTAAGCACACGCGCATATGTGTTTGGCATCTTGGGGTACTATGGCTGGAATGCTCGAAAATGACTTATTTGCTTGTGTGGGAGGAATGCACGGCCCAAAGTTGGGGGGGGTGCCTTCATATGAGCGATGGCGGAGCAGATGGCTTCGTATTTAACTGCCAGTGGTTATTTAGGGTGCCACTAAAGATTAGCAGATGAACGCTTTCTTTTCTTTCCCCAAGACTAATATGCGTTCGCCGCAGCAAAGTGGTTATTCGAGTGACGACCTTTAGCCCCGCAGCGAAACGCCACAACTGAGCCAATGGAACGACATATATTTCTTATATTTACACTGGCGCTTAGTTATCAGGGCCATTTCTTTATTCGGTTCAGAAGCATGACCTCCACGTAAGTTGAGCGTTCAGAACGAAAAGCAGTAGTTGCTTTTAGTGACGAAATACAAAATAAATTACTGCATTATTCTACACTCCGCCGACATCGGAATGAGGACTAGGTGCAGCTGAGACGATGGGAAGGCGTTTCAGCCGCAACTTAGCTGGCCTAAGAAGTCATGGCAGATCCATCTAATGGCGCTGAAAGCGTCGACGCCGCATCTCTTCCTGACGTCCCCCAGGTGGACGTTGAACATCAACAACGCAGATCGGTGATGGAGCGATCCAAATATCCGACGGGCTTTGCTGTACTGCGTACGAATGGAGATTTCTAGGTTGAGTCTATCATTCGCCACCAAGAGCACATAATTCACTAAATACACACGCACGTTTTCAAAAATACACCGACACAACATCGCGCTCAACTTCGACACTCGGTTCTGAGAATAACTTAGCCATATCCGAAGCTAACTACCTCAGAGACACATCTCCTGGGAGCCGCACAACTTAATGCGTTCGTGAACCCTGCCCGACTCTTCCTGTGCCCCTGAGGAAAGGCGTTCTGAAGACGTCTTGTACAAGACAAATATTGCAAAACATCTGAAACTATCAAAGACGGGTAAAGCACGTCTTGTCAAACTGTTTTTGTTGCTAAGAAGGCCAGAAAACGCTTGTGGAATCCTTTAGGAGGTTTATGTGCTGACACTTATTCGGATGAAAGTACAAAACGTACGTTTCGGAGCTTTCCACTCCTGTAAACAACTGTTAGATGTTTAACAGCCTAAACAGCCGCAGAAGCTGCACTTGAATAACACTTAGATGCACCTGCTTTCCTTCGGTGCCTCATTTTCCTATCCTTCAAGGCGCACGTTCTCATTAGCTGCACAAATTGAGTTGCGCAGTCTTTTGAGTCATAGCGTCTCTACGTATTTGACGGAAATAATACACAACGCAAACGTAAAAAGTAGCGCTAGGCTTGAGTGACAAAGCGTATGTGAGCTTACACACATGACTCAAGGCCTATAACCTCGGTAATTCAGAAAATGTAAAATCTGAAAAATAAATTCATTAGTATTAAGTGCCGAAAGCACAATCTAATTCTCAGGAACACTGTTCATGGAGACTACGGATCGTTTGTGACCGCTGCGTTTCCTAGCATGCACTTCAATGCAAGTACACGAGCTTTTTTTACATTTCACTCCAATCGCAGACCCAACCTCGAGCTGAGCAGCGCGATGCTCAGGCAATAAGCTACAGCGGCAGGTAACAGAAGGTATGTGCTTTCGTAGAGCAGTTGTGCAATATTTAGTGTGAACGCTAGTTTCAGGCACACCGATACGCAGTTATATATCTTATCGCAGTAGGTCGCGCGCAGTCACGCGGGTTTGTATCTGGCCGTCTTTCCGCAGGATGTTACAGCCGGATGATTTGAGGTGAAGGCGCGACAGCGACGGTGGACGGAGAAGGACCATACACACACACAGGCTGCCACTTCCAGCAATGTTTAATCCGGAAAAAAACGCCGCTAACCACTATAGTTACATCCGGAGTTTTTATCACCATTCCGGTTCAGCCTCCTCACAAGGGTTTTCCTTTTGTGCCTGAATCTGCACATTGAGCTGCATTACAAATGCGTTTTGAGGTATTCAGTCGAGTAGAAAAATACAGTATTATCGCAATGTGATTCATTCCTAATTAATGCATAATGCTTTAACCATCAGATTTGACAGCAAAGAGGGCAGGGACAGCGTCCGTCAGAAGCCGCTTTGCGTTCATTGCAGGTTAGCATCCCTTTTGTTACTACACGACAATCATTAGGATAGCTACCTCTATGCTGCCAAAGTGGAGCTCTCGTGTCTGACAGATTTCTGTAGTCATGAGGGATTTAGGAATGTTTATAGAAGAGATGAGCAAGGAGATGTTTGAATTCAAATCTGCAATTGAGGGAGAACTAATACAGGAACTAAGAGACCTAATACACGGTGTGAGCTTTATAAATGACGAAGTTGAGAAAATAAGGGGAGATAATTCCTATGTTGTGGGAGATAACATGTCGCTCAGGAGCGTAAATAGAAGGCTAGCAACCGACTGTCAAGTTTTGAAAAAAGAATTTGTCCCAACAAGAGCAGAGAATCACTGCATCCCAACAATACAATCGCAAATGTAACGTTTGCATTAAGAGAATACCGAAGCTTGCTGATGAGGACCTCGGTACTACTGTTCTGGGAATTGGCGAGCTGCTGAATGCGGCTGTCACCAAAGTTGATGTTGATAAGGCCATTGGAAACACAATCTTCATTTTGCGCTTCTAATTCAGTTTTAATTCATCTCTTTGACATCATACAAACGTTGCCTCAAGCGCTTTCAAAAGTATTGTTTTCGCCCATGTAAATTAGTCGCCATTCGCACAGCGTAATTTTTTTAGAATGCCTGGCAGCGTCTTCATCTTCTTGATCTTCACACCTTCCAGTCTATAGTGCAACTAGGGGTGCAAGTCTGGGCTACCTAACTTCATAGGTTTTCATAACTTGTGGCAAGGCATCACTCAGTTAAGTGAGATTGCAAATGGTGGCGTGGCCTTGAGAGCGCGTGGCATTGCGAGGTCACAGGACTCCCTAAACGAGATTCTATGGAAGGAATAAAAATTTTGGGTTGTGCTCTCTCGGGCTTACTCTTGGTCAGAGATATGACCGCTAAAATTTGGTCTAATCAGGACATCAGAGTACGCCGCGAACTTCCCGAGTGCGGATACCCCCAAAGTTTCATTCCTTGCATAGAACCTCGTCCAGGAAGGCCAATAGTCTCACTTGGCCGCGCGTCCTTGATGTTACTGTTCACTATGTCGCACTGGTGAGGTCTTCGCACATGTTTTGAAAACCTATGAATTCATCTAGGCGCAAGTTTCCACTCGCAAGTTGCAGTATGCACTGGTGCATGTGGGGGACAGGCTCCAGAAGAAATACTTCGACGCCGTGGTATATATACATACCATGTGGAATCTGCGACTGCATTTGCATCAACAAACGATGCAATTTCAAAAGCGGCTAAAACAGAATGTGCATGATGTCAAAACTAAAAATGTCGCTTGACTATAGGCAAGCAACTTATTTACAGCGAAGATGTTTATGCGGACCATTGCCGTGGTTGTTTGACACCACTAAAAAGGGGCCACGTGACCTAGCGGGAAAGGGAAAGAACATCTGAATACGGGGAAAGGGTTTGGAGTGACCCATTTGAGAATGCTGTCTCATACGCGAAGCTTATATGGTTGTGAAACGGTGGATTTTCTGCGACTGAGCTAGATAGGCATCGAATTTATCGACGATTGATTCGACCCTGAAACGAAGGAAAGAAATGTTATGCTGGCGGTTTGGGGCGAACGAACAGTGTGCAGCGATTCAAACGCGATAATAGCAGCGCGTGGCTTCCCAGCAGTGCCGTGCCGGCCGCCACGCCTAACGTCAAACGTCAAACCAATCATCAAAACTACTGTAGTGTCCGCATCTAGTGTGGTGGGCCTAGCGCCCAATATATGAAGCTTTGGATTACTGGTTCCGCCCATTTCATCCCAGCTACAACTGTGGGAAGACCACGAGTAGTGCGTACTCCTGAGGAGGTAGCTCATTAGCACGAACGCCAGCGAGAGTTGACTCGTGAAAGGGCTAGTCGTCCTAGGGCCAACCCGGAGCTGCGCTTCAGAGACGCCGAGTTTAAACTGCAGCGCTACTAAAGCATGCTCACCACGCGAAGCACGCAAAGGCGAAAATGAGCCAAAAAATGGTGAAATAAAATATTTACAATATGCTTGCGAAGTTTGACTTGCATGGTGTAACACTAGCTTTAATTAACACAGCTTCGCTGTTCGACCATCTTGATGGGCTGGAAGGGGCGGTAATTTTTTTGGCATACTTTCGGAGGACATGACAGCCTCTAAACATCACATTGGCCTTCAGTGACAAGGCTTTCGTTATCGCCAAGAATGTAACTGCATTTCATGGCAGTATCTCGGGTGCTTGATATCCAGCCTGAAAAGAAAGACTGAATCGCAGTGATCACACTACTCCGTCAGCACACGCAAGATGCCTAGGTACAGTTACGTTTGTGAGCAAGGCTTCCTCACAATTTAGGGGGTCTTCTATCAGTTCAATGCAATGAATCCTCTTTATTATTAGGTTAACGGGGGAGCCAACATTATTTCATTACATTAAAACTTCACTGCAATATTTTTTGTAATTTTTTATATATGTTACCATGACGGCCCGAGGCCATCACAAAGAGGAGTGGTAGAACGAGAAGCATAAAAATGAAATACAAAAACTAAACTAAACAATGTATCAAGTAGTGATTCCTAAGTATTCAATGTGCTCAACTCAACTAAAGTTTATTTTTGAAGACAGGGATATTAAAGACACTGGTCAACTTGACAAAGATAAAAAGCCGTGCATGCGTGGCACAAAAAGCCAAAAATATCAAAAAGCCATGTTGTGTAGAATAAAGATGCATGAAAAACAAACTTTCGGACAAATCTTTCGAAAAAGCCCACTTAGTTTTGCCCACTTAGTTGCAAATAGTTTGCAATGCTAGTTAATGTCTGCAATAATAGAACGCCAAGTAAATGAAATCTCCTAATAATAATTTTTATTTGTACAATGTGAGCCAATGCATTGCGGGAACTTTTGTTATCGACAAGAGCGGTAATATCACCGAGAAGGGAGCTTCATTGCTGTGAAGATCTTGGAAAAAGACATGACTGAAAGTGCCAGTGTGACCTGTTTGAATTCGAACTTTATGGAGATGATCGATGCGGCTAGACAGATAATGAGACTAAAAATTATGTCTCTGTGAAAGGAGGAATGGTGATAACATTGGTGAACCAGAGTCAAACGTGCTATTGTTCCACGATATGCAAGTGATGGAAGGCATAGATTGTCTTTTATTGATGTCATGCTCGGGCTACGATACAAAAGACTGAACTATTTTAAACAAGCTCGAGTGAAAAAATATGGTTTTATGGTATAGGTCCCATAAAGCTGCAGGGTACTCTAACTTAGATTGAACTAATGACTTGCAAGTATCAATTTTATAGCTAATGGTGCCTTGTAAAAATAGCGACCTACGTAACCGGACGTTATATCAGCTTTATTTATTATATACGCAATCTCAAAAGTACGAGTTATATTTGCATTCTAATAATACTTAAGTATTTCTATAAGCGCGTTCTCGGGCAAATTTGTTCCGTTTGTAAGTAGGAAGCGTACTGGTGTCCCTGTGCACACTCATAACTTTACATTTCATAATATTGAGCTTCATTACCCAGGTGTTGCACCAATCAATGACATAGTTAAGCCAAATCAAAGCACACTAGTGCTGTCGTTAGTAATTAGTCGACAACGTATCACGCAATCGTCGGCAAACAAATAAATTGAGACGTTGACGAAGACGGTAGGTCGTTATTATGGGCACGGCAGCACCGCAACCGCCATGCCGTCTAATCAGCGATTTTTGTTCCTCGAGCAGGTACTGCTGCTTTGCGCCTCGATTGCGCACCGGACATGTGCATCGTCGGATCGGCTGCTGGCGCGGCCGGTATCAGCGTTGGAACGTTGGACAGCCTCAAACCCGGATGCCATGGAACGACTACTACTGTCTGGGACAAGCCTATAAAGCTGTCACCTTTGGGAGTCGGCTTCAGTGGGCACGGCAGCACCGCAACCGCCATGCCGTCTAATCAGCGATTTTTGTTCCTCGAGCAGGTCAGTTACTATACCAAATTTGGTTACAGAAACGACAACCGTTTTGTTGTAGTGCTGCCGTGCCCGAGTGTGCTTTTTTCCGAATTTGCATCTATGTGCCTCTTGTTGTCGGGTGATATAGAGCTAAATCCAGGGCCTGACACTAAGGTTTTGTTGAAGGAGCTTTGCGATGGGCAAAGAGCAATTCAAAAGGATCTAGATAGCCTCGGCAAGCGGCTCGAGTGTGTAGAAAAGAGCATTCAAATTGTTAGGGATCAAGCAAATAGCATCGTTAAGTTAACAAAAACTGTTAAAGAACTAAACGAGGCCGTCGTGAAGCAACAGGAGAGGTTGATAAATTTAGAGGACGGAAGCCGGCGAAACAACCTCGTGGTCTTTGGAATCAAAGAAAGCGAAAAAGAATCCGCTGATGACCTTAACACAAACGTTCTAAGTGAAGTTTTTGAAGAAAAACTTGGTGTGACGTTGAACACATTGGAAAGAATCCACAGAATTGGCAAGAAAAATAGTAAGCACCCTCGACCAGTGATCTTGAGACTTTATGACTGCAGAGAAAAATCAAAACTGTACCAAAACTGCAAAAAACTTAAAGGAAGCAGCATTTCGATTGGCGATGACTTTTCCAAGGAAACACTGGCGAAACGCAAGCTGCTCTGGAATTCGGCAAAACAGGAACGTGATGATGGCAAACGAGTCCACCTTAATTATGACAAGTTAACAATAAACAGCGAAGTGTTTGTCTGAGATTACTCTAAGAACCGCCGAGTACGAATACGCCGAAATAACCCTCCACCGGCCGAAGGCTCGGAATGAAGCCATGTGAGCCTAAAGTATTCTGATTTTCGATTAATTAACTTCAATGCTAGGAGCCTTACGAATAAAATTACTGATCTAGAATACTTACTGGCTAGCTACGATCCGCATATTGTCACTATTAGTGAAACATTGCTTCGTCCCGAAATAAAAGATGATGAAATTATACCCCCCGGCTACAAAATATTTCGCAATGATCGAGAACCGCGAGGAGGAGGTGTAGCCATCATAGTGAAAGAAAATATTCAGTGCCTACAGATGCAAGGCATTCCGAATCACGAGAGTGTTTGGTGTCAAATAAACTTCGAAAATTCGTCATTTATTATTGGAGCGTTGTACAGGCCACCAAGCGCGCACGTATCATATTTAGAAGATTTACAACGCCACTTGGAGGGACTTAAACCCTCGAAATGTAAGCTGATTGTCGCGGGTGATTTTAACCTCGGGGGTATTGACTGGAACAATTTGACAATTGATGCAAAAGAGCGGGCTTCTTGCGAAGTTCTTCTTGATATCGCCTTCAATCATGATTTGACGCAGGTTGTTCGTGAAAACACACGTATAGCAGGATCAGCACAGTCTACGCTTGACTTAGTTTTTCTTGATGCATGTTTGGATAATTACAAAGTACAAATTCAAAGTGGACTATCTGATCACAAACTTATTTCTGTTGAACTTAAAACCGATCTAACTTCTGCCCGAATTAAAGAAAAGACCACATTTGTTCGCCAGTATGACAGAGCCGATGACACGAGCATTATCGACTACTTATCATTTACGTTGGACAGTTTCAGTGCGGAAAGTGACGTCAATGACTTGTGGCTGCGGTTTAAAGATATTGTCTCGTATTGTATCTCAACGTTTGTACCGTTGCGAAAACAAAGACAAAAGAAACAAAATCCACGGGTAACCAGAGAAATAATTCATTTAAAGAGACAGATCGCCCGCCAAAGACTGAAGAGAAAAAGGAACCACGAAAAAATAGCTCTGTTATCACGGCAATTACGAACTAAGCTTTACACAGCCAAAGAAAAGTATTACACCGAAACCTTGTCCAACTTTATGGTCTCCTCCCCACACCGTTTTTGGCGTCACTTATCAGAGCCCGAAAATAACCCACATAGCATTATCATGAACGGTTCGGTTCTGCACGGTCACGGAACGATAGCGTCACATTACAACACGTTTTTTCAGTCTGTTTTTTCCCCGCGGTCTGGTGGTGATGCGTCGCAATATCAGATGCCTGGTCATCGTTCTTCGGAAATGCCGGACGTAAACGTAACGTACGAAGGCGTCGTTTCCCTCCTGCTAAACATTAACATAAAGAAATCTAATGGTCCCGACGATATACCAAATGCTTTTTTACGTAGATATGCGGAATGGATTGGACACTATCTTACGATCATTTTTAAAGCGTCACTTGAACAAAAACGCGTCCAAATGACTGGTTAATGACCAAGGTTGCCCCAGTTTTCAAATCAGGAGACCGGCAAAAAATTGAAAATTACCGTCCCATTTCCTTATCTTGTGTATGCTGTAAACTTCTCGAGCATGTAATATCAAATCAATATACATCTACCTGGAAGAGAAAAAACTTCTATATTCCAATCAGCATGGTTTTAGGCGAAATCTTTCGACAGTGACGCAACTGGTTGAAACAATTGATGATTTTGCGAGGGCTTTGGATAACAAGGGGCAAATTGACTGTATTTGTCTTGACATGTCCAAAGCCTTCGACAGAGTCCCTCATTCAGAACTCATTGATAAGTTGGTTCATCTTGGCATAAACTACAATGTAACACAATGGATTCGTGCATACCTAACAGGCAGAACCCAGTACGTAGAAATTAATGGCTCCAAATCAGAATTATTAGACGTCACATCGGGTGTTCCACAAGGGTCTGTGTTGGATCCAGTCTTATTTCTTGTTTATGTTAACGATATTGCGCAATGTATTAACAAAGACATAAGGGTGCGACTCTTCGCAGATGATTGCCTCCTGTATATACAGATAAACAACCAGGATGATTCGAAAATTCTTAATGAAGCTCTGCAGGTGGTTGAACAGTGGTGTGAAATTTCAAAAATGAAAATTAACAGAAATAAAACTGTTGTATTTCGTGTCACAAACAAGACAAAACATGTTGTTGACTTTAACTACATCCTGGGTTCATTTACACTTGCCGCAGTTGATAGCCTTAAATATTTAGGCGTTACTATTTCCAAGAATCTGAGTTGGAAGGAGCACGTTAAAAAAATTTGTTCGACAGCAGAAATGAAACTCTGGTTTTTGCGTAGGAAGCTCAAGCTTGCTTCGAAAGACTCTAAGTTAACTGCCTACCTATATCTGGTAAGACACACACTGGAATACGCCAGTATTGTTTGGGACCCTTATGAAACAGGATTGATAACCATGATTGAAAGAGTCCAACGAAGAGCTGCTCGATTTATTCTGTCTCGTTACTCGTGAACTGATTCTGTTACAGAAATGCTGCAATTACTTAACTTACCCTCCCTAGCCGAACCCCGCCATGTAGCCAGACTTAAGTTTCTTTTTTTGCTTTGGAAAGGGCATTTCAACGTAAATACTACTCCCTATTTAGCACCAAAACAAGGCAGAACCTCAAGAGGTACACATGAACATAACTTCCAGATATCTCAACTGCACATTAATGCATACGCCAATTCTTTCTTCCCCAGAACAATAAATGAATGGAACAGACTACCAAAAGCCATTATTCAATGTGATACCGTAACACAATTTGAAAACAATCTGAGGCAAATCATTTCCTAAACAAAATTATGTACATTATGTTAGATTAACACAGATTGTGTTTATTGTCCCTGCATATTGCTTTTGTATTTGTGCTGCTACTAGTTTCCTGGTTCTTTTTATGAATGTATGCTCAAAAAGAGTGTTTTATGTATAACTTGCGTGCATTGCGTATATTGTACATTGTTTTTCATTTTCTGTGCTGTACCCCACCCCTGTAACGGCCTCCGGGCCAACAGTATGACTAAATAAATAAAATAAAAATTATAAGTCCCGAAAAGTAGGGGTACTGGTGCGTGAGGCACATCAAAGGGAACATTTGTGAATGATGATACATTATTATTCGAAGTAATAAAGTGATACGGTAAGTAAAAAGACACTATACTCCGTCTCAGCGGGTGAGAGCCAAGGTTTCCAAGACTAGGTTTCGACTAGCTTCTCGCGAACCTAGTCGAACGCCTTGCTAAAATCTAACAAAACACACTCCATACACGAAGCACGATCTAAAATGCAATGCAATCTGCAAGTAAAAGACACTAGTTGGGTTTCTCATGAGAACGCTTTGCGAAAACCACGTTGAGGTGAGGTGAAAAATGAGTTTTATTCAAGAAAATGCACACGGTTTGCAAATCGTAATAGGAACCGCTTTATTCCAGCTGAGCTCGTACTGCCAGACGAAGATGAAGCTGCGCAGCCGATGATGATGCATACAGATGAAAAAGACGTACAGTGCACGATGATATGAATATATTATGAAGATGAAAGTAATACATGTGTTGCTTTCCCACTTGTTCGTTCTTGCTGTGGGAGAGGCCACGTGGCTGCGCGGAAGTATTATAATATGTGCAGAGCGTATCGTTTAAAACGAGAGACACGCACTATCTCCCTCCCGCGGACACGATGACTGGATGACGTTCTAAGGGGCGAGACACGGTAATTAGCAGGAGCTTTCTGCTCAATGAGCGTGTAAGGCCTAATAAATCGAATGATAATTTTTTTGCATAAGCCAGGATTGCGCACAGGAGTCCAAAGAAGAACTTCGTCGCCAGGAGAATAAGTCCCAGCATGGTGCGTCGAGTTATATCCAGTCTTCCTTTTCTGTTGGTAGAAACTGGTGTTAATGAGGACGAGGTGATAGCAGCCCGCGAGGCGAGACAAAAATTGTTCTAAGAAAGGAGCTGTTGGGGGTTAAAGAGTCCCAAGAAACGATACATCCAGAACGAAACTGGGCGAGCGGCCATGGATGAGGAAAAGTGGAGAAGAGCTGGTGGTACACTGCGTAGCCGTGTTACAAGTGAATGTCACGAACACCACGATTGCATCTCAGTTCGTGTGGTCGGGGCGGATGTACATTGCAATCATGTCTGACAGGATACGATGAAAGCGCTCCGTCAAGCCGTTGACGTGCGGATGGTAGCTGGAAGTGTTCTTGTGACTAGTGTTTGAGGGGCGCAGATCTTCGACAATTATAGAAGAGAGCAAGGTTTGTCGTGGTCGCTGAGGAGAGCTCCGGGAAATCCATTGTGTAAAAGACTGCTTCGTCTAAAGAAATCGGCGGCTTCAGTGTCAGCCCCCGATTGTATAGAGAGGCGGTGTCCGCGTAGATGGTTAGGTGCTCAATGGCCGTCACAATCCAACAATTGCTATTTTAAGTCGGGAGAAGACGACCGTACAAGTATATTCCCATGACCTGGAAAGGCGAATCAGGACAAGTAAGAAGCTGCAAAAATCTAGAAGAAGCTGCTCTCGGTCTATTGCGGCTTTGACAATGAACGTAGAACCCAACGTACTTCGCAACGGCCGAAGAGACGCGAGGCCAGAATCAGCGACTTCGTATATTATCGTAAGTCTTGTGGTGGCCCAGACGACCGGCCGTTGGATAATCGTATAAGGCTTCAGGCACCTCACGTTGCAGATAACGTGGTATGATCGGGATCCATCTATTGCAATCGGCGTGATAAATTTAGGGATGTAAAGCCCTACCGTGCAGTTTGAAGTTGTTCAGTTGTCGACGAAGTCTGGCGTTCGGAGGTCAAGATGAACCTTCCATGATTTCAAGAATAATTCGTCAGCACGGTGTGGAAACGTTGGTGGGACACAATGACTGATGAGCTGTCAGCTGTTAGGTCTTAGTAAGGCTGCGCAGTGTAGAATAAAATGACGCGAAAAACTGACGGGGCCGAAGAACTCGCGAAGCTGGCGAGATGTGTTGGGTACCGGGAAATTCCTCACAGCCTCGATGTGCAATAGCAAGGGAAGGATGCTGAGTGCCGAAACATGATGGCCCACGATATCTAGCTCAGAGGTTCAAAAAGGCATCTGTGTGAGTCGCGACGAGTCCATACTTCTGCAGATGCAAAATTCACAGAAGTCACCCTCGCTGTCTTGCGGTGTGCAGCTAGCGGTTAGCATGTCATTGATGTACGCGAAGACTGCAGGCAAACTCCGTGTCACCAGAGCGATAAGGCGCTGGAATGTTCGTTCGACGTTGCGCAATCGAAAAACATGCGCACAAACTAGAATAAGCTGAAGGGCGTGGTAATGGCAGTTTCACGAGTTTCGTTGGGCTCAATTAGTATGTGATGGTACGCCTTAACCAGAACTACTTTGTGGAAGACGTTGCACCCATCCAGATTAGATGTGAAATTTTGAGTTTTTGAGCACGGTAGTCTCGACACGGACGTCCATCATTCGTATCCTTCTTTGGTACTAAGTGCAGTGGCAAAGCCCAAGCACTGGATGAAGGACGAACAATGCGGAGTTACACGCGCTTAGCGACGGCCAGACAATCGCCGAACAAGCAATGAGGACCGGAAGAAACTAGGGGACCACGTGTGATGGTGTGGCGAGTAACGTGTGCTTAGGAGGTTTGTTCATATTGCAATATTTTGTGACCTCTGGGAACTCAGCCAAGATTCCCTGGACATGTCGGCGCAAGTGTTTGAGTGCCTGTGGGGCAGTCTACTCACCCTAAAAGTCCAACCATCGACAGACGAGTAGTGCCATCGATGAGCCGTTGGCGCCACATGCTCACGTCAAGTTTGTAGAAAGCTAAAATCCGAACTGACGCTGGGACGGGCCATGTCAGCGATGATGAAAATACAGCGGAGCTTGCGTCGTAACCCGAGGTCTATGGCAAGTGAACGAATCCCATATGTCGCTATGGTAGAGGCGTTAGCGGCACGGACAGGCCGTCCACGAGAATTCGTATGGCGATCCTTTCCGAATGCGCCCTATACTAACATGGGCACCCATGTCTGTTAGGATACATAAGCCCGCAATCTTGTCCGTAATTGTGAACAGAGGGCCACATCGAGGGGAGTGGCCATGTGCGTCACTCAGTGATAACTCTAGTCGTTTCAAGACCAGGTACGAGGTGGTGTGCGCTTTCTAGACCGATGTGCAAAACGCAGGTGTTACCAGGAGATCCACTGAAATTAAAGAGTCATTGCTTGCGTGTCGCGAGAATTAGACCAAGCACACTGACTCGAAGAGCGCTGGCGTTGTCTGGGCTCGTGAAGGGAAGCAATGGGGCCGTGAGGCATTCAATTCGTGCTTCGAGCTGGGCTTCTGCAGAGAGCACAGATGTAGTCGTGACGATAGAAACCGAAGGAGCGGCAGCCTTGTTGATCCTATCTGCGAGCTCAGCCAGGCGGTCTACGATCGCTTCTCCAGCGACAGCAAGACCGAAGCAAATAGGTTGCGGAAGGCGCTTCATGAAAAGTTCAGCCTAATTAACACTGTTGCGCAAATAGACGAAGGGGCAGGTCTCTCCTGTCCTTCGTCTGTTCGCGCAACATTGATAATTATGTCGAACTAACCAGCCCACTGCGGAATTTTCCAGGAAAAATTCCTTCAGCAGAGCGTTGTGGGTGTTGATGTTGTCTTCACCGAAGAGCTGCCCATAGAGTGTGGTATTTGGGAGCGGTGTCTATCGCCGAGATCTTCGTTGGTTAAGAGTTGTTGCAGGCGAGTGTGTTCGGAAAGTATGGCAGGCGCCAGGATCTTCGCGCTGAGGCGTTGATATGGGTTCCACCCAAAGGTTGGGCGAGGACGACGGTGAGGTCGTGACTACTTCTGGTGTTAGTGACGAGATCACTTTGTAGAATTGCGTCATATGCGAAGTGATCTGGCGCAAGGAAAATTGCGCCTGGAGCTGGGGATACTGCGTGCAAGAGAGTGCCAGCTGAAATCACGCCTCTGCGATATCGGGAGGCGAGGGCTTGACTCGGTGACCTGACTCGGCGACGCCTTCATATACAGCATTGTTGCTAGGTTTGGTCATGTGTTAGTCCTAGGTCACCACAGTAGAGCGCTAAAGGAGCGCCCACCGACTCGTAAGCTGCAGATCTGATACTGGAGCCTCGCCCCCAAGTACCTTCTTTATTTCCTTCCTTGTTCTTGCTATGAGTGCCCCCTGGCAAGGTAGCCGATGTGGGTGCTACACGCCGTTCTTTCAAAGGCTGGAAGACGTCTAGCAAGACGTCGTTTATATTTTTTATTGGACGGTGCATTAGACATATTCACAATGGTTACCAGACTTCCGACAACGCTACGTAAAGACGGCTGCAAAACGATTTTATTATTGTTACGAAACACCTCCTTTGACTCACGAAAAGATGACGATCGCCGTGACATTGCGGATGTTCAGCGATATTCATCATCTCTGTAACTAGTCTCCGTTTATTATAAATCGTGCTTCGCTTTTATCTACTTGACGCCCCGTAACACAATGGTCGAGATGCTGGGCATTCCCGCCAGACGACGGAGTTGCGAAACGGTCGGCGCTGCGGTGCGACCACCATTGCAAACCAACCTGAACCTGCTTCTGCGCTGCGGACCGCGATTATATTATCCGACCTTCGAGACCCAGGAAGCTCCAACGGGGCCGATGGCATAGACGGTAGGGAGTGACTGACGCAATAAGAACCGATGAGCGATCACAGTCACTAGGACCTGGCGGCCATGCTGGCCAATGTTTTCTTTTATTACGTCGGAGTTGTGTAGGGCTAGGTCCCTATAGATTTTTCGTGTCATCATTATCATCGTCAATGACTCATACCCCCATAAGTATTAATACCCTATTAACTCAGAAAAAAATGCAATGGCTCATAGCCGCGTGACGCAGAGGCTACAAGCATGCAGTAGAGTGAAGTGAACAGTGTTTGCACTGTACAAACGGACTGCTTTATTATCACGTGATAATCACCTCTTCTTCTTGATCTCTGTGCTACGTTCATTACAAGTGCCGATGTGTTTTTTCATCTTCGTCGTCATATATATAGATATATATATATATATATTCTAAAGGTGTTTATTTGGCAGATCTCGGGGCAGCGCAACGTCAACGGGCAGGGCAGTCACAGCTTCCAAGCACGAGAGCCGTTGCTGAGTAGGAGAGCTCGACCCACTAGCGTCTCTCTTCGCTACAATCACCCCCCGGGAGGGAGAAGGCAGCCGTCCGGCGACCTAACAGCTCGTCACATTGAGCGGGTCGTAGTAACGCTTTAAACGGTCGACATGGACAATGTCTCGTCCACGGCGGCGCATGTCTTCAGATGGCTCAACTGGTTCGATGACATAGTTTACAGGAGATGCGCGTTCGAGAACACGATAAGGGCCTTCATACTTAGGGACCAGTTTTGATGAGAGGCCAGAGGCAGTTAAAGGGACTGAGAGCCACACGAGCGTTCCCGGATCGAAGGTGACCGTGTCAGTGGCGTCACCGCGAGTGCTCCTCTGGCACTCTTGATCATCGGAAGTAAAGACTCGTGCGAGGTCGCGGCACTCTTCTGTATGTATGAGCGTGCCAGAAATAGGCACGCACTCGGATGCATACGGCCGGTACGGAAAAATGGTGTCGATGGTGTGCGAAGGGTGTCGACCATACAGCAAGAAATAGGGTGAAAATCCAGTGGTGCTGTGCGTAGCGGTATTATACGCGTAGGTGACGAATAGCAGAATGGCGTCCCAGTTCGTGTGGTCGGAGGCAACGTACATTGAAAGCATTTCGCCAAGCGTACGGTTGAAGCGTTCTGTGAGGCCATTCGTTTGAGGGTGGTACGCCGTAGTCGTACGATGAACAATGTGGCACTCTTTGAGAATCGCTTCAACTACTTCCGACAGGAAGACGCGATCGCTGAGCAGTCCTTGAGGTGTACGATGCCGCAAGATGAATCGCCGAAGCAGGAATGATGCAACATTGCGCGCTGAAGCTGCTGGGAGAGCGGCGGTTTCTGCGTATCGTGTAAGGTGATCTACTGCCACAATGGCCCAGCGGTTACCAGCCGACGTCAGGGGGAGTGGCACATACAAATCGATGCCAACGCGCCTGAACGGCCGGGTAGGGAAGGGTAGAGGCTGCAGAGCAGCTGGCGAGAGGTGGGGCAAAGATTTTCGGCTCTGGCAGTCAGGGCATGAGCGAACGAGCTTCTGAATGTATTTGTACATTCCTCGCCAGTAGTAGCGTCGTCGGAGGCGCTGGTAGGTTTTGAAAAGTCCCGAGTGAGCACTCTGTGGATCAGAGTGGAACGATGCGCAGATTTCAGAACACTGGCTTCGAGGTATAACTAATAACCACTGGGGGCCTTCAGAAGTGTAATTGCTTCGGTGAAGCAGGTCGTCGCGAATCGCGAAATGGCGAGCTTGTCGGCGCAATGCACGAGTGGTTGGCTGCTCTGACGGATCAGCAAGGCAGTCTATGATGGAGGCAATCCAGGGGTCCTTGCGCTGCTCAGAAGCGATGGTCCCAATGTCGACGGAAGAAACGTCAAGCTGGAATATTGCGCAGCAGGCATTGTCGCCTGGCAAGGGAGAACGTGAGAGGGCGTCAGCATCAGAATGCTGGCCTCCGTTGCGGTACAGTACGCGGATATCGTAATCCTGTGCGCGAAGTGCCCAGTGGGCGAGACGGCCAGAGCGATCCTTCAATGACAACAGCCAGCATAGTGCATGGTGGTCCGTGGCGACATCAAATTCGAGACCATACAAATAGGGCCGGAACTTAGTAAGCGTCCAGGTGATCGCCAGGCATTCTTTTTGCGTGACGGTGTAATTGGTCTCGGCTTTAGTAAGCATAGGGCTTGCATATGCCACAACATGTTCAGGAAACCCTTCTTTGCGCTGCGCTAGGACAGCGTCGAGGCCGACACCGCTGGCATCTGTGTGTATCTCAATAGGTGCCGTTAGGTCGTAGTGGCGCAAAATGGCAGGAGACGTCAGCATACGATGGAGCTTAGTGAACGCCTCGTCGCACTCGGACGACCACGAATGGAAAGGTCCGTTGCTGCCAAGGAGCTTCGTCAGGGGCGATATTACGGCGGCGAAATCGTGAATGAAGCGCCAGAAGTAGGAACACAAACCTACAAAACTGCGCAGTTCTTTGACAGACATCGGTTTAGGAAATTCAGCTACGGCACGAAGTTTGTCTGGATCGGGGAGGATTCCATCCTTCGAGACGACGTAACCTAGTCCCGTGAGCTGCCGCGCTTCAAATCGGCACTTCTTTAGGTTCAGTTGGAGACCAGCGTTTTCTAAGCACGTCAAAACACGCCGTAGGCGTTGAAGGTGCGTGGTGAAGTCAGAGGGAAAAACAACAACGTCGTCGAGATAACATAAGCACGTGTGCCACTTCAAACCGCGGAGAACTGTGTCCATCATGCGTTCAAAGGTTGCTGGCGCATTACAAAGTCCAAACGGCACGACGTTAAATTCGTATAAGCCGTCGGGTGTGACAAAGGCTGTCTTCCGCCTATCCACGTCAGCGTGTGTGTGTGTGTGAAGTGATTTTTGGAAAGGAAACGGAAGAGATGAGTGCAGCGCCGTAACTGTCTCTCACAGGAGGACACCTCAACAGCACTGCACGGGGAAGGGGGAACGGGAAGAAAAGGATGAAGGAGAGAAAGACTGGACGAACGTGGGAAGGGGGAAAAAAAGAATGTGAGTGCGGGGCTCAAAGCCGCGCTCTCAAGTGCGTCGCATTGCAGTAGTCTAGCAGTGCCGAGAGAGCATGCTTCACGATGGACGAGTGGGCTGCAGGGAATAGCAGCGCGGTCGCCGTATCGTAAGTCAGTCCCAGTCGCCGATAGACTGTACACAAGTCCGTGCGCTCCACATCGAAGGCAGGGCAGCGAAGTAGCAAGTGGTCGAGCGTCTCCGTATCGGCGCAGTTGCTGCACGCGGGGTCGCCAATTCCCTGCAGCCTGTGCGTTCTAGCAGCCGTCCTGTAGCAGCCGACGCGCAGGCGAAGCAGGAAAGAGTGGTCCGCCCGGGAGAAGCCCACGCGGGGGAGGAGCCGAAGTGACGCACCCGCGGCGACGCGCTGGTCCGGGTGCTGCGCACGGAGAGTTCGCAGAATGGTTGCTTTGGCCACGTCGAAGCCGCTGACCGAGGTAGCGAGGGGGAAGCGCAGGGAGTGAGCCTGCTTTGCGAGAGCGTCCGCGGCTTCGTTCCCTTGCAGGCCGATGTGCGCTGGAACCCATTGCAACGCCAAATCGCAGCCCTGGCTGACGAGATGGCGGAGCTTTGAGCCGACGCGCTGCACCAATGGAGGTCCAAGGTAATCCTTCGCCAGCATACACAGTGCCGCGCGCGAGTCCGAAAGGATCGCGGCAGAAACAACACTGCGCTGTTGAAGCAGGAGATCAGCTGCTAGGTCGATCGCAGCAAGCTCGGCCACCGTCGACGACCACACAGCACGAAGGCGGCACTGCCGTGTAGCGCAAATATCCGGCGCCGTGCACGCTGCAGCACCAGAACCATCACTCGCCACGGAGCCGTCGGTGTAAACGAGCAGCCGGCCCCCTAGGCGCTCGTGTAGCAGTGCGGCCGTTTCCTGCTGCATAGCACAAACAGCTGTTTGACGCTTGGACTTGACGCCTGGCACCGTGGTGTTTACATCGAGTAGCGCGGAGGCGTGCGGCGATACCGGCAGTGGTAGGAGTTGCGGCGTCGACGCGACGAGTGCGCTGAACTCGGTGGCACGCTGGCCCATGCCCGAGCCCTCGAGGGTGTGGAGGCGACAAACGAGGCGTTGTCCCTGTGGCGAACGTTGAAGGCGCTCGATGTGGTTCATCGCTTGCTTCCGTGCGCGAAGTGAGGGCGGCCAGTCTCCCGCTTCGGCGAGAGTTGCTCCTACTTGCGAGTTGCGAGGAAGCCCGTAAAGTTGGCGAATTACGGTGCGGTGCTCCATGTCGATGGCGTTCCAGTTGGTGGCTCTGGCGTTCGTGAGGGGAAGTGCATAGAGTGCTCGCGTTGTTGCGACAGAGTTGTAAACTCGAAGCGCAAGTTGCGGTGTACAGCCACGACCACGGGCGAGCAGGGAGCGTGCGGCGCCAGCCACCTTCTTAGAATTCTTGCAGAGCTGGGAGATGGCGGCGTTAAAGTTGACCCGGCAGTCGATGTCAAGTCCGAGATAGCGCACTTTTCTCTGCCACGGGAGGGGGCTTCCGCGCAGCGTGAGACAAGGCATTTCGAAGCGCGCACGAGCACGGGGGTGTACCAACAACGCCTCAGTTTTTGACGCCGAGAGCTGGAGCCCTATGCTGGCGAGATATTCATCGACGGCATTGATCGCCGACTGCAGGGATTCTCGCACCTGGAAGCCGAGGGACGTAGGCCCGCACGCGAACAGTGCAATGTCATCGGCGTAGATCGCCACGTGGACTTCGTGGGCTGTCATCTTGGGGATGTAGTCAGGTAGTCTTGCCAGAGCCAAGTTAAAAAGAAATGGGCTGATCACGCTGCCCTGGGGAACCCCGGAGGTCACGCTGCGAGGGGCACTGAGCGTGTCACCAACTCGCACTCTGAGCGTGCGGTCACTGAGGAAGGCCGCGATGTAGTCAAAGAGGCGGCCGGTGACACGTAGCTCACGGAGGGCTTGAATGATGGTGGTGTGAGGGAGACCATCAAATGCGCGTTGCACATCGAGCAGCACGAGATATCCGGCTTCTTGGCGACTTGCTGCGTGCTCGAGCGTAGCTACGACGTCCGCGAGCGAGTCAGCTGCTGAGCGCAGTCGCCGGAAACCACTCTGTTCAGGGGCGAAAGCGTCGAGGGCGGAGGCAATCCACTCAAGGCGGCGCAAAGCCATGGCCTCCAGAGTTTTGCCGGCTACCGAAGTAAGCGACACTGGGCGATAGGAGCTGACGCTCGTGGCAGCTTTGCCGCGCTTGAGAATAGGGACGACGATCGCCTCTTTCCAGTCAGCAGGAATAATGTCACTGCGCCAGACGGCATTGAAGGCCTCGAGTAGGGAAGGGAGCTGCGCTGCGTCGACGTTCCTGAGGACCTGATGTGTTAGTCCGTCGGCACCAGGCGCTGAGCGTCGTTTACGCGTGTTCAAAACAATGCGCAACTCACTAAGGGTAAACTCGGCCGAGCAAAGCACCTCAACGTGCTCCAAGATTGTCCTCGTAGGAAAGTAGCGCAGGGGAGCGAGGAGTTCAGCCTTGTTGTGCGGCGGTAGTTCGCAGGATGCACTGACGGGGCGCACAGACGGTGGCGGTGGGGCGAAGGCATCGGCGAAGAGTTCGGCCAGTTGCTCTGTGCTCAAGCCCGTAGCCACCGCGATGGAGAGTGCAGGATGGCGAGGGATCTTGGGACGGAGGAGGGAAGCGAGAATGCGCCAAGGGCGCGACTTGTCGCGAGTGTCCTCCAATGACACGCAGAGACTTTGCCAGCTCTGATTGCGGCGCTGCCTGGCGTGACGGCGACACGCAGCGTCCAGGCGGTTGTATAAAGTCCAAAACTCCACCTTGTCGCTCTTGATGGCACGGCGTTCGGCGCGACGACGGACAGCGCGCAGATTGAGAAGCTTGATATCGGGGACCGGCGTTCCAGCAGGCACCGCGCACGATTTTGTAGCGGCATCCAAACACCTCGTAAGATGCGTAAGAAAGTTTGTATTTGCCGGAGGGGATATTGCGCAGAGGGACCGAAAATGGGACCAGTCCGTGACGCGGTACGTACATGTCCTCGTGCGGTTCAGGCCGAGCGGGTCGAGAGAGATCGGATAGTGATCCGACCCCTGCGTGTCAGGGCTGCGAACCCACTCGTAGTGGCATCGCTCACTCGCGAGCGACAAGTCTATCGCACTCCCGTGTACCCTCCGACGCACAAATGTGGGACTTCCGGTGTTGATTAGCAGGCCCGAAGCATGGATGGAACTCAGCAGGTCCCTGCCGTTCGGCTCACTGTGGGCGCTTCCCCACGCCGTGTGGTGGGAGCTGAAATCACCGCACACAACACAGTCACCACCGATGCGCGCGGTGAGGCTCTCGATGAAGGTCGTATCCCACCGTCGTACGGGTTGCACGTACACGCTGGCGACACAAGTGTCGACCCCCCCAACGCGTACAGTCACAGCCACACACTCTACGGAGGTGGGCACAATGTCGGCCACACGAACGACGGCTTGGGCAAGACGCGCACGGACGTAAATAGACGCGCGGGAGCGACCGGGTTGATGGAGCGGATCACAGCACTGCACGTTGGCGCAAGTCCGTAACTCGCAGGTGGTCGCACTGTGGTAGCCCACAAATCCCGGAAAGTTGCACTCCCCGTCGCGCGTGTATGTCTCTTGCAACGCGAGCACGTCGTACTCGTGCAGAAGTAGGTGTTCGGAAAGTTCGGCGTGTCGTCGGCGCAGCGAGCGCACGTTCCACTGCAGGATGCGCGGCCGACGTTTTGCTGTGCGACTAGCCATGGTGATTGTGTTGCTGTTGACATGCCACTGCCTGCAGGCAGATGGCCCGGAGCGGATGGTCAGCTGGCAGCAAGGTGCTGACTGCTTGCATGGTGAGCAGCAGGTTTTCTACCAGCTGATCCATAGTAGTTTGGGCGGGTGGAGCAGCAGTATCCTGTGTCTGCTGGCGTTGAGAGGCACGAGGGGCTGGTACCGGATGCCCGGGTGCAGGACTGGGGCCCTTCAGCACGCTCGCATAGGACCGCGCCGAAGATGAGGACTGCTGTGGCTGCTTCTCCTCCCGGACTGCTGCCCTGACAGCACGCCTCGACAATGCCGAGGTGGAGGAAGCCATGATGGTGGCCACCTCCCGTTCTTCCTGCCATTTGGGGCAGGCGGGAGTGTCGGCCCTATGGGGGCCCCCGCAGTTCCGGCAGCGGACTTTCTCGCAGGAGGCGCCCTCCGCGTGGCTTTTGCCGCAGGAGATACAGTCGGTCGGCCATCTGCAGGACTCCAGCACGTGCCCGAAGCGGCCGCACTGCCGACATTGCACTGGACGGGGCCGGGCAGGTCGCACCCTGAACCCGAGCTTGAAAAGGCGCACGTGTTCAGGGGGACCGGTCCCGCGAATCGGATGGTGATGGTGCTCTCCTCCCTCGTTGCCGACAGCACGGGAACGCTGGACTCGATGGCTCCCAGCAGGTCTGTGTCCGCGGGTAACCCGACCACCCCGTGCAGGAAGCCGGTGCTCTTGCCGCGCTCAGCTGGCAGTCGGGCAGTCACTGGAATTCCGTGCAGCTCAGTGACTGCCAGCAGCTCCTCCAGGCATTCCCGGGTGGTAGTATCGGCGGCCACGATGTTGCGCTTATGGTTAACGCGAACCACTGCAACACCGGGCCGCGAAGAGAGGGTTGCAGCGAGTGAGAGGCGCGGTGCTCCTCGGAAGGTTCCGCCGGGCGCCGAGGGACGGAAGAGCACCGTACCGACGACCGCAGGGTCAACCGGAAGTGCAGCAGTCGCCAGGGCCCGTGCACGGCGCCGGTCCCTCTTTGACTGCACCAGCGTGAAGTCGGACGTGGTGGACTCGCGGGCGGATGGTGTCACTCTCTGTGCTGCGGCTGTAGGCACACTGGGGGTGACCAGGGTAGCGGGCGGGCGCCGCGAGTCGTCCGTTGCCCCGGGAGATGAACAGGAAACATGGGCAGGCTCCTTCCTCTTTTTCTGCTTCCTCTGCCCCTTTGGCTTCGGCCGCGAAGCAGGCTGGCATGGTGCGTCCTTCAGGAACCGCGCCGCGGGGTGATCAGGGCCCTGATGTGACGAAACAGTGGGTGTTGCGTCCGTCAGCTCCATCTCGTCGGCAGCGCTTTCGTTTGTAGATGGTTCGCCAGCAGACGCTGCAGGGGACGCGCCGCCATCAGGAGCAGACGGCGCGTCGAGGATGGTTCCGGGCGCGCCCTTGCTCTGAGGGGGCGCGGAGGCGGCGGCTGTAGACTCGGCGGGATGTCGAGAGGTGGTGCGCGCCCTTCTTGAAGGGCCTCCGTCTTGGGCGGCACGCGGAGAGGAGGTGGCGGCTGTTTCGCCCGAGTGTGGGGAAATGGCGCTGCCGTGGTCCGGTTGCTGCACGTGGCAGCTGGCTGCCGTGTGCTGCTCCGGGCTGGGGGGAGAGCTCGACGGCTGCTTACGTCGCCCGGTTGGCTCCTCGTCCTCGCTCTCCGTCTCGCGGGCGCGTTTCCGGGAGCTGGACATATCCATGTCCTCGTCGTCGGAGGGGGGGAGCGGGACCGAAGCATGGGGCTCTTGTACTGGGTGGCCGTCCTGGAGAGGCTTCGAAGCGGTAGCAGGCAGGGGGGGATCCACAGGGAGATCGAGGGTGGCGGCCCGTTGACTGAGCCACTGGCCCAGCATGCGAGTGGCACGAAGTTCCAGGTCCTCCCTTGCCCGGAGTTCTTCGAGGGATGCAGGGCCGAGTGTCACCAGGCTCAAACTGGCATGGCGACGGTGGCGAACGCGTGGTGGGCGCTCTCCGGGCGAAGCGAAAACCATCTTGGCCCGAGACTTCAGAGCGACACGCAGCCTATCATATCTTCCGCGAAACGCCACGTCAGCCATGGGCACCTGCCAATAGCGGAGCGTAAATCTAGAGATGAAAGGAATTCTGCTACCTGTAGGCTATCGATGGCGTCATCGATTCGCGGCAGCGAGTATACATCTTTGCGAGTGATCTTGTTCAGGCGCCGATAGTCTACACAGAACGGTACCGAGCCGTCTTTTTTCGTAACAAGGATGACAGGGGATGCCCATGGACTGTTCTAGGGTCGGATCACTTCGCGGCGAAGCATATCGTCCACTTGCTCATTAATCACACGACGACGTTCTGTGGCAGAGACGCGATATGGTCGTTGCCATAATGACGGTTGGGAGCCAGTGTCAATATGGTGCATGACCGCGGACGCCCGGCCCAATGAAGGTTGCCCGACATCAAAAGAAGAACGAAATTCTTCTGAGATGCGCAGAAGCTGCGAACGCTGAGGTGGGGTGAGGCCATCGGCAATAGATGAATCGAACACACCTGTGGGTAAAGGGTCGGATGTAGAGAAAGAACCGAGCGTGTTGTAACTGGCGCAGGACGTGTCTTCGCGAACATCCGCAATTTGGACGACTTCGATCACTGCCACGTGGCCAAGACAATCGCCTAGAAGCAGCATCACAGGGTGTGAGAAGGGCTTACAGACAAAAATAGCACTGGAGCCCTGTTTGACGTTCACAGTCACAAAAGGCGGCAGCAGACCTTTTCGAGTATAAAAGCGGCCTGACAGAGAAAGTAGTGCATTCGCGTCAGGGAGGCTGCTGCAATGCACTGATACAATCACTGACGGGTTGGCGTGAACGTTGGTGTCGTGCCTGACGAGTAGTTTGTTCGCAAAAGAAGCATTATCGGCAAGCGTCATATCTGAGATCGGCGACAGTTCTAGTTCGGCCCGCGCGCAATGAAAGACGGCATCGTGGCGGGCGAGAAAGTCCCACCCCAGGATAACTTCGTGGGAGCTCGAGGAAATCGCAATAAATTCGACGGCGTATACAACGTCCTCGATGAGAACACGAGCGGCGCACGCCGCAATCGCGTGAATACGCTCTGCGCCTGCTGTGCGGAGGGAGAATCCAGCAATGGGCGTCGTAACCTTTCGAAGGAAGCGACAAAGCTTTGCGTCCATAACTGATACAGCGGCTCCGGTATCCACGAGGGCATATGTGCCCACACCGTCAACTAACACGTCTATCACATTGGTCGGGCTACGTTGAGGACTTCAGCGTTTCGACAGCGTCGCAGCCCTTGCCTCATGGACTGCGGCGATTAGTTTTCCTCATCCCGACCTTCGGGACGAGGTCGCGTCTTTGATGGGGAGCGTCGGCGTGGAGAAGATAAGCGGCGGATGTTGGCGGAATAGTGGTGACGCAGCCCGAGGTTCGTCGTCGTAATAAGGGCGCGGAGAACCCGCCATGGAACTTGGCACATATGGTGTAGCGCTAGGCGACTGCACGCGACTGCAGTGGTGTGCGACGTGGCCTGCATAGCCGCACGCAAAACATATCGGTCGATTGTCCGCTGTCCACCCAGTCGTTGCGGCAGGTCACATTTATGTGGAAGGACGCGATGGACGTGGCGGCTGCTGAAGTGATTGCATAGCAGGCTGTTGTCGGGGCATAGCGAGTACTTCGGCGTACGTGAGAGGTCCCCGTTAAGGGAGTTGTTGAGGCTGGGTGACGACTTCCGCG
This sequence comes from Dermacentor variabilis, assembly GCF_050947875.1. Classification (NCBI taxonomy): domain Eukaryota; kingdom Metazoa; phylum Arthropoda; class Arachnida; order Ixodida; family Ixodidae; genus Dermacentor; species Dermacentor variabilis. The sequence goes on from NC_134570.1 coordinate 193,862,371, forward strand.
TAGCTGAGTGGCACAGCCGTCGGGATCTGTTGGGGCCTGGCCATGACTTAGGCGTAGTTATGAGGCGCAGCCGCAGGAACACGCTGGTGGTGCTCAGGCAAAACCTCGTGCAGTTTTTGCGCTATGACGCGGCGAAGCGGAGGCGCCAAACTTGGCGTAGGAGCCTGTACCGACTGCGGCTGTGCAAAATCCATCAACGAGAGTTGCCGGGCAACTTCCTCGCGGACGAACGCCTTCATTTCTGCGAGCAACGCTGCCTGGTGGGACATGGCAGCCAAACCAGCGAGGTGTTCGTCACGCGGTAGAGATCGACGGGTCAGTGAGCGCTGCCTGCGGAGTTCTTCATAGCTCTGGCACAGTGTGACAATTTCACCCATAGAGCGTGGACTTTTGGCGAGCAACATGTTAAAGCCGTCGTCTTCTATGCTTTTCAGGATGTTTCGGATTCGATCAGACTCTGTCATGGTCGAATCGACTTTCCTTCATAGGTCCAGGACATCTTCGATATAACTGGTGAATATTTCGCCTGGCTGTTGAGCTCGTTCTCGCAAACGTTGCTCTGCACGCAGCTTGCGAAGAGCAGGGCGACCAAATACATCGGCGAGGGAAGTCTTAAATTGCGACCATGTCTGGAACTCTGCTTGATGGTTGTTATACCACAGGCTGGCCACTCCAGTGAGGTAGAACAGAGCATGGCTCAGTTTGTCCGCTTCGTCCAACTTGTTATAGTCGCCTACCCTGTCGTACGCCGTGAGCCATTCGTCCACGTCAGTGTCGTCTGCGCCAGTGTAGATACGAGGGTCGCGATGACGAGGCACCTGGGGACACGCAGTGGGTGCAGGAGGAGGCGTTTGCTGGGAGGCGTCTTGGGGCATGGTAGATGGTAGGGTATGGGACCGCAGTTTCAGGATGATCGTCTCAGGGTACCGCGCACACTCCACCAATTCTGAAGGTGCTTATTTAACAGAGCTCGGGACAGCGCAGCGTCAACGGGCAGGGCAGTCACAGCTTCCAAGCACGAGAGCCGTTGCTGAGCAGGAGCGCTCGACCCACTAGCGTTTAGAGCCAGTAGCCCTGAACCTGAACCCACTAGCGTCTCGCATCGCTACAATATATATATATATATAAATATATATATATATATATATATATATATATATTGACGCAAAATAGGGGAATGAAAGAAGGCAATCTGATTCAACTAGTCCAAGCGTTCGTAATAAGCAGAATAGCATGCATGGCACCGTACCTACGATGGTACACGTCAGAAAAATACAAATTAGACTGCTTAATCAGAAAAGCCTACAAACAAGCAATGGGACTCTCCATCACCACCAGCAACGATAAACTAATGCAGCTAGGTCTCCACAATACACTGGATGAGCGAATCGAGGCACAACGAATAGCACAATACAAACGCCTGGCCGAAACTAGAACATGACATGACATGACAAGAACTTTATTTGAGTCTTGAGGGACTGAGATCTTGGGGAGCTAAAACCGAAGGCTCCCGAAGATCAAGTCGGTGACGCCACCCAAGATGGGACCGGGAGATGACGTTCCGCCGCAAAGTCGTGGTCCCTCTGGACAGCCTGGAGTAGCATGTGGAGATCGCTGCTCTTGAGCGATTCCTGCCATTGTTCTTTCGTGATAGATGGAGAGGCGTTAAGGGCTGGGCACAGCCAGAGAATGTGTTCAAAAGAGCATGAGTCATGACCACATTTGGGGCACGACTGTGAGTGGGCAGGATCTATCCTGTTATGTGCCGCTGCTGCATCTTCATCACTGCTCTCATCGGATATGTCACTCTGGTTGCAATCAATGTGGCGAAGCAAGTTGTCATTTCCAAGGAAACGCTTTCGTCGTATTCTCGGCAATCCATAGAACAAAGACGACGATATGCCATCCTGCAGATTCCATTAAAATACTGCACTGTTGCACATATGTGCATATGTGCAACAGTGGGCAGTACGGAGACCGAGGAGTGAGATAGGAACGGGTTTGCAGAAGTCGGAGTGTGCTAGCCTGAGGTTTGTTCAATTTAGGGCGAGGGGGCGGAAATGTTTTCCTGCCCAGTCGATAATCGGAAACAATTTCGTGGAAAGTACATAATAGATCTTTGTGGATGTTGACCTCGTTACGAGCCTGGCTACCCGCGAAGGCGCGGTACGTGAAATCACGCGCTCTCCGGTGGGCCTGCTCGTTAGGATTACATCCAAGCGGGTTAACTGAGCTATCTAGATGGGCTGGGAACCACCAGATGTGGTATCCTTCGCTGCTCGCCCTAGTCCTTTGAAGTGCTTTAAGCAAAATACTGTTCGCCTGTTCAGATACGAGAGCGGACGAGAAGGATCTAACCGCCGTGCGCTAGTGCGAGAAGATGATAGCGGGAACTTTTGAGCTGTGAAAAGCCAGAGCGATCGCCGCTTCCTCCGCCACACGGGTAAACTTCGTATAAACAGAGGCTGCATTGACCAGGTTGCTCGCCGCGTCTACCACCGAGACAGCGAACTTATACCCACTGCCATATCTGGCAGCATCGACAAAGAGGGCATCTAGTTTCTGCTGATTTATCTTTTTAATGATGGACCTGGCTTTCGCTAATCTCCTACCCTCGCTATGCACTGGGTGGATGTTTCGCGGAACGGGCTCATCCATGATGCGAGCTTACTTTGGTCGCCGGTTCATGTCTTGGTTGGATTCCTGCTTTTTCTAAGATCTTGATCCCTGGCTTAGTGGATGAAAGTCTCATTTTTTGACTCGCTGTGTGAGCTTCTATTAACTCATTGATGGTGTTATAGTCCTCTATCGGTATCTCTTGTTATTATATTTTTTTTTCTTTTAAATTGTGCATTATCGCTTAAAAGCTTCTAGCCAGCTACACTTAACATTATCATAACAATTAGATGTCTCAATTTTGCAAATATCCCATTTTTATGCTTATACAAGGCATTACACTTTTCGCGCGTCCGGGCTGGGGAGCTCGCCAAGGAGTGCTTACGCATTGATAGTAGTGACAGCTACGCACAACGCCGGTGCACTGACCTTTTCCCGAACGCTTGTGAAGTACTCGGTAAAGGCGACGTGCCTCTTTGTATTATTGTGGATGAATGTGCCGTACACCATGTACGGTTCTTTCAGCCACTGCTTCCCTTTGTCGACGCTCTTGGACAATGGGCAAATCTGTAATGAATGCCAGCCTGTAAACATTTGTTACTTGCAGACACATAATTTGCAGTTCCGTCACTGGCCATATAACGACATTTCACAAGAAACCGCGTGCTGAACTGGGTAGTTCGTAAAACTGAATTCGTACCCTAAAAATTCATTATGCGCAGTGCGAGTGCCAGCTACGTCATATTGTTCACTTTCTTAATGAACAAATTGAGGCATTTTTAGTACGCTATTCGTAAAAACGTTTTTAAACGAACTTAAGTTATGGGGACATACTCGCAAGAGTTTCAGTGAAAAAGTTCGCCTGTCTGTCGTTAAATACCCAATAGGTTTGGTTCTCCAAAAAGCCAGCGGGGGTGGTTATTGGGTCACGAATGAAAGCGAAAGCGAAAGATTTAAAGTAGCACAACGTGAAAGTGCAGTTGCATAATGCGACAGTTGCACCGTTTTACTATACATGCGCCCATGCTTAGTGTGCGTATGGCAAAAAGCGCACGGGCACAACGCATGAGCTGAATGCCAACCGATTCCTTGGCTTGAGTTCGCGCTCACCCCTAACCCTCAATTTCAAACATTCCCGATTGCACCTGAAGAATGTGTCAATAAATATGGTGGCAGAAATTGGATCAACTGCTCTCGGCTAGCACCAAGTCTGACTTGGTTTCTCTGTAGCCGGTAATGTTCTCAAGACACAGCCAATCATGTGGGATATCGCTGCCTCTCGCCTCACGTAAATAACACATTTTTCACGGTATACTTTTCAACGAAGACGATAACTTTAATATCATTTGTCGTCGTTAGACCTAGCAGGTGTAAATCGTGAACATTTTGGCTTGCGTACTCTCATCTGGATTTTTCTGGCTACAAACGCCTAAGAGAAAACTCTTTTATGTAATCTGTGCCTCATTGGCGATCATTATCTCTTAGCTAAAAAATTAAACCTCCTTTATGTTCAAGTATAGGAATAAATGACAAGTTCCCTTCTCAGGTTCTATTTCTAGAATTTCCTTCTGTGGGCCGTGGGGCTCTGATAGCGGGCTATGCTCTTGCACACTGGTAACTGTACAAACATAAACGTGCGCCAGAGTACGTATGCCGCGCGGTGGCTGGTTGGAAACGCAAACCTTGGATCCCTATATTCTAAAGCTCCCTAAGTTCCAAACCGAACGTATGAGCCGGCATCAAGAGCAAACGGAGAGGCGATTGTCGTGACCGTCGTTTCGGTGCATCGCCGCGGGCCTACAAAACCTCCTCGATATTTGAGCAGTCTGCCTGGAAACAGCAAAAACGCTTTGACTTGTGTGCCCTAACGTCCTGTAACCTGGGGCTTTGTAACATAAAACTATAGCAATATGTTTTCACTCCGATCTCTTTACGTCAAATTTGAGTAACCACCGACGCAAGCATCGGGTGGTGACTTGCATAGTGTTGTCTGAACAGACCAATCAAACGCGCTCCTCGTTTATAGCAGGCCACTTTTGTTTGCTTTAACAACGAACACTGCCGACACTGAGCGGCTTGTCTTATCTAATTCGCTGACAAGAAGCGAGGAGCACACGCTCAAGCTGGGAGGGATTCGATTGAGCCGAGCCAGTGCACTGCATACCGATAACCGGAAGAAGAGGGCGTTGCCGGGGCTGTGATTGGTCCACATTCCCTTATTTAGCTTGCGGTGGCTGGTCGATAATCGCGGTGGCATGCAACGGAATGTTAAGAATGCCGCTAAAACGGACCCTCAGCAAGGAAGTGTTGACAGGGCGGCGACGTCGTAAGTGTGCCGAAAGTGCTCAAGAATTTACACGGCCACGCAGGATGTTTCATTGTACTCAAATAAACGCAAGCTCTCCGGCAGGTGCGAGTAGCCAGTGCCGGAGCGATCGCCGACAGCCTTCTTTTGTTCCTTTCGGAACGGTGCAGCCTGTGGCTATTCAAAAACAAATTCAGTTTTGTTCGGCATACTAATGCATCTTTAACGCGTGCGCGTCCATTTGACGCGCTGAGCTTTCGCGGTTTTGTCATGTAGCCTCACAGGCAGGTGAAGTGGGTGCAGCCCGAAAACTTTTGACCAATAACCGAGAGCTAATGGCGAAAAGGCGTGAATGAGAAACAACTATTTTTCTGTCGTTCGGTCCAATCATGCATAATCAGTGTGTACATCTCATATGAGAGCTATTGCGGTTTTCGTGACGTCGCGTGAGAAGCAGGTGAAATGGGAGCGGTACAAAAAGTTTTTGACCAATCTCGAAAGGCTGATTGCAGAATTGAAATAGAAAAGTTTGGAATAACCATGTGTTATAGCGTCCGTGACACTGCACTAAAGGGACGCCGTAGTGGAGGACTCGGTTTCATTTAGACAACCTGTGTTATTCTTTTTTGAAAAGTGGAGCAGCGCTGGCACATGCATCCCCAAAGTAACAAGGACGAGACACAAGCGAGTGTGCTTTGTCCTTGTTACTTTGTGGATGCATGTGTTAGTGCTGTTACAATTTTCAAATAAGGTATGCACCAACTCGGCCAGAAAGAAGTTTGAATGCTGCGGTTATTTAGCTGACATATCCTGAGCCTAGTCTACGAGAGTTCGCATATTGCATCGACAAGCGTGGCGCCTGTCGTGATCACGACGAAGGCGGGATAATGAGCGCCCTGCGCACATTGGCACCAGGTATTATATAGCACAAGTTAAGCAAGGGCTTCAAGTAAAGATCATTTTCATAACGCGGGGCAAGACATCGAAAAAGATGGACGCGTCAGGCTTACAAGCAACTGGATATCCATCGACCCATCGACGGTGTGCGATGCTGCAGCAATTGCCACAAATAGGCGAACATGTTTCACGTTATTGACCTACTTCTATTAAGTGGCACATTCAACAGCAATTTTTGCGAATACCTTTTTATGTGCCCGAGTGAAAATACTACGGGAACAAACGTGCAACTTGTTCGTGAGAATGACTGGTGCTTGTTTAAAGGGCATCCAACGTTGTTTTGAACATATATAATAAACGTGCTTGTTAGTAGAATTGTAGACAGAGAAGCAAAATTATAGAGAAAGTTTGCACAGAATGGTGAAACGTTTACACTGGTCGCAAGAAGTATTACGGGGCTGGAGAACTCAGCAAAGAATTCTAACGCATAAATAGTGGTCACAGCTACGCAGAATACCGGGTGTACACGAAGGGTGTACATGAAGGTGCGCAACAGTGCTTGTGTTTCCCCACAACCCTTATAATATTTAGTAAGTTGTGTTGAAAACCTGTTACACGAGTCCTTGTGTTCATTCGTGCATGTTTATATCACACGTCTCATTTAGGTCCAATGGGCAACGATGACCTCTAACACTGGCCTCCGGTTACACATTTAGGCACAAGCCGACATAACGCCTCTACTGGAGAATTTGAAAGCGATGGCTTTCTTAGGCTCCTCCCCTCAGTTTGCGGTTTGTATGTTTCTGGCTGTTTACGTAAAGAAGGAGCTCGCTACTGTCTTGCCGAGCATACAACGTAGACTACAGGGTATGTGACCGAATCGATAGCTTGCTGCTATCTGCTGTCTCGCATAGTAGACAACTTGGGTACGCAACTAAGTAAACAACTTAGGGACTTGTCACACAATGAATGGGCCCGAACAGACAAGTTTGTCAATGCATATGTTATATTGGTATGTGCCCACTCTCGGAATCCGCCGTAATGGATGTGCCAAGGTGACACAAGGGGTATGTAGCCTTTAACATGGTTCACCGATAACACCCCATTTACAACATACACCTCGGCGTCAAGCGTCGCCGCTTGTAGAATAGCCATTTCAACGAAGTTGCAGCCAGGATGCTAGGGATAGTGGCTGTTGCTGGGAAGTATGAATTGTCAACTGCCACTTGACCTACTATGTCACGCTATAAAATGACACTGTTGCTGACAGTGAGATGGCCACTTCCTGTATCTGCTTACGTTCCCATGAGGTTTCGTCTCTCCCAAATGGCATCGGGGTATGCAGCAAGTCACACAACAAAGCTACCGCTTACATTCACGATCACTTTCAGTCGTTTCTGCCACATTTTGCTTCCAATCTCCCTCCTTGGTGCCTTCTGGCACGTGAATTTTATTTTCATAATACCATCATTCATTCTTTCATTTTATACACCACCAATGATTTGTTGTGGCCATTACAGAACATGAGGCCCTGAAATGTCGGAAGTGCGTAATTCTCGGCCTCGAATTGTGCTCCACCGTAGCACGGCATGGCGAAGTTCATTAACCGGCTCATTGGGCGCATTCGTGCTCCCGTTGTGTCACGCGCGATAACACTTGCTTTCCGACGCGCCATACGGCTACACTTCCGCCGTACAGAAGGCTATTTCTTTTTAGCACACCCTTCAGCTGAAGGGTGTGCTAAAGGTTCACAGAACCGAATGACGACGGCGTCCTCTCTTTAGACTGAGCGGCGATGCGCACAAAGCGGTAAGCTTGGCTCCAGGTGCTTCTCTCGTGTTTTCCCGTGGACAGTTTCTGAGCAGATTCGTAAGTTCTTAGCAAACCAATTCAACCTTATGACTAGCGAAATAGATGTACTGAGTAGAAGAGTTAAGCACTGTTTTCAAAAATAATTTGAAGAAAATGCGAAAACTTATGCCCGAAGCATGTCGACTTTCTGGGAGATTAATGAAGATAAAGCTAAGCACTCCTTGAAAGCCTTATTTGCGAGAAAGTATAGCTGTTTCTAGGAGTCAGCGTCTCGCAGTAACACTGCCTGGTGATACACTTCGAAGTATCTCTTGAATATGATCCAAATGATTACTAGATAATTGGAGAATTCAGTGCGGGTTCCAAAGACTCTCCTTCAAATTATTCTGCGGACGGCATGTGACATCAATAAGTACTTAGAATGTAAGCGCCGGAGTACACTTAAGTATATTTCTGCTGCTAGAGAAAAATCAGCTTCTGTCAATCTTATGTATGTTCCTATTGGTGTTTTCGGGTAAGTTCGTACACCTGGTGTTTTTAGGCTTGCTTAACAACACGAGGTGGCGAAATTCGCCATGTCAACGGATTATCGACTCGATGCTAAAAGAAACCTGCTTTACACGGTTTCTTTAGCCTAGCGTGCGAACGATGCAGAGGGCGTAGGCCACGTGCGCCAGCAGGAGACAGAGCCAGCTTACCGCGTCTTGGCTCGTCATGCCGGCCTCCGTGCAATTGGCGTAGGCGCTGTCGTTCAGGCTTTTCGCGTCTTGTTTGAGGACGTAGATCAGCGTCCCCATCTCGAACGACAGGCCCACCAACGTTTCGCCGTTCGCGTACGTCGCGTTGTGGCGCACGAGAGGCCAGTGACTCTCCTGCGGGAGCGAGCGCAGAATAACGTGCGTTTTGCAGAAACTAAGGGGCACAGAGGTTTGTAATTGGCTCAGATTCTGGAGGGCCGACGCGTAAACAAACGGCGCACCAAAGAAGGACCCACACATTGGGCAACGTGCGTTTGGCTGTTTTTCGTCTCCTTCATCGAAGCGCTGGTTCTCTATATTCTGTACTATACAATACTAACCAGGTAAACTTTCTTCCTCATTGCGGTACTTCGCGTATATGAATTGTGATTAGGGATGCCTCGAACGAAGAAATTTCGATTTGTAGCAAAACAAACAAAGTTCAACATCGTTACAGTGAGTCTGGATATCGGAGTTTTCTTGTCACAATAAACGGAGGCATCCGTTCATGTTTAAACTTTTATTTCATTGATAAAGAAAGAAAAAACAAAGAACCAAAGCCTGAAATATGAGTTATGCAAAATGCTCACCCCGGCTTGCGCGGCCATGCTTACGGCAACCTTCTCGGCAATCAACAGGCTGAAGCCCGAGCTCTGCTCCTCCCCTCATATTCTATTTCACTTCGCCCATCGTCGAAGCATCTGCCGAACCACTACCTACTAGCAATTCTTCGCATCGCGTACTTCTGGATCCGTGGCTTCCGGTTCACACTGTTACAGTTTCCCTAACCAACTTTCTTATACAGCGAAGTTTTTGTAATTCATGGCCCTATACTTACGCCGTAAAACTGTTGGCCTAAGAAGCTTTCTGAGCGTTTTGAGGCAAAGTCGTTCGCTGAATAAAATGCTTCAATTGACACGACCAACTATGAACCAAGTCCACGGTCAGTTTACTATAGCAAGAACACCCTACTAAATAAGGACGAGCTTAGATCGGAACATCTCGTAAAATGACGAGTATTTTGCCATGTCAGAAATACGAAAAGAAGGGAAAAAGAAAAAAGTCGAAGTCTCACCGGAGCATCGATTGCGATAGCAATCGATGCTTCACCTCTCCGGTGAAACTGCCACTTAGTGAACTCTGGAGAAACGAAGCAAGGATAGTAGATCTATCGGCCTCATAAGCTTGCAAACGTAGGCATAATATACCTTCGACCAACTTTGTGTGGCTATCAAGGCTAAGCTACGGGCGCTTGGCTGCCGCGCATGTTTTACCGCGATAAACAAACTGGCAGCGTTTGACAGTGCTTTTGGTTGTTCAGAACAGACGCTGAATTGGCGCAGCTTTCACGTGCGATGATTTTGCGTTTCCCCAGACGCGGAAAAGAAAAGTCGCAAAATAAATAAACCTTTAGACCGAGCGTTGTGTTCTGTCTTGCATAACTGCTGCTAATAAGGTTTCTTTCTCTTCCGCAGCCTATACTAACGTGGTATAAAACGCGGGACTCTTTTCAGAAGCGCTCTAACTTGTGCGCACTTTGCCTCCGTAGCTTTCCCTTCATGGCAATAGAAGGTTGTCCGCGAGTATTACTTAATCAACAAGTACGGTGTCACGCGGGCTCAATCCACCCTGAACATATCTCACTCGGTGGCCGCAGAAACTCGCTGTCAAAACGCTGCAGTGAAGAAACGCGGCAGCAACAGCATGCGAATTGACATTCGTGAAGTCGCGCGCGCGTCAACGCGAACTACGCCTTGAAAACAACGCAGCGCGGACTCTGTACCAGTGGCAGATAGTTTTCAAGATACAGCGGGCCACCCGGAATAGAACGCGCCCCCCTCACTTCCCCCTGAAGCCTCGTGCGACGGAACGCGACAGGATTCCTCTCCCCTTTCTGCCGTTTCGTGCGCGAGATTGAGCCATGATCGGTGGTTAAACCTCGCACACTTTCACTCGCGCATACAACATACGGCGATAATTTTATCGCCCATGGACTTTATGCGGAACCTCACGGCAACGGCGACGCCGACGACAGGAATGCGCCTGGAATGTCCATATAATTACTTCAGTGAGTAGGATCCAGATACACGAGCTGCGTAGCCTCCTACACTTCATGCATTGCATGTTCACTCCAGTTATGAGTTAGATCGCACACAGCTGTAAGTCTGAGATATTTGAAAAAAAAAATATTCTATTAAGGAATAGAGATCATTTGATTCGAAGACCGACTCCAACGAACTAATATTCGATTCCTTATATAAAAAACGGTGTTTGAATATTTGAACATTTCGCTTTCAGTTCGCAAGTATATTTCTACGAAAGCGTATTAGCAGAACACTTACAGAAAGCCACGAAGTGCGACACGAAAGGTGCCACATTGTAGCGGTGTATAAAAACAAACCTCATAGGCTCCTTACCGCATGTTCCTTATCGCATATTATACATTTTGGACCAGAACGCAGGTGCTTGGAGCGAAGAAAAGTTTCGAATCTTACAGTCGGCGAAAATTTTTCTTGGCAATAGAGGAATAGCCACAGGGCGGAACTTTTGTACGTCAGCCGCAAAATAGCACGGTCACGTAATTTGACGTCCGTTATTTCATCGGTTTGTTTAGCAACCTTTTTGCTTAACCTTCCAGCTGCTCTCAGCAGTAATCTTGGTATGTTGGGGAAACATTTTCGTGGGCTAGCTAGCATTTGTCGCCATTTGGCTTGATAATTACTGAGTTTTTGATTTTTAGGTACCTATACATGTGCGCTACATTGTTATACACTATAATGAACTTCACAAAATATCTTCCTAATTCAAAGACCCATCGTACAGCGCGAGGTTGCAATGGTTAGGGTCACCACATCGGAAGCCCTACTGGTACAACACTAAAAAAACGATAAGAACTATGACATATACAAGATAAAAAATATACAATAAGGACATAATTTATGCGCACAAAAGGAAGACAGACCGATTATACGAAAAAATACGCAAGCGGGGGTATGGACGCAAAATGAGAAATTAACGGCAGTAAAAGGTAACTACCTAGTCAAACATCCCGGACGCACCATTATTATGTTAAAAGAATGGTTCATTATCTTTTATGAATTACCATTTTCTCAAAAAACTCAGTGCCCTTCCACTCTGTGAAGGAGGGTGACCAGCAAAGCTGTGTATGTGGGCCCCTGAATGATGAACAGCACCCCCTCCGCGGGTAGGCCCGGCATTGCACTATCTTCGGAATCGGCCCACGTATCATCATCAGCAGCAGCCTGGTTACGCCCTCTGCAGGGCAAAGGCCTCTCCCATACTTCACCAGCTACCCCGGTCATGTACTAATTGTGGCCATGTCGTCCCTGCAAACTTCTTAATCTCCTCCACCCACCTAACTTTCCGCCGGCCCCTGCTACGCTTCCCTTTTCTTGGAATCCAGTCCGTAACCCATAATGGCGATTGGTTATCTTCCCTCCTCATTACATGTCCTTCCCATGTCCATTTTTTTTCTTCATTTCAACTAAGATTTCGTTAACTCGGGTTTGTTCCCTTACCAAATCTGCTCTTTCCTTATCCCTTAGCGTTACACCCATCATTCTTCTTTGCATAGCTCGTTGCGTAGTCCTCAATATATGTAGAACCCTTTTCTTAAGCCTCCAGGTTTCTGCCCCGTACGTGAGTACTGGTAAGACACAGCTGTTATACACTTTTCTCTTGAGGGAGAATTGCAACCTGCTGTTCATGATCTGAGAATGACTGCCAAACGCACCCCAGCCCATTCTTATTCTTATGATTATTTCAGTCTCATGATCGGGATCCACGGTCACTACTTGCCCTAAGTAGATATATTCCCTGACCACTTCCTGTGCCTCGCTACCTATCGTAAACTGCTGTTCTCTTCTGAGACAGTTGAACATTACTTTAGTTTTCCGCAAATGAATTTTTAGACCCACACTTCTTCTTTGCCTCTCCAGGTCAGCGAGCATGCGTCGCAATTGGTCCCCTGAGTTACTAAGTATGAGGAGTGCTTAACGCCTGCTTCATCTCTACTGCGGATTGGTCCCCGGCATTGCACTATCTCCGGGATTAATAAAAAATATCTAGTATGTGTCACCTATGTATGCGCAAAAGAAAATAAATGTGTCGATATATGACGTGAACGTGGACGAATAGAAGCCATGGGAGCCCCCCTTTAACAGGTTGGTATCTTGCGTTGCGTTATCAACTTGTTTTTATTTAGCCCAATGTCCTACCGACCTAATATTTTAAAAGACAATAAATGCCCAGCATGATAGTTTCTGAGCCATCATATCGGTAACTTCATTTTGATAAACATCCGATGTTTATAGTCTCCCTACTTTTATACCAACAAACCTCCGTCCATCATTTACTAATCTCTTTTGTGTACAAGTTTACTTTCCCACTGCTGGCCTTGAGTCCAAGGTTTTCTAGGAGGCCAGCGGAGCCTAAATCGAAAACCGGGTAAGTATTTTCATCTTCCAACAAACATGTTACACCGTTTGCCTAGCTTTACAGCAGCACTGTAAAGGCAACCTCTTTCGCTTTGGGGAATAAAGAGCTTCGTTTTTGTTCTCGCAATACGTTTCTCTAATGCTTTTGTTTTGACCTCTTAGGAGACCACTCATCGCCGACCTGCCCCGTCCAGGAGATTGTCTCAGGCTCTCGCACAATGCCTGTAACGTTCCTTGCTGGCAGCTTGCTTACCATACCGGTCGAGTTCTATAGCTACTATCGTCCGAGTTACTATCGTTCGATAGTTACTATCGCCCGAGTTCTTTCCTCAAATGTGAGTCAATCTTTCCCGCAGAAATAGTGGAGAACTCTCGTAACCCATTTACTTTCGTTCATATTCCTCAGTGTTTCCATGAACTCAATTTTACTCAGAGCTTCCCTCCCTTCAAAACATGCCCAGCCCATATCACCATGTACGACTTTATTTGTCGTCTTATAGTGAGCGCACAATGCGAGGCGTCCCAATGTCCTTTGGTTGCCAACGAGAACGGATTATACATCGTGCTTCAAGCAAACAACCTCAGTTACAAAAGTAAGTCCGGGAGCCGTAGCGCACTTCCACATACCGCAGAGAACGCCGTGCCCATTGTATCCCCATATGGCAGTGGGAACATGATTATGGCGGCAGTTCCCTTACCCTTTGGGGCTATTGTCTTTTTTCCTGAGTTTCCAGATATCTATTGCTCTCGGTAGTTGTATTCTCTCACCTGTGGTGTTTCCTGGCCCTGTATTGCCACTTTTTATTTACTGTTTTCATTTGAATAAGAGAAGACCTGAATTTTAATGGTAAATTTCAATCCTGAAAATTGACCTTCCTTTCCCTATCAGCTAGCAACACAGTGTCGTCTGTATTAAACATACCTCGGAGCTGCTGCTCTACAGTACCCGCCTGTTTGTATGAGAGGTGAAATCGGTTCTTGATTCCTTCTAGCGTCCTTTCCAACCGTACCATGTAAATATGACGCTGCGACGCAAAAGCTCTCTGCAGTCGTTGCCCATGCATTCTCCTTCAGAATATCCCACAAAATAAAGCGCTTAGTGTTGTAGTATGCTCCAGTAACGTCCAAAAATGCTACGTACAACGGTGTCCTTTCTTCTCTGAATATTTTAATAAACTGAGTGAGAACACATAACTTATCATCCAGATTTCTACCAAATATGATACTATACTGGTGTTCTCCGAATATGCCATAAACGCGCGTATGCTCGCCCAAGTTTGCAGTTTTATTTAGTTGCCTGCATCGATAACCTGTATATTGTTGCTGATGTAACGGTGAGCTGTATTTATGTGTGAATTCTATTTTCTGTCTTTTTTGATATATCCTTTTAATTTTACGTTGTCGCCGACTTTTCGGCACTCGCCAATCTTGTAAGTTTTTTTTTCTACTGCCTTCAATACAGCTGCCTGACTTTCTCGCCCTTGTTTGTCTAACCCCGCGGCTGTGCTCTCGGGCCTTTTTCCCAGTTGCGTTCATCTGCACTGGGTCTTTTTCTTTCCACCTGGTTTTTGCTCATGGTCTTTATTATCTTGAAATCTACCTCTGTATTGAATCTAGATACTTCGGTTGTAATTTTTCGAGAGAAATTAAATGCCGGATCCTCTTCAAGGTCGTTTCCATTTTTGTTTATGATATTTTGTACAGCTCCAAATCTTCTTCCTAAGCAGTTCATTTGATTCAAAAATATTATAGGTGCAGCCTTCACCTTCCTCACGCATTTCGGTAAGCCAATGGTCATTTTTACCTTAAACGTTTTATTCAACCAGTATTTGAACCAGCGTTACGGAGTTGCCACTCCGGAATTAGAAAAACTCCGGAACCATTCCACATTTTGGCGGCCGCAGAATGGAATGGGAATGGAATGGCGACTACGCTTGGAGGAATGTAATGCAAATGGAATTACGCGCATTTTGCCTGGAATGTAATAGGAATGGAATTAGGTCTGTTGCCGAAAATACAGCGCCTTTGCGTCTACATACTGTATTTTGTCAAAATATGCCGAGGAACCAATCAGCGCACGTTGAAACATTATTAAGCGAGAGCCTCGAAGTGAACTATAAAGCAGTATTCTTAAATTGGCTTGGCTGATTACAAGCACGGTACAATTATAAGCAACGTGCCTACTGCAATTTTGTCCTTATTGACTCAAGTGCTTCGAAGTTCGTCTCCATTATTCGCGTAGCCGCTGCTCTGTGCCGTTGGTATCTGTCGTGCGGAACTACGGCTGCGGCATACCTCACTCCCCCCCCCCACGCGTTACGCCTTGCGTTTTTGTTTTTTTTACCTCGGCGGCGCACCGCCTGTTATCTACCCACCCTTCACTTCATTGTTTTTGCTTCTGTCGCCGTCGGCCACTCGGCCGAGTATTCGAAGAAAAAAGTGCTTCTCGAAGTTGTGAAGTGTATTGACGTTGGCGCGGTGTTTGTGTTCACTTCAAACATTTGCGTACCAGTTTGCGCGCCGTTCCACGTCCTACTACCCCCCTCCCCCTTTAACCCCATTTGCAATACTAGCCCCCCTGTGTACACACACGGCCGGCTTTGTGCGAAACTCTGTCGACGAAGGTCTGCAGGTCAGCGTAGCACGCAGTCGCACACGATGAACTGAGTGGCCTCTCCCTCCACACGGAGAGATAAAGAATGAACTTTTGAAAGAATAGGTTCGGGAAACCGCCGAAGCAGGAGAGCCCACGCAATGGCGGCCACGGCGGCGCCTCCCCGAGCCCCGAAGTGCCGATGGCCGCCTAAGAATACCCACGGTCGTTCTTCGATAGGCTGGGGGAGGGGAAGGTGGAAATGCGTCCGGGTGACGCCGCCGCAGCGCTGGCGCCTGCTCGCGGCTGGAGACGCCCAGCGGTTCATTTAGTGGCTCGCTCATACTGTAAACGCTAGACAGTGTTTCGAAGCATCCCTCTCGGCTCTCTGTGCTACCGCCGCTATCCTCCTTCCCAGCCTTCTATTGCAAATAAAAAGCCCTTCCATTAGGCAGTGCCACACTCGCTCCTGCGCCCAGCGGCTCACGCACGCAGTAAGTCCGCCAACATGGCACGTTCGAATTTCTTGTTTTTTAGATTACTCGCGAAAAAAAAAGAACAAGCGGCCTGCTCCAAGCTTTGCTTCGATAATATACATGCGGTAGTCGGAGTATCATCTTATTTTATTCGGCACCTAAAAAGAGAGCGTGAACCTGAGTACATGCAAGAACATAAAGGGCTGGCAAGTCAGCCGAAGATAACGTCGGCCTTCACCGCCGGGTGCAGCTCTGTGCATGTTCATCGAATGGGTTCTCTCGACGACGCCATAATCAACATGATTTGCGCTGACATGGAGCGCTTTCGTGTTGTCGAGAGGGAGGGATTCAAAAATGTGTGTAACGGTAAATTTCACATTATTATAAGGCGCATTTCATCAAAGTAATTCATTTGCATTCTTTCAAATTTAGGTTGCCTTCCAGGGCTACAAATTGCTATCGCGCGATAACATCAGAGAAATGTTATCCCGGGAAACTATCAGCGCTGCAGACGAAAATATAACCGTCTTTAGCGGGCGCGGAGTACGTATGTATCGTACCAGACGTGTGCACGTCGTGGTGTAACGAGGGCTTCCTGGCTGTCGAAGCAACACTCGTGGAAAGCGATTGCACGGTTCACACGTACTACCTCATTTTCACTCGCCTGACGGGGAGTCACGCAGCACCTCGGATCCGCTCCGAGTATGACGCAGCGTTGCGTCAATTGAACATCGCTGACAAGGTGAAATATGTGTTTTCGTACACTTTCACCTCCGTTAACGGTTCTTACTTTGTTTTACAGGTCCTTCGCGTGGTGACACATAACGCTTCATCAATAATAAAGACATTTGCATTCACCGGGTGGGAGGCTGAAGAGGACGATAATGATGACACTTTCGACGACTGTCCGGATCGTGTAACAGAGGAGTGTTTAAGCGAGTGCCATCAGCAGCAATTTCGTTTAGGCTACGCCGCCCACAGCCTGCAGCTCGCCGTAAAAGCCGCCATTCAGCAGGTATGCGCTATTAAATAACATATTGGTTTCATCTTATGTGCTTTGATACGTCGTTCATTTATTACTCTTTTCATCAACAATTGTTTCGGCCATACTTTGTTAAATAATTTGCCAGGAATGCATGGACAAAGAATGCATGGGTTTAATAACTGCAGTTCGGAAAGTAAGGGGAGGCAACTGCGCTTATTACAGTTTTTGTGCTTTAAAGCTTTCTTAATGCAACTACCCCCAGCTCATCTTTAGCCAAATTCTCGAGCGTGCTTCGTTTTTTTTCATCTTGGGGATTTGTGGTGCTTTTGCTGCCATGGCCGAGGTCACGAGCTATGCTTCCTATCAAGTAGTGGCTGCGGATCATTTTTCTGCCGCAAGCCATGCAACAAGCTTACGCGACTTCGTGGTCTCCTCTCACCACGTCAATCAAGCGTTATGAAATACCTCCAAAGACAAACAAAAACAAAACTGGCACATCACGTAAAGAACGCCCGCGGTGTCCCGAAGTGACATATTAAAAGATTTCGGTTTGGTTGATTCATTGTTCAAGCTATTATTTCTTTCTTATTTTATTTTGTGTTCCTTGCTATTGTTCTAGTTCCGTGGTTTCCCTATAATCTTTCTTTAATTGCACCCCCTCCCCCCACCCGGGAATATGAAAGCTTGCATACGGCACTCTTTCTAATACGAATCCTTCTGCCCGTGAACGCAGTTGCCTGACATATGCGACCAGTTAGAGAGGCGACAGTCTGCTGCTAGTACGTTTATTTGATTTACGAGACCCATTTCATTAAGATAATACCAGCCGTAGTGTCATAGCCATGGCGCTAGGTGCACGCAATTTATTCCTAAGGAAGAAGGTGCAACCTATGCAATAATGTACACTCAATTTATCGTAGCGCTGGAGAAAACGGCTGTTCCTGCCCTCTCTTTATTTTGTCTAGTGCAGTCATGAAGAGTGTCAGTGTGTCGCCGAGTGCAATCCAGTACGATTACATAGGTCATCGTTCTCTTTCAGAAATTCTATTGCATTGCACGTTTACCGTTTGCTCTACCTGAACTTGCAGTGGCAAAAATCACTAACTGTTATCCTCGCTTTATTTTAGGACGCAAATGCCGAGGAAGTGGGGCAAAAATGCGGCGCCATCGTTGCATCTATACGCAAGAGCACCACCAAAACAGAAGAAGGGCTGAATGCGGCCGGTCTGCATTCCGAATCTCACAACGCGACGAGGCGGAACTCACATCTGCGAACGTGGAGAAAGCTCGTTAACAATCTTCTGAGTCGTCCAGGCTTGACAGAAACTCTGCACGCGTGCAAGAAGGCTAAACTGTCTAAATATGAACTGAGGTTTGTGACAGACTTGATTGAGCTTCTCTCCTCAATAGAGGAAGGCACGTAGTTGCTGCAGAAAGGCACGGGACAGCCGGGCTTTTGCTTCCCGCGTTACGAAATATCGAAGTTTCCCTTGCGAAAATCTTAAGCAAAGGCCTACTTCTTGCAAAGAGGCGGCTAAAGACCTACAGCGTATCCTGGGAAAGCGGTTCATTAGCACATGGGCTCATCCTCTCTTTTTAATGATTGGCCTCATAGGCCAACGATTTAGTCTTCTTGGTGTTCAGCTACAACAGCCGAGCAGGTACGTTCTGCTGCGCTGTGGAGGGGGCCTCTTTTGATGAGGCAGGACAGCGCCAGCACCGTCGCGAACGCAGGCTAGCAAAGAGGGCCAAACAGACTGATGTGTAAAAACATCAAGCAAACTGAAAATGCCCATCAAACCTGGATGCATTGCAGGGCAGATTTCTATTTACCTGACAGAAGGAACTTGCACAGACAGGGTTAAGCCGCTGACCTATTCGAGAGCGAATGCTAGCCGTTCTCTCTTGCTTTCCCACCTCGCAAGGGCAGTTTCCACTGTGAATGCGACGTCAGCTGATCATCCCTCATATTGAAAACGAAGTGAAATTGGCTGTCCAGTATCTCCTTCGAGCAGCTCACGTCAGTGAAGTGCAACGCATAGTAGCCGTCATTACACTTCACTAGCCGTCATTTACACTTCGCGTTTTCACGATTAAACGGCGAAGCGCCCATTTAGCTCATGGCAATTTATTGTAAAATTCCGATGAATTAAAACAAAAATAAAGCTTTGTAGCGAAGAGATTGTAGAAGAGACGCTAGTGGGTTCAGCGCTACTGGCTCTAAACGCTAGTGGGTCGAGCGCTCCTGCTCAGCAACGGCTCTCGTGCTTGGAAGCTGTGACTGCCCCTGCCCGTCGACGTTGCGCTGCTCCTGAGCTCCTGCCAAATAAACACCTTTAGATTGGTGGAGTGTGCGGGGTAACTCAGACGATCATCCTGGAACTCCGGTCCCGTACCTACCATCTACCATGCCCCAAGACGCCTCCCAGCAAACGCCTCCTCCTGCACCCACTGCGTGTTCCGGGGTGCCTCGTCATCGCGACCCTCCTATCTACACTGGAGCGGACGACACTGACGTGGACGAATGGCTCACGGCGTACGACAGGGTAGGCGACCATAACAAGTGGGACGAAGCAGCCAAATAGAGCCATGTTCTGTTCTACCTCGCTGGAGTGGCCAGCCTGTGGTATAACAACCATCAAGCAGAGTTCCAGACATGGTCGGAATTTAAGACTTCCCTCGCCGATGTATTTGGTCGCCCTGCTGTTCGCAAGCTGCGTGCCGAGCAACGTTTGCGAGAACGAGCTCAACAGCCAGGCGAAACATTCACCAGTTATATCGAAGATGTCCTGGATCTATGCAGGAAAGTCGATTCGACATGGCGGAGTCTGATCGAATCCGAAACATACTGAAGGGCATAGAAGACGACGCCTTTAACATGTTGCTGGCCAAAGTCCACGCTCTGTGGCTGAAATTGTCACACTGTGCAAGAGCTATGAAGAACTCCGCAGGCAGCGGTCACTGACCGTCGATCTCTACCGCGTGACGAGCACCTCGCTGGTTTGGCTGCCATGTCCAACCAGGCAGCGTTGCTCGCAGAAATGAAGGCGTTCGTCCGCGAGGAAGTTGCCCGGCAACTCTCGTTGATGGATTTTGCACAGCCGCCGTCGGTACACGCGCCTACGCCTAGTTTTGCGCCTCCGCTTCGCCGCGTCATAGCGCAAGAACTGCACGAGGTTTTGCCTGCAGCCACCAGCGTGTTCCTGCGGCTGCGCCTCACAGCTACGCCGAAGTCATGGCCAGGCCCCAACAGATCCCGACGGCTGTGCCACTCAGCTACGCGGAAGTCGTCACCCAGCTCAACAACTCCCTCAACGGGGACCTCTCACGTTACGCCGAAGTCCTCGCTATGCCCCGACAACAGCCTGCTATGCAATCACTTCACCAGGCGCCACGTCCAACGCGTCCTTCCACATGGATGGGACCTGTCGCAACGACTCGGTGGCGTACAGCGGACAATCGACCAATATGTTTTTGCGTGCGGCTATGCAGGCCACGTCGCACGCTACTGTAGTCGCGTGCAGTCACCTCGCGCTACACCTTATGGGCCAAGTTTCTATGGCGGGGTTCTCCGCGCCCTTATTACGACGACGAACCTCGGGCTGCGTCACCACCATTCCGCCGGTCCGCCAACATCCGCCGCTCAACTTCTCCACGCCGACGCTCCCCATCACCGATGCGGCCTCGTCCCGAAGCTCGGGATGAGGAAAACTAATTGTCGCAGTCCTGAGGCAAGGCTGCGACGCCGTCGAAACGCGGAAGTCCTCAACGTAGCCCGACCAATGTGATAGACGTAGTTAGTTGACGGTGTGCGCACATATGCCCTCGTGGATACCGGAGCCGCTGTATCAGTTATGGACGCAAAGCTTTGTCGCTTCCTTCGAAAGGTCACGACGCCCATTGCTGGATTCGCCCTCCGCACAGCAGGCGCACAGCGTATTCACCGATTGCGGCGTGCCACCGCTCGTGTTTCATCGAGGACGTTGTATACGCCGTCGAATTTATTGTGATTTCCTCGTGCTCCCACGAAGTTATCCTGGGGTGGGACTTTTCTCGCCCGCCACGATGCCGTCATTCATTGCGCACGGGCCGAACTAGAACTGTCGCCATTCTCAGATATGACGCTAGCCGATAATGCTTCTTTTGCAAACAAACTACTCGTCAGACACGACACCACGTTCCTCCCAACTCGTCAGTGATTGTATCAATGCATTGCAGCAGCCTCTCTGACGCATCGCACTACTTTCTCCATGAGGCCGCTTTTACACTCGAAACGTCTGCTGCTGCCTTTTGCGACTGTGAACGTCAAACAGGGCTCCACAGCTATTTTGTCTATAACCCCTTCCATACCCTGTGATGCTGCCTTCAAGGCGAATGTCTTGGCCACGTGGAAGTGATCGACGCCGTACAAATTACGGATGTTCCCGAAGACACGTCCTGCGCCTGTTACAACACGCTCGGTTCTCTCGCGACGTCCGACCCTTTGCCCACAGGTGTGTTCGATTCATCTATTGCCGATGGCCTCACCCCACCTCAGCGTTCGCAGCTTCTGCGCATCTTAGAAGAATTTCGTTCTTCTTTTGATGTCGAGCAACCTTCCTTGGGCCGAGCGTCTGCTGTCACGCACCATATTGACACTGGCTCCCAACCGCCATTGCGGCAACGACCATATCGCGTCTCGGCCACGGAACGTCGTGTGATTAACGAGCAAGTGGACGATATGCTTCGCCGCGAAGTGATCCGACCCTCGAACAGTCCATGGGCATCCCCTGTCGTCCTTGTTACGAAAAAAGACGGCTCGGTACGGTTCTGTGTAGACTATCGCCGCCTGAACAAGATCACTCGCAAAGATGTATACCCGCTGCCGCGAATTGATGACGCCATCGATAGCCTACAAGGAGCAGAATTCTTTTCATCTCTAGATTTACGCTCCGGCTATTGGCAAGTACCCATGGCTGACGTCGATAGGCCGAAGACAGCCTTTGTCACACCCGACGGCTTATACGAATTTAACGTCATGCCGTTTGGACTTTGTAATGCGCCAGCAACTTTTGAACGCATGATGGACACAGTCCTCCGCGGTTTGAAGTGGCACACGTGCTTATGTTATCTCGACGACGTTGTTGTTTTTGCCTCTGACTTCACCACGCACCTTCAACGCCTACGGCATGTTTTGACTTGCTTAGCGAACGCTGGCCTTCAACTGAACCTAAAGAAGTGCCGATTTGCAGCGCGGCAGCTCATGATACTAGGTTATGTCGTCTCGAAGGATGGAATCCTCCCCGATCCAGCCAAACTTCGTGCCGTAGCTGAATTTCCTAAACCGACGTCCGTCAAAGAACTGCGCAGTTTTGTAGGTTTGTGTTCCTACTTCAGGCGCTTCATTCGCAATTTCGCCGCCGTCATATCACCCCTGACGAAGCTCCTTGGCAGCAACGGACCTCTCCATTCGTGGTCGTCCGAGTGCGACGAGGCGTTCACTAAGCTCCGTCGTTTGCTGACGTCTCCTCCCATTTTGCGCCACTACGATCCAACGGCACCTATTGAGGTACACACAGATGCCAGCGGTGTTGGCCTCGGCGCTGTCTTAGCACAGCGCAAAGAAGGGTTTCCTGAATATGTTGTGGCATATGCCAGCCGTATGCTTACTAAAGCCGAGACCAATTACACCGTCACGGAAAAAGAATGTCTGGCGATCATCTGGGCGCTTACCAAGTTCCGGCCCTATTTGTATGGTCGCCAATTTGATGTCGTCACGGACCACCATGCACTATGCTGGCTGTCGTCATTGAAGGATCCCTCAGGCCGTCTCGCCCGCTGGGCGCTTCGCTTACAGGATTACGATGTCCGCGTACTGTACCGCAACGGACGCCAGCATGCTGATGCTGACGCCCTCTCACGTTCTCCCTTGCCAGACGACAATGCCTGCTGCGCAATATCCCAGCTTGACGTCTCTTCCGTCGACATTGGGACCATCGCTTCTGAGCAGCGCAAGGACCCCTGGATTGCCTCCATCCTAGACTGCCTTGCTGATCCGTCATCGCAGCCAACCACTCGTGCACTGCGCCGTCAAGCTCGCCATTTCGCCATTCGCGACGACCTGCTTCATCGACGCAATTACACCTCTGACGGCCGCCAGTGGTTATTAGTTGTACCTCGAACCCTGCGTTCTGAAATCTGCGCATCGTTCCACTCTGATCCACAGTGTGCGCATTCGGGACTTTTCAAAACCTACCAGCGCCTCCGACGACGCTACTACTGGCGAGGAATGTACAACTACATTCAAAAGTTTGTTCGTTCATGCCCCGACTGCCAGCGCCGAAAATCTCCACCCCACCTCTCGCCAGCTGGCCTGCAGCCTCTACCCTGCCCTACCCAACCGTTCGGGCGCGTTGGCATCGATTTGTATGGACCACTTCCCCTGACGTCGGCTGGTAACCGCTGGGCCATTGTGGCAGTAGATCACCTTACCCGATACGCTGAAACCGCCGCCCTCCCAGCCGCTACAGCGCGCGATGTTGCATCATTCCTGCTTCGCCGATTCATCCTGCGGCATGGTCCACCCCAAGAATTGCTCAGCGATCGCGGACGCGTCTTCCTGTCGGAGGTAGTTGAAGCGATTCTCAAAGAGTGCCACGTTGTTCATCGTACGACTACGGCGTACCACCCTCAAACGAATGGCCTCACAGAACGCTTCAACCGTACGCTCGGCGACATGCTTTCAATGTACGTTGCCTCCGACCACACGAACTGGGACGCCATTCTGCCATTCGTCACCTACGCGTATAATACCGCTACGCAGAGCGCCACTGGATTTTCCCCCTATTTCTTGCTGTATGGTCGACACCCTTCGCACACCATCGACACCATTCTTCCGTACCGGCCGGATGCATCCGAGTACGTCCCTATTTCTGACACGGTCCGACATGCAGAAGAGTGCCGCGACCTCGCACGGGCCTTTACTTCCGATGATCAAGAGCGCCGGCGGAGCACTCGCGGTGACGCCACTGCCACGGTCACCTTCGATCCGGGAGCGCTCGTGTGGCTCTCAGTCCCTTTAACTGCCCCTGGCCTCTCATCAAAACTGGTCCCTAAGTATGAAGGCCCTTATCGTGTTCTCGAACGCGCATCTCCTGTAAACTATGTCATCGAACCAGTTGAGCCATCTGAAGACATGCGCCGCCGTGGACGAGACATTGTCCATGTCGACCGTTTAAAGCCTTACTACGACCCGCTCATAGTGACGAGCTCTTAGGTCGCCGGACGGCTCCCTTCTCGCTCCCGGGGGGTGGTTGTAGCGAAGAGATTGTAGAAGAGACGCTAGTGGGTTCAGCGCTACTGGCTCTAAACGCTAGTGGGTCGAGCGCTCCTGCTCAGCAACGGCTCTCGTGCTTGGAAGCTGTGACTGCCCTGCCCGTCGACGTTGCGCTGCTCCTGAGCTCTGCCAAATAAACACCTTTAGAGCTTACTTTTGCAAATTACACTGTTTGTGTCCTTTATGGCAGCATTTAAATATCACGAGGATACCTAAGCAAAAATGTGTTATGTCGTAATTTTAGTATTCACACATTTAGGCTTGAACAATATTAAAACATTACAAGCCGTTAAAACATGCCGACCATGCAAATACTATAGGTAACGGGAGAACTGCTCCTAGGGCAATTAGTAGGGTGGAAGAACTGCATGAGATATATCACCAACCTACTTTCCCTCAAGCTTGGTAACGTGTTTTACGTATTTTTGCAGTTCTTAAAGCGCCTGATGACATGAGCTTTATGGTGCGTTCATCGGTAACTCGATAAACAACCAAGGTGCCTTTCCTACGTTGAGGAATTGCAGGAATGCAACTAAACTGCCCGGCCATTCCCGAAGTGGCAATGCGGTAAGTTTTTCCGAGGAATTGAAAGGAATGGAGTTGCGGCAAGTTCTTATTCCCCGGAATGGAATAGGAATGGAATCGGGGCGCCCCCATTCCGCAACACTTATTTCAACCAAACACTTTTTTCTCACGATATAGTTCCCCTCTTCCGTTTAGTTCACTCTGCGGTAACTGCACTTTTTGCCTGCGTATGTTTTCGTGACGCTTTCAGTCGCTCATCGATCGCTTCTTTTATCAGTTTTTTCCACCAGCTCTTCCGTTTCCTTTTCTATTGACTTTTTTCATTTGATATTGTGCCCACTGTCCTCTCTATTAGCTAGGGCATTGATCGTAGAGGAAGTATTATAGATAAGTGGTTGTATAATAAATAAGTGACTAGTTAATAATTAACTAACTATCAATGATTTGTTTGCCATCAAGGCCCTAGCGTAATAGAGAAGGGAGTGGGAGCAATATAAAAATAAACGGTCAATAAAAGTGAATAATTATTTGTTTAATTCATGGTTATTCGGAAGGTTTTGTACAACAGTCACTGCCCGGACGTCAGGCCATCCGTCCCACAGTCTACGCTTCATACACGTTCGAGCGCCTGTCCTAAAGCTTTGATGACAAAAGCACTAAAACAGATCGTCCTGTCTACACGCAATACACGCAAAGTGCCTCGAGCGGCCAGTCGCGCGGCAATATTGCGTGAATTCGCGGGCTTCTTTCGCGCTCGGACAACACTTTTACGTAGCACGTCCTAAAGTAAAAGAAAGCTCTATGGGAGTTTCTCATGTTGCTGTAAAATTGTCCCATTGACACTTCTAATCTTAATCTAATATTTCAGATGCTGATTTATTAATTCGTAATAATTATATAATTAGGCAGAATGCAACAAATATTCCGAGTGTCTGCACGGGACGGCAAACAATATCACTTTGGTTCCGCCCGGCTCATGCGGCATCCGCACATCTTTAAACCTTTGTGCATGATATTTGGGACACCATTTATAAACCCCCATAGGACCCAATGTATACCTACGGAGCACTCTTCTGGCGCGTCGCGGACGGACGGACAGATTTTTGAGGGATGTAGACCTAGAATGCTAACACTAAGACATGTTCTGAAGAGGTCCATGATCATGGTAACACAGAAAGAGCCGAACCTAGTTCTTAGTTTGACGGATAAAGCGCATTAATGTTGCCCTGAACAGTGGGGTAGATGTGCCCCTTTTGTCTATCGATATGAGAGTACGTCCGCCTGTAAGTCAGTTATTGTCTCTCTCTCTCTCTGGGTCCTCCTGCTTGCCTGTCCGTTAATTAGTACGTTGGTATACGCAATGAAGCCGGAAAGCCAGACAGGGTTGTATGGAGCCATGGCAAATAAAGGAGTGCAGCTGCTAGTGATTCGTATACTTACAACGACGGATACCTACCATGCTCGGGAACCTTAATGTCGGAGAGATGAGGACATTTGGCGGTGCGGCGTAGCAGTTGGCCTCGTCCTCCATCGATCCGACCGATGAGATAGCGATGACTATGTCGGCCTTGAATGTGCTGCAGCGGCAGAGGACACGTACACATTGCGCTATTTTCATAAGCGATCGCTGAGCACGTTTGCAAAGGGGCCATAGGCGCTATTATGGCTAAAGGTAGGCTGTCGAGATGAGCAAAAATATTCAACGCCAACACAATAGGGTCCTATACCTCTAGATATATTTTGGTAGGTCAAGGTAAGACTGCTTGCTTGATATTCATGAGACGGCGCCGCATAAGTGCCTAGGGAAGGGTATTGACCACCTGGGCTACGTCCAGGTATCAAAAACGTAGCCAACGACCACACATGTTCTGCCGGAAAGTGCCGATTGACGCACATCTTCAAGCGAAGCTTGTATACGCTAGCCTGCGCCGGCGATATAATGTTAAAAACCAACTACTCTCAAAGCTGCACCCGTCCGCGGATTGCTATTACAAAAAAAAACAAGTATTAGACCCCATTAACGGACGATCCTGCTGTGCCATCGCACTACTGACGTCATTCTCTCTACCATTAGGTTCGTGTGTCTAAGTAACTTAAGAGGAACGAGTATTTACCGCATCAGAACACTATGGGAGCGGCAATGGGTCGGCCACGCGTCGCGGGTTTCTCAAAAAAACAGGCGGCGTTTGATAAACGTCGCCGGGAACTCGCTGGAGAAGGAACCGGAGGAGGAAAAGCTTTATTGATTATTTAGAGGGGAAGAGGGGATTAAGGAAACTGGTAGAGTGGGTGGGAAGTGGCTGGGTGGGTTCCTATTCCAGGACACCAATCATCCTGACTACTCTCTCCGCCTGGTACAAGAGTCACCTTTGGGCCCCCAGCCGCGGCAGAGCGAGGAGGATCTCCCACGGCTACCTAATGTAGGTAAGCGTCTCAGGCGAGTTTGCTTCTTGTGGTCTTTTTGTGCATGCTCACGTCACATGAAGTAGTGACGGCCACGCACTGCCCCATGGACAATGGCGGGCATAGTGTGGGCGTCATGTGGTGTGCTCTTGCCAAGTGGGGATAGGTGTGTGCCCTTATTCTTCTGTATACGCGAACTTCTTGTACCCCAGCTGCTGATGCGGCGGGGCAACGCGCTCTGTCGTGCGACGTTGGCTCTCTCGTGCGACGTCATGCGATGTCTCACGCAGCAAGTCGACTATCTTGGAAAGGGCTGTGGTTCCCCGCTCCGTTTGTGAGTTCTCGAGCTAGGGAGTGTGCCCTCTCATTGTCTGGGCTTCCCTCGTGTCCTGGACACCATTTGATTGTATTTTCTTAGAATGCGTCGCCTGTGGTTGTCAGCGCGATTTGACAATCTGCCTTGCGTGTACATTCTGCATGCTGCTTGAGAGTCGGAGATAACCAATGCCAAAAGCCCGTCGGTGTTCCTGTGTATAGTTGCCATCGCGATTGCTGAAGCTTCGGCGGTGGCTGTGCTTGTTGTGTTTATTGAGGCTGTTATCTCGGCTCTTTCGCGCTGCGTGTTGAGAACTGCTACTACTACGTGTCCTCTAGCGGTTCGAGCGGCGTCCGTGTATTGCACTTCTTGTTTATTCTCAAAGCTTTTGATAAGTAGCTTGGCTCGGGCTAGTCTTCGGCCTTTGTGGTATTAAGGATTTATGTTTTCCAGAAAGGGCTCGTGATTGACGTGCCGACTTCGCCGTGAGGGAGCGCGAAGTGGACGCGTTACGACAAGGAACAGCCGCGGATCTCGAGCTTTGCTTGCACCGCTCTTCACAGTGCTGTAAGAGCGGTCAATTTTTGCTCAATCACAGAAATTTTTATCATAACCAAACCGCCGTGGTAACCCCGTGGCTCTGGGCCCATGCTACTGAGCTGACGCCGTACGTTCAGCACTCCGCCGCGTACTCATCGCTCCAAAAGTGTAGCATACGTTGGGTGCACGTTAATAGAGCCCTAGGTTGCGCCGAAATGCATACGAACTTCATTTCAATTTATTCAATTTACTGGCCGAATCGAATACGATTATACTCTAATTTTTCGAATAGTCACACACTCCAATATATTTGTCGTTGCTTAAATTATGAACCAGACCAAACCATCGTTGGTAGGTTGCACTCGTCGCTTTGTATCCGTGACCCTATGAAGAAAATGTTTTCCAGCTAGGCGTAAAGCTGCGGCGCGATGCCACAATGTCGTAGTTACCCGACGACTTCTGCAAATATATCCTTGTATTTGGCCATAAAACCGGAACCACTGTAGTCGTACGATCCGATCGCGATCACGGTGGTCTTGCCGGGATCGCTGCCTTGGATGTTCTTGAGGGCCTGTAGCAAGCGGGGAAAACCGTGGAATCGCTCATTAGTTAAAAAAAAGGACTCAACAACGTTTCTACGCAACGTTGCTGTTCATACATTTACTTCTAAGAAACAGAAAGAAATAAGGCAACAAGAGGAAGTTAGAGAAATGCGAATAGATTGAGGAAAAGCGCATGGAACGCTTATGTAGGCTATGAGCGAATATTGTTCTTTCAAGTGCGTTTGCTGCGAAGTATGGAGTCAGTCACTCAAAATGGTTTATATGTAGAAATGTAATAACGCATTCATTGTTTTCTGTGAAAATGACGCATGTGCTCATTGCCCCATAATCTTTTGTAAGAATAAAATAGAACACCACATTGGCATGGTGTACCAGGCGGTGTGTTCCACGGAAACGGCATCAAAGCACACAGCAAGATACATATTACAGTACTTATATAAATAATTCGTTATATGGTATATATTTCAACGAAGCACCTTTTCCGATTTACGTATTCATAACCTGGGATATGCACGAAGGAAGCAATGGACGTCACCACCACAAACTATCTACTGGAGTTTTTATTCAAGAAACATTGTTTGTACGACACTTATAACCGCCACATAGTGAAATAACAAACTGACAAACAAAATGTAATTTAAGCATTAGAACATCCACTAGCTTTACTATACGGTAATAAAATAGATGTTTTGGTCGCAAAATTCTGTTAACGAAATAGATGTCAGACTGATGCAAGCGTCGTATATATTTATAATATAGAAGGTACGTATAATGTCTCGGTGTGTTGCGAGAGCTAAGCCGTATGCTGAGTCGACCTTAAAAAATGGACAACGTGTCACCTCCATGCTCGTAGGAGCCATTGTGTTCGATACAATAATAATGTAGGAAGTTCTATGGCATAAGCAAACATTGCACGTGGTAGCACAAGGTGGTTGCTGTCGGCGGAGCTAGAGCAGACCGCGTCGGCAGAGCTAGACGGAGTTGAGAAGCGAAGAAAGGAGGACTCGTTTGTTTCGTAGAGCGTCAACGCTCGGGTGTCCAACAGCTGTAGAAGGGAGCCGGTCAAGTGCGAACGCACGAGGTGACTTCCAAAGAACATTTTATCTGTTCCCGCGACCCAGCAGGCGTATGGGTCTCTGCACGAGCCCGCCTGTCTTCTCTCCCCGTAGCAATCATTTGAGCGACGCCGTCACGTCACCTTCGTGTACCGCCAAATCGGGAGCTTGCAGTGCCCGTATTGGAACGTTCGTATAGAGGCGCTTCGCATAGTGATCGCATGCCGGATACGTTAGGTTCGTGTCACTTGCTATTTTTGAGGCGATAGCGTTACGGGCCTCCTGTCGCAGGAAATCCGGGCCGGCGTCTGGCACTTGTGCCCCGCGAGCGAATATCCCTGTATATATTTAGGTATATGCATATGCCACGTCCTGTTATATGGCATGCGGCATATGCGGGTTATACTGCCACGACATGCTATCACTAATGTTGCTCATACCTTCTCTTACATTCTTGATAAATTTATTCATTAGCAAGTTTGAGAAAGACAGTGCACAAACACATGTGAGGAAAGAAAACAACGACAGCGCATGCCTGTTATGTTAAATCTTTTCAGACTGAAACATTAAAAGTGCGAAACAATAACAGAAACCTGGAAAATGATGCAACTTTCTTGGCGTGGCTGTGGCACTACCTCCGGGATCGGCCTATGCAAGAGGTCGCGTTTCTACCAGAAAGCTCGCCTCCGTGCACAGCGTTTGCAGCCAGCATTTGCCGGTAATCATTACGTTTACATAAGCTGCAGTTGCCGGGAAGCATGAGAAGCTGTCATGGATCTTTAAATGCTACCCCATTGTAACCTTAAAGGCGAAACTTAAGCATTCTCCAATGATATTAAGCTCGAATGTATGTTTTAGTGTCCTTCCTATCCCCATGTCTTCCTGGGTGCCCTCGCAGGCATCCTCTGACTCTCACAGTAAGCCTGATCTTACAACACTCGGCTAATTTGCTTCTTGCAACGGGACAAAATGCGGGTGCCTGTAAACACAGATGCTTGTCATCTTTTCGTGATTAACAACCACCGCCACCCTCGGACCGACATGAAGACCGACGTGTAGCGCCCTCCAGGTCCACGCCCGCTGTGTTATCACTGCACAAAAGCGGGCCACGTCCACCCCTTACGCCGATCGTGGGAGATGGGACTATGAGGCTTCGCCATCAATGCGCCGCGAGCACAGCAAAGGGAGCGGGCAAGGGACCTTGCCGACTGCATCGCGGCAACGCAGTGGAGACTTGGACGTCCTTCCCGTTCGCCATCACGAGAACGCTACCTGTCATCGCAGTAACACCCGTACACAGAACCAGTGTGTGGCCGATGCATAAGCGCGTGTCCGGAAAATTGAAACCAGCAACCGATCGAGGTGCAGTTGCAGTTCGTCGACATGTCGGGCATGCTCCGTCGCCTACGAAGACGCAGGAAATATCCTCTCGACTATATAAATTTTACACTTCAAATGCCAGTGGGCGCTTCACAAAACCCTCGAGAATAGGATGTTTTTCATAGTGAAACTATGAAAAACATCGTATTCCTGAAAATGTTCCCCAATGATTACGATAGCCCGTATAGTGAATGTTGAGCGCAGCTTTATGCTCTGTTTTCTTTTCGCGATATATTGGCTAGCGTGGACAATCTGTCTAGCACGGCACGTTCCAAACGGAGCGAAGTGCCGCGCAACTGCCTCGCTACTCGAGTGATGGCGAGAGGCAGCGCTTGGGGGATGCGTGGACGCGATTCACAGATTGGGGGAGGGGGGGGGGGCGCTGCAGGCAGATTTCCGCTCATGCGTTGCTTTGCTCCCCTATGTGTAACGCGCGCTTCTCTGGCACCATCTAGCTGCGGTCCACGCCGCAGAGCCCCCCTGGTGTGGCACGACGCTTTTTTTCCCACGCTTTCTTCACACCTTTTCGTCATTCTCCTCCTCCGCTCTCCACCTGATGGTCCCGCAACGCCCTCCTCCAGCATTTTTCTCATGCTATTTTCGCTATTGCCCTCTTTCATCCCCAGATGTGCTCCGCATTCTCTCTTTCATCCTTCGCTGTGCTCGTTCGCTTGGTTACGCCGATGGAATCCGACGTTAAACGCAGGAACGGGCGCCTAAACCCCGGACCACACATATGCTTCCGGACGCGTTCAACCTCGCGTCTACGCGTCTTGCGCCTGCCGCACCTGGCAAGAAATGGCGGTTTGCATGGACAAGGACGCGCGACACCGCGCACTCACTGGGCTCACTCATGGACGCCTTTGTCAGATGCCACTTCGTACTTTGTTATTGACAATGTTTCAAACTGCTTCGATATCTATCACCGTGATTGTCATATTTTTATAGCTGTTAGATGAGCACAAAAAGCAAAGAAGAAGCACTTTCTTGCAGGATATAACCCTGCTTCAGTGAGAGTTCATTGCAGTGCACTGTAGCTGCGCAGCAAGGCGCGCCGACGCGAGGCAGCCGAAGCGCGCAATAACAAGGAGCTGGGGTGCTATGCAGGATGCGCCGAGTTTGGCGAAACTCGGTATCTACCCGAGCTCTGGCGACACCCCAAGATGAAAGCACAAATGGTACCGAGACAGAGTTTATCTTTCGACAAGCCTCCAGTTTCATTGGCTTATCCAGATTCACTCTGGATAGCTATCATTCCTTGGGCGTTGCCTTCTGGACGGTCGACAAACAGGGGCTGACGTGATCATATCGTCGGTGCATGGTCGTGCCTTCTTTCACTGGTTTGTCGTTCAACCGAGTGCATTACATGCACAAGCGAGTTATAAAACAAATGCATTTAGTGCAATATTATTAGTTAGTTTAACGTGGTTTAAAAGCATTTTAAAGCTTACAAGATGTACACTGAATGTGTATTAGACTAATTTGTAATTTAGTACGCTTCGCATTATACCACGAGGGAACGCTGTGGTGGCGTCATCACATACATTCACCGGGCGAGCATGGCGGCTAAACATCGAAGAGGCCCAGTGTAAACAAACTCGTACAACTAGCTTGCCGCGCGCGACGTAGTGATCAGGCTCGACGATGACCGCTATTTCTTGGATAGTTCTGTTGCTCCGTGAGCAATCTTTCCGTGCACCCCGAAAGACTGCCAATAGCTTCGGCGATTTTACAGATCGCAACGCGCACCTACTGTTCACGACGCAATCCTGAACAAACAACTTATCCGGTGCTGCTTTTGTGAGTGCGCTGAGTTCCTCACTCTGCGTGACTGCGAGCGTCACGAATATTGCATAGTGTGTGCAAGAGGAAGACAGCCTATACAGCTACGATGCGAAAAGGAGTTGGTGCCGACGATGGATCTCGCAACCAACACAATGAAGGAGACATCGACACACTGCAGATCAGTATATTTCTTCTGTTTCATATTTAGCAGTATAATAGTGCACGGATTAAGTCACTTTCGTAGTAACGAACTCAATGTCCAGCAGTTTAAAGAAGGCATTGAGAGCCAATGAGTGTTCGTCCTTTTACATGCACGCGGGCCCTCAAAAATATGGAAAAGATAAAGGTAACCTTCACTAACTTGGTGAGATAACAGAAATCCATCATTGATATTCAGCCCGCAGAATCTATGGAAGAGTGTCTTTATCCAGGTGAAATATCAATAGCAGGTATTGATATAAAGCATGAAACTTATACAAAAATTTCATGGATTGAACAGCACATGGGAGGCATTACCGAATCATAATCGCCACGTTACCGACATCCTTGAAGAATGTTTAGAATCATTGCAATTCGACCGGTTATGCAATATGGGACATAAACCTGGAGGTTAACCAAGAAACTTGAGAAGTCGAGGACTGTGCAGAAAGCGAAGTAACAAAAATTGTTGGAGATAGCATTAAGGCAGGAAGACAGTGGCGTAGTAAACCGCGGCAACTCAAATGCTAGTTGAGATTAAGAAAAAAATGGAATCGGCGGGCAAACCATGCACGTCTTCAATCACTTGTTGCCAATTCATAACAGATGATTACATAAGCGTGACAGAATGGATGTCAAGGAGAGAGAACTGCAGCCGAGGATGGTAGAAAATTGCGTAATTGGACAAAGATATGATGTTTATAGGCAAGATGCAATCAGCTAGCATAAGACGGGATTGTAGGGAGCGGCATTCGTTTTGCAGTGAACAAAAATAGGTTTGTCACACTGACAGTAGAGACTCGTGAAGGGGCGAGGATACCTCAGCTGCTGGCACAGTAATAAACATTACAATTGGCTCTGAAAAAAAAAACAACCCCAGTTATGAAAAATAAAGCAACGTTTTCCCGACAAATTGTTTTATTGTGCATACACTAAAGGCTTCCACAGTTAACGGCATTTAGTACCAGTAGAGCAATGTGCATTTTTCTTTGTAAATAATGGTTTATATGCGGTTGATTCATTGCAACAATCCACATTTTTTGCAGCAAAACATTCTGCTGCTGGAGGCACTCAACCGCCTGGTGGCAGTAGGCGAGCGCCAGGCACGTGCTCTTGAGAGTGTGGCAAGGTTCAGAGGGCAGTAGTATCAGTGCCCTCACTGCTCTCCAGACGAGCCCCCAGAACACGCCTTATAAAGCAGCTTTCAGTTTATTATTTTGTTTATTATTGAAGGGAATGTATAAAATTATTGCGGTAAACATTCTGCTGTGCATATTGGGACACTTGTAACATGCGCTTGATGTCTCTTCAAAATGGGCGGAAACGTAAGTCAACATGTGCCACTCTTGGACAATGTAAATGAATGACACTATTGCAGCATACACGTCATTCTGCTGTTTTTTTTCTTTCTATGCGCAAGAATACAGTGCGTGTTGATTAGCCACAAGATGAACGGTGTGTGTATTTCACAATGAAAAGGCAGGAAACGGCATGAGCTTAATAATGCTATCACCTATAGACTGTGCATATCAAACTTGCCATTACATGCATGTTCTGTACCCCATATTCTTTAACAATGTCATATATTTGCATGTACTAATTTTCACATAGCTTAAGCCCTTGCATAGCTCACTTGTGATGTATCCATTTCATAGGCCAAATAATTGTACACTTTGTCCTTTTGTGTTGTATGAAAAGCGGCATCCTCTAGTCGGATACAACTTCGGAAGGCAGGAGAGGCCCCGCCCAGATGACCCAAGCGCAGCAGCCGATTGCGTCCGCGTCTAAAGAAATAGTCCCTCTCCAACGAGCGGGTATTAGTGCGTCCGGCGGTACGACTCAGTGTAGAGTGTGTGCCCAGTGGTGCAGGCGTGTGTTCACCTGCCGTTGAAGTGCAGATTCTGCGGCCTTCTAAAGTTGTATCCGACAGTATAATCACGTAATGCCTTGCACCAGTTGCATAGACTTTAGCAACTTGATAGCACACAATGATAAGGAACAGAAATCTATAAACGCATCCAAGCAAAGCTGGCTGGCCACACATTCATTATGAGGGGCTGTAAAAAGGTGTCGCCAAATATTCCCATGACATCCTTGAAAAAGAAGTGGTGTTTGGCACTTCTTTATAATCAAAAACAGATTACAGTGAATGTTGTGTACCACGTTAAAACAAACTGACCTTGGTTATCTGCACAGCATGTAATGGAAGCTTATGCTTCACATAGGAAACAAACTGCTCTGTCCAGAACAATTTGTCGAGTTCGGTGTGGCACCTATTATGTCATTAGTGTCAACATACAAAATACACTTTTCACAGGCCATTGATTTCACCATTATTTTTGTATGACGGTTCTTTCAATCAGTGCTTGTATGAGCACTAATTACATGAGCAGGTGGATTTGAAAGCAAAGCTTTGTTTGGAAACCTTCAGACTTCCAAAATTGTGTGGCAAGGCACTTTGTCCAATAGCTCACACTTCCTCTGTCCTGCACCAAAGAAGCCGAATGCTCTATTTGAAGTTGGATCGCGCAACAATTCCACGGCATACAAAGAAGAATATTTCTATTCTTTGTGTCACGTCGAATTGTTCTGCAATTCGAGTTCAAGCTTCTATAGCAATATACCCAGTCTTCAACCTCAACAATGCTCTAGTTATTAGGCCACAATCGCACATCTTTGAAATGTCCAAACACCAAATTAGCTCTCTAAAAATTCACAAGTGTTATATTTTGCAGCACAGGTGTTTGCACGTCCCATATTCTTTACCACTAAACTCCCAGGAATCAAAGGGGCAACCATTAACCAGCCTTACTGCTGCCGTTTCCATCATCATTATGACACCAATGGAAAGTCAGTGCTGCGTTTCACTAAAGGGAGTGTCGGAGGGAAAGGCGTGACAGCGAGGCTTACAATAGAAATAGCAGTTACAAGACATGTTCAATGCCAAAATACGCTGCATTTCGCTCATCCTACTTTGGCATTGCGGCAAGCTTTTACAAATTTGAGCATATCATGTTTTGGGTAATCATTGCTCTGAAGCTGCACAAAAGGTCTATTCGCTCAGCAATCTTCATTTTTATCATGGCAGGTTAAAGACGCACTTTTCATTACCATCTGCGCCACATTTCTCCCGATACGTAATTTTGCCTTGGTGGGTTTGACATCTTCACGCACACCGAGTTCTGCAGAGCATTGGATCTGCATTGTTCTACTACTGAAGGATTAGAGCCCCTATATGAGACGAAAATATACGATTTGTCCATCCGGAATAACGCTGCCCCCCACCCCCACCCCAAAAGAATATACACTGAACCTCGGGCACATGTACCAACAGTGAACACAGCAAACACTCTGAAGTATTTTCTTCATGCAAGCCAGCACACTAAGATTCTCAATGCATTTCCATTTCGCCATAAATGCATAGGCACAACCGGCTTGGCGCAATATCCGCATCTCGCATTGCAACGAATTGTGCAACGCCTCGTTGTTTCATAGTGCGGCTGATAGATGACGTATGACCAAAATTCAGTATTATGCCTACTAAGTAACTTGTACTAAGTAATCTCATAAAGAACCCCAAGTTCTTTATGAGATTAGCATTCACAGGGTACTTCCCACAATTTGTGATATTCATTTATCTCTTTATACTTCATTAACCTCTTTCCCCAAAGAGTGAGACATTTGGAAGGCACCCTGACAGAGAAGTAGAACAATCGGCAAAAAGTCAGCAATCATCGAAAAAGTCAGTATCAGAGGCTGCCGCATGTGTGATGTCGGTAACACAAAGTTTAAGTAGGCTACACAGAAGTGACAAATTTGGCAATATGGTGCGCCTAGACATTGCTTCAATGCGAATCACAGTACCGCTGACATTGAAGGCGCCTTAATTCCTACGTACGTTCCGTCGACACACACGACTACGTTCATAATGTTTCCACGAAGTAGCGTTCTTTTAAAAATGCCCGCTCAGCCGCAGTCATCGGGAAAGCCAGCCACCGCTTTCGCACTGCCGCATCAATAAGCGCATCAGACACCTCTCTGACACAGCGGCTCACAGTAGTTTGATGACGTCCAATGTAACGCACGGCGCCGACGTTTCCCTGAAAACTCCCAGTGCCGTAGAAACGAAGGGCGCAGAGGGCTTGCTCTTCGACGGTGAGCGAATGAAGCCCGCCACGCTGTCTGCACAGACGAGAGTCTTCGCCTGGCTCGTCACACTGATGTCTTCCACAGGCGAAAATGACGCTGAAACTGTACGGCGGCCATGTACGTGAACAGGTCCAGACGGTCATACTGCCGCTTGCTGCCGCTGGACGCAATGAGACAGGCAGCTGCTGCCGCCGCTATGTTCCCGAGTTGAACTCGGAGGGGGTTTCGCGATGTACGAGTTTAGCACGAGTTCGCCTGTAAATCAAAGCCAGAGGTCACGCCCCGCGCGAGGCATGTAACTCTTGTGCGCGCACCCACCACGGTTGGGCCACGCCCAAATTATATTTCTGCAACAGCGACGCGGTGCCGAGCTGAGAGGCATCAACAACCTTCACCACCGACATAAAACACGCGCAACACACTGTCATTGGTGTTGTACTGTGCACTACTATCAAAAACAAAGCGTTGACTTTCGCTGGCTTATGCACACATCTTCTCGGGCTGAGATGGCCCCTTAACGCGATTTCATTGCTTGCATTGTGGCGACGTAGCGCACAGTAAATAATTATCGGCACGTCACTGTAGCTACTTGCAAGGCGTCGATGCGCCGAGGGGGACGACGATGCTGAGGAGTGTGTATCGCAGCAGTTGTTTGAGATGGCTGCTCTGTCATAGGTGATGTATCGGAGCCACAGAGTCGTAAACACGATCAGCTTCAGAGAATCGCTCGCTTTTCTAGAGCCAGCGCAATGGCCTTTCTTTACCACAAGCACTGCGCACTCAACAGTTCCAACACCTTCCTCAGTTCGAGTTCATAACTGTACACAAGCGCCCTCACCTGCCAAAATGCGATTGCTGCGGTGTCGTTACGATATCCTTCTGCGATCGCTGATGGCTTCAGCATAGGTAATTCGCAAGCACCTCGGTATACACAAAACACTCAAGTACTGCGTACATACGCCCAGATTTCAATGGGCAAGCAATGACAAGCGATGAATTGTGTCGCTGGGAAGTACGCACTTCTTCACAATGCATCGCCGAGGCTTCGCGCACCAAGATGAACTGGTGCATTTTCACTGAACTGTGTCACTACGGACACTACGGACCGACATTTTGCAGCGACAGCCGTTGCTCCCGTATTTATGTATAGTGTGTCATTTTTAATTGGTAAAGCGGGGGCCTTAAAGCGCCTGCGATGAGCAGCCGTACCACGGCGCTGCGTTTCTAGTTCCCTACTAGAAAAAGAGTGGTGATGGAGAATAGCTCTGGAGAATAGCACTATGGAGAATAGCACTATGGAGAATAGCACTGTAGTGCCCCTAGGCGACTTCTCACCGTATGAACTGCCTCGTGCATGTGACCCGCTTCTAAGCTTTCGCCTCACTGTCGCCACTCGCGGCAAGAAGTGCAAAATTTAATAATTTGCTCAATCTCCGATTGTCATTCGAAATTTCTAGCTTTCAAAGCGAAAAAGAGACACTTAAAGAAATAAAAAATTTTTGTTATTTTATTTCTTGTATTTTAACGTATTCGTTTGAGCGAAAGTGTAGGTGCAAGAATGCGCCGCATGTACCCTGTTCGCATTCGATGGAGGATAGG
This sequence comes from Dermacentor variabilis, assembly GCF_050947875.1. Taxonomy (NCBI): domain Eukaryota; kingdom Metazoa; phylum Arthropoda; class Arachnida; order Ixodida; family Ixodidae; genus Dermacentor; species Dermacentor variabilis. Next base: position 193,901,077 of record NC_134570.1, read on the forward strand.
AAGATAGTGCCCGAAGGAGGAGGCACGCCCTTGACGCATCCGGGAAAAGCGTGGCAAGCGGCTCACGGCAAGTGCGCAGACAGACAGCGGGACAGTCACGGTATTGCTAAGTTGCGATAATCGGTTGATAAAAATATGCGGTGCTGGCGCGTTTCGTTGTGCAGCCGTCTGCGCTTGAAACGTAGAAGCAGCGTGCCGCACAGGGTGCGCTCGTGTTGTCATGGGCGGCTTTTTGTCTACATATTTTTTTTGCCTGCAGACTTTGCGCGTTTCACGCTATCTCCGTTCATTGACTCCCGTCGCGCAAACTCGGGAAAACTCGGCTGAAGGAGAAACTCGGCGCATCCTGCATTACACCCCTGTTCACCAAAATTGTGCCGCCTTTTGAGGCGCTTCAACCTTCTGCGCACGCGTGGGCCCGCAGACAAGAGCTTGCGCGCGTCCACAAGCGTATGTGCTGTCTGTACTTCAGAGCTGCGCCCTAATAAGGATGGAACTTCGTTTTCGTGCTGATTATCGTTACTTTAACGAATAGAAAAATTATGCGGTGGAACGTGCCAAAACAATGACCTGATTATGAGGCACGCCGTATTGAGGGAAACCGAACTAGCTTGGGTTCTTTATTGTGCACGAAAATCTTAACACACGGGTGCTTTAGCATTCCGCCCCCATCGAAATACGGCCGCCATGGCAGGGTCTCGATCCAACGACCTCGTGCGTGGCAGCACAACACCATAGCCACTAAGCAACCACAGTGGGTTCCCGCGGATCTACTACTCGTCAGACCGGATCTGCAGCGCAAAGCATTTTTCCTCGATGCACCTGAATACGGGCTACTAGCAAATTGAAGTCGAAGAGAGGGATAGAGAGAAGACCGCCCTTATCACTCTAGGAGGCCTCTATGATTACAAGGTCACGCCATTTGGTCTTCGCTCGACTCCCGCCACCTTCGAGAGTGTGAGAGTGTGAAGTGAGAGTGTGTGTGAGAGTGTGAAGCGGGAGAAATGCAGCTTCGTACGAACTTCTGTTTGCAGGACACGTAATGAACAGGCGTTCAGTCCTTCGGAGTCCGCAGGGAACAGCTGCCATTGCGAACATTACTCAGCCCGACGACAACAAAGCAATGCGCTGGTTTATTGGTCAGTGTGCCTATTAGAGGCGCTTTGTGCACAACTTCTCTCACACTGCCAAGCCTCTGATTCTTCTCACGAAATTCGACGTCGCGTAATGGTGGGAAACAACGCGAAATTCGACGTCGCGTAATGGTGGGAAACAACGCAATTCCAGGCATTTGAGGAATTACCAACGACGCCTGCAGACGCCACCAGTACTGGCTCACTTTGGCGAAGACGCTGATACCGAAATACACAGCCAGGGCAAGCAGCGTAGGTCTCGGCTCTGTCCTAATCCTTAAGAAACACGCACTTGAAAAGGTCGTCAGTTACCCTAGGCAGTCGCCGTCGAAAGTGGTAGCCAGCCATTCGACGACGGAGAAGGCATGTATTGCCATAATTTGGGCTACCACGTAATTTCGCCCTTGCCTATATGCCAGGCCGTTCAAAGTCATAAGCGACCACCACGCACTGTGTTGACTTACCAATTTAAAGCACGCTTCGTGACGCCTAGCGCGGTGGAGCCTCCGACTGTAAGAATTCTACATAAGCATGAAGTCCGGATGAAAGCGCTATCAGGCTGACTCCCGCGCACCTATAGACCCGCAGCCGCAAAACTTCCAGGACGACGACGATTTCCTATGGAGGATAAGTGCGGACGGCTTCGCCCAACAACGCTGATTCGATCCGTAGCTAAACAGCCCTGTCGAGTTATTAGGAGGGTAGACCGACGTTGTCCCAAGGGGGTTTAGGCACGGATGGTTTGCATTTTCATTTCAAAACAACGTCCTTAAAATGAATAGAATTCACCGACGATTACGACACTTCCTAATGCGAATTTTGCACGCTGCTGTTTAGGCGTTTGGAATTCGCGATAGATTGCGGCAATTAATTTGATTCTGAATGACAGGATCCTCTCGGCTGCTTCGCTGAGCCTCTGCCCGAGGAGCTCGTTTAGCACGAGCGGCAGACCAAGCATTTCCATCGGTTGCGTCGCTCATTGTTTGGAATAAAAGCGTGACCAAGGAAACGCATGGCTCGCACGGAACGCTTCGTCTAGCGTCTGCGGCGCAGCAGAAGCACGACAACTCGCCCGTCTGCCCTTCAACAACCAGCAAAGTACAGGTAGCCGACACAGTAATCTTCGGCGAAGCTACGTGCAATATTAGCTTGGCGACCGTGTTTGCATTTACACACCCGATACGTCGACGATGACTTAGAAACTTTTGCGACACTTTTCTGACCCTACAAGATCATCTGACGCACTTGCGCACTGCACCATGACGTCGCTGCAGACGGCATTTCGCCGTCACCGCGGCGCCTGTCAAGCCCTGAAATCGTCCACTTTGTGCATACTAAGCCATTCTACGTCCGCTGGGAAACTTTGAGACCTTGTTTCGTTGTACTTTTTCTTACTGAGGGTCCTTCTGTTTTTCGATTTTGTGTTTCCGTCTGTTGCATCGGGGCGATACTTTATAAGAGCGCAGCTTAGATACGTGTATTACCTTTATCGCATAACAACTTTTCACCAGCTAACAAATGTAAAACGCTACCGCTGGACGCAGGATGCGCCTGCATGTATCGGAAGTTCCTCGAATGTCATGATTCTATCAGGTGTCGGTTGTGATCGAACCTTGTGTGATTTGACTGCATTCGCGATGCAAATTGTGTGATTCTTTCTCGGACGCACGCGGGCATTTCAAATTATGCTGAATCCTTAGACGAGTCATGGGCACAAGGTGACGCGCTTGACCCGATAATTGACTTCCGACGATTGCCGACTGTGCTTGCCGCTATCGTTTTGGTTTGAGTGTAACCTGGGCCGCTATAACGTAAAAGTATCTTAAAATTTTGTATTCAAATTCTGCAAGCAGCCCACCGCGATTGGTCAAAAACTTTTCGGACCAGCCCAGTTCACCTGTCTGTCACGCGACGTCACGAAAACCGCGATAGCTCTCCATTTGATATGACGTGTACACACTGATTATGCATAATTTGACAGAAAAAACAAGAAAATAGTTATTTCTGATTCGACGCCTTTTTGCCATTAGCCCTCGGTTATTGGTCAAAAGTTTTCGGCCTACACACTCTTCACCTGTCTCTCACGCGACATCACAAAGCCGCAAAAACTAACCGCGTCAAAGTGACGCGTACGCGGTAAAGATGCATTAATATGGCGAACAAAACAGAATTTTCTTCAGCATAGCCGCAGGCTGCCCTGTTCCGAAATAAATAAGATTGCTGCGGCCCATTGCTCCGACACTGGCTACTCGCCCCTGCCGGAGAGCATGGATTTATTTGTGTGGAATAAAACTTATTGCGTGGCCATGTAACGTTTTCGAGAACTTTCGGCAGGTTTACGACCTCGTTCTGCCAACTCTTCTTTGCTGAGGATCCATCCGTTTTAGCGTCATTCTTGAGCTTCCGTTGCATGCCGCCGCTATTGTCGACGAGCCACCGCAAGCTAAGTAAGGGAGAGCGGACGAATCGCACACGCCGTTTCGATATTCAGTGCAGTGGCTTGGCCCCATCGAATCCCTCTCCACTTCAGCATGCTCATCGCCTCTTGTTAGCCATTTAGATAAGACAAGCCGCTCAGTACAGTCAATGTTATTCGTTTTTCAAGCAAACAAAAGTGACCTCCTATGAACGAGGGTAGCATTTGATTGGTTTGTTCCGGTAGCCCTGCAGGTGACCGCCCGATGCTTGCGTCGGCGGTTACGCAAATTTGATGTCAGGAGATTGGAATAAAAACATATTGCAATAGTTTTACGTTATGCGACCCCTGGGGCCGAATCCACAAACCGGCTCGTTCGTAACTGCGCTTTGCAATTGGCTGGCTGCCTTGGCTAATAATATATCCTGCATCATTATTGACAGGAATTTCTTCGTACAAAAAAATTACAGCGTAAGAAATTTTTCTGAATGCGCGCCTTGGCTTTCTGGGCACAGGTTCACCCAGAGTGGAAGAGTTAGTGTCACGATTTACAGTTCTTGCTATTGTGTTTTTAGTTCTCAGTAAAATGTGACAATATGAATCGGGTACCCACTCGCTCACCTCTCATTTGTTATATTGCGATCATACGACATAAATATTCCGTACAAACTCCACCCACATAACCGCACTCCACTTTCCTATGCTACCTCCGTGCTCCGCGTTATAATTCTGGATGGAGAACGATATTGTAAGTTCGTTTTGCCACCCGAAAATAAGCCAACGTAATTCGCTGAAGCATCTATATCACTCCCCACAGAGCGGTGGAGTAGTCACTGCATTATTAGGTCACTAGGATGAAATACTCTCGAACACGTGAATGAGAGGTGAGTAAGAGGGAGTGCGCGTCCACTTGAAGACACCAGTGCTGCGACTTCCTGGCAATCAGAGGCAACACGACATGTTCAGGGCTTGTGAAAAAACTTTTGCAAGCTTGAAGCAAATGACGCGCGTTGTGGTAATCTTGAGCATATAATTGTATGGCCTCTCAGTCAACTAAAAGATACAGTCGAAATGGTACTGTTAATGGAGCTGAGTCTCTAAGATGTGGAAGAATGTAGGCCCTAGTTCTGTTTCCACTGGTCTTGCTTTGCTGTCTGTTGCTTCCGTGCTCATCTTGTGTGCTATGAAAACTATCGTCCAAGAAGGAAATCATCAGCTATCAATTTCGTTGTCATTAGTGCGCAGCTCTTAGGGCGCCGATTCCAGCGGCGAGCATCGGCGCCGCTCACAACGGAGTGAATGAGCACAGCGAAGGATGAAAGAACGAACGCGTAGCACAGCGGGGGATGAAAGACGGTGATAGCGAAGAGATCGCCAGGAGGAAAGCGGAGGAGGGGGTATGGCGAAAGAGTGAGAACAAAAGCGCAGTGCAACAAGAGACAGGCACTGCGGCGACGATCGCTGTAAGATGGCGCCAGAGCAGTGCGCATCGTCTGTTCAGCGATGGCGCTACCAACGCCACATATGAAAACAAAGCGCTGCATGAACGGAGGTCTGTCTGCGGCGGCCGCTCTGAATCGCGCCCACGCGTCGCCCACGCACTGCCTCTCGCGAACTCCTGATTATTGAGGAAGTCGCGCCAGACTCCGCTCCGTTTGCAAAGTGCCACACGAGATAGATTGTCCGCGCCAGCCAATATATCGCGAAATGAAAGCAAATATTGAACATCCCTCAAATTTTGCATGAAGGAGTATTGTAATCTTCGGTGAATTTTTACATCTTGCCAAGGAATGTGACATCCCTCTCTAAATCGTTTGGTTTCACTATGGATTGCCCGGTAGCTTGGGAAACTTTGCTTATGAAGAATCTAAAGCATCAATATTTGATCAGTGCGCCCCCTTTTTTGGGCGGGATACAGAAGTGAGGAGAATGAACATGTTCTAACCGAATATATTTTTATTTGGCGGCAATGCCTACCGCACATCACGGAGCCCCACAGACTGACGCGGAGGCAAGTACGAGAAATTATGTTTCAGTGATGTTGCCTAACCTTGGGAGGCTAATCCAAGCAGCCAGAAAATTTGGAAAAGAAGAAAAGAAACAGACAGGACTGTTCGTAAAGAAAAATAAAAAAAACATGAATATGTGCAAATAAAAATGTCAGGGCTGATTTCTCCGGGGGTCCGTCTACAGGAAGCGGAAATCAAAGAGGCTCGTTTCTACCTCTGCGGGTCCTTAAAGGCCCTAGCACTTGACATCGGGTTAACCTCCTTGATCCACTTTTCAAGAACACGGCTGTGCAGTGCACGGCTAAGTACAGGAGTGTCCGATTTCAATGTGTTCGAATCCGTGGCATCGCAAACCACGAAATGCCAGTTAAGCACAGACGCCCCTGCCGGGCCTAGCAGAAATCACAAAACTAGTTTAAGTTTCTACACATCGAACCCCTAAATTCCGACTTTAACCGTGCTTATGATTTGGCAATAGCGGACGCCTTATGCGATCATTTTCATGAGTATGGACCAATAATTACCACTAGTGATACAAGTTTCTTCCAAAGTCTTGTCAGTAAGTGAGTCAACCTTTTCATTCCTTTAAAAACAAAGAAAACAAAACACTCAAATTCCTTGGATGACTAAGGACATATTGCATTTATCACTTCGTGTGGCCAGATTACGTCGGTCGAAACGCTCTGGTGACTTAACAAAACTCATGCGATTCCATAGGGCTAAAAAGGAGCTCTGTTCTAAAATGGTTGCTGCAAAAGAATTTTATTACAAGGTAACCTTGCCGAAATTATTGCTGGATAATCCCTCAAAAATTTGGAAAGCTATCTTACCACCTGGGTCATCCTCGCACACGTTAATAATTAACAATATTGCAGTTTCTGATTCGCTTCTTTTATAACATCTACTTCCCCTCTGTCTTTACGACTGATAAATCTGTAACCCCTGTTTTCGATTCCTAACCACACCGTGCAATTGACGATCTATCAGTGTCTACTGTCTACTATAGTTGTCTATCATTGTCTACGACTAATCGTAAACTTAGACACCAAGAAGTCGTGTGGTCCTGATGGTATCCCGACTGTTTTTCTCGGTCGATACTCTCGTTGGTGCAGCAGATATCTAACAATTACCCATTGAAAATCTCTCTCTGCCACCTTCCTTCTTCCATCGTGTAAACTTGTTTCAATTTTGGCCTTATTAGGTCGGGTAACGTTCAATTGTTATCTAACTACAGGCCAATCTCCTTAACAGCACACTCGTGTAAATTACTCGAAGACATTATCTTCAAACAGGTTATGGAATTTCTTGAAAATAACAAAATTTTATGTACTTTCCAGCATGGTTTTAGAAGTGGCGTTAGCACTATAACACAACTAACAGAATTCGTTCAAGACATCAGCAGCTCTCTAGATACAGGTGACCAGATTGATACTATTTTGATAGACATCGCAAAGGCCTTCGACACTGTCTGAAACCCTAAACCTATGCACATGCTGTTCGCTATAATAAAAAAGGTATCTTTGGTTGGCTGGAAATCGGAATTTCTTTCCCAGCGTTCGCAATATGTAGGTTTCAAGTCTACTAACTCACCCTTGATGCATGTTTCATCGGATGTTCCCCAAGGCTCAGTACTGGGTCGTCTTTTATTCCTGCTTTACATTAATGATCTCTCCCTACACACCTCCGTTAAAATAGGCATTTTGCAGATGATTGCATTTTATATCATACAATTTTATCTCCTACTAATCATTTTGTTCTTAACAATTGTTTTACTGACTAACATTTAACATTTACTGACTAACTGACTCTTAACAATTGTTTTGCTGACCTCTGTAACTGGTTCAAAGCACGACAAATGATATCCACTTTTCCAAAACTGTCTCCATGTCCTTTACAGCACGCTCATCCACTTCCTTCTTTTCCTATTCATTTAACAATATTACTTTAAATGTGGTCTTAGAATTCAAATGCTTAGGTATCCTACTAAAAGACGAATTGTCATGACCGAAACACATTGATGTCACCTGTAACAAGGCCCTTAAAAGACTACATTACTCACATCCTACGCTGCGTCTTGCTTCTCAAGAAACTAAACTTTTTACACATAAAACCGTCATTCGCCGCAACCTCGAAATAGGCCGCGTTGTATGGAATCCATACATGCACTGCGACGTCAAAAACTAGAATCAGTGCAAAAAAATGCAGTGCGTTTTGTTTTTAGGAGAAACGACAAGGAACTTTTGCCATCTAAATGTCTCACCCCCCCCCCCACCCTTGGTCTCACTCCTCTTGCAAACGTGGCAAACTTGAGCGCCTAAAATTCCTTCACACGTTACACAATTCTCCTCACCTCTCCTCCCTAGATAACTATTTGACTTTTTTCCAAACCCTCATGTAAGAGGATCACCATACTCTAAATATCAATCTTATCTGCCCACACTGATTCCTTTCCCACAATGATTCCTTTAAACACAATTTTTTTCATCAACAATTGACTTGGAAAGCATGTTTAGTGCCAGCAGAAAAGAACAGTAGGGAGAAGATACCACAATGCGCTATCGTCAATCAATCAATTGAAGTCTGTTCATCCCACTCCTCGAATAGCCTCATTTAGGCTGCAGCATGTATAGATAAAAATAAATAAATAAATAAATAAATAAATCCTCTAAAGCTACGAACTTGCATAGGCATTCTGATTTCGAGTTTCCAAACTGACTGGAAAGCTAACGAATGCTCTAGCAAACTTTATGGACGAATGATATGAATATAATGTGTCAGCTAGTAGGCGACTTTATTTCTTGAAGTGTGTAAATTAAAAAAAGTGATCATAGGATGCGGTTATTAGTTTAGTAATTATTTGCCTCAATATGGGGATTTATTGGTCATGTCAGCTTCATCAGTAATCACTGAATCCGTCGAACGGAATCTCCCACAGTCAGTTCCATGGTATTGTGTTTAATATAAAACAATGAAACAGCTGTTATACCTTACTGCTGATAAAAAACTTGCACTGTAGTGACTGCACAGTTGCCAAGATATCTATATTCCATAGTCAGTACTACGACTCATTGATACACCAAGCGTCAGTAAAACTACCATGCTCGTCTTCTTGAATAATCAATCCGCGTCGGAAAACCTGGGTACCTGCTCCAAGCTTCGCTTAAATTTTCTACAGTCTACCTAGTACGGTGTCGAAGAACCCACCAAACTTTATTGAGGCATGCTATAGAAATAAGGAGAATAAAAGGCACGATTGCAGCTACATCGTCCGGTACTTGGGCAAGTTATCCGTGTCACAGCACTTGGACAAAGTGGGCATCCGAACCGCACATTCCTCCGGTGCTGTAGCACAGCGACGCTTCTACTTACTTCTATAGCTGGCCTCACGGCTAGCACGGTTTGGTGAAGTACACGGGGCTTCGTGATAATCTTCAGCAAGCCGTAACTTGCGATCTTGTTTGTGGCCAGCATAGTGAGCTCGCCCATGGCCTCAGATATTAGCTTCGGTGTGATGTACCTGCAGTGAAATAAGCACAGGACTTAGTTTAAAGCTAAACTAGGCTATTAAAGGGAAAATCACACATCCACCCTTCCGTAGCGATTGCTGCAAAGAAAATACATACAGGTTCCTCGAAATAAAGGCCTCGCAGTTGAAGAAAAATTGTCCAGGCCCGAGAATTGAAGCCGGCACCACCACCTTTCCGGGGCAGCCGCGCTGACATGTGCCATCTGCCACCTGAACATCTTCCGTCTGCCATCTGAGGGTTTTCTTTCGAGGAAGCTGCATGGGCTTTCATTGTAGCAGTTGCTACGAATGGGTGGATGTCTGATTTTCCTTTTTTTAATTACTTCTCTCCGCCTTGCAGTTTCTCGCAGTACTATTACGTCAGAAACTAGGCTAATTGGTTTCTGTACTTTGACATACTCAAGGTGCTAAAAGAAACGGACACAGAAAGGGAAGAAGACTGGAAAACGCCTGTACTGTCTTCTTTACGTTATCTGTTTGCTTTATAAGCGCTCTGACCGCGTGATAGCACAGACAGCATGTGACATAAAATTTACAGATCCGTACAAAAGAGAAAGCTTTGAACCAGTGTTTGCACGAGTTGTAACTACTGTGCTCTGATAGGTTTTTCCTCTTTGTGGTTGAACAAGTTGTATTTTGAGGCGCTTTTCCCCCTGCGTCACTTTTTTCTGGGTACAAACTACCCTGCTAGTCATACCACACTTTTTGCTCATTCGTCATAATTGAATGACCACTAGCTTTCTTTGAAACACCACGAATTAGTAACCTTGGTTGGCGTTGATGCCTTGTTATGCCGATTTTAACGGTTCCCATGCAATCAACAATCCTACTGTCTTAAATAATGAAGTGAAGTTGTTTCTTTGTGACGGCGTTAGTTTCCGCTTCACATTCAGACACTACGCTGTAATGTGCACTAAGTTGCGCTAAGGGGGTCTTCAGGCACATGAGAATAAGATGAACATTCACGCTCTATCTGTATAAATTTCTTTGGTATATCTGCAGACAAAAACCAAACGGAGTACCGCAACTCTCTTCTACAAGGAAGTGCTTGTCGCACATATATCTGCAATTTGGCAATCATTGTTTACACTACTACATATTACAACATATTGCCGTGTCTTAAGAATATCGAAGAGAAAAATGAAGCGAGCAACATAAGCAGCAATAGCCAACCAAAAGACTGGGCGTGAAGATGACGTTGAGGAGTCGGATAACCATATTTAGTGCCAGCCTTTTGCACGCCGTGGTCTTCACTACATCTTATCACGGACCTGGTGGATGTGCTGGAGTTCATCGCCTAATGCTGGAGACTCCTCCTTCGAGCCGTTTAACCAGCCCGCAACTACCTCATCGCATTGTACTCCTGTCAATCGGTTTATTTGTCGCCTGTTAAGCGTAAGCCCGGAGTTTGAGGCCCTAGAATGCCATAGGATAAAGACAACCTGGAAACTACCAGCCCTTCCCACGACACCTTTCAAGTTGACGCCTTTGAGGATGGGGATAATATGCACGAACAATATGAACGGGTTGCAAAGCGAAGAAATAAGCGCCAAAGCTCAAGTTCTCAAACGTCTTCTTCGCTCTGGGAGTCAGTATGAGAATCTAGGCAGACGGCTCTAATAACGTGGGATAACTTTGACCGTCAACGTCTTGGGATTTTCCCTTGCAGCGATCATCGAGATTCCGCGCAGCATTGCATTCACTCGCGCATCGACAAGCCTAACAAGAGTGTAGTCATGTTGCGGAGGACATAGCTTGGCTGTTCCGCAGGGTCAGCGCCGAGATTTCTGAAGTCCATAAACTCCGTTAGCTGATGAGAGATGCCGATAAACAGCTGTTTTCCAGCCGTCCGCGCAGTAAAGCACAAACGCTTGCATAGTTCATAGAGGTTACTGCAATTGACTGAGCACTTAAGAAGTAGTTCCGCCATTACGACCGTCCAAGGCAAGCCTCGACCTCTGCTCTGACAGCTAGCAGCGCGTCGCTTGGGTGAGCCCGTTCGATAAGTTTCCCGTGAGGAGATTCGCAACCTGGCTGTAACTTCCCAAGAACCTTCGGTGGCTTGCGTTTCCGAAGCTGTAAAGCTGTAAAGCAAGAAATCATGCACCCCTTCTTATTGCCCAATTCACTACCGGATCGGCGCTGTATCAGTTATGCGACGGCTGTCCGTCGCCTGCCGCCAGTTACTTCGCCATTAAGCCGGCCGTTGTTGACCTCGCCGTACAACCCGGCGTCGCTAACGACGCATCACCCCGTTAGTGGCCCCGCCGTGAAGCGCATACCGAATACTGGAGCTTGGCCGCAAGCGGTACCTTCTAGTAGACCGTTGATTCGAAAGAAGGACCTGTGGCGCACTACTAAACAACGGTAACTATGCTTCCATTGCGGAGAAGCCGGCCACGTTTATAATCTTAGCCTGTATCCTGAAAATGTATGACAAGGTTGCCGACCCATTTTTCCCCGCGCTTACTTTGAAAAGTAAAATGACAACGATGCCTCCGTGGCTCCGCAGTCATCCTCAGACATGCCGAATTGCCGAGTCCGCTATCCGTCGCATGCTTGTAGCTATTGCAGTTCGGGCCTGCGTCGATGGAAAGTGACAGCTGCAAACTTCAGGGGGAAGGCTGGAGCACATCGAGACAGGAAAACGCCCCCCACGAAAACATTCTGACCGCACCATGCGACGTTGTCGAACCCTATTATAGAAATTGTAAGCGCTCTCCTTACAGCAGTTATCGACGAACATGTTGTGAGCGTTCAGTAATATGGAAAGTTGGGCTAGTTGGTGATTGATGATCATACCTTGCTGGTGAAGCAGCGCACTGGCACGGACACAGAGAAAACACGCAAGACGACCCTCACTGACAGCAGCGAGTGTCGTCTTGTGTGTCTTCTCTGTCCGTGTCAGTGCGCTGCTTCACCAGCAATGTATGATTATGTGAGTGCTCTTGCAGGAACTGCCGCCAACTTCTCTAAAGGTAGCCTGTAACTCACCGACTACTAGGTATCTACTAGGTATCTTACTAGAGGCCAGACACGTACCCAGGGGGGGGCTGCATCCCCCCCCAAAAATTAAGTGGCATACCCCCTATCCCGCCCACGCCACCACTCCTCATACACTAGTCTGAATCTTGAGACTTGACAGGTCTTCGGCGGTAAACATTTTGGTGCCTTTTTCACTCCTTTTGGATGGAGGTAGTTGTCGGCATCTCCTGGGGTGTGAAGGCCAGTTTCCTCATCGGTTTGGTGCCGGCGCGATTAACTCGAGCTGCGTTCAGTTGACACCATCTATTGCAAGGGTCACGTGCATCGCTGTTGCTTCGTTAGTTCGACCTTCATTGTTTAGACTGATGCAGATATTACGATAAGGATTCCATTCGTAGTCAGCTGGTCTGTATGCTCGTGGCACGAGTTACGACCGGCGAAAGCGTCACTTGCGTTCAACTTTTAATTTTGCTTCATTATTTCCTCGAGTGACGGCTGGCCGGGACACTTTCAGATCCTCGGAACCGTACTTGTGATACTGGTTAGATAAGGTAGAAAATAAAAGCATGCAAAACAGCGTCCATCATCAAACCCTGCAATAAACTTTAAACCTATAAGCAGTATGAATATCACCCGTTAACTCGTCTGGTTTTTCTCTAATGGTACAGCACTTTTCGTGGAGAGTTGGCAACTCGAAACAAGGGTCACAAGGAGTTGATAAATTGAGCGATATACTAAGGGAGAGAGCCGAGGCAACTTCCAAACAAGAAGGAATAGCGAAAATTAACAAACTTAATCGTCCATTGTAAAAGTATTTATGCATCAACATCCTTACATTTGAAAAGGAAGTGGAAAAAACGCCGGCAGAATTGGAAAATGATTCCGTGTGTTTTGAATGACGCTTCTACAGTTATTAGTCGAGGCGCCTGACGTAGCCACTTCCCTGCTGTGGTTATGTGGGTGTTTTTGTGTGTCCGCGGTGCTCAGTACGCCTATAGAAACAAAGCGTCCTGCACTCTACGCGTAGGGGACTGGCGGCCACAGATCACTATATACAACTTCCCAAATAACAACAGGAGGCGGTTTTTTGCACTTGGTAGAGCAGTAAATGAGGGATCCAAAAGAACTGTGATTGTTCCGAAAATATACATTCCTGTATAATTCTTCAAGAGGTAATTAAAGAAACGCTACTAGAAATCTTTATTTTACACTTTCGCTTGTTTACCTGCTCTTGCCAGTGCTCTTCCGGCGCTTCTTTCCTGCGCGAGCCCATTTTATATGGTTCCTTATTGGTCACGTAAAAGACGGGTGTATCCTAAAGCCGTAGCTGTGAGATACATCTTATTTCATATTTTTTGCGGGTTTACGTGTGTTTAAGACTAACGGTGGAAATTATTTACATTTCTACTGGTAAAGCTACCTACCCCCGCCTTTGCATAGAAAGAATCACCTTGGGTTGGGCCGACCCCCGAAAAAAATCCTGCGTACGTGCGTGTTAGAGGAACTGCAATCGCGTATTCAAATGTTTCATCAGGTGACGGAGAGCTTCACTGTCGATAAAGATAGCGCCGCCCTTCTTTCGGCTTAGTTCGTGCCTGTGGACGTCGGCCCAAGCTTGCTGCTAGCTGAGGAAAAGCTCCTCCTGGTGCTGGTTAGTTCCGGGATTGCTTCGCGACGACGTCTGGGGTCAGCCAAAAGCTGTCGACGAAACCTCTACTTGTTTTGTTGAAGCGAGCGGCTGCGTCAGTGCCAGAGTGAAGGCTCTAAATATATCTAAATATATCTAAGGAGAAGGGTCGTGGTCTGAGCTTAACCTTTGAAGTTCCCAAGGGGGCAGAGTATACAATTTTTTAACCTGATTATCCTAATTGGGGGTGAGCATGCCTCTTGGGTTTATTCACCGTGGTCTATAAGGTCCATTCTGGATTTCTGTTGTAGTCACTCGAAGCTAGTGAAGAACGATATTGCCACATCCTGTTTAGAAGCCGCATTGCGCAAGTCCTGCCCGGATCGAGCGAGTGAAGCTTTTTCTAATTATCTTAACCGGCTCAGGCAATACAGTTGTCCAGTGGGTACTTTAGCATCGCTCAATGAAAGATTACTCAGGAAAGCAAAATTGCAAGCAAAAGCTGTCATGACAGGAGAGGCCAACGCTAAAGATAATAATATCGGTCGTCAGTATTCCATATCTGCACTCCTTATCTCACCGCATGGAAAAGGTCGCTAGTAGATTTGGTATAAATGCCGTCTTCTTGAGAAGGAAAAAATGAGGCCACATCTGCTAAGCGGTAGGAAGAAAGATTGAAATGAAGAGACAAAACTGGAGTGAATGTGATGTCAAACACCGCGACGGGTTGGTCCACTGTGGAAATCATGTTGTGCATCATATTCCCCAGTCTTGAGGGAAATGGTACATCGGCCAAACAGGACGGTGTTTGAACAACCGATTAATGGACCACAGAGCGTCTTAGAAAGAGCAGCCGTCGTCTAATCTGTCGCTATATTGCATGGAATGTGAAGGCAAACCGTTGCTAAATGAAACCAAGGTGCTGTCATGACAAAGACAGGATAGCGAGGGAGATTCCTGAAGCATATCTTGTGCATAAGCCCCGTGACATGTGCGTGGCGAGGCCACTAGTGAGTCTGCACGAACTAGAACATGAATATTTAGCCAGTAATCGTTAAGGTGCCACACGTGCTTATGGCAGGACATATATTGGGCGTGTTTTTCAAAATGAACCATTGTTGACACTCTGCCCTTTCCCTGCTTTTCCATCTAGTCCCGGTTTGTTAGCGCCATACTTATTTGACTATGAATTGCCCATCAAGCCCAACAGTTAGCACTTATAAATCTTTACCAGGTACCTCGTAAAGACGATTCTCTCCGCAGAGCTTAACATGCACGTTACTTCCCGTCGATAGATTTGTGGAGCTTACAGAAGTGAATGAGAGAGACCGAGCGAAAAGGGCGTTTGTGGCACCTAGTGGCTCGCATAAAATTAAGGTACTTCCCTTTGATCTGTGCTCCGCACCAGCTACATTTGAGCACCTTATGGACACATTGCTTTCAGATCTCAAGTCTCATCGTGCTTAGTGTACTTGGAAGACGTCGGTGTATATTCAGCAGCAATCGAGGGACACATAAGGCGGGTACTGGCGATTTTCCATGCCATACGATCCATCGGTTTCACGCTTTAACCAGAAAAAAAACCGGAAAACACTTTCTCGGGACTAAAGTGTGAAACGGTGGAAGCCTGACACTATTGGCAATGCGATTTGTTGTGTCGGGAACAACACGGAGGCACACAGCTCGTGCACTGTTACGTGAATGCTTGTTTGTTTATTAAATGCCTGCAACGTCGTTTACGCCAATTTCTGTCGTTTCGATGTCCTCTGAGTCCATCATTTCAAAGCTGTCATCTGGGACGATGCCGCCTTGCAACTCATGGCCGGTGAACTCCTTGTGCTTTAGCGGGTCCACATCCTAGATCATCGTCCACTTCGCTCGATTGACTCGTTCTTGCTAGGCTTGCGGTGGCAAGATGGCGCTCACGGCGCTTCCGAGCTTCATTTGCCTTGGTAACCGGAGATGCAGTGAGTCGCTTCAAACGCATTGCTCCTCTCGCGTTGGTCCGTCGCGTCCCTGGACTCTGTGGTGTCGGACGTGCCTCGCCGCTCTGATGCATGCGACGTATGCGCTCAGCCTCTCTTGAGCGCCGCTTGCGTTCAGCGGCTGCAGCACGTCGCGTGTTGGGAGATGAGGCATCCTTCCGACACGATACTGCAAAGTAAACGGCCGCCACCGCCACCCCACACCCAAGCAGACCGTCGCCACGCACGCCTCGCGACAGTGACGTCAGGCCACACAGCGCCCAATCGGGAGGCCAGCTCAAGCGCCTGACGATAGCGACGTGAGGGCGCACCGTCGAACACACGGCCGCACGCGTGCCGATGTGATGAGACATCCCGCGCAGTGCCGACAAACCCCGACGCCCGCACCTGACCGCAGTGACGTCATGCACGCGAGCCAATCAGGAGGCACACACCTGCGCCTAGCGACAGTGACGTCACGTCACAGAGGAGACCAATCAGGAGGCCGAAAAGCTGTGACAGCTTCTGCTAACGGCAAATGACCTTGACAATGAGCCATTAAAGGCTTCCGCCTTAAAATACCACTTTCAAAATGAAAAAGCTTATCGTTCTAGGCCACTCAGTCAGCAGCAATGCTATACAGCCACAGCGTACAAAATAGCCGCGGTCGCAAATTTTGCCGAGCAATCTTACAAGAAAGCAGAGAGGTGGTTTTTATGTCTGTGCGTTTATTTCCGCCGTGTAGTGTCCTTGAGCAGAAATACGGGCGGGAAGAAACGTAGTGGACAGGACAGAGCGTCTGTCCTGTCCACTACGTTTCTTCCCGCCCATATTTCCACTGAACGACTCTACATGATGCACTAAGTGGCCCAACCGCTTACGCTTATTATTTCCACCGGTTTATTCGATACTTTCGTGCGTGTTGCGTCATCACTGAGAAGCCTAAGGAAGGAAGGCATCGCTTTCCTGTGAGGCAAAGAAGAGCGAATTGCGTATAACGAGCTGCGGCAGCTTCTCCAAATGTCTCCGCTCTTCGCACGCGTTGATGCAAACGCTCTGCAGCGGTACACATTGACGCTACCACTGTAGGAATATGTGCTGTACTCGTGCAATAGCAAGACCATACCGAAAGATTAATACCTTAAACAAGCAGAACCCCATCACGCGTGCATGAGAACTATTCATGAGACCCCTGTAAAAGTGTTTTCGTATACTACGGGCGGTTATAAAATATCATTCATATCTGTGCGTTCGCTCATTCTATGTACTCAGCGATCGTCGTGCCACTTCTTGGGTAACGAACCCACAATATACATTAGCACAGTTCATGCGCTGGAGCGTTAGGGTTCAAGTGTTTGAGCTGGCAGTCAAACGTGGAAAGTGACATTTGGGCGGCGACGGCATTTCTCGCACCCTACTTAAACCCCCTACTACAGAACATGAAGACGACGCAGGCTATATCGGAGGGTTCGACGCGTTCGCTATTGCACAGTAGCAACAAGATGACTCGGAATACGGGACAAATTTTATTGCTTGGAAGGTCGCTTTCCCGATGTCCCAGATGTTTTTGCAAGAGGATTTAAATCGCTTTTCTTGTGCATCAGTGTCCTCCGTATACGATGAACTTTTCTACGACTGGAAACGCCTACTTACTCGTCATCCGAACATCTTTCAGGAATAAAAAAGTGCTGGCATGCCACAATGACGCCACTTATTGTCACCTGGGCTACGAACGAACGTTTCCACAGTTAGACAAATATACGGCAAGCCGAGGCTCATGGCAAGTGTTACATATTGCGTTCGGACATGTCTGAAACATCAGAGATGCAAAGTTCCATCTGTCAAACCAGCTAGACTCTTCCACCTCATTCCAATTACAATGTACCCGTAGCAGTGTATGGCGTGGTAAGAATGGAACTTCTTGGGCCGTTCAAAACTTCTAAAGTGAAAGCTCTACTCCTCGAGCTACAACTCCCAAGGTCAATCTCGGCGCGCGTTTGACCTTCAGCTGCCGGCGTCCAAGTGTGAAGGTGCGACGTCACGTCACGTGATCCGTTGCGCAGAGGCGTCGCCGCTGTTTAGCAATTCACTAGGCGAGGGTTTAACGCCGGCGCTTGGTCGCTGAGTGCCGCCATGGATGAAGCGCGCGCCGGTGCGAGCGCACAAGATCTCCGCCGCAGGCGCCAGGCTGAGTCTGAGCACCCTGCCGATAGAGCTCACCGGGAAGAAGCACTGACAAACCGTGTCTATGTTTAACGGGGCTTTTGCTTGTATGGCTAGGTTCAAGCTACGTCGAATCGCCGTCACTTTTTCATGTGGGCGCAGATAAATTATCTTTGCAACAGTCTATCTTACTGGTTAGCCCGAAACTAAGGTTATGGAGCAAAGCACAACAGCTGAATTTGCCATATTTTTCATAAAGACTGTTATCAGTCTTGGCCTTTCCGTAGTAGTGATTATAGTAGTGATTACTGAAAGCGGTGCTGCATTTACACCTGGCTGCTTTACACCATCTTGAGACTCAGCTGCGGTGTTCACCGGTGAGCAAAACAAATGGACAGACGGAGCGTTTTAGCAACACACTTGCGGATAAGGTTTGCATCAACTTTGATGTGCAACATAAGAACTGTGACGAGACATTGCAATTTGTAACATTTGCTTCCTATAAATGGGAATAAAAGGTACAGCGATGCTCGATTTTTACGACTCGTATCATAAGAAACCAACAGAAACACCAAGTACAGCATAGGGGAAATTACTTGTACTTGTTAATTCAGTTAAATGAATGATAATCAATTGAAAAAAAGTGGATGAGAAATCAAATGCCTGCAGGAAGTATACGAATCACGTCTTCGAACTACGCCTGCGATGCTATTACCAACTGACCTACCGCGGCGCCGTTTTGCCATACGCTTTCTCGACTATGTATGTTCGTCTAATAGAACTAACCCTAGGAGTGTTGGCAAGCCCCACCACTCAAAATTCTTGGCAGTGGATGTGGCATATCCTTTCTGCCACACACGCCACGTTTAGGTGAACTTTTTTGGTGAATGCAAGTGGTTGATAAACCTACAATGTACCTGAAGGCATCAATGCTGCCGGATTTGAGACTCTCGCTACGCAATAAACGAGAAGAAAGGGAACACAAGGGTCCGGTTTTTATTAGTCATATAATAAGAAGCCAACAAAGACACCAAGGACAGAATATGGGCAATTACTTTTATTTCGTTACTGGACTATGACGGAAATTCAAGTGGATGAAACAACTGGCTGGGAGTGGGATAGGAACCAACGTTTGCGCATTTCGCGAGCGATGCTCTTACCATTTGAGCTACCACGGCACTGTTTCCCATCCCCTTTCATGGGCATTTATGTGTACATACTGGAAATTACCCTAAATGTGTTGGCCAGCGCCACCACTCTCGAGAGTTCGCGGACTCCAAACGACGTTATAAATATTCCTGTTAATACAATTCAGCAAGAGACAAGAATGGCACCTTTCCTTCTTTTCCTCGTCAAGACAATACAAGGCGGAATGCTGCCTTATTAGTGCAATGGCAACGAAACGGATGCCGATGACTTCGATCAACGGGCTGAAGAAGCCCTATAGCGTGCACGCGTACGGATACTTCGAAAGCAAAACTATGACTCAAGACGCTACAGTATTTCTTACCGATTCGTCTCCTACGAGCATGGCGAAAGCGTTGGGGTTGAAGCCCTATCCACCGCCGTGGTCTCTACGAGAAACTGTTGGGGCGGTAGTTCGAGCAGTACAAGTTCTTCGACGCTTAAGTGACGTCAGCTATAAAGTTCCCGACAGCCAACACTGCTCGAGGGGTAAAGATCATGTACCAGAGGTGGTGCATGTTATCCGGCTGAAGTATTACGTTTCTGAATGGCTTCCCACACCACAAACGTGAGCAGCCCCTTGTGACGTGATTAGAGCATCGGGGCCATGTTCACTTTGAAGGGAGGCTAATGCCACATCTTAAGGACACCGAAGAGGAAAATGAAGTGAGGAACATGACCATACACCAGCAGCCTGGTAAGCAAACTGGTAAGCAACCTGGTGGCTGAGGTAAGGACGAAGTTGATGTATCGACTCGATAAATATAGAATCAGCCACTGCCTTACCGTGATCGTGACTCTGATCTTATTTTGTCTAAAAAATATGGAGTTCATTTACTCTACGTTTCGTGAAGTAGAATGAACGTACTAAACGGTAGTGCGAGAATACGAAGGTGAACTTGAAATGGACAAGCTTCCTAACACTTGAAAAAAAAGGAGCTGCCAGCAGTGTGTGTTCTTTCTTGAAGTGGACGATTGCCGCTGTACAGGCGGAATAGTAGTAATCCCTATGCTACGCTTTAAACACGAGCGGTGCCACTTTCATCTTAAAGTGCACTCTAACGACTTCGTAAATGTCCTGTTATTCCTTCTTCAATTTGCAACACTTGCAGATTAAAAAGAAACATTTATGTCGAGATTCCAGCATGATCAGTGTGAAATGTAGGTACCAGCGGCAGTGAAATCAAATTGTATGAAAACGCATTCGTTGTGATTTCGGCCTCCTCACCTGTGGTCGAAAGCAATACCCGACTTGACCGTGCTATATTCCTTGGCCTTGATTTGGAACAATTTCCAGCTGTTCCGCTCTGCTGCGGCAACTATCTTCGCGTCCACGATGACAACGTCGGTGTAGAACAAGTATGTGCAGAGACCTTCGGGCGGGTACATGGTCTCTGCGATGGCAGTACGGCCCACCGAGCATAGCATTTGCCGTACTGTAATGAGATCAGAAGGTTTACCACAATTTTATGGCGGTAACTTATAAACGAAGTATTCCTTTCCATTCTCTAAGGTTAGCTTTCGTGCTCGTAGAGGGTTCTGAGAAGGACCATAACATTTGAAAGTGCCCATAGGCAAATCAACATTTAAGATTTTTCTCATGGGTTGGTAGATAACATTTCTGGAGGGCCTGACTATGTTATTGCGAGAGCTTTATGATGCTCAGTAGGCAAGAAAAGACTAGAAAAGTGAAGACGGTGGTGAAACAACATTATAATTGTTATGCAGACTCCAAATTACGTAAAGAATATTGATCAGCTTGCTGCTCAGTTTAGGCAGCCCGTTATTGTTAGTCAAAAGTTTATTTGTAAGAACGAGCAATATACCTTAGCCTATATACCTAGCTTTTTTATTATAAGATATCAGTTTGGGGGCTCCCAAAATTTCCAATACAATTTCAGTAAGGTTACTAGGCCTACTCAGCAAGAGGGGAACGTTATCTCAGCAATAAATAACCCAAGGACGTCGAAATTTATTGAATTTCACCTATTTTCGGTATGAGATATTTGAATGAGCGAGCAGTATATGATTAGGACTGGTGCTTTAATATAATCCGTAAAGCAATCAATTACATTTGCCTGTCTTCTGCGCTTTATGTGATGAATGGTGATGTCTGTTTTGGTTAATCTATGTGTTTTCGCAGTCGTTGCTTCAATATTTTGTTTACATCTTGACAATCTCCTTCTAAATTATGCGGGCCTTATTGAAAAGAAAAGTACATGGAAATGTCACAGAAAGACATAGTAATTTCTTTTAGGACAAAAAATTTTATGCGAACGCGACGGTCCGCTCAATTATAAAGTTGCTGCGTTTTACTTGCACTTAAACATTGAAATTACGTTTCTGTGTTGCAGCCCCTTTCTGGCGGTCGCGTTGCTCAGCCCCTTACCACATCACCCTAATCATAACAAGAGGGTTCAATAGAACTAGCAGAGAATTCCATAAAGCGACTTTGCTACATCTGGCCTTTTTCATGAGTACTAAAACCTCGCCTCTTTCGGATACGAATATTCTTCCCATGACGCAAGTTATTCTATCACCGAGTATTAATATCACGAGTGGCGTGGATGTCTAGAGTTGCGGGGACTGTTCCTGCAGAAATTGCGGCCTAAGACAGGGCTGAATATTGCGCTGCGTTACCGGCGAGACCGGTTGTAGCGCACGGGGACACTCTGGTAGGGACGCGTTCTCGCCTTTCCCCGTATAGTGACAGCTGGCCTTTTCAAAAGCTTCGCCTCCGCATAAAACCGAAGACACTGTCGTCTGACACGATGCACCGGATTCTAAGCTTATCGCTGATGAAATGGCGCTCGTATTACCGACTGACATACGCGCCACCCATAATACCTTTTGCAACATAGCGCCAGAAATAACCACCTCCCAAATCATGCTAAACGCACTTTTGTATAGTAGCTGGGGTTGCTTTTTCATAAAATTTTAGGGCTCACCCAATAGCACCCAATAGGTGGACATCCTTGGCAAAGGAGGCCCAGTACTTTCTAGAACCTGTTTCACCTGCTGCGACATTGCGCAGCGCTTCTTGCGGCTCCTTTTTCCCAATGGTGAACACCTGATGGGAAACTCAGTTAATCTTCATGTAAGTAAGCTAACACCCTGCCTCTGGGAAGAGTGTTATGAAGGTGCCCTGCATTGGACCCGACAAAGCTTGCTGACCGGCATCGCAAGTACCATCACGATGCGACGATTTCGTGTACTTCGCGCGACAAATGTGACGTAAATGTGTGGCACTGCGATCACTGGTTAGAAATGTGATATTGACACGTGTACTTATATTTAACGGGCGACCAGGTTTCGCCACCTAACAAGTGTTATCGCACAGCGCGGACGCGCCTGCATGTATTCGAAGTTTCTGGAAAGTTATCGATGCTTCTATCCGCTGTCTGTTGTCGCCGAACCTTGTGTTATCTGATTTCATCGTGTGACTCGAATATTGTACAACTTTGTGGAAGGCATGCGGGTCCCAACGATTACTCTGGAACATACGATGACTGGTGTATAAAAGCCGACGCACTTGACCCGCTGATCAGATTTTCGACGATCGCCGACCGTGTTCGCCGCTATTGTTGTCCTATAAGTGCAGCCTGTTTTTGTGGGCAGAGGTTCGCCCAATAAACGTTTTGTCTTTCACACTATTTGCTACTGTGTTCTTCAATGGCACCACCACGTGACATCTGGTGGAGGTGCTTTTCGCTCATGTACCGGACGCACCCGACAAGCCCTGATCCAAGCCAGGACCGCAAAGAGAACACCAACGTATTCCCGGAGCATCGAGCAAGCCGCCGTGTTCAACAGCTGCCCCCGGAGCACGGACTTTTACCTGAGAAGACCAAGAAGATTGCGGACAAGGCAACCCCAATGGCAGCCCCAGCGTCCCCCATCGTGCTGCAGCAGCCCAGGGAACCTCCGACGTTCAGCGGATCAACATTCGAGGACCCGGAAACCTGGCTCGATACGTATGAGAGGCTCGCTACGTTTCACAGCTGGGACAGCGACGACAGGCTGGGGCATGCCTATTTCGCACTGGAAGACGCCGCCAGTACCTGATTCGAGAATCGAGAAGCCACCTTAACGACGTGGGACCTGTTCCGAAGCGGCTTCTTGCAAACGTTTACAAGCGTCGTGCGAAAAGAGCGAGCCCAAGCACTACTAGAAACCAGAGTGCAGCTGCCAAACGATGCGATCGCTATCTTCACGGAGGAGATGGCCCGTCTTTTCCGGCACGCCCACCCGGAAATGTCAGAGGAGAAAAAAGCCCGATTCCTGATGCGGGGCGTCAAGCAAGAACTTTTCGCCGGACTTATTCGTAACCCGCCGAAGACCGTAGCTGAGTTTTCTGCAGGGCCATCGACGATCGAGAAAACTCTGGAGATGCGCACCCGGCAATATAACCACCAGGGGTTCACGCCGCAGTACGCCATCCAATGACTGGATTCCGACGACCTTCAGGAGACCATCAGGGCCATTGTGGTGCGCGAAGAACTGCGCAAGGTCCTGCCTTCGTCGCAGCCCCAAGTGGCTTCGATCGCCGACATCGTGAAAGAATTACCGCAGCCCCAGCCAGAAGCGATATCATACGCCGCCGTCGCACGCCGTCAAGGTCCCCCTCCGCGACCACGCCTGGGCCCTGCAACGACGCAATTCCGTCGTCCTCCGCCGCCGCCGCCAGCACGCCCACCCGTTGCCCAGCGCACCTACGCGAGGAAGACTGACATTTGACGAGCCCCCGACCACCGCCTGCTCTGCTATCACTGAGGAGAAGCCGGCCATGTGTATGGCCGATGTCCATACCGGGAGATGCGACTGCGAGGTTTCGCAGTCAACGCTCCGCGCCCGCAGCGAGGTGAACGCCCTCGCGATATCGCCGACTACCTCGCCGCAACTCAGTGGAGCTCGCGACGACCATCGCGTTGGCCATCACCAGGCGGCTACCTCGCGCCGCAGCGCCGACCATACACTGGCCCAGCCCGAGGCCGGTCAGCGAGCCCATATCCGGGAAACTAAAAACAGGAACCGATGGAGGTGTGGTTGCTGTTCGTCGAACTGACGAAGATCCTCCACCGCCGACGAAGACGACAAAGAAACAATCTCGACGACCTAATGACGACACGCCGCCGTCCCGACGAAGTCAGGAAGCCAAGACTACACCGACGAAAGACGGCTTGACGGCGCGACGTTCCAGCTTCAGTTCAACGCGACGCAGCCGTGATCCGACGCCAAGACCCAACTGCAACGCCAGACAAAGAACCACCGACCTCGATGTACTTCTCGACGGCCACGCAGTCACTGCCTTAGTCGACACAGGGGCTGATTATTCCATAATGAGTGGACACATCGCCGCCGAGTTGAAGAAGGTTAAGACTGCATGGGAGGGCCCCCAAATTCGGACCGCTGGAGGACACCTCCTTACGCCGACTAGAATCTGCACGGCAAGAATAACCGTTCATGACCGGACTTACCCTGCCACCTTCGTTATCCTCCAACAGTGTTCACGAGACGTCATCCTCGGCCTGGACTTCCTGAACCATCACGACGCAATCATAGACCTGAAGTCAAAATCGATATCGCTGTCGGAAGATAAAGCGATACCGCCGGAGAGCTTTCGCAGTCACCATGCCTTGAGTGTTCTCGAAGATCAAGTGAGCATCCCGCCTCGCTCGAGCATTGTTATTTCGGTCGGCACCGAAACACCCACTGACGTAGAAGGCGTCATCCAAGGCGACCAAGGTCTACTGCTAGACCGTGAAACTTGCGTCGCAAGATGGATCGCTCGACTGCATGGAGGGAAAACTGAAGTGTTGCTGACAAACTTCAGGCAAGAGTTCAAGCACGTCAACAAGGGCACGGCGATCGCGCACACCGAGGAAATTCTGGAAACTAGTAATGCGTTTGTCCTCACGGATTCCGCCGCATCTACACGGACGACGATGGTTCCCGAACCAGACTACGACATTAATCCAAGTCTCTCCGTGATTAAGCAACAGCAGCTCAGAAGTCTGCTCCGACGATACAAAGGCTGCTTTTGACGTCATCGAGGATTCGACAAACACCAGTCGCCAAGCATCGCATAATAACCGAGGAGTGCGCTCGACCACTCTACCAGAGCCCTTACCGAGTTTCGCCGCGAGAACGTGCAGCTGTAAGAGAACAAGTCGACGAAATGCTGCGCAACGATATCATCCGGCCGTCAAAAATCCCGTGGGCATCCCCTTTTGTCCTGGTAAAGAAAAAGGACGGATCCCTACGTTTCTGCGTTGATTATCGTCGTCTGAACAAGATCACGAAGAAGGACGTATACACCATCCCACGAATAGACGATGCATTGGATCAGCTCTGCAACGCTAAATACTTCTCGTCAATGGACCTCAAGTCTGGCTATTAGCAAATACAAGTCGACGAAAGAGATCGCGAAAAGATGGCTTTCATCACCCCAGACGGCCTCTACCAGTTCAAGGTTATGTCATTCGGACGGTGCTCGGCGCCTGGAACGTTCCAGCGCGTCATGAACACGGTGTTACCAGGATTGAAGTGGCAGACCTGGCTCGTTTATTTGGATGACGTCGTAGTCTTCGCTGGAAATTTCGACGATCACCTGAGGCGGCTTGCGACACTACTAGAGGCCATCAAGTCGTCAGGGCTTACTCTGAAGCCGGAAAAATGCCGCTTCGCTTACGATGAGCTTCTGTTCCTAGACCACGTAATCAGCAAATCTGGTGTCCGTCCAGACCCGCAAAAGACAGCCGCCATCGCACAGTTCCCACAACCCATCAACAAGAAGGCAGTGCGTAGATTCCTTGGCATGTGTGCCTACTACAGGCGCTTTGTCAAGAACTTTTCACGCATCGCCGAGCCTTTGACCCATCTAACTAAATCCGATGTTGACTTCAAGTTGGAAACGCCGCAGGCCGACTCATTTGAGGAACTCAAACGACGCATGCAGTCGCCGCCGGTACTTGCGCACTTTGACGAGTACGCCGATACAGAAATCCATACTGACGCCAGTAGCCTAGGCCTCGGTGCCGTTTTAGTCCAGAGAAGAAACGGAGTCGAACAGGTGATAGATTACGCTAGCCGGTCACTGTCAAAAGCGGAAGGCAACTATTCTACGACCAAAAAGGAATGCCTCGCCATCGTTTGGGCTACAGCTAAATTTCCCCCTTATCTTTATGGCAGGTCATTCAAAGTCGTCAGTGACCATCACGCGTTGTGTTGGCTATCGAATATAATGGATCCTTCAGGACGACTGGCGCGGTGGAGCCTCAGACTACAAGAATACGACATCACTGTAACCTACAAGTCCGGACGAAAACACTCCGATGCCGATTGCCTATCACGCGCACCCATTGATCCGCCACCGCAAGATGACGAGAATGACGACGCCTTCCTTGGAATTATAAGCGCGGAAGACTTCGCTAAACAGCAACGGGCAGACCCGTAGCTAAAAGGCCTCGTCGAATATTTGGAAGGGCACACCGACGTTGTCCCCAGGGCACTTAAGCGCGGATTATCTTCCTTCGCGCTTCAAAAGAATCTACTCGTGAAGAAGAACTTCTCACCAGTCCGCGCCAATTACCTTCTTGTTGTCCCGTCAGGACTTCGTCCAGAAGTATTGCATGCCCTACATGACGAACCGACCGCTGGACACCTCGGATTTTCCCGTACACTATGGAGAATACAAGAAAAGTATCATTGGCCGCGCCTGACCGCCGACGTCGCCCGTTATGTCAGAACATGCCGAGACTGTCAGCGACGCAAGACACCGCCGACAAGGCCAGCCGGATTACTACAGCCAATCGAGCCTCCTTGCCGCCCATTCAAGCAGATCAGGATGGACTTGCTGGGACCCTTTCCGACGTCAATTACCGGAAATAAGTGGATCGTCGTGGCGACGGAATACCTCACCCGCTTCGCTGAAACAAAAGCACTGCCGAAAGGTAGCGCCGCCGAAGTGGCGAAATTGTTCGTCGAAAACATCCTGCTGCGACATGGCGCCCCAGAAGTCCTCATCACCGACAGAGGAACGGCCTTTACAGCGGAGCTCACCCAAGCCATTCTGAAATACAGTCAGGCAAGGCACAGGAGGACAACGGCCTACCTCCCGCAGACGAATGGTCTTACGGAGCGGCTGAATAAGACCCTTGCCGACATGCTAGCGATGTACGTCGACGTCGAACACAAGACCTAGGATGCCGTCCTGCCGTACGTAACATTCGCTTACAACACGGCGGTGCAAGAAGCAACACAGATCACGCCGTTCAAGCTGGTCTACAGCAGGAACACGACGACGACGCTCGACGCCATGCTGCCGCACGTCACTGATGAGGAAAATCTTGACGTCGCTACCTATCACCAGCACGCCGAAGAAGCCCGACAGCTCGCCCGCCTGCGGATCAAGAACCAGCAGAGGACCGACAGCCGACACTACAGCCTCCGACGACGGTTCGTCGAATACCAGCCCGGCGACCGTGTTTGGGCCTGGACCCCGATACGCCGACGAGGACTCAGTGAAAAACTACTGCGACGATAATTCGGACCCTACAAGCTCATCCGACGTATTGGCGCACTGGACTATGAGGTCGTGCCAGACGGCATTTCGCATTCACAGCGGCGCCGCGCACGATCTGAAGTGGTCCACGCGGTGCGCCTTAAACCCTTTTACGGATGCTGACGAACTTCCTTATTTTGTTGTTTTCTTTGCTAGGAGTGCTTTTCTTTTATTACTGTCGTTTGTTTGCAGCATCGGGTCGATGCTATTTAAGAGGGGGGTATTGACACGTGTACTTATATTTAACGGGCGACCACGTTTCGCCGCCTAACAAATGGTATCGCACAGCGCGGACGCGTCTGCATGTATCCGAAGTTTCTGGAAAGTTATCGATGCTTCTATCCGCTGTCTGTTGTCGCCGAACCTTGAGCTATCTGATTTCATCGCGTGACTCGAATGTTGTTGGACTTTGTGGAAGGCATGCGGGTCCCAACGATTAGTCTGGAACATTCGATGACTGCTGTATAAAAGCCGACGCACTTGACCCGCTGATCAGATTTTCGACGATCGCCGACCGTGTTCGCCGCTATCGTTGTGCTATAAGTGTAGCCTGTTTTTGTGGGCACAGGTTCGCCCAATAAAAGTTAGTTTTGTCTTTCACAGTATTTGCTACTGTGTTCTTCAACGTCACCACCACGTGACGATATTATCGTGCGCGTAGTGCGAACTAAGCAGCAACATTGCCTTGAACAGGTATTTTATTCGTCGCCTGATTATCAGCATCCACGCGCAAGGTGACGAAACCGTGCAAGCACAATGAGTGCCCACGTCCGACTCGCGGAAGCTGCGATCACTATAGACACGACACCTGCCCTAGTTGCCCTAGTGGCTTTGGCGTTGGACTGATAAGCTCGATGACTGGGGTCTAAATGCCAGCCACGGCGGCCGCGTTTCGATCGGAACTAAATGCGAATGGGCCCCTGCAGCATTAATTGGGTGCGCGCTAAATAACGCAAAATTAAGCGGAGTCCTTCGCTACGGCGTGCCTCATAATCATTTCGAGGTTTCGGCACGCAAACCGACCGAATGCATTTTATATAAATAGATGCCGCGCTATGGCCTTCGAAATCGGACCATACTTGTGTTGATGTGCGTTAACTATTCTAATTCATTTTGATTTAGTTTTTTGACGTGCTAACAAAAGGTCTCGAGTGAGAAATGCGACCTTAAGGATGTGTTGCTAGAACTCTCGAAGTACGTTTCCGGTTTACGCCGAAGAGAGTAAACTTATTCTACTTTTTAGAACTCACCAGTCAGCTGACGAAGATAGGGGCATTTTTTTGCGCGATGGAAATCGCCACATGTGTGCGAGTAAAAGATTTCGAGGCCAAGTTAATATTTTTCGAATACTTTGCAAATAATAGACTGTATAAAAGAATTGTGGCATCGCTGTATTAACAACAATAAACGGTTCAGGCGATGACACTACGTAATATAAACATATTTAATGAAAAAATTCGTTGTGTCCCAATTAACACATCTGCATACCTTCGGGACTCAACCAAAGCGTGTATCGTCTGCGGCGATGGTACAGATAAAAAATTTCGCTTGATACCTTATTAGAATAGACAAGCTAGATGGCATCGCTATCTGGTCAAGTATAATGCGATGAAACGTGTTTGGATATAAATCGATGAGAAGGCACAACTACTGCATCTAAATATAATATCAAACACATACCTGTTGCCGCGCGGCATGTGGAAACAATATTCTGTTGCAACTTATCGTGGTGTCATAAGAAAAATCTCACTCCCTGAGCGACGCAGCGTTCTATGTTATTTTATATGCGCTGAGGCTGGGGTGAAATGTAGCTTCCTTTTGCTTCAATTTCATATTTTATTGTACGCAGCCGATGAGGTGAAGTACGGGAAAGTGTGTTCAGATTATGTCAGGATTTTATAATAGGGTCTATATGACTCGAGGAGAGAATCGAAGATGAAACTATTCGATTGATTATTCGAAGGTTTTGAATATTTGCACAACCCTACTCTGTGAAAACAAATTAACCGACGTGAGCGTTTGAACATCTGACATGCCCGCATTCCTACCGGCCTCTAAATAAGTACTACCACGGGAAAGAAAATACGCTGAAACCATTATTTTATCCCGGCGTTCGTGTTGCGGTGCATTAAGGCGATGTCGCCTGTTTCTGCTCCGTAGTAAAATGGTTTTTTTTAAAGATACTACCGGTACGTACATATATAGGGACTGTTAAATTGCGGCCTTATGAGACGCGAGCCACTCAGCGCCTTCTTTCTCATGACCAACATGGCTGTCAGCGTGAGCCGCGTGTTCAGAAAAATTACTTCTGCAGTCAGATTTGAAATACCTCGCCTAATGTGTGTGCACGTTGTTTTCTTGTATGGAGTAGCCACGCCTTGACGCTGCTGAGAATGCCACAAGCCGAAACTACGCGCTAGGAGCGCAGGCCTTCAGAGCGCGCGCGTGCAAGAAGCGGCCAAGAGCCAGCCATTCCCAGCAACGGCGCATCCTACCATCGTTGTTGGTGCCTCGTGCAGTTTTGATCAAAAAGTAAGTGATTCTCAACGACCGCAGCATGCTCTGTCGCCAAATATATATTGTAATGTGAGAAACAGCACAGATATGAGTTATTGAGGAGTTAAGTGCAAACACTGATAATGTAGAACCGTTGGGATAATCGTATATTGTGCCTGCTTTGGAAAAGGGTGTTGTGTTTGAGTTTCCGCGTAATGAATGACGTGTTCTGGTATATTAAAACTACGAATCGATTTTATCGCCTCTGTAGGTTGTGTTTAAGTCGTAATTTATATATTTATTGCGGTCGCAATTATATGGACACTTCAAGCTTAATTTTGTCGTCAGCCTACAGTTGCTAATTAAGTCCAAGGGCAATAACGCGGTCGCCCGGCGTACGTATGCTCTATGTACAAGTGAAAGCACACGAGGGCAGCCTACTATCGCGGCTCAATGTATCGCGCGCAAACCAGGAAAGCGGAGAGCAAAAGGCTGGGGGGGGGGGCAGCGTGGTGCTCTAGGAGCAAATGCTCATTTCGCGACCGGGCGCAAGGTGATCTGACGATCGCGGCTCAATCTGGTGTGCCATATATGAGGAAAGCAGGAAGGCAGCGCGGGAAGGAGTGGGGTGGCGCCGAGTCCGCCAACAAGTGCGTCCAGTGCACGGCCGCGAATAGGCGTGGGCACCGTATTTTTAAAGGTATGTGGGAGGGGGGGGGGTTTATTCTGTAAGAGTCCACCGAGAGGACTGTCCATTTCGGCAGCTGGTGATTGACCGCAGCTGTACGAGCGAGGAGGAGACGAGCGGCCCTAGCCAATCAGCTGCGGCCGAAATGGACAGTCCACTCGGTGGACTCGCTGTTCTTGCGCTGAAGCAAAACACCGCGCGAAGGTCACATCGCTCGCTGCTGCTGCCGCGCTTGCTCACGCCCACGTTTTTACAGCGAGCGTCTGCGCTCAACAAGTGTGATCTATTCATGTTGGCTCGTCAGCACTAACACCCTGCTTGTTAGTTCAGTTAGCAAGCGGATGTTACTAACCTTACTCCGTAAAGCTGCGCACGAATTTGCTACCACAATCCATGCTTCGCCTTGCGGTCGAAACTACGTTTTTACGCATCTTACTTTGAGGAATTTAATTAGTTCAGAAATGCATGTGTGCCACGCGGAGTGCCTACGCGGTTGTGGCTCGGAATGATTTTTCGCAAAAGGACTCCGACGCCGTGAGGTTCCGTATAGAGCCCAAGGGCAATAAAATTGTGGCCGCGCGTGGTATGCTGTATATGCGAGTAAAAGCGTGCGAGAATTAGCCGGCAATGGCAGCTCAATCTATTGCACGCAAGCGAGAAAAGCAGCAAGGAAGCGTGCCGTTTTCCGTTGCCCACAAGGTTCCGGAGCGAAGGTTGGAAATGTAAGATCACGACCCGGGAAGCGCGCCCGCCCGGGCCGTGACATTACATTTCCTAGCACCTTCGCAGGGCGTGGCGTGAGATGGGTATTTCTGGAGTCGCCCGAGGTTTGTGCGCATGCTCGAGTAAGAGGCGGTGCAGAGAGAAAATCTGGGGGCTTCTGCTCCTTGACAGTGGGTTTTTGCCTCGGTTTCTTTGCGCGTTTTGTATGCGTTTATTCCAAGGCGTGCCGCCTTGTGGAGTGACGTCGAAGGCTGGCCATGTCCATGCGCGAGTTTGTTTAGGCGCATTTATAGTTCGACGTTTCCAGCGCGCGGGAAGCGTCGCTTGCGGCCAGTCCCACTGCACCGCTCCCACTGCGCCAGTCGAAATGACACCCCTTCTCTACTTCGACGTCGGCGGCTCTGTTTGGAGCATATGCAGAACGACCCCCAACGCGCGTGACGCTTTGTATGACTGCCTGCGACCGTCGGCGAAGCGGCATGGCGCCGTTTTTTCTTAGCGCTAAGCATTGTTGGTCGGCGCTGTCCGCATGGCGCGACCTACGCACGGATCTAACAAAAGCCATCCCGACGCCGGGCCGGTCAAAGCGCGTTAGCCGCTGCCGGTTACATTGGCTGTGCCAGTGCGTCGGAGTATAGAAGCTGTTGTTACCAATTTGACGCAGCCTGTGTGTGTGCGCGCGTGCTTTGCAACGTCAGAATATATAAGCGCCATATACGATCCTGCGCAGGCTGCCGATACGATGAACCAGGTGAAGCAGTGGTACTACCGCCCCATTTAGTGTTACCTGTGCCTAAAGGAACGTCGGACGTACGCGAATCACAGAAGCTAGACGTACGTGGAACAGACTTCCTCGCACTTCCGGCGCTCGTGCTGAGTCAGTCATGCCGGATTATAATTTTTTAGCGCCTTACGGTGCTCTCCCTTTCAAATGACATCTCTGATTTTCTTGTGGGAGCACCTAAAGAGATTGGGCCTGCTCACTGAAGCGGTATGTTCGCACGTGACAGGCCTTTCGTATGCTGCTCGCCGTGCCTATTCAAAACCATTTTTAACGGTCCCTCTTGACTGATGTAAGTGTCCTTCTTTAAAACATGTGCAAAAATCGGTTGGCGGGAGCCGCGCAGCTAGTTAAACGCAAGTAAAGCAGGCGCGTCCGATGTGCAATTAGCATGGCACGATCGAAGATACTGCTTCTGGAGAGCGCGCCCCGTCTCTACTGTGGCCCCTAGTGCTCCACGGGAAAATCAGTGTTGTTGATTTGAAGGCACAGCACCGTAAGGCTCGAGAAAGTCTGTTCAGGATTTACTTATAGCTTCTGGACATTTTAATATGAATCAATTTCAAATGCTTAGATTATTATGCTGATATGCCTATAAACAAACCTGATGCTCTCTGTACTTGCGAGTTGCAGCACGCCGAAAAAACACCCGAGACTTCTTTAATATATTGTACGCGTACTTCGCCCTGCTGAGCTTCCTCCCTTTCCGAAGTGTGAATGGGGCGAAGAAGCTTTCCAGGTCTTTGATTTGTAGGAAACCGTGCCTCGACACAACGGAAAGAGGAGGGTCCATTGTGGCCTATGCACCACCTTCGCTTGCGGACAGCTCGTTTTGTACTACGCAGTTCGTGCCAAGGCTGGGATGGGGGCGCTGGTGACGGTTTTTTTTTTTTTTTTTTGCAGCGACGCCTGGGCAGAGTCTGAGGTCTATGCCGGCACGTCTAGGGACAAGCGCATATAATACGAGCAAATAAAGTTCTCTTCCGGTAATACCTAGGCAAAATCACATATTAAAGGAGGAAGAGCCCCCACATTTTCTCTCTCGCACCCGCTCTTGCTAGCGCCTGCGCACAAGCCTCGGCCGATTCCTGAAATGCCGCGCCCCGCTGTGCTCCCTAGCCATTGCATAGTCGCAACCGGGCCACTGTATCTTGAAAGTCATTTGCGACGGGAACACAGCCCGCCGCGCGCTGTGTTTTTGCGACTTAGTTCACATTGATACGAGACGCAGCACGAAGGTCAGTCCGCTCGCCGCTGCTACCGCGCTTCTTCACTACAGCATTTTAACTGCTAGTTTCCGTGATCATTGAGTGAGATGTGTTGATGTTTGCTTGTGCTCGCGCAACACCATGCTTGTTGATTTAGTTAGTATAGCTAGGTTTATAAGTTTATACAGACAATAAAGATACTATCCTTACTTCGTATAGCTTGCACTCCACGAATTCGCCAACGCAATCGATGCGTCGCCATTCGGGCGAAACTGCGACATTTTTTTTAGCGTAGAAATCACGCATGGCTTACGTTCCGGGTAGCGGCTGGTCGAGGTAGTCGAAGTTGTCGGCCTTCTTGTGGTTGTAGTAGCCCTCTTTCTAGTTGTGGTCGCGGTAGTCCTGGTAGGCGTCGATGTTGGAGTGGTCAGTGGACTTCTCGAGTATTCTGAACTCTTGATCCTTGTATTTGACGACGTTGTGGACACCGGTGGCCGCACACCTACGGCGACACGTAAATACAACCGTGAACACCGCGTTTCTCGTCCGACACGTGGTACTGCTCACGTATGATGTGAGTCATGATTATATTTACTCGATTGTAAGATTGTCTTTAAATATAAATCCTTTTCAAGGGTCCGTAATATAATAATATTTGGGGTTTTACGTGCCAAAACCACTTTCTGATTATGAGGCACGTCGTAGTGGAGGACTCCGGAAATTTTGACCACCTGGGGTTCTTTAACGTGCACCTAAATCTAAGCACACGGGTGTTTTCGCATTTCGCCCCCATCGAAATGCGGCCGCCGTGACCGGGATTTGATCCCGCGACCTCGTGCTCAGCAGCCCAACACCATAGCCACTGAGCAACCACGGCGGGTTTCAAGGGTCCGTAGGCTTGTTTTATATTAGAGACAGTTTAATGAAGCTGACGATACTGCAATATAGATGAACTAGTCTACTCTTTAGAAAAGTTTGAAAAATTAAGTCGAGATGAATCTGCGCATACCAATGAGTTATGGTTAAACTTTAAGCGAACGGTTCACAAATGTATAGGCCGCTATTTACCTCTCAAATGTAAAACAAAACGAATGCACAGTCCATGGATTAGGAGAGAGGTCATACAACTGAAAAGAAAAGTGGCAAGACGTAGGGCACTTTATAAGCCTACACATGATTCTGCTCTTCGTGATGATATGTCAAACTTAAGTAAACAGCTAAGAGAAATAATTTGAGAGAGATAATTTAATTGAAAGAAGGCAGAGAGGTCAACCTGAGCTAAGGCGTTCTAGCCTGCTACCCTGCACAGGGGGAGGAGGAAAGGGGACATAAAAGTCTGATGAGGGATGATGATGACATAGCAAGAGGGATGCTGAATCGTACGTACTAAACAGCTAAAGTTAATGATGAAGGAATCGAGGAACAAGTAGTATGGTGTCACTATGGATACTGTTCTACATGAATCACCCCAAAAGTTTAGGAGGCACCTCGCTCCACCTAAGAAGGTAGTCACTAAAGTGAGCACAGAAGAAGGACTTATTGAGGATAAAGCTCATATATCGGAGGCCTTCAATAACTGTTTTGCTAGTGTGTTCACCAGTGATGATGGAAAGCAGTCAAAATTTGAGCTACGCCAACAGCTACCAGTTGCAGAGGAACTGCGGGTAACGTATGAAGGAACACTTAAATTGCTGCTGAACCTAAATACAAAAAATGGCAGGTCCTGATGAGGTACCATACTTGTTTTTAAAGGGGTATGCTGAATTGACTGCGAAGTACCTCTTCATTATTTTCACGAAGTCACTAGGGTCAGCTACACTTCCTGAAGTATAGAAAATGAGTAAAGTTATACCCCTATTTGAATACGGTGACACCACGTGTACCGTCAATTACAGGCCCATTGCGCTAACGTCCGACTGTTGTAAAGTGTTAGAACATAGTGTTTCTAAGTACATTTGGCAGTTTTTGTCACAGAACAAAATTCTTAGTAACTATCAACATGGGTTTCGCGAGGGCTTGTCAACCGTAATACAATTACTATAAAGTGCTCAGGATTTCAGCAAAGTTATCGATGGCAAGGGACAAATGGTTCTGATCCTTCTCGACTTCAAAAAGGCATTTGATAAGGTAAATCATAGAAAACTGTTAATTAAACTAAAGGCTATTTTAGGAGATACATGTGTAGTCAGATGGGTGGAGGACTTTCTTACTGATCGTCGACAGTTCGTCAGTATTGATGGAAATAGATCCGGGGTCTGTGACGTCAAATCAAGCGTTCCTCAAGGTTCAGTTCTTGGGCCTGTGTTGTTTCTGGTGTATATTAACGACCTAATCGAAGATTCGGCCACAATTACAGCGAGGTTATTCGCAGATGACTGTGCCATATATACATAATTGAAATCTTTTAGTGACCAGATACTTTTAAATAACTTCTGAGGAAAAGTGCACCAATGATTCGACACGTGGCAGATGTTTCTTAAAGCTAGCAATGACTGTATGTATGACCATCACACACAAACACACAAATCCGAGAAATGATGATGACATAGAGCTACTGCATGAAAGCGTAAGTAGGATGGCTTCAGAGGCAGCAATTGAAGTGGGAGGCAAGGCACCAAGGCAACCAGTAGGCAAGCTCTCCCAAGTAACAAAGGACCTAATAACGAAACGACGAAAAATGAGTGTCCAACTCAAGAGGTAAGATACAATTCGCGGGACTGTCAAAACAGATCAACAAGGCGAAAATAAGTGATATTCGAAGCTATAAAGTGAGAAATACTGAAGAAGCCGTGAAAAATGGACGCAGCTTGAAATCAGTGAGGAAGAAACTTGGCATAGGACAAACCAAGATATATGCACTGAAAGATAAGCAGGGTAATATCATCAGCAATCTCGAAGATATAGTAAAAGCAGCGGAATTCTACACTGACCTGCACAAATCCGGAGGAGTCAGGATACCTCAATTAGAAACAGTAATGAACAGGATACAGAAACTCCTCCTATAAACAGCGATGAGGTCAGGAGGGCCTTGCAACGCACGAAACGAGGAAGAGCGAAAGGAGAAGATGGAATAACAGACAACTTATTCAAAGATAGGGAAAACATAATGCTTGGAAATCTTGCGGCTCTGTATACGAAGTGTCAATCGACTGCAAGGGTCCCAGAATATTGGAAGAATGCACACATTATACTAATTCATGAAAAGGGAGACGTTAAAGAATTGAAAAATGATCGGCCCAATAGCTTACTCCCAGCGTTATATAAAATATTTATGAAAATATTCTCCAATGAAATAAAGGCAACACTGGGCTTTAGTCAACAAAGGGAACAGGCTGGCTTCAGGAAGGGATACTCGACAATGGGCCACATCCATGTCATTATTCAGGATACTGAGAAATCCGCAGAGTACAATGAGCCTCTCGATATGGCTTCATAGATTACGAAAAGCCATTTGATTCAGTAGAGATACGAACAGTCATAGCGGCATTACTTAATCAAGAAGTAGAGAACGCTTGCGTAAATACATTGTCAAATATCTACAGAGGTTCTTCAGCTGCCGTAATTCCTTCAGATACCTAATAATAAGAAAAAGTGAGCAACCCAACATAATTATGCGCTGCAATAGACCATCCTTTCTACTATAATACCCATGATGACTCTCTGTAAAAAAAGTCAGCAATGCGTGTTTTTGCGCTCTTCAAATGTCAACATTTCACTGATAATGCTCAAAGTGAACTATCGTATTCTAGAGAATCTTGGGGCCATACATGCCATTCTCACGTAAGACCCCTTGTAGTTCTCCAGAAACGCGAAATTCATTTAGTGTCAAACAAATTATGCGGCGTCCTGATGTCGTGCCTAAGAGACATTCGGCTCGCAGCGACGACGACGATGAGAGGAAAGGGATCGAAACGGCGCAAGTGCAGGAGGGGCAAGTTCCGGAGGATCGAGGAGCCGAGCCGTTTATGGAGGCCGTGATGGTGGCATCCCGAGCCTTGGCTGCCGACCTCGACGACGTTTGAGTGATGCTCCTTGGCCTTACACCTGCGTCCCACGGTAGTTGCGGACAGTCCCCGATGCGCTTCTTCGACACCTGAGCAAGGCACTAGAAGGAAGCGGTGCCTAAGCCCATCGCTAGGCTTAATTAGCTAGGAGTCGGTGCCACGTCATAGACGACGACTGGGAAACAGCCATCGTATACGGATTGCCAGTTGATGTACATGCAACGGCATCTACAGGACCGTCAAGAGTACCGACCACGGATAAGATGCCACCAAGTTCGGACTTTGACGAAACACAAGCCTTTGACAGAAAGTAAGAACATTTCATTCGCGTAGCGGCGTAGCCAGACGCGCTAAGGTTGTTCAGACTGCTGTGATCTGTGAGGACGAGAATTTACGTGTTGACAAGAACTCTACGATTGATTGTCAGCTGTGTGTTTGTATCTTGTAAGGTTTTCACGTATGTTCATGGTTATCGATTTTTAGTTTTTGTTTTCTTCTGTTGAGCTCTCGTGATGATAAAATAATGCCTGTGGTGCCGCTCTGCGTACCACATTTCTATCTCAGGAACGCACGCCCCCGAGATTGGTGACAGCATTTTGCGAGCCTGCCAAGATTTCATCAGCCGTGTCATCGATTATCGGGAGTTGCATAGATGGACTATGAACGTTTCGCAGTTGTAGCTAAAGACTTAAACTTATCAAAAGAGGTGATGATAGCGTTTTTGTGTATGCTCAGTAGGAGCATGATAAATATCACGGGAGAGTGCGCGAACAGTGCGAACGGGAAAAGGAAATCCTGGAGTTGAAGTTGACGGCTAGCTGATGTTAATGCTTGTACCCGCGATGACATTAATAGACCGACGTTGGTGCCATCCGACTTACCCTCTTCTACACAAATTCAGGTTTGTCCTATATAGGAAACTAATGGTGCGCTTCGATGAACGAATATATGACCTGGATGCGTATTGGCATCCATTTGAGAGAAATGCGGTCGGGCAAGGTTGGCAGAAGGGCAAGTGAGTCAGCGCCCTGAGCCTGTGTTAAGTTGGTGAGGCGTTGATCGTGTTTGATCGAACGCCAGCGGAGGAATCGTGAGGCTTGAAGGACGCCCTTTATTGCACACCTTTATTACACAGATTCAGGCTGACCTGAGGCGCTTTTCGTGAGAAGTTCAATTCATGCAATCCTCAAGATTCAGAAACAGGAAGGCAGTTCGCGTGCTGTCTCAAAGAGTAATTCGCGAGCTGGATATAGCTGTCCGAAATGAAAAAAAAAACATACGAAAGAGTTCGCGACAGAATTGTGGGTGAACAATTACCAGGTGTAGCAAGAGATTGGCAATATTTCCTGAAGTGAGAAAACTACAAACTGCGGAAAAGATGCCAGAACAAGCAGATATGTTTTAGAGGCGCAGAGATTCAGAAATTTGGGAATACGTGATGGTGATGCGCCTACAGCAACAACACGAGAAGTGAGGTGCCAGGTTCAGACTAACAGAGAAAAAGTACAGCAGAGATGTTTCCTATGTAACCGGTTGGTTCATTTAGTGGTGAACTGCCGTGTTAGAAATAGTCGACAGGAACCACAGGTGACGTGTCCGTTCTGCCATAAGGGGGGTCACAGACTCACAGGGTAGACGAATGCAGGATGATCCGTGGAATAGACCGCATGTGTAATGAGGTCACGATACAATGAACAAAAAGGACATTCCCCTAGTGGAAGGCCAGGTACAAGGACGCAAAGTTACATTATTAAGAGACACAGAAGTAAACACAGTCCAAGTAAGAAGGAGTTTAGTTTCAGCAGAAAGCATGACGGCCGCGTTGAACCCGTCACCTTTGTAGATATGTCCGTTAAATATATGCCAAAGACCCGAATCAATGTATCGACACCATTTTACACAGGGATAATTACGGCAAGATGTGTGGAGGACCTTCTTTACGATTTGATTGTAGGAAATGTACCTGGGGTGAGGAAGGCAGACGACCCTGACCCGAGTTCGATGGGGACAGGAACGGACGCGGAAGAGAAGGAACACACAGAAGCTGAGAAAAAATGGGAGCCAGAGACATATGTAGCGGCTGTAGTACAAACACGAGCAGGAACTAATGGCACCAAACCGTTGACCGCACTGCAGATTACAACAATTAATGGATTAAATATAACAGCAGCACAGTTCAAAGAATTACAGGAAAAAGACAAGTCTACACAGACGTCTGAACGGTAGATATGAGAAATAGTGACAACAAAAAAGATTCACGCAATAGTGGAATTTGTATAAAGGAACAACCTATTGCACCGAAGGTGCGTGTTTAATTTAGGTAGGGAAGTACAACAATTGGTGGTCCCAAAAGAAATTAAGGGCGCAGTACTGAAGATAGGGCATAACAATGCGATGTCAGGCATTCAGGGAATGAAGAATGTGTTAGAGAAGATCACGGAAGAGTTCTTTCAGGGCGAATCGGGGTGCGGGGTGATGTAATATAATAGGTGATGTCGTGCGATTTATGCAAAAAGATGGTGATCAAGGGCCGTATGAATAATGAGATAAAAGGAGCGAAGAACGAAGAGAAGGCCATAATTTGCAAAGTGACTGCCGAAGAGATTGCAAAGTGATTGCATGCTCACTGACCTGGAGAGGCAAAGCAGAAGAGTGGGTCTAAAAATTAATCTGCAGAAAACTAAAGTAATGTTTAACAGTCTGGGAAGAGAACAGCGACTTACAATAGGTAGCGAGGAACTGGAAGTGGTAAGGGAATACATCTACTTAGGGAAGGGAGTGACGGCGGATCCGGATCATGAGTCGGAAATAATCAGAAGAATAAGAACGGGCTGGGGTGCGTTTGGCAGGCATTCTCAGCTCATGAAGAGCAGGCTGCCATTATCCCTTAAGAGAAAAGTGTATAATAGCTGTGTCTTACCAGTACTCACCTACGGGGCAGAAACCTGGAGGCTTACGAAAAGGGATCTACTTAAATTGATAACGACGTAACGAGCTATGGAAAGAACAATGATGGGTGTAACGTTAAGGGATAAGAAAAGAGCAGGTTGGGTGAGGGAACAAACGCGAGTTAATGACATCTTAGTTGAAATCAAGAAAAAGCAATGGGCATGGGCAGGACATGTAATGAGGAGGGAAGATAACCGATGGTCATTAAGGGTTACAGACTGGATTCCAAGGGAAGGGAAGTGTAGCAGGGGGCGGCGGAAAGTTAGGTGGGCGGATGAGATTAAGAAGTTCGCAGGGACGACATGGCCCCAATTAGTACATGACCGGGGTTCTTGGAGAAATATAGGAGAGGCCTTTGCCCTGCAGTTGGCGTAACCAGGCTGCTGCTGCTGCTGCTGCTGCTGCTGCTGCTGCTGCTGCTGCTGCTGCTGCTGCTGATGATGATGATGATAAGGCAAGGTTCTGAGAGCTTGTCAATGAGGCTGTAAAATTACGTTTATTGAGATCATGATTGGGCGGTATGTAAATTCCTTGCACATATACAGCCTGAAGCACATATACAAGCATCTGAAGGTCAAAAGTCCTATTCTCAGCTATAGCTACGCCTCCGGACCAGCCAGACGCGTTGTCACAGTCTTTACGAAAAATGGCAAACTGCGTGACAAAGTTCTACTGTGCACATTTTAGGTATGTTTCTTCGACACACCTTTACGAAGATGCCATATTACGTGACAAATTTTCACTGTGCAGGCTTTAGGTGTGTTTCTTGGACACACAGTACCTTTGGAATAAATTTATGTATGAGTTCTGTTATGTTGTTGAGGTTACGAAGAAGTCCTCCGAACTTCCACTGTAGTATCTGTGTACCTATATTGCAGAAGATGTTTGTGTTGTGTGTCTAATATACGAAAAGTAACTTAAACAGCCCCTTTGGTGTCCTCTGATGTAGATGTTTTTTCTGTTTGAACGATCCCAAGAATATCGCTGCTGCATAGGCGCTGGCTTCGCCTTCTGGCTGGGTTGTCCATCACCTCTTGAAAGGCGCTACACTCGCGTTCTTGCAAGCAGTTAGACTGACGTAAGCGCCTCATATCGAGTGCTAGGCCCTCGTGGTCATTATCCCAGAGTTGACGGTCTCTTCTTCTAGAGGACCAGCTAAGACTGTAGGCGCCAAGGGAGCGGATAGCGTCGCTGCTGGATCACTGCGTGTGGGCCGCACAACCGCCGGAAACAGTTGTGACGCTGCCATCTTCCGCACCAGAGCTGTTCATTGACAGGTATGATATCCGCCGGCGTGCTTACTTGAATCAGATATTTTCTTTCATTGTTACAATTTCTTTCTTCTTCTTCTATGCTTGGCACGACCGCGAGCATGCTGGATGCTACCGATCAAAGTTGACACAGCGTGGACTCTTCATGTGCGTGCCGGAAGAATGTTTATTGGTGCTATACTTGGCGCAAGGCAGCTGGCCTTGAAAGTTATGTGAACTATGGCCCAATCTTTGGCGCTTAAAACGTTTGGAGGAACGTGGCACGCATGGCCCAACACGAATCGTGGCCTACCCGACATCGCTGCACTCGGGTAGAACACTTGAGCAAAAAGGAAGCAATAGGTGCATGGTATGGATTTCTTTTCCGTCGCGCTTTATTTCAACTCGTTTAACGTCGGTCACGCTTTAATCACTCGAGCCCTTTAGAATTTCAGCCTGACTCAGCCCAAACATCAGAATCTGAGATGACGCCGCGGGTGGTATTCATGGTATGGTGCGAGTTACTGTTAATGGAACATCTCCAAATGACACTAGATTGGGTAGTTTTATTGCGATGGCAATTATATGGACATTCCAGGCGCATTCCCCCGCCTCGTCGCTGTCGGCGTCGCCGTAATGTGCCGTATAAAGTCCAAATGTTATAACACCGTCGCCGCGCACCGTATGGTGTATGTACGAGCGAAAGTGAGTGAGGAGAGCCAATGATCGCAGCTCAGTGTGACGCACGCTAGGGAGTAAAGCCGGGACTCTACGTGTGCTACTTCTACGCGCCCACGCACCGGTTGGAGGGGAGGAAGGAAGGAATGGGGCCGTCGTTGTACTCTGGCAGCGAGTGCGTATGCGCAGCCAAGCGGGCCAGATTTTGAACGCGATCTGCATTGGGGACAGAGATTAGGTGCACGGACGATTCATACCTTCGTGCGTGCTGTGTTCTCGCCGCTAAGTTTGCAGTAAAGCGATAGACAGCCAGCACGAAGGTCACTTCGCTCGATGCTGTCCCAGCGCTTCCTCACGCCAGCGTTTTGTCAGCGAGTGCCCGCGGTCATTGAGTTTGATGTGTTCATGTTTGCCAGTGTACGCTGAAACCATGCTTATTTAGTTATTATGCCAATGTTCACATGTTTTTACGGACAATAAAACTATTACCTTTTCACTTTGCAGCTGTCTACGAATATTCTATTGCATTCGATGCTACACCTTTCGGAAAAAATAAACTGCGACTTTTATATGCATAAGCATTGCGATGGTTACCGAACGATAAAAGTGTTCGTCTGCCCTTCTTTCCTGTAAGAAGATCGCTTTGAACAAAGAGCTAGCCAGCTGTGGAAGAAGACGACAAAGAACGCGCGAGCAGTCGCACGAAAATTTGGAGGTGAACCAATTTGAAATTGGGGGGTAGGCCAAATTACCTTTCGGGGTAGGCCAACTTAAATTTGGGGGTGGGTCAACTTGATGTTTGGGGATGGGCAAGCTTGAAATTTGGGGGTGAGATAACCTAGATTTGAGAGTGAGCCGACTTGGAATTTGTAGATGGGCCAAGTTGCACTCTGTGGGCGGGCAAACTTTGAATTTGACGGTGGGCCAATATGAAATCGGGGGGTGGGCCAACTAAAGTTTGAGGGAGGGCCGATTTTGGGAGTAGGCCAACCTAAATTTTTGGGTAGGCCAACTTGAAATATTGGTGTGGCCCAAAGTTCAATTCAACGCTGCTGAGGGTCCTTCGAGTCATGAATACCTCGCGGGCAAGCGAGCGTGTTGAGCCGCTTGGCGCGTTTTCACTGAACCTAACTGAGGCGAAGTCATAAGGCAGGTGAGAGTTTCAGTGGACAAGGAATGCGTGCATAATACAGGCTTGCGTGACTGACAGCGAGGGTGACATGGCATCGGGGCGACGCACTCGCCCTTCTCGTAAGGCCTCATGCTCTGCTTCGGTAGCTGGCGTTTGCTTTCGACAGCTCTGCTCCTTCGAGGCGCACTCGTGCCTGACTTTCCGGGTAGTTGGCAAAATTGCCTTGGAGGGGTTGGATGCGGCGAGAAATTCTATTAATTGTCGACTAAAGACCAAGCATTCGTTTCCACTACAAGGGCCATCGGTCATGGCTCTTCCATGGTTTCGCAAGGGCCATGGCTATGGCCACCTTGTGTATCAAGTCAGCCTTAAAGAAAAATACATAAATTATGGGGTTTTCCACGCCAAAACTACACTTCCTTATTATGAGGCATGCCGTAGTGGAGGACTCCGGAAATTTCGACCACCTGGGGTTCTTCAACGCGCACCTAAATCTAAGTACACGGGTGTATTCGCATTTGACCCCCATCGAAACGCGGCCGCCGTGGCGGGGATTCGATCGCGCGTCCTCGTGCTCAGCAGCCTAACACCATAGGCTATGAGCAACCACGGCGGGTAGCCTTAAAGAAGTCACGCAACATAATATACAGGAAAACATTGACAACTGGATTGTAAAGTTAGAAGAAGCTGGTTCCCCGCAGTGAGTCGTTTTAGCAGTAGCGGATGCCATGCTTAAGATGAATAAAAGGGGAAACAATATTAATGAAGCTGCGAGGGAACGCAAAAATAAAAAAAGAAGTAAAGTTGTGCTTTATGTTCACAAGACTTCCAGCAATTTAAAAAAAATTTGTGAAAGGACATGGAGTTGATGGGGTGCTTTTGGCTCCTCCAAAGCTTCCTGCATTATGCTT
The DNA here is from genome assembly GCF_050947875.1 of Dermacentor variabilis. Lineage (NCBI taxonomy): Eukaryota > Metazoa > Arthropoda > Arachnida > Ixodida > Ixodidae > Dermacentor > Dermacentor variabilis. The sequence goes on from NC_134570.1 coordinate 193,945,468, forward strand.
GCGCATTAAGAATCATGAATAGCGACAATGGTGCGGAACAAAGCACACCGATTCTTACGTAGATTACAGTGTTTTGGTAGTCTATAAGAGTCCTCTATCACATGGCAAAGTCTACGTAGGCCAAACAGGAAGATGTGTGAATGTGCAGTTGCTTGAGCATGGATTTTCCGTTAGAAATAAAGCGACTGAGCACCTTCCTACCCCCTGCTTCGCACGCCCGTGTAAGCAGATCCTGAAAATAGTGAAGATATTGTGCCAGCGTCGAGAGAGCCGAGCGAGAGTTAGACAAGGCATATCATATAAGAAAGAAGGGAGATGGTTGTGTCAGCGACACCTGAGTTTATCTGTACAACAATGCGATCTCGTTTATTGATGAACGTAGTTAGGTTGCGTGTTGCGTGAACAGAAAGTATTTTTGGTGATTATGCTTTTTCCGCGCACGCGTAGTGATGTATTTCTCGGATGCACCTATATGTGGTCTTTGTGGAATAAAGATTAGTTGCACGCCTGCGCCTGTGTTTGTGTGCTCCCTCAGTGATCGTTTGTTCGAGCAGTTATAAACCTTTTGGCCATGGGTAGACGTCTATAAGCTACGGAAGGCAAGTAGGCAACATTATGCAAATACGACGCCACTGCCGAGTCAAACAATGCTTACGCTTTAGTAGACAATTCTCAAAATTGCTATATTTAATTTTTTAATGTGCCTTTTTAATCACGGAGCTGCAAAAGCCGATGACCCCTTGTCATTATCAATAGTATATAAACTGGACGGAAAGCTTCTGCCAGACGGTTCGAAACATAAAAAGGTGAAATTCTTCCCACGTGTTTCTCTGGTTTTTCAAAATGAAGGATGTGGCACCGTGAAATTTTCTGTATTTGGTGTCGAAAAAACTGTGACATATATACGGTGCGCCTTTGTTTCCGAAGGCAATCGGGGAAGTTTGCAGAAAGGGCTGTGCATAAGTAGAGCTGGCCTTTTCGGCAGCGTGCCAACGACCTATCAACGCTTCCAACGCGGGAACGCGGCAGAAATTCCTGCAAGGGAAGCCCTGCCAACATCAAGTGTACATCGCTGCTATGACCAAATACAGCATAACCAAGACTCGTTAGCCACAAAAGGATAGATCACAAGAAAAAAAAAACAGTGCAAGAGAGAGAGAAAGAGCGTGGAGAGCGGGATAAGAAAAGTTGACTGCCGATTTCCTTAAGGTGGGTGAGCCTGAAGGCGTCATCTTTGTGAAGCAGAGGCAAAAGAGGTGTTTTGCCTACATGGCTAAAAATTGCATCCCTTCAGTTGTATCTTGTCCCACAACAATAATCGTCGTCTGTCTTGTCCGCATTTCCTTCCTTTAACGCTGCGTGCCCGGTACTTCGAAGGCCCGAACAGCACTGTGTGCGGGTTATGAGCGCGACTTAGCATTCTAAACAGAAAATTTAGCGAGCGCAGGCATTTCAAGAAAGGAAAGAAAATCAAGGCAGTTGAAGATTATTGCTGTGTTGTATTGTTATGGTTGTGTTATTGTTGTTATACACCATATACGCCGAGGCGCCTTAATGCTCCGAACACCCAGCATCGACTCAACCCACAGGATCGCCGTTTCGATAGAAACGACTAAGCGGCGCACGGCGAGGCGCCGAAGGGTGCAAACGTCATGTGCTCGGGTCCGTGGTGTCGCAAGACACCAAACGCCGGCTAACTCAGACGCCCCTGCGGCTCCTCACTTTTCAAAAAGTGTGATAACTTTCACATAAGAGCTAATTACACATGCCAAGTAGTGGCTCCGCATGTAGCGGCGTGAAAATGTGTTTAGTCTTTCAGTGACGTGGTACGTGTGCAATTATTTGTGCAGCTGTCTTTTAGGCTATGTATTTTAGATAGGTGAGAAACTCTCGTGGTACCGCGCACAAGATCGCAGTATCTGAGTGTTGACAAGGGAATGAAACAGCAGGGGTTTACACATAGCTGCAAAAGAACCATATTCGCTATAAAACGCCAACGGTCCGCGGGAGCTTAGAGTTAACATGTTCGGCCTGTGCATTACTCAGCATGTTTTCTTGAAAGGGAAGACGGAGGCTTCTTACTACAGGCATCAATCTTGGATAATGCAGCTGGGGGGCTATGTCTAGCGTAACAGGTTTTTGCTTCGGGTGGGAAAGAATGGATTTTGTTTCGAGACATTTACTGTTAAAAAATTATTTGTGCTTTATGTATTCAGCAACGCGACTAAGTTGTTTACTTTGCATATGATTTAAGGTAGATCGTTGTTTGTAAATGATGAGCTAGTGCGGCTTGCACAAAGAATAAATTTCGTAGCTTCATCCACATTTACAATGTCGTTTACGTAAATGTTATAACGTAGCGGTCCGATGATACTATGTTGAGGCATGCCACCTGTCCCTAGTTCGAGGGGATGTTATGTACTGGGAATTACTTTATTCCTCACATAGTACACATAATAAAGAACGTAGCCTTGTCGTGGATATGGCGACCACACTACACCACTTGGCGCGAACACACTGTCCACGTGATCGTCCCACACCAGGGCTTGCCAGGGATGCGCCTCCACCCATCAGCAAAGTAGGTAATGTTCGCATGTAGTTCCGGACACTGCCACTATGCGGCTGCACCCGTCCGCATCCGAGGACCCAAACCCGAACTAATCACGGACACAACACTTTGCCCCCCTTAGAAGGATGCATTGTACCAAATTGGCTGCCGTCTGATCCGTGCTGGTCGTTTCGGTATGCTCGATTCGGATTCGAGTGGACGTGAAGATGGCATAGCTGGTGTGCTTTCCGCTGGATGACTGTCCATGCCCCACGTGAGCGTTGCTGAGGCTTGTCTTTCCAGCTTCACTTCGCCGGTGCGCTTCCTGAGCTGGTTTAGATGGCGTCTAACAATTCTTCCTGCGCATTTCACAAGCCAGGATCTGTGGCTCATCCTTTTAACCAGAGTTCCTTCTGCCCAGTCTGGCCCCTTGCCGAATCGTTTTACCCATACGGCTTCTCCTTGCTTGGGTTGACGACTCTTGGGTAGGTCAGGTTGTGCAGCCTCCTGTCCTTCCGGTGCAATGATGAGGTCCAACTGGTTTGGCAGCTCCCGCCCGAACATGGCTTTAGCTGCTGTCAGCCCAGTTGACTGATGTACAGTGGTATGCTGCCGAAACAGGAAACGTGACAAGGGAACACTGAGCGAACCGGATGGTTCTCTGGCCAGTGCCCTCTTCAGTTCTCCAACATAACGCTCTGCTTGCCCGTTTGTAGCAGGATGGTAAGGGGCTGACGTTACGCTTCAAATGCCATTTCTCTGGTAGAAGTCTTGCATCTCGGAAGACACAAATGCAGCCCCATTGTCCGACACAACCTTGCGTGGTATGCCAAATGTGGCAAACAAAGAGCGCAGCACACTAATGACTGCTGTTGATGTCGGGCTGTTCACCGGTCGCACCTCTACCCACTTGGTGAAAGCGTCGACAACAACCAAAAGGTATGTCCTTCCACTGGACCTGCAAAGTCCACGTGCAATGTGTGCCATGGTGTCGTTGGCTGCGTCCAATTTGGAACTGGAGCCTTTTTTGGATCGCTCTGGGTGCACTGGCACTGGTCGCATGACTTGACAGTTGTTTCGATCTCGGCGTCCAAGCCAGGCCACCAAAGATAACTACGCGCACAAGCTTTCATGGCTACAATTCCACGATGGCCTGCGTGAACTAATGAAATGGCCTGTTCTCGTGCTCCTGCCGGCATGACAATTCTTGAGCCCCAGCTGATGCATCCTCGATGGATAGCAAGTTCGGTGGCTCTTCTGCGGTATGGGGTGAAACTGTCTCGCTGCAGGCGCTGCACGGTGCCATTCTGTACTGCTGAAAAGACCTCTGCTAGAATTGGATCCTCTTTCGTTAGTGTGGCCACAACCTCAGCTGTCAACGGCGGTCGTGGTAACGCCTCGAACATGAGCACGTCTCCAGGTGGGTTAGGCTCTTCAATGCGGTCTGGCAGAGGCAGTCTACTCAGCGCATCTGCATTCTGATGACGACTACCTGCACGATACTGGAGGTTGTAGTTGTATGCTGACAGTTTAAGGCACCGCCTTTTCATTCGGGGCGAAAGCATTTCTGGTAGCGGCTTCCGTGGTCCAAGAATCCCCAGTAACGGCTGGTGGTCAGACACGAACGTGACGTCTCGACCCACAATGTACTTGTGGAAGTGTGTGGCTGCAAAGACTACAGCAAGACCTTCACGGTCAAGTTGTGCATAGTTACGTTCAGCAGCACCCAGTGTACGGGATGCAAACGCAATCGGTGCCTCTCTGCCTTGGCTGTCCAGCTGAGCAAGCACTGCACCTACACCATAAGGTGAAGCATCACATGAAATATAGAGGGGTTTGTTTTCGTCATAGTGTGACAGGACAGTCCTCGACAACTAGCACCGTTTGAGCTCATCAAACGCCCTTTGATGCCTTTGCTCCCATTTCCAAGTCTTGTCCTTAGCCAGAAGTTCATACAGGGTTGGTGCCACTGTAGCACGGCGCTCCAGAAAGCGATCATAGAAGGCCAACATGCCTAAATATGACTGCAATGTCTGCTTACTTGTGGGCGCTGGCGCCTTCACGATAGCTTCCACTTTTTCCTCAGATGTGTGAATCACTGCTGCATCAATCTTGTGACCCAGGAATTTAATCTCCGCCACACCAAACTGACACTTGGATTTGCACAATCGTAGGTTTGCCTGAGCCAGCCGCTGGAGAACTGACGCTAGGCGTTCCTTATGCTCTTTTGCGGTTGCTCCACTCACGATGATATCGTCCAGGTAAACACAAACTCCCGGCAAGCCGCTCAAAGTGGCCTCCATAAAACGCTGGAAAATTGCTGGGGCAGCTGAAACACCAAAAGGAGGCCTGTTTACCTTGTACAGCCCTTTTGTAGTGTTTACTGTGAGAATCTGCGCTGTCGCTGGAGTCACGTGAAGTTGAGTGTAAGCGTGAGCCAAGTCCAAGGTGCTGAAAACCCGGCCACCTTTCAAAGTGCTAAACACTTCCTCTGTTGTGGGCAGGGGGTATGAAGCCTTTTTCGCAGCTTCATTCACTGTACAGCGGTAGTCACCGCAGGCGCGCAAGCTTCCATCTTTCTTCCGCACCCATACTAGCGGTGTAGCCCAGACCGAGTGTTGGACCGGCTCCCAAATACCGTCTTCTACGTACTTGTTAATCTGTGCCTCTGTTGATGCGCGCATGGCAAAGGGCAGATACGGTGCCTTCAAAAACTTGGGGCTTGCCCCCTCCTTCAGTTCCAGATTCACTGGCGCACCGGTGTGTCCTGTGGTGCCTTTACGAAAAATGACTCCATGCTTCTGTAGCAACTCGGTCAAACTGCCTTCCTCCGTTGTCTGGTGAATGCCGTGAAGCTCGATGCCCAGCTTGTCAAACCAATTGCGTCCCAACAAGCTACATCCAGTGCCCTCGACAACGAGAAGTGCTAGCTTGCAAGCTGTGTTCTTGTGACGAACCATTACTGTTGCCGTTCCGACAACCTGCAGTTGCTGACCTGACCAGGTGCGCAGATGTATGTCGTCCTGCCTCAGAGAGGGTGGGTGTGCATGCCATACGGTTTGAAATGTGTCTCTGCTAACCATGGTACACGCTGCACCGGAGTCGACCTCAAGATTCACAGGTTTGCCGTGCATTGTAAGCGTCAGAGTAAACTTCGGGGTGCTGAATCCGTCTGCCACTGCACAGAGGTCATGCAACGTTGAAACCTCATGTTTGGTTTCGTTAGTCACTTCCGCAGTCCGTGAAGTTTCTAAGGAGATGCTACGCTGGTATGTCTTTTTCTCAACCTTCTTCCTGGAAATACAAGCCTTGGCAATGTGTCCTTGTTTCCGGCAGTAATTGCAAATAGTTGTGCTGAACTTAAACGTCTTGGGACTGTGCGAACCGTCGCAACGCCAGCAGCGTTGCCCTTGGTGAGAATGCGTCTTGGACGTCGAAGCGCTGTAGCCGGCGCGCGTGGCCGCCTTGTTGACTTCCGCATGATCAACTTTTATCTGTCGTTGCTGCTGGACGGCGCTTTCCGCTCGAATAGCGAAATCATAAGCCTTGCAAAAGGTCAGATCCTTCTCTGCAAACAGTCGCTGTTGAAGATTCTGGTCGCGGAGACCACACACGAAGCGATCGCGCAACATCACATATAATGGCAGAAGCGTTGGATTGCAGCCCGTAGCTCCCTGCTGTGTTGGTGATGCCGTTCCCTCAGCTGGCATCACCGTAGCTGTTGTTGCAGTCGGCAGCGTGCCGAAATTGCAGCTCGTAGCCAACTTGCGTAGAGCGGCAACGTAATCGTTTACCGACTCGCCTGGCAGCTGATCTCGCCTTTGGAACATCGCACGACTGTAGACTTCGGACGGTCGAGGGTCGTAGTGTGCTTGAAGTGCGGCCACGATCTCGGCATAGTTCACTTGGTCGGGCGTCTTCGGTTGAAGCAGCGCGCAAACCACGTCGTAAATTTGAGCACCGCACAGTGTAAGCAAGTGTGTTCGTTGCTTGACAGGGTGAGTCACATCGTTGGCCTGGAAGAAAAACTGTAGCCGGCCGAACCACGATGCCCAGTTGGAGCCAGTAAACTCTTCCAAATGTGCAGAAAAATCATGCTGGCGCTCAGCCATGATTCACTGGGTGCTCCACGATGCCCTCGGGGCTTCCCAGCCACGGGTTATTCGCGTCGTCGCCAATGTTATGTACTGCGAATTACTTTATTCCTCACATAAAAAACGTAGCCTTGTCGTGGAGATGGCGACCACACTACATCACTTGGCGCGAACACACTGTGCACGTGATTGTCCCACACCAGGGCTTGCCACGGATGTGGCTCCACCTATCGGCACAGTGGTAAATGTTCGCATGTAGTTCCGGACACTGCCACTATGCGGCTGCACCCGTCCGCATCCGAGGACCAAAACCCGAACTAACCACGGACACAACAGGGGAGACTTTCAGTCATTCATTGCAACGCTGTCTAGTCAATAAGGAAGGTATGTGTGTATAAGATTATGAAAAACTCTCCAGAATCCACAATGTTCCAGCTTCTTTCGTAATGCAATGTGCCCAATTGTATCAAAGGCCACGGAGACGTCGACTAAAATTCCGAACGCCTACAGCGGACGTTTTATAGGACGATCACTTTCAGGGACTCTATCGCCTCAGCTGTCAGGCGCACGCTGATTGGCTGCTTGAACACCACGTCACGCGAAGGTGATAGTATCGCCGAAAGCGATCGCCCGAGAATAAGTCCCCTGTCCACTTTCGAAAGCAGCAAGAATAAATTCATTTTACAAGAGAAGAACACTTACTGTTAAGCGTCTTTTTGAAAAATCAAAGTGACCCGTCATAATATACTGTTCAGTAATAGACGACATGATTCGCTTGTGGAATATTTTTTAAAAATTATTTTAGAAGATAGAGGAAGACTTGAATCTGGCCTGTTATTTGACATGTCTTTTTCGCCAATTTAGTGACGTGGAGAAGGTGAGGAAAAGTGCCTTGTAAATATTTCGTTATTAATGTGCTCCAAGATAGGGACGCTATCATATTTGAGAAATATTAATATTCCGTATTTTTAAACCAAACAAATCACTAGAACGACTAATTTTGAAACAAATCCTGCAACAATATCTTCTGCCGTCAGTGGAAACAGAAATGCGCTTTCATAAATTTGCGAAGCCATAAATTTCATAGAATTTGTCTCGTGTGAAATTCTGCCAACAGATATGAAGAAATCATTAAATGCCTCGGCCAGGTGCGTGCCAGAGATTACCTTATTCGTTACAGTTATACCGATATACGTTTTCGTGAGGCCATCGATTAGGAAGCGTATTTAATCGCTTCCAAACGAGTTAAGGCACTTGCACTACATCCGGGTGACGTAAGCTTGCAAAGTACTCTCACTTAATTATTCCTAAAAGAAAGATATTTGTTTTGTTTCTCGGCTCGTTATAAGTTATCCAAGGTCCTTTATATCCCTTGCTTTAATTTAAACTGCTAAAAACTGACATTCTTTATATTTATTGCTTTATATGCAATTCATGGTTCTTGTGCACTTCGGGGCTGTTCTCTGGTTGCTGAGGGAAAGCACACGGTATACGCATCTATAATTTTCCCCATAAATACAGCGTACGGTTTCTCCGCCTCAATACTGCGGAAGGCAGCTTCCCAGTAGAGTTCAGAAAAAAGAGGAAAGAGGCGTTCAAGGGTACTGTTAATTATTTGCCGGAAAATTAAATACAAGCTGCACAGTAATATCAGTCCCCTCTCTATAATATGATGCAACGTTCGGAAATCGCTGATGCACCATCTAGCACACCCTTCTGGACACGTGCATGGTCCTGTGACACAGGCAGCTCAGTGAAAAGAGGGCCAGAATCAAGACAGCCAACGCTGGAATTCGGCTGCGCTCCACTTCACAAGCTTACTTAGGCCTCGATAGCTGACCCATTCTTCGACTGTAATTAATGCACCAAAGCGCACCAAACATCTGAGCTTTGAAAATCTATCTTGTATTTCCTTCTGGGCATTTAAATTCCATACGGAAGCGCTAGTGTACTTCGATAAGCGCTTGTGGGTTCAGCCTGAACATCAAGGCGGGTTCGTTGACGAATAAAGGCCTCAGCAGCAGAATGGTCGAGCTCGCAAGTCAAGGCAGTGGGGTATTTGATTTCAAGTTATTTATCACAAGCGGCAAGAACACGAAGTTCGGGCTGTCACCTCGATAGAACTTCCTTTGCGACGTACCTGTTGGTGGCAGGGTTGACGAGACGGGCGGTGTTAGTTTTGACGGTGCAGCTGTGGGCACAGGAGGAGCGGTTGCGGGTCCTGGTGGTGAGGGTCGGGATGTCACAGGCTTAGTAACGGTTGGCTTGGAATAGATGGTGCCCGGAAACGGTAAATCTTGCGTGTCATCCTGGACGCCGCCACCCCCGCTGCCGTCGCCGTCGTCGCTGTCGTCGATATCTGCAGGGTACAAAGCGAGAACGGGGAACAGCTGCACACGCAGTTAACAGGTCTTCACGCTTACATTTAATATTGGTTTGCACGGTGAATGCAAACGTACCTGTCTCCCGCCGCACACATTTTCGTCCGCCTTTCATTTCTCTTCACTATTCTTTTCTTCAATTTCAAGCAATTGTAGTTAGGCCTGTGCTTTCCTTGTCCTCATTCCTTTTTTGCATTATGTAGTCGCGAATATGAACTTGCGAGACATGTGGGTGATGCGCGACGCAGGCCTCCTATCTGGAGTGGGACGACGCCCTTAGGAGAAGCGAGCTACAAGAGCAACTTTGGGCTGTTCAGAAGGCCTGTGAAGCGGCGGGAAACCTACGGCTCCCCGTCCCGACGTGGAGGGTGCCCTCTACAGCTTGACGAACAGGCGGGTGTCCGTGAGGACCTTATTGGGAAATAAAGTTTCAGCAGCGATGATGACCACCCCCACGAACAAACACACACACACACACACATACACACCCATATGTGTATATATATATATATATATATATATATATATATATATATATATATATATATATAAATATATAATAGTAATTTCCCCTATATATACAAATAATTTCCCCTATATTGTCCTTTGTGTCAGCGTTCGTTGGCTTTTTAAAACGTGATAAATACAAATCGGACCTCTCGGTTAACCCCCTTTTCTCTGGTAGCTCAAATGATAGAGGATCGCACGCGAAATGCGAAGGTTGTGGAATCGTTCCAGACCTCCGGCAAGTGTATTTGCATCTACTTTCATTGCCATTTTTTATCGTTTTTTATTTCATTTATTAAGCACAAGTAATTTCACGCATGTTGACCTTGGTGTCAGTGTTCGTTGGCTTCTAATATTATGACTAATATTTATTTATTTATTTATTTATTTATTTAACATACTGCCAATCCCTCATGGAATTATAGCAGTAACGGCAAGCACAAATGGCAGTATTTGGGAACAAAGAATATAAATACGTCATATAATCACGATTGTGTTATTGCAAAGGTTATTCCTTCGCTAAACAAAAGAATTAATTACTTTATGACATATGCAATATATGGGTACAACATATTATAACCAAGAAGAATTTGAGAAAAGAAGAAACCAAATTAAAAATAACCATGAACGCACATGTGATATAAAACACCTAATGATCATGATAAGCAGGAGGCAGTCATGCATATAATGCATTATGCAAAAAGAACACTTATAGATTAAAGTGTTAGGCTATCAAGATTGGTAACAAACCGGAGTAAGTGCATCAGAGCTTTAAGGCGAGGCGATGTTTTCCCGCTGAATTAGCAAAAGTATTTAATGAGGGGCTGTTACTAATCGATTCACTCAGTTTATTGCACTCTCTTTTTGCTAGAGGAAACAATGAATTCTTGAAGCAATCGGTACGAGAAAAAAATGCCCATTGAGTGTTTGTGTGTGTTTATGCCGCGATGGCGGTGTTTTATTTTTGGGGATGTATCTAGAGGTATCAATATTAAGCTTGTTTAGGAGGTGGCAAATAAGTTTAGAACGGGTTAGGCTACTGCTTAGGTTTTTACTGTTAAGATGTGTCAATCGGTCCTTACGTTAAATTTCGTAGTTTGGTGGCGTGATTTCTCATTCCCTGATACTGATTGTTGACCATGTCTCAGTTATAGGAACAAAATCTGGTTCGATACCGAGGAGTTATGCTTCAAGGAAGTCACTTTTCTTCAGTATGCTACGCGCAATAATATTGCAGAAAATTATTTTGGACGAAGTACGTGGCGCCGACAGTACGTCGCGCCCTCCGCCTTCCTGGTTTTGTTTACTCAAGGTAGTTGAATGTGGTTGGATTAGGGCCACATCAACTGTTTCGTCATCGTATCGGTAGAGGTCGTCATTGACACGCAGTTTGTCGTAGACCATGGATACCTTGTCCCCAGATTATTTTCTGGTTGTCGCATAGTTCCATAATTCTTTCCTGATGTTTCTTATACGCAACGAAAAATCTTCGCTGACGGAAGAACTGATCCCCTTCAGCTTATAACAGTTGCATAAGATTTGCGATTTGTTGCGGTAGTCCAAGAGCTTCAACATAACCGGTCTGGTTATTTTAGCTGCTGGCCTGTTGAATCTGTAAATCCTTCAAATCGTTACATCTTCCACTTTGAAGACACATATAAGAATGTTTTCGTGCACTTTATGCTCGAATGCTTCCTTAGCTTCCTCGGTAAGACCATACACGAATAGCTTTGATCTTATGGAACGAATTTCGAGATCGTCCAATTTTAGTTCAATCAATATTAGTGCTAATATATATATATATATATATATATATATATATATATATATATATATATATATATATATATATATATATATATGTATATATTTGAAAAACTCCCAATACTGCTTTCTATTGCTGAATACGTGCTACATAAACGTTTTTTTCCGAGCATGAACGAAGCCTGCAAATGCACGCAAAATTGGCGCGCAAATTGCTGCTCTAGGCACTTTGCGTGTGTTCGTGGGCTTTTTTCACACTCCGAAAAACATTTTTATGTAGTGCGTAATCAGGAACAGCCAGCTGTATCGTGAGTTTTCCATGTCGCTCTACAATTTTCTCATTAACGCTTTTCATCTGATTAAAATATTCGATCTGTTGAATAATTCAGATTTTCATCTAATAAGACGGAATAAAAAAAATAGTTCGTCTATCTGCAAGCGACGGCAAACAACATTACTTTTGGTCTGTCCTACTGCGTGGATTTTGCATACTTTTAAACTCTTGCTAAATTTAACTAGGCCACCCTGTGTACATCGCCGCTTAGTGTTCTTGGGAAAAGCGTGCACAGAAGACAAAAAAGTGGAGTCTGAGTGAGCGGTTCCGAGTAAAACGAAAGCACCTTGTCATCTTGTTCACTTTGTCGTCCAACGACGTGACAAGACTTGTGGAGTTGTTGGCTACAATGACAATGACGCAACCCATGCAGAACACGCTGGCCAGCAACTGGAACACGAATCCTATGCCTGTGAACGGCCCAGTTCAAAGCACAAGCCGTCCGCAACGAGGCCTACCAGTAGGTGCACCAGGACTGCCTGCCGAGACAGGGGCTATGACGTCGTCTCAAGTCACCACGGAAGTTACACCACCTCCTATGCCAACCTATTGTGCCTTTCAGAACCCGCTATTGCCCCCTAAATTTATATGAGGAGGTGGATTACTGGCTAGGTGAGTTGGAACGTGTCGCTGCGTTTAACTGCTGGGATGATGCCACAAGACTCGGGAGCATTACTTCAGCTTAAATGATACCGCCCGCACGTGGTTCCAAAACAGATAAAATGTGTTAACATCCTGGCGTGAATTCCGACATTGCTTTCTGGAGTGCTACAGGAACGCCGACAGCCGCGAAAGCGCTTAGCTATAACTACAATCCGGCGTTCAGATATCGGCGTTTAGATATCGAATGAGGCCGTCACGATGTACACCGAGGATAGGACTCAAATTTTCGAACAAGCAGATCTGGCTATGCCGTAAGGCAAGAAGCTGCGCCACCTGATGAACAGTGTGAAGAAGCAACTGTTTGCTGGCCCGGTGCGGAGCCCCAAAAAGACTGTGGCCTAGTTCCTCTCAGAAGCTGTGACTATGGAGAAAGTCCCTGACCGGTGGTCTGCCCTCTTCGACTGTAAAGTGAATGGCCCGTCAGCTCCCAAATTGTTCGACACTTCTGGGAGCAGCAGCACCGAATGGGTTCGTGAAATCGTTGGCTCTCTCGTACGCGAAGAAATGTAGAAGTACTCTGGAGTGAGGCAGCCAGTGAGTGGCTCTGTCACCAGTGTAATACGCGATGAGGTTCAGCAAGCACTGCACAGCCACCGATACCCACTGATGAACAACGCTGTGTCCAACGTTGCGAGACCAGCTGCCATGTTCGCTGATATTCAGCACCACACGCATGCGCAATCCTTGAGAAACTCCATGCTTGTTTCTCGGCTCGCAGTCTAAATTCAGACGACGCCGTCAGTTGCGATTCAATCATCACACGCTGGTTTGGAGATCGACGACTGCCGTGCAACCTCGCGGAACTCTTATCTCAGGTGTGTGTCGTATAGAGAACCCATCTGCTACCATTGTGTGAAGCTGGTCACATCTACCGCGAGCGTCCAATCGACATCTTGGGCTACGCGGTTTCTCAATCAATTCGCCTCGTCCTCAAGTTCGCCCGAGGCCAAGGGAAATTGAAGAGTATCTGGCCCAGCAGCGGATAGCTTTTTCACAACGTCAAAAGCAGTGACCATCTCCGAGGCGACCCTCGCCCATTCGCCTACGTTTCGGGGCGACGGCACCGAGACGCTCGCCAAGCCCCCATCGGATCAAGTGAAGTCAGCTGCACTCGTGGCCGAGGTCGTTGAGACTTAAAGTGTGCAAGACCACCCGTCGGCGGTTGCACGGAATGTCACACATTCACTGAAAATAGCAAGTTGTACAGGTAAGGAAGATATCACATGAGTCACATACCCACTTGAAAGCAGTGGCAAAGAATCGCCGGTGACACCATCTGAACTTGTTGAGTGAGTGTGGCTTGAACTACCTAAGCTGACAGATGGTCTACGAATGAGTTCATTAGTGGACACAGTTGCAGATTATTCAATAATTAACTCAAGGCTGGCTACAACTTCTTTTTTATTATGTTTTTTTTATTTTGAAATAAAATAACATAAATAGTCAGCAAGAAACCTGCTACAATTTTTAAGAAAGCTATCACCCTTGGAACGGAACGCGCATTCGCACAGCTGGAGGTCACGTTGTTGTTCCGCTGGACCGCTCCACTGCAAGAGCTTAAATTCATGAGTCTTCAATTGTACTCGCTTGCCTCGCCCTCCCCGACTATTTATGTCAACTCATTCAGTATCGACTTTCTTCGTGGGTCCGGCGCAATAAATTTCCGTGAGCGCATTGCGACAGAGGAAGACGCTGGTGTAGTTGTAAACCGGCGCTGCATGTTGCTGGCGATGGCGTGACGTCACCGCCACGAGCAACTGTTCCCGTACAATTCACGTGGGAAAACCTCTGAGACGGGGATGCAGTCGCCTACAGAAACGCCTCACTTTGGCTCAACCCGCCGTGGTTGCTCAATGGCTATGGTGTTGGGCTGCTGAGCACGAGGTCGCGGTTTCGAATCCCGGCCACGGTGGCCGCATTTCGATGGGGGCGAAAACACGCGTGTGCTTAGATTTTGGTGCACGTTAAAGAACCCCAGGTGGTCAAAATTTTAGGAGCCCTCCACGACGGCGTGCCTCATAATCAGAAAGTGGTCTTGGCACGTGAAACCCATAATTTAATTTAAAACTTTTGCTGCTTCAAGATGTATGCGCTGCCCGAAGCCTTGTTCGTATTCGTGACCGGCGGTCGCAAATGCTCATCACGAATGTCAACTGCGAAAACTAGCATCTTTTCATCGCTATCTCCTATAGAGATACTGTAGCCGACGTTACAGGGTGTTTGCGTCCGAGGAAATGAATGCTAATAGACAGTTTTTTGCATGTGAGAGAAGCCCTAAGTTGTCAGGCAAATGTTGGGCCTCACACTCACCTAATTATTGTGCTTTCGATTTTTCTTCATACTTTTTGAGCATATTTGATTACATTGGTATTGATACACACAAAACTTATGATCCGTCATTTCCTTGCCAAATGCCATATTGCAGTAAATCACCACATTTCGCTTGAGTGCCATACAGCACTGCAGAGGTTAAAGAACTGCAGCGACCACTTCATTTATTGACAATGGTGTCAAACTTATTTTTTACAGCGCTTGCTGTCAACAAAATTAAAATGTTTGTGGCTAACGCAGCATGCGATCTACCACCCTGCGCGCACTGAGAGCAGGGAAACGCTTAATTCATGACAGCATAGCGACAGCAGTTCTTCGAGCATTTAGTGCTGCAGGTATTTGTCGGCAATCTAGTATGAATGTGCAGCAACCACGGAAGTATGTATTCGAAGTCACCCATGTTCAAACCCACGTGTAACACTAATGGTGAGTAGGCCGATAAATCAACACAAATCAACACAAACCGCGGTTCTGACGGCGGCTGCCGTGATTTTTAAGGAGAACAGAACTGCAGAATATTCCATTCGTCAGTACCCTCCTATGTCTTTTTTATGATGCACACTGCACAAGGAAGGCTTCTTCCAGCGATGCCCAAATTGAGAAAGCTTGTTCCAACTTGTTAATACTAATGTTCCAATTTCATCACTCTACCTAGGTCTCTGCCGTCCTCGGTTTCACCTCCATTCCGTTGGCACCCAATGCGTGTATCTGATGAACGACCGGCTATCTGCCCGTAGGGCTGTCTACACTTGAGTCGACGAAGTGGGCACGGGAAGGCAAGGGGATTAGTTTTTTTTTTCGTCCTATTATGTCGCTCTTGACAACGGGAAAAGCGCAGTATCTTCCTCGCTCCAGTTGCTACCAATGGAGATAGAGGTACCACGAACGGTTATAGGGCCTACAGAAACAGTAGGACCACGACAAAGATGAAACTTGTATGATTATGATAGTTTTCAATAAGAGGGTGGTATAAAGTAAAATATTCCATTCTAATTTCATTCCAATGTCCTGATGTAAATTTACGCAACTTACTGCGGGAGAATCGGGCGGTGAATCAGAGCATTGCTTGAACAGACGAATCAAACGATTTCCTCGTTTCTAGGTAACTATGCTTTTAATGTAAATAGCATTGCCTACCTTAACAGATTTTCCTTATCTAATTGCCTCACAAAAGGCGGGGTGCACGTAGAAGTGGGGAGGGTTTTGGTAAATGTGGTCTAGCGCATTGAATCTTGATAACCGCACGAGCGGATCAGGAGCGCTGTGCCGGCGTCTGCGATTGGTCCGCTTCCTCATGCTTAGCTTGCAGTGACTGGTCAAAAATCATGGTGGCTTGCCACTTAAACGAATCCCCATAGAGGAATATTTGGCAGAATGATGTCGTATACGATCGTAACAGGATTGAGAACATTATGCTCCCACGCAAGAATGTTTATTATAGGCAGAGAAATCTATTACTGGCAGGTTACTCTTACTTTGGAAATCAAAGTTGTCTAATCTTTTCATTCCACAAGTACTAGCATATAAGGCATAAAAAGGTTTGAGGCTAAGAAGGAAGCTTTAGAATAATTAAGGAACAAATTGATAGGGCACAAAAGGACGTCAGGATGAATTGGAGAGAATGGGAGTCCCCGATTCTCCAGTTGGAATAAGGAGGAACAATCCATGTTTAGGCAGCTGCGCAAAGAATAGATGATATTAACGGTGTACTACTTAGGCTCGTTCTCACAGGCGTCTCGCGGAGTGCGCGCGACCGAGCACCACTTGCATGTGGTTGCAAATTCTTGCTTTGGTCGAAAACAGACTCTTGTGCGTCAGTGACTCCTGGCTCCATTTCCCGGTCACCTCACCTGCAATCGTAGTCTTACTGAGCCAATCAGCGGCGCAGAAGCATGACGTCTGTACACGGTGAGGCTTATTTTACGGAGCAAGCGGACGTGAACCGCATTATTCGCGGGACATTTCAATGTGGCCATGGGCAGGCAGCGTCTGTTGTGCTGAATGCGCCCTTTAAATGAAAGAATAAGTGTGAATGAAAGGGAAATACAGCCGAAGACGCCAGTGAATTGGATAGCCTGAAGTCGGGAATTTGCAGGCATAGGATTCGACATTAGTTGAAGCAATAGAGAAGTAATTGAAGACAACTGGTAGAAGCTTTAGCGAAGCCGATTACATAGCTATGCCGATATTATGACAGCTACTAGTTTGCGAATTAACACAACGAGTCAATCTTGTGGCCGACATTGAGTACATCAGACATTACCTTAAGTCAAAGTATTTTAGTTAGGCTTCAAAACCGTTGACAAGGAGGCAGACAAAAAAGCAATGAATGCCTAACAGAGTGTCAGCCCCTTTCCCCCGCTTCCCAAACCCGTCACCCAACATTACTGTAATTATTGCTACATTGCCTCTCGACAAAACTTTCAACATAAATCAATGGAAAGCACTGGCAACAATGCATCAAAAGAAAACTTTGGACAAGACCAATTTGTACAGCCAGCAATACAAATTCATTAACGAATTGTAGACTATGGATATCGTAGACTATCTCTAAAGCAACGAATATGACAGCATATTGCATGCATAACACTGGCTCTACCGGACTCCCCTCGTTGTGCCCGATAGTACTGAAAAGACGCACTGATGAAAACGCCCAAGAAAATATCATTGTCTGCAATGGCATTTACTGGGCCATTGTGGTACTCAAAGATTTCCAATACATGCGTATGCACAATTACATTGGACTGGTATCAAATATTTTGTCTTGGACTGAATTTCTGCGGCCACTTGCGGAGATATATTGAGTGCACGTTGTACACCTATTACACTCGCAAAAACTTTGCTGAAAGAGAACTTACGTGATTTTATGTTCACAACACATACATACCGCCTAAATCTGCTGAGAGAGCCGCGCGCTTGTAAAGGCCGCGTCTCCAAAATGGCAGCGCATAATATTGAGCAAGAGAATGTCTAATCGTTGGTTCAGTGCACTGACGCCACGCGCCCGCATTAGTGGAATTTTTGTAGGAAAGTACATTTGCACGCCGCAACTAAATAGCGAAAGCTGCTCCTTCCTCCAGGGCGTGGCTAGAGATGACCGTGGCCATGACAAGAGTGCACGATCTAGCCCTGAGTGGCTCCATCGGGAATGCGCGCAAGTCACCAGCGCCCTATTTTATTGACTGTCTAGCTTTGGCAGCTAAATAAGCCTGCTCATTTGTCTCGTCTGTCAGCTCAGTGAACATTACGGCGCATTTCATACCGGTAGTCGGAAAAAATTTGATTAAATGTCGTGTAGCGTATAAAAGTTGCACATCGTCAAAATCACCGGAAAGCGCGCGGCCCTTACACGAGTCTATAGGGTAAAAAGAGGTGCAAAGTGACCCTGTGTCAGCATGCGCACGGGGGAACCGTCTCCGCGTGGATAGGCGTTGATGCACTCACCTATGTTCGCCGTTGACGTGAGGAAAATGATAAGAGCGATTATGCCCAGGAACAGCAGACAGCCCAGGCACACCACAAATGAGGTCTGGCCAGCGAGGTCACTGCAATGTGTATTGTGCATGAGATATCAGTACGTTGCCTTGTAATGCGTAGGTATTCTAGGGCTACTTTCCTCGGAAATCTGTCCGACGGTCTGCGTCTAACGCGCGACACGGTGCGCTTCACAGGCGTATACGGAATCCTAACGGGGCAGAATAGATGATCATTTTAAGTTTCCCGGCATTTTCAAAATTCGCCTGTGGGAGATAGCGGGATTCTCCTTCTTGAGCAGGTTTATTCAAACGGGCGGATATAACTAGCACAAGAAATCAAAAGTTACATTCATCTCATGAACAAGCATTCCAAAACTACCTTCTTATATAATTACTTTACTGCTCATTTCGCAATTAGCGCATCGTAGCCGGCGAACTTCCAAGACTTCAGCACTTGAACTGAACCTCCGTTATAACCACACGGAGGAAATGTATGCGCGTTCTAGTTTTTGTGCCTCAATGCATAAACGAGGGTTTTCTTAAAGAAGAGGACACCCGCCGCGCTTTCTTAGTGGCTGTTCTGTTCGGCTGCTAAGCACGAGATCGAGCGATAGGGTTGCGGCCACGGTGGCCTCATTTAGATGGGTGTAAATTGCGAACACACCCGTGTACATAGATTTATGTGCACGTTAAAGAACCCAGCTGGCCCAAATTTCACGAGTCCCTGTGTACGGCATGCCTAATTATCGAATCGTGGTTCTGGCAAGAAAAATCACATCATGTAGTTTATGACGCGCACCAACAGTGCTTTTCTTAGCGGGAGTTTGATGGCGCATATCTTCAAATTAGTGCCATTTTGGAAATTCATTTGAAATGGATAGACCTTGCAAACTCACCGGCGACAATTCATAAATTGCAATGTTTCCCATAAATCATTTATTTAAGCAGTTAATAACCAATTTTCCTCAGTTAGCTTTATTTTTGATCCGATTTCTCATGTAAGTAATGAGTCCCTCTATGAATACTGCAGCTGAAGGACGATATCTATAATATCTGCGACAGGCGGTTTTTAAAAATTGCGGATATCTTAAAAATAATTACCCCGTTTATGATAATGCCTTATGACTATATGTTACATCGAGCAGTAAAGATGTATTAGGAGTAATTAAGGTAACGATATATACTATAGAGATAATTGCGATGAAATAATCAGCCCAACATAAGATTCATTAATGCTAACGAAAGGTATGGAGGCCTAATGGAGATTAATCAGCACAATGAAAAAACTATGCTGTTGCGATGAAATATTAAGGTTAAGAATAGTCTGACTACTTAAATTTAATTAAGGTTGAATTACGTACTTCAATGAAGAGAAATTATGGTTGAAATATTAACCATAAGCAACATTATTTAATGGCACTTAATATTAAAGCGCTAATTGCTATACTATATGCTAATAATCAATTGATTAGGACTACTCAGAATCCATTCAGCATAATTAAGACGACTTTAGCCTAATTAACGTTATCTTCATGTACATTACGTAACCCCATCAACATTAGTAAGGGTAATGCAGAATGATCCATATTACGTAACCCAAATTAGAAATAATTTCGTCCCATAAGAGTAATTATGACAAATTAGGTTCATCAGTTAGGTATTTGTAACAGGTCATTGAAATACTTGCAGCAGATTGCGTCATTCAGAAGAATCAGAAGGACGCAGGTAATCAAAATTGTCGAGGCAACACGCACCGCGTCACCTTCAATGCGGTAGCGCCGTGCAAGCCGCTTTCAAATTATGTTTTATTATAGCACATTCACGCCTCAAAGAGTTGCTTCTGGCCTTTTGCTAAAGTAGCTACGTCTAGACAAGAAGAATGGCACCGAACACGCGAATACGTGCGACGCCCAGGCTTAGTGCACTTAACTACCTATGTTCCTCTGTGATTGAAGCGAGCACATTCCCCTAAAAAGGTTTCCTTTTGATTTTGTTGAGAGTTTTCCGACTGTTTAGCTTCCTATCCTTCTCGTGAAAATGTTCACACATTGGA
Source organism: Dermacentor variabilis (assembly GCF_050947875.1). Lineage (NCBI taxonomy): Eukaryota > Metazoa > Arthropoda > Arachnida > Ixodida > Ixodidae > Dermacentor > Dermacentor variabilis. The sequence goes on from NC_134570.1 coordinate 193,965,619, forward strand.
ATGGATTATTCATGCTCATAACAGGAAACAATACCGGAACACCGGCACACATTTCGACGCCGTCGCTTTGCAGAGCTCTTTACATGAAATCATCACGGCAGCACAGCCGCTAACAGTTCTGGTTACCTCTAACGGCAAAATGTTTAAATATATGTGCCGTTGACATAACCGAATATCTAACATAGGTGTACGATCACGAAATCCCTAATACCAGCTAGGATATTTATTGTGCACAGCACTAACAGCAGGTGGAGAAGGCGGCCGTTACACTACGCTCGCGTCTTTTGTAACAATACAGCGAACAGCTTTCGTTAGTTGCTACACCCAAATTAGATGCACGATTGCATACCTCATAGAATATATGCGGTAGGAGAGTCAACTTGAGCAAATAGATATCTGCTGTCTGCGGTCTTGACGAGCATACTGCATGGGCCACAAGGTATGCACTGCAGTAGACAATCTGCTGATGGCTGCTGTTTGGCCTAGTAGACAGCTTGGATCACTGGGTATGGACTCTAAATGCAAGTGCGCCACCGCGTGTTTTATACTGATATTCGCCAATTCTTGGCCATTGTCATAGGAGAGCAAGAAATCTGCTTGTTTGGCACGCTCGCAGCGGGCCTTACGCAATGGAAGAGTAGAAATTGAGGGGGTCACGTCGCCTTCACTTTTCGCCCTGGATTGCTGTGTCGGCCGGTCGCAGTTCACATGTTATTGTGTTATATCTATGAATACTTCACAGACTTTCCGGGGGTTCTATCTATCTATCTATCTATCTATCTATCTATCTATCTATCTATCTATCTATCTATCTATCTATCTATCTATCTATCTATCTATCTATTTATCTATCTATCTATCTATTTATCTATCTATCTATCTATCTATCTATCTATCTATCTATCTATCTATCTATCTATCTATCTATCTAATGTATGTTTGTATATAACCGTTCTACCTGGGTCACTGTGTGGTCCATAGCCTACACAGTGGGTGAGTGGGTGGCATTACAAACAGAGCCAATTTGCTTTTACTTACATGACGTGGAAAAAACCTGACTCATCCCAAAAAATACCGTACATAACATATCACAAAACATCTGATTTCCAAGCATTTCCTCATTCCCGGGTCTTATTTCTTACACTTCAAGAACACAAATAGATGGGCAACTGCTTGTTTACAAAAGAACTTGGCTTCAATGGATGTGTCACTGTCTCACTGTGTAGTACATGGACCACACAGTGATCCAGGTTGGCGGTAGAACGGTTAGATACGAACATACATTAGATAGATAGATAGATAGATAGATAGATAGATAGATAGATAGATAGATAGATAGATAGATAGATAGATAGATAGATAGATAGATAGATAGATAGATAGATAATGTGTAGAGCATCGAACTACTATGCAGTGGGAGCAAGGTTCGAAATCAATTATCAGAGATTCAGTCACAGAGTATATGACAATGTGTGTGTGTGCATATGTGCCACTCTTCAACGAACCTCTTTCGGACCGACATGGGTCACTAGATGCGGCACTGGATAAGTACCGCTATTCAATTAAAATCTGACGAGTTCGAGCACTGGATGAGTATGTGCCAGTCGGCCTTTGCTTGTCTACAGCGAACCTCTTTGTTGCCAGCTTCGGTCACTCGGTATGATCCAGCAGGTGCGTTCTGTTCTACAGCGGCAACAAAGATCCTTGAAGTTGCTCCGATGTTGGGGGAAATAAACCCTCGTCACACTTTATCCTCAAGGACAGCCAACCGACGCTTTAGTAGGCTGCGCAAGAAATGCACTCGACATGGGCTACTTGTAATGTGTCCGCATTCTTTGGGTACATCAAGTACTTTGCACGCGCTATACATATATATATATATATATATACATATGGGTATATGTCTAACACTTTTTCCACCTTGTTGGGTCACTGGGTGGTTAGTGGTGGCATGGCTAGTGCATCGGGCTGCTGTGCTAAAGTACCAGGGTTAGAACAAACCATCAGGCAAACTTCGGTCTACATACGTGCCACTCTTCGATGAACCTCTTTCACGCCGACATAGATCACTGTAGACACGGAAGTTAGTAGCTACCGCAGTTAGATAGAAACTCTTTGACGCCCACGTGTAGCACTGGGTATGTGCCACTGAATCTCTTCGGCCATTAACCTCGTTGATGAACATACAGCACTAGGTTTGCGCCATTAGGATTGTGCCGCTCAGCAATAAACGTCTTTGATGCCAACCTGGGTAACTAAATACGTGACAATGGGAATGCGTTGCTCTAGAATTAGGAAAAAAAATCTTAATGTTTTACACTGCAGGAGAAACACTCCTACGTCACAAGGGCTCCTCAAGGACAACAACCCGACGCATTAGGAGGTTGCGCCTTCTCACCCCTTTCTCTTCGCCCTTTCCATAAATTGTACCTCCACCACCACCACCAGCAGCTTGCGCCACAAATGCACTGTATATGTGTCGCTTTCCAATGAACGGCTTTCACGCCAACGCTTCATCGAACTGCGCCATGAATCCACATGGTATGGGCCACTTGTTCTTAAACTAACCTCTCAGCAACTTCGGTCTGTGAGTGTGTGCCACTGAATGTGCTGCCGAGCGAGCGAACAATTCAAATCGCTTGCAGGCTCTGGCGCGCCACGCTTTTCGCCTTGCAGGCTACTCGTGGGCTTCTCGGCAGTGGCACTAGATGGCGCAGCATGTGCAGAATGAAGTGCGTGAGAGGTGCCCGGCCACCCGGGCATGAAACGTTTCTCAGCGTTTGCGACGAACCGCAGGGCCCTGCGTTTCAGAGGTAACACGCAGCCTTTGCGGAGGCGCCGCTGTATGGAGTCGGGTTTTCAAAGAAAGCGCTAAAAGAGGAGTCCGGCTTCTATGTACGCCTCATATAACTCGTTTAGATCGTGGCAGTTCATTGTGGCGCTATGGTGATTAAATGCTAAGCGCATAAATGTCCACTGTCATGACGGGATGGGTTCCGCCAAACTTTATAGATCCATTTTTGTCTTCAATAAGGCTACTGTAGCATGTTTCCCACGAAGCAGGAATTTTGTCAGAGAACGTTAGCACCACGATTAATAAGTACTTTACCCACCTATAGTGCCGCCTGCATGTATACCTCTATATTGCATCGGAGTGTATTAAGTTATCATTTATCATTTATTTTGAAAACTATTCAAGTCTTCGTTCACAGGGGTGGCCGCTGGTTGTCGCTTGGCAAGGATGAGAATATCTGTGGTCATTGTTTGCCGGCGTGTCAGTTTGCTTCCTCGGCGTGACAATCTTCTATGTTTCTCATTATCCCGCAACACGCTCTTTGGCAGCCATGGCAATGCGGTTCTGCCTGGATAGCGGAGTTATTAAAGCTGATATGGGCATTGGGTTGCTGTGCGTACCACTGACCTGGGCGCTCTGATTGAAAACGAGGAAGGGCATAAATGTCCCGTTGCACGCGACACGTTTCCAGTTTATCGCTCCTCTCAAAGGAAATATTATCTTCGGGAGCTGGCGCGGAATGGCAACTGCCCCATCCCAATGAAAGGCGAAGATTTTCACTTATACAGGAACACAGGGATCTTCTACCTTCCAGAAGCACTGGGATCCAAAGCAAGTCAGAGCATGAACTCGTCATTGGCCGAGGTAATTAAGATAGGTTTAGAGTGGCCGTGGAAAAATGCTGAAAAAATATTGACGGACATTGTTACATGCATAGGTTCAGCACAGAGGTTTTCATATACAGATGAGGACAAGAAGAGATAGGTAAAACATTAAATTGCAGTAAATATAGTTAAGCCTAGTTAGGTCAAGGGTTCTAGGTGACCATATTTCTCACCACGCCGCTTCAAAGCGATCACAAAATAAATAATCATCATCTTTATCAAGGGCTCGCGGGGTCCGTAAATTTTCGTTCTCCATTGCAGGTTTTCTAATTCCAGCAGGAGACACATAGTGCCACTCGGCATCTAATGGGATGCACTATGGATTTGAGAAACTGGCAGCTGCAAGCCTTGAAATTAGATGGAGGCTGTTGGAAACTTGTTGAATGCAGCTGTCAGAAGCTAGGTTAAATGCACGCCACATCGTATGAGCATGTGACGTCGGCTTGGAGGAAGGTATACACATAGTATGACGGATTGTTTTATATGACGTGCGACGCATGTCCAAGATTGCTGCTCCACCTGTTAAAGTTCTTGCAATTTTTTGACGCGGTTGTTGGTAGTAATCTTATTTCGGTGTCCAAAGGAACGAAATTATGCGGATGTATACACGCAGGCGGCGTTCCACATACATGCTGGTCTCGCACCCAGTTTGCTGGAAACATGCGACTGTCGGAGCTTGTTTGAGCCTCCTAAGAACGTGTCGGCGCAATTCTCGCTACGTCGAGCCGTACGTCGCATCGCAGTTGGAATTCTAGTATGCGGATCCTTACTTAAGTTCCAACAAGTAACAAATAGCCTGGCGTGTCTTGGTTAAAAGTTACAAATAGCCATGCGTACTATCACTTCACGGACAAAAAATTTGCTGTCATACCTCGGGGCCAACTCCCATTACCCTATTTAAGATGCTCAACTGCTTCGATAAGGCAACCGCTTGACCAATGTGAATGACATTTGCTGAATTTCTAAGAGAAAGTTAACTTGTAATAACATCTTGAAGCAAAATTTGAATTACCATTCACACATCTTTTCTAAAAGCTAGGTAAAACTTGCTAGGTTTAAAAAAAAATAAGCATTAGCTGCTGGTGAAAGGGCCCTTATTTGAAAAATCAAATACTTGGCATCCGGCCTAGCTTAGTCTCCATCTCCTATCTCAGGGCGATTAAAATTTCTAAACTCGGCACCACAACCCGATGCCGAAGTTATGTAAACTGCACCTGTTAGGGCCTCTAAAGCGGACAAAATGTACGTATGAGTTCACAGATCACGTGGAATTGCTGTAATGTTTAGTAGTGTTCTGCAAAAGTCCAACACAAATCAGTGATATACTTGAGAGCAATGTTTAATGCATACACATTGTTCTATGCATAGGTACTATTAGGCGCAGTTGATATAATGGTTATATATTTTTATTGCTGAACTACGGAATTGTAAACTTCATACTAAGTTTGATATTAACTTGATAGATTGGTAAAGAAATTGGTGAGAAATTGGTAAAATAATTAGTAACTTGATAATAAGTATTATATTGATTTTAAGATTCCCTAAAATATTTGACGTCAGAAATTGAAAGCTCACTTCCTGAGGTTTTCAGCGTTTCAAAAGTGCAAGAATAGTCAAACTTGCTGACGTGGCGACCAAGAAAAAAGATTTCCCCGTTCCCATGCATTCATGAGGTTCCGTAGCGGAACGTCTTAATGATAAGAAACATGTAGAGTCGTGTGCAATACGAGCTCCAATACGGTGCCCGTATTCAAGAGGGTCAAGAACTGCACGGCGACCCCAGAATATGAATAGTTCAAGAAATACACACCGTTATAGTTACCGGTATTTGTTAGAACAATTTTTATGTTGGCGCTGCCGTTGAGTCTTGGGTACCTTTGGACACAGCCACAATATTGCAGCGCATATTGCACGCGATTTTATATCAAACGCCCCTATTTCTCGTAGGATAATTTGGACAAATGAATGCTCGCTTTTTTGTAAATTTAATGCAGGCTGTTGGAATATTACAGAAGCCTGTTGCAAATCCATTTCATCCATAAATTCATTTATGGAGTAGCACATCAGATTAGACGGTGCTCGCGCGCTTGTGTTCCCCTCACAAAGTGGAAAACACACAGGGGTCAGACTATCCGATACTTCTCACATCTCTTCGTAAGAATGGGCACTACGAGTGTGAGAGTCCGCTGCGAACTGTCTAAAATCTGATGGATGTCTGTAGTAGTCGTACTGTTGTTCGTACCTAGTTTATGCACGCATGCTTATAGCTGGATATGTCCATGGGAGTGCATGGAAACCAGGTTATTATTTCCTGATATGACAACTGCGAGGCATAAGGTACTTCGGCCTGAAGAGGCAGAGCCTTTCATGAGACTACGTGGGGCTATTAGCTTGTGCATAAAGAAACCATCTGAGTCCTTTAGAAAATGGTGATATGGACAACCTTCAAAATAGTTTACACGGTGGATTTTCATTGCGAGACTACAGAGCAATCCCAGGGTATAAACTGAAAATGGCGTGCCACACACAACCGGTATGAGAAGGCCGTTTAAAGTCGACACTCCATGTTATCTCCTGTATATTGTTCCCACAATTCCTCCCTTATTCATAAATATATCTCATTTCATGATATTACCCGAAGGACACTAGCAGATAGATAGATAGATAGATAGATAGATAGATAGATAGATAGATAGATAGATAGATAGATAGATAGATAGATAGATAGATAGACAGACAGACAGACAGACAGACAGACAGACAGACAGACAGACAGACAGACAGACAGACAGACAGACAGATAGACAGACAGACAGAGAGATAGACAGACAGACAGACAGAGAGATAGATAGATAGATAGATAGATAGATAGATAGATAGATAGATAGATAGATAGATAGATAGATAGATAGACAGACAGACAGACAGACAGACAGACAGACAGACAGACAGACAGACAGACAGACAGAGAGATAGATAGATAGATAGATAGATAGATAGATAGATAGATAGATAGATAGATAGATAGATAGATAGATAGATAGATAGATAGATAGATAGATAGATAGATATTTTTCACTGGCAACGACGTGCCGTCAGCATCACCGAACCACTTTGAATTTCACGGCAGATTTCTACTTGTGTGGCGGCGCCTCTAGCACTGGGAAAAACTACGTCAGGCACGTGTTTAAGCTGGAAAATGGTAGCGTGCCGGTCGACAGTTGCAGCGATCAGCGCGTTACGTCCCATGCAAGACAAAATAAGGACGGTCCACAGTACGGCGTTTTTCACTGGGCAGTGGCGATGACGTGCTGCCGGCAACCTGTAATTCATCTGCAATGTTACTGTAGGTCAGTCCCTTTAGCGACGTTGTTTTAAACACATTAGATGTGCTCGCTTTCGTTGCTACTGCTAAAATTCGACTTTTCTTGCGTGTCGTTGTGTCTTGCATTTGTGAGGAAAATATCTACACAAATGACAGAGGACCTTGTAAGATACAAGGAAGATTCTAGAAGTGAATTCCTTCAACTGAAGCAAGACACCCTAAAGACATATATCTCAGAAATGAAATTCGCAAATTAAGAACTGAAGAACGCAACATGACGCAAAGTATCGAGTTTCCACAGAGGAAACTCACAAACATGAAGAAACAATTGCATGATTAAATCGTCATGAGCGCTCAGTTGAATAAATAAAATGAGGCACTTCAGCGTAAGTGCAACGAAGAGGAATGCCGAAACGGGGATCTTGAGAGAAATTGAAACGGAACATTACTCCGGGAATACAATGTTGAAATTCAGGGTGCTGAAAAAGAGGAAAACGACAACGCCGTATCCATCCTCTCCATCATAGGGGATGCACTCAGTGAATCAATTTCTTAGTCAGATATCGGGGTTTGCCTTTTAGAGCTCATCTCTTAAGCCCCATCCACTAGAATGCGTCAGAAAGCCCGTAAACTCTACAGAAACTAACATTGCCATGCCGTTTAAATCTCATACTGAGCGGGACCTTGCACTAATAAGGGCAGAAGAAACATGCTTAGATAACTGGGGCATCGTACTCATCCGTGAAGCACCAATTTTCGGAATGAATACCTCTGTCGTGTCCAAAAGAAAAACCATCAAGAAAAAGCACGAACGTCACTGGAAATCAGTAAAGAAATAAAATGGACGAACAGAATGATATCCTGCTCCTATACACATCCTTATGGAAGGTGACCTAACAAAGGTGAACAGCAGTGAGTAGCGTTATGCCTCTAGCATACAGTATGACACACTCGATGTCCCCTAATCTATTCAGCTTCACGAGCCATCATACAGGTCAGCTTTACACAAAGATGTTCGTTCCGCCTTTTAAGAAACGATGCCATCATTGAATTCCTGAATGCCTTTGAGAGCGCATCTCTTAAGCCACAACCATTGGAACGTGTCAGAAAGATTCGGAACGCGCCGAAGCGTGAAAAGCATCAAAGACATCGGTCGGGGACGGCAAAGCGTGACCACGCGCAGCGATTATGTCGACCACCAATGCTAGAAATTTACCGACGCGAGGCGAAGCTTCGCCGGCGTGCACCAATCAGAGGCTGCGACGCGTCGCCGGCGTCAACCAATCGGAGACTGCAAAGCCTACGGCTGTCTTGCCTATTGATGGCCGCCCATGCGAATGCGCCGACACCAAAGAGAGTAAGAGTTCTTTGGACGCACGACGTGCGCGACAGTGTTCCCGAAAGACAGTGTTGTGACACTAGTCCGACAACGACACGACCGACGACCGCGGTTGTGGCAGTGCGATGTAGATACCAAGCGGCTTCGAACGATGCCGACTAATCCAACCTGCCCGCTGGGTTCCGCCGGCCTCAATGTGATCGTCTGCTAAAACAGCCAACCGAATCATAATTGCGCCAACGTCTGTGCTTGTTGTGTGTGTATTTTGTTGTGCTCAAAATGACTGGAAACATGTTTCCGAACTCGGAAGTCTGGATAATCAGCACTCGCCTACCGCCAATGTTGTTTACATTAGGCGTAGGTTTAGCGCGTCCGTCGAGTTCGTCACTGGCGAGTGAACGATCCCAGCTGAGAAACTCTGCCGAAGGGCATGAATTTTCGGTTCCGTTTGGTGCTGCAGCGATTTAAAATATGGCACCCCTGACTTCGTGTGGTGTGTGATGGGATGAATGAACCTTGTGGAACTTCAGGTGGTCAACCTCGGCGTGTTTCCTCTGGTCTCAGGTGATTCAAGTTTAACGGGCGAGCTCTCCGCTGTTTCCAGTGGCAAACATAACTTTCGAGAGCGAAAGACACTAGTAGCCGAACAATGGTAAGTACGTACATCATGAGCCATGCCACCCGTTTCAGCTGACAGTGCGCTATTTTATTAGGCATGTGAATCCACTTCAGTACAAGTTCACTGTACTCCTTCACTCACTTCTTTCAAGTGCATCCGTCTTTTTGGCTAGTTGTGGATAAATTTTTCGGCTGGTGATAAAGAACACTGAGGCACTGAAGCATACGTCGTGACAGCGCAGTCATGTTTGAGTCACTGTGCCCTTATACTTGAGCACAGCAAAAAGAAATGCTCTGTTTGCAACGTGTGCACCGTGTGTAGTGCATAGCAGGACCTGATCACGCAAGACCTACGCATGTAGCAGCGTATACCAGGATTGCTTCGATGTCTGCTTCAGAAGAAGAAAGTACTGAGTCCATTAAAGTGCAAGTCCTCTTTTATATCACTTTTTCTTTATGGAAAGTGTAGATGGAGTGAGTGCATTATGGGGGAAGTGCAAAGGTGTCATGAGTGCTTTGTGTAGTCGGTATGCTTAAACGGCTCAAATCCATTCAGATTCTACTAATATGTTTCTTGCTGCGGTACTATAAGTTGTAGTCAGGACAAAGATCTACTCAAAACGAAGTTACTAATGCATCTTCGGAGAATGTGTTTGATTCACAAATTAACACTTTCTCAGCAACATCACTCGGATACACAGCATATGTGGTTGAAATAAATACATTACGTAAAGGTGAACGACTCTGCCTACAATAACAAACTTTGCAGTAGTATTGCAAAATGTGCTGTCACGCGTATCAGCCACAACGAAACTGCTGCGTGTCCAACCTACTTCCTCGGAGACACCTCAATGAAGACTGTTCGGGCCCTTTCCATTCTGGGTGTAACATTCGGCTGTTCTGTCAAGTTTTCCGCATATGTCACCTGCACTGTATCTAAGCACCGGCCCGTTCTTGGGTTTGTACCCCGTCTCTCCCTTTTCTGATGACCTGAGGTTTTCTGAGCACTCTACATTTCTATCATTCTGTCACGACTTGAGTACTGCTCACCAGTATAGTCCCCGTACAAAACTCGTGACGCTAACAAACTTAAGCTTGTTCAGCGCCAGAATACAGGCACCCTCTCCTCCCGTCTTTTCGCTTGTCACAAGCTCATGCCAGCCTACGAAGATTGCCTCAAAACCCTCAAGTGACACACCCTGCAATACTAACGCAACATTGCACTAGTCTATTCTGCATGGTGCTTCACGGCTCTCTAGACAGCACTCATCTTTCTTCTTCAGTTCTTCTGAACAAGTGGTCAGCACAGCCTGAGCCCCATCACGCCCGTATGGCCCGAAACCCCAGCTCCATGATTAAATCTGGCATACAGAGCTTTCTCCCTCCCCCCCCCCCCCCAGGCCATTCGGAATCCCCTTACTTGCGACCAGACTGAATTGGCACTCCTGTGTGCTGTGCACCCTTCGATTGTGTGCGTGTGTGCAGTGCTGTGTGACTGAGCGACTGTGTGTGTGCACGTGAACGTGCACGTCTTCTGCACCATGCAAATTCCTGCAATAGATTTCTTGCTCTCAGACGCTCTAACAAGAAAGCATCAGCCTTTCTTTAGTCTAGAGTGCCATCGTAAACACTAAGATTATATTATTATTATTATTATTATTATTATTATATTATTATTATTATTATTATTATTATTATTATTATTATTATTATTATTATTATTATTATTATTATTATTATTATTATTATTATTATTATTATCACTACGGCCACATTAATTGTGTTGAAGCCAGCGTGACACATACTTCAAAATATTTCTGGAGGTTCGTGCGCTCTCGCTCTTCTACAAAGAGTGGGAAAGATGTATGTCTTCTTGATGAAACTGGTGATGTTGTCTCGAACACTGCTGTTGCCTTTGCAGAACATTTCTGTTCGCTATATGGTGTGAAATATGCTTCAAGTAACCTTCCTTCTCAGTCTGGCACGGTGTGTATGCTATCAGTCAATCAAAACCTTGTTTTCAAGTGTATGAAGTGCTTCAAATCTACCCTCTCTTGTGGTGCTCATGGTATTTCTTCAGCAGAGCTTAACCCTTGGAGACGCTGTCTACACAATCGTGCACAGCAGGAGAGTGCATCCATAGTAAGCGCACTGATGAAAGTAATGGTACTTAAAATGTGGTTCATACATCTGAAACCCTATTATTGGAACTGTAATACACTTTTGAATAACGTGCAGAGTGTTTTAGCAAAAGGAGTGGGAAGGTAGACGGCTGGGTATTTTTACTGTGTGTCAGTATGTAGTATGTAGCAGGTTCACTTCTTTGTTTTTCACAATCTCATGCACCAGGCATAGTTTTCAAGTGGCTGAATAAGTGCTTTTTAGCTTTTCAAAACACTAAATAGTATATGTTCTCATATTTTATGTTCCTGTAGTGAGTTTTCTGATGGAGTAAAAATTTTGTATTCTTGACAAAACTCGCTTAACAATTGAAAATTCTTAATCTTTTCTCCAACTGCACACTTCCTTTCCTAGTTCAGACTAGTTCCTTTCGGCTATTTTCACTATCATTTGAAGCTTCATCCCGAAACGTGACATTATTTCTAATCTGGTTTCGTCATCTTGCAGTAACCTTCTAGTATTAACGGAAACATGACTTACAGGAGACGCACCGGACAGCAAAGTGCTCGCTTACCTACCCAATTTTCAACTGTTAAGAAACGATCGCGGGGCACGAGCGGGAGAGGGGTACTTGTCGCCGTAAACAAAAATATATCATGTACATCTGTTAACATTATGTCCGCTCTTGAAATCCTATGGCTTAAATACCATGCTGCACCCCATTCAATTCTTTTGCGTTTGCTATAGGCCCCCTCATAGTACTCCAGACTTCTCTTTCAAGCTGAATAACATCTTAAGTGAAATAACGACCAAACACCCCAACATGCATGTAATTCTATTTGGAGACTTTAATTTTCCCAATATCGATTGGTCAAGCCGGCCTGCACCAAAGGCTACATCAAGGGAATCGAAGGAGTTCCTTGATGTATGCCTCAGCTTTAACTTATCTCAAGTGCTCACAGAACCAAACCATGTCCCCGATTACTGCCAAAATATTCTAGACCTTGTCTTAAGAAGTAATCCTTAGGGCGTGTCATCCATCGCGCATCTTCCCGAAATCAGCGACCATAAAGTCAATCATGTCGACGTCGCAATTAAAGCCGTTTTGACTCCTACTGTTAAAAAGAATATTCGCTTGTATGAAAGGGCAATTATGAAGCTATTAATCATGAACTAACGCAATTTTAACCCGGTTTTGCAAGTTCTTTTCCATGGCATACCATGGGTGAAAATTGGCAAATTTTCAAAGAGAAACTAAACAATTTAGTTGGCAAATAGATTCCCCAAATTAGCATTCATTCCAATTCAGCACAACCCTGGTTCAATAAAGCACTGAAGCGATTAGAAGACAAGATAAAAACGTCTCTTCCGCGTAGCTAAGTCCCGTAACACCCCTGACGCATGGAAAAAAAATACAAAGCCGCTGAAACTGCCTATCTGGAAGCCATACATCATGCCAAACAATCATCCTTTTATTGTGATGTTCCGAATATGCTTAAGAACGACCCAAAAAATTCTGCCAACTCTTAAGCCCACAGGACACGCGAACTATTACCGTATCAAATGAATCAGCTGATTCCCTAACCGACGCTGAATGTGCTCACTTGTTCGACACCACCTTTACATCAGCTTTTATTCAAGAAACTCATTTTATATTGCCCATGCCAACTTTCAATGTACCATGCCACCAATTACATTTTTTACATCCGGCATTTCATTCCTCATAGACAATATCAAACTTTCAACGGCAGCTGGTGTGGACGATATTACGTCAAAACTTCTAAAAAACACAACATATTTGTGCAGCACATATTTGCCTTCTATTTTCACAGTTTCAAAAGGTGTGCTGCCTCCATATTGGAAACACGGAAAGGTCATTCCAGATCACAAATCGGGCAACAAACACTCTCCCTATAAATTATCGCCCCATCTCATTAACCAGTATTCCCCGCAACATCCTTGAACATATCATCTACACACATGTCATGGACTCTCTTGATGCCAACTATTTTTTTCGTCTTGCGCAGCATGGCTTTAGGAAAGATTTTTACTCTGAAACGCAGCTAGCTATGTTCGTTCACGACCTGCATGTAAACTTTGACTCTAACTTCCAGACCGACGCCGCCTTCCTAGATTTTGAAAAAGCTTTTGAGAAAGTTCCTCATGAGCGTCTACTACTAAAACGTGCCCCATTACATCTTAATACCAATATCTAAGCATGGACGTAAGCATTCTTAAGTAACCGTGCACAATCAGACTTTGTCAACAATCAAGCATATAACTCTACCCATGTAGCCTCAGGCGTAACCCACGGGTCATTCCTTGGCCCACTGCTATTTGTAATTTACATTAATGACCTACCAATGCATGTATCTTCTAACATCCGTATGTTTGCAGACGATTGTGTAATTTATCGTAAAATTAACAGCGTTTCTGATAACACGTCCCTTCAAAACGACCTGCGAAGTGTACAGGAATGGTGTAACCTTTGGCTAATGGAACTAAACCCAAACAAATGCAAGACTGTCTCCTTCCACCGCCGCAGAAATCCACTTGTTTTCTCGTACCAAATTGCTGACGTTAACCTTGAATTAGTTCCTTCCTACAAATATCTCGGAGTAAACCTTTGTAGTCATTTAACCTGAGAAACGCACATTGTGAACCTCATTTCATCTGCTAACATAACATTCGGGTTTTTAAAACGCGATTTGCGCCACGCCCCCCAAAATGTAACAGTACTTGCCTGTCAGTCTCGTCAAGGCGAAATTAGTATATGCATCCCCATTTGGAACCTTCATCAAGTATATCTCATCAATCAACTCGAATCGCTTCATAATCGAGATGCAAGATTTATTCATTCTATGTACTCCTACGACATCAGTATATCGGCACTAAAAACAGAATCCAGCTTATCATTGTTTGCATCTCGCCGCCGCATTGCTAGTCCTTGTCTTTTTTATAAGTTCTTTTACAGCTAATTTGCCAAAGCCCCATACCTTCTGCCCCCGGCACGCATATCCAGCCGCACCGGTCACCCGCAACAATTCGTGCCCACGTGCACGCACTGTCACTTTTTCGTCTTCATTCTTTTTTCGTGCAGCAACAGACTGGAACGGCTTTTCCAACGAAATCAGAGTCAAAACCTGTCCTAGCACATTTTTAAACACCGTAACAAATTATCTTACCCTGTAATAAAAATATGGCCTTCAATTTTTTATGTATGTATATAACCACCCCTTATGTAATACCCCTTCAATGGGGCCTTTAGGGAAATATGAAATGAAATGAAATTAAATTAAATTGTATGCGGAAACACACCATGTGAAATTTTCATACACCCTACGGAATGCTCCACTCCTTAGGGTCGACGAAATGAGAGATCTTGGTGTGTACTTCGATAACAGGCTAAGCTTCTCTTCAGATAATTACATAATATGCCCTTAACATTATAGGAATAACATGTCCTATACTGCATGATTTCCACTCACTTGTTGTGTTTCTGCCCTTAACATTCTAGGAATGGCATGCCCTATACTGCATCATTTTCACTCACTTGTTGTGTTTCTGGAATTTTGCTCTGCGCCTTCCACTACTAGAGTATGCCTCTCTAGGAGGGGTGCAAAGTGCAAATTTAATTCCAACCTCATTGAACGCGTCTAAAATACATTCATATCTATCTTAAAGCACAAATTTTTGCCATTCTGCCGACCGCAGTTGAGCCTTCTCAAATGTACCTCAACTCGCACCTCAAGATCTCAGCTTTTGTTCCTGCATAAGGTGGTCCATGACATTATACATTACCCAAAGCTTCTTCAGCATATGCATTCGTTCGGGCTGCAACAGTATACCAGGCAGCATTCCACATTATTTGCCTGGCCTTGTTGCAAGACTGTGCTATATATGACTCCACTCCAAAACGCATAACAAGAACTGTGCCAGTAATGAGATACTTCATAGTTCATTTCCTGTGTTTTTATATCTATAGATAATCATGTAGGATTAACTCTCTTTTATTCTTCCTCATTTTCTTTTTTCCGTATTTGTTTCTCTATCTCGCATTTTCTTGTCTTCCAAATTCATGTTTTCTGTGCATTTCGACTCACTTATTGCTCATTAAGTGCACCAGTATGAATGGTCTCTAACTGTTTCTGGGCACTAAATAAACATTTGAATGATTGATTATTATTATAGTATAATATCGTGCTTTTAAAGTATGTACTAGTATATTATTTCAGTGCACTAGCTTTTCTGCAATTAAGAAATACACGAATCAAGAAAGTGCAGTAATATGCTACGTGCCTGATCATATGCCTTGTGCTGGTAATTTTTTCTGAATTTTAGTAAAGTTTGGCTACTGTATCCAGTGTTGTGCTATAAAAGAATATGACACAGCAATTATTGCGTGCCTCACAGAACAAACTGAATATATCTTTCTTAGTCAAAACATCATAGCAGGCTGAAAACAATAAACTGGTATTTTTGGGGGCTGACGAAGTGTATAAATTATGAACATTCCCTGTTTATATCATCATCATCATCATCATCAGCCTGGTTACGCCCACTGCAGGGCAAAGGCCTCTCCCATACTTCTCCAACAACCCCGGTCACGTACTAATTGTGGCCATGCCGTCCCTGCAAACTTCTTAATCTCATCCGCCCACCTGACTTTCTGCCGCCCCCTGCTACGCTTCCCTTCCCTTGGGATCCAGTCCGTAACCCTTAATGACCATCGGTTATCTTCCCTCCTCATTACATGTCCTGCCCATGCCCATGTAAGGTTTATATGTATATTTCTTATATTATGCAAATGAGTTGCCCCCATACATTGGAATAAGCACTTCAATCGGATGAATTCACAAATGGCAACGATAGACCCCTATTAAAACCCTCCAATTCTCAAGGTTGTATTAGCTGACCGTATGTCATTTCATTAATGTCCAGAAAGGCAAACTAGACATGTTGAAACCACTTACAACAGAACATGGCCTTTACACTATGAAAACGTTTTCTAGTAATACACTCAATGTGAATGCCTCCCGATGCAGTGTTGATGCATCAAAACAACCTAGAATGATAAATTAGGTGCTTCATGGGCAAGATTTTACAGAATCGAAAATCAGGAGGAGACACGCAACGAATTTCGTAAATTTGAGCTATTGTAAGTTTTTTTGTCAGTGATACAGGTGTTTCAATTCTTTATTTGCTGATTTTCTTAGAACCCACTTTTTTACGTTTCTTTCATGCACCAGCTAGCATAACTATATTGGCACAGATACTTTTTTCTGTATTGGGGGACCATATTTCAACTGCCAAAAAATTTTAAACGTTATCGCTCGGCGCAGGATGCTCCTGAACGTATAGGAAGTTTCACGAATGTTATCGATGGTTCTATCGGTTGTCTGTTGTCGACGAACCTTGTATAATCTGATTGCATACGCGACGCGAATTGTCTAGTAGTTTGTGAAGGGTGCACGGGAACCAGCGAATACCCGGGATCTTTCGACGGCTGATGTATGCAAACCGACGCGCTTGGCCCACATATGAGATTTTCGACGATTGCCGACACTGCTCGCCGCTATCGTTGCGATTGAGTCTGCATCGTTTTTTACCGTAACTACTACGTGACAATGTTTCCAACACAGATTTTTTTTTCAATAATACATTGCATGCCTAATTCTTACATAGCTGGCTGTTCAACGACCTATCAAAAAATGAAATCGTACAACAGTTTTGATATGACATAGCATCGTCATGCAGGTGTTTGCAAAGCGATCTTGTATTCTGAAGACGCGCGAGCGCGAGCGCTGACGTCGATATTTTTGTAGACTATTGTTACTTCAAAGATAAAAGTAAACTGTTGCGGCAGACGTAAGTTCATTATTGAAACGTGTTTCAAATCTGAAAGGGCATACAGATCACTAACTTATTGTCTCAAGTTTAGTGTACAGCAGGCTGTTTTCGGCCGGACTTTGACGGATGAAGACAAAATAGTCCAGCAACAGTGCGCCGCAGCCGAGGAGCGAGCTTCGGCGCACGTCAAAGCTGCTGTTCATTGGTTGCGTGCCCTCTTCCTCCAACCAAAGCGCAGCGAAGCGTTCGCTTGTCGGCGTGTGCCGGAGCTTGTCGACACGTGCCTGTGGTTAGGCGCCCCATAGCGAGCGTCGTCGTCGCCGAGCGAAGAAAGCGAATGCGGAGCGCAGCGGAGGGATGAAAGACGCGAGAAGCAAGTCAGGGAGGAGGGTGCAGCGCAACCCGCGCAACCAGCAGGAGGCGGAAGGCGGAGGAGGATGTGGCAAAAAGATGTGAGGAGGAAAGCGGAGTGCGGGTACGACCAGGCACGCGGCGAGAGAGCGCAGAAGCAAAGTGCTCACGTCAGCTTCGCACCCACTGCGCATGCGTTACTTCTCCTGCAGCGCCGTCGCCGATAGAGAATGCGATCCCCGCATGCCACGCGTTCCCATGTTGACGCTTTCTTTCTAAACAACGAATGACGCAACAGGTGGAAATGCTTTGTCTGCCGCTGAATTTAAACGAACTGCCAAAGAGACTCAGCGCCACCGCTGTGGGCCCTTCGTCCTTCAGAATATTTTTTTCTATCACATATCGCGAATTCAAAACACCTAGGAAGCTGCGCTCGAATTTCCCATTAGGGGGTATCGTGAACTTCGGTGAGATTTTGCTTTCAACACACTCACCTTGACGGAAACATGCTACTCTGATGATTGCATTATGCTTCAACTTGACAGTTTCAATAATTATTTCACAAATTGTCCTAATCGGCGCGGTGATTACGTCGCTGTATATTGTCACAAGATGATTTCAAATTACGCGCGCCAGCCGCCTCCTGCGTACGTCCAGTTTACTGCTACCTGCGAAAGATAGCTGCAGTGAAGCGGGCAGTGACTGCGCGCAAGGCACGCGCAATCGGAGCAACCGGTCATCAGCGCGGGACACGAGCGAAGAAGAAGAGGTGCGGGACTGTGGTCAAAAAGACTGTGGACGTTCTAGTGAGGCTCTCGCTTAGCTGTTTTTCGGGCACAAGTTCGCCCAACGTAAAGTTATTAAAGTAGCGTCACTCAACTGTGCGTTACAGTTCTGGTGGAGGTGTGGGTTATGATTTCATGCCCTTCTCTAGTCAGAGAAAGGAGCCCGGACTCACGGCGACTTGGACCCATCGAATTGGCTCCTGTTTACCAACGCGGCAGTCGTAGCCTGCGTGGTGAGCACCCCCCCCCCCCCCCCCGCCTCGAGTTTTCTCCTTTGCCGGACTCTATCGGAGCATCAGCATCTGCTAACGGAAACGCTACCGAGAAGACAACTCAAATCACGCCAACTCAGATAATAGTGGACTCGCCAATGACGCCAGAGCCTTTCCACGGCGACACATTTCAAGACGCAAAGGACTGGCTGGAATGCTTTGAGCGCGTCGCGGAGTTCAATGAATGGAACGGAGAGCGAAAGCTACGAAACGTTTACTTCGCGTTAGAGGACAGCGCATGAACGTGGTTTGAAAACCACGAAGCGACATCTGTGTCGTGGGATTCTTTCCGGCAAGAGTTGCTTGCAACTTTGCCGAGTACTGACGCAGGGAGAGGGCCGAAGCTGCCCTGCAGGTAAGAAACCAGCGGAACAATGAAAGCGTAGTCATGTATGTGGAAGACATGTCCCGCATATTCCGCCGAGCTGATCCGAACATGAGCGAGGACAAGAAACTACGCCATCTAATGCTGAGCGTAAAACAGGAACTGTTCGCAGTGTTGCTTCGGAGCCCGCCGCGCACCGTCGCTGAGTTTCGTTCTGAGTCGACAGCAATGGAAAGCACGTTCCAACAGCGATCAAGGATGTATAACCGGGAAATGAGCATCACGCCTGTAGACGCAGTTCCAGCCGTCATCGGGAACAGCATGGAGTTCATACGGAAGCTCCTGCGATCTGTAGTGCGGCAAGAGCTTCAGAGGCTAAGGCTTGAGCACAACACTCCAACGCCCTCTTCGCTGGCAGACATGGTTCGCGAAGAGGTCATACAGGCGGTCCGGGAACCACAGTTCAGTGCGCAGCTCCAAGCGCCACTACTGCGCCAGCCGAGCGTCTCGTATGCCGATGTGCCACGGCAAACTCCCGGACGTGCTGACGTCACAGCCACTTCCTCTATGAGTAGCTCGATGCCTCGAAATAGGCTGCCGCCATCCGAGAGAAGATATAGGAAGGCCGATGTATGGCTCACTCTTAACCGAATACCTCTCTGCTACCACTGTGGTGAGGCTGGCCACATATACAGAATGTGTCACTATCACCAGGCAGGGCTTCGCGGTTTTTGGGTGAGTGCACCTTGCCCTCTGAATGGTGAGCGTCCATTTGAAATCGAATAGTACCTGTCTTCTCGTCAAAGCTCGCAATACGCCTACACCAACACTACCTCGATCAACAGCGCCTGCGGGGATCGGTCACCGAGCCCCCGCCCGTCATCAAGCTCCCCATGACGCCGTTCACAGAGCCCGCGTTGGAAAAACTAGAGTCAGCGGCCTCGGCAGCTAAGGCCGCTGCCGATGCGAAAAGAGAAGCAGCTGCATTGATGCTTCCGAACGACAATGAGGGACTGAGAAACCAGTGCCGTAAGAGCGACTTTGCTTCCGATTTACGTGTGTGTGTTGGCGGTTACGAAGTGAATGCGTTAATAGATACAGGTGGAGATTACTCGGTTATAAGTTGTAAGCTCGCCAGGAAACTGAAGAAAGTGCCGACTTCTTGGAAAGGGCCACAAGTTCGCACAGCAGGAGGGCACCTCATCGAACCGACGGGTAAGTGTATGGCTAGAATAGGAATACGAGGCTTCACGTACGTCGCCAGCTTTATCGTCCTTTCTGAGTGCTCAAGAGACTGGATTATTATCACGGACTTCTTGCAGGATAATGGCGCTGTAATCAACTTGCGGGGATCATTTGTTTCCTTGTCAACCAAGCACGCTGTCGCAGCATTCCACACTGAAGAAAAATTCGACGCCCTTTACATTGCCGATGACGACTTGATGCTTCCTCCGTGATCCAGCGTAGCCGTCGCAGTCAGAAGCGACGTTTTCAGCGACTACGAAGGAATCGCAGACAGTAACAACAGTCTCCAACTCGAAAAAGGGATCTGCACTGCAAGAGGCCTTTTTCAGCTGCGTGGCGGATGTGCGAACGTTTTCCTCGCTAATTTTGTAAATGAGCTGCAACATGTCGCGAAGGGAACCGTTATTGCCAGCCTTAATAATTTCGTCCATGATGCAGATCTCAGCATTCCAGACACTTCACCAGCAAATTTCCAAGATCTGTATTCTGTCCTTGCAGCCATCGACATCGAACCAAGTCTATCGCCCAGACAGAAGGAGAAAAAGAGTCCCACGTAAGAGAATTCGCCGAATGTTTTACAATGTCATCCAAAGTCCAGCGGACCTCTATTCCCAAACATCGGAGAATTTTCGACGAATCAGTGAGGCCTATTTGTCAGCATCACTACCGAGTGTCACCAAAAGCGAGAGAAGCCATCGGAAGTTAAAGAAATGCTTGAAGACGACGTATTTCAGCCGTCGGCGAGTCTGTGTGCGTCGCCTGTGGTATTTGTAAAGAAAGAGGACCATACCTTGCGCTTCTGCGTTGATTACCGAAAGGTCAACGCCTTCACAAAGCGGAATGTGTGCCGACTTCCAAGAATCGATGACACTCTGATAGGCTACGAGATGCCAAATTCTTTTCCTCCCTGTACCTCAAAAGCGGCTACTGGCAGATAGAAGCGAACGAAGGAGATCGTGAGAAGACGGCGTTTGTGACGCCAGACGGACTGTTCGAGTTCAAAGTGCCGCCATTCGGCCTTTGTTCCGCGCCTGCCACATTTCAGTAGATGATGGACACTGTGTTCACCGGTCTGAAATGGCAAACCTGTTTTGTTTATCTTCACGATGTCGTGGTTTTTTTCTACCACCTTCGAGCAGCACGTAGAACGACTGCGGGCTGTGATGAAAGCTATTAGATCAGCAGCTTTGACGATAAAACCGCACAAATGTCAATTCGGCTTTCACGAGCTTCTTTTGCTCTGCCATGTCGTCAGTTCAGAAGGCATTCGCCCGGACCCTGAGAAGACTGCGGCAGTGGAAAGATTTCCCAAACCAACCGACAAAAAGGCTGTTAGGCGATTCTTAGGACTTTGCGCCTGCTACAGACGCTTCGTCAAAAATTTTACAAGGATCGCCGAACCACTAACGCGGCTAAATAAAGAAGACACGCCTATCGTCTGGTTGAATAGGCAGGGGAATGCTTTCAATGAGCCAGGAAGGCGTCTTCAGAACCATCCAGTTATTGCTCATTTCCACGAGGAAGCCGAAACGGATATTCACACAGACACAAGCAATTTAGGCCTCCGTGGCCTCATTCAGTGGCAAATTCAATTTAGGCCTCATTCAGTGGCAAAACGGAGAGGAACGACTCATTTCGTATGCTAGTCGAACACTTTCGAAGGCTGAGGTGAACTACTCAGCGACGGAAAATGAATGCGTCGCAGTGATATGAGCTATCTGTAGGTTTAGACCATACTTATATGGCCGACCATTCCCAGCTATCAGCGACCATCTTTCGTTGTGCTGGCTGGCGAATCTCAAAGATCGTTCTGGACGGCTGGCAAGATTTAGTCTACGGCTGCAGGAATACGATATAACGGTCGTATACAAGTCCGGTAAAAACACAGTGATGCTGATTGCTTTTCACTTGCACCGATTGAATACATGGAACCTACGTTTAGGGAAAATGGACAGGATTACCCGTTCCTAGGAGCTGTGACAACATCGCAAATGGCTCAGTATCAGCAATCTGACGCGGAGTTACGCCTTCTCATTGATTACCTAGGAGGACACCCTGTCGACATTCCAAGAGCTTTTGTCCGCAGCTTGTCGTCGTTCGTCCTGAGAAATGTCCTGTACAAAAGAAATTTTCAACATAGTGCAGAGACATTTCTGCTCGTCATACCTTCAAAGTTACGACTCGAGATATTGGAAGCATGCCACGACGACCCATCAGCAGGACATTTAGGAGTGAGCAGAACATTCGCACGCATCCGCATGAAGTATTACTGGCCCAAGTTATTGAATTCTGTGCAAGACTACGTAGGAACCTTCCGGGACGGCCAAAGACGTAAAATACTACCATTCAAGCCAGCAGTTCTCCTAAAACCGATACAGCCACCGGAAACTCCATTCCTGTGCGAATGGACTTACTTGGCCCCTTTCCCACATCGTCATCAGGAAAGCGTTGGATAGTAGTTGCAACATACTACCTAACTTGATATGCCGAGACAGGGTCTCTTGTCAAGGGACCCAGTGAAGGAGCTGATTTTTTGTGCCGAACATAGTGCTACGGCATGACGCTCCTAAAGTTCTCATCACTGGCCAGGGAACCACATATATTTACAGCCCATTTGACACAGTCCATTATGAAACTGACGCACACCAGTCACCGAAAAACAACCCCATATCATCAGCAGACAAATGGACTGACTGAACGACTCAACAGAACGCTGACTAATAGGTTGTCAATATACGTGGACTTAGAGCACCGAACGTGGGACGGGATACTACCGTACGTAACGTTCGCGTACAATACCGCTGTGCAAGAGACGACTCAAACGACACCTTTCCAAATCGTTTTTGGCCGGACTGTCACCACAACCTTAGATGCAATGCTACCAGTAGATGAGACCTCTGAAAATGACAATGACGGCAGTGACTTCACACAAAGAAATGAAGAAGCATGGCAGCTGGCACGACACCACATTCAGCAATATCAAATCGACGCGGACCGATACAACTTGCGACGAAGAGACGTCCAGTATGCACCTGACACAAAGTGTGGGTGTGGACTCCCGTACGTATGCGCAGCCTATCCGAGGATCTTCTTCGTCGTTATTTTGGCCTGTATAGGATAATTCGCCTAATTATTCCCTTGAATTACGTAGTTGCTCCAGAAGGTCAAGTAACCTTATCATGACGGCGGCATCGAGCAGAAATCGCTCATGCCGTCCGACTGAAGCCGTACTACGAAAGGCAATAGCTACTTCCGCCTACAAGCATTGCGAATTCATGACAGTCTAGAAACCACCGCCTTCTGTATGAGCATCGGGATAATGCACTCTTGGAAGAGGGACAATGACACAAGATGATTTAAAATTACGCGCGCCAGCCGCCTCCTGCGTCCGTCGATGTCTTTACTGCTACCTGCGAAAAATAGAGGCAGTGAAGCGGGCAACACGGGCTCGCAAGTCACGTGCAATCGAAGCAACCTGACATCACCGCGGGACACGAGCGAAGAAGGAGAGATGCGGGACTCTGGCCAAAAAGCCTGTGGACGTTCTATTGAGGCTCTCGCTTAGCTATTTGTCGGGCACAACTTCGCCCAACGTAAAGTTATTGAAGTAGCGTCACTCACCTGTGCGTTACAATATGTACAAATCATCGGCATTACGGACTTGTCTATGAATATAGTTAAATAATGAATGACTTTGAAATACCTGTGTTACGAAACCAGCTTAAAACAAAATGTGAAATCCATCGCTCACCGTACGGAAATGTATCGCGATTTCTATTTTTTTTTTCGAACTGCTTCCAGATTGTATTCGTACAAACAACTATCGTCTTATATGCGCAGGTGTCATGAGCGTTAGTCACGGCGCCCTGATTGCTGCACTTGCACCGTATGGGAAGTGCCGAGGCATTTCCGACGTCGTTTTCAAGGACAGGATGGACATCAGCTACGGCAGCCGACTGGTCAAGCTCGAGATGGTAAAACGTCCCCCGAATTTCGTCATGGTGACTGGCTTTCGGGTAATGCTGGAATACAAAGGAATGAAGAGAGTGTGCTCCAAGTGCGGAGCAGAAGATCATTTTGGGGCCACCTGCACATCAGCTCGATGCGCCCGATGTGCCATTTTCGGCCATGCGACGGCAACGTGCAACGCGCCATGCAGACGTTGTAATGGCGAGCACGCCACTGTTGACTGTGTGTCGCCACGTTCGTATGCTGCTGCAGTGACACCAGTGACGCCCGCCCAGCCAGGACTGGGCGAGAATACATCTGAAGAGGCAGCACAGACGCAAGCCACAGATCAACCAGGAAAAGAAAGTGCCCCAGAGGCGCCGACGCCAGCGTCCCCCGATGCCAGCGACGCTGCGTCTTCTCCCTCTACTGACGAAGAGAGCAACGAGACGCCACCTGCCACAGTGGCGTCGTCTGCCACGGAAGACGATGAGGAGCCTACGTTAGACGCCCAGTCTACGCTATCACAGCGGGAACGGCTCCTTGCATGCGCTACAACACCGAACGCTAGCGAGAACGCGGATGGACGCCATCGCGACCTCCCCGAAGTCTCGGCCGGTCCGTCGAGGCTCACACCGGTTGCCAAGACAACGACCGCGCTTGCGAGCGGTACTAGTACAGCGGTGAATGAGAGACGCACGCGCTCGCAAACAGCGTCTGAAGAAGCCAAGAGAATGCTCTCTTCAGAGAGCTCTACGTCATCAGAACCAATGGCGACACCCTCCAAGAAATGCAAGAAAATGCCACGAGACACTTCTACCATGGACGTTGTCTCCGATTCGGCGACGTACTAACAATGGCGCCTTACACTGCTTTTGCTGCCCGCATAGAGTTTCTCACTACATTACCTAGAGGGAAGTCTGGCGCTGCTGCGCTGTGGTATGCATGGGAATGCCGGTATATTGTGACTTCGGATTGGTATCGTTCTCGGAGAGACAGGACACCTTGAAGACGCGCTTGGCAAGCACCGTTCCGTCTGTCACAATGAGTCATTTTCTACTAAAACAGCACGTCAAAAGTTGTTTTGGTTTTATTATTACGCAAAATTATGTTTTGTTTAACTATGAGAACTTGTTATTGCGGGTACGATTATATGTTACGTAAGAAGTATCAGCGGGCCGCCAAAGTTGGAGGACAGACGACACGGTTCGCGCTCGCTTTGAAACAGTTTGTCGTCTGTTCTTCCTTTTCTTCCCTTGGTCATGCATTGTAGGTGAGTAAAGATGTAATATGTGTGAATGGAAACATTTTATGCAGATTTTACTCTGGGAACGCGTTATTTGTGTAGCCATATCTACGTTTTAGACGAAGCCTCGTAAAACACCAGCCAACACGAGCCTCGCAGACACATATACCGTCATTCCCATGACGGCACGGTGCCCCCTTAAGAAACTCCCATAGACGGTGGCGCCAGATTTCCCTCTAGGTGTTAGAGTGAGAAACTCTATGGCTGCCCGTAAGGGCTGCTTTTCCCCTACTCTCCGCTACGAAGCTCAGGCAGCGTTGACGGAACGGTGTTTGGCGCAGACATCGCGTTCCCGTCCCTGTGCAAGCGTCTGCAACCTCGGTATTTTAGTAATCAGTTTGCTTCCGGCTAACTTGTGTGAAGAACATGAACAGTGCCCGTTTCGCGTTCGCCGCTGTGATACTCCTAAGTCATTGCTGACTTTGCCGTGTTCTGGCTGTTGCACTGATGTAGGACGCCGATTCAGTTCGCAACTAGCTTGTGGTAAGCCATTTGTCTTAGTCTATTTCTGTACGCAACTAACTCACCATGTATTTGCACATAATGACACTTAACGCACAAGGATTTCGTAGCATAGATAAGCAGAGGGAAGTAATTCATTTCGCTCGCGAGAAAAAAGTCGATCTCCTGTTTCTTCAGGAGTGTAACTTGAGAAACAAGCAGGAACTTAAAAGATCTTGCGATGAATTTTCTGTTAATGCTTATTTTTCATATAGCCCCGGGAGATGTCGTGGTGTAGGAGTGGTGGTTTTTCATAGGGTGCTTCTACATCGAAGTCACCGCCTTTTTGACTTGGAAGGTCGTGTAATAGCTTTTGATTTTTCTGGGGTGAGAGGAAAGTTGGGGCATTGAATGTCTATGGACCCGCCGTACGGTAAGACCGCAATGACTTCTTTGCGAGACTCTCCCCTTTTTTGTTAGACAAGCACCCATTCTTTATCGTTGGCGATTTTAACTGTGTGCTCGACCCCATGCGCGACTCACGAGGGCCACGACAATACGCTTCCAATGCGCACGCAACTGAATTATCTCGTAAAGTGAAAGAATACAATTTATCGGATGCCTGGGTCCATATGCATGGCGGAAGTTTTGGCGCCACATGGCAGCAAAGGCAATCGCAATGCCGTCTAGATCGAATGTATTTACCCCCTGAATTAACAACGCAGATTGTCCAGTGCAGCATCCTCGATCTCCCCGCGGACGCCGGGTACATTTCAGATCATCGCCCTTTCGCTGTCATATTGAACCTCGAAGGAAGGCCAGGTGAACGCACTGACATGTGGAGACTAGACATTGCTTCTTTCCGGGACCAGGCGACTCTAACCGAACTAAAAGCGTCAGTAGCTACACCAGTTTGCGATTATGAATGCAATATCGAAGCGTGGGATACCTTAAAGGAAAGGTGGAGGTCAGTATGCATAGCAGCTAGCAGGAAAAGAAAAAGAAAAGAGACCGAACAGCTCTGTGAGTGCCTGAGAAGGATAAGAATAGTACGAGACGGTAACTACAAAACACATTTAATGCGCGAATACTTAGATCATCAGCGTGAACGCTACGATAGACTTATGAGCTGGTACCCTCGCACCTCCGCAAAGGCGTGGATGACCAACAGGCCAATTTCCGACCCTGAGGTACTGCGGCTGGCTCGTGCGTCCAGTAGGAGGCAGAATGGCAGCTATTTCATTGAAAGGGTTGTAATAGAAGATGGCACAGAGAGCGGTGCGAGGCGAGATATCGAGAGAATCTTTTGGAACTGGTTCTCAGACACATTTTCATCGGAAAAGATTTATACTGCAGAGCTATTGAGTGAAGAACTTTCAGACTTTTGCGCTAACCTACCTCAAGTAGAAGATACAGAAGGCCAGAATTTATTGTCTCCAACAAATCTGCAAGAAGTTTTTGATGTTATACGATCTATGAACAACGGATCAACACCCGGTCCAGATGGCTTACCAGTCGAATTTTACCGATCTTGCTGGGAGGAAGTAGGCACTGCCTTAGTGTCGCTCCTTAACGGCATTCTTGTACGGGAAGGTATTCCTAAATCGTTTAATCGGGGCCGCGTAATGCTCTTGCCAAAGCCAGACTCCAACCTTGCAGAACCCTCCTCCTGGAGGCCTATAACGCTGCTCAACACAGACTATAAAATATTGACAACCCTTCCTGTAAATGGCATGAAGATATTATTGCCGAAAATAGTCAGTGTACATCAAACATGTTCCGTGCCGGGTCGGAGTATATTTTCGTCTCTCAACTTAACACGTGATATGATACAATACACAACAGCGCGTGAAGCTTCAGGAGTATTAGTAAGCTTGGACCAAGCCAAAGATTTCGACCGCTTAGAACACCAGTACTTATTTGAGGTTTTACGATGCTATAACTTCCCTGAAGAGTTTGTAGACATCCTGCGGATGTTGTATTCGCGAACAACAGCTGAGCTACTACTTAACAGCATTTTATCACCTAGATTTGATGTGACAAGGGGAGTGCGGCAGGGTTGTCCTTTGTCACCCATATTGTTTGTGCTTGCGATTGACCCGTTGTTAAGGCGGTTTAGCGAGAGCCCGCTCATAAGAGGCCTTCCTATGCCGGGATCCGGGTGCATAAAGGTATCGGCGTATGCGGATGACATCACTTTGTTTTTACGGGATGGAGACAGTCTTGTAGAGATATTTCGTATTTATTATCAATACGCTTCAATGTCAGGGGGCAAAATAAATATGAGAAAATGCGAAGCATTAAATTTAGGTCGCGGCGAAATAACGCTACCGGGGGACATTAAACAGATCGAACATATGCAAATACTAGGTACCAAATTTTGTACAAGTGGTGTTTCACCTCACACGTGGTGAGACATTGTCAGCTCCATTAAAGAGCAGTCAGAAGCAGTGGCTGCGTCGCCACTGCCGCTGGCAGAAAGGGCTTTCTTCATTAAGAACGTATTGTGCAGTAAACTGTGGTTTGCTGCAAGGGTAGCTCTCCCGCCGTCACCAACAGCACGAGTAGTAAACTCACTTATTTTCTCATGGTTCTGGCTAAACAAGTCGCAATACGTAGCACAGCAATTTTTGCGTCTGCCAAAATCCAGCGGAGGATGGAGCTTGCCGTGCATAGTTACATTCAGTAGGCTGTTGTGCACTAAGAGTACATGTGATCTACTTGATATGATGAGTACCCTGGTAGGCCACTGCTCCTTTATTGGCTGGGCCATTACCGTCGAACGCTTATGCCGCAGAGTACAGGCAACTTGCTTCCGACGGCGGTAACGCCAGCACCGCAGTATGCGGTGGCTGCGCGCTTGCAAAGCCAGCTTGTACAACTAAGAATTACAAAGTGGCGTGCGACACCAGTTTCCAGGCTTTGTGAAATGTTGTGTGAGACAGCTGTACCTCCACGGACAGCTACTACACAAACATGGACAGCTGTGCTTTCACCTGATTTGCCCTCTCAAGTGAATGATTTTCATTGGCAATATCAGTGGGGCATTCTACCTACAAGAGACAGGCTTGAACGCTGGCATATGGTAGCGAATGATAAATGCATATATTGCGCACAAACAGAGACCAACGCGCATGTAGTATAGGACTGCGTTGTAGTACGCACCTTCTGGAAGCTAGTTGCAAGAATGTTCGGAATATCCATCGTGCGGCCACCACAGCGCCGAGATCGGTTTGCGAGTCTCGTCTACTACAGCGCTAGCTACATTTTGTGGTGCTTCCGTAACATCGCAGAACGATCTCGGCAGTCAAATAGAGCAATGTACCCCAGAATGCGGAAACTTCGGGTGAAAATATGGGGTCATATTGAAGAACAGTTGTTCAAACTCGGTGAGGCCGAGTTTCTTCGCCGCTGGTCTACGCGGTACATAACCGTCTCTCAAGGCAAAGTCTTTCTACATCCAGAATAATGCTCAGTTCTGTTGCCTGAGTTCAGACTGTATCTGTATGTGCCCCGGGTACCTTTCATAAATTCGAGGCTGACAATAATGCTTTTGTGTGGATGCGGTAATGAGTTTTGTTGTTGATATTGTTGTGTTTGGCAAAGCCAGTGTCAAGTAGACACCATTTATTATTTCATTTGTTAATCTGTTTTGCTTACATCAAGTATGATGTATTACATGTGAAGTACTTTATATTGTACTTTTTGTTCATACCACAGTTGTAAGCGTGCCTACGGGTGAATAAATTTCCTTGTCAGCTTGAATGCACAGATAACAGCTCTGAATATGGGCTCAAGGTCATCTGAAGGTCGCCGATAAAACGAGCTAAAAGCATACTTTGCTTAAAATCAGGCTACAAACTATGAACCGGTAAACGTTATTCCTGTTTTTCTAAGAGCCCTGAAAAAATAATTTCGGCTCGCCTAACTAAAACGAATGTAGTGCTAACAAGCAAGAGAAGTTGGGGCTATGTATGCAGAGCGCTGCCGTAAGCGCTTGGTAACACACCGTTCGCAAGAGCGTGCCCGTAGTTTTACGAAATAAAGGAAATGATCATTATTGTGAAGATCAACTTACTCGGTTTGAGATGCTGAAAAGAGAAGTGCGAGCAGATTCACTTGTTGAGCATAATTCGCAAGATAACTTAAGTAGCCATTGACGGCGAAATGCCTGCACGTAAAAACATTTCAACGCATCCTTACTATGGGGTATCTAGTCAGCGCGTTGCCTGTTTATGGAGTTGATAGGGCTAAATTGTGAAACTTGTTTGTACCGGCAGTGACGCAATGTAGTGTTTGAGCTCAGCAGCTCAATGCTGAAGCATTGCGCTGCTGAGCAGGAGGTCGTGGGTTCAATACTGGCCAGATTCCAATTGCAGCTGGGATAAGTACAGTCGCAGTTACACAAAGGCGAAGCCTTGATAGGATATCAAAATATTAGACAACTTCGCAAAGTGACGTTCTTAGCTCTGTCACCCTCGTAAATTAGAATGACCATTAGGTTAAGTAGTGTTCGTAACCTAAATTGTTGGAAGCACGGTGTAACGTGCACACAAGAATATATTGACAGACGTCACTCAATGACCGCGAACATTCGCTGGCAAAACGCTGGTGTGATAAAGAACGCCAGCAGATGCCTCTCTCTTCAACGTGTCTACTAAACGGAAACTGCGCCACTGAGCACGCTGGCAGACAGCGCTCGAGAATCCACCAGCCATCTCGGCTCGCCCAGCTTTTGCACCCCCGCCAGATTACCTCTGAAACTGGACGCGAGCGCAGCGTATGCGTTCCCTCACGCTGACGGGCATGCGCGTCCTTAGCCGCGCTAGCAGACGACACTTGGGTACACTTGTCTCCCACCAGTGCACGCCTGAACACGATACCACGCGTCGGAGTGGTTTTCACACGGGTGGTTAAAATTAACTCGAAGTCTCCCACTACGGCGTTCCACCTAATCATATTGCCATGTGGTGGTGACGTTGAAGGAACAGTAGCAATACTGCGAACGACAAAAGTAACTTTTATTGGGTGAACCTGTGCCCACAAAACAGGCTACACATATAGCACAACGACAGCGGCGAGCACAGTCGGTGATCGTCGAAATCTGATCACCGGGTCAAGCGCGTCGGCTTTTTTACATCAATCGTCTAATGTTCCAGACTAATCATTGGGACCCGCGTGCCTTCCACAAACTTCTACACCATTCGCGTCAGGCGATGAAATCAGATAACATAGTGTTCGGCGACAACAGACCGCGAATAGAAGCATCGATAACTTTCCAGAAACTTCAGATACATGCAGGCGCGTCCCGCGCTGTGCGATAACATTTGTTAGGCGGCAGAAGGTGGTGGCCAGATAAAGATAAGTACACGTGTAATTACACCCCTCTTAAAAAGCATCGCCCCGATGCTGGAAACAAACGAAAGTAACAAAGAAAAGCACTCGTAGCAACGAAAACAACAAAATAAGAAAGTCCGTCAGCATCCGTAAAAAGGTTTAAGGCGCACCACGTGGACCACTTCAGATCGTGCGTGGCGCCGCTGTGAATGCGAAATGCCGTCTGGCACGACCTCATAGTCCAGTGCGCCAATACGTCGGCTGACCATGTTGGGTCCGAAATAGCGTCGCAGTAGTTTCTCACTGAGTTCTCGTCGGCGTATCGGGGTCCATACCCAAGCACGGTCGCCGGGCTAGTAGTTGACGAAGCGTCGTCGGAGGTTGTAGTGTCGGCTGTCGGTCCCCTGCGGGTTCTTGATCAGTAGGCGGGCGAGCTGTCGGGCTTCTTCGGCGTGCTGGTGATAGGAAGCGACGTCAAGATTTTCCTCGTCAGTGACGTGCGGCAGCATGGCGTCGAGCGTCGTCGTCGGGCTCCTGCCGTAAACCAGCTTAAATGGCGTGAGCTGTGTTGTTTCTCGCACCGCCGTGTTGTAAGCAAATGTTACGTACGGCAGGACCGCATCCCACGTCTTGTACTCGACGTCGACGTACATTGCTAGCATGTCGGCGAGCGCCTTGTTCAGGTGCTTCGTGACACCATTCGTCTGCGGATGGCAGGCAGTTCTCCTCCTGTGACTTGTCTGGCTGTATTGAAGAATAGCTTGCGTGAGCTCTGCTGTAAAAGCCGTTCCTCTGTCGGTGATGAGGACTTCTGGAGCACCGTGTCGCAGCAGCATGTTCTGGACGAAAAATTTTGCCACTTCGGCTGTGCTGTCTTTCGGAAGAGCTTTAGTTTCAGTGAAGCGGGTGAGATAGTCCGTCACCACGACGATCCACTTATTTCCGGAAGTTGATGCGGGAAACGGGCCCAACAAGTCCATCCCGATCTGCTGAAAAGATCGAAGAAGGCTTGATCGGCTGTAGTAATCCCGCTGGCCTTGTCGGTGGTGTCTTGCGTGGCTGACAGTCTCGGCATGTCTTGACGTAACGGGCGACATCGGCGGTTAGGTGCGGCCAGTAATACCTTTCTTGTATCCTCGATAGCGGCCGGGAGAAACCGAGGTGCCCAGCGGTCGGATCGTCATGTTGGGCGCGCTGTACTTCTGGACGCAGCGCCGACGGAACAACAAGAAGGTAGTTGGCGCGGCCTGGTGAGTTGTTCACGAGTAGGTTGTTTTGAAGCGTGAACGAAGACAATCCATGCTTAAATGCCCTAGGGACAACGTCGCTCTGCCCTTCCAAATACTCGACTAGGGCTTTTAGCTCCGGGTCTCCTCGTTGCTGTTCGACGAAGTCTTCCGTGCTTATTATTCCAAGGAAGGCGTCGTCATCCTCGTCATCTTGTGGCAGCGGGTCAATGTGGGCGCGTGGTAGGCAATCGGCATCTGAGTGTTTTCGTCCGGACTTGTATGTTACAGTGATGTCGTACTCTTGTAGTCTGAGGCTCCACCATGCCAGCCGTCCTGAAGGGTCCTTTAAGTTTGCTAGCCAACGCAACGTGTTATGGTCGCTGACAACTTTGAATTGCCTGCCATATAAGTAAGAGCGAAATTTTGCTGTAGCCCAAATGATAGCGAGGCATTATTTTTCGGTTGTTGAAGAATTTCCTTCCGCTTTTGACAACGACCGGCTAGCGTAGGCTGTCACGTGTTCATGTCCATCTTTTCTCTGGACTAGGACCGCACCGAGGCCTAGGCTACTGGCGTCAGTGTGTATTTCGGTATCAGCGTGCTCGTCGAAGTGCGCATGTACGGGTGGCGACTGCATGCATCGTTTGAGTTCTTGAAATGCGTCGGACTGCGGCGTTTCCCACTTGAACTCGACTTCACATTTGGTTAGCTGTGTCAGCGGCTCAGCGATACGTGAAAAGTTCTTGACAAATCGCCTGTAGTTGGCACACATGCCAATAAATCTACGCACTGCCTTCTTGTCGATGGGCTGCGGGAACTTTGCGATGGCAGCTGTATTCTGCGGGTCGGGGTGGACTCCAGACTTGCTGATGACGTGGCCTAGGAACAGAAGCTCATCGTAAGCGAAGCGGCACTTTTCTGGCTTCAGAGTGAGCCCGGGTGACTAGATGGCCTCTAGTACTGTTGCAAGCCGCCTAAGGTGATCGTCGAAATTTCCTGCGAAGACAACGACGTCATCCAAATAAACGAGACAGTTCTTCCACTTGAATCCTCCTAAAACCGCGACCATCACGCGCTGGAACGTTGCAGGCGCTGAGCACAGTCCAAATAGCATAACCTTGAAATCGTAGAGGCCGTCTGGGGTGATGAAGACGGTCTTTTCGCGATCTCGTTCGTCGACTTCTATGTGCCAATAGCCAGACTTGAGGTCCATCGACGAGAAGTATTTAGCGTTGCAGAGCCGATCCAATGCGTCGTCTACCCGTGGGAGGGGGTATACTGCCTTCTTCGTGATCTTGTTCAGACGACGATAATCGACGCAGAAAAGTAGCGTGCCGCCCTTTTTCTTTACCCAGACAATAGGGGACGCCCACGGGCTTTTCGACGGCTAGATTATGTCGTTGCGCAGCATTTCGTCGACTTGTTGCCTAATAGCTTCACATTCTCGCGTAGAAAGTCGGTAAGGGCTCTGGCGGAGTGGTCGAGCGCACTCTTCGGTTATTATGCGATGATTTGCAACTGGTGTTTGTCGAATCCTCGATGATGTCGAAAAGCAGCCTTTGTATCGTCGGAGCAGACGTCTGAGCTGCTGTTGCTTAATCACGGGAGTCTTGGGGTAATGTCGTAGTCTGGTTCGGGAACCATGGTCGTCGGGGTAGATGCGGCGGAATCCGAGAGGACAAGCGCATTACTCTTTTCCAGAATTTCCTCGATGTACGCGATCGCCGTGCCCTTGTTGATGTGCTTGAACTCCTGGCTGAAGTTTGTCACCAACACTTCAGTTTTCCCTCCATGCAGTCGAGCGATCCCTCTTGCGACGCAAATTTTACGGTCTAGCAGTAGACGTTGGTCGCCTTCGATGACACCTTCTACGTCAGCTTGTGTCTCGGTGCCGACCGAAATACCAATGTTGGAGCGAGGCGGGATGCTCACTTGATCTTCGAGCACACTCAAGGCGTGGCGACTACGAGCGCTCCCCCGTAGTATCGCTTTATCTTCCGACAGCGTTATTGACTTCGACTTCAGGTCGATGATTGCGCCGTGTTGGTTCAGGAAGTCCATACCGAGAATGACGTCTCGTGAACACTGTTGGAGGATAACGAAGGTGGCAGGGTAAGTCCTGTCATGAATGGTTTTTCTTGCCGTGCAGATACCAGTCGGCGTGATGAGGTGTCCTCCAGCGGTCGGAATTTGAGGGCGCTCCCATGCAGTCTTAACCTTCTTCAAGTGGGCAGCGATGTGTGCATTCACGATGGAGTAATCGGCCCTGTGTCCACTAAGGCGGTAACTGCGTGGCCATCGAGGAACACGTCGAGGTCTGTGGTTCTTTGGCGTTGCAGTTAGGCATTGGGGTCGGATCACAGCTGCGTCCTGTTGAACTGAAGCTGCAACGTCGCGTCGTCAAGTCACCTTTCGTTGGTGTAGTCTTGGCTTCCTGACTTCGTCGGGACGGCGGCGTGTCATTACTATGTCGTCGAGACGGTCTCTTCGCCGTCTTCGTCGGCGGCGGAGGATCTTCGTCAGTTCGACGAACAGCAACC
The DNA here is from genome assembly GCF_050947875.1 of Dermacentor variabilis. Lineage (NCBI taxonomy): Eukaryota > Metazoa > Arthropoda > Arachnida > Ixodida > Ixodidae > Dermacentor > Dermacentor variabilis. The sequence goes on from NC_134570.1 coordinate 194,000,329, forward strand.
GCACCTCCATCGGTTGCTGCTTTTAGTTTTCCGGATATGGGCTCGCAGAGCGGCCCCGGGCAGGGCCGGTGTATGGTCAGCGCTGCGGCGACAGGTAGAGGCCTGGTGACGGCGGACGGTACGGTCGTCGAGAGTTCCACTGAGTGGCGGCTAGGTAATCGGCGATGTCACGTGGGCGCTCCCCAAGCTGTTGACGCGGCGCGTTGACGACGAACCCTCCAAGTCCCATGTCGCGGTATGGGCATCGGCGGTACACATGGCCTGCTTCTCCGCAGTGCTAGCAAAGCGGGCGGTGATCGGGGGCTCGCCAAATGTCCGTCTTCCTCGCGTAGGTGCACTGGGCGACGGGCGGGCGTGGTGGCGGCGGCAGCGGCGGACGAAGGAATTGCGGCGTCACAGGCCCCTGGCGCGGTCGCGGAGGGGGCCTTGACGGCGTGCGACGTAGGCGTAGGTCATCGCTTCTGGCTGGGGCTGCGGTAATTGAGGTTGTACCTCAGGAACCCCAAGTGATTGCTGAACCTCATCTTTCACGACGTCGGCGATCGAGGCCACTTGAGGCTGCGACGAAGGCAGGACTTTGCGCAGTTCTTCGCGCACAATGGCCCTGATGGTCTCTTGAAGGTCTTCGGAACCCAGTCCTTGGATGCGTACAGCGGCGTGAGCCACTGGCGGTTATATGGCCGTATGCGCATCTCCAGAGTTTTCTCGATCGTCGATGCCTCTGCAGAAAACTCAGCTACAGTCTTCGGTGGGTTACGGATAAGTCCGGCGAAAAGTTCTTGCTTGACGCCCCGCATCAGGAAGCGGACTTTTTCTCCTCCGACATTTCTGGGTCGGCGTGCCGGAAAAGGCGGGCCATCTCCTACGTGAAGTTCGCGATCGTCTCATTTGGCAGCTGCGCTCCAGTTTCTAGTAGAGCTAGGGCTCGCTCTTTTCGTAGGACTCTTGTAAATGTTTGCAAGAAACCGCTTCGGGACAGGTCCCACGTCGTTAACGTGGATTCTCGATTCTCGAACCAGGTCCTGGCGGCGTATTGTCTTCCAATGCGAGATACACATGTCGCAGCTTGTCGTCGCTATCCCAACTGTTAAACATAGAGACCCTCTCATACGTCTCCAGCCAGCTTTCCGGGTCCTCGAGTGTGGAACCGCGGAACGTCGGTGGCTCCCTCGGCTACTGCAGAACTATTGGGGCCACTGAGGCTGCCATTTGGGCTCTCTTCTTGGTCGTTTCTGGAAGATCTTGTCGGACGATCTTCTTGGTCGTCTCTGGTAGAATTCCGCGTTCCGGGGGTAGCTGATGTAGCCGGCGGCTGGCTCGATGTTCCGGGACGAGGTTGCTGTTGTCTTTGCGGTCCGGGCTTGAATTACGGCTTGTCGGGGGCGTCCGGTACATGAACGTAAAACACCTCCACCAGATGTCACGTGGTGCTGACGTTGAAGAACACACTAGCAATACTATGAACGACGAAACTAACTTTTATTAGGCGAACCTGTGCCCACAAAGCAGGCTACACTTATGGCACAACGATAGCGACGAACACAGTCGGCGATCGCCGAAATCACATCAACGGGTCAAGCGCGTCGGCTTTTATACATCAATCGTCGAATGTTCCAGACTAATGGTTGGGACCCGCGTGCCTTCCACAAAGTTCTACACCATTCGCATCTGGCGATGAAATCAGATAACATAAGGCTCCGCGACAACAGACAGCGAAAAGAAGCATCGATAACTTTCCAGAAACTTCGGATACATGCAGGCGCGTCCCGCGCTGTGCGATAACTATTCTTAGGCGGCCAAACGTGGTCGCCCGATTAAGATAAGTACACGTGTCAATATACAATTACCTACACAGGTGAACTTTTGCACTTCAGCTTAACTAAAAGGTCGCGTGCCCGCGATGCTTTGTAATAGACTCATTTCAATGGGTAATGTTTGCATTTCTTAAAAATGAAGAGTAGATTTTTCGTTTTCCGCCTTTCTTGTGTAGTCCGCAAGTGAAAAGTTCATCTCATCATCATCATCACCAGCCTGGTTACGCCCACTGCAGGGCAAAGGCCTCGCCCATACTTCTCCAACAATCCCGGTCATGTAATAATGGTGGCCATGTCATCCCTGCATACTTCTTAATCTCATCCGCCCACCTAACTTTCTGCCGCCCCCTGCTACGCTTCCCTTCTCTTGGAATCCAGTCTGTAACCCTTAATGACCATCGGTTATCGTCCCCCCTCATTACATGTCCTGCCCATGCCCCCATTTTTTTTTTCTTGATTTCAACTAAGATATTATTAACTCACATTTGTTCCCTCACCAAATCTGCTCTTTTCTTATCGCCTAACGTTACACCGATCATTCTTCTTTCCATAGTTCGTTGCGTCGTCCTCAATTTAAGTAGAACTGTTTTCGTAAGCCTCCAGGTTTCTGCCCCGTAGGTGAGTACTGGTAAGACACAGCTATTGTACACTTTCTCTTGAAGGATAATGGCAACCTGCTGTTCACGATCTGAGAATGCCTGTCAAACGCACCCCAGCCCATTCTTATTCTTCTGATTATTTCTGTCTCAAGATCCGGATCCGCCTGCACTACCTGCCCTAAGTAGATGTATTCCCTTAGCACTACCAGTGCCTCGATACCTATTATAAACTGCTGTTCTCTTCTGAGACTGTTAAACATTAGTTTAATTTACTGCAGATTAATTTTAGACAGAGTCTTCTGCTTTGCCTCTCCAGGTCAGTGAGCATGCATTGCAATTTGTCCCCTTAGTTACTAAGCAAGGCAATATCATCAGCGAATCGCAAGTTAATATGCTATTCTCCATTACCTTTTATCCCCAATTCTTCCCATTCAAGGTCTCTGAATACCTCCTGTAAAGACGCTCTGAATAGCATTGCAGAGATCGTATCTCCCTGCCTGACGCCTTTCTATATTGGGATTTTGTTGCTTTCTATATGGAGGACTACGGTGGCTGTGGAGCCGCTATAGATATCTTTCAGTATTTTTACATACGGCTCGTCTACACCCTGATTCCGCAATGCCTCCATGACTGCTGAGGTTTCGACTGAATCAAACCCTTTCTCGTAATCAATGAGAGCTCTTATAAGGGTTGGTTATATTCCGCACATTTCTCTATCACCGGATTGATAGTGTGAATATGGTCTATTGTTCAGTAGTCGTTACGGAATCCTGCCTGGTCCTTTGCTTGACAGAAGTCTAAGGTGTTCCTGATTGTATTTGCGATTACCTTAGTAAATACTTTGCAGGCAACGGACAGTAAGCTGATCGGTCTATCATTTTTCAAGTCTTCGGCGTCACCTTTCTTCTGGATTAGGATTATGTTAGCGTTTTTTCAAGATTCTGGTATGCTCGAAGTCATGAGGCATTGCGTATACAGGGTGGCCAGTTTCTCTAGAACAATCTGCCCACCATCCGTCAACAAATCTGCTGTTACCTGATCCTGCCCAGCTGCCTTCGCCATTTGCATAGCTCCCAAGGTTTTCTTTACTTCTTCCGGCGTTACCTTTGGGATTTTGAATTCCTGTACACTATTCTCTCTTCCATTATCGTCGCGGGTATCACTGCTACTGTATAAATCTCTATAGAACTCCTCAGCCGCTTGAACTATCTCATCCATATCAGTAATGATATTGCCGGTTTTGTCTCTTAACGAATACATCTGATTCTTGCCAATTCTTAGTTTCTTCTTCACTACTTTTAGGCTTCCTTCATTCCTGAGAGCATGTTCAATTCTATCCATATTAAACTTTCTTACAGCTGTCTTACGCTTGTTGATTAACTTGGAAAGTTCTGGCAGTTCCATTCTAGCTGTAGGGTTACAGGCTTTCATACATTAGCGTTTCTTGATCAGATCTTTCGTCTCCTGCGATAGCTCACTGGTATCCTGTCTAACGGAATTACCACCGACTCCTATTGCACACTCATTATTGATGCCCGTAAGATTGTCGTTCAGATTGTCGTTCATTGGAGTGCGTTACCGGTTCTGGTCACCGAGATCAGGCCACACTTCAGGCCTGTTTGTGCAATTTTATGAACACGCGGATTTTTTTTATTCCGGTTGAAAATTGCGCGGCACCGGGATTCGAAGCACGGACCTCTTGCATGCGAGGCGGGTGTTCTACTTCTACGCCACCGCTTTTTTAACCATATTCACACAACCTCATCATAGCTCTGTTGGTGGACATGATAATAACGTGAAGTGGACGTGTTAGGTATTGCGTCAGATAATTTACCCCCGGTGTATTAGAGTGATGCACAAAATATGCCGTTCTCGGTTCCTGTAGAAACATCAGAACCGTTAAGGCAAACGCTGTGTGTGCTTGTGGGGAGGGGGGGGGGGTCAGGCGATTAGGTGCAGCGACGAGAGTAAGCTACTTTAAGACTTAGACACAGGATGCAGAAGACAAGAACAACCTACATCAAGGCTGCTAGATATAACCGGGCACTTTGTCCTGCAGAGAACGTAAACATGCTAGTGACGATCATCGCGAAAATGAATTTACCGCACTGCATATCGAAGCTCACTCAAGTACTGGACATAATTAAAGCACGACGCTTACATATTTCTGCTTCCGAAGTTGGAACGTCCTCCACGTAGTAGACGCTCGACGCGTAGGCGTGGGGATCTCCTGAAATGAAACCAAGTGCACGTTTTTCAGAAAGTATTTTGTTCACCGCAGTTTATGCATGCAAGCCTTAAGAACACATGCCCCTTGCCACAAAAGGTGGCAATTCTCGCGACGCAACATAATTTGGATACTTTTCAGAAAGCATGTTGTTCACCGCAGTTTATTCATAAAAGCTTTAAAAACACATTTGCATTTCCACAAAAGAAAGTGGTTCTCGCGAAGCAACACTCTTGGGTTCGGGGTTTTCGGATTCAACCGAAAAAAAGAAAAGAAGCCGACCGAGCCATTGCTTCTGTAAATAACGTTTTATTCAGATAATATTAGTAAAATCAGTATTGTTGAATGCCGGGCTAGTAGATTATTGGCACTATGAAACATTGCCTCAACGCCCGCGAAATGCGTAGAACGCGAGTGCCGCCTAGGGGCGTGAGCTCCGAAATTGCGTGTCCGTTCGTAGGTGATGTCTCGAGCGGAGTATCTCCATTCTTAGCGCTGCAGTCATGTTTCATAATGCCGGTGTATTCGCGTTTATTCCAAAGCTGTCGCCCTGCAGCTGCGAGCCTGCGTGCGCTACGGTTTCTTTCACTGCGGTCTGCGTGCCCCACATTTCGCCGATTTAGTGCTCCAGCGCGCCGGAAAATGAAATAAATACTAGGCAAAACTCGTTTGGCATGAGGTAAGCGACTCCGCCTTAGGCGGTCAGCCAGTACATTAAATTCACTAGCGGCCGGTTGGCGGATTGATCGCAACTGCATTTGAACCGGAATTACTTATTAAGCAGCTACGTATTAAGGAGGTTTTCTGTCATTGTTCTTACAGCGAGGCTGTGTGAGTGAGATTAGAGGCGAAGGCAAAACAATTTTGTTCTGTATGGGTTAATTAGAGACGAAATAAAACTATATAATTGTTTTATGTCTCTTTAAAAGCCTTTTACGAGATGTTTACAGTGTTCCCTCGGTGCGCTTGGAGTATCAAAAAGGCAGTAATATTTATTTAAATAGAAAATATGGGCCGTGATATTGGAAACCTGCGCTGAAATATTGAAGCGCGTAGTTTATTCAACTTCTGAGTAATTACCAAATGCTCATTTGCTCAATATTTTTCTCCGTTTCACAATCTTAAAAAGGGAGTGGCAAGCAACCAAGGCTGTCAATGTTGATGATTGACCGTCACTACTGTTACTAACCAGAGATTTGGCGAACAGAAAAAAAAAAAGACTGATCAGCTTGATGCGATAATTACGCACCGGAGAAAGCCTACGAACGTTCATGTGCAAAAATTGAGTCCCCGAAAAAAGCGAAACGAACTTTTTTCTGGAAATAAAGGCCTAAAAAGTACACCCAATTCCGTGAGAAAGCCTCCCTGCCCCCACAAGAAAGAAGTAAAAATGAAAATACGTGTACGCAAGAAACACAGCATTTTCGGATAGAGAGTGAATGAACAAAAGCTATTCTATAAAAGGGGACGTTTACTTCACGTACCTTGCAGGGAGTAGAGGTTCGTGTCGTCTCGTGAAATGAACAGCGAGCGTTGCCCACAAATGTTTCGGAGAAATTTCTTTCCTGGTTAGGCTCGAATTACTTAACTATGCCATGAAATGATATGCGGACAATCACAAAGCGTCGTGGTGCTCACGATATTTTATACATAGTATTTTTTGGATCAACCGAAAAGAAAAAGAGCATATGCTCCATGCATGCGCCTTTAAACTGTGGAATGTGATTTAAAAGTTGCATAAAATGTGTTCTCAAAACAAGTTCATAAACAAGTTGCATAAACAAGTTCTTAAAACTAGTAAATCAACAACAGGAACGTAAAAACTGCAAATCTTTGTAATTATTTTAATTCTAAAATATATACATGTGGTTTAACTATACACAAAACTATATATTTGAGAGGAGGCCCTTTCAGAACAGCGTACTAGACCTAAAACGGCTGTATTATGTATAATTTATGGGGACCAATTTTTTGGGGTCCGTTAGAGACAGGCAGTTAGTGCAAGACCTTTTAGGGATGCTCACTTTTAGACAACTTAAGAACAAGTCGTTCGCGTCTACGTGATGTATCTAGAGTAAAACGACTGCGTCTTCGTTTTATGTCTATCTAGACCGTGCGAGAAATGTAAACGCGTTTACCCATCTTTCCGCTGCTCAGTCAGCTGGTTCCTGGGACGGCAGGCGCGTAGAGGTAGCCGGTGTACTTTCCCTCCAAATGCGTCGACGGTAACTTCCAAAGTTAGCACACGCTGGCACCTGGAAAAACCCTATACGGAATGTTCCATCGTGGAGCGAATCTGGTGTAGGCGGTTCCTTGAGGCTAAACCTCAGGCCGATTCGCGCGAGAATGTTGGATAAAATTTTAATGTCGTGGTTCACCTCGGTGGATATTACGTCGGAAATAGGTATCTTATCTCGCACCGTTGGTAATATGTTACGCAAAGGCACTAAACAGTTCGCTATGTTCTTAAATCCAGTACGTGTCTGTAATCTCTAAGAATACGTCAGAAATACACTTGCTCTGCGGCAATGTAGCAGTACATATTTTGTGGCAGAAGAATTAATTTCGATCCCGTATGGAGCACCAAGCCGACGTCAATATTTTCTGATTCATTAGACTCTGAAGCTAACACTAAGTCGACGTGTACTGTGTAAATACCCCTCCAGAAACCTCGCAACGCTTCTTTCATGTCAAGAAAAGACTCAGTTTACGTGAAAATGGGATCTGAAGAGTCCGAATACATTTGTCAATTTTTTTCCTTTCTTTTTTTTCTGGAGCGCTAATATATCACTTTAGCTTGACTGAATACTTACCTTTGGTGTCCGTTTAAAGGCGAGTGCGTGAAGGAAGTCCGTTTGATCGGGAAGACGTTATCTTCAAAGTCGGGGTGAGGACATTAAGCGTACGAAGGATTTAAAATCGTTTTCAGTGACTACACGCGGCAGCCTTGTTCACAATTAGCCATATTGAATATTATTAGCTCATTGTGAACAAGGTTCCTGTGGGAGAGCCCAAACGTTAAAAATGACTGATTCTACATTTAGAGGTGATCAACGGCACAAAGTAGCACGTGAGTTAGCGTGGAAGCCGTACTGAAGCATTCAATAACAGATTAAACCAACTGGCGTGCTTACGTGCGTGTCCGAAGCTGGGTACCAATTTTATTTGCAGCGGTCAAATAAAATATTAACATAGAAACTCCACCGGTGCTGTCAAAAAATGCGTAACCAATGTGCAACTTGCGCAACTGTTAGTATCAATTTTATCACACTGGATCCAACACTAAGCACTTATCAACCCTTATCGATTGTTATCAACTTATCGAAATAAATCCCGCCCTTATCGGTGCTTATCAAAGTTATTAGAATTTCTCAGACCCTTATAGGCTCTTATAGCTCTTTAGCACCTGGTCAATCCGCTTCGAGCCATTCTCAGCCGCCATGCGACTCATCCCCTCATCACTCCTTACCAAGTGATTGACGGCTTACCTGTATTGCGCGATTTCTGAGATAGGCGGCAAGTAGATCGGTGAAGGACCGCCCCAATGGAAGGGGCATCCCGCGACCACCGAAATGCATTAGGGATGTGGCGCGTTTGGCAATAAATTTTCGCAAAATCGGAATTTTCCTAATGTCTACAATGATCCAGGTCGGCTCCTCATGGCTTTTATTCCACAATTACCAAATCTTTCATCGAAGCCTTCATAAACACTCTCCTCCTCTTACACTTGTTTTGCACTGCCGGTACAACACATTCTTATGGTTCAGGTATACTCATCTGCTGTAAGCGTGGTGTTTAGCCCAGTTGGTAAGAGACTCGGCTTCTGAATTTGGACTGGTACGTTCGAAACTCACCCCCGCCAACGTTTTCTTTTGTTATGAATTCTTCGTTTTGCATATTAATTTACTGATAGCGATTTGCCTTACGTGGCGGACAGCTTTCCTGGGTGGATAGGTATCTAGATACTTACGCAGATAAAGATCCGTGATGGCTGCGGTCATTAATGTAACCCATAGAGTATGATACAATAATTACTAGATAGAACTCTTTCATTAGCGTTTAGCGGAACAGAAAACGGGCAGGCTCAGCCAGTATAAAAATTATGGGAAGTCACAAATTTACCTAAACTTCGTCCTTTTGTCTTCAATCGGCTTCGTGGCTTTGTAAACTCATAACTTCAACAAAGTATTGGCTAATGGATTACTAAAGAAAAATCATTTAAAGTAGCCCGATGGCAGGACTCGAACACAGAATCACCAGAACTAAAGCCTGATGTTGAAACCGTTACGCCACGGATGCCTGCACAGACAAGCCAATGAACGTCCTCGTGAAACAATCGCGGTCATGTCAGCGCGGTCCGATTGGGACGCACCTCGACAGGCAATACTGCTGCAATTAGTAGTAAATGTGCGTATCTGCACTCAAATAATTGGACTTTTTTTTTACCTACACTTGCTACACAAATGTAGCTAGTGTAGGAAGCCGCCATTTTTTTTTTACTTCGCGTAATGAAATGTACCTTCATCTCCCTACACCAAGCGATTATTTAGAGCTGTAGTATAGCATAAAAACTACAGTTTCTACACGGCGGTTTTGATGAGTGTAGGCAGCAGACGACAAACAAGCAGGCTGGCGTTGCAAACGCCCCGTGCCATTTTGTCTGTGACTGCGCTTATACTGTGACGATAGCGAATATTTGCTAGAAGGACGGTAACGAAGTGCTGGTGTCACCATGTGTCACGCAGCAAGGTGAAGTAATCTTTCTAGAAAATAAAATTATATTACTCGCGCATGGTGCTGGCTGTTTGAGACTCCGCGCTGTATTATACGCACTGGCAGGTTGTCTTCGTGGACCGCGTTTTTGCGACGTATTTCGGTGTAGTATGCTTAGATTTGTTGATGAAATGACGCTCCTACATCGGCGTTTAACTTGAGGCAAGCGCATATACGCAGCCAGTAAGTGCGAAGTCAGGCGAATTGCAGAGTCAGGCGCTTTTCGTATCGAGAATGGCTTTTCGTCAGCTGATGCAGTAGTCTGTTGTGATTGGCTACAGACCAGTGAGCCATGCGCAGCACATGACATCATAGCCTTTTCCCGGCACTACACTCGTTAACATGAACCTCCACGAAGTGTAGGGGGAAGATAGCCTTAGTATTGATTGCTCTCAAATTTAGGGCAATAAACACACGCAAAGGGTAATAAACGAAGGTAAAAGGACGTTGGAAGCCACAAGCACAAAAATCACACACATTCATGTACTTCCCATCACTCACATGGAGGCTGAACGATTGTAGCGCCAGAGTTTCCTCCAGTAATTATTGTAGGAAACTTTGACGTAACCCAGGACATCGTTTTTCACAGCAGAGTGCCAATCACGCAGTCATTGGGGTGGATTCTGCATTTCTTAAACAAATTAACCCATCCGCCTCTACCCCGTTCTTTTCCCGCTTGTCAATCGCGCTGTCAGAGTTCTCAAACGTTTCCTTCATTTTTTTCTTTATCAAAGGCGATGTACCGCAAAGCAGAGGATATAATACGAGCCTTTGTTGATGACTCTGAGACACGAGACTTAACTATACTATTTCAGTGGCACGTAAATGGAAGTGGACGCACATGGCGGCTTCGTTTCGCTCTGCAGCGCAGCCGTGACAGCGATCTGCCTTGCACTTGTGGCATGAGGGTTGTACGCACACATAAACCATTATATGCTTATAGCACGGTGTACACACTGGTCTGTGCGAAACAGAGAGGGAATGTCACTTCCATCGGTCCGTCGCTCTCCGCTCGTGCACTATCGAGGTGTGACGCCTCCAAATCCACTGGCCGCTTTCCTCTTTGCGCCAGTCTTGTGTCTCGCTTGGCAACTGCCAGAGCGTCGTTTCTGCGGCGCAGCAGCAGTTGTCCGCGTGATGCGTCGCACCAACATGTCGCTTCCGCGTTGGTTTGAAACGTCGTCCTAGAAGCTCAAGTGCAGCAGTAAACTTTCATATAGCTCTCAGTGCTTCGTCTCCAGGTGCAGCTGCCAGTTATTACAGAATTTTTGTCAGCCGGTTTATGATCCCAACAGAATGGTGCTAAGGATACGCATACGCACGCGAAGGAGGTAGGAGGATTGGGCGATGTAATCAGAAGGGAAATTCGCACGTGTCCGATTGGCCTAGCTCAGAGAGGACGGTGTAATTAGCCGCAGCTAAAAGAGTCCTTGGTTTTATAAAGGTCGCCGAAGCCTTCTCTCGGCTCATACAATTCATTACATCACGGCATTCGGACTACGATATACAAGGTATTTCACGTAACTTGGACTTGAACGTAACTTGAACTAAGGACTGCAGCTGATTGAAACGAACGACATATGGGTTGCAGTATTGTGGTGCTCCTTAGAGCATTTTTTTTTATATTCTGCTTAAGTAGTAGGTACCTAAGATCAATTATACATTATCGTTAATGTTCATTTTCGGGCCAACTGCGTTTCGTTAAGTTGTACAGGGGATTCAGAAGTGACAAATCCAATTACTCTGTGGCAACGTACATGCGGCGTCGTTATCTTGTTTTTCTTCAGGCTTTTAAATAAAGCCCGCTTAATAAGAAATAAAATGCTCATGCGCTATCGTATTGCAGAGCCCTCAACCGCGCTCAACCAATATGTATATTTAATTGAAAGATTTCACTGATCGCCTTTCCCGCCAACGCTTTAGCGACCTACGCCATGAATGCAGCAGGTTTGCCATGCTGTGTGATGAACCGCTCGCCATCTTGAGTCATTGTGTATGGGCCACTGGGTGTGCGGCAAGCGAGGGAACAATTCTCAGCGTTCGCAGGAATCGGTGCATCGCACTTCACATCTCGGAGGCCGTGAACGGATTGCTCGGCTCCGTAACTAGATGGCGCAACGTACCGATAAACAAAGAGCGAGAAAGAAGGCCGGTTGCCATATAAGGCATTTCTCGACAGCGTTCGCACATGCCGCAGAACCCATAATGTCGGAAGCCATGCGCAGGATTCATGCCTGCAGCGCTAGATGTGCGAAATATTCTTCTGGAAGCACGGAAAAGAAATCCCGCTGCCAGTACACGCCTCATACATAACTCGGCGGTGACAATAAGTTGTCTCGCTATATTAATTAGATACCGAACGCATTGTCGTCGACAATCATCCGGAGATTGGTTTCGCCACCCTTTGCCGCTTTTCCGCATCTAATTATAGCGAAGGAAAGCGCTTGTCTTGAACTTCGTGGCCGGTAAATCGGCTCGGGTGATTTGTTAGGACGCGAGTCACCTAAACATTTATACACACCGTCGTCACAAATGAAGTAAGGGAGCCTGAAATGGTAGGCCAAGTATATATATATATATAGTAATGAATAAAGGGAAAATCAGTCATTACTTCTCTCCACCTTGCGGGTTTCCGCAGAACTACTACGTCGAACTCTTGCCTTTGCTTCGTGTTGTCGACAAATTCGACTTCGCCCTGCCATCTGCTAGCCGCCTGGTTAGCTCAGATGGTAGAGCGGCTGCCTCGGAAAGGCGGTGGTCCCGGGTTCGAGTCCCGGACCAGGACGAATTTTTCTTCAACTATGAGGCTTTTCTTTCGAGGAACCCGTATGGGTTTCCTTTGTAGCAATTGCTACGAACGGGTGGATGTCTGATTTTCCCTTTATTCATTACTTCTCTCCACCTTGCGGGTTTCCGCAGAACTACTACGTCGATGTGCTGTTTTTATTGATGATAGCAAAGCTTGCGACAGTGTTTGCCATAGTCTTTTGTTATATAAACTTTCCTTGATCGGATTTCGTTGGCCTTTCCTACAACTACTCTCTAACTTTTTGGAGGATAGAACGCAGTTAGTTTCCATTGGGCAGTACCGGAGTAATACAACTTCAATAAAACCCGGAGTACCTCAGGGATCTATGTTAAGTCCACTTCTTTTTAATCTATAGGTGAATGACCTGGCCGCTGCTATCCCTACTTCTACATTTAGGTACGCGGACGACACAGTTATCTTGTCTCAAGCTCCCCGTTTTTCAGGTGCAATCTCCCTTTTACAAGATGCAACGATCAGCGTTATGAACTGGTTCACTAACAATGTCATTAAAGTAAACGTTTGGAAAACACAGCTAATATGTTTTCATAATCCTTTGAAGAAAGTCAGTGTAAACCTTCCATTACTGGCACACTCTTCATCTTGCTCCCCCTGCACCTGCTCACCCGTTCCATATGTTTCAACAGTGAAATACCTCGGCGTTTTCTTCACAGTGACTTCACATGGAACACGCATCTGGCCCATATATGCTCAGGATTACGTGCAGTTTCAGGTACATTATACATTATCAGATATTACATGCCAATCTCCGTTCGTAAAATGGTTTTGCAAGCTTTGGGTTACGGTATGCTTCGCTATGGGATTACGGTGTACGGTCACTGCGCGATTCGATGGATAAATAGAGTCAACTCTATCCTTCGTACTATTCTGAAAATTATTCGTTATGGTTTAGGTTTAACCACCGGCATTGACCTTTACAAAGCCTTAAGGTTGCCAGATTTTAACGCCTTCTAACGGAAACAGCCATCCTGAGGCATTTCTGGTCGCACAAATACAAGGTCGAATTTGTTCCTGCTCGTTGTCTCCGGTCGAAAGACCGTTTTCGAGTCCTTTTTCTCTCAATCCCTTTTTCTCTCAATAAACTACCAGCAAGCGCCTTTCGCGCGAAATCAAAGTATAAATTAAGACAAATTCTTCGTCGCATTAACCTCTAATTCATTATACGGTTGGTTCTTTCATGCGTATTGAAACCGTACATAACTTTAGGGTACTGAAGCAAATACATCAATTTATTTGTTTCATTATACACCTCCTGATGTGTGTGAATAGAGCGTGTAAAGAGTACTTTTGTTTTGTTTCAGTGCCCTGCTCACTGCACATCGCATATGTATATTCCTGTCTCTTTTTTGGTTCCTATTTCGATTGTTTTTGTTGTCTGTTGTCAATAGGATAATTGATGGTTTTTAAGTGATATACAAACGCCTGTTGTATGTTTTCTTGCTCTGTATTAAGAATGCTGGATTATGCTACTTTTCAGCGCAGGATATGTGGTTGGTTTTCATTTTTGCCTGCTCATTGCTGTTTCTGTTTCTCTTCTGTGTCCATGCCTGTTAACAATGTTTCTGCATATCTTGTGTTATCCGTAATATTACATTGTGTTAAACGCTGTCTGTCGGCTCTGCCCTTCAAGCCCAATGCTGCTTTGGCAGGCCTATGATGTACGAGTGCTTGTGGAATTCCTGTGTCAGTAACGTATTATTATTTTTACTATTATTATGAAGCAATTTCCACTGTGTTGTCCTTGGTTGTTGGCTTCATACGATATTAAAATAGAGCCTTATGCGATATATAACGTTCTTCTTTCTTTCTTTTGGCAATGCTATACCTTCGGCCCTGGCGTGCAACCCTTTAATCTGGCATGGATATATATATATATATATATATACACAAAGCAAGGCAACGTTTAGGTTTAGTCGCGACTTATCGCAGCGGTCAAGTGCAAACGAAAGCGCTCTGATCAAAGGCGAAGCCAGGCGACCGCGAGCATCAAAAACAATCTTCTTTCTCGCCTTTTCCTGGCGTTCGTATACATCGCTACAATCAGCGCCCTGTGAAAAAGCAGCCGGCCTGGCGACCTAAGAAAAATGTGATACTGGCGGTTCGTAGTGCGGTTTCAGTCGTTCGACGTGAACCACTCCGTGGCCGCGGCGCCGTTGGCCCGTAGGTGTGCACAGGGGACGTATGACGTGGAACCCGGCAAGGACCATCATGTTTAGGAAGCATCTTTGTGGAAAGGCAGGGAGCGCAGGAGGGAACGCGGAGCCACGCCGACGTACCAGGCAAATATGACGAAGCGGAGCTACGGTCTTGACATTCTTTCTGACTGGCCTGAACTTGCGAGGTAATTGAGTCGCAAGGTGGCGGCATACCTCAGCATAGGTGGATACTTAAGTCAATGCTGTAGCTTCGGATTCATCAGGGCTATATGGGTGGACATTGTCCATTACGAAGGAAGGTTCACGGCCGTAAACAATCAAGACAGGGGAGAAACCTGTGGTAGGCTCAGTGGCGCTGTTGTAAGCGTAGGTAACCAAGGGTACCTACGCTTACAACAGCGTAGGTACCCTTTCATAGGTGCCAATGAGTATGGTCAGCGGAAACGTACGTTGCAAGCACGTCACCTTCTGCGTGATTAAAACATACGTTCATTCACTTGGTTAACGGATGATACGCCAAAGTGGTGCGATGGACCATGTTGCATTGGCGTAGAAGGGCTTCTAGGAATTCAGAAAGGAAGGAACGCCTGGGATCACCCAGGAGATCACGAGGTGCACCGTACGAAGAACGAGGTTATCAAGGATGCACAAAGCGACTTCACTTGATGTGGTAGACGGAAGCGCTGAAGCTTCAGAGTAGCGCGTGAGGGGATCCACAGCAACGATGACCCAGCAGTTGCCGCTTTAAGTATTCGGAAGGGTTCAGTACAGATCAATTCTGACGCGGTTGGAAGGCCTGGTGGGACAGGACAGGGGTCGCAGTGGCTCTGCTGTGGCATTAAGCGGGCTCTTGCGGCAGTGACGTTCGGAGCAGAGGCGGACATACTGCCAGACGAAGCGGCACATTCCGCGCCTGTAGTACCGAACCCGCAGGCGTGCGTAGCTCTTCAATACTCCCGCATAGGCGCATTGTGGGTCCGCATGAAAAGAGGCCCAGAAGTCGGAACGTAGACGACGTGGAATCACCAGCACCCATTTAAGGTGATCAGGTAAGTAAGTGCGGCTGTAAAAAAGCCCATCGTGGATGGCACAGTGACGAGCAGTGCGTCGAAGTGTGCGGTTAGGTGGTTGCGGTGATGGGCCGACAGGAACTCTAGTAGAGAGGCTATCCAACGAGGCTCGAGCTTCTCGGATTCCATGTCCGCATAGGTAAGGGGCAGAAATCCGTAGCTGAAGACAGGCGAAAAATCAGGCTCATCAGGAAGAGGAGAGCGGGAAAGGGCGTCGGCATCGGTATGTTTTCAACCGGACCTGTGGACGAAACAAATGTTCCACCACCAAGCCAGGCGACCAGATGGATCCTTGAGGGAAGACGACCTACACAGAGTATGGTGATTAGTCACGACGTCACGTGGTCGGCCGTAGAGACGAGGTTGAAATTTTATGATCGCGCAAACGATGGCCAGACATTCTTTCTCCGTAACATAATAGTTTGCTTCCACTTTTGCGAGGGTGCAGCTGGCATAGAACAGGACGTACTCGTCGTTGCCGCACTTGCGTTGAGCAGAAATAGCGCGGAGGCCTGGCACCACTTGCGTCCGTGTAGACGGAACAAAGCGGTGTCCTTATGTTAATTAACTGGCGGCGTAGCTGACCATTCAGCACAGAAACAACAGCACCGGTATCAACAAGCGCTTGTGCAGTGACACCGTCAACATACACGTTGGTTTCGTTAGGTCTTGAAATTTTCGACACGAGCGCAGCTCTTCCCTCCAGAACTACGACACTCAATTTTCTGGTTGGACGCCCTGGGGTCGACGGAACATAAGGGAAACAGAACGGCGACGTTGGGTCGGCGACCTGCGTGTGCCAAACGCGCGTTGACTCGACGAGATGAACTAAGGCGCTAGACTAGACAAAACCAGGCGTGGGGGGTTCAGCATGAGCGCAGCCTTGAATTCAGGCGCCATTACTGATGCGGAAGTCACGGCGATGAGAAAAGCATGCTGCGTGCCAGGAAGATGACAGAAAAAACAAATTGGCCTGTTTGCAGTGCGCCAAGGGTTGGCAGGCATTGGGGTGGGACCAGTGGCGTAGCCAGAAATTTCTTTCGGCGAGGGGGGGGGGGCTTTCAATGCAGCTCGGCCTCTTCCTAAGAGGAAACATTAAGTCGGATGCTCCTATCTAAATACATGTAGAAAAAAATTACCGACGATTACGTTACTTCCTAATGCGAAATTTGAGCGCAGCAAATGAGCTGTTTCTCCTTTTGGATAGATTGAGGCAAAGAAATCGAGCAACACATGTATGCGCTATCACACAATTTTTTTTTTATTTTTCACACGTATTCCTTTAACAAAGACTCCACTAACAGTTCTTGACAGTCATGAAGGAAGCTTTGTGGTCGGAGAAATAGACTGATATATGTTCGACTTGGTACACCAATGCTTGATTCTCAAAGACGAGATCTATACAAGTGCCTCGCGAGGTTGTCACAGCCGTGGGGGAAGCAGAGGTTAAGCGCCGCCACCGAGAAGACCCTGCCGTTCGCGCCGCCGAAGCGGAGGCTCATCGCCGCCGTCGAGAGCAACCAGCAGTAAGCGAGGCTGAAGCAGAAGCTCATCGCCGCCGCCGAGAAGACCCTGCAGTTCGCGCCGCCGAAGCGGAGGCTCATCGCCGCCGTCGAGAGCAACCAGCAGTAAGCGGAAGCGGAGGGGGGCGGCGTGTACACCCAGCGGCAAACGATGGGGGCAGAAGCGCGCGCAGCAAGCGGACAACACGATAAAGGGAGGAGGGAAGAGATAGCAGCGACTGACTGATGCCGCTGACGGCGATAGTGAGTCAACCCCAGCTATCCGCCACACAAGAACAGGGGGGGGGGACCCTTTCCTCCTCTTTCTGCATGGCGGCGACGGTGTTCTATGCAGTCACGTTATCTTGACTCTCTAGCGGCGTCAGCGGCATCCAGCGGTATCAGTCGGTCGATGCTAGCGCTTTGGGGATGAAAGGGGGGCGGAGCTGGTTACGAGGCCGACGACGACGCCGACGACGACGCGAAACCCAGGAACGGACGCCAAAGAGCTGCGCTCTAAAAGTATTCGTTTTTCTCGGCCCCAACATCACCAAGTTTGATGAAGTTTGTTGCATTTAAAAGAAATACTTCAATTCTAGTGATTGTTTGAAATTTTCGATTTAGGTCATCAATCTCTTATTGAAGAGTGACAAAAATCGAAAATTTTCAGAAAACGAAACAATGAAGTTTACAACTCTGTAAATCAGTAATGAAAATTGACATCACAATTCTATGAATTGCACATAATAGTACATCTATAGCGGACAAAATTGATGTTACACATGAGTCTCAGGAAATTGAGTATTATGGAAATAAGGCTTTTGCAGAACCCTTGTACATAACCAATTCACATAAGATACATATAGACATATCAAATTTGTCCGCTTTGAATGGTGTAATGGATGCCGTTCACAGAACCGCAATACCTGTTCTTGATGCAGAGCTATTAATTTGTAAAGTTCCTGCTTCTATTTTTTTCGAGGTTTCTAATTTTTGAAAATATCTTAAACAATGTTCGGGCCCTAAATCGAAATTCTGCTTCCAACAGACATTAGAATTTAACGGACTCTCTTAAATGCAAGAAATTTCATTAAAAGCGACTCAGGAGTTATCTAAGAGAAGCGCTTCTGCGTTTTACATGTATCTGAATGGGCCGCGTCGGAGTTGGGCCCGAGCTAAAGCTTCCTCTTGAACAATTTGCCTAGGGTTCAAACACATGAATAATAACTGCAATACCATTGCCAAAGGTACCAAAGATGCTGCAAACGAATTCTTGAACGCTTCGCACTGTCAGTACAAGTATAATATGTATTTTTTCATAAAATATTGTACTCGTATATTCCAAAAATTGTGTCCAACATAACTGATGTCAATGCTTCCATTTTTTGTCTATTTAATAAATAAAGAAAATATCACACGAACTTTAGAACTACCTCAGTTCGAAACCAGCAAAGCAGTGCATGTCGGTGATATGAAAAATGTAAAGGCTATGAAATGAACAAGTTGAGGACAAATATGTTAATGAAACTTTGTCATTCAAGAAGCTTGTTTACTTTTTTGTACATATGCAACGACAGGGAAAAATATCTATGACGCTCTCATTTATTCCAATGTATTACGCAGGAGCAGCTTTCACCGGTCGTGTATCGTGAGTAATTGCACCGAAATTATAGTCGCAACAGAGAGCACGTATAAAAAGCTGGAGTTCTGCAGAATATATGAGGGCAAGTGAAATGAAAGTGAGCCAATGCGAATATATGTCAAACAGGGTAAAATAGCCTCCATAGACATTTGTCCCATTGACTAACGAGTCGCGTAATTCCCGTCTCATAAAGCTCCTTGGGTTGTTGCTTCAAAACGTCTGCAACCGACTTTCACGTCATCGTCCGAGACGAATGTACTTCCTTTGAGCTGTTTTTTCGGTTGCCCCAAAATGTGGAAGTCGCAAGGCGACAAGTCTGAGCGGTATGGCGGATTTTGCAGCTTTCCCGCTTGAACTTCGCCAGTTTTGTATTAACCGCATCAGCGACGTGGGGACGGGGATAGCCGTGGAAGATGACCCTATTCGTAAATTTTTCACTTAGTTTGTTCTTGACTGCGACACGCAGCCGATCCAGCGTTTCACAATATCGGAAACAATTGATAGTCTCTGAAGATTTAGCAAATTCTATCAGTAATGGCCCCTGACGATCGAAAAATAAAACTCAACATCACCTTTCAAGTGACGGCCTTTGCTTTCTTTAGGGGTGGTGAAGTTTAATGTTTCCGTTGTAAGCTTTGCCGTCGTGTTTCAGGCTCGTAGTAGTGGCATGATGGTTCGTCTCCGATCACAATTGCAGACAAGAAATCGTCACCCTTATTCTGATACCGGATCAGATGTGTAAAGGCAGCTCCGAACTTCTCCGTATTCTGGCGGTGGTTCAAAATTTTGGACATCCATTGCGCACACATGAGCCGATAACCGACATGTTTATGAAATATGGCATGAACCGTGACGGTGAACCGAACCGTGACTGATGTTCACACGCTGTGCAAGTTCACCGATGCTTATCCTCAGTTCTTGTGTCATCACCTCATCAACCTTTGCAATTTTATTAGGGGTGATTGCACGATGGGCTTTGGTCCGGCCTGGGATCGTCTTTGCAACTTTCACGTCCTTCTTTGAACTGTTTGTTCTAACGCTTCACAGTGGCCAGTGAAATGCAATGTTCAATGTACACGGCAGCCATACGGTGACTGATTTCTTTTGGGGAAACACCTTCAGCTGTGAAAAACCTCACGGCACCATGCTGCTCAACTTCTCGAGGGTCCATTACGTCACACAACCATGTTCAACCCAGTGTATGAGCGCATTAAAGAACATTTATCCTCACACCTGCGTGTCACTTTTCTAAATGAGAGATGCCTATGTGCTACGCGCAGGCCTTGAACAGAACCATAATGCGCAGGGTGGGTAGGCTCACTTTCATTTGACTCGCCCTCGTACATTAGAAATGCGAAGATGCAATAGAATATACAAATGCGAAGATACAGCTTGATAAAGGACAACAAAGTGCCATTAGAAACAAAGTTCACTGCACGTATGCACAAAACCTCGCAACAACATGCGCATACGTAAGTCTCCAATAAATGTAAAGAAAAAGTCGCGGTATATAATGGGTCAAACAAGGCAAATAAACATGTTGGGCAATCACAGATTCACAGAATCCTAGATCCCTCCCCCATTCCATCCACTCCCCGCGATGTATCGCGCGCGACGGAAGGCGGCGCGCTTGCTCCTCACTTTTCTCCCTTGCGCACACAAGACTGAGCCACCATCGTCGGCTCACCCATTCCACTCCACCCCCCACACGCTTTCACTCGCACATACAGCATGCGGCGCGCGGTCACGATATTATCGCCTTTGGACTTTATGCGGAAGATGAGGGCGATGGCGACGGCAGGAATGCGCCTAGAGTGTCCACATAATTGCTATCGCAATAATATAAGAGTATCCCTTAGCTGAAGCGTCCCATGGCCCATTACTTTCCGTAAAAGAAGTAAGAAAATAATACATTCACCATACGACAATTCGCTGCGTCGCAACAACGTTATTTCTTTTCCTTTTGAGGGGCGGGGGCACCGTAATTTAAAGAAAGAAACTACGCAAAGTAAAGTATGTTGTTCACAATCGAATGCCTGCATTGGGCAACTAATGTGGCTATTAAAGGAATATCGTAGAAAACACGAGACGCTTGGTCCACCAAGAACCATGCGCATACTGCTCGGTATCCTACACCGGCGAGACGACCTTCTGGAGAGGTTGCGCTCAAGCGAACGCGGTGCAATCCGTCGAGTCCTCACAGTGATGGCGGCGACCAACCGTTGTTTCTTTTTCTCGTCTGCTAGCTAGAAGGCGTCCAAAACTCTGCGAGGCGAAAATTCATTCGGCCAGAGCAAACCGAACGCGCACCGAAGTGCGCCGCGCGGTGGTCAGGGCAACACGAGAAAAACGTATGCGCTCTGGTTGGCTCTGACAGCCCACGGGTAGGGGAGCGAGAACAAAAAAATTGAAGAGGCTCAATGTGTCGTCGCGATTAAAAGTCAAAGTAGAAAAAATAAATTAGAACGTAGTTACCTTGGCTGGCTTTAGTGTCTTCACTGGATGCTTTGGAGAAGGTGAAAAGAAAAAGACGTTGATATTTTTTGATGTGACATGACGGCACGAATGAACCACCACAACGCATCGACTCATCGGGCCTTACTGCTGGCTTTGTCAACTTGTCTGATAGTGTGTTGATTTGGCTTGTCTCGTCGTATGGCCCGATGTACGACTTTGGAAAAGATAATGAACCTTTGGCGTCAAATATTTACGGGAACATTAAACTTACAAAGTTCCGCAATTAAAAATCCAAAGCACACGATTGGAAATGTCAATCCACTTTTCACATGAAAAGCTTATGAGAACTTTATACCCATAAAGTTTTGGAATTGGCATCCACACGCTCCGTAGATTCCATGATAGAGTGTAGATTCCGCGGCCTCCGAGAGATGCCGCGGCGAGCCCGTTCGCCATCAAAAGGTCCTTGAAAATTTGTGCTCGGATGGGGATGCTTGGGTTATGTGACTCCCGGTGAATGGGCGTGGCCACAAAATCCACCCCGAGTTCGCAATTTTTGGCGTGAAATGGCGTTTCGAGCGTGAAAAAGACGTTCTAGACAAAATCCAGAATGATTTCCGGCGCCGGGGGTTGCTTTGGTCGGCGGTGCATGGACAGCACGACAACATTTCGGGGGAGGGGGGGAGCTGAAGCCCCATAAGCCTGCTCCCCCCCCTACCCCCCGTGGCTACGCCACTGGGTGGGACGTAGAAAAGGTCACGGAGCCGGATATTGGGGGGTCTCCGCTCGGCGTAAGAGGCGCTTGGGGGTTGCTCGGGATCCGAGGCGAATGAACCTCAAGGTCTGGAAGCAATTTCAGCGCAGGTCAGAAGTGCGGAGACAGGCCGATGCTGTTGAGTATTAGGCATTAGGCCTTGTGGATTGGGCGGCGGCTCGGAAACTTGCTGATGGATTACCAGTCGAAGCACTGGGTCGAGCGACTGCGTAGGGTCCGGGAAGACGGGTACCAGGGGCAATCGTTGAGCCACTTCCTCGCAGACAAACAGCTGTATTTGCTGCAGTAAGGAAGTGTGGTCACCGCAAGCATCACCAAAGGCGAGAACGGAAATGCTTGTCGGTTCAAAGATTGAGCGCCACGTGGAAATGCGCTGTTTCTGCAGCCCGTCGTAACTTTGGCAGAGCTGAATGACGTTGGCGACTGTTTGGTGCTTTTTCGAAACGGGCATGTGGAAGACGTCGTCCCCGATTCCCTTCATTTTGTGCCTGCTTTTGTCAGCTTCCGATATAGTGGACTTGATGCGGCGGCAGGAATCAATGACATCTTCCATGTACGCGGTGAAGTTTTCGCCTGTTTGCTGGGCGCGACCACGCAAGCACTGTTCTGAGCCGATCTTGCGCTCAGCGAGTTTGCGGAAGGCTTCTTCGAAGCTCCTTTTAAATGACGACGAGTTGGTAGTGTCAACTTCGCGGTTGCGAAACCAATGATGGACCACATAGCTCAAAAAGAAGGCGACGTTGTTTATTTTGGCGGTATCAACCCATTGTTGTGCGCACTCACTTGATCGTTGGAGGACAGCCAGTCCTCTACGTTGTGGTAGTCGGTACCGCTGAATGTAACGTGGTAACGCTGTCTGGGAACGTCCAACTATATGACGGCAGGAGGCGGACTATCCCCTTGTGGTGACTTGTCAGCCGTAGTAGAGGCCGGAGGTAGAGTCCGGGTGCGGAGTTCCAGGATGAAGAGGGAAAGCAATAGCTCCACTAAATGCAAGTAGACGCTTAGGTGTAGTCTATTTTTCGCAGTGATGGGCAAACGAGAGCACCCGGATCAACGGCGAAGCAGGGCGAGTGCGAGCAACAAGTATGCTATTTCCTCTTTTGCTGGTGTTCGTATGTCACTATGGTAAATATATATATATATATATATATATATATATATATATATATATATATATATATATATATATATATATGCGTGCGTGCGTGTGTGTATGTGTCTGTGAAATCAGTGAAAGGCGGCAGATCAATGCTCCAGTAATTCTGTGAAGAAATGAGCGCACCACCAAGGCGTTCTTGCAAATATTTCAAATTTATTATGCCAACAGTTTCGAGAGGAGCGCTCCTCGCAGGGGCAGTTTCAAAGTTTCTGTGAAGCTTCGAACTGTCATGATCAACTAAGTCTACTGTAGAAACTGTTGGCATAATAAAGTTATTTCCTTTTAACATTAATGCCTTTATTGTGCTATCGCTTGTTTATATGTGTGCTGTGAGCCCGATTTAACGGACGCAAGTGATAGATGTTTTGACAGGTTAAAAACGGAGAGTCTACTGGCTTTATTCCAAAGTGAAAGTAGGTTTGCCGAATGGCGGTGGTGTCGGCCCTGTCAGGCAGCCACCTCACGGGCATGAAATTGTAGCGCACGTAAATTTTAAAGGTTTTCTCAGAACGTGACACCACACAAAGGGAGCCTTCACGGGAGCGAGCCAATGGTGACTTGATACAGTAGCGCCACAGATAAACGTACGCGCTTGTGTCTATTGTCGCGAAAATCAACGCAAGCTGGCGGCGGGCGATACATGGGTGTGTACGTCGAAGCTGGTCGAGGCAAGAATGCAGCCTAACCGCTGCGCGGCCGCCGCTAGAGGGCCTTGTTGGGTGCCGAAAAACTGGCCTGGAACGCGGATTGGTGATCCACAGAGCATCTCTGCTGCTCTCACTCCGAAGCCATATTTGATACCTGTTCGAAGCCCCAGTGGTACTAAGGGTAGCCTTTCCAACCAGTACTGTCTGCCGAGCGTAGCGGTCAACGATGCCTTCAGTTGCCGTTGCAGAAGCTGGACCATGCCGTTCCTCTTTGGATGGTAATCCGTGGTGTTATGAAGGCGCGTGCCAAGCTGTCTTGCCAGGGCATAAAAAAGAACTTTGGTATGGTCGGCCTCGGTCAGTAGTTTTTCGAAAAGGACAGCCGTACCGCTACATCCACGTAGCAAAAAATGCTTCCGCCACTGTTTCGGCCGTGATGTCGTGGAGAGTTGTCACCTCATACCACCTTGAGTACCGGTCGATACACGCGAGGAGGTACCTGAAACCTTGGGAGGGCGTGAAAGGCCCCACCAAGTCTAAATGCACGTGATCGAAACGGCTCTCTGATGGTCGAAACGGCTGCACCGCTGAACCCGTGTGCCGGGTCATTTTTCACTGCTTGACACCCTGGCCTGATGAAGCGGCCTCTTATAAGCCCTGGTGTTGCTCTGATGCTGGATCGTTTAGCGCGAGCAGGGAATCAAACATTGGCCGCGAAACTGATGGGGCACGAACGGTCGAGGAGCCGCCTGCGATGTGTTGCACGTGACCAATGTTCTTATGTCGGGAAGCGTCCCCTGCGGTAGCTGTAGCGACGAGCCTTTTTCCCGCAATTGGTGCAGCTCGGCGTCGCATTGCTCGACGGAGGCTAGCGCATGGAAATCGACAGAGCCAGCAGGCGCAGCGCTTATCCGCGACAGTGCGTCAGCTGCCTCATTTTCGCTCTAACCGATATGGCGGATGTGTATGGAAAATTCGGAGGTAAAGGAAAGTTGCTGGATCTCACGTCGTAAGTACGAGGAACTGTAGTTCTAAAAGATGAAGGTTAAAGGCTTGTGGTCAGCCAGAATCTAAAAAGTTAGAGCCTTCAAGAAAAAAAAGACGGAAATGCTTCTAAGCGCAATAGATGACCAACGCCTGCCTTCCGAAGGTGCTGTAGTGACCTTCTGTGGGTTTGAGGCGCTTTGAGAAGAGACCCATCGGCCTCCAGTCTGTGACATCGTGTTGCTGTAGTACTGCACCCACTGCCGTGTTCGATGCGTCTACCATAAGGCGAGTTGGGGCGTTGCGCAACAGATGAATCACCAACACTGCAGTGGGCAACCGCGTTTTGGCTTCTTGGGAGGAGTGTTTGTACTCTGAGGTCCAGTGGAAGGTTGGGATTTTTCGGAGTCGCGACGCAGCAGGTCGGTAAGCGGTTGAAAAATTTGCGCACAGGATGGTATAAAGTGCCTATGACTCCAGAAACTAGCGCAACTTTCGGAAGGAGGTTGCACCGGGGAAGTCCTCGACTACCCGCACCCATGATCCCAGTGGCTTGATACCTTAGGATGCAATGCGATGGCCAATAAAATGCTGGGGCTTCAGCTCCGAAAATGCATTTCTGGGGCTTTAGGACCAAGCTGTGTTCATCGAGTCACTCAACTAGCAGAAAAAAGTGCTCTTTGCGGTCTTCGTCTGTGTAACTTGCAACGAGAATGTCGTCAAGGATAACGAAAATGAACGGGAGTGCACGCGAGACCTCGTCCATGAACCTTAGAAAAGTTTGCGCCAAATTCTTAAATCTGTAAGGCGTACGGCCAAACCTAAATAGAAAAAATAGAGTAGTGATTGCTGTCTTTGTAATGTCGCTGGCTTCGACAGGAATTCGGTGGTACGCGCTCATCATCTTTGTGTATATTTTGGTTTCCGTGGGATGAGCGCCTAAGTCATGTATTTGCGGAATGGGATATTGATCCGAAATAGTGACTGCATTCAAAGCTCGGTAATCAACGCAAGCGGGCCAGTCGCCACTGTCCTGCTCTGGAACTAGATCGGGAAGTGATGACCAATTGCTGGAGGAAGGACGAATGACGCTGAGCTGAAGCGTCTGTTCAAACTCACGGCGGACCACTTCCGACATCCGACCAGTGAGCCTCTGCGGCCGCGCAGTGACATGTGGGCCGGTGGTGCTGATATAATGCATCACCTCGTGTTTCACGGGTTTTGTGAGTTGCGGGTACTCAGCAAGCATCTTGCCATACGTTGACACCGGCCGAAACGCACGGATACCATTTTGAGGTGAGGTTGGACTGCAGTACATGTACATCGATTGATGTGACGTTAACATTTAGGCGCCGATCGCGAACACTTCCATCTAGGTTGAATAGGCTGGGGAAGTGCGCTTTCACTTTGTAAAGCTGGCGTCGGGGACCACAAACAATCTTCTTGTCAAGCGTCAGAATCCGATGTCTAGCGTTATTGACCGAAGCTCGTACGACGCTATGGCAGTGCCCTTGACTGCGTGGAGCATCTGCGTGGACTTGCCGCGTCGGCTATCTGCGGCCGTAACGGGATAGAGAGAAAACTCGACTCCTCTGTCGACGAGGAGGTGCGTGCCGGTGATGCGGTCGACTACGAAGAATGGGCGGCTTGCGCGAGGGCAGATGTCGCATGCCGCCGTTAGTGAGAAAACGGTGCATTTCCCGTCCACAAACAGGGCTGGGCGCCGCAACTTGCTTGTTCGCGAAAGCGACGGTGACACCAGCACAACTGCCGCGGTGAGTCTCTAGGTGCGCTGCGAGACTGTGAAAGCGAACGCTTGCGCCGAACTGGGTCACAAATTTTGCCACCCGTCGTCAGCTTCTCTATTGCACTGGTAAGGCGGTCGACTGTTTCCTCCTAGCGCGACGGTCGGTCTCCTGGCTTTGAGACTCGCAGTGGTGATAGGTAACTGTGACACAGACGAGCAGTCGTATATGTGGTGAGCGAGTGCTGCTAGCCGATCGAGACTCGTCTCGTCGGAACCCTCCACCACCATGCCTGCGGATTGTGGGAGGCGCCGCAAGAAAAGCTCGCGCAAAATCGGAAGCTGGCTCGAGTGTGCACAGTGGCCAACCAGCGATTGAGGCAACCGATACAGGAGTTGTTACGGTCGTTCGCCGTATACCTTGGGGAGGAGGTGTTGAAGCCTACGCTGGTGCGAAGGCTCGAGGCGCTGCAGGACCGTGCGTCCCCGGTCGTCGTATGCTGTAGGCGAAGGCTTACTCGCAAGCAAGCCATCTAGGGCGTCGGCGATGTCGGAGGATAGTGCGGCGGCGACTTGCGGGTACCTTGCTGTGTGTTAAGTGATGCGCCGGAGTTGGAAACGGGCCTCTGCTTGCATAAACCAAACTCGACGATTCCTGTGCCAAAAGCTAGGAAGCGGAAGCTGAGCAGCGATGACAGGAGACGTAATCGCAGCGTCGTCTCTGTCGGCAGGAGTAGGAGCAGCATCTTCCATGGCCAGTGTTTGTGAAAACAACGTTAAGTTCCTGGGTCAACACTTGCTTTGAGCTTGGTTCAGTGGAGGCAAAGGAATGCACGTTTTTCAGGTTGATAACTCAGGTCGACTTTCAGGTTGATAACTCAGGTTTTCCGGTCGACTGGCTTTATTCCACAGTAAAATCAGGTTTGCCGAGCGAATGTGGTGGCGCCCTGTCGGGCTGCCAGCTGACTTCCAAGAAAGAGCAGGCGGCAATGTCCACCACGTGGAGGCCAGGTGAGGTAGTTGGATTTCCCAGAAGCGGGGACAACGTGTAACGACGGACGGTTGCTACATATGTATAGGAATAGACAACTGTGACGTCCACCGCCTAATATCATGATGAATAACTTTGTTACTTGGGTGCCTCGCCAAATTTTGCTTTCCTTCAACTGGAGCCTAAATACACATTCAGTAGATGCGTGTTTCATACATATAGGTGTAATATCTGCAGTAGATACAGCCTTTGCACTTTATGTTACCGTGTGGATTTAAATCACCATTTAGGGTCACGCTATACTTGTTTGAACTGGTAGTTAAATTTTTCAAAAATCATATTTCACTCATTTAGTGGAAA
This sequence comes from Dermacentor variabilis, assembly GCF_050947875.1. Classification (NCBI taxonomy): domain Eukaryota; kingdom Metazoa; phylum Arthropoda; class Arachnida; order Ixodida; family Ixodidae; genus Dermacentor; species Dermacentor variabilis. The sequence goes on from NC_134570.1 coordinate 194,028,059, forward strand.
AGCGGTTAATACTGGAGGAAATTATGGCATAACTTGGCTTCTAATTTCGAAATCGACTTCAGCGTTGGTGCGTTATAGGGACGTCATAGATTACACTGTACGTAACTGTATGTGAGCCGCTTTGGAGCTGGAAAATTCTTCAAGATACGGGGTAGGTTTTAGTTTTTGTCCCTTTCAGAACACAACTGAGTGCTTCATTATCAGCTAAAATTGTCGTAGTTGCTCCCAAAACGTGAGGCACCGAATGGGATAGCAATTATACAGCAATACGAAGTAAGGATAATAGCTTTATTGGACGTATAAACTTCTGAACTATCGCCTATTAACTAAATTAACGTTAATTGCGTATTCACGCGCACAGGGAAACTTAAACACATCTTACCCGATGAACGCGGGCACTCGCTGTCACAACTTCGGCTTGAGCGGGATGTTAAACTGCGTTTTTTTTCAGTTTCATTTGTTGCTACTTATTTCGCCTCTTTTCGCTACATGTTTTATTGCCGCCTTCACGCAATGCTCCAGTCAGAACCTGTGAGGTATGTGCATAAATGCGTAATGATAAGAGAGCGGCAGCAGCAGCTAGCAAATTGTCCTTCGTGCTGCCTATCGCTACAAACGCGAACCAGTCGTCGAGAACACCGCGCATACGAAGGCATAAGCCCTCCGCCCACGCAGACTGTGTACCGACGGCAGATCACTTCCGAGATAGGGCCCGCGCAGCTGTGCTTGGCCGCATAACACATAGCTGCCGCAGGTGTAAAACCCTTAACACCCCTACCCCCTCCTCCTGCCTTAAAAGGAATACAAGAGGGTGCGGTTCCTTCCCTCATGCCTTTGATGCACGCGCAAGATCATGCCGCCACTTCTCGCGGCTCACTTACGGATGCATTTACTCGCATCCACAACATACGGGGCGTGGAATTTACACTGAACATCATTGCGATGCCGACGACGGGGCTAACCAGCTTAGACTATCCATATAATTGTTATCGCAAAAAACTTAATATGGCCGTGCACATGCTGCTAAAGTTCGCGGTGACAACCCCAGCTAGAGCCAGCAATTCACGACGCCAGCCGTGAGAAGCGTGAATTCGCTCGTATTGTTCTTGCAGCTGTTTTTGACTCTCTCCCCCCTCCCATAAACACACATGTTTTAGTCTTGCGTGCATTCAGTGCTTCTCCTGACATACTGATGAAAATGAAACGACTAATGTTGTTTGTGACAGAATCAAGCATGCTCTTTGAGATTTATGTAGGAATTGTAAGTTTAAGTTGGCACAGAAACCGCCGAAAGACGATATGTCGTGTGATTTTGCGACGAAGCCTTGACACTAGCACTGGATACTCACCACATCACAGCGAATCATCGTATCCAAGTCTGCTGTTATAAAGGGAATATTATATAAGCGTTTGCGCTGTATTTCACACGTATTGTGAGCTAAAGGACGGTAAAGCTGACAAGCGGCACTGCATTTGCTGCAGGGACTAGAACGAAAGGACCTTCGGGAGCCATGTCGTCCCTTATTGCATTCCGGTGGACGTGGGTGCTTTTGTAGGCGCGCGATTTTGCGAGTGAGTATCTAGAATACTGTGGTTCCTCTGCGAGATACAAAAAGCATGGAACTGCAAAGTAAAAGGGCGCCAGCACTAGATAAATAGCACTACTGGCATTTCCTACTGCTACTCCCCACTAATGCCGGCGCAGAATTGCAGTGGCAGTCATCACTGTGTCCAGCATGCTTCCGGCGTACGACTTCCTAGGCACGATTGCAACTGCAGATGGAAAAATTTTCATAAAGAATGCTCACGACGTTTTGTGGGTTAACACAGGGGGATTCTGCACTAATCGGTAAAGTTAACATGCAGTAAAAGAAAACCGATGCCGTAATAATTGGTCGCCGGCCCCTAATGGCTTGGCGCTTCACAAATTCAGAAGGATAACTTACTAATACGAATTTGTTTCTGTCGTGCCCGTTTAGGAATAGTGCCGAGCACCCGTTATAAAGAGCAGTTTTCGCAGCTTTAAGGGCCGGCAAGCGAAGGGTTAGCGTTGAGACGCAGTCGGACTGCACGGTATGGAAATGAGATCACCCCAGCACGAATTTTGCCAGCAACGGTTGAAAATGTACCTGACGTGTTGGCGATGTCAACACCGAAGAGGCCCGAGGGGTTCTTTTGGAATTCCAAAAAAGCAGTGCCGGTGAGGACCCCGCGAACCGGACAGAAAGCTGCCTGACCCTTGCAGGAGCACCTCGGCCGCCGGTTTTCTTCTTCATTCACTTGTGGCGCTTACCCACTAGGCGGGATTCGCGAAGGAGCCGGCGGTTAAAGGCTAGAGGGAAAGGGGAGGAAAACTGAAATGAAAAAGTGAGTCAGGGTGAGGTGAAAGTTTTATCCGAATTAGGGAACAGATTTACTTGGCAGACAGAGAAATAAAATAAAAAGCAATAATTTTGTGGTAACACAACTTTTTCTGGTATTTTTGGGATATAAGAATAATTTTGAGCAGACGATCAGCGATGTAATGAGCCATCCCACTATTGAATCCGTGAATTATTATGTTAGACTTATTGTGTCAGAGAGATAGTCGCAAACGCCCATTGTCAATAAACACGAGCGAAGACGCATTCCTCTTCTTCTATTCAAAATGAACTTCAATTTGGTGTCAGACGTTCATCTGCCTAATAAAGCGAAAGCCCTAAGTGCCTCATGGATTCACAAATTCATTGTCCGATGTCATCTAAAAATTTACCGCCCGGCTCTATAGCACCAAACATGATGGTACCACCCACGACCCTTTGTGGGAGTCGAGCCCATGACGTTTCGTTGAGGCACAGACAACTAAGGCCGTCGCACCCTCGACCTTTGGTGGGACCAAAATTCAATGGCATCAAAATTGATGATGCCACCATTGATGGTCGAACTCGTGACCATCGGTAGGAGTCGAACCCACGACCTTTCGGTTTAATCAGGGCGAAGATTACAGAGGCCTATTTATTTAAGATTGACCCAGTTAAGGCACTATAACCTACGACCTTTGGTGGTATGAAACAAGGAATAGGAAGAACAATGCATTTGATTGAGAATGTGAAGTAATTTAACAAATATAGCATGAGCCCGCAGATTTTCGCCTTCGTCCGCTTTAGCGTATGCTAAAGTGACTGTCAAATGACGCGTCAAGCGTAGGAATTCTAATTTTTGGGAACCTGCAGTACCAACTCAATTACATTTTTTTTTATTAAAGACAGTGAACTGCTACCGAAGTATTGGCTTACAAGGTTCTGTGCTCCCAATATTCGACTACGTCAAGTTCACGGAGACAATGAAAACTTGCAGGTCGTAGGGAACGTCAAGAATATTTATTAAGGTTATTTTAAGCAGGTACCCGGCTGACTGCATAAACTGCACGTATAAGAAGTAATATTCAGCTGAAAAGCTATTGTAATACATATAGATGGTGTGCGCATGTTTTGAAAACGTTACTTTAACTAAATACAGGCATTCTTAAGAGAGACGTTTAAAAATATGTTAATATGGTTCGCTTTTGAAGTCCTCAAAAGTGCGATTCGCAATATTTTCATGATCTTATTTCTTCTTGAGTTGGCCCATTTAAGTTATATATCTGATGCCTCATCGTTAACATTTTTGGCAATTCATGTACAAGATTTGCCGCACCAAATAATATATCTGACGCAAAGTGCCTTAGAATGTGACATTCTTTTTCAAACGAGAAAGAACACTTATCAAGGTGCTTCTTCGGGGGCTGAAAAATGTTTTTCATTTTGTGCACCGATACACCAGAGGAATGTAAACAGAGTTTTGAAAATAAAGCTTTATGAATGGATGGAAGACTAACTTTATTGAGGTCCCTCGGTGCGCGCAAGTAGCGTGCAGCGGGCTGCTCCCACGTCCGGACAGAGAGGTCGTGCCCCTCCGCCGCGTCGCGGGCCCGATGGACCTCCAAGAGCTGTACTTCAAGGTCCGTGCGTAGAGCTCGGACCCACCCTACCTTGCTGGTCCTAGACCCCGGTGCCAGGGGGCAATCCCAGAGCATGTGAGCAAGGCTAGCTAAACCATTACAAAAGCGACACGCATTGTGAAGGTGCGCGTCCGGAAAGATATTGTGCAGGAAGGCCGGGCATGGGTGGGTGCCCGTCTCAAGCCGCCTGTGCGTGACTTCTTGTGATATATAGAATACTCTGTACGGTAGCGGCCTAATTATCTTGACTAACCTATATTGCTTGGTGAGATTATTGTAAGTGACGAGGAGTCGCGCTTCCTCACCCATCCTGCCTAGAGGGAGTCCGGGCTCGCACGGTGAGTTAGGTCTCGTGCGGCCTCGTGTGCCGCCTGGTTGAGGTTAAGGAGCGGCCCCAACATTGGTTGCATGTGTGCCGGGAACCAATTGATGTAGTGTGGGGTGAGGTCCTGAATACCAAGTATTCTGCCGACGGTCGGGGATATGCACCCTGTTCCCAAGGACAGAATTGCCCTCTTGGAGTCGCAGAAGGCCAAGCTTTTACGGTCTTCTAGGAGTGTAAGGCTGATGACCGCCTGCACAGCCACCTCAGGACTATTTAGTTCGGACCGTGCACGCGTTGATGGCCGCGCCATCTTTGTTCACCACCGCTGCTGCATAGGCTCGTCTGCCAGGATATTTAGCCGCGTCCGTAAAAGAGCATGCTTTCCCAGAGGCGGCTGCCTGTCGGAGGAGTGCTTTGGCTCGAGCTAGCATTCCGTATGGTTTTCATGAAACTAGGCACTGGGAGGGACACCAAGACCACTTGTGGAAATACGTTTGTACTAGGGGGACATAAAGTGAGATGATAAGTATCGCTATGAACAGCCTAATTAACTAAAATTCTTAATTAACTTTTTGTTGACTATAGTAATTGCGTATGTTTGTATTGAAAGGTTAGAGGCAATCATGTTGCAATCATAATAGGCAATCAGTAAATAGCGATTCGCTCATCATATTGCCTTGCCTAGTAACTCAAGGGAACAATTCCAATGTATGCTCACTTACCTGGAGAGGCAAAGCAGAAAGTTGAGTCTAAAATTTAATCTGCAGTAAACTAAAGTAATGTATAACAGCCTCCGGAGAGAACAGCAGTTTGCGATAGGTTGCGAGTCATTTGAACTGGCAAGGGAATACATCGACTTTGGGCAGGGAGTGACCGCGGATCCAGATCATGAGACTCAAACAATCAGAAGAATGAGAATTGAGAAGAATGAGTGACACTTCTTCCACCTTGGGCTGCGCGAGTGCTAGCGCTGTCAGGGCCTCTTCTGCCGCCTCCGGAAAATACGTCTTCATAGAGGTGCAGGTTACGAGCACATCCCTCGTCGTAACTGCCAGCGTAGCTTTCGATGAAAACTTGGGTAACGAAGGGTCTGTGAAGAGAGTGACCCCCTCTTCCTCTGCTACTATTTGATCTGAAGTCTCCGTCAAGGCTGCCATTTTAGCCGCTCGGCGGCCATCGTTTCGACCCGACCGCATGTTTCGAGGCAGCGGCTTGCTGTCGATCTTATGCGCCCACAACCTGGGCAACGGCCCCGTTTCCCTCCGCTCTGCTTCTTGCCTACCCAAGTTGGCAAGAACGCGACGTCCCGCCGAAGTTTGACTGAGTCGAACTCTTTGGTTAGACAGATGAGCTTCTATGAACTCTTGAACGACGTTGTGCTTGGCCGTGCCGAAAATCTTGTCGGTGGAAGAAAGCTTCGGCATGCCAAGCGTCATATTGGTTGCCTTGCGTATAATGATGTTCAACTGGTCCCTGTCTTTTCTTGAGTAACTTGAGGTACGGCGCCGCGTAAACGATGCGCGACGTCACGAAGGCCTGGATGAGCGTCAGTGCATCGTCCTCCTTCAATCCTCTTTGTGACTCTTCTGATCATGTTCGAAATTGGTTCCGCTCACGCCTTCATTTTGTCGACCGACGCCCCCGCCTTGCCATTGTTCGGGAGGATGACACCCAGGATACGTGCTTGCGTGGTTGGCGTTACGGTCGTCCCGTCGATGGTGATGCGGACGTTCTCTTGGTCTCCTTTATTTCTTCTTGGCTTGATGACGAGTAACTCTGACTTCTGTGGTGAGCAACTTAGTCCGCACGATTTAGCGAACTCGTGCATGGTTTTTGCCACTCTCTGAAGGGTCTCCTCCATTCAACTCTCCGACCCTGCCCTCGACGTCCACACAGTGATATCGTCTGCATAGAGAGCGTGATCTATGCCCTCTATGTCTTGAAGTAAAGCAGGGAGAGGTAGGAGTGCCAGGTTGAAGAGAAGCGGCGAAAGAATCGATTCTTGCGGGGTGCCTCTCCCCCCAGGGCTATCAATTTCGACTTCTCCAAATTCGATCGTTGCCGTTCTAATGCTAAAGAAATCCTACACATACCTGAGTGTTCGCTTTCCGCACCCCGTTTGGCGCAGGTTACGTAGAATACTTTCGTGTGTGACGCTATCGAAGGCCCCTTTGAGATCGAGCGCCAGGGTAGCCCTTGGCGTAGGAGGCTTCGCCTGTTTGATAACCAGCTCGTGTAGTTGCATCAAGACGTCTTGCGTGCTCAGGTGCCTCCGGAATCCGTGCATGGTCGGTGGCATCTGATCAGTGACGTCCAAGTGTCTCTGTAGTCTCTTGAAAACCATACGCTCGACTACCTTCCCCACACACTACGGGAAGGAAGTGGGGCGCAGATTGTCGACGCGAGGTGGTATCCCCGGCTTGGGAATGAAACGCACTTTCGCTTCTTTCCATTCTTTTCGTAACGAACCCTTCTCCCACGACGCGTTGGCGAGGTTTAGCACTTCAGCTTGGCTTTTGTCGCTCATATATTTTAGCATCTTGTATGTAACGCCGTCAATTCCCGGTGCGCTGCCTTAATTACTTTCATCGATCGCCGTAACCAGCTCCAGTTCGGTGAAGGCTTCGTCCCACTCGAAGTTGCTATCCCCTTCATACTCGTGAGTCGGGTTACCACTCTTCTCAGTCTTGAGGTATTTCCTTGTGAGTTCACGAATGAGCTTCTCCCCGTCCCCGTCGTAACTGTTGATCGTTCTTGTGAGGTCACGAGCACATGCGCTCTTGCTCTTTAACGGACCTATGAGGTGCCGCAACAGATTCCAAGTCTTCGTAGACAGCGTGCCTGTCAAGTCATCACACATCTTCGACCAATTTTCCCTGCATAGTTGTTCCACATACTTGGTCACCTGCTTGTGGAGCACTTGTATACGTCTTCGAAGCTTCTTGCTATGTCTTTGCCTCTCTCACCTTCGAGTAAGACCGTGCCTGGCCGCCCACATGTGGCTTAGCCTGCTGTCTACGAAGGGAACTTGCGTAGTAGTTGTAATCTTCTGCGTGAATTTCTTTATAAATTTCCGTTGCTTTTTGGCCCACGCCTCATACATCTTGGTGTCTTGGTCCTCGTCCTCGCGCTCACTGTCTGCGCTTCTACGTAACTGGTCCCAGTCTGTAATGTTGGCTTGACCGAGTTTCGCCTTGATGTCGATCCCCCCGCGGGTTACACAAATTATGATGTGATCTGAGCCAAATGTTTTCCCCCGTGTTACGCCAAGTAACGTCGATGTTCCCCCGAACTAGCGTCAAATAAGGAGTAGTATCTCTGACCATGCTACTGCCTGTCCTGGTCGGCACGCCCGGTTCGTTAAAGACCTCCATGTCGTGATCCTCTATAGGGTTTCCCAATTGGTTTCCTCTTTTGCGCGAATATTTGTAAGCCCTCATCGTATGTGCCGCGTTGAAATCTCCTAGCACTAAGATCAGTCTTGTTCTTGCTTCTTTAATGCAGTTCAATATGGTGCCTTTAAAGTCAATGGCCCTGCTGGACGGCCGGCAATAAGCATTCAGGACGAAAATGTTCTTGTCACCCCTCTCTCTTCTGCTGTGAATTTCGATGAGCGTATGCTCGCAACCTCGCTCAGCGGTCACGTGCTGTGTAGTATTAGTTCGAATAATTCTTCTATAATGTCTGTGCTCCGCGATTCCCGACTCCAAGTTTTAATTGTCCTTCTCATAATTACGAATGCAAGAGAGGTAGGATTGGCGCAAAACTTTTCCTTGATGTGACGTGGCTGTTGCGTGCTGTGTTTAGTCTGACAACAGGGCAGAGGCATTGGCTAAGATGATAATTGTCCCTCTTCCCCTCTCGGCTCACGTCATAGCAAAAATTGCTATATGAATCGCGAATGCGCCTCAATGCAAAGAGTAAAAAATATCTAGGAAGACAACGATTCCACACTTCCACCTATACGAGAAGCTACTAGATGACAGAGAACTGAGCGTGTGGGAACCAAACACAATTTGTTTTTAGATATAAGGCGAAAATTATGAGCCATTTCAGTCTGTGAAGGTGGTTGACCAGCGATTTAGCGCACGACATGGAGGTGACACATAATTTTGAACAAAAGTACGAACTCATTTATTCTCTTGGTGGGTGCTGCTGAAAAGGCCTGGCGCTGCGCAGTTCCCGCTTTAATAAACGTCAGCTTGCGCCACTTGCCTAATAGGCTGCATTTTTGGGACTACTATTTTCGTAGTTGAAAGACAATGAGCTTGCTGTATTTACCCTGCGAGTGAAGGGGAGGTCTGGATGAAGTTCTATATTAAGCCATGCCCAAGGACTTGTGTGCGTTATGGCATGAGACCTTTGGATTACAAAATGCTGGGACTACTGAATGTTCGTCCACAGGTAGCTTACATGTGCATTTGCAGAGTCAATATCTTATCGTCATGAAAAATCTGTTTAAACCATTTACAGGTATTTCTGCAACTGTAACTCTAAAACTCGTAAAAATCTACAGACATGACGCCCCCCCCCCCTCCCTGCATATGGAGGGCAGTCTGAGGTTTTTGTTCGCCTCAAGCACACACCCTTTGTAGCACACACTCGCGCTTTTTAAGAATTATGCACTATTGAACACGGCACCAAAGCAACGAGAAATTCGGGCGCAGACACAGGCAAGCAGCACACTGTTTTCTGGTTAAGAGTGACTTTGGCAGCTAAACTGCTTTTGCCAAATGTGCCTGCCTTGGAAATATATCTGAATGATCTTGCTCGCAGGAAGGATCTCTCTATAGTGGCCTTTCGCCATCAGGAAATTTCAAAGAATACGAAGGAGACCAAAGAGCGCCCCTTTTTCACGAACAGTATTTTTCATAATATCTCGCCCAACATTTGTGAAATCGTAGGACGAGTTCCAAATTGGTAAGTTTTACCGAAAATGCGGGAGCGTTCGCAGGTATACTAGTACTGTTGCCAAAACGTTGGCCGCAGCTACTGATATAGCCTCGGGCGCCTACCGGGCAGATGCATCAACCTCCCTCCCTCCCCCCAAAGGAAAAACAAAAACAAAAGATTCTGTGGGAGCATGCGGCCTGACCAGCCCCTCTGCCACTCTCCGCATCCGCCCCCGGTTAAGCGGGTGAGTTCCTTGAAGAAATATTTCTAGCTACGCCACTGGCTAAGCAACAGCCGTTGCTGTGAAAGTTTGTGTCTTTCTAGCACATAAGTTTCCACTTTGTTGTGTTCAGTGATTTCCAAATTTTTGTCGCTTTCATTATCATTTCATTATTATTGTTATTGTGAAAAAGAAGACGCGCCTCGCGGCACAGCCGCGTCCCCAACGCGCGGCTCGGCTCGGCTCGCGCTGTTGATTGCTGGCGTATTTTTGGACAGTGCTTCGGGCTGCCTCGCCGTTCCAGGTCGCTGTGCCTTTACATTGGGAGCCGCCAATAAGGCTCTTCTCAATTGGTGGAGGTGCTGGGACTCAAACCCCACCGCTTGAAACCCTGGAGCTGCGACCAAGAACGCTACCGCCCGCCATGACCAACAGCTCATCCCAAACGGCGCCGACGCCACAGTCCGTCACCTGCACCGGCGTTCCACGACAACGGGGCGCCAAGATCTTCAGCGCTGCAGACGGCGAAGACGTAGAAGACTGGTTTGCGTCATATCAACGGGTGAGCGTGCACAACAAGTGGGATGATCCAGTGAAGTTAACCCACATCACCTTTTATCTGGCTGGTGTTGCCCAACACCACAAAACAAAAGTGACGTACCCACATGGTCAGTCTTCAAGACAACTTTTACGGAAGTGTTCGGCCGACCTGCTGTTCGCAAGCTACATTGAAGACGTCGTCGACCTCTGTAAACGAGTCAACGCCGCAATGCCCGAAGGGGAGCGAATTCGCCATATACTGAAAGGTATCGATGATGGCGCATTGCCGATGCTCCTAGCCAGGAATCCACGCACTGTGTCCGAAGTCGTCAGCCTATGCCAAAGTTGCGATGAGTTAAGGAAGCAACGCGCTTCGACTCAGCGTGCTCTGGGAAGCGACGACTTGTTGGCGAGTATTGACAGCATGTACCACCCATCTTCATTCTTTCAGCAGGTCAAGGACTTCGTGCGTGAAGAATTTGCCCACCAACTTTCTTTAGTCCCCTTCACTCAGGAGCCCACCTGCCGTCTTCCAAACAAGCCCCGCACTCTCATTTCCGAAGAGGTCGCTCAAGTTGTCCCTTCCGCACACCACCAGCCGTCTGCAGCCGCGATTCTCAACTCTGCGCTGGCAGTGCAGCCTGTCGCCATGCCTCTCACCTATGCGCAGCCAGTCCTGCCTGTGGCCGCGCCTCTTACGTACGCGCAGGCAGTACGCAGGCCTCCGCCGGCGTCTTTCGCGACCCAGTCCCAACCGGTGCCACCAAAGCCCATGCTGCATCTTGGACCACATCGAGAGCTAATCCTTGGAGGACACCTGACAATCGTCCCATCGGTTATTCTTGCTGCACTCCCGGACACGTCGCGCGATATTGCCGCCGTCGCCCTCAAGCATTCGGTGACGCCTCTCGGCCCTTCCAGGACGGCAGCCAGCGCTTTCGCCAATACGCCGCTGTTTCCCCCACAACTGTACGCTCGTGCTGACCTCCCAGAATTTCCTTCGCGTCGCTCGCCATCCCCTCGCTGATGCTCGTTCTCCCCAATGCGTCGGCGACCCGCACCACCTGACCAGGAAAACTGAACGTCGCACTATAGTGAACTAGAAGGGGGTAGTGGGGTCAGGGAGAGCCCGTGGGTGTGGCATCTCACGTCGACGCCGCCAGATGGCGCCACTAGAGCATGGGCTGTACGGGACGCGAAACTGAGCATTTTCAACGTAGAGAAAGCCGTCTGCGCTTGGTGTCACGCCGAAAAAAGAACGCGCGCAGCTCCGTAGCATGTTTTCTGAAAACTTCCTCTAAAATTAAGACAAGGCGCAGAGAAAGGTGGAAAGACGGACGTTCTTCAAGCATGCGTGAAAATAAAGCCGACCCAACGAGTGCAGACTAACGGCCGCACGACGATGCGACTTTTTTCTAAACTAAAAGCTCGCGAACACCGTAGAAGAGGTAAATATGTGAATGGGTAAATTGCTTAATTAATTTGCCATTAACACTTTTTATACAGGTCAGGACACAATTGCATTCACAAGTTCAAGTGAGCCAAACAATTGCGGCGCGTGTACTAACACATTCGGAACAGAGGCCAGATATGATGAGGTTTTATTCCTTTAACTGCGATTTTGTTTACGATAGCATATATCCACTGAAAGCTAGGGAGTTAATCCTATGGTGATGCCACTATTATGCGGTCGTAGTGGTTACCAGGAATAGCGAAATTTCGTAACACAGCAAAATAAAGGGAACTCGTGGTAGCCACAAACAACTCTTTATTGGTACAAAAGATGGGCAGCTACTCCTTTCTCAAAGTGCATGGCTGCTACGAGAGAGGCACTATGAGGAACGGTTTATCTTCGCGTGCAATTTCTTTTTACGCCGTTCCTGTCGCGATTGGTTGATCCATTTTACATAGAAGTACAGCCTGGTCAGCACATAGAACTTGGTTAACTCTGTTGTGAGCGCATCTTAGTGCTGGCTGCAGCCTAAGGCATAGCCGAAGTTCTCCTTCACTAGCAGCATTACTTCCACTATGCTGTCACTGCAGAGTTTCTCTCGGCTGAAGAACACAGTGAAGATGTCCTCCAATTGCTTCACTACCCTGAAAAGCTCCAGCGAAGGATATAACAACCCTCCCTTTTCGCATGTCACAGTGAACTCAGAGTTTATGCTTTCCGTATTGGGGGTTTCCATAAGAAAGGCGTTGCAAGACATGCAGTCATAACACTTCAGAAACTTTCGAGCAACATATCCTGCCATGTAATGTATTAGACGGTCGTCGCTCTTCTGCTCCACCAACTCTCTCTGCACAGCAGGAATACTACAAAGCATGCGCTCGGCTGAAGCTAGGTTTCCTTACTCAATGAGATGGTCGATTGCAGCAGCCCTGGCTTATTGAGCTGGAGCATCTTGCGCACTCAGGGGAGAACTCATTTCTCCACTAGCTCCATTAAGGTCAGCATTGCCTGAGCGTACTATTTTCGCAAGGCTATAAAAGGATAGACAATTAACGACAATTACAAACTGCGTTGGTGTTGGGTGGACATTAGACCCACATGATTGCCTGACAATACCGAAAACCTTTTCCAGCGAATCCTGGCTTAACCTGTATGTCATAACATACCTAAATCCCTGGCTGACAACATAATCCAGCAGTGATAATGTGCTAGATATCGTCACCCTTAGGCCATCTGCAGTTGAATCGTTTAAAAATCCACCTACTCTTTTAGCGTGTTTCGCACACAAACCGCACATGGGTCATTCCACGCCAAATCAACCAGCGTTTTTTCGACCATCACAGATATAGCTGGAAAAATTCCCACACGTTTGTTAGAGTTCAAAACACATCCTCCATGTTTATTTTCCCTTGCAAAAATTTTGTAGAATTTTGACGACACTTTGTTTTTCCTGCCAAGCTGAGCTAGACGGCAACAATCAACATTTTTTCTCAAAGACACACTGTGTGATCCATTCCTTCAAATTGCGTTTGTGGCAACCCAAAAATGCGATATGACTGCAAAAATTGCAAATGTTATAAATATTTGAATACTTCGATTGGTTCTGGCCCTAGCTAAAACGTGTCAAATTGCAAAGTTTGAGTTTTTTTCTCGAAACGTAGAAACCTGGAAGTCAAACATAGAATATATGCTGGTAGCCCAGTTAACATAGTACAGCTAAAAATTATTTAAAGTATCGAAGGTTTAGCCGTCCGCATGGAAAAAAATTTTAAAGTTCCATTTTTTTGCAAAAAGCTCCATATTCAAGGTAAAAAAGGGGGCCTTGGTGATCGGCCTAAAATATATGCATTACATCATTAGATAGCCCTACGTGTCTACTATGCATGTGAGAAGTTATAAAAAGGTATTATTTTTTAAATGCAAGAAACGATTTTTTGAATTTTCGTGTCAGCAACGGCGTTTTTCTGACGCGAGTCAAGATAGGTAGAGCACTGATACCGGTGCTCCGCGGCCCAGGCTTGCTGGCCTGGGATCCAGACGACAAAGCTAGCATCGTCTGCAACGCAGACGAAAGGCAGACGGTGTGATCATCTGCATTTCATTGCGAAGAGACGCACGCTTCATTGCAATGCGGCTTGTGCTTGGTGTGTGCCAGGTAAAGCATCCTCCAATTTCACATGGAACTTCACGACCGCTTAATTTCTCCAGAGAATCCTGCAAATTTGCAAGGTATGTTTCATACATTCATAAATTTAAATATTTACAAATAAGTATAAACTAAACGCAGAAAGAGCACTGGCATCATTCACGCAACACATTATAAATAATATCTAGCCCTCAAATCGGTGAATTTATTTTCTATTTTCAGATGAACACCTCTTGCCCCGCTCACTTGGACCCAAAGACTGTCATAAGACGACACAAGTGAAAAAGACCTTCCTGATTAGAACTGGCAGCATAGATGAACGTGAACTTAGTCTTCTGGAATTGCGTGCGAAAAGCGACAAGGACAGTATAGACACAGTATGCGCACACCATTATTACGCCTATATTAAGAAGTTCAGGACACTATGTGCGTCAAAGATGTGCTCGGACCCTTTCTCCGACCATGGGTGAAACTGTCGGGGGGCGTGGGTCATATCTCTCGGCCTCGCTACAGCAGTGTCTCTCTTGGGGCTGGTTCCTGGTGAAAGACTCTGTCCACAATGTAAAGTCAGGTGTTTCCAAATGCGGGCGCAGTTAGACGCAGCCAATAAGAGCTTGGTAGATTGTGAAACAATATGCTAGTCTAGATTTGAAGGGAATGCATCCACCTCAACAAACTGTGCTGCACCACGAGATGGGACTGGAAGGACCTCGAGCAGAAAACGGAAGCGCCATGAGGAAGAAGCGGCTGTCGCAGGTGGCACCTTGCCCAATGATGATAGTAAAGATGCTCAAGTGCAAAGCGTAGCCTATGAAATTGCACCAACCACCGCACTTGCGGAAGACTATAAAATGCTTCTTGAAGACGTGAGAGATCGATTCGTACGAGAAAGAAAACGGTCGAAAAAAATTTCTCTTCTGGCATTGGCGCCTCGTTCATGCTCCCGAAAAAAAGTTGCTGAGTACTTTGGTGCATCGGAGAGTCAAGTTCGCATTGCTATGAAAATCAGGCAACAGGGAGGAATTTTGGGCTCTCCTACATCAAAGTTAAGTAGACCGCTAGACGACAGAACAATAAGGAGCATAATAAAGTTCTATGAGGATGAACATACATCCGTCTGCCTTCCAGGCAAGAAAGACGTCGTCCGAGGCAAGCATAAAAGATTGCTGCTAAGGAATCTTAAGGAAGCGCGCGAGGAATGGAAGAAAAGTCACACAGAGCTGAAGTGCGGCTTTTCTAAGTTCGCCTACCTGAGGCCACGCCACTGTTTACTTGCCGGTGCTCCGGGAACGCACTCCGTTTGTGTTTGCATTTACCACCAAAATGTAAAATTGATGCTGCAGTCCTTGAGCATTTTACAAACAATCGATTCGCTCCTTCAGATGACTGTGTGTGAGATAACGAATGAATGCTGTATGACCGGTATATGCAGCAATTGCCCAGGAGATTCATCACTCAAATCGCTGATTTTGAGCTCTCCTGCACTGAATCGGGATTTGGCAGCAAGTATTTCTGTCCGTCAGTCGGCTAGTGGAGAGCGGTGCCGATTGGAAACAATGTTGTTTACCCATAATGACTTCGTGGACCGTCTCCTTGAGATGATAAGCGACTTAAAATCGCATCACTTTGTCTGCAAGCACCAAGCTCGGCCCCTACGCAATTCGAAGACTGCTCTGACGCCTGCAGAAGGCATATTTATTGGATTTCTCTGAAAACTACAGCTTTCTCATTCAGAGCGCCCCACAGTCAATATACTAGGACAACTCTCAAGCAACAGTACATCCGATTGTAGTCTACTCTCGCTCGACGAAGTCTTCTGATGAACCACATGTGCAATCGTACGCAGTGATGTCCGACTGCCTCGACCATATGACTGCCGCTGTTTCGACATTTCAGCAGGTGCTGATGGAACAACTTAAAGTAGACATGCCGCTGGTAGAAAATGTGCACTACTTTTCGGATGGGGCTGCTTCCCAGTATAAGAACAGAAAGAATTTTGCAAACCTGTGCTACCACAAGGGATATTTTAGTTTGGATTCTACGTGGCATTTTTTTGCTACATCACACGGAAAAAGTGCATGTGATGGGGTGGGTGGCAACCTGAAACGGTTGGGTGCCAAGGCAAGCCTACAAAGGCCTTTCTCAAGGCAGATTTTGACACCGTTTGATCTGTACAAGTGGGCACGTGAAAGCCTTTTACATATAAAACCAATTTGGGTGCCGGAGAGTGCAATATCTAAGCGGGAGGTCGAACTGTCGTCCAGGTTTGCGAATGCTATGCGCATTAACGGAACCAGGTCTTTATATCATTTTCAGCGGACGTCACTTTCTCAACTAAAAGTTGCATTCACGTCTTCCTCGAAGAAAAGAACTGTTAAAGCTGTTCGACAGCCGGCACCTGCTCGGCTATGAAAGTGATACGGGCTATGTTCAGGCTAATGTATTCAAACGCGGTTGACATAAAATTTTCGTAGCAATGGAAAAAAAGTCAGGGATACGGCGTTGGAAATCGCCTGTCTTGGTTTGCATACAATAAAAAAGCCACAAGCCCCTTCCTGAATAGTTCCTTGGACTCACTTTGTTGCCAATATGTCTTTGCAGGACGGCTACGCTTCATATATGTACGCTGTTTAGGTGATCCACATACTGATAATAAAAAAAATCGTTTCTTGCGTTTAAAAAATAATACCTCTTTATAACTTCCCACATGCATAGTAGACACGTAGGGCTGTCTAATGATGTAATGCATATATTTTTAGGCCGATCACCAAGGCCCCTTTTTTAACCTTGAATGTGGAGATTTTTGCAAAAAAAATAGAATTTTAAATTTTTTTTCCATGCGAACGGCTAAACCTTCGATACATTAAATATTTTTCAGCTGTACTACGTTAACTGTTCTACCGGTGTATATTTTATGTGTGACTTCTAGGCTTTTCTACGTCCCGAGAAAAAAACTCAAACGTTGCAATTTTACACGCTTTTGCTAGGGCCAGAACCAATCGAAGTATTCAAATATTCATAACATTTGCAATTTTTGCAGTCACATCGCATCTTTGGGTTGCCACAAATGCAATTTGAAGGAGTGGATCACACAGTGTGTCTTTGAGAAAAAATGTTGATTGATGCCGTCTAGCTCAGCTTGGCAGCAAAAACAAAGTGTCGTCAAAATTCTACAGAACTTTTGCAAGGAAAAATAAACATGGAGGATGAGTTTTGAACTCTACCAAACATGTGGAAATTTTTTCAGCTATATCTGTGATGGTCGAAAAAACGCTGGTTGATTTGGCGTGGAATGACCCACATGTTTCGTCGAGTTTTTTGTCTTGGCGGTGCAAGTTTCGTTCCCAAATTCGCCGTGTTTATTCATCTTTCGACGCGGTGAACGACGGCTGCTTTCCTTTTTTCCACTTATATCCTGTTTCACAGCCGGGAGCGAAGCAGGGTCGCTGCCATTGACGTTTCGACCTTCCTACTGCTCACGTGTTCGGCCGACTGCACGCGAAACAGACTCGAACGGTAGGTTGAAACACCAAAAAAATTACCGACGATTACGTTACTTCCTAATGCGAAATGTGAGCGCAGCAAATAAGCTGTTTCACCTTTTGGATAGATTGAGGCAAAGAAATCGAGCAACACATGTATGCGCTATCACATAATTTTTTTTTTTATTTTTCACACGTATTCCTTTAACAAAGACTCCACTAACAGTTCTTGACAGTCATGAAGGAAGCTTTGTGGTCGGAGAAATAGACTGATATATGCTCGACTTGGTACACCAATGCTTGATTCTCAAAGACGAGATCTATACAAGTGCCTCGCGAGGTTGTCACAGCCGTGGAGGAAGCAGAGGCTAAGCGCCGCCGCCAAGAAGACCCTGCCGTTCGCGCCGCCGAAGCGGAGGCTCATCGCCGCCGTCGAGAGCAACCAGCAGTAAGCGAGGCTGAAGCAGAAGCTCATCGCCGCCGCCGAGAAGACCCTGCAGTTCGCGCCGCCGAAGCGGAGGCTCATCGCCGCCGTCGAGAGCAACCAGCAGTAAGCGGAAGCGGAGGGGGGCGGCGTGTACACCCAGCGGCAAACGATGGGGGCAGAAGCGCGCGCAGCAAGCGGACAACACGATAAAGGGAGGAGGGAAGAGACAGCAGCGACTGACTGATGCCGCTGACGGCGATAGCGAGTCAACCCCAGCTATCCGCCACACAAGAACAGGGGGGGGGGGACCCTTTCCTCCTCTTTCTGCATGGCGGCGACGGTGTTCTATGCAGTCACGTTATCTTGACTCTCTAGCGGCGTCAGCGGCATCCAGCGGTATCAGTCGGTCGCTGCTAGCGCTGGGGGGATGAAAGGGGGGCGGAGCTGGTTACGAGGCCGACGACGACGCCGACGACGACGACGACGCGAAACCCAGGAACGGACGCCAAAGAGCTGCGCTCTAAAACAGTCAACGTCGCGAATCAAGCCCGCACTAACAAGCGCGCGAAGCACTTTATTCTATGGCGAAGCAGCGGAGGGAGCCAGCCCACGCGACTACAGCGCCGCCACCGAAATCCGCGTCCCGTCCACACTCGCCGCCTCGCTGCAATGCATAGGGCGCTCCGGCTCCTGAGCCCACTACCCCCTTCTAGAACACCATAGACGCACTTCAAGAGGAAAGAACTGCGCCCCATTCCAACTCTCTAAGTCCTCGCGCCTCTCCTGCTATGGTGGTCGAAATTTTTGTAGAAAGTGTTCCTGCTTTCGTTCTTGTGTATACCGGCGCAGCCGTTTCTGTGATAGCCGCCCAACTGTGCCGTTCACTGCGCAAGGTGACCAGGCCGCTTTCTGGACTGTCGCTTCGTACGACAAGTGCGCAGCGCGTCACTCTGCACGCAACCTGTATTGTGCGTGTGCTTGTTCAGGGCATTTTTTACATCGTCGAGTGTATTGTTCTTCCCACCTGCTCGCATGACATCATCCTCGGATGGGATTTCTTATCCCGTCATAAAGCCGTGATTGACGGCCGAATTTGAATTTTCCCCTTGTGACGCACCCTTGGACGAAGATCGTGACCGCCCTTCTAAACTTACCGTGCGCGAGGACACAGATATTCCACCTGGCTCCTTCGCCATCGTACCCCTCTCTTGCGATGCCATCACTGATGCAACGGTTCTCTTCACACCGTCCAACGTCTTCATGAGCCGTAAATCTCTCTCACTGCCTTTTGCGACGCTTAATATGGCTGGCGGCTGCAGCAATACATACTTTCACAATCACCTCTGTGCGCCTATTACGTTACTCGTTCGTGAATGTCTTGGCTTCGTGGAACTCCTCCACACTTCCTCTTTGGTTGACGTCCCCGGAGACACTTCTGATGTCGACTCCGGCCAACCATCCTCGATATCCGCGCTTGAGGAAACGTCCACGGATGCGTTCTCGAATGCCATCGCCGATACCCTCACACCTGCCGAACGTGCCGACCTTCTTGATCTCCTGCGCCACGTCAGAGGTTCATTCGACGTTTCACAACCTCACCTAGGCTGCACGTCGGAAGTGCAGCACTACATTGACACCGGTTCACATCAGCCGTTGCGTCAACGACCGCACCACGTCTCTGCCGAAGTGCGTCGTTTCATTACCACCCAAGTGGAAGATATGCTGCGCCGTGATGTTATTCAACCTTCGCACAGTGCCTGGGCATCTCCTGTCGTTCTCGTTCGCAAAAAGGACGGGTCTATTAGCTTTTGCGTCGACTACCATCGGTTAAACAAGGTAACGAGCAAAGACGTCTATCCTTTGCCGCGCACCGACGACGCCCTCGACAGTCTTCCGGGAGCAGAATTATTCTCGTCCCTTTACTTGCGTTAAGGGTACTGGGAGGTCCTGATGGCTGCGGCCGATCGCCAGAAAACCGCATTCATTACGCCTGACGGCTTATATGTATTTAACGTGGTGCCTTTCGGGCTTTGTAACGCCCCTGCTACCTTTGAACGACTCATAGAAAACACGCTGCGTGGCCTCAAGTGGACTATACGTCTGTATTACCTCGACGATGTCGTGGTTTGCTCGCCTGATTTCCCTACTAACCTGCTCCGCCTCAGGCATGTTTTGACCTGTCTAACGAACACTGGCCTTCAACTCAACCTCAAGAAGTGCCGCTTTGCCACGCGAGAGCTCACCATCTTTGTCCACGTTGTGTCCAAGCACGGCGTTCTACCCGATCCTACAAAACTTCGAGCAGTCGCTCGGTTTTCGAAGCCTCAGACCATCAAAGAACTTGGAAGATTTCTGGGCTTATGTTCATATTTCCGGCGCTTTGTTTGGAATTTCCCATTGATCATCGCGCCATTGACTCAGCTTCTACGCGGTGACGCCGCCCTCTTCTCCTGGTCCCCTGCATGTGACTCCGCCTTTGCTATGCTGCGTCGTCTTCTCACCTCCCAACCTATCCTTCGCGATTTTGACAACTCAGCAGCAACTGAGGTACATACAGATGCCAGCGGGGTCGGTCCCGGCGCCGTCCTCGCCCAATGAAAGCCCGGCTACCCCGAATACGTAGTCGCCTATTACGTATCCTGAGGCCAATTACAGCGTGACCGAAAAAGAGTGCTTGGCTTTAGTATGGGCACTTGGCAAGTTCCGACCATACCTGTACGGGCGCCCATTCGACTTGGTCACAGATCACCACGCGCTTTGTTGGCTCGCCAACTTGAAAGATCCCACTGGAAGCCTAGCACATTGAGCACTAGGGAACCAGGACTACGATATTCGCGCCGTATACCGCAGCGAGCACGCACACTCCGGCGCAGACGCCCTGTCTCGTTCACCTTTACCTCCAGACTCGGCCTGCGGAACACCCTCCGCACTACTCGGTGTCATCTCTCGACATGCACTCCTTTGCCGCCGCAAAACGTTGTGACCCGTGGATCTCTTGTCTTTTCGACTATCTCTCTTGATCATCGACCGTCCCTGTATCCCGAACCTTCCCACTCCAAGCAGTTCATTTCGCCGTTCGTGACTAGCTGCTGCACCGACGCAATTACACTCCTGAAGGCCGTCGGTGGCTGCTGGTGGTTCCCCGCAGTGCCTCTTTCCACAACGATCCACAGTGTGGCCACGCCGGAGTCTTCAGAACGTACGAACGAATTCGCCACCGCTAATACTGGCGCGGCATGTACAATTTTGTGCAAAAGTTTATTCTGTACTGTCTTGACTGTCAGCGCAGCAAATCGCCGCCTTTGCGCCCGTCTGGTGCCTTGCAGCCGCTCCCGTGCCCTGCCACACCCTTTGATTGCGTCGGCATCGACCTATAAGGCCGGCTTCCTATGACGCCAGACGGCAATCGGTGGATCGTTGTTGCTCTTGACCATGTGACACGCTACGCCGAAACTGCTGCTTTACCAGGTGCTAGAGCGCGGGATGTAGCCTCTTTCGTCCTACATCGCTTCGTGCTTCGTCACGGCGCACCTCGACAACTCCTCAGCGATCGAGGTCGCGCCTTGCTCTCCGAAGTGGTCGAAAGTTTGCTTTCGGAATGCCGCAGTATTCGTCCGACAAGCACGGCATACTATCCACAGAGAAATGGGCCCACAGTGCGATTTAACCGCACACTTGGTGATATGCTCTCTATGTACGTGGCATCTGATCATGGTAACTGGGACCGCATCCTTCCATTCATCACGTTCGCGTACAATACCGCGATCCAGGCCACTACGGGATTTTCACCTTTCTTCCTTCTGTATGGCCGCGAGCCTATGCATACCATCAACACGCTCCTTCCATACCGTCCTGACGCCTCCGAGTGTCTACCTATGTCCGACGTCGCCCGACAAGCCAAAGAAGGCTGCCAGCTAGCGCGCTCCTTTACGGCAGAGCAACAGCAGCGCCAGAAAGAATACCGCACCGACACACTTCCAAACACTACCTACGCTCCACGCGTTCTTGTATGGTTGTCGGTCCCTTTCCAAACGCCGGGGTTTTCTTCGAAACTCTTGCCAAAATTTTAAGGGCCTTACCGAGTCTTGGAGCAAAGTTCCCCAGTGAATTTTCTCATTGAGCCACTGTAACCACCTGAAGACTTGCGCCGGCGTGGACGTGACATTGTCCACGTCTCGCGTCTCAAGCCCTACCACGGCTCACTCCCTCCCGATTCTTAAGGTGCTAGGATGGCTCCTTCTGTCCAGGGGAAGATTGTGAAGAAGACGCGCCTCGCGGTACAGCCGCATCACAATGCGCGCATCGGCTCGCCTAGCGCTGTTGATTGCTGGCGTCTTTTTGGACAGTGCTTCGGGCTGCCTCGCCGTTCCCGGTCGCTGTGCCTTTGCATTAGGAGCCGCCAATAAACCTCTTCTCATTATTATTATATAATTGCTTTTTTTTATAACCTGTAATCTATTTTGACTAAATCAATTTCAGTTTCTACTTCTCCAATAGTCCTGTTTGGTCTTATTAGCAGCAGCAAACGTATGCTCGCAGGGAATGTGGGTTCAAGGAAAACGTTCCCAGGGGAAGAGTTCAATGCGACCTGGTAAAGAAAGTAAATGTGCTTCTGCATGCTGAAAAAGTCGACTGAATCGTTGGTCTAGCTTCTGTAGAAGTCATGTATCTCATTCAGATGACAAAGTGAAAATGTTGTTACTATATTTTCACCTATATGAATGTGCTGGTTCCGCAGTTTTTTCTAACAAGAACCTGCTGCTGCTCCCGCTCTAGCTGCTGCCGCGGCCGCTGTCTGTGACGGTTGCATTAAAGAATATGTACATTATAAAAGGACGAAAAAAAGTTGCTCAAGCTTCGCCTTTAAGATTGGAACGCGATAGCGTTATCGGCCCCGTTGACGCCTACACCGACTCCAGATATTCTGCAACGCGGCGCCGATGGAAAACAACGGTGGGCCAATCCAGGGGGCGGTGCACGACAGAGCTATAACACACACCCGCGTAAAGCAGACTACATGCAGTGACTAAATGGCTCATAACAAAAGGGGTTTGTGTTTGGGTTTCCGTGAAACAGAATTATGTTTTTTTTGTATATTTAAATTTTCTGGTACATTAAAATTATAACGCGAGACGCTTATTCTGTAGGTTGTCTGTAAGTGCGACTTTACATATTTCCTGACGCATTTTGCTTTTATAAATTCAGTTAGTTCTGTAACGCTTATCCGCCACACGGAGTGCCTCCGTAGTTGTGGTTCGAGAAGATTTTTCTGACGGAAAACGCCACCGACACTACATTTTCTGCTACACAGGTCCCTTAATGTCATCGCGTTAATATTGTTACGTAGGAAGACGCAGACAAAAAGCTATATACAAGTATATTTAAAAGGGATTACGCCACACATGGCCAAGAGGCAACAGCCCGCGCTAGTCTCTAATTGTCGTCGTCGTCTTCTGATTGCTCGCCTCTTCGTCATCGCAAATACTGTTCCGTAGCACTACCGCCGGCGGCAAAAGCCCCGTCCCGGAGCGACTAAATACCGGACTGAGAAGCAGTGTAGTAGGCCTTGAGCCTACTAACGTGCACGACATCACTACAGGTCAGAGTAGAGGACGAGCTTGAGCTCACAGGAGCAATTTTGTATACTGTAAAAAAAATTTGCTTTACCTTACAGAAAATTTGCTGGTTATTTGTGACCGAACACTCTTCCGTAAATTAAGAACTGTCATTTCCGTAGAA
The DNA here is from genome assembly GCF_050947875.1 of Dermacentor variabilis. Classification (NCBI taxonomy): domain Eukaryota; kingdom Metazoa; phylum Arthropoda; class Arachnida; order Ixodida; family Ixodidae; genus Dermacentor; species Dermacentor variabilis. Next base: position 194,051,263 of record NC_134570.1, read on the forward strand.
CGGACAACTGTAACAGAGAGACCGTAATACAAGATACGAGTGCTTCTGTATCTAGAAAATGGAAGACTCTGTATTCTGAATCTGTACTATAACCGCTAAAGTGCGGTGCTTGTCGTATTCAGAAAACGGAACACACTGGTATGCTGAATTTCTACTATAACTGTTAAAATACAGGTGCTTGCCGTATTGAGAAAACGAAAGACTCCGTATGCTAAATCTGTAGTATATCCGCTAAAGTACAGGTGCTTCCCGTATTTCATCTTGCAGAGCATATCCATTGTTCGGAGAATGTGCCATCAGGGAGAAAATTGCCCAGGACATGCGAGAGTCGACCGAATTTTATGGTGCACTATTTGCTGGGATCAGCCGTGCTACCATCTGCGTTCGGAATGTGCATACATGACCCACGGTTTTCAGCGGTCTTGAACAGAAATGCAGTTTGGTCAACGCTCGCACTTCCACGGTACTTTTTGTCCACGATAGTACACCTCCTTTAATGCAAATGTCAAGAAGGCAGCTCATAGCCAAAACAGCAGGTCACCATTGAGAAAATTGTCTTGCCAACACACTGACATCGCTGCAGAGATAAAGCACTTTGCACTTTGTGATATGAATGCACTGCATATCATATCTACAAAAAGGTGCAACATTTCAGTCCTCAAGTTCTGAGATCACAAAAGCAACTTTATTTTCTTCAATCACTCGTCTTACACTTCTTCCTGGTGAAAGTTGTTCTTGACCCCAAACGCTTGCAAGGATAAACTTGCTGCTGTTAGGAGAAACAAATAGTATTCGTGAATATCCATCCTAAACAAACCGGCAGAAAAGTATAATCACAGAACACGACAAATTAGTAACTTCTGTGTTAAAAAAATATGTAAGTAGACCAACATTGTTGCAACAAGGGATGTTGCTGTAGCCAACATTTCGACATAGGTGCTTGTCATTAGGGGACATAGGTGCTTGTCATTAGGGTAGCAAATGTTTTCCTTGGCTGTGTTGTTTTGGATTGTGCATAGCTCACTGGCCCCTAGCCTCATTGGGGGAGAAGAAACGGGTGCATATAATAGGTCAAGAGAAGCCAAAGTGTTAAAATAAAGGAAGGAAGGGTGTGCTTAGCAGTGGCGATTGTGATGGAGCGGGTATGAACACTGCTGTCAGTACTTGCTAAGAGTAGGGGTGACCAAAACAGAAAACGATGCGCACATGTAAGCAGTCATTAATCCAGTAGACCTAATCTTTCCAGAAGACAAAATAGGTATCAAGATAAACAGTTTGCACATTTGGAAAAGGGAAACGAAGAATTAAATAAAATAAATTGTGTATCAAGATGCATCTGGTTAAGATCACTGTAAATGGTAAATGAAGGCACATTATGAATATATATTTTGTTGAAAGCCGATGAAGGAAAGATATATTAACCAAATATTAAAAAATGGGGACATTAAAATTAAACTGGGTATGACCACAAAACAGTAAACAGCCTGTGGAAAAAAATGGGACGGACAATATGATAACCAGGTGCAAGATTGTAAAACGTCGAGCGCTGTTTATATTCATGCTGCTGTTGACGGCTTCAAGTTTCTGTCTTCCTGTGGAACCTTTGTCTTACTTGAACAAGGAAATGGGTCATTTCTTTAAACAAGTCAGTTCAAATGCAGTTCAAAGCTTCAGCATTATTATAATGAAAGAAAACATTATGGTCAGTTCTCCTGGGTGTGCTTTCATTCACCCGTTATTTCCACTGGTGTAAGCTCAAAATTTAATGGTCTAAATGGACCTTAGCTCCTGGCAAACCATTAGCTGGTCTTTTTTTCAACACAGATGCCTGCACATTATATGTGGTGACAGGAGTGCTAGCGAACTACATTATACTAGTTGCCACAACCAAAGTGAAACTTGGTAACAGTGATTGAAAAATAAACGGCATTCCACAATATTGATTCAAGTCGTCTGGAAAAGTTGCTTAAGTTAATGTACACCCCCCACCCCACCAGACGCAATTATACACCACACTGACTCTCGTGGTGTCAACCATGCTATTATAACACTAGGCATCAAGTAGGAGAATTAGGGGATAAGAGGGCAAAATGCGTTTTGTTAGAACATCAAATGTGCTCTACATAAATGCAACATTCCAACTAACAAAGGAGCAGCCGATAGTGACCAATGCATACGAAAGCTAATGACATTCTGTGCAGCAGAATGTTGACGATGAGGTGTTATGCGCACAAGTGCACTCTTTCACACAAAATAACATCCTGCAGTCAAAGCTTGTGCCAACATTAGAGTTTGAAAAACACCACAGTGGAAAGCAAGGAGTGCTAAATTTGTTGAAAATTACTAAAAATTATTCGATTATTCATTATCCTTACGGTCCGTTAGATTCACAGATTGTTCCCTACGGGTGCTGTAAACAGGCACCCTGCTTTTACAGTCGTAGCAACAATGATCTGTGACACAGACAAGAATAAATGCTGATGAAGTTTATGCAAGAGTATACTCTACAAATTACACCCCATTTTACATTCCAATGTGGTAGAAGAAGAAGACCAAAAAAACTACTTTCTAGTGGATGATGCATACCCCAGAATAGAAGAAACAACTGTACCCAAACCATTGCTGCTGCCGATGCCTGTGCGCTAGCCGTTACATATAATATGACAGTTACAAATGTTTTTCCCCAAGCACTGCATGCTGCTGCCAGTTTACCAGTACACAGCTGTAATAAACTTAGGGGAAGGTAAAGCTCTCTAATGGATTTATCTCATATGACAAAATTGGAATGCAATATTCTGCAAATAAGTGAAGAGCGATGTGCCGTCCCCATACAATGAAACACCTTTGAAGAATCTGAATAACCGCCTGCACTCTTAGGCAGTTACACCCTTTGGAGTGCCCCTTCTGCCACACAACAATAATCGTTATCGGCCTTGATGCGTTTCCTTTCTTGAAAACGCCACGCCCGCTACTTTCCTGTCGGGAATGCTATCATGCTGATTACGCGCATGTCGTTCGTTACTGGAAAGTACAGGGCTCGCAGCGTTAAAGAAAGGAAACTCATCAAGGCAGATGACGATTATCGTTGTGTGCAAGAAGGGGCACTCCAAAGGGTGTAACTTTGCCTAAGAGTGTGGGCAGTGACGAGGTAAAAGAGTGTGTTCTGTGTAAAGTAGTGCACCTGTATAACCTAAAGCTGTGGATAATGCAATTAGTATCAGCTGTGAAGGTTTCTAATTTTAATTGCACACAGTAGAAACCTCCATGCAGTTTTGCAAAACGCAAACCCCCTGCCTTTTTGTTGTTCAAAGGTAATGACACGTAGGGCCATAACATGTACATTATGGGTTTCGTTCCCAAACGATCAAAGTGAATAGCACAACCCTAAGTGTTATATGCCTTCTGTCTCACATTTTCTGTCAAAAATTGTTAGTGTCAAATGCTGCGATCGGCAGAGAAACGGATTTTTGGATCAATATAACGTATTAAGTACTGTGATCTCAGTTCTTTCATTGCTGGTTAAGCATTGCGGGTCTTAGAGTAAAAAAAAACAAGGAATAAATACATGCATATTTTACGTCACAACCCTCATGAGGTATTTAGTAGTCTAGAATATAAAGGATTCCAGATTTAAAAAGCAGGACAGATTTTATTCCACTGAAAGAATGGCATCATGCCAATGATTCTGCATTTGGTGCTATATTTATTTGTATTTAGTTCAGTTGGAATGTGTGTGTATTGTCAGCGATATCGCTTGACATGTTTCAGATTGACTGTTTCCTAATTTTAGGCAAATTCGGATTCGCAAATAACCTTGTATGACAGCAAGAACTTGCTTGAACGGGAGAAATAGGGAATGGAAACAGGTGAATTATGCAGCGTAAGAATGATGTCAGCAAGAAGCAAGCATCAAGAAGTACTGTCACTCAATGTTCATAGACTATCAAACGCAAGAATTATTTGGGATGATTTAAAATTCTGGCATTGAAACGAAATGTCTTTTAATCTATATATAAACTCTGATGATTCACTCTACTACCACTACCTTAACCAGAAACATTCATAATCATTATCCTATCTATGCCACATCATCCTAACTAATATTCCAGCCTTCATAAGCTGCTTTTTTACTGCTAATTCTCTGTGGGAAAGAGGTGTCCGTATGAAGACCATGTCATATACTTATTACCCGTTTTTTGATAAATGATAAGGGAAAAACTTCACACCAAAAATGCATTGAGCTTGAGCAAGTTCTACGTTTGAAGCTGTTGATTCTTTTTTCCCTTCGCCATCATTCACCCACCTGGTTAGCTATGTAGACAGAAAAGCTGCCGGAGAAAGGTAGGGGTGCCAAATTAGACTTGTGCCCCAGGGGACCTCTTCACGGTAACTGGAGGAACTGCATGTGGCCTCGGCATCTTCCTTGAGGGCCATGGCCATGTCTAAGAAACCTTGTCTCCACAGGCTACATAAAGTAGGATAATTTTCTTAACTAAGTCTTTTTCTTAAAAGAACCCAATTAAGTTGTATTCGTGGCTTTGCACCACAAAACTGACACATGACTGGCTACTCAAGACACTTTATATGTATTCGCAGGCTTATTCCTTGGAAAAACACTTTTATGTAGCACACAATGAGTAACAGTAACAAAAAACTGTATCAGGAGGCTTTCATATTGCTCTACATCTTTTCATTGACATATTTCATTTAATTATTTGAGATATTTAATAACTAATTAGGAATTATGTAATTAGGCAGAATGCAAAAAATAATCAGAGTATCTCCGAGCGATGGCAAACAACATTAGCTTCATTTTGTCTAGTTACATCACTTTTATATATTTCTAAATCTTGGTGCACAATACTTAAGACACCTAGTAGATCAAAAAACAATATTACAATTTTCGTAACCATCTCTTGCGTGTTATTAGTGGCTATGGCTGCTTCAAGTTATTCTTTTAGTACAGTACAAGCAGTTTTGAAGTGAAACTGTTTTGCATCGAGGGCGTGTAATCTAGAAAATTAAGCAAAATGTCAAGTTGGGTTCACTATTCAGATGTTTAACTAAGAAGCTGCAGGAAAAGGAAACAGGACACAACACCTAATAAACAATGCAAAATTTGAAAATTGAAACTGAACAAGAAACCAGTTTTTGAAAACACAGAAAAAAGCTAGCAGCTTACGTCGAATACACCCTTGCTATGTACTCCAAGTGAAGTTGTTACCGCAATGCTTGGGCACCATATGAACATAACAATCAACAAATTTGAACAGAATATTAACACCACTAAATGAACTGGCCTTGGAAGATCCTTAATCTGAAATCCTGAACGACTTGTTCTGGCGTTTAATCTTTCGAGCTCAATATGTATTCTCAAAAGTTAGCTCTCGGCTATAATTTCTGTAAACGCAACATCAGCTTAAATCTCAAGATAGGGTTGACCTGTAAATAAAGTGGATAATGCTTGGCAAACATGAACATGTTAACCAGACGGTTCACTCATGCAGCCATGAAATTGTGATGCAGACACGATATATTGAAGCTGGTTTTGTGAAGTGTTTCATGCTTCCAAGGCTTCTCCAGTTGTGAAAGCTATCTCCACTAGCTAAATAAGCGATGAGAATAAACAAAGAACATCAACATGCTCACAATACGTTGGCCATTTGCAAGTAAGCAGCAGCCTTTTTGGGCTCCTAGGTTGCCTGTTGCAAATCTACTATGCCACAGTACTTGCGTTACCCAGTACCAGCCACTTTAAAATGCAATGTGTTCAGAGCCCTTTCCCTCTCTTTTTCTGCTTCGGAAACAGTTTACCATGTGTTCTGTAGGCGTCCAGAAAGGGGACAGAAAGCACTGTGCGCCATCGATTTCTCATATGTTTTGCTCGATGCAGCACACCGCACCGGATGCAGGTGAAGCCAGTGGAAATGCGGTGTCATGCAGGCGCTTGTCCCGGAAGCAGGGCATACGGTGTATTATCTAGTGCGTGCGATCAGATAATATTGCTGCCGAAACCACAAAAAAAAACTTTTCTTTGTGGTTTTTCACATTTCAGGAGGTCTCTACATGCCTGGTAAACATTTTATGACAATCTGAACCCGTATACGATAGTGTTCTCCTACATCAGGTTTTTTTCTCATTTACCAGTGTTTCCATTGCACGCCATTTATGTTAGCGAGAGTGTGGACACTGGAATGGAAAAAGTTTGGACACCTCGAAACACTGCTTGGGTAGTTTATGGCACATCAGGCAGGCATGTTAGGGGAAGAAATTCCACACAACCGTGCAAACGAAGTGCTGCAGCAAAGTTGTGAAGCAGCAACTTCCGGAACAAAGTTGGCTTCAGTCGAGGGCGCTCGATCTGCTGTCCATCACCTGTAGTAGAGCAGTGGTGTGTGCCCCTTTATACTGGCTCTCTTTTCCGGTCGGAACCTTGGCAACAGCTTCCACCATACTTTTTTGAACCTGCAACATGCGCAGAGAAAGTCACATCACAGTTCGTTGATTGTATGGCTTTATTGTTCTACACATTCTATCAAATCATTAAAAAATACAGTTCGCACATTTTTACTACTGTATACAGACAGTCTAGTTTCTAGACATGCGAAACATTACCATCCCTCTGACAGAATGCAACAACAGAAGCGTACACTGTAAAGCTACACTAAAACTTAAATTGATGTGACACTGTATGAGCATACAGTATGCTTACTGTATGCTCTAGCCCTGTGTCAAGTAAAAGTTAATTGTCAATCATTTATGCTGTATTTCTACTTATTCTAGGTTATCAAACTGTACTATCAATGTTCCAAGTTTACACATTGTTGGCTTTCGATTGCCTAAGTGATCCGTTTCCTACTTGCGCATGCAGTACTCCCACTGTATTAAGAAAAAAGAGTTAGAAAAAGAAATGCCGTGATAATCTTCCACATTTGCTGAGGGCAGGAGCAATGGCAAATAGCATGTGGTTGTAGCTACATAAATACTCAGTTTTCACACGGCCTAATTGTTCGGCAAGTAATACATAGGTATGCTGGGCACCTCTGCATGACCAATAAAATCTGACTACTTGACACTGCACTAAGGCTGCTGCTTGGTACTGTTCGGCAGTTCGGCTTTGATTTTCTGATATACAGAACTGTTTAGGTACCAGTAGTTTACTTTGCGATAAAATGAAGCTTGGAGCACTGGCCATTTGCCCACAAATAATGCGACAGCAAATATAACACAAGGATAAGGAATATGAGTCTCTTGGAAAAAGTACATACACATTACGATTATAATGTGATGAGATGCCACAATGAAACAGAAAGCAACCTATAGAAGTGGACGGCACTTCCATGCCACCAAGGTTATTGCACGGACAGTACTTCAGAAGTGCTCGCAACCCAATGTGTTGACGGGCTAGTTGGTGCGAATCAATAAAAACTTTGTTAAGCGCAAAACAATGGACACAGGAAAGAAGACCCCCCCCCCCCCCCCCCCGCTCAAGGCGCTACTCTCAACTGACATCACTTTATTGCGTCACTCCTTTACAGATAGTAGAATCTAGAATAACATGCGCAGTGAGCACCATTTGCAGGAACCACCAACAACCGATCACAAGAGCGCACTCATGCTCCGGGATCCAAAAAACCATATTGAGCACTGCACAAGGTTACAGAAGGTACACTAATGCACTGTGACCCCAATGACTGTACGAAGAAAGCTTCCGATAACTCTCAGGCGGTGGTATCACAGCACTTTATTCAAAATCGTAGTATCACGAAACATGGCTTTGCACTTCCATATTTTACAATGTTGAGCCAAATGGAAACCTGTGCCTGTTAGTATGGATCGCTTATGTTCGCAATGTTCTGTGATACTACGATTTTGAAAAAGAGCCGTGATACCACCGCCAGAGAGTTATCGGAAGCTTTCTTCATACAGTCATTGGGGTCACAGTGCATTAGTGTGCTTTCTTTAACCTTGTACAGTGTTCAATATAGTTTTTTTGGATTCTGTCGCATCAGTGTGCTCTTGTGATCAGATGTTGGTGGTTGCTGCACATGGTGTTCACAGCGCATGTTCACTGTGCTTGTTGTCATTTGTCAGCACGCTTTAACACAATTTTTACGCAACGTCTACTTTGTTTATACGCGCACTACGTGGTCGCGTTGGTCGTGTTTGGTGCGCGTAATCGTTTTGTGCGCCAACCGGCGTGAGTTTGCGGGCAAGCGAGGCTGCGTGCGATAACATAATTACGAAAGTTGTAAGATTCAGCACAGTCCTTTGGACAGAATTTCAGTCTCGATCATGAAAGCTCCTCTTTGGCGAGCAGCTGTCTGCCTTCTGTGGTTACTTACTCGCCTTCTTTAGGTAGAATAGCTTTGTTTGCCTCATTTGTTCGTGTTCCTCGTTGGCGGTCGCCCGGTGGATTTGCGATACAGAGGCACCGATGAAAAGCGTGCGTGCTCTCCTAAAACCGTGTTACGCGGTGCGTTCGTCGCAGAGCGACAGCATCATAGGCAATTGGGACGTATGTGCGTAAATCGCGTGAGCTTTAAAGTGTGCGAAGCTTGACATGCGGCGGTGGAGCGCTCGCAAAGAAAACGTACGGTCGCCCGCTCGTTCCCCGGCTGTTTAGTCGTCGTTCGTGCTTAGTCGTTTGCTCATTCGTTCACATGCTCGTTCAGTCGTTCGTTTAGCGGCTTGTTCGTTATTTGAGTTCGCGCGCTCGTTTAGTCGTTCGCTTGCTCGTTCATTCCACTATTAGTCTCTACAGTTACTATGTCTAATTGAGACGCGCTTGCTGTATGGCTCTTAGGCTGTTGCGTTTAATTACGCAATGAGACAATAAATAGGGCCTAAATGTCAACAACTGTAACAAATGTCCGCCTTCAAGCACATCATTCCTTTAAATAAGAACGAAGAGGTTTCCCGAAGGTTTCGGCTGCTGCTTACATTGCCAATCATTGTCAATATTTTCTGCATATTTTTTTAACTTTCGCGTCTACTGGCCGAGACACGGTCTTGCACTCGCGGTTTCGTTTACTTTAAGGTGCAGTGCAAACAACTAGTATCAGCCGAATTCTATTCGAAGTTATCTAACTGAAAAACCTTCTTTAGGACCATTTCACCGAGGACCAATTCGAACCTTTATTTTTGAGTAAGCTCGGAATGAAGAAATTACGACCTAACGCTCTACCAAGTATTTTCATACATCGGAAGCTACCAAAGCCTAGGAAGCCCCTTCTAGAACGTAACAGAGGTAATCCCTCAAAAAAAAACGCCGTCATTTTACTCTGTTCGTTTTGCTGCACTATAGGGGCAACTTTTGTATCACGCTTAACCCATTTCTTTACAATTCAGGTGCCCTATTGTCGAGCAATGCAAATTCTTCAGAGAACCCTCCATTCATTGAAAGGTATTCCATCACCATAGCCATGACGTGTAGTTTCAACGAAAACTTATCTTTAGCTTCTTAACATCCCACTAATTTTACCGAACAATATATTTTGGGGGGTTTTCAGCTGCAGAAGTCAGCCATGACGTGTCAGGGCTCTCCTTTTGCAGTAAGCACAGCAACTTTTTGGGCAACAATGCGGTATCATTGCTGCTTATGCTTACTCACTCCATCATATGCAGTCCCTCAAATTCAGTACAAGATACGGGCTCAAGTCCCACGTTCGAAGCTATGGCTGATACTGAATGTTAGTTTCTTGGATTTACTTTGTGTACATATTTCCGATCTAACTTTGTAACTCCATTGCAGTTCAGAAACATTGCATAGCTGTTGTTTTGCTCACCTAAAGCTCTCGTATCATATTTTCTATTCCCAGCTGCCTCTACTGGCAACAACAATAAAATGTATGGTTACAAATGGCAGGGTATGTATGACACTTGAAATAACGTATTTATAAATAGGACGACGATTACTGTGATCCATCCATTTTTTTGTGCTAAATGCAGCTGGAGAAACCGATGCCAACAATGTGGGTGCATGGCTCGTACTGGCAGCTGCAGCTCATCTTGAATGTAAGTTGTCATTTATGTTTTACGCATGTCTGCAGCCCTATTGCAAAACCCAGTGCCACTGGGACCCAGTGCGCCGAATTATGGGCCCAGTGCAGCGCGCTGGACGCTGGGAAGGCGCGGCGTACTGGGAGGCACTAGCTACTCGTGCGAAAACCAGCTCTAGAGCGTTAAATATGCGGTGCCTGGACACCGTATATATTGCTACGGCATGAGCCGGGCGAGAAGAAGAGGAAGAAGAAGTGAGCTGGTGCAGCCTCAGGACGCCATCTTGACTTTACCATCCATCTCGTCCCTTGAATAAAGCCGGTTTAACATTAACCGTAACAGTTTTGTGGTGGAGGTGCTGGGTACTTCGACCAAGACGACGGAGCTGCTGCAGCAAGTGCCACGCCGGAGCCGACGCCTCGCTCGACTGCCTCCAACACCGCTTGAGATCCCGATGTCCCACAGCAGCGACGAACAGCCTTCTCTGGCAGCTCCAGTGCGAACAACCGGCGCCTGGATGCATCAGATGGAGCCCCGCCCTTTCTCTGGAAAATTCGGCGAAGACGTGGAGGAATGGCTCACCCACTACAAGCGTGTGAGCAAGTACAACGGCTGGAACTCCACGACTCAGCTCGACAATGTGGTTCTGTTCCTCACAGACACGGCGCTAGTGTGGTTCGAGAACCATGAAGATACGTTGACAACGTGGGACAGCTTCGTTACTCACCTCACAGAGTGCTTTGGCGATTCCACCACGAAACGGAAGCGGGCGGAGCAGACATTGCTTCAGCGCGCTCACGTCCCAGGTGAGACCTGTACTACGTACATAGAGGCGATCCTGAAGCTTTGCAAGACTGTCAATCCTCGAATGTCCGAAGAGGACAAGGTTGGACACCTTCTCAAAGGCATAGCCGAGGATGTTTACAATTATTTAATCGGAAAGGAGAGTCTCGCCTCGGTCGCCGACCTCATCAAGCATTGCCGCACATTTGAGGCCTTGAAGCTGCGCCGTATCACGCCAAAGTTTGGCAGGCTAGCAAATGTCACAACGGTGGCAAGCGTTGACGAAAACGACAACTACAGCTTTCAATTTGACCTTGCGGCAACTATAAGGCAAATTGTCCGCGAAGAACTTGAACGACACACCAAAGGGGCGGATGTCGAACAGCTTGGTTGCGCTTCCAACCAACCTCAAGAACATGCATCTGCTGTGTCAGCATTGTCTGTCATGCCAGGCGTTGCAGACTGTCGAGGTGATCAGCTGCGACAGCACCGACGTACCTTTCCCGACGACATGACGCACGATCAACGAACTCGTCGAGCTACCACCACGAATCGGAATTCGGAAGATCGCGTTTATTATTCGCAGCGTCCCAGGGTTGACTCCGAGGCATACAACGTCGGTCGCGCATCTCCTGTATGTTACAGCTGTGGCGCCTCAGGACACATTGCTCGTTTTTGTCGCCGGCGCCGACAGACAACAACATATGGCCCACCACCAACTTGGCCTAATTTTGGACGTGATAGTTATGACGACCGTTGGCCGATAGACCCTGCAAACACCACAGGCGCGCCACCTCGGAATACCTTCCGTCAGTATAGTAGAAGGAGTGGCTCGCCAGCTTCTGACCGCAGCCTGACGCCCCCAACCAGTCGCCAACGCCGTTCACCGTCACCACGGCGACGTGCTACGTCTCCACCGCCGTCGGGAAACTAGCCGGCGCGGCCGATGGAGGTAAGGTCGCCGGACAGTCTGTGTATCTGCGAAATACTCCTCTGCCTATTATGATGGTGAAGAACAAAGTGCGTGTGTTAATTGATAGTATACCTGCAACAGCATTAGTGGATACTGGTGCTACCGTTTCCGTCATGAGTGTGACTTTCAAAGAGAGGCTGGGTAGGAAAGTTATGTTCCCGTGGAATGATGGTGTGACGTTTCGTGGTGTCAGCGGAGAGTGCCTAGTTCCCCTTGGTATTTGTGTTGCAAGTGTTTTATTCGGAGGAGAAGATCTTAAAACAGAATTTCTCGTACTACCGCGATGCACTCATGATGTGATTCTCGGGATTGACTTTCTTCAGGATTGTGGTGCATCCGTTAACTGTGGCACAGGCGAAATTACTTTGAATAGCGCGCTTCTCGCCACCCTTGCCGACACATCCTTACCAGTGAAAAACTATTGTGTTGTTTCGAACGATTTGCTGCTACCGCCTTGGTCGCTGTCACGTATCCCTGTCAATTTCGCTGCTGCCGACCTTTCATCGTTTGACGCGCAAGTCCAGCCACTTACGTCGAGCTGCGCAAAGAAAGATGTACTTGTACCACGCTCTGTCGTGAGAGTAGTGAATGGCGCCTCCAATTTATGGGCTTTCAATTGTTCTTGCGTCCCTGCCGTTCTCCCGCGTGATATGAAGCTTGCTGAATTTGACGAGATTACTTACAGCTCCATTACAGTTCTAAGCGAGGAGGAGCAGTCTCATACTAGCGATCCCCAAAGAAGCATTTCTGAAGAGCAGATCCTACGAATGATCAACAAGGCACTGCCCTCACATGAGCGCCGCGCTCTCGCACAAGTTTTGTGGGCACATCTTTCTGTGTTCGATTTCACACAAGGCGACAAGCAGGCTTCACTCCCGCGTTCTCGTGCTCGCCACAGAATTGACACCGGATCTGCGCACCCCATTCGGCAAAAGCCTTACCGCGTTTCTTCAGCAGAGAGGACAGTTATTGCTGAACAGGTGAAAGACATGCTGCGTAAAAGTGTTGTCCAAGAGTCTTCTAGTCCGTGGGCAGCACCAGTAATCTTAGTAAAGAAGAAGGATGGATCGTGGCGGTTTTGCGTTGATTACAGGAAACTGAATGCGGTCACCAAAAAGGATGTGTATCCGCTTCCTAGAATTGATGATGTCATCGACTGTCTACATTCCGCTGCCTACTTTTCATCACTGGATTTGCGATCGGGGTATTGGCAGATACCCATGCACCCAGACGATAAGGAGAAAACGGCCTTCGTGACACCAGACGGTCTTTATGAATTTAACGTTATGCCGTTCGGCCTTTGGTTATTTGGATGTGGTTATTTTTGGCAGCACATTGAGTGAACATAACAGCCGTCTCAATCTTGTTCTGGATTGTGTCAAACAAGCCGGCTTGATCCTAAATTCCAAGAAATGTCGTTTTGGAGAAACCGAGACGTTAGTACTTGGGCATCTGGTCGACAAAAACGGTGTGAGGCCAGATCCACGGAAGATTGAGGCAGTCAGCTCCTTCGAAGCACCGAAGTCAGTGCGGGAGTTGAGGAGTTTCTTGGGCCTGTGCTCGTATTTTCGGCGCTTCGTCCCAAGATTCGCCGACGTGGTGTACCCCCTAACATGTCTTCTCCAAAAAGCCGTCCCTTTCAACTGGACATCGGCTTGCGACGACGCGTTCCGTCAGCTAAAATTTCTACTAACATCAGGGCCCATATTGCGTCACTTCGATGCATGCGCACCTACGGAAGTGCACGCTGATGCCAGTGGCATCGGCATCGGCGCCGTACTTGTGCAACGTCATCAAGGAGCTGAACACGTTGTGGCTTATGCTAGTCGCTCTTTGACTAAGGCGGAACGTAATTACACTGTGACCGAGCAAGAATGCTTGGCAGCTGTTTTCGCTGTCCACAAATTTCGACCTTATATCTACGGACGCCCGTTCACTATCATTACTGACCACCACGCGTTGTGCTGGTTGGTGAATCTCCGTGACCCGAGTGGACGACTGGCACGTTGGGCTCTTCGACTGCAGGAGTACGACTTCGTTATTTCCTACAAGTCCGGGCGTCGCCACGCAGATGCGGACTGTCTCTCCCGCCTTCCTCTGACGACGACGGAGTGTGACGAAGACAATTTTGATGACTGTTTTGCTCCCATTTCTTCTACATTCCCAGACTCGATGACTTTCAAAGCAGAGCAGGAAAATGATATTGGTTTGGAACCTCTATTTGTGGCCGCATCGCGTCCTGGAGCCACCGGTCGATTTTGTGTCCGTGACGGCCTGCTTTACAAGACCAATTATTCGGTTAAAGGCGCACGCTTCCTTCTGGTGGTGCCGCAGAGTCTGCGAACGGACATACTGAGAGCCATGCACAACGATGTGACCTCTGGCCATCTAGGATTCATAAGAACTTTGAACCGGACACAGGAGCGTTTTTACTGGCCCAGAATGCGGGACACGGTCAAGCACTACGTCTCCAGTTGCGAACAATGTCAACGCTACAAGCGCCCTACGACCGCTCCGCCAGGTCTTCTCCAACCTCTGCCGCCGCCTCGCCTGCCATTTGAACAAGTGGGTATCGATCTTCTGGGCCCATTTCCCCGATCATCTAACGACAACCGATGGGTGATCGTATGTGTCGACCATCTGACCCGTTACGCGGAAACGGCGGCCGTGCCATCTTCAACAGCTGCGTCCGTTGCAACGTTTTTGCTTCGATTCATTATTCTTCGACATGGTCCCCCCCGTGTGATCATTAGCGATCGCGGTCGTCAGTTCGTTGCGGACGCCGTAGAAGAACTGCTTCGTCTCTGCAGTTCGCAATTCCGTCATTCAACGCCTTATCACCCTCAGACAAATGGGCTTGTAGAACGTACGAACAGAACTCTAACTAACATGCTGGCCATGTACGTATCTTCCGATCACAAGGACTGGGATGACGTACTCCCCTTCATCACCTATGCGTATAATACTGCAAAGCATGAGACGACCGATTACAGTCCTTTTTATCTCCTTTACGCACGTTCACCGCTAAGCTGCATTGACACTATACTACCGTTTGACTTTCACAGCGAGTACTCTGTTGCCAAGACGCTTTGTCTTGCCGAAGAAGCCCGGCGTATCGCTCGTCTTCGTACTGTGGCATCGCAAGACCGATCGAAAGAGCGCTATGACAGCCGACACCAGTCTGTCTCGTACGCCAAAGGAGACTTTGTGTGGTTGTGGACTCCTCAACGTAAACGTGGCTTATGCGAAAAGTTTTTACCTCAGTACACGGGCCCATTCGTCATTGTAGATCGCTTGAGTGACTTGACGTACGTAGTGGCACGCTTGACGTCGACTGGTCGTCGGTCTAGCCGGACCCAGTTAGTACATGTTGCCCGTCTTAAGCGGTTTCACCCTACGCTTTCCGAGTGATTTGGACTTGCCCAGCGGGCTTCGTCTGGCAACCGGGGATTGCTACGGCATGAGCCGGGCGAGAAGAAGAGGAAGAAGAAGTGAGCTGGTGCAGCCTCAGGACGCCATCTTGACTTTACCATCCATCTCGTCCCTTGAATAAAGCCGGTTTAACATTAACCGTAACAATATTTTTTTTAATACAGAAAGCAAGAAAGAGCGTTTCAGTGCAATAAGAAAAAAAACGTAAACAATAAAACTACCCGACAAGGATTCCAACGTCCGACCTACAGATCCCAAGCCCGCCACTTTACGACTACGCCACGCCATCAGACGGAAATGCGCGGACAATTTGCCATGTCAAAGCGGAGAAGCAGTTTGTTTCTCAGAGCTACGTCTCGTACAGACACTGTTGTGCGCTATCGCGCAGCAACTAAAACTCATGCCTGTACCAGAAAGAAAAAGTTGCTGTCCGTATTCAGCAGTATGCTTGGAAGTGCCACACTATCGATTTTCACTTGCCATTGCTATTTTAACTTCGAAAAAAAGTCCTAAATGAACTGCCGACCCGGGATGGTGTATGGCCTGTTACTGCCGATTTCGATAGCCATTTCTTGTTCTTCGCGCAAAGGATATGCATCGTTTCCTTAGTTCAGCGATGCCTTTCAGTCAACACGCCTGTCAAGTCATAGATCTTCGTCAGAGAAGCGCAGGCTAGTGCTGGAAGCCTTCGGCGATAGCACACATACCTGTGTTTATGACGCGTCACATCTGCGGTCATCGCTTCTCGTGCTGGCACTGTAGACATGAAAAAATTGTTTATTTAAGAACATCGATGCGAAAGCTGAAATATAGAGTCATTTATCCTTGTTAGATTTCTTGATTCCTGCGCCTAGACACGCCGATAGCTTGAGGACGGACTCGGCGGATACGCTAGGCGTAAGCTTTGGTGGGGAGCAATCTCGGCGCGGGTAGCTAGCGAAAGCTAAAATGTGTGTATTTGAGCCCCAGAACTTTCTTTAGTACAATAGAGAAAGTGGAAGCGCACGAATCACCTCAGCTTTCTTATCGGTGCGATAATATCAGTCAGCGATAAGCTTCAAACTCGGGGTCCGTTCGCGCGCATCTGAACGACCACTTCATGTCCGCTCAACACTGCGACAACGGCGACAACTCCCAGTCATATGTTACGTGCGAACTACTAAAAAAACTAAAGCGATGTTGTGGCACTTCCAAGCATACTGCTGAATACCGACTGCAACTTTTTCTTTCTGGTACAGGCGTCAGTTTTAGTTGCTGGGTGATAGCGCGTCAACCATGTCTGACGAGACGTAGCTCTGCGAAACAAACTGCTTCTCGGCTTTGACATGACAAACTATCCACGTTTCTTCGTCTGATGCCATGGCGTCAGACGAAGACGATTGAGCAAATCTTTTTGGACTGTCTTGACGCAGTGTTTTTGTGGGATATTCTAAAACGTAGCCTTAAAAAGGAATTGCCGTTAAGTGCTTTTCGGGATACGCTTCCTGCCATGCGCGGAACCAGAGGGAGTGCCTGTCGATCTGTTTATGCTTCTGTGCATGCACAGTGTGTGGCGAACGCGTATGGATATTAGACATGAGCGCATTGTTCAGACCCCAGCACATGAATACTTCATTGGAAGTGTGTTATATATACGCGAATTTTTCTGTGCACAGAGTGATCCTCCTGATTGGCTAAGTGCTTTGGACAAAGTGACTAGCCTACATCGTTCTTATCTCACCGCACTGATCCGGCATTGACTAGTTGTCTTTTATGGCCATGTATTCCTCACGTTGTATTTTCTTTTGCCAAGCCGGTAAAAAAAGAATGCCGTGGCGTAGCAGTAAAGTGCCGTGCTTGGGATTTGTAGGTCGGTTGTTCGAATCCTGGTCGGAGCAGTTTTTACTTTTTTTCTTTTTTTATTGCACTAAAACGCTCTTTTTTGCGTTCTGTATTCAAAAAAATATATACGGTGTCCAGGCACCGCGTATTTAACGCGCTAGAGCTGGTTTTCGCACGGGTAGCCAGTGCCTCCCAGTACGCCGCGCCTTCCCAGCGCCCCGGCGTCCAGCGCGCTGCACTGGACCCATAATCTGGGGCACTGGGTCCCAGTGGCACTGTGTTTTGCAATAAGGTATGGCTTACCATTTGTGTGGGATGCATGTCAGCAGCATCCTGCAACAGTTGATATTTCGAGAACAAGCTCTGTTTGGAAGCTACCACCCGTCACAGCAGTTGTAAATCACGCACTAAAAAAACTAGATGCTGCTATATTGCTTTGTATTTGGTAACAATAACACCATATGAAGCATTTCTTTGCAAGTTTGTTACAATATTGCTGCAGTATTACTGCACAAGCCATCGTACTTTCCGAATTTATGGCAACATTTCAGGTCAACAGGTGTCTTCAAAAGATGCGGCTCCCTTTAACTACCAGGCACTTCTGGTTGACAGTGAATGTGAGTCTATATTTGCTTTGCTGTG